>NC_054828.1:34829797-36145422 GCF_018345385.1 Vulpes lagopus
CTTAGGAGCAAGTGACTTCTTACAAGATTTCAGGTGCATTGACCTTCTCCTGTTTTTGTAATGACTTAATAGACCAGACTGTGCATAGGCACATTCTTCCCCATAATAAGGAATAGTTGTCTCATTGGAAACAGTGTAGACAAAATGCAGAGCTGACTGGTTAGCCACGTCTGGATAGACAGGACTTGAGATGTCCAGGGGAAAAGGATCAAGCATAACTAACCAGTGTGTAACCATGGAAAGTCACTACCATGTTTGAGTGTAGCTCTGGTAATTGTGAACTAAAAAGAGGACCATACTCTGTAGTCAAATTTAAGAGTCATCCTTGGCTTTATGAGACCAAGAGTGAAACAGACCTCCAGAATAGTGGCTTCTATTTAAAATCCTTGTAATAAATACAGTGACTAAATCTGCAACTTCTGAGCCTAACAACTTGCTAGTTCTTAGGGGGAAGTAGTAATTGGACAATCAGAATTAAGGTTTGGGGGAAAGAACGTAGACTATGAGTCAAAAGGCTTGATTTCTTGATTTGTTCCTTGACTCTGTAAGAGTTTGGACAAATCTCTTGACTCTCCAGACCCCAGATTCCTCATTTGCAAAATGAAGAAATAGAGTGAAATGATGTCTAAAATCTTGTCCAACACTCAGTCTATAAACTTCCTATTAAAATAACCAGTGAAATTCTAACATTGTGAATTGTATTTCCCAGCTATATGAAAGAGTATGCTGTATTTTTCCTGCTCACTCTGTCTCCCCTTTTCTTTCTTCCATTTTCCACACTTCGTCCTCTCTCCTCCAGCCCCTTTTCCCCAGGAAACAGAACCTCAGTTCGGGTATTATTTCCTGATGCCTCCAAAGCAACAGTGATTCGTGCCTTCTTGAAATTCATTGTCCTTAGGAGACGTGCTGTATATGCCACTTAACTCACAACTGTCTTTCTGCCTCCAGTTCCAGGTCTTCAAAGTTTCCACTCTTTCTTAGTTTTACTTTTCTGGTTTCACCAAAGACCGTATGGAAGCCAAGAGCAAATACGTTGAAAAGACTCAAATATCTTCTTTTTCTCTTTGCTTTCCCCACTGTCCTTTCCTGGCGGCTGCTGAGACAAACTCTCACTAAGATCTTGGGAGAGCTGCAAGCAGGGTGTTAGGCTGGGGGAGTTTGTTTTACTTAACTATTTCTGCCCTAACCAAAGGCTTATCAGTCTAAATGTGAAAATAGTAATAGCACACAACTCACAAATGCCAGCCCCACCATTGTTCCCGCTGCCTCTGATACTCACAGTTCGATGGCATTCCTGGGCAGGTCAGAGGGAATTTCTGTCACCTTGCTCTCTTGGCAGAGGAAAACCCTGTGAGAGCAGTGACAGATCCGATGATGACATCCTGAGCCTAAGCTCAGGAATGCCAGCAAGAAGACCAGGAGCAAGGCCATACTTATTCATCCATCCACCTGCTTTCTTCCTGCATCTGCAGAGAAAAATCTCCACAGATTTCAGAAGCTCCACACAGCGCCCTTATGAGAAGAGATCTACCGGGGTCACATGACCCACCAGGGGATGTGTGTGTGTGTGGCCACTTTCAGACAAATAGCAAAATTCTTGTGTGCCAGTAGTGACTTCCGGGGCAAGATAAGCTACGCCCTTATCCTTCTCTATTGGATTTCTTCCACCCTGACCCAAGGAAGCCAGCAAATAGAACTTTGATGTGTGTCTGGAATTATTTACATTAATTATACTGTAGAAGTGTCCCTGCTGATCACTATTCTCTTTTCAAGAAAGCAACATGATTGACTTTCTCCAGAAAAGACATGACTCACATATGATGTGAAATACCAGTAAGAATGTCACTTAGTGAGGGGTGGGGACCCATTTACAGTCTTGGCATCCACATCTTTCTTCCTCCCATAAAACTGAAACTTCTGGGTTGTAGTCACAAGTCCTCTTTCTTGCCCTAACTAATAACTAAAAATGGTGTTGCTTAGAAGACAGGTGGGTGGGCTAGACAGGTGGGCTTAGAAGACAGGTGCCCTGGGCAGATATCCCCACGTAGCAGGCACCTCTGAGGGGGCGTCCACAGAGAGAATTGACTTCTCTGAGTGATTTGAGGAACGGGCTGTCTTTTCAGTTGAATTTAGGGGACATTAGCAGTGCACCCTCTGTTGTGGATCCTTTCAGGCTTCTCTCATTTTCAGGTTCAGAAGATTGCCTCTGCCTTTGGGACATTGGCACAAATGAATTTATCTAACCTGTGCTTTTAAGTGCATTTTAAATGGCCCCTGTAGGTGAGAGTCCTGGCACTTTGGCATTCTCAGTTGGCTTGATGGTACAGGATCTGGAAATGTTTGGTAACGTTTTCAGTAAAGTGGCCTTCTACTTCCAACTCCAGAATCTATGATGATTATTTATTTATTTATTTATTTATTTATTTATTTATTTATTTATATTTTTTAAAGATTTTATTCATGAGAGACAAAGGCAGAGACATAGGCAGAGGGAGAAGTAGGCTCCATGCAGGGAGCCTGATGTGGGACTCGATCCCGGGTCTCCAGAAACATGCCCTGAGCCAAAGGCAGATACTCAACCACTGAGCCACCCAGGTGTTCTCTCTCTGATGATTTAAAGGCAGAATATTCTCTAAGATCCTGTGTACAATTTATTACTTGCTAAAATTAGTTTCAACACTATCTTTAAGTAATTAGTTGCATAAGATTGAGTTAGGTGAAAATACTAAACATGTATATATTTTTCCTTCTCCTCCCTCCCTCTCCCCAACTCATTGAAGAATAATGACTTACAATGAAAGGATTAAATTATCTTTAAGGGAAAAACAGGAGCAAGTGACTTTTAGGGTGAAATTGTCCCCTAGCTTTTTCTGGGAGCAACTGATTCATTTTAATTCCAGTACTGGAAGATCAGGTTAGTATTTATGTGGACTTTCTATGGATCTAGTTTTGCCTAACACGAATAGTTAAATTATTATACTCAACAATCGATCCACAGAATAATAGTCTTTCAGGTATGGAAGGGCTTAAATGCAATCACCCAACTAATGCTTAAGGTTACTCTAAAATATTCACAGTAATTTAAAGGGATTTACCTACCTATGCTTGACTAACTCCAGTGACAAAAAAACCCAAAAACTCATTACCATTTGAAACTCCCACCCATACCCCTGCCTGACAAATCTCCACTTAGATTTGTAGAACTCCAATTGTAATTAAATTAGACCTTCTATAACGACCACAAATCTTTTTAAAATTGCAATTTTGATTTTAAAACTGTCATATTCACAACTCCTAGAAATATAACTATAAATAAATATAACTTATTAAGCAAAATAATAGAATAGAACCATGCCACTGCATCTATTTACTTGCTCCTTTCAATTTTCTCTGACGTTTCTATGCCTGGAAGTGACCACTAATGTGAATTTTGTATTTAATATTTTTAAAAATTTTATCACCAAAGTATGCATCTGTAAACAATGTATTATGTGATTTTGCTTGTTTTCTAATTTTATACAAATCATATCAGCCTTTAAGTAGTGTTTTGTTACTTGCCGTTTTAAACTAATTTGACATTTTTTCTTTTCATATTTTTAAGTTTAAATTCAATTAATTAACATATAACTTATTATTAGTTTCAGAGGTAGAGGTCAGTGACCCATCAGTCTTATATAATACCCAGTGTTCATTACATCACATGCCCTCCTTAATGTCCATCACCCAGTTACCCCATCTTCTCCTTCCCCTCTGGCAACCCTCAGTTTCCCATGGTTAAGAGTCTCTTATGGTTTGTCTCCCTTTCTGATTTTGTCTTGTTTTATTTTTCCCTCCCTTCCCCTGTGATCCTCTGTTTTGTTCTAACTACATTTTTAAGAACCACCCATTTAGGGTAGCCCTGGTGGCTCAGCGGTTGAGCGCCGCCTTCAGTCCAGAGAGTGATCCTGGAGACCCAGGATGGAGTCCCAGGTCAGGCTCCCTGTATGGAGCCTGTTCCTCCCTCTGCCTGTGTCTCTGCCCCCCTACCCCCGCCCTGTCTCTCATGAATAAATAAATAAATAAAATCTTAAAAAACAATACAACTATTAAAAAAGAACCACCCATTTACTGTGTTATATGTAGCTGTAGTTAATTATTTTTCATTACCTATAATATTCCATTGTACGAATTTGCTACATTTTATGTCTTCATTTTTATACGATCTCTCTCCTATGGTCAGAAAAATATTCTGTTTTTTTTTTCTAAAAATTTTATAGTTTTGCCCTGCACATTTAAGCCTTTAATGTGTTTGATAGTGATAATCGTGTGTAGTATATGAATCAGGAACTGAGTTGAAGTGTTATCCAATGACACAGGGTTTTTATTCACATGAGTAAACAATTATCCCAGAACCATTTATTGAATAGGCCCCTTTCCCCTCTTATCTGTAAAAACTATTTGTCTCATATATCAGTAACTATTTTGCATTGATTTGTGTTTAAGCTCTTTTATAGTCCATTGGCCTTTTTATCTACCACCTGTGCTATACTTAATTACTTGAAATTTAAGTTTTGATATGTTTTGATATATATTGTAAGAAAATACCTTTCTCTTATTTCTTATAGTAGTATCTTGCCTATTTTGGACCTTGCTTATTCCATATGAGTTTTAGAATCAGCTTATTGAATTTCTTGAAAAAACTCTGATAGAGTTTTCTTTGGAATTATGTTAACTGTATAGATTAATTTTGAGAAAAATCATCACCTTGAAGATATTAAGTCTTCCTAATTGTGGTTTATTACCATCTTTCTGGGGCCTTCATTGGTGTCTTTCAATAAAGTTTGATACTTTCTCTATAAAGGTCTTAATATCTTAAAGTTATTTCTAGGTAACATTTACATGTCTTTTGCTATTGTAAATAATACCAATATTTAAAATAACACTTAATGTTGGTTATCACATTGTGAAAATGCAATTGACTTTGGAATATTTATCTTATACCTAATTGCTTTGCTACATTTCTATATAGAATATCAGTCACATCTAAACAACCACATATATATAATAGGTGTATTATATATGTAATAGGTATATATGAGTCTATTTCTTCTTTAATTTCTTCCTTCCTCCCTCCATGTCCTTCTTTCTCTCTCTCCTTCACTCTGCTTTTAGTATTTTCTTTGAAATATTTTTAAGACAATTTTATATTTGTCCCTTTTTATTGAAGTGCAATTGACACACAGTGTTACATTAGTTTCAGGTGTATGACATGATTCAACAACTCTGTATGTCATACCATGCTTACCATAGTTGTAGCTGCTATCCTTGACAACACTTGTTAGCTTTTGTCTTTTTGATATCAGCCATTCTGATAGGTATAAGGTGATAGCTCATCGTGGTTTTGATTTGAATGATTATTAGTAATGCTGAGCATATTTTCATATATTTATTGTGTATGTATGTCTTCTTTGGGAAAAGATCTAGTCAATTCCTCACCCATGTTTTTTAATTGGATTGTTTCTTTGGTGTTGGGTTTTATAAGTTTTTAAAAAATATATTTTGGATATTATCTTCTTATTGAATATATCACTTACAAATGCATTCTCCCATTCAGTACAGTGCCTTTTCATTTTTTATGGCTTTCTTTGCTGCACAAAAGTTTTTTTTTATTTTGACATAGTCCCAATATTGTATTTTTGCCTTTGTTTCCTTTATCTGAGAAGAGTTACCTAGAAAAATGTTGCTAAGGCTGATGTCAAACAGATAGATTACTGCCTATGGTTTCATCCAGGAGTTTTGTGGTTTGGGGTCTCATATTTAGGTCTTTAATATGTTTTGAGTTTATTTTTGTGTATGGTGTTAGAAAGTAGTCCAGCTTCATTCTTTTACATGTAGGTGTCCAATTTTCCCAATACCATTTATTGAATAGACTTTTCCTCCATAACATATCCTCTTTTATCATAGATGAATTGACCATAGAAGTGTGAGTTTATTTCTGGGATCTCTATTCTGTTCCATTGTTTTATGTGTTTATTGTGAGCCAGGATCATACTGTTTTGATTATTATAGCTTGTAGTATAGCTTGAAACCTGGAATTGTGATATGTCCAGCTATGTTCTTTTTTCTCAAGATTGTTTTGACTATTTGGGGTCTTTTGCAGTGTTTCCTATACTTTTAAGACTATTCCTTCTAGTTCTGTGAAAAATGTTACTGATAATTTGATAGGGACTGCACTGAATCCATAGATTGCTTTGGGTAGTGTGGATATTTTAGCAACATTAATTCTTCTAATCCATGATCATAGTATATATTTCATTTGTATCATCTTCAGTTTCTTTCATTAGTGTTTTATACTTTCCAGTGTACTGATCTTTCACCTCTTTATTCTTTTTGGTGCAACTGTGAATGGAATTGTTTTCTTAGCTTCTTTTTCTGTTACTTCATTAGTAGTGTATAGAAACACAACATATTTCTATATATTAATTTTGTCCTCCAAATTTATCAAATTCATTTATTAGTTTTAATAGTTTTTGAGATTTTAGGATTTTTCTATATATATTATCATGTCATCTTCAGATACTGACAGTTTTACCTTACCAATTTGGATGCTTTCTCCCCCCTCCTCCTCTCTCTCTCTTTTTTCTTTGGTCTGATTTCTGTGACTAAGATTTCTGGTTCTATCTTGAATTAAAGTGGTGAGAATGGACATCCTTGTCTTTTTCCTGATAGAAGAAAAGCTCTCAGCTTTTCACCATTGAGAATGATGGTAAGTATGGGTTTTTCATATGTGACTTTTATTATGCTGAGTTATGTTCCCTCTAAACCCACTTTGTTGAGAATTTTTATCATGAATGGGTGTTAAAATTTGTCCAATACTTTCTCTGGGCCTAATGAGATGTTCATATTATTTTATCCTTCATTTTGTTAATGTGGTGCATCCTATTGATGTGTGAATATTGAACCATCCTTGAATCCCTGTAATAAATCTCATTTGATCATAGTAAATGATTCTTTTAATGTATTGTTGAATGTGGTTTGCTAACATTTTGTTGAGGATTTTGCATCTATGCTCATCATAGATATTGGACTGTAGTTTTCTCTTCTGGTAGTGTCTTTGTCTGATTTTGGTATTAATGTTATCAATATTTTAGTATTCTCTTTAAAATTATTTTATTTTATTTTTAAAAGATTTTATTTATTTATTCATGAGAGACACACACACACACACACACACACAGACAGAGACATAGGCAGAGAGAGAATCAGGCTCCCTGAGGGAAGCCCAATGTGGGACTTGATCCTGGGAATCTGGGATCATGCCCTGAGCCAAAGGCAGATGCTCAACCACTGAGCCACCCAGGTGTCCCTCTTTAATAATATTTTAAAACAATAACATACCTTTTAAAAATCTTAAAAAAATATCTTGTACTGTGTATTTCTGTCCATTTTTTTATATTGACCAACACAGCCAGAATTTGCTCTATTTTATTAATCCTTTCAAAAGACTTACTTTTGCGGGGATCCCTGGGTGGCTCAGTGGTTTAGTGCCTGCTTTTGCTGATGTCCTTATTTTCTTTCTACAATTTTTGTTCTTATTTCTCTCCATTTTTGGTTTGCTCTGGTTTTTGGTTTTTTTTTGTTTTTTTTTTTACCTCCTATTTGATGTCAGTTCATTAGTTTTCCAGTCTTCTTCTAATATATACACTCATACACTTGGGCTGTAAATTTCTCTGTAATCCTTGTCTTAGCTCTATTCTACAAATACTATTAGGTAAATTTTTCCTTATAGCTTAGTTCTAAATATTTTTCAATTTTCAATTTGATTTCTACTTTGGCACATAAGTAAATAAGATGCACTCTTTTAAAATTTATGAACTACTAGAAAGATTTAATTTTATCTCTTTGTTATTGACCTCTAATGCAATTGTATAATAGAGAATGTGGTCTATGTTGGTTTTTTCCCTCAAATGTGTTGGTACTTGTTTTATGACTTAGAATGGATGATTTTTGTAAATATTCAGTGTGAACGTGAGAAGAACCAATATTCTCTATTTACTTATTGACAAGTTCTATATTTGTCCCATAAGTCCAAAATATTCTATACATTTACTAACATTTTAAGTTTTAATTTATCTAGTTGAGGAATTCCAGTTGATATTTCATGGGATGGCAAAACTTGTCCCTGTATCCTATCAATTTTTCTTCATGTATTTTTTTTAAGGATTTTATTTATTCACGAGAGACACAGAGAGAAAGAGAGGCAGAGGCACAGGCAGAGGAAGAAGCAGCAGGGTCCAGGCAGGAAGCCCCATGCAGGACTCCATCCAGGGATCCCAGGATCACGCCCTGAGCCAAATGCAGACCCTCAATCACTGAGCCACCCAGGCATCCCTCTTCATGTATTTAAATGCTGTTTGGGGCTTGTAAGTTAAGAGTGGTATACCCGTTTTTTTTTTCTTTTTTTTTTTAAGATTCTATTTCTTTATTGATGAAAGACAGAGAGAGAGAGAAAGGCAGAGACATAGGCAAAGAGAGAAGCAGGCTCCACGCAGGGAGCCCAATGTGGGACTCGACCCTAGGATCACACCCTGGGCCAAAGGCAGGCGCTCAACTGCTGAGCCACCTGGGTGTCCTGAGTGGTATACCTGTTGAGTTGAAACTTCTATCACTTTATAGCATCTTACTATATTCATAATATTTTCTGTTAGGGCCAGTTTTATCTGATATTAATATAAATATACCAGCTTCTCACTTGACAAATATTTTTTAGTATATTTTTTCTACCTTTGTGCTTTCAACCTTTTTGTCATTATGTTTTAGGCATATCTGTTATAACTACTTATCAACTGGATTTTGTGTTTTTTTTTTTTATTTTTTTTTAATTTTTATTTATTTATGATAGTCACAGAGAGAGAGAGAGAGAGAGGCAGAGACACAGGCAGAGGGAGAAGCAGGCTCCATGCACCGGGAGCCTGATGTGGGATTCGATCCTGGGTCTCCAGGATCGCGCCCTGGGCTGAAGGCAGCGCTAAACCACTGAGCCACCCAGGCATCCCTCTTCATGTATTTAAATGCTGTTTGGGGCTTGTAAGTTAAGAGTGGTATACCGTTTTTTTTTTTTTTTAAAGATTTTATTTATTTATTCATGAGCAGCACAGAGAGAGAGAGAGACAGAGACACAAGCAGAAGGAAGCAGGCTCCCTGCAAGGAGCCCAACGTGGGACTCAATCCTGGGTCTTCAGGATTATACCTGGGCTGAAGGCAGCGCTAAACCACTGAGCCACCCAGGCATCCCTCTTCATGTATTTAAATGCTGTTTGGGGCTTGTAAGTTAAGAGTGGTATACCGTTTTTTTTTTTTTTTTTTTTAAAGATTTTATTTATTTATTCATGAGCAGCACAGAGAGAGAGAGAGACAGAGACACAAGCAGAAGGAAGCAGGCTCCCTGCAAGGAGCCCAACGTGGGACTCAATCCTGGGTCTTCAGGATTATACCTGGGCTGAAGGCAGCGCTAAACCACTGAGCCACCCAGGCATCCCTCTTCATGTATTTAAATGCTGTTTGGGGCTTGTAAGTTAAGAGTGGTATACCGTTTTTTTTTTTTTTTTTTTTTTTTTTTTTTTTTTTTTTTTTTTAAAGATTTTATTTATTTATTCATGAGCAGCACAGAGAGAGAGAGAGACAGAGACACAAGCAGAAGGAAGCAGGCTCCCTGCAAGGAGCCCAACGTGGGACTCAATCCTGGGTCTTCAGGATTATACCTGGGCTGAAGGCAGCGCTAAACCACTGAGCCACCCAGGCATCCCTCTTCATGTATTTAAATGCTGTTTGGGGCTTGTAAGTTAAGAGTGGTATACCGTTTTTTTTTTTTTTTAAAGACTTTATTTATTTATTCATGAGCAGCACAGAGAGAGAGAGAGACAGAGACACAAGCAGAAGGAAGCAGGCTCCCTGCAAGGAGCCCAACGTGGGACTCAATCCTGGGTCTTCAGGATTATACCCTGGGCTGAAGGCAGCGCTAAACCACTGAGCCACCCGGGCTGCCCTATTCACCTGCTTTTATGAGCTGGTAAGAGATGGTCCTAGCACATCCCTGGCTATTTTGTACCTCTTGAATTGTCTTCTTGTCAGGGTAATCCCCAGTTCTTACAGCCTTCCTTATTTGGCATAGCTTTGCATGTGCTGCAGTTTATCCAGATCTTCACTTTAGAAAAATCTCCAACATGGGCTGCTTTACCTCAGTGGCTGAAGCCTAAAGTGCTGTTCTGGGTTGTTTAGCACCATCATGAGTTCTTTGAGCCCTATGAATATCTGGGCAGAAAGGAAATGTTTTAGGATGTGAATATATATGGCATGGTCTCAGAAGCAGCTATCTGGTTTGTACTCTTCTAAAGTGAAGAGAAATGGCTACTTATATCTTAATCAGAGGAGTGAGCATAACAGTTGTGGCAGCAATGTTTGGCAGTGGTATTGGAGACAGAAGGGAAAGTCCTCCTCTAATACAAAATGGAGTTAGATGTGGAAAATGAGACTTTAACAGCTTACCAGGAGATTAGTGGTGATAAACCTGAATTAAATGACTTATTACTGGGTGTTCAGTCCTGAAAAATGGTGTGGAATACAGATCTTTTCCTACTACAGTAAATCTCCTACTTGACCTTTGTCATCCTTTTAATCACGTCACTAGCTTCCCTCATTTTTTCTTTCATGTATTCTGTTTCATGAAGAGCTGTCTTTTGAGGTCATTTGCTGGTTCTTCCTTTTATCAGAGGACTTTGTATTTGACACTGCCTTTGGGTTGTCCAGATTTCCCTGTAGATTTTCTAGAGATCAAGAATTATGTAAACATCAGGTGATGATAATTATGATTATAACTTGTCGCAGGGATGGACTCAGAAATTCTTTTAGGAATTTCTTAGGAGCTCAAGGTCCCTTTTAGCTTCCTGATTTAATAAGTTAAAGTTTCTCAAATCTCAAAGACCTCAATCTCAAAGATGAGTTAGTAGCCTGCCTTTGCACCATTAGACTGGAGGACTAAGTACAGTTTCTTCAAGCAGATTTACACTATGGTCTCCCACAATGATGTACAATTCTTTGCTGAGGAAGGTTTTGTCACAGGTTAGAAATTTGAAATGGCAGATAAATTGGAAGAGCTAATTGCCAAGCCAATTTTCTTTTCGGAGCATTCATGTGAAGATAGAGTCTCGGGGGTCAGTGGGAGAATATGTTAGAAAGATGTCCTTATGATGGAGAAAGTAGCCACATAAATAATGAAGTCCTACAAGCAAAATTATAAAGTGAGGTGAGGTAGAAATATTTGTACTAGAGACTCTTCTGCTAAAAGAGAACTAGATATAAATATAAGATGATATTGTTTCCTCTTTTATGTATGCAGTTAGATTTTGATGCTTAATTACCAACCCCAAATCATCATGTCTTAAGACAACCATTTATTCTATTCATGGTTCTGGGAATTAACCCTTTGGTCTGGGTCCTGTTGAGTAGTTCTGGGTTTGCCTCAGTTCATTCATATGTCTGTAGTTAGCTATAGGGACAAGTGGGGCCGCAATGGCCCAAGATGGCTTCAGGTGGGGTCTCTTAGCTCTGATCCACATAATCACTCATTCCCCAGAAGGACAGCTTGCTGGTATTCACATGGTGACAGTTCAAGAAGTTCAGAACTGGCACACCATATCCTCTATTGCGGTCTGTTGGTCATGCCAATTCACAGGGCCAGATCAGCTTCAAGGGCTGGGGAAACAAGACTTGTCCTCTTAATGACAGAAACACAAAGTGATGTGCACACAGGAGTGGAAATAATTGCAGCCACTTTTGCCAACATTTACCACAGGCACCTAAACATTTAGAGAGGACATTATTGCCTATGCTAGGTAATTTTTTTTTCCTTATTGTTTTCCAAAGTACAGATTAGGTCAACTAATAGGGATACTGACAATGATAACATTGCAGATTCAATTTTCAGCTTTTAGTAGTTTGTTCAAGTTTTAAGCATGTTGTTATCCCAAGAGAGAAAATAGTGTTGGCTGGCCTTTTTAAAACTATGATGTTATAAAATGACCAAAGATATTCCCTCTTCAGAAATCATATTTGGTAGTTGTTTGTTTTTTAAAAAACAAATTACTTTTCTCCTTTTATACATCATTGTGCTGTGATTTCAGTTGTTGATGTGACTCCAGTGTAGCCTTGCTATAATATTACAGGCCTTAGTGAAGTATGCTATGAGATTCACGGCAGGAATACAAATTCTATGTGATAGGAAAAGAGCATGAATGTATAGCTGGTGAATTTTCACTAAAACATGGTAATCTTTGAATACTAAATCTTGCTTAGCAACATCCTTGAGTCCACTTTGTCAATATTACAATGTTAATTATAGTTTCTGTTATACTTATTTTTTAAACATTAGGCTTTGTTTTTTTGATATTTTACTGTTCTGTAATATAATTTGTAGTGAGAATTATATGGGATTATTTAAGCAAAGTACAGCACTACATATGGGCCTAGGATACCAGTTCTGCAACCAGTCATACATGACCTGCTGGGCCATGGTACCCATTTTGCATATGGAGACAGGACATTTAGGCCACAATATTAATGAACCCTCTTGGATTGAGCAGTGCACAACTTGCACAACTGCACCTGGTAGCCCTGTACTGGGGACTCTGAGTGAGTGCCAGTGAGGAGTGTTTGACCTGGTGAGGATAAGCTTCTTGGACACTGGCAGAAACTGAGAAGAGACACTTGATAGAGCACTCAGAGAAAGGGGAGGTGATGTATCCTTTAGGATTCCATGCAGCCAATTGTTTGTATTTCCTATAATTAAGGTCAGCAAAGAAAGGAGCAGTAGACTGTGGTTGGGAGACCTGGGCTTTGGTCATAGCTTTGTCACTACTGTGGGATCTTGGGAGATTTTCAGTCATGTGGAAGTTAATTTCTTCTCAAAAATGTGAATGTGAACATGTAACTTATGGAGCTCTTGTGAGGACAGGAGAGACACATGTGCAAGCGCTGGACATGAGTCTGGGGGGGAATGTGTGATGTTCTCTTCATAGCTATTGTGGTGAAAGGGGAGAAAAATAAACTGCGTATCACTAGAAGAGCAAATCTTTTTAATGACAAATTTCCAGTTTGTTTATGTGGTGAAGTGGCTTGTGGACAGCTTTGGTCACAAGATTGTTTAAACCTGCATGCCTCCTCCTTAAACCCTGCCTGAGCCAGTCACCACAATTATGCCATTGGCAACAGGAGGCTTCATTGACCCTGGTTTCCCCTTTTAGACTCTTTCTCGCAGTCAGGACTTGGGGAGTTCAAGGCTGAGTGTGGGCAGAGAGATGATGTACCCTCCCTGACTTATCCTTGACTGCTTCGGATAACAAATGAAGTGTACGGTCAAATTTATATCAACAAAAGTGTTACTATGATAGATGGAGAGGCATTTTTGTAACTTGATGGGCAAGTTGGTGCTGCTTTTGAGTGAACAAAGTAGATTTTAAAATCCTATATTACTTAGTTTCTCATAGAGACAAATAAAAAAGGCTTCATCTCTTTTAAAAACAAAATGGAGAAAATCCGGGCAGCCCGGGTGGCTCAGTGGTTCAGCACCTGCCTTCAGCCCAGGGTGTGATCCTGGAGGCCTGGGATCGACTCCCATGTCGGGCTCCCTGCATGGGGCCTGCTTCTCTCTCTGCCTCTCTCTCTCTCTCTGTGTCTCCCGTGAATAAATAAATAAAATCTTTTTTTAAAAATGGGGAAAAGCCAAATCCCATTTTAGTTACTGCAAATGATCTTTGTGTCATGGTTTTGACGGCTAACATTTCTAGGTTTTACAGTAAAGGCAGACATTGAAAGGGAGCATGCTTAGGAAAAAGGGCATGTGAATCTAGAGCCCAAGCTTCCTGTGTTCATACCAGACAGAGGCTCAGGAGACAGGGTGATGGTGACAGTATGGAGTCCCTGGTTGGATCACAGGAAGTTTCATGAGAAAGTTAAGGTAAATGAATGTTCTCAGGAATGCTGGCAGGTAAACCAGTAAGATTATAAATATACACCTGTTATCTACCAACATAAGCCCTAGGAGTTGGTGTATACCAAAGATACTGCCCCTTCACTTGAGGAGGTAAAACATTTAATTACAGTAATGTGAATATAGCATTCTTCAAAAAATTTCTAAAATTTGAATATACTTGACATACAACATTACATTAGGTTTAGGTGTACAACATAGTAATTTGACACATTTATCTCTAATGCTATCCTCACCACAAGCGTAGCCATCTGTCACCACACAGTGTTAATGTGATACCCCTGACTATATTCCCTATGGTGTACATCTCTTCCCCATGATTTATGGATTCCATAACCGGAAGCCTATTATCTCCTATTCTCCTTCACTCATTTTTCCCATCCGCATAGCCCCCTTCCTCTGGAAACCACCAGTTCTCTGATTTATAGTTTTAATTCTGCTTTTGTTTTTATTAATTTGTTTTTTAGATTCCACGTATGAATGAGGCTATATGGTATTTGCTTTATTCAGTCTGACTTTAGCGTAATATCCTCTAGGTCCATCCAAATTGTTGCACATTGCACAATCTCATCCTTTTTAAAGGACCTAATATTCCATTGTGTGATATACTACATCTTCTTTATCCAGTCGTCTCTCAGTGGACACTTAAGTTGCTTACACAAGTTGGCTATTGTAAATAGTGCTAAAATAAACATAAGCCAACATATATATTTTCAAATTAATGCTTTCATTTCTTTGGGTAAATACCCAATAATGGAAATATTGGATCATGTCATATTTCTATTTAAAATTTTTTTTAAAGATTTTATTTATTTATGCATGAGAGACACACACAGAGAGAGAGGCAGAGACACAGGCCGAGGGAGAAGCAGGCTCCCTGCAGGGAGCCCGACACGGGACTCAATCCTGGGTCCCCAGGATCAGGCCCTGGGCTCAAGGCAGAGGCTAAACCGCTGAGCCACCAGGGCTGCCCTATTTTAAAATTTTTTGAGGAACATATTTCCTTGGTGTTTTCCATATTGGTTGCTTCAATTTACATTTCCACTAACAGTGTAAGAGGTTTCTTTCTCTCTACAACCTCATCAATATTTGTTGTGTTTCTCTTGTTTTTGATTTTAGCCATTCTGAATATCACATTGTGATTTTGATTTGCATTTCCCTAATGATTAGTGGTGGTGAGTATCTTTTCATGTGTTGGCCAATTGCATGTGCTTGGAAAAATGTCTGCTGAGGTACTCTGCCCATTTTTAAAACAGGTGGTTTATTTCTTTGATGTTAAACTGTATACATTTTTTTGGATTTTAACCCCCTAGTGGATATATCATTTGCAAATGTCTCCTCACATTCAATAGTTGCCTTTTTGTTTTGTTGATGGTTTCCTTTGCTATTACAAAATCTTTTTATTTTGATGTAGACCCAATGGTTTATTTTTGCTTTTGTTTTCCTTGCCTGAGAAGGCATATCTAGAAAATGTTGCTGTGGCTCATGTTAGAGAAGTTACTGCCTTTGCTGTCTTCTAGGATTTTAATGGCTTCAGGTTTCACATTTAGGTCTTTGATCCATTTTGAGTTTATTTTTGTGTATGGTGTTAGAAAGTGGTCCAGTTTCATTTTTTTTACCTGTGGCTGTCCAATGTTCCCATTACAATGTATCAAAGAGACTCTCTTTTTTCCCACTGTGTATTTTTGCTTCCTTTGTCATAGATAATTGATCATATAAGTGTGTGTTTATTTATGGGATCTCTGTTCTAATGTTCTGTGTGCCAGTGCCATACTGTTTTAATTCCTATGGCTTTGGATTATGTCTTAAAATCTGGAATGATGATACCTTCAGCTTTCTTTTTCTCAGGATCACTTTGGCTATTCAGTGTCTTTTTGGTTTCATACAAATTTTAGCATTATTCTAGTATTGTGAAAAATGCTATTGATCACTTGATAGGGATTACATTGAATCCATGGATTGTTTCGGTAGTATGGACATTTCAGCAATATCAATTGTTCTTCACTTCACAGGAATGTAATCAAGAATTAAAAGATAGCGTTAATACTCAGTTTCAAATTATGTATGTTTTAGTGCTTGAGGAAACAATGATTTTAAGATGAGTCTGCATAGCTGCAGATTAGGCAATTTTCTGAGTTACCTGGTTCTTGCACCCACTTATACATCTCAGTCAAACCCTAATTAAACAAAATATTTTAAATATCTGTATTTAGGTATATGCAGTTTATACACACCCTTGAAACATAACAGCATTTTAGGGTAGGGCTGCTGTTTAGGAAAGCATGAGTGCCAGTTGCCAGCAATACAGCATTGAAAGCTGGATACCCAAGGCCTATTTTCTATTTTCATTCTTTGGAATGAAGAAAAATAATACTGACATTCCATTATTTATGAACATGGTTAAAGAAAAGAGAAGCAGTGAAATTTCACTGCCTTCAAAAATTAATTTATTTTGACTCCACGTAGGGCCGCATGCCTTAGCCTCACAGCGATATCCCCTTCCCTGCAGATACCTCGGGCAACCCCAGTGGTGTGATATTTTGATGCTTTCTAGGGCAATGGAAAGAGCCAGCAGGCAGGACCTGGTCATCAGTGTTTACTGGGCTTGGGAGGCAACTGATTACTTGATCAGGAATGTCTTGAGGGCCTGCTTTGTGCCTTGCACCATGGAATGCTGAGTGCTTTGGGGAAAACTGAGGTATAAAGTGGAGACTGTCCTCAAGGGAATTGCTGACTCATAGGATTGATAAGAGTAAGGCATATAAAAATAGAGACCCATTTATAAGACATAGAGTGTCATCTACTAAATTGTTCAGAATTTAGATATAGGCTATAAGAAGTTTCTGCTTATTTTGTGCTAACTTTTCACTAGATCCCAGGCTAAATATTTATATAATTTCTTATCCTTATACCAACCCAGTAAGGCAGCTCTGATTATTGTCATTTTATGGATGGAAAAACTAAGACTTAGAGAAGCTAAGTGAATCTGCCCGAGGTCATACAGCCGATAATGGTAAGTCCAGAACTGAAGTGCAAGTGCAGTAGCTCCAAAGCCAGTGATCCTCTGCTTAGGAGCAGCATTGCTCTGGAAAGGGGGTAGATAGCCCAGGATGGAACCAGAAGCGTCAGGCTGAGGCTGGTTGACTGGCCAGCTGACAGTGTGATCTCTGCTGGACTGTGCTCAACTGTCCTTCCAGGCAAGAGGGGCTCCTCCCTCTGTTGCTTTGGTGACCATGGAAGGCCATGGTCCCTCACTTGTTTCTGCCATATGGTCTTGCTTAATCATGTCAACTTCCTTGTGGCCAAATTATCTGCACTAATGCTACATTTTTATTTCTGTGGCTCTGATACAGCTGAAAATAGCTTAGTTTTAATGCCAGTGTTTGCAGTGAGGTTTTTTTTTTAGACATTTAATTCATCATGTAAACTAGGACAAATTTGAGAGTAAAAGGAAACTCTGTTATAAGTATGCCAGGACTATCCTGGGCATTCATAGTTTATGATCACCCTACCAATATGGGATTGAGGTGTATAATTGACATGGAAATAAGATCTGCATTACTCAGACATGAACATCTTCAAAACAGGGGACAGCCATACAGAAGTGAATTTCCTCTACCATAGCAATGGTTATCTCCAGGCTGAATGTGAACTATGTCTGTCAACCTTTACTTACCCCTACTAAGCCAAGGCAGCTCTGATTTATCGTGTCAGAGTGACATTGTTATGTGGAAACCTCTTGCTTACTGCTGAAGTTAGTGAATTTGGGCTGTTCTAACTTACAACAATTAAAGAACTTATTCTTGAAGGCCTTTGAATATTTTTGCTTAAAATTTATAAACTGGACTGTAACCAGAGATGATGGAGTTTCTCTTAACAGGTAATGTAACTGAAGACATTACATAAATCTGGAAAATAACACATATTGCTGGTCTGGGGCTCTAAAGAAGAGGGCTGAGGAATGGGGAGGGAGAAAGGAAGTAAGGAAAGGAGGAAGAGAGGGAGGAGAGTCCAGGTGGCTTTAAGCCAACAAAATCCAGGAATATCTTCCAGTTTGACCATGGATTTGTAACCTAGACCCCTCCTCCTTTGAATCCCTGACCTTCTTGTCATTTGTTCTCTTTGGACTGACAAATGAGTGTTGATTTGTGACAGTATCATTGATCAAATGACATGTTGTCTTGTGTTATGTCTGGTAATAAAGAAACATAAAAATGTTTCTTGGATTAACTTGACAGTATCAATTTAGAAAGTAGCTTCCCATCCAAAATCTTTCTGGGATTGACAGAAAATTTCCTTTGTCTAAAACCTGAGTGTTTTTTTATTACTAATGCCAAAAATAATACTTGTTCTGAGACCAGGCTCCTCAGTATCTAACTACCCTTAGTGCAGGGGAGGAGGGTTTCTAGAGATATCCCTGATAAAGTCAACATTTCTTTGGGGCCTCTTATTTTATGTTTTAAATCCATGTAAATTTTATATTGGTTTACAATACCCATGTTTTCGTGGCTTTACTATCAAATTTTCTAAAATATTTTTAATAAGAGCCACAGGCAAAGACAACATGCCATTTTTATTTGGCTCTATTGCATTACCTCTGGCATCACACCACATCCTCCATTTTGAGAGCGAGAGAATAGAAAACTACCAACAGCAGCTGACAGCAGGGAGGAATTCATTATTTTTGGAGTCATACGTCTAGAATTTTGATTGTAAAAGTCAAATAAAAACCTGGACTTTATTTCAAAACTTTTTTTCCCCTCCAAACACTTCAGAAGACCAGAAACAGAGTATGAGATAAAGAAGTTACTCTGACAGTGTTACTGCACACAGAATGGATGTGCCAAGAGGCAACAAATAGAGAATTATCCTACTGCAATCATACTGACCCGGTATAATCTGAAGTAGCTCTTTTCTTCCACATGGCTCCATCCCTCCACCCCTACATGTTCATTGGCTTTTATCTGAAGGGTGGTTTAAAATTTGGGATTTCAGGATACGGTAAGGCTAAAGTAAAAGTGTGGTATTTTATGTGACTTGAAATTTGCCTTTCTCTTTTTCTTGATGGAGATGTGTTTTTCCTTCTTTGAAGTAGAGAGAAATGGGTATGAATTTTGGTATACTTGAAGCAGACTTAAAAAACCAATATACTGGGATCCCTGGGTGGCACAGCCATTTGGTGCCTGCCTTTGGCGCAGGGCACGATCCTGGAGACCCAGGATCGAATCCCACGTCAGGCTCCTGGTGCATGGAGCCTGCTTCTCCCTCTGCCTGTGTCTCTGCCTCTCTCTCTCTCTCTGTTTGACTATCAAAAATTAAAAAAAAAACAAAAAAAATATACTTTCAAACAGTTTTGACTTCATGATAAAAACACAGTTACCCTCAAGATGAACCTGTCAAATTAATAAACATAATATAGGACTTTCCTATACCTTACTGTCAGCATCCTAAAATCAATAACAACAAATAGAAAACAACAACAAAACATGAATGACATCCCTAAAACCAAAATAAAACACAGTAAAGCTGAAAATGTTGATCACATTAAAATAAAAAAAATGATTTTAGAAAACATTTCTCTATTTCTTTTGCATTTTAAATAAATGTGTTGATGTAGATATTCAAATTTATTTTTCACAGTGGAATCCTTCTGCACTTATTTAGTCACTGGAATTTAGTCTTGTCACAGGAAATATTTTCGTCCTAAGAATGCATCATACCATTCCCACTGTCTGCTCTGAGGATGATTGAAAACTCCAATGTCATATCAGCTATATGAATGCGCTATTCACTGCTCACTGTACTGAGTCTCTCCTATGTTTTAGGCCCTGGGCTTGCTGCTCAATAATTGAAAATGAATGAGACACACTCCGTTTCTTCTAATACCATGGTTTGGAGTAGAAAAAGTTAAGGGGTGCTGGACTGTGTTAGGTTAACTTGGCCAAATCTGAGAACTACAGCTAATTTCCCCAGGCAACTTTGCCTGGCTGCTCTTTCAAACAAACAAATAAACCCAAAAACAAAAAACAAAAAGCTTGCATGCATTTTGGCTGACAGAAATGCAGCAGACTCTCTTGCTTTTAGAAGATTTTGTTGTCAACTGTGGCAATGGACAGATATAGAGGTATCTGGTAG
Organism: Vulpes lagopus; assembly: GCF_018345385.1. Taxonomy (NCBI): domain Eukaryota; kingdom Metazoa; phylum Chordata; class Mammalia; order Carnivora; family Canidae; genus Vulpes; species Vulpes lagopus. The sequence continues at coordinate 34,849,956 of NC_054828.1, forward strand.
GTTCCAGTTTGTTCTCTCCATTCCTCCACAGCCACCTCATCTTCAAACAGTGGCTGTTGGCCCACTACCAGGTGCTTGGCTGGGGACCCATCAAGTCTGCAGCTTTGCAGAGGCAACTTCTTCCTCAGAGGGGGACAGTTTCCAGAGGCTTCTTCATGAGTTCTCCCTTTGTGGTCCAACTTTGGTGACTTGGATTTTTCTTTAGGCTCCTATTGATCCTCTCATACTTTGACTGTTTGACTAGTGACTATTGTTGTAACTGTTCACGTTCCCCTTCCAGATCATCTCTTTCCAAGCTCCTTGCCTATTTGTGTAGCCTAATTCATATAATAAACCCCTTTTTCCCCATGGTACTGGAGTGGATCTGCTTTCCTGTATGAATCCTGTTTAAACCACTGCAAGAGGATGTTGTAATGAGAGCAGGTAGTAGGCACAAAGGAAGATGAGAAAGGAATGGTGTCTCACCCAAATTGGGTGGTACCTCGGGCATAGTCCAGAAGGTTACCTGAGTGGGCTGGCCTGGGAAGGTAGAGTGAGGTATTCCATAGAGATGGCATACAACATTTTGGGGCTGCAAGTAATTCTGTACAATCAGATCATAAGTTACATGTTGTAAGGTATAGTGGGAGGAAAGGTTGGAGGGAGGAGACAGGAGCCAGATCATAAAGTCCTTTCATGCCTGGCCAAGGGGTCTGTCCTATGGATAATATGGAACTCTGGAGTACTTTTAAGCAAGGAAAGGATCAATGAGATTTATTTTGTAAAAATTCTCTGGCAGTTATGTAAAAGCTGTTGGGAAAGAATCAAGACTAGAAGTGAGAGGACCCAGAAGGAGGCTTTTGTATCAGTCCAAGTTAAAATACAAACAAAACAATCTGGGCTCATTAGTGCAGGGGAAGAGCAATTTGAGAGAAAGAGGGAGCATCACTCTATAACGGGCTGAAGGAAGAGGTTTGTGAAAAGCTGAGAAGGAAGAGTCAGAGCAGTTAAGGGGGAATTAGAAAAGAGTGAGTGCAAAGGGGAGGGGAGGCCATGAAGAGAGCAAAGTGGTCAAGAGTGTAATGAAATCTGAAGAATAGAAAATAACCCATTTTTAAAAATCACATAGATATCATTGGTAACCATAGGCGAAGGAGTTCTAGTTATGCTTGTTTTATTACTAGCCTTATGGACGCTGAGAAAATTCTATTGCATGTGTAGTGAACTTCTGTAGTTAAGGGAACAAAGCGTTCTTAGCTCCAGTGATCACCTAATTTCCCTCATGCACAGAGTTTACATCCAAACATAGGAGAAAATGCACTGATTAAGGTCTCAGGCTCCACCACCCCTCTTACCCCTCAAGAGAAGTCAATTCGGACTCCTGTAAGTGGTAAGCCATTTAAAACCTGTCAGTAACTTGTCAATAACTTGAATAATGATGAGAGAGAAGTGGGAAGAGAGATGGCTTTTCCTAAATCTGATGCTTGCTTTATTTTTGCCTCTTCGATCAAAAATCATGTTTTCCAGTTTCTCTGAGTGAGCCATCATCTTTCTTCATGAGACATGATGGAGGGTGATTCTTCCTCAGTGTCTGCTGTAGAAATTCTGGCTGCTGCCATTGGCCCAGGTGACCCAGAGAAGAAGTTAAAGCCACTTGGCCATGTTGATGGGAAAGATCACAGAGGCTGAAACCCAGAATATAATCATCCTCTTCCTTACTAGTAGATGAAAGTATTGTATAATACTGTCTTTGCTCCTTTTTGACATTCAGCTCACAGAGATTCATGTTTTCATTTGCATTTTCCTAATGTCTTAACAAATGTTAACTTGTTTGCTTTTTTTAGATTTCTTCATTTACTTAATAAAGAGTGGGATAAACCACAGTAGGCATGAAGTTACCCATGTCTCGTAGAGGCTGTGACAAAGGCATGGTTTCTGCTATGTCATTGCCCATTGCTCTAGGTTAGCCAGTGGCTTGCTACACAGGTGGAACAATGGAGGCACCAAATTCTTTCCTCTTACACAGATAGAATACACACTTGGAAATTACTATTTATATTTTTACCTCCTACTGGTGAAAGACAGCCCTCTTAATCTGCCTACCATCCCTTCACCCTCCCAATAGACATGCCTACTAGATTTTAAGAGCTTTGAAGACAGAGACTATGCTTTGTTTACCTGGATCTCCAATTCCAGGCATTGCGTCTGGCATATATAAATAATAAACATAGCTGGAAAGTCCCATTTATTTTGCTCCTGAAATGAGTGCAAACTAGTCATGTTTCTTGTTCTAAATTTTAGGAGTCGGTCTTTCTCCCAAGTTTCTCTACCAGGTGGGACCCCAATGAATGCTTACATGTTCTGCAAAGTCATTTGTTACTTTGTCCACCACGTCAGCCTGAAACCATTGTGCTCCCAAATGCCACATTATCATGTTGCCTTATAATGTTACCTCATAGTTCATTTCTGCAGATTTCTAGAGCTCTTCATTAAGGATGGGCACTGTCTCTTCCATTAGGTATTCAAAAGCACAGCTAACACCAGGCTCATCTAAAGATTGTTGGTGGAATAGTGGAAGGACAGCTCCAAATTTAGTATGCACCGTTACAACCATTGGCTACTTCTGGGACCCCTGGCACACATCCCTGAGCCTGTAGAGGGTTTTATTTCCCTTTCTAATACAAATAAATACACATTCGTTTCAGGGAACTTTAGGAAAGGCAGTTGAAATAGTCAGCAATATATTTCCCCAAGTCTGAGATACTCAACTTTAAATCAAGCTATTTAAGGAGCATCAATTATCAATTCTACTTTAGAACAATTATCTGAATATTTCAGGTCCCAGTCTGGCTTACGATAAATGCAACCAAGTTACCTAACCAAAAATATGCAAACTTGGGCCTACGTGATCTGCATTCACATTTGTGGGAAGATCAGTTTTCTCTGAGAACAATTCTTGGCATTAGTATTTACATTTTCTTTGTGTAAAGGAAAGGTCTGCCCTACTGGTTTCTCCCAAACCAAGGAAGCTGGCTTCAAAAGATACTAACAATTTCTAAATAGAAGTTTTCCCATTAAAATAAATGAAAATATTTAAAGCTTGTCTTCGTTGGTACCAAATTATATAAGTATTTGTTAGTAAATGGAATTTAGGGTCCTTTGATTAAAAAAAATACCTTTTATGTTTGCATTTTAAACCAATGGCAAATAGAGCAAATGGCAATAGAGAAGTTAATCTAAAATTCTGCATCATCAGCAGTAATGTTGTTGTTACTATTTGTAAGATGTTCCAGCATTATATTTTAATAGAAATGCAAAGTGCCTCTTGATTCTTCCTTTGTTCTTGTGCATTCTCTTTTTTCTGTAGTTATAGTAATGTGGGAATCTCCTGCTGCTACAAAGTGGGTTTGTGTGTTGCTTGGATAAGGTAGTGTGTTTTAATGAGAACAGCATGAACCAGTAGCCCAGGAATCATGGGTTTGCATTCTGGATCTATAATTTCTTTCAGTGAGGTCCGGCAAGTCAATTCATTATGCTACAGTTTCTTTACCTATTCAGAGGGTGATGAGGCTTGTCTCATTACAAGGTCAGATCTAACAAGCTAATGTAGGGCTCAGGTCTGTTGTTTTCCTTACTGATAGATCTTTCATGGAGAGACCTGGGCACTGGGAACAAGAGCATGAATGTTGATGTGACTTAAACAGAAATTGGGGATGTGTTGAGGGTCCAAAGTGCTGAGGATGGAGTTTCTGGGTGTATTCGAGAAATGACTTTAGTACTTAGGATTTTCAATAGTGGAGAATCCTTCAAGGAGCTCAACCACTCTCTATGCACTGGATGTTGGGAAATTAGGAACCATCATCCATGTTTTTCAAGCTAGAACCCATGGACAAATGTCTCATAAGAGAATTTTTTAAAGTTTGTGTTGCATCTCAGTGATATTCTGATAAATTAACAGACATTCTGAATCATTTTAAGATCATAACATTCCAAGAACCACCACATAATTTCCATGTGGACATTTGCATTTGTTTTCAAATTTTTTTTTTTTTACTAGAGGAAGGTCAAATGACATCAGAGAGTGATGCACTAATAAGGATTTCACAGGAAGAAATGTGATGGGAGAGCTGAACCATCAGAGGGCCCAAGGGCAATATGCATATCACACTTAAAACCATAAGCTCTGGGGCGGGCAATCTCAAACTGCACAGATACCCACTACAGAATCCATCTTTGAATAAGCCAAACTGTCACTGCTCATTCACTGTAAGCAGCGCTAGACACATGAAACGAGACCTGCTTCTGGCAATCAGGGTTTATTTAATGAAAATTTCAATAATGTTACAATCATAACCACCTTTTCAAGCAAACAAGACAGCATTACAGAGTTATCAAATGACACTTAATTAAAATTGACACTTGAAGATTGTTTGTTGGCAGCATTTTGGAAACATGTGAAGTCTATTTATTGTGAACCAGCGAGCAAGGCCTTGAAATAATTAATAACATACTCATGCTAACAGGCATTATCTGAATTACTGAAGCCAGAATACATGTGATAAAAAATTATTAAATGCAAAATCTGGGGGAAATACATCGCAATACAAGCATCCATTCAAAAACTGGAAAGAACTCAAATTCAAAAGCTCACCTTACACATAAAGGAACTAGAGAAAAAGCAACAAATGGACCCCACCCCCAGCAGAAGAAGAAGAATAATTAAATTTCGAGCAGAACTAAATGAAATCGAGACCAAAAGAACTGTGGAACAGATCAACAGAACCAGGAGTTGGTTCTTTGAAAGAATTAATAAGATAGATAAACCATTAGCCAACCTTATTACAAAGAAGAGAGAGAAGACTCAAATTAATAAAATCATGAATGAGAAAGGAGAGATCACTACCAACACCAAGGAAATACAAACGATTTAAAAAACATATTATGAACAGCTGTACGCCAATAAATTAGGAAATCTAAAAGAAATGGACGCATTCCTGGAAAGCCACAAACTACCAAAACTGGAGCAGGAAGAAATAGAAAACCTGAACAGGCCAATAACCAGGGAGGAAATTGAAGCAGTCATCAAAAACCACCCAAGACACAAGAGTCCAGGGCCAGATGGCTTCCCAGGGGAATTCTATCAAACGTTTAAAGAAGAAACCATACCTATTCTACTAAAGCTGTTTGGAAAGATAGAAAGAGATGGAATACTTCCAAATTCGTTCTATGAGGCCAGCATCACCTTAATTCCAAAACCAGACAAAGACCCCACCAAAAAGGAGAATTACAGACCAATATCCCTGATGAACATGGATGTAAAAATTCTCAATAAGATACTAGCCAATAGGATCCAACAATACATTAAGAAAATTATTCACCATGACCAAGTAGGATTTATCCCCGGGACACAAGGCTGGTTCAACACTCATAAAACAATCAATGTGATTCATCATATCAGCAAGAGAAAAACCAAGAACCATATGATCCTCTCATTAGATGCAGAGAAAGCATTTGACAAAATACAGCATCCATTCCTGATCAAAACCCTTCAGAGTGTAGGGATAGAGGGAACATTCCTCAACATCTTAAAAGCCATCTACGAAAAGCCCACAGCAAATATCATTCTCAGTGGGGAAGCACTGGGAGCCTTTCCCCTAAGATCAGGAACAAGACAGGGATGTCCACTCTCACCACTGCTATTCAACATAGTACTGGAAGTCCTAGCCTCAGCAATCAGACAACAAAAAGACATTAAAGGCATTCAAATTGGCAAAGAAGAAGTCAAACTCTCCCTCTTCGCCGATGACATGATACTCTACATAGAAAACCCAAAAGTCTCCACCCCAAGATTGCTAGAACTCATACAGCAATTTGGTAGCGTGGCAGGATACAAAATCAGTGCCCAGAAATCAGTGGCATTTCTATACACTAACAAGGAGACTGAAGAAAGAGAAATTAAGGAGTCAATCCCATTTACAATTGCACCCAAAAGCATAAGATACCTAGGAATAAACCTAACCAAAGAGGTAAAGGATCTATACCCTAAAAACTATAGAACACTTCTGAAAGAAATTGAGGAAGACACAAAGAGATGGAAAAATATTCCATGCTCATGGATTGGCAGAATTAATATTGTGAAAATGTCAATGTTACCCAGGGCAATTTACACGTTTAATGCAATCCCTATCAAAATACCATGGACTTTCTTCAGAGAGTTAGAACAAATTATTTTAAGATTTGTGTGGAATCAGAAAAGACCCCGAATAGCCAGGGGAATTTTAAAAAGAAAACCATAGCTGGGGGCATCACAATGCCAGATTTCAGGTTGGACTACAAAGCTGTGGTCATCAAGACAGTGTGGTACTGGCACACAAACAGACACATAGATCAATGGAACAGAATAGAGAACCCAGAAGTGGACCCTGAACTTTATGGTCAACTAATATTCGATAAAGGAGGAAAGACTATCCATTGGAAGAAAGACAGTCTCTTCAATAAATGGTGCTGGGAAAATTGGACATCCACATGCAGAAGAATTAAACTAGACCACTCTCTTTCACCATACACAAAGATAAACTCAAAATGGATGAGAGATCTAAATGTGAGACAAGAGTCCATCAAAATCATAGAAGAAAACACAGGCAACACCCTTTTTGAACTTGGCCACAGTAACTTCTTGCAAGATACATCCACGAAAGCAAAAGAAACAAAAGCAAAAATGAACTATTGGGACTTCATCAAGATAAGAAGCTTTTGCACAGCAAAGGATACAGTCAACAAAACTAAAAGACAACCTACAGAATGGGAGAAGGTATTTGCAAATGACATATCAGATAAAGGGCTAGTTTCCAAAATCTATAAAGAACTTATTAAACTCAACAGCAAAGAAACAAACAATCCAATCATGAAATGGGCAAAAGACATGAAGAGAAATCTCACAGAGGAAGACATAGACATGGCCAACATGCACATGAGAAAATGCTCTGCATCACTTGCCATCAGGGAAATACAAATCAAAACCACAATGAGATACCACCTCACACCAAGTGAGAATGGGGAACATTAACAAGGCAGGAAACCACAAATGTTGGAGAGGATGTGGAGAAAAGGGAACCCTCTTACACTGTTGGTGGGAATGTGAACTGGTGCAGCCACTCTGGAAAACTGTGTGGATGTTCCTCAAAGAGTTAAAAATAGACCTGCCCTATGACCTAGCAATTGCACTGTTGGCGATTTACCCCAAAGATTCAGATGCAATGAAATGCCGGGACACCTGCACCCCGATGTTTCTGGCAGCAATGTCCACAATAGCCAAACTGTGGAAGGAGCCTCGGTGTCCATCGAAAGATGAATGGATAAAGATGTGGTTTATGTATACAATGGAATATTCCTCAGCCATTAGAAACGACAAATACCCACCATTTGCTTCAACGTGGATGGAACTGGAGGGTATTATGCTGAGTGAAGTAAGTCAATCGGAGAAGGACAAACAGTGTATGTTCTCATTCATTTGCGGAATATAAATAATAGTGAAAGGGAATATAAAGGAAGGGAAAAGAAATGTTGGGAAATATCAGGAAGGGAGACAGAACATAAAGACTCCTAACTCTGGGAAACGAACTAGGGGTGGTGGAAGGGGAGGAGGGCGGGTGTTGGAGGGGAATGGGTGACGGGGACTGAGGCGGACACTTGACGGGATGAGCACTGGGTGTTTTTCTGTATGTTGGTAAATTGAACACCAATAAAAATTAATTTAAAAAATAAAAATAAAAAAAATAAATTCCATGCAAAAAAATAAAACAATATTAAAAAAAATGCAAAACCTGACCTGAGGTTCCTCTTTCTCCTATTAAAACCCACATTGATGGTCTAGTTTCAGCGGAACAACACCCTTCATCACATTAGTTATTAAATGTTTTTAATATATATGTTTGGTTTTGGTTTCATGATTTTAGAAGGGAGTTATATCTAGTTTTATATTCACATTTTAATAAAATTGTGATAAAAGTAAACAAGTCAGTACCAGAGGTACACAGGATATTTTTTTGTCTTAAAGGAGTCTGTGCATCTTTCAAATTTGAGAGACATTGTTATAGGGGTTAAGTGCATAGAGTTTGAAATCAGACCTGGGTTCAAATATGAGCTTTGGCACTTTAAACATATGTGTGTAATTTATCTGAGTTGTACTTCATTTTCCTGACTTGTTAATAGGGTTATAATATAATATTAATAATTATAACAACAACAATAATACCTTCATCATGTGGTTAGTGTGAGCAATAAAAAATGGTTTTTAAGATTATGATCTCTGGGACATAGTATGTTAGCCATTATCACCATTATGATCATCATTATAATCATCAATATCATTCATTTTTAAACTTTAAGGGACCCAAGAGATGGCTAAACCAGTCAAGGAGATGAGTTGCTGGAGGAAAAGCTGCTGGGAGCCATTACTATTAAGGCTAGTAAGTCTCTTAAGGATTGCTGGGCTGGAGCAGCCTCAGTAACCCCCCTAGGGAGTAGCTTTCACCAAAGTAGCAGCCAGGTCTCCAGAAGCAGGTGAAGTTGTCAGTCTGGTAAGAGTTCGTTACCTGGAGGTATCACCCCTCTGTAACAATCCTAGAGCGTGAATCACCTTTGAGAAAGAAAGCCATGGTTCAGTCTCTGTTGTCTCTTTGACTATTGCTTCCAGAACTTCCTTGATGTGCTCAGCATGGCTGCCTGCCCTGTGTTCTCATAGTTACCCCTTGCACCTGACCCTTCATATAGTTTTGCTGGTGTGGGTTCTCTGATTTTGCTCAGATTATGTCTGTTGTGGCCATTGAAGGGACATTCAGCCTCATGTATTATTAGGTTGTCTGGGACTCCTATGGCTGTCATTCCTTGTGGGTTCCCCCAAATCCAAATAAGAGAAACCAGAGACTTTCTATGGAAATGAGATAGCAAGTGGTAGCATTTCATAGTATAAATTCTATTCTACTGTTCTCCTTCTTTAGTGTTTGGAGGTTTGTGGAAATATATCTGAGTTAAAGAACTAACAGAAGTCCTGATCTTGGGTCATCCAATGGGGTTCCCTCAACTCTAGGTTCCCCCCTGCAGTTGTTGGATCACAGGTTTATCTGGTTTGGTTCAGGCATCTGAGAGCTACTGACTGGCGCTTCAGGGATGGGCAGCGGACACCAGTGGGTAAATCTGACTTGGAGAGAAAGGAGGCAGGAGCCTGTAAGGATAATGGAAGAGAAGAAAGAAGGCAGGCTGTTTCAGCTTTGGGACCTCACAGAATGTCTGCTGCATGATGGATTTTTTAAAAAACCATTTGCAAAGCTGGCTGAACTTCCATAGAAAGCCAATCTAATTCCTTATCATGTGATCTGCTGCAAGCTTTGCTGATCTGGATACCTGGTTTGAGTTGCATTAGTATGTAGTATACATATCCCTCTCTTCCCAAATCTACAAACCCCTCTGGACAGCTTTCCCCACTTCTTTTTTCCTAGTGCATCTCAAAGCCTTTCTGTGATCCCAGAGAGCATGAATTATTCACTATATATAGCATCAGGCTTCAAAGTGTACTTTTTAAAAAAGTAAAACTGCCTAAACCACCCAATGCGTTGCCTCTACCTTCATGCTCATTAGCTGGACAGCATATTTAGAATCATTACTCACCTTCCTTCCTGGCTAGCTCGCTGCTCATGTGGGTTTTCTTCCCAACTCACCTGACCTCAAAAAGGTAACAGGACCTCATTCTGTCCTATCTCAGGTATGACCTGTCCAAGGCTATAGCTTACGTATATAGTCCTGTTCCATGTTAATAAATCTCATCCTTTACATTTTAAAGTAAAGGAAAGATCACAGCTGGAAAGATGTCCTATCTTTCTCACAGTGTCTGCTCAGCTGCAAATTCAACTGACAGAGGTATTGACCACCAATCCTCGTGCCTTCAGCGTTTATTAAGATTTAGGAAGCACCCATAGCTGAGGTCTGCATTCCAGCACTACCCTCAACTAAGTGAATAACTTTCCACTGCTAGTGTAACTTCCTGAGCCTCAGGTTCCTCATCTGAAACAGGATACGTACCCAGCAGTATGGTGGAAGTTAGAGACTTCATGCATACCTAGCACTTAAGCATAAAGTTCTTAATAAGTGGTGTAAATAATTTATTTAATCAATGGCAGTTGTTTACTTATGATCTATGGTCTAGGTAAATGACCTCTTGACCCCTGCTCCAGCAGTTGCAGCTATGCCATATACATCAGGTGTTAGGAACTCAGGCTCTGATATTTGTCAGATTTGAGTTCAAATCCTATCTTGGACACTTGGCCCTGTGACTTTGGGCAATTAATTTTACCTGTGAATCACTTCACCTCTCTAAGCTTATTTCCATATATGTGAAATGGGGACCACAGAAGTGCCAGCTCAATTTTTTTGGGGGGGTGATTGAATGAGATATTTGGATATAAAGCATTTAGTCCAGGGCTTGACATAATACGTTTTAAAATTACAACTTAAAATTGCATTTTATATTATACATTTTTATATTGCAACTCATATGCATTGTCTGGCTATTTTTTATTTTCACCACTACTTAGAAAAAAGGTTGAAATAAATGTTGAGGGAGGAGAGAAATGGCCACAGGCAAAGTGATCTGGTGTTTTCCAGAACAATTTATTTTTTTCCTCATTTTATTGTGAAGAGTTTAATATATACAAAATAAAAATGTAACATCTATGAAGTATGAATCAGAATACTAAAAAAATCACGAGGGAAAATACCATGAGGAATAAAAAGTTACCTAAACCCTTGAAACTTCTATGAATTTTCCTGATTCTGATTCCTTGCCTTCCCTCAGAGGTAATCTCTGTCTTCATTTTTATTGTCTTTTCTTCCTACTGTTATGGAAGTAGGAATATGTATGTATGCATTCTTATGTATGCATTCTTAATGTATTGTTTAGTTTTGCTTCATTTTGGGCTTTATGAAAATGATAACATATTCTCTCAATTACTATCAAATTTGCTTTTCTCATTCAGCATTAAAAAAAAAAGATTTACTTATTTATTTTTTAAAAAGCTAGGGAGCCAGGGAAGGGGCAGAGGGAGAGAGAAGAATCTTAAGCAGATTCCCGGATGAGCACGGAGCCTCAGGCAGGGCTGATCCCATGACCCTGAGATCATGACCTGAGCTAAAATCAAGAGTGGAACACTTAACTGAGTGAGCCACTCCAGAGTCCCTCATTCAGCATTTGTTTTTAAAATTCATTCTTGTTGTGTGGAGCTGCTAGGTTGATTATTATTATTATTATTATTATTATTTCGTAGTTTTCCATTAAATTAAAGTGCAGAGGGATGCCACTCAACACATTGGTTGAGTGTCTGCCTTGGCTCAGGCCTTGATCCCAGGATCCGGTATCGACTCCCACATTGGGCTCCTTGTAGGGAGCCTGCTTCTCTCTGTCTCTGCCTCTCTCTCTGTGTGTCTCTCACGAATAAATAAATAAATAAAATCTTAAAAAAAATTTAAAGTGCAGAAGAGTGTACAACTAAGTTAATCTTTCACTTATCAGTGGATATTTGAATTGTTTCCAGATTTTTTTCTGTTAGGAACAGAATTGCCATGAAAGTAAACCTTGCCATATGTATTTGCTATGATTCCCTAATTATACTGTCTAGTACGGTAGCCACTAGTCACTTCTGGCTACTGAGAACTTGAAATGTGGCCTGTCTGAATTGACAGGTATATAAGTATAAAATATAAGTAGTAAAAGTACAAGTATAAAAATGGATTAAAATGTAAGTATAAAATACACGCCAGATTTTAAAGATTTAATACAAATAATGTAAAATATCAAGTTAACATTTTTTTATATTGATTTCAGGTTGAACCAAGATTTTGGATATGTTGTTTTAAATAAAATATATTAAATATCTTACTAAGAATAATTTCACCTTGGGACACCTGGGAGGCTCAATTGGTTAAGCCTCTGCCTTTGGCTCCTCTCATGATCTCCCAGTCCTGGGATTGAGCTCCTCATCAGGCTCCCTGCTCAGACAGGAGCCTGCTTCTCTCTGTCCTTTTGCCCCCTTTTGCCCACCTCGCCCTCACTTGTGCTCTAGGGCTGTCTTGTACTCTGCACTGTCTCTCTCAGATAAATAAAAAAAAATCTTAAAAAAAAAAAGAATAGGTTCACCTTGTTAAAAAAAACTATAACATGGCTATAGGAAAAATTTACATATGTAGCTAGCATTTAATTTCTATTGGACAGCATTACTTTAGAGTATAATTAGGATATTCTTCGAAGTGGGACTTCTGGGTCATAGGGTTGTGTTCATCAACTTTACAAGATATCATTTGTACTTTGAATTGGTTGTACTGAAGTCATTGTGCTGTTATTGAACAACAAGATTGATAGCTAGTTTTAATAGGTAATAGCTGGTTATCCATCATAGTAACACCTAGAAAGGTGCAAGAGAAGTGTGAAAAAAATCTGAATTTCCATTATTGGCGTATAATCTTCATTGCTCCACATTTTTGTCATAATTGGTATGGTCAGATTTTTGAATTTTTGTTATATTAGTGATTGTGAATCATATTTCCTTAATTTTGCAGTTCTCTGATTACTATTTAGGATGAATATTTTCTGACCTATTTATTAGTCATTGGCTTTTCTTCTGAGAAATGCTTGTTAATATCTTGTGAAGATTTTTATTTGTGGTTGTATGCCTTTTCCTTATTGATTTTTTGAAGCTATTTTTAAAAACTTTTGTTCTGATTTTTTTTTCACAGGTTATGGCTTCTATTTTCATTTTCTTCCTGGAATCTTTTGATGAATAAAAGTTCTTAATGCAGTTATTAAAGTTAGTTAGGTCTAGTAAAATATTTTCTTTTTATGGTCAGCCCTTGCTTCACTACCTTGAAGTCATAGAAATAAATTTTGATGTTTTGCCTCTTACATGTAAGTTTTCAATCCATTATGAATTGATTTGTGTGTTTTGTGACCTTAGAGATAGAATTTCAATTTTTCTGTATGGCTAACCATTTTTTTCTAGCATCATTTATTAAACAGTTCTTCATTTCCCTACTTGTAATGCTACATCCATCAATATGGCAAATTACATCTATGTAAGACTGTTTCTGGGTTCTCTTTTCTGTTCTATTATATTTGCCTATCTTCACACTAATTCTCATTATTTTATTTATTATAGCTTTATGATAAATCTTTTTCTCTGATATTGCAGGACTTCCCTTCTTTGAGTATTGGCTCTTCTTGGCTTTTGGTCTAACATAGACATTTTAGAATTAGCGTGTTGAATTTCTTTTAAAAATTTCTTGGGATTTTGATGAAACTGCAAACTATAGGTCTCCTTAGGTATAATTTGCATGTGTTCGTGATATTTAGTGTTCCAGTCCAAAATAATTGTGTATCACTAACCTCATTATTTATTTAATTACTCATTTATTTAATTATTCAATGCATTTGTTAGTTGTATTCTTAGGTAAAATACATATGCTTACATTTCTGTTAATATTCAGAATGTCTTTTAAGAACTACATTTTCAACTGCTTTTGGTATAGAAAAATTCAGTTAATTTTATACCACTCTTTAATTATATTTCAAAACTCTTATAAAAGCTAACATTTTGTTTATAGATTCTTTTCTGATTTTCATTGTAGGTAATTATACAATTCTTGAATAATGAGATTTTGTGTCTTTCAGCCAGTCCTTCCATATCTTACTTTTTATTCTTACTAAAATCATTAAGACCTTCAATATAATGCTTAATAGAATATGTTTAGGGACGCCTGGGTGGCTGGGTGGTTGAGTGTCTGCCGTTGGCTCAGGGCATGATCCCCGTCCCGGGATCAAGTCCGACATGGAGTTCTCTGTGGGGAGCCTGCTTCTCCCTCTGCCTATATCTCTGCCTCTCTCTCTGTGTTTCTCATGAATAAATAAATAAAATCTTTTTTTATATAAATTTATTTTTTATTGGTGTTCAATTTGCCAACATATAGAATAACACCCAGTGCTCATCCCGTCAAGTGCCCACCTCAGTGCCTGTCACCCAGTCACTCCCCACCTCCCCACCCACCTCCCCTTCCACCACCCCTAGTTCATTTCCCAGAGTTAGGAGTCTCTCATGTTCTGTTTCCCTTTCTGATATTTCCCACTCATTTTTTCTCCTTTCCCCTTTATTCCCTTTCACTATTTTTTATATTCCCCAAATGAATGAGACCATATAATGTTAATAAAATCTTAAAAAAAAAAAAAAAAACAGGGGTCCCTGGGTGGCGCAGTGGTTTAGCGCCTGCCTTTGGCCCAGGGCACGATCCTGGAGACCCGGGATCGAATCCCACATCGGGCTCCCGGTGCATGGAGCCTGCTTCTCCCTCTGCCTATGTCTCTGTCTCTCTCTCTCTGTGTGACTATCATAAATAAAAATATATGTATATATTTAATAGTGAGCATGCCTACCTTCTTTCTGATTTTTAAAAGATAGTTCCATTGTTTGAATATTCCAGAGGATATTTTGTAGGTCTTTGGTGGACACCCTTAATGAGGCTAAAGGACACTAAGGTTTTTTGCCATTTTCCTGGAAACTTTAATTAGCAACGGATGTTGAATTTTTATTAAATGGTTTTCTGCATTTTTAATATAATTGTTTGATTTTCCTCTTTTAATGTTAATATAGTAAATACTGTAATAGATTTTCTAAAGTCATATTAGTTTTGCATCCCTGTGTTAAATGCAATTTGATTGTTACAAGATTTCATTTTTAAACACCGTGGAAAATTATTTGCTATTACTCTGTTTAAGATTTTTGCATCTATGTCCAGTCCTTATTTTGCCTAATGTGTAAACTGCATTTGATGCATTTGGCCATTCTGATTTTCTTTTCTTTTTTTTTTTTTTTCCATTCTGATTTTCTTCTGCATGTGTGATCACTCTTCTGTCAGCAATGCTGGTTCCTCCTTAGCTTTCTGACTCTCATTGTGGGTTGACCCCCCGCCCCCCATCCCAAACTCAATCCTTGGACTCTTCCCTTTTCTATCTACTCATTCCCTTGGTGATCTCATCTAGTCTTACAGCTTTAAAAACCATTTATATCCTGATGGCTGTCAAATGTATACCTTTTGCCTGTACCACTCCTCTGAACTCCAGACTCATATACCCAGGTGCTTATATGATCTCTCTTCTAAATGTCTAACTGACATCCAGAGGTTGATACATCTAAAACTGAGCTGCTATGCCTCCCACAGCTCTCCGCTTTTGATTTCATCCTTCCAGTTGTTCAGACTGAAAAACTTTGGAGGCTTGCTTGACTCTAATACCCTGCATCCAACTTGTCACACATGCCCTTGGTTCTACCTCAAAATAAAAACCAGAATATGGCCATTTATTTCTTACCATTTTGGCTACTACCACTGAATTCCAAACCACCGTGATCTCACTGAGTTATTGCAGTGGCCTCCTGACTTGTCCTCTTGTATCTGTTTGCCTGTTCCATCTATTCATAATATAACAGAGTAATATTATTAAAATGCAAATCAGATAAAATCCTCTTGCAATATTATCCTTTCTCATTCACAGTAAAAGGTAAAATTTCTTAGAGTGGCCTAGTTGGCCATCCCTCTTTGGCTCATCTCCTACTACTCCCACCATTCTCTCCCTCAGGGGTATTTTGCTGGGACTACAGACAAATGGTCTACCTTATTGGAACAATAGAGGCATAAATTGACCTCAGACTTTCTTAATTTTCTGTTTCATCTGCCTAGAATGCTTTCCCTCCAGGAACCACACTACTCCCTCCATCACTTCCTTCTGGTCTTTACTCAAGTGTTCTTTCTCAGGGAGGTTTGCTCTGGCCTATCTGTCTGAAATTGATACTCTATCCGCTCTAATTTCCCTACTTCATTTCCAGTTTTATTGTTTTCCTCCTTATTATTGATCATCTAATATACTATTGACTTTATTTACTTAGGTAATGTCTTTTTCTAGGAGAATATAAGCTCCATAACATCTCTGTTAACATAAGTATTCCATGTAAGCTTGAAAATAAAGTGTTAGTGCAACATTTTTCATATTATTTACTATTGAAGCTTGTTAATAATGGTATTTAAATCTTTTTTTATGGGTACTGATTTTTGGCCTGCTTGATCTGTAAATCACTCAGAGATGATTTAATACCTGACACAGATTGATAGATTTGTCAGTTTTTCCTCACAGTCCTTTCAGTTTTAGTTTTACATGTTTTGGTTTATTTTAGAGCAATAAAAATCTAGAATTATTACATTCTCCAGGAAACTTAAACTTTTTTTTCCATTATGGTATGATCTTCTTTAATTCCAGTTTCAGACATAGAGAAATAGAGAGATATATGATTATAAATATATTTGTGCTAAGGCCTATTTTGACTGGTATGATTTAGATGTACCAGATATCTCTGGCTAATATTTGCCTAGTGTATTTATTTCTTATTTTTATCCTCAGTATTTCTCTGTCTTTATGTGTGAGTCTTGTTTCATCTAAAAGGCATATATTGCTTGATTTTTTTGTAATCAAGTCTGACAGTTGATGCCATTTACCCACAGATCTCAGTCCATTCTCATTTATTATAATATCTGAAGTTATTTTGATTTATTTTTACTATCTCCTTTTCAACATTCTATTTGTTCCACTCTCTTTGCTAAGACTTTCCTCCTTTCTTGGTTCCTTTTGAATTGATTGAGCCCTGCCTCCCCCGCCTCCCCACTCCATTAGCCACCATTATCCATCCCTCCTCATATGCCTATTTGATCTACTTCTATTTTTCATTTTTGAAATTTTAACATTTCAAAGAGTGTTACTTCTTTGTAACAATCCATATTTAATATACGTAAACCTAAATGTAATTGAGCTTTACTCTCCTTCAAAAATATAAAAGCCTTAGAATAATTTTCTATATATTATAAGATAAATTTGTAGAAATAATACATGGACTGTATGACAGATATGAAGGGGTAAGAAAGCTCCTCAGCTTGTATACTCACTCACTCTTTCCTGTATTTTTCTCTATAGAATTTATAATCATCTGATTTTATTCATTTATTTATGGCCTGCTTTTTCTATACTAACATGCAAATTCCACAGGTATAAGCATTTTTTACTCTTTGTGTTCCCTGGATCAAATAGCAACTGCTTCAATAGGTGCTCACCAAATATTGTTAAATGGATGAATGCTTGAATGGCAAACACACACTCCAAACTTACATCACATTGCTGCTTTGCTTTTTAATACTCTTATTTGTTTTTACACTCACTAATTATCTTACTATTTTAAAAGTAATGTTTATTATTATTTTGCTTATTTTGTACAATAACTGTTTACTTAAATCCACATGCTTAGTATTTTACTTTAGCCACTATTCATCCTTAGGATAATTTCTCTTTGATTTTGAATAGCAATTTTTGTTAAGTGTAGGTCTGTAGGTGGCATACTCATTTTTTGTTTTGCTTTGTTTTATGTGAATATATTTTTATTTTATTTCTGTCTTAAAAGATACTTTTTAATAGGATACAAATGTAGATTGACAGTTCTCACACAGTTTAAAAGTATTTGAAGATACTCTTCCTCAACTTTCTGACTGTTCCCATCAAAAAGTTAGATGTCAATCAAAATGTTGTTCCTTGTACCTAGCCTGACTTTTCTCTGTGGTTGCACTTAACACCCTCTCTTTATCTTTGCTGTAATTTGATTGCATTGTAACTAAAAATGGATTTTTTTTTTACTCTTTTTGGGGTTTAATGACTTCCCAAATCTGAGAGTTCATGTCTATCATAGATTCTGGGAGACTCAGACATTATTTCTTTGAATATTATCCATTCCTCATTGTTCTTTCTTACTTCCTTCTGCCACAGCACTTAGATAAGTGTTCGTCTACTGCACATGTTCTTAACCTCTCTTTTCTATTTTCAATCTCTGTTTCATTCTGTTCAGTTTCATTATATCTGCCTTCCAGTCAGCTTCTTTACAAAGATGTCTATTCTAGTGTTTAGCCCTACAATTGCATTTTTTATTTCAGTGATCATCATATCTTTCAATCCTAAGAGATGTATCTGAATCTTTATCAAAATATTTAGTTGATTTTTGATAATCTCCTGATATTTATTATTTTTGTGTCTGCTTTTATTTCTTAAATGTAAAGTCTGTGCCTCTGATTTTCTTTATTTGTACTTATACTGGCTTCCATTATTTGTAAAAATGTAAGGATCCCATGCTGAAGTGTTTTCCTCCTGAGAGATGTGCCTTTGAGTCTTAAGGCATCTAGGCATGCTACTACAGAACCAGGTTTACTTTAAAGATTCCAGGTTGTGGTTTCTTCAGCTGAAAAAAAAAAGTACAAATTCAAACTCAAACTCATGTGGATCTCAGGATTCACAGCAAAGGACATGGCACATCCTTGTTTTTTAGCCTCTACTGGGTGGGTTTTCTTCTGATTCACTACATATACCCCTTCCTGAGCGCTTGCTTTGTGTGGAGTGATCTAAGATCCAGTGCCCTGTTATGCACATGCACAAACTTTATTTACCTTCCCCTCATCTGCAGATGCTCCAACCCAAATGGATCTCTGGATGTGTCATGGGTATGCTACAGCTACAGTGCTGACTAATCTTCCCAGACTCACATTCCCATTTTTTTCTGAGCTTCGTTTACTTTATTCTAGGTTTATTCATTAAATTATAAAGGCCCTTAAATGATATTTTGTCTAATATTTTGACATTTTTGTAACCAGCATATTGTAGGATTTCCAATCTGTTATATTGGTGGAAATCAAATTGTGGAATAAGCTTGTGTGATAGGCTTTCCTGGAGACATATTGTCATCTACCAGGACAGGAGGAGAGTAAGATAATTAGTCCTGTCTATATGCTCTGTGACCATGAGATCATGGAGACCAGACCAGATTGTTTGGTGTCTTCCCTCAGTCCTGTGACTTGGAATCTTTTGTACCTTCAATTGCTCTTCTACGTAATGCACTCCTCTGTGGCTCCACATGAGATATTATGTGGTATCTGGAGTTAAGCAATGATCTTGATAATTCCTGTTGATTCAAAAGCTTACTACATGAGGTGCCTGGGTGACCCAGTTGGTTAAGCAACTGACTTTTGATTTTGGCTCAAGTCATGATCTCAGGGTCTTGGGCTCTGCCTCGCATCGGGCTCTGCACTCAGCACAGATTCTGCTTGTCTCTTTCCCTTTCTTCCTCCTCCCACTCTCTCTCTCTCTCTCTCTCTCTCTCCCTCTCAAATAAATAAATCTTCAAAAAAAACAAAGAAGGCTTATTACATTTTAAAGCAGCCAGTACTCTAGGAGCCCTGAAGAGGTGGTTGTTTCTTCTTTACAGTTCAGGAGCTATGGTTTTTTTTTCCCCCCCGTTCATCTGAAGAGATTATAGCCCACCAGAGAGTATACTATGAGCATCAAATAGTGTGAAATTCATATTTTATTGCTTCACAAATGGCTATCCTAAAGTTTATCTTTATTGTCTTCTTCCTCTATCTTAACATTAGAAAAAGTTTTCAGTTAAATGTGGGGTTTTAGTAATGTTTTAGGTAAGCACTTCCCCTGGCAACTACTGGACATCATATCCTTTCTCTAGGGCCCAGCTTGGTGAGGTTTTAGAATGAGGCCAAACTGATCAGAAGGCCATGGTGGCTGAGCTGACCATTCAATACAAGAACGTAGCCAGTAGACTAAGAGAAGTGCCAGAGAAGCCATAGTCCTTTATCTGTGATGTCTGAGACTTGTGTTTAAAAGCAGGTATTCAAGAAAAAGTCAGAATCTTCGAAAAATGCATGTAAAGTAAAGCAAACTAAGAACTCTTAGCTTAGTCCAGGTATTAATTCTGTATTGGAAAAATCAATTGTGCTTTATTTACTGAGCTCCTCAAAAGATCAGTTCCAGTTTCTCTGATCGAGGATAGTAAAAAAAAGTTTACAACTGTGAAGATCATAGAGGAAGATGGAAGAGTTATAACACATAAGGCAGATAATCATGTAATGAGACATTGAACTTAGATAAACATAGAAAAACCATAAGAATTCCTTTTGCTTGAGCAATTTCAATTCCTATCACTGTATTTTACATTTTATTTTGTTCTTTTCAAATCTGTATTATTCTCTTTACATGTTTTTGAATATTTTTATTTCTGTGATTTGAAAATACTCATTTTGGGTATGTATTTGATATTCCAATTGAAGTTTTGAGGAGGATCTGATTTTGCTGACTCATTTATGATAGACTGTCAACTCATTTATTCCGTAATTGGGATTTGAGCTCATTTTGGAGGGTGTTTATCTGTAGAAATCCTGTGTGACTTGAATTGAGGATGTATCCCTATGGGGTAGTTTTTAATTTGTCTGTGTCTGTCACTTGAGAAGCGTTATTGGTCTAAGACAAATTTTATGCTAATTCCCTGGCCTTCCCTGCTGAGTTCTTTGGGATGCCCCTGCTGAAGTGAGACAGGAACTTGTCTGTGTGGAAGGAGAGAGAAGAAGCTGGACAGAGTGCTGTGGGAGTCACAAACAAAATGGGAAACCAGCAGGAGACAACACTTCTCTGATGATGTGCTGGCACTTTGACATTGCCTGCAGGAGATGCCCAACCAAAATGCCTGCTATAGCAGCATTGCTGACTGTATTTCTGGTTGCACAGATCCTAGGCATTGTTCACAAAGCCTCAATTTGACCCAGCTGTCAGACAACCACCCAGTCCCTATCAGTTGGCTTTGGCAAGAAATCCTGGCATATTCAAATTATACAGTAAAAGTCTCTCCCTGTCTTCTTCCATTCCCCTGGCTATCTCTGTGTGTCCACTTATTTGTTCCTGAAAGGTAGATGAAGGGGTGCATTTGCTTTTTCTAGTAGCCCATCCTAAAAGGGCAGGTCGAGGGGTTAAAAATGCTTGCATAGTTAACGTGTGCTTATGTTTTTGGAACACATCTTCTTCTTTTACTCTTCCACTCTCTGCTTTTCAGCCTGACTCCCAGATCTGTCTTAGTGGGTTATATTTGCAATGGTCAGAGTTGCAGCTGTCCAAGGCAAACAGACGAAGCTGTGTTTGAACAAGCTGCATGGTCACACCCTGTTGCAGAAATGGCTGCAGTCCATGGATGTTGCTTCCTCAGAAGTTATTGCTGCTGCCCAATCCTCAATGACAATTGAGCTCATGTGAGAATTTTTTCCCAGATGTGGTGTGGGACAAGGAAATAGCTGAGGTTGTGTAGGTATCCACCAGCCAGCTTTATAACTTAGGGATTCTTCCACCTGCAGAGCTGCTTTTAAGCTCAAGGGAGGTAAATACCTATAACTTATCTAAGCGTTGATTGTCAGATGTTCATTGAGTCACAAAAATATCTCAACATTCAGATAAATATTTTGGTGGTGGGTATCATGGTATGTGGGGATAGGAGAACAGAAGAGAAGGCATTCTCTTTCACTGGCTTCCATGCTTTGCTTTCATGTGTGCTGTGCTTCTACTTCCTCAATCATCCAGTGCCACAGTATTTTAGCAGGAAGAAAGTTTAATTTTTTATCTTTTATATAAGAAATCTTAATTCTGGTACACAGAAGAATACATAAGATAGAGGCAAGACTAATTATAGATACTAAGTAAGCAAGTAGCTTGTGAGTCATAGAGGAAACTCATGGATTATTTGTCAGTAACCTGTCAGACACAGTAGACCTAGCTAGAATAAATGAAACATCTGTGTGTTGAACATACGTCAAAAGGATGGAACAAACAAGAGGGTAATTTATTGATAGAAGATAATGGAAGGCTAGGTAAATGTTAAATATCCCAAATCACAGGTCACACGACCTCTGGATTGATAGCTATATCATGTCTGAACTGGTTACATACATCTGTGCCAGCTTGTGTGTCCTTTTCCAAGGCATACAGTTTTCCTGCTTGGAATGTTATTGGCTGTTTACTGTTACAGTCAGGAGTAGTTGTCCCTGTGTCTTTACAATAGAAGCAGCTCTGTCTGTATATCTTCCTTGTTCACCCTCCACTCTAGTTCCCATAAACTTAGTGTTGCCCAGAAAGCGGGGTGGTGGAGAAAGGGGAGAAGGGAAAGGAGAAAGCAAAAGAAAGATGAGGAAAAGTAGGGCATTTGATCACTGTGTAGCTCAGGATTGAGGAAGTGTGGAGCTTCCACCTGTTTGTACCCTCTCCTAGGTGTATTAAATTACTCTTATCTCTTTCTCATTGTTTATCATTGTATGATTCAGTTTGGTCTCTGAGTCTTTACGTTCTATGTTTTCTGAAACAGACTGCTGGTAGTGTACTTGGAGGATACCGAGTTAGAAGCTACTAAAGCCAGTGTTCCCATTTAACATATAAAACTTCAGGCCAATAGAGGTCAAGGGAGGTGCTTTGATCTCCTAGAGAGTTAGTAATTGTTTGGGAGACTGATAGGATGCACACAAATGCCTTTGTATCTCTTTACATGGGTTCTCTGCTTCCCAAGATCTTTGGGCACATGCCCTGAATTTGAGTTATTACTGAAAGAAAATTCAGTTGTTCAAGTTCCCCTTTAAGCCAAAGCCTTTAGAGAGAGCTGCAATAGGTGCGAGCAGTCTCTGAGCATAAGCATAGACTGGGTCCTGAGGACTTTGGCTGAGCATAGGGCAGACAGAAGGACATGTGTGCCAGCCACTCTCTGCCCACAAACAAGCACCACCTGAAGGTGCCTGCAGAACAGATCAGGTGAAGAAAACCCATTCCTTTCAGCACCACTGAGGAATGGAATGGAGATACTCTCTTCAGTGGGGAACTCTTCAAAGGGTATGGAAAAGCACAGGTTAAATTTAGGGAGGAAGGAAGGCACTCTACCCCTAGATCACCTCAGCCTTGATTCTTCTATGTGTCCACACTTCTTCATGCCCTCTTAGCTGACATCACTGATGCCTTCTGCCTCCAGTGTCAGAATGCTGCAGTAGCTGATGAGCCCCATTCATCGTCTTGCCTCCACACTTATGATCACCTGCCTGCCTACTCACTGCCTTCTATCCCTAGGCCACTTGCTGGTGCCATAAATGAGATGATCAAAACAGATTCTCTATCTTCAGAGTTATGCCTGAGGTTGGGAAGGAGGTGAACAAGTGACTTCATAAACTCTAAAGAGTACTAGAGAAGAGGGCTGCACTTTGTGACTTCCAAACCTACTTTATAGGGTTTAGGAGTACTTATATAATAAGGAGCTGTCAGTATCTCCCATGGAACTCCAAATTGCCAACAAGCTGGCTCATTGGGAATCCCTGAACTTCTACCTTAGTTTCCCTGCTTATTGCTCTACTTTTTGTTGGATATTGAGCCTTTGTCTGATCATCATGCTACTTACCCTGGACTCTGCAGTGCAGCTTACAGTTCTCTGAATTTTTCTTTTTTCTCAGCTAAGGTCCTATATTGATAGACCAATCATTTGTACCTCTTTGACTTGGAGTTTTGCCTCCTGCTCCTGGCGCTGTATTAACCCCTGCTGGCAACATGACCTTTGACATTATTTACCTAGAGGGGCCACTCTGCTAGCTGGGCTGCCTCTGTACCAGATCAACTTCTGAGATGCCAGCATAATCCCTCCCTTCCTCCCCAATTTTGACACTTCACCTTCAAAGTACTTCTCTAATGTATCTCATTGTGTACACACAGAGAACATATTTCTTTAGTAGGTTCTCTGTTTTTCCTAAAGATAAACTTTACCCATTCACCAGGGTGGTCTACTCACTACTGTGCCTCTTTTGCCCCTGCTTCCTAATTCCCCATGTATAGGTACACACCACATGTGTTTAGTGGCCTTTAAAGCTGTGGTGTCTTATTTCTCCAGTTCCACTGTAGACTTAACCAAATGCATCGACCACACATTATGCCCAACATAGTCTCCTGCTGACTTTCTGAAATACAGCCTCAGAGGTTAGAGAAGTAGGTCATGGCCACTTTTTAACTAGGATTAACTCTATTGCTTGCCTTACACAGTGGGGGCCACACATGTGGTCCATGAAGATTATTCAGAAGTGTCAATCTCTAGTTCTTATCCCCCAATTCAAAGATGCAGATTATGTATCTGCTGTTAGTTTGCCCCTATTTTGTTCATCCAAGTAGAATACGGGCAGGAAGTTGGTCTTAGTAAGAAAAGGCCATTGCTCCTCACAGCTTCTCTTCTTTATTTGCTAGCCCCTAAATGATAATTTTAAAGTACACTTTCATTACTCTTTCTTCTCTATTTCATCAGTAAGGAATTTGGGGTGAGAGCTGCAGGATCAGATAACGAGGACACTGGGAGTTCCATAAGGTTAAACGCCTCAGGTGTTAAGGTTGTGGACATGAGCTATATAAGTCTGTTCATGCCTGCTCTGTCCAGGTTAGCATAGACTCGTGGGTCTTTGGTGGGGGTTGGCGGTACTGATGCTATCTTTTCCGAGGAAACCATCCCTACCACTATAGTCTGTGATCCCAGTAGAACTTCCCATCCTAGCACTTAGCCTTGCTGGCCATTAGAACGAACATGTGACCAAGATCAGCAATCTCTGTATATTGCCTTATAGTATCCATAGTGCCTAGTTGAACTAGAGAGCGGAACCCTGCCTCTAAGTTCCTGGACTAGAAAAAGTATGAGCTGAGGTCCAACTCTCCTGCCTTAGGAGGAACCATTGCTTATAGCAGGGAAGAGTGAAATCAGAGACAATCAGAATTGAGAGATTGATGTACAAGGAGATGATTGTGCCAATGTTAACTTCTTGTTTTAGCTCTCCATGTCCCAGAGCTGCTCTTATTCCTTTAGCTGTACTCTTGTTTCTGTGAGCCTATTCAGTTAAACAGGGCAATAAGCTCCTTTTAGCATAAGCTAGTTTGTGTTCAGTTTCTGTTATTTATGTACAGATTCCTAAAAAACCAGAAATTAGTCAGTAGAGGTGAAGCATTACAAATATCCAGCCCCAGAATTCTGAACTGGTTGATTTTAGGAAGAGTATCTTTTTAGGATGGTTATTACCTAGGCTGGGAAATTGGAATTACTGTTATGTAATCTCACAGCAGATGGTTGAATGATTTTCTGCCATCTTTTAGGGTCATAGACCAATTGTACATATCAGGACAGGATCTGTAAGGACTTGGAAGATGAATATAGGGATAGCAGGAGGAATAACCACTCTTATGGTTATCAAGAGGCTCTCATAAAGTGAAAAGTCTTAGGACCAGCTGACATGACTCAAAACATAAAAGGAACAGTGTTCAATAATGTTCCAATGAGCCTTTCTACTTGCCATCAGAATCTTTCTTGGTCATCTTCAAGCTCCACCTCCTGCATAGTCTTTCCCAACTACTCAGTGATTCATTTCTTCATGTAATCATTCAAATATTTATTTAGCACTTACTGCATGCCAGAAATTGGGCAAGGTGCCAGATGGTTCTACTGACCCTACTGTTGCTAGGACATGATTTGCTAGTAACATACTTTATTTATTAAAGTTGTCATTTAAAAACAAACTAAAAAAAAATAAAACGATAAGTCATAACCTAAACCTATGGCAGCTCATCAAGGTCACGTGATTTTCCCATAAGAGGAACCACAAAGAGCAAGATACACATTCATCAACATTAATTGAGTGCATGCTATGCAAATTTGATATGATTTCTGCCTTTGAGCAGTTCATAGATTCCTGGGAGGATTGTTAAGTCAACACAGTGGGATCATGGTGGATTATCAGGAAAACCAGCTGCTGGGTTCCCTTTATAGGGATTATATTTTCATTCTTTCTTGAAACCAGATCAGGCCAGAGGAAACTATGATATATTCTGAACATTTGGACAACTACCAAAGCTACAAAATCACCTTGTGAATGGGATGAAATCTTTTTACTGTTGAGTAAAATTCCTCTGTGGGGGTTGGTATATTCACATTACATCCCTTACTTCTCTGTGCTCTTAGAATACGATTACTGAGAGTCAACTATAATCATTAGATGAATATGTAAGTTTATGATTTCTTTCATTCATTCATAAACTCATGCTATGTAGCAAGCTGTGTACCAGGTGAAATCAGAGGCAGGGTAGAGCTGAGAGTGAGTAAACTTAAATTGTAGATACTGTTTGGCACTGAGTGATTGTATGATCTTTGGTGAGTCATGAAAATACTCTACATCTCAACTTCTGTATTTGTAGAATGGGGATTACAAGATGATCCAGGAACATAAATGAAATAAATACCTATGAGTCCATAGTTATATAAATAAAAGATCAGATAAGTAAATGAGGAAAAAGGAGTAAAGAGAAATATTCTGAAAATACATGTAGAAGAAATTAGGGAAATAAGATCACCATTAGGTAATTGCTGCAGTTAAGATCCACAGGTGAATGTTAAAAACAGTGAGCAAAACTTTAAGGAGAAACAATATTTGCATAGCCTCAAAGTATCTCCTCCAGATATTTATTAAATGCTGTGGTGGTTCTAACACCTATACATATTATTTTGCCATTCCTCCTTCCAGGAGCATAATTCCCCTTTGCTTGAATGTTGGCTGGACTCAGACTCACTTTACCAAAGAATATGGAGAGGGAAAAATACCACTTTGCATTGGAGAAACCTGGCATATCCGACCTTAACCCCTAGATCAAGGTTAACATCAGCAGTAACAAGTTATATTGATATCATTTACCTCATATGATGTAGTGAAAAGGGCACCTTGTTTCTGTGATATCTGTGGTATCCTCCCTCCCCAAACCCATAACCCCAATCTAAGCATGAGAAAATAGACCAAATTGGGAGGGGGAGAAGGGGGTACTCTATAAATACCTGGCCAGTATTCTTCAAATGTGTCACAGTCATGAAGAACAAAGAAAAACTGAGAAACAACCATAGACTGGAAAAGTTTAAGGAGAGTAAATGCTTAATGGTATGTTGGGGTGGATATTGGAACAAAAAAAAGTATTCTGTAATACAAAGTTTTGTGAAATCCGAATAGAGTTTATAGTTGAGAATATTGCACAAAAATTAATTTCTTAGTTTTGACAAGTGTACCTTGGTAAAATGTTAACATTGGGAGAAAGCAGGGTAAAGGATCTATATGAATTCTTGGAGCTATTTTTGCAACTTTTCTGTAAAATATATAATTACGTCAAAATAAAAAAATTTAAAACTGTACCTCACAAAATTGTTTAAAGAACTGCAATAATTGAAAATAACGTAAAAAAATATGGAGTACTGTACTTGTGTAAAATACAAATTTTCTTTTTATATCTGGGGGAACAGAAATAATAGAGATGGTTGCTGGCTAGCACAGGAGATGAAGGAGAATATTTTAAGTGACTTTTTAAAAGATTCTAAATCAGTGTCTAACTCCTACTTGTTGGAACATCAGCTTCATGAAGGAAGAGCATTTTGTTTTGTTCAGGGCTGGTTTCCAAGCTCTAGAACAGTGCTTAGCACAGAGAGGGCTTGATAAGCATTGTTGAATGAATGAATAAATGAATGAATGAATGAATGAATGCTGTTTTCCATATTGGTCATGAAGTGAAGTAGAGTTGGAATGTGTTGACAGTAGTCAGAAGAGATTATAAACCCTAAATAGTGATTACGATGTGGGAGACTAATCCGAATCCCAGCCTGTTTAGTAGGGATCAGGGGTAAGACTGAAGACAGAGCAACAGAGGGTTCTCAAGAGGTGAGGGAGAAGGTGAGGGAGATATCTTGGGAGAACCAGTTAAAAGCACCCAGGAGGGAAAGAGCAGCTAAAGTACAGAACTTGAGGTGAATGAGGAGGGTCTGGAGCAGCTCTCAGAGCCTTTAACCTTTTCCAAAAGTTTAGGACTGTTCCTTACCATGGTCTTAGTTCCTTTGAATAGTTGCCTGAATGTAAATAAAGTCCCCTTGTTCCTGCTAGGGAGGGATGTGCCCACGTACACGACACCCTTAATCCCAGAACAGTTAGAATTATGGATTTCTGCCCTCAAATTTTAGTTCCAGTTTTTTAAAAAAATATTTTATTTATTCATGAGAGACACAGAGAAAGAGGCAGAGTCACAGACAGAAGGAGAAGCAGGCTCCATGCAGGGAGCCTGACGTGGGACTCGATCCCGGGACTCCAGGATCATGCCCTGGGCGGAAGGCAGACGCTAAACCGCTGAGCCACCCAGGGATCCCCAAGTTCCAGTTTTTGAATGAAGCATTTTATAAACTCACTTGGGGAGAGGCAGAGAGTATATTTCACGTGCCTTGGTGTAGTTGTCTGAATTATACAGACCGATGTGACTTTCCGAGTTGGGATGTGTGGTTGTGTGGTTTACATAGCTAAGCAAAGCAAAGTATAGATCGAGGCAGGCAATTCTTTAATTACAGGGAACTTTTAAACTGTGTTTTCTAGCAGCCACTGCTTCCCAGGGCGGGGGAGCACATTCCACAGGACAACCACTTGTTGGGCCACATTGCAGTGTTACTTGGTGAAGGAGACCCTGTCCCCCACAGAGCCCATAACAAGGCCCTAAGGAATGTTGGTGCAATTACCTGAGGCACCACAGAGCATAGAGACGCCTGCATGTCTTTCCCGACTCATGTAACACAGGAAAATTAGTTCTTTCTTTGCCTTTTTCAGATTGATTTGATTTCTCCTAAATTTCCCAGGCTGAGCTCTATAACATGGGCTAAGGCTAGCTTCTAGGCCAATGACCACTACCGTCTAGTTGTAGTTTCCTATAGAAAGTTAGTTTTTCCCAGAGTTGGTAGCTCAGCTGTTTTATATCATAATGGGGTAGAAAAATGGCAGGCAGGCTGTCAAACCTGATGCAAATGCTATTTTATAAAAAGTGGTTTAAATTGGCTGAAGCTGTTTTTAGACTGATCAGTTAAAAAAATATGTAGGGCATCTTTCTGACTTGCAGAAACATAGCTCCCAAGAATTAGATTTTTCATTATATACTTTGGAAGAGGTTTGTAGGCGGGCATAGGATCCTCATGAAAACTAGATGAGGATTTGTTAATGTGGGAATATGTAAATTCGATTCAGCCTGCCCTCAATTAATAAGAAGGGACTTGTGAGCCAAGTGGGGAGAAAGGGAAAGCGATACTAGATACTAGAATGAATATACTTGCATCCTCTGAAAAGCTTTGTTCTTGGTTTCCCCAGGGCTATTCTGAGTTGCAGGAATTTTGCCCTAAGACACCACAGGTAGATTCCTTTAGCTCCTTGGTATTATAGTTACTCTCATTTTCAGCAGGAACAAAAGAGGGAAGTGGTATTTTGACCCTTGATAAAGGGATTTCAGGAGTAGCGGCTAGCAACTGGGGGAAGTTAACTTTATGAGTTCAGTGAAGACAGTTCCCTTGAGATGAGCCAAACCAGAAACTCAGAATTTCACTAAGCAACTTTGGAGTTTGTGCTTTATATTGATAGTCTGGGCTGCCCAAATGCCTTTCTTCTGTTCAAATCCTTGCTCTCAGCCATGTTTTTTTTTTTTTTTTTTCTGGCTTAGGGCCAGTCTAGTATCTAATGTTTTTTAGTAGGCTCCGTGCCCAGCAGGGAGCCCAAATCAGGGTATGAACTCATAACCCTGAGATCAAGACCTGGGCTGAAAAGTCAGACGCTTTAACCAACTAAGCCACCAAGTGCCTCTCGGGGCCAGTCTAGACATAGTAAGTGTGCTGACCCTGCCCACCCAGGAGACGTCACGGCACAAAATGTGGTTGCTGCCTCTCCTCTCTCATTGTGCATTTAGGCTCTTTGAAGCCCATCTCTGGTATTAATCTAGATGAGACATCATATTCAACACACTCGATCACATTTGATAAAACATAAAGTAGATGTTGGGAATGTATGTGAAAATGAGGAATATGTAAAGAGCTACCTTTGCATCTCCTCCTCCTGCTGACTACCAATAATTCTAGTTAAGTTTAGGAGTGACTAGGTGGCTGAGTCAGTTAAGCATCCAACTCTTGATTATGGTTCAGGTCATGATCTCAGGGTCATGAGATCAAGCTGCACATCTGACTCAGTGCTCAGCAGGGAATCTGCTTAAAATTCTTTCTTCTTTTCCCTCTGGTCCTCTTCCCCCCTCCCTGCGCTCTTTCTTTCTCTATAATAAATAGATAATTTTAAAAAATTCTAGTTAAGCATATTCAGTATTTCTCTTTCTTCCCCAGATTTACTCTAAGACTTAGAGGATAAGGGATTGGGGAAGTGGAGTGAGGAGGAACAGAAGGTGATAATTAGATTTTGAGGGGTGCCTTCAGGTGGTGTTGAGAAGAGATCTGATAGCAGGTACAATGCATGCAATTCATGCCATGGAGAAGGAGAGAGATTTTAGGAAGTATTGAAGTTCACTCAAGTTATTTTCGTGGTATTAAGTGTTAGGGAAAAATAAGAATTGTACCTGAATTATTATTTTTTTTAAATTTTGGTTGAGTGGTCCATGTTCTTTGACTACAATTCCATTTTGGTATCAAACCATATGAATCTGCAGTGTTATAAGCACTATATTTGGTTCAACCACTTGGCCAATCCATGTGTATTGTTGAGTGTCTATTCTCTATCTTCTATGAGACAAGTAGGATTTGTTGTTTGAGCCCTGGAGGAATCTACTTGGGAAGATAAAAGATAGGAAATTTTATAGAAATGTTAGTTCTTTACTGTGTTGGTTGTTTACTATGGTGGAAAACCCATATTACAACAAGAGAGAGGCTAAATCACACAAAAACTTTAATAGTAACTGTTTCTTGCCATAGGTAATTTCATTTTTGTTTGGCTTTGCAATGTATCTGAACTCTGGCCATCTCCTTCCTGGCCTTTCTTATAATATTCCAGCACTCTTGTTTGCCACATTTAGGTTATTTTCCTCCCTTGATCTTGTACATCTTCCTTAATTCTGACTCCTTGCCTTTGCTCAGGGTTTCACCATCACTTAGAGACATCCTGTTATCATTCCTTCGTCTATTTGCATCCTACCCATGATTCATGGGAAGATACAGGGTCTGAAGGTGTATGAAACTTTTTCAGGTTCCCAAATTCACCAGGATCTACCTGTATTCATTGTATTCCCTTTTCAAGTGTTAGTTTACTTTATGCAGCTTAGTAATTAGACTTGGAGAGATGGAGGAACTCTTAGAGAGTATATCTGACCAGCTCCATTTGATTTTTCAGATGATGCAACTGAAGTTACAGCGATATGATGTTACTAACATTGGGAATATATGTTAACGTTTATAAGCTAAAAATTAGTACAAAAATAGCAAGTATTATTCTTGTAGTGGCAAAGTTATATCTGGGAGTCAAATCCTCTGACTCCTTCCTGCTTTATCCATTATTTCAAGCAGCCTCTACTAAATTGCTATCTGCCCAGTGTGAGTTGGGAAATCAAAATTTAGATGGAACCATCATGTGGCACCCACAATGTTCCAGGCACATTTGTTATAAATACTCTGTGAGATAATATATCACGCTCATTTTTACAAATGAGGACACTAGGCCTCAGAGAGGTTAAAACATTTGCCTAAGAATGTACAGAAAGCAATAGAAGCAATATGCAAATGTAGATCTGCCCAACTCAAAAGCTTGTGTGTTTTCTCTTTTCTCCATTTTTCAGTAAGCTCCATGCCCTGTGCAGAGCCCAACAAAGAGCTCAAACTCAAAACCGCGAAATTAAGACCCGAGTGGAAATCAAGAGTCAGACACTCAACCGAGCAAGCCATGCAGGTGCCCTATGTTTTCTCCTTCCTTCTTACTCTGTTTTTTTAGGCAGAGATGGGTTCTTTTCTCTTTTGATTCCTCAACACTTATTCTGTCTTTGGCCACAGTGTATGATCAATCATGATGTTCTGCTTCGTTGATGGCTAAGTCCCCCATGGGAAGTCTCTCTGAACTTTGTCTTTTTCAATGGGTAATTTCCAAGGATGATCCATCCCACAAACTATTTTCTAATGATCCACAATCATTGAAATAAATCATCGGTTAAAAAGAGCTTCATATGCAATGGCTTTCTAAAGAAAGATGTGAGAATTTGGCTAAGAATTTTGAAGTCTTCAGCTGAAAGTTAACTCTTGAAATATATAAGACAATTCAGCTTATTTTTTAATGAGTGAATTCTGCATGATGATTGCCAAGAACAAAAATGAAATCTGAGGCTGTCACAACCCAAACTGATGTGAAGAGTTGCTTCTTGCCATATCACCAGATAGTAGATGCTAACAGGAACTCTCCTGGACAACACATAGATAGCAGTGTTCTGGGTACAGTGGGCTTTGGTCAACTAAAGAGGTTCTCATATTTCCAATGTCCATTCTCTCTCTGTCTCTCAGAGTATTCTCTTATTGAGCCTACACATTTTTTCTTTGGGCCTACTCAGCTGGCTTCATGAGATGCCACCTTATGCTGAGGCAGCCCTAAAAATGTATTAATGCTACACTTCTAGGGTAAATCTGTTCTTTAAGAGAACTAGTAGATACATAATGCTTTCAGGCCTAAAGAATGAATATAATTTAGGATTCCTAGTGGTATGAAAGGCTGGTGGAAAAGTTGTTGTTGGCTGAGTATCCATACATATGAAGTGGGGGAAAGGAGGGAGTGTATTTTTTTTAATTCCTTTTAGGTCTACGGTAGTAGCAATTGAATGCCATGTATTGAAAATGTACCCTAATTTGTAAGAGGTAGAAGGGCTGTGAGCTGAAGAGATAAGGAGAAAATTTCTAAGTTAAGGAGGTTCATGTTAAGACCAAAGTCATTTTGCATTACGGCCCTCTCTCCTCTATAAAGTCCCACTACAGATATTACTGTTTGTGGCTGTGAGTACGTTTATGCCTTTGCCATTTGTTTCCTTCTGTATCACTCCTGTTGATTCAGCAGCAGCCCCGTATTCACCTGGCCTCCACCCAGCATTCTTGTATTTTCTTTCATTCTTATTCTGGCAACTACTATGAGTGATTTAATCTCAAATGGTAATCTACACATTCAAAGATGACCCTCAGGCATACACTGTACATAAGAGGGTAGCCTTCATCCAATTTTACCTGTCACTACCTATCCTTTTCATCTAATGACGTGAGAGTCTATTTGCCAAACAATTGCAGTTTGGACTGTGGTTCTGAAGAATGTCATTGGCAGATAGGTTTATACGGCCTCTGGGGATAGCATCTCTTGCTGGCTCTCCTAATGCTCCCATGTGTATTCTTTTCACTGCCAAAGTGTTCTCCCATTCATCTGAACCATCAACTTTCCCAATAAACTGTCTTTTAAAATAGCAGCCATTGTCTTTCCGTGTCCCCTGAGGATAGAAATGCTAAAAAAAAAAAAAAAAAAAAAAAAAGCTTTCTGTTCCTATAGTACACAGCTACTGAGAGAAGAGTTCTTGACCAGACCACATCTATTTCTAAAGTGGTGTTACAGAACCCTGACTAATTACAGCAAGGGCAGGAGGGGCAGTATGATGGCCAATTCCAGTGCATTTTCGTCCTGTAGGTTGGAGGGTTTGTTCAGTTGATGTCTGTCACAAACCACTTATTCATGTCTCCTGGTGTTCTCTGCAATGTCTTGGCTGCTGAGGGACTCTGGAGTAATTTAAGACCTAGTCTTGCCCTTAAAGAGTTTACAATCAAGCCATCCATTCAAGATTATGTATGATATACCTCTTATGTATATTGACACATTGTGTCAGGGCATTAAGTAGTGTCGTTGGGTGGTCACAATACAGTAAGATTAGTTTTATACAAAACATTACACAATGTCATATGCAAAAAATGACACGAGTACACTATAAATGTTTAGAGGCAAGGATTATGTAACTGTTCCACAAGTATACCAGAGTTGCTCTTATTTTTTCTTTCCCATCCTCAATTTTGCTCCCCTTTTCATCTTCAAGTAATGTAATTTTAGCCAATAAAACTAAAATATCAATCTTTTATTTATCTCTTTTCCCTCCACTTTCCCAGCCAGATTTGTCAATTCTATATGATAACATCTCACAAAATATGCCTTTCCTTCTCTTCACTGCCCCTACCCTCTTCCTCAAGTGCATCTCTTTTCATTTGCAATTTGGGTTCTTGCAATAATTTCTACGTGATTGATCTGGATATAGCTGCTTCTTCATCTAATTCATACTCTACACTGCTATCAGAGTTACAATTCTGATTTTATTTGACTTTTATTTCTTTAATTGTTCATAGGAAAAATGTTCAACTATAGAAGCATGACATATAAAGACCTATACCAGCGACTAGCATTCTTTTTTCTATAGAAAGTAAGTAAATATTTTAGGCTTTGTGGGCACTATAGTCATTGTCACAACTACTCACCTTTGCCATTATAGTGCAAAGCAGCCACAGATGATACACAAACAAACAATTGGACATTGCTGGGTACCAAAAAAAGCTTATTTATGGACACTGATAGTTTAATTTCATAGAATTTACATGTAATAGTATCCTTCATAAGAAAGATAAAAGAAACAATATCATTCTTTTGATTTTTTTTAACAAGCTAAAAATGTAAAAGCTATTCTTAGTTTATGAGCTGTACAAAACAAATGGTTGGCCGGATTTGGTCCACAAACCAAACCATGGCCCTTCTTTGTCTCCCTGATGTATCATTACCTCCACTCCTTTATCTTCTCTCCAGTCCTTTGCTTCTGCTGCAACTGACTATTCACCTGTTTAAGTACATGTTACATTCTTTCATACTTCTCTTTCTGTGATTTTTTTTTTTTTTTGACATTTGACTGTCCTTGAGTAAGAGTATTCAATACTGGATCTTAGGGAATTTTTTCATATCCTTGAAACCAGACCATGGAGCATTTGTACTTCATTTTCCAGAAAGTTATGCCCCTGTGAACATTCAATATTATCTCCCAAATTATCAAGAACAGTGAAGGGCTGATATTTTATGCTGTTTGTGTGGTAACTTGCTTTATAATGGGAGCACCTTATAATGTGATATAGTATATCATAATAAGATCTTAATTCACAAATTTCAACACCTTATGTTAATATTCATTTTGTACTTAAACCTTTTCTTTTAGAAATGAATTAGGTGGTCTCTTATAGTGTATTTTACTACCTTTCAGTAAAGGCTAAAAAGTAGTCTAATGACAGAAAACAAATGCCAAGTTATACTCTATGGTGTACATTAGTGTCTTTAGCTCTTTGTAAAGCTAATGAACGACCAAATCACCTTTGCAAAGTGGTTGGTACTGTGAAATACATGGGTTTCTGGGTTGTTATCCAGCCATTGGAACCAATTTTAAATGTAGAAACATGTAGATTCTGTCCAGCCTCATTGATGTCTGATGATACTACTTAATATTTATATCATAAAGGTGCCCTTTTTAAGTACAGTGTGTTACAATACAATGTTTTTATGTTGTCAAATCTCTGGAAAATATGCTGGGTCGGAGGAGGGGCAAGATGGCTGGAGTTGGGTCCCCAAGTCACCTGTCCCCACCAAATTACCTAGATAACCTTCAAATCATCCTGAAAATCTACGAATTCGGCCTGAGATTTAAAGAGAGACCAGCTGGAACGCTACAGTGAGAAGAGTTCGCGCTTCTATCAAGGTAGGAAGACGGGGAAAAAGACTTAAAGAAACAAAAGGCCTCCAAGGGGGAGGGGCCCAGGAGCCGGGCTGAGGCCGGGGCGAGTGTCCCCAGGACAGGAGAGCCCCGTCCCGGAGGAGCAGGAGCTGCACCAACCTTCCCGGGCGGAAAGGGGCCCGCAGGGAGTTAGAGCAGGACCCAGGAGGGCGGGGATGCCCTCGGGCTCCCTGGGACACTAACAGGCACCTGCGCCCCGGGAGAGTGCGCCGAGCTCCCTAAGGGCTGCAGCGCTCGGCGGGACCCGGAGCAGCTCGGAGGGGCTCGGGCGGCGGCTCTGCGGAGGGGGCTGCGGGGCGGGAGCGCGGATCCAACAGCGCAGGCCCCGGAGCACAGGGCGCCGGGACACAGCCCAGGATCCGGCCTCCCCCCGGGACAGGCAGAGACCCGGAGGGCCCAGGACAGCGAGGACGCTCCTGCCCGGAGCTGAGCAGATCAATGGCCCCGCCCCGGAGCCTCCAGGCCCTGCAGACAGAGAGCCCCGGAGTTACTGCAGGGGCTGACTCCAGGGCTGCAGAGCTGGCCCCGCCACTGTGGCTGTTCCTCCTAGGGCCCCACGGGGTAAACACCCCCCACTGAGCCCTGCACCAGGCAGGGGGCAGAGCAGCTCCCCCAAGTGCTAACACCTGAAAATCAGCACAACAGGCCCCTCCCCCAGAAGACCAGCTAGAGGGACCAGTCCCAGGGGAAGTCAAGGGACTTAAAATATACAGAATCAGAAGATACTCCCACGTGTTTTTTTTTTCTTTTTGATTTGTTTCTTTCCCCCACCCTTTTTTCCCCTTTCTTTCTCTTTTTTTTTCTTTTCTTTTATTCTTCCTTTCTTTCTTCTTTTTCCTTTTTCTCTTTTCTTTCCTTCTTTCTCTCCTCTCTTTTTCTCCTTTTCCCAATACAACTTGCTTCTGGCCACTCTGCATTGAGCACAAGGACTAGAAAGAAAACCTCACCTCAAAAGAAAGAATCAGAAACAGCCCACTCTCCCACAGAGTTACAAAATCTGGATTACAATTCAATGTCAGAAAGCCAATTCAGAAGCACTATTATACAGCTACTGGTGGCTCTAGAAAAAAGCATAAAGGACTCAAGAGACTTCATGACTGCAGAATTTAGAGCTAATCAGGCAGAAATTAAAAATCAATTGAATGAGATGCAATCCAAACTAGAAGTCCTAACGACGAGGGTTAATGAGGTGGAAGAACAAGTGAGTGACATAGAAGACAAGTTGATGGCAAAGAGGGAAACTGAGGAAAAAAGAGACAAACAATTAAAAGACCATGAATATAGATTAAGGGAAATAAACGACAGCCTGAGGAAGAAAAACCTACGTTTAATTGGGGATCCCAAGGGCGCCGAAAGGGCCAGAGGGCCAGAATATGTATTTGAACAAATCCTAGCTGAAAACTTTCCTAATCTGGGAAGGGAAACAGGCATTCAGATCCAGGAAATAGAGAGATCCCCCTCTAACATCAATAAAAACCGTTCAACACCTCGACATCTAATAGTTAAGCTTGCAAATTCTAAAGATAAAGAGAAGATCCTTAAAGCAGCAAGAGACAAGAAATCCCTGACTTTTATGGGGAGGAATATTAGGGTAACAGCAGACCTCTCCACAGAGACCTGGCAGGCCAGAAAGGGCTGGCAGGATATATTCAGGGTCCTAAATGAAAAGAACATGCAACCAAGAATACTTTATCCAGCAAGGCTCTCATTCAGAATGGAAGGAGAGATAAAGAGCTTCCAAGACAGGCAGGAACTGAAAGAATATGTGACCTCCAAACCAGCTCTGCAAGAAATTTTAAGGAGGACGCTTAAAATTCCCCTTTAAGAAGAAGTTCAGTGGAACAATCCACAAAAACAAGGACTGAATAGATATCATCATGGTGACACTAAACTCATATCTGTCAATAGTAACTCTGAACGTGAACGGGCTTAATGACCCCATCAAAAGGCGCAGGGTTTCAGACTGGGTAAAAAGGCAGGACCCATCTATTTGCTGTCTACAAGAGACTCATTTTAGACAGAAGGACACCTACAGCCTGAAAATAAAAGGTTGGAGAACCATTTACCATTCGAATGGTCCTCAAAATTAAGCAGGGGTAGCCATCCTTATATCAGATAAATTAAAATTTACCCCGAAGACTGTAGTGAGAGATGAAGAGGGACACTATATCATACTTAAAGGATCTCTCCAACAAGAGGACTTAACAATCCTCAATATATATGCCCGAATGTGGGAGCTGCCAAATATATCAATCAATTAATAACCAAAGTGAAGAAATACTTACATAATAATACACTTACACATGGTGACTTCAATCTAGCTCTTTCTATACTCGATAGGTTTTCTAAGCACAACATCTCCAAAGAAACGAGAGCTTTAAATGATACACTGGACCAGATGGATTTCACAGATATCTACAGAACTTTACATCCAAACTCAACTGAATACACATTTTTCTCAAGTGCACATGGAACTTTCTCCAGAATAGACCACATACTGGGTCACAAATCAGGTCTGAACTGATACCAAAAGATGGGATCGTCCCCTGCATATTCTCAGACCATAATGCCTTGAAATTAGAACTAAATCACAACAAGAAGTTTGGAAGGACCTCGAGCACGTGGAGGTTAAGGACCATCCTGCTAAAAGATGAAAGGGTCAACCAGGAAATTAAGGAAGAATTAAAAAGATTCATGGAAACTAATGAGAATGAAGATACAACTGTTCAAAATCTTTGAGATGCAGCAAAAGCAGTCCTAAGGGGGAAATACATCACAATACAAGCATCCATTCAAAAACTGGAAAGACTCAAATACAAAAGCTAACCTAACACCTAAAGGAGCTAGAGAAAAAAACAGTAAATAGATTCTACACCCAGCAGAAGAAGAGAGTTAATAAAGATTCGAGCAGAACTCAATGAAATCGAGACCAGAAGAACTGTGGAACAGATTAAAAGAACCAGAAGTTGGTTCTTTGAAAGAATTAATAAGATAGATAAACCATTAGCCAGCCTTATTACAAAGAAGAGAGAGAAGACTCAAATTAATAAAATCATGAATGAGAAAGGAGAGATCACTACCAACACCAAGGAAATACAAACGATTTTAAAAACATATTATGAACAGGTATACGCCAATAAATTAGGCAATCTAGAGGAAATGGACGCATTCCTGGAAAGCCACAAACTACCAAAACTGGAACAGGAAGAAATAGAAAACCTGAACAGGCCAATGACCAGGGAGAAAATTGAAGCAGTCATCAAAAACCTCCCAAGACACAAAAGTCCAGGGCCAGATGGCTTCCCAGGGGAATTCTATCAAACGTATAAAGAAGAAACCATACCTATTCTACTAAAGCTGTTTGGAAAGATAGAAAGAGATGGAGTACTTCCAAATTCCTTCTGTGAGGCCAGCATCACCTTAATTCCAAAACCAAAGACCCCACCAAAAAGGAGAATTACAGACCAATATCCCTGATGAACACGGATGCAAAAATTCTCAACAAGATACTAGCCAATAGGATCCAACAATACATTAAGAAAATTATTCACCATGACCAAGTAGGATTTATCCCCAGGACACAAGGCTGGTTCAACACTCGTAAAACAATCAATGTGATTCATCATATCAGCAAGAGAAAAACCAAGAACCATATGATCCTCTCATTAGATGCAGAGAAAGCATTTGACAAAATACAGCATCCATTCCTGATCAAAACTCTTCAGAGTGTAGGGATAGAGGGAACATTCCTCAACATCTTAAAAGCCATCTACGAAAAGCCCACAGCAAATATCATTCTCAGTGGGGAAGCACTGGGAGCCTTTCCCCTAAGATCAGGAACAAGACAGGGATGTCCACTCTCACCACTGCTATTCAACATAGTACTGGAAGTCCTCGCCTCAGCAATCAGACAACAAAAAGACATTAAAGGCATTCAAACTGGCAAAGAAGAAGTCAAACTCTCCCTCTTCGCCGATGACATGATACTCTACATAGAAAACCCAAAAGTCTCCACCCCAAGATTGCTAGAACTCATACAGCAATTTGGTAGCGTGGCAGGATACAAAATCAATGCCCAGAAATCAGTGGCATTTCTATACACTAACAATGAGACTGAAGAAAGAGAAATTAAGGAGTCAATCCCATTTACAATTGCACCCAAAAGCATAAGATACCTAGGAATAAACCTAACCAAAGAGGTAAAGGATCTATACCCTAAAAACTATAGAACACTTCTGAAAGAGACTGAGGAAGACACAAAGAGATGGAAAAATATTCCATGCTCATGGATTGGCAGAATTAATATTGTGAAAATGTCAATGTTACCCAGGGCAATTTACACATTTAATGCAATCCCTATCAAAATACCATGGACTTTCTTCAGAGAGTTAGAACAAATTATTTTAAGATTTGTGTGGAATCAGAAAAGACCCCGAATAGCCAGGGGAATTTTAAAAAAGAAAACCATAGCTGGGGGCATCACAATGCCAGATTTCAGGTCGTACTACCAAGCTGTGGTCATCAAGACAGCGTGGCACTGGCACACAAACAGACACATAGATCAATGGAACAGAATAGAGAACCCAGAAGTGGACCCTGAACTTTATGGTCAACTAATATTCGATAAAGGAGGAAAGACTATCCATTGGAAGAAAGACAGTCTCTTCAATGAATGGTGCTGGGAAAATTGGACATCCACATGCAGAAGAATGAAACTAGACCACTCTCTTCACCATACACAAAGATAAACTAAAAATGGATGAGAGATCTAAATGTGAGGCAAGATTCCATCAAAATCCTAGAGGAGAGCACCTTGGCAACACCCTTTTTGAACTCAGCCACAGTAACTTCTTGCAAGATACATCCACGAAGGCAAAAGAAACAGAAGCAAAAATGAACTATTGGGACTTCATCAAGATAAGAAGCTTTTGCACAGCAAAGGATACAGTCAACAAAACTAAAAGACAACCTACAGAATGGGAGAAGGTATTTGCAAATGACGTATCAGATAAAGGGCTAGTTTCCAAAATCTATAAAGAACTTATTCAACTCAACACCAGAGAAACAAACAATCCAATCATGAAATGGGCAAAAGACATGAAGAGAAATCTCACAGAGGAAGACATGGACATGGCCTACACGCACATGAGAAAATGCTCTGCATCACTTGCCATCAGGGAAATACAAATCAAAACCACAATGAGATACCACCTCACCCCAGTGAGAATGGGGAAAATTAACAAGGCAGGAAACCACAAATGTTGGAGAGGATGTGGAGAAAAGGGAACCCTCCTGCACTGTTGGTGGGAATGTGAACTGGTGCAGCCGCTCTGGAAAACTGTGTGGAGGTTCCTCAAAGAGTTAAAAATAGACCTGCCCTATGACCCAGCAATTGCACTGCTGGGGATATACCCCAAAGATACAGATGCAGTGAGACGCTGGGACACCTGCACCCCTGTGTTTCTAGCAGCAATGTCCACAATAGCCAAACTGTGGAAGGAGCCTCGGTGTCCATCGAAAGATGAATGGATAAAGAAGATGTGGTTTATGTATACAGTGGGATATTACTCAGCCATTAGAAACGACAAATACCCACCATTTGCTTCAACGTGGATGGAACTGGAGGGTATTATGCTGAGTGAAGTAAGTCAATCGGAGAAGGACAAACAGTGTATGTTCTCATTCATTTGGGGAATGTAAATAATAGTGAAAGGGAATATAAGGGAAGGAAGAAGAAATGTGTAGGAAATATCAGAAAGGGAGACAGAACATAAAGACTCCTAACTGTGGGAAACGAACTAGGGGTGGTGGAAGGGGAGGAGGGCGGGGGGTGGGGGTGAATGGGTGACGGGCACTGGGGGGGGGTGACGGGATGAGCACTGGGTGTTATTCTGTATGTTGGTAAATTGAACACCAATAAAAAATAAATTTATTTTTTAAAAAAAGGAGGATTACACCCCCCTTCCCACAAAAAGAAAATATGCTTGATCTAGTGGATCATATTACCCATTCTGAATCAGATGAAACTTTAAAATGTCTTAATATGATATAGCATTAGTTATCCATGCTACCATAAGAATTTACCACCAAATTAGTACTTAGTTGGTGAGAAGTCAGGGTGTTACTGGATCCTCTGCTGAGATCCACCAAGGCCAAACTCAAGGTATGAGCAAGGCTATATCCCTAACTGGTGGATCAGAGGAGGAAACTGTTTCCAAGTTCATTCAGATTTTTGGCTGAATTCAGTTCCTTGCACTTGTAGAACTGAGATTTCTTTTTCCTTGCTGGTTTTGAGTCAAAGACTGGTATTTGCTTCCAGAAGCCCATGCTTTCTGAATGTCCCCACACATGGCAGGTTGAGCCCTTTTCCTACTTCTCACTACTTCTCTCTTTGCCTCCAGGCAGAGACCACTCTCTCCTTGTGAGGGCTCATGTGATTAGATTTGGCCACCTAGATAATTGAGAAAAACCTCCCTATTTTAATGTTAATAACCTTGATTACATTTGCAAAGTTCCCCTTTCTGTGTAGTACAACATAATCCAGAGTCCAGGGATCAAGGCATGGACACCTTTGGAGTGCCATTCTGCTTACAAATATTTTTACTATTTTATTTCTTGGTGGCTGGAAAATTTATTAGGTTAACAGAAATAATTAAACAATAACATGAAAATAACTGTTTTATTTATTGTGGAATAAAGATCTCCACATTACTGCCTTTATCACCTCCATAAACTCTCTCTATTTCAGACTTCTGTCTCTGATGTAGAAGAGGTAATGAGCAGGCATGACAATAGGTACCAAGGGTTAGTTTATAGAAGCTTCTGGTTGGTCAATGTTCATCTCAAAGGCTAGAAGCAACCCTAGAAATAGAGCTTTTTTCCAAGTTTTTTCCTTTTCTGCTATCACAAGGATGGAATGAGAGAATCCTCTAGCAAATGAAAAATTGACTTCTTAGGTATAATAGTAACTAACATTATGTCATTTGTATTTACGAGGCTGTTTAACTCTTCACATACACGGTTGTTTTTGACATTCACAACAATTTCGTGACATAGACGTTCTGTCCGATATTATACAGCTAAAGAGACATTAAAGAAGTTCAGTGAGAAGCCCAAGGCTTCTAAGTGGCAAAGCTAAGATTTTTTAAAAATCAGATGCAAAGGCTCTGAAAGACAGGAAAAAAAAGTGCTTATTGAAGTTTATGCATGAAAATATTGTGAGAGTTTATAAGGCTTCTTACCAAAAAGAGCAATCTTCTGCCCCTATCACTCCCATTTCACCTCCCAAAGACAATTGCTTCCAGTTGTTTTATTTGCCTCCCTTCATAACTTTATATAACATGTGTATACTACTATTTCTTGATTTTTCAGTTTTAGTACTTGCCTTTGGAAGATGAGAATTTAAGTCTTTCATTGCCTTGCCTCACTTCTTAAAACAAATCCCATTTTTTTCCATCTTGTCATTTTGGACATCTTTTGGGGCATTTTTGTCTCACTGTTTCTTCTCTTCTATCCTCTCAATTGAATTTTTATTTGCACACTATCAGTTTTAATTTCCAGGTTTTGCTTATTTCATCTGAATGCTGCTTTTGCATATTGTCAATTCTATGAAGATATTAATGATATATTTATATATGTATATTTTTTTCCCCAAGTTTTCTCTGTTTTGACTTCTGCTTTTCAAGTTGTTTTTTATTAGCTTTCTGCCAATTTCTGGCTCTCTGCTCATATTTAAGATAATGGAAGCTCTGTTGGGAGGACTGGTTACTTGTGGACTTTCTTGGATGGTGTCATAATGGGGAATCATCAGTTTTGTAGCTTGGACATTTTCTCTGGGGCTGGCCAGATTTCTAAGACTAAAAGCATTCTGAGGACTTGGTAAGGAAAGAGAACTTCCAGTGGTGGTAGTGGTAAGTATTTCAAGATTATATATGTAGACTTTCACATTTTCTCCCTTTTCTTCATATCACATTCCTATTTTTACTACTGCTTTCTGTCCTCTAGAGTAGAGACCCTCTGTTTTCTTCTCCAGGGAATAAGTCTCTAATCTTCTGATGGAGTATACATGTTCACTGAATCTGAGAGATGACCTTGGGATTTAAGTGCTGTGTAAGCAGACTTTGATCTGTTTGTCTCGTTTGGAGCCACATCTTTACATCCACCCTCAGAGGTGACAGGATGCCCTTGCTAAGATTTTTGTAGGGTTCTGCGCTATAAATCAAATAGCTGCTCACTTGCGTTCTCTACTTAATTTAGGATTCAGCATTTGGGGTTTACTCTTGAGCATCTGCCTTCCAACTTCTATAATGTTGTAGCTATTGCCTTCCGTCCTTGTATTTGTGAGATTATACTTTTTAAAAAGTTGTTTTTCTATCATCTCAGTATGTTGTAAAAGGGAACAGAGGTAAACACTTGTGCGTACTCTGCCATCCGCCATCTCTCACTGGTGTCTGTGCCAATTGCATTATTGATTTGGGTGTGTTGTCCTGTCAGGGCCTATTCAGTTGACATTGGCAGTTTGAATTGTTCATTCAGATGAGCAAATAAGAATCAAGGGTAAGAGCAATACACAAGGGCCTGACTTACTCCAGGGTCTCATGGAGTACACTGGTGTTGGGTATAGATTTTTCAGATGCAAATATCAACACCTGCTATTCTTTCCCCAACAGTAGCCTTCAGAAGCAGTTCTAATGCTGCCACTTAGCTCAGCTCAGCGAAGGCTCCTACAAGAAGTGTGTAAATTGTGGTTGAGTGCCCTCTAGACTCTTCAAGGAAAAGGACTAGAGACATGTCTTTCTAATTGTGTCCCCTCAAGAAAGAAGAAATCCAATTACCTGCACAAATCCAAGCATTAAAGGAACATACCTAGGTTTTTATCTCCTCTGCAGTAACTGTGCCATTGACAAGTTACCAGGGATTTCTGAAGGCAGATGGGAAACAAATGTTACAGTAATAGGCGGCAGACTGTGCTTTAATTTGAAAACTCTTAGTTCTCTTGAATTGTGCTTTTCCTTGAACTGACCAGTTATTTGGTAACTACTCACGAAGCACTAGCTTTAGGCCAGAGTATGAGGCTCATGGTGTCAGAACTCAAAAGACATGTGGGGTAGTAACTACCACAGCGCTTGGCATTTCTTCAAACTATTGACCTCAATAAATATTTGTTAAAGTGAAAATGTAGTAATTTCTTTCAAATAGTCTGTTCACCAAACAGCAAGGCAAAGGCATTTTGTGAGAGCACACA
This sequence comes from Vulpes lagopus, assembly GCF_018345385.1. NCBI lineage: Eukaryota > Metazoa > Chordata > Mammalia > Carnivora > Canidae > Vulpes > Vulpes lagopus. Next base: position 34,894,775 of record NC_054828.1, read on the forward strand.
GAAGAAGCTTCAGGTAGGTCAGAAACCTAGAGTACTAATCAGGTGAAAATTGATTGTTAACCTGACTTCCCTCCTATGCATGCCTGAAAAAATTGACCAATTTAAGGGGAAAGTAAATAATTGCCTCGGAAAATGTTGTGCAAAATATTCAAGGCATTGAATGCTGTTTGGTATGGCTGGACATATCAGGACTGCATATTCGGCATCCCAAATAATTCTGTAAATAAACAAGAAAAAAGTCTGGATCCTAAGGCCCTCATGTCTAAGTTGGATATTTTCTCTTTTGTTTCTCCGTGCAATAAGGATATAAACTTGGGCAATAAAGATATAAACTTTGGCTTGCAAGTATTGTATATAAGGTAATTCTGAATAAACTGTTTTGACTAGAGTAGCTAAATTGTTCAGTCAAAAACCCACTTCTATAACAGGTTTGGGTGACACATTAAATCGGGAATGCCTTAGTTTCATATATGATGAAATGGATGTATTCACCCAGTTATCTTGTCATCATGTGAATACAGTAGTAATCTGGGGATCAATTTATAAAATTAATGTAAAACACTCAAGGAATTTTGTACCATGTATCCTTTCCTGATAAGTTTAGTCTTGAAAAATAAATGCTATCATTCAAAGGGAAATATTTAAACTGTTTCAGTATGTGTGGCAGGTACAGTTGACTTAGCCACAAACTCACCTTTCTACTGGTGGTACATTTCCCAGACCCTCTTTTCCATTGATCTCAAGGGAGGTTCTGTCAATAGGAGACCTTCATGGAGTATTAGAAGGCAAGAGGGCAGTAGAAGCCACAGAAGTAGCAGTAGGGTCACGGTTCTTGTTTAGTACCTTCATTGGCATCAGCAACAAGTGTAGTCCCTTGGGTTCCTACAAAGGCATTAGCAGCTTCTTGATCTGTGCAGTCAGTGTACCCTCCCTTTTTTGCTTCCTGAGAACTTCCAGTACTTTTCTAACTAATATCTTGCACTAAATCTCTTTCTCCATGGCTATGTAGATAGGTTTCTGTTTACCTCCTTGGGCACTAATAAAGAACAGAATTCCTTAAAACTAAAATTGGAATTTTCCTGTGCCTTTTGATTAAGTGTTCCATGATTTCTAGATGTTGGCCTTATGCTCTGGTTTCTCTACCTCTTAGTTTTCTGGGGAAATTGGTTTAGTCCTATTGGAGGTAATTTCTATAACTATATAGATATTATTTCTATATAATCAAATAGTCTTCAACCTTATATGAATATACCACATTTTATTTATCTACCTTTCTATTATTAGTGTATGATATTATATATTTAAATGGTATGTGGGTATGTGTTATATATAATATATAACACAAAAATATATATTATATATTTAAATGTTCTTGATTTAGTTATCTATTGTAGCATGTTCACCCAAAACCTAGTGGCTTAGGAAAACATTTTATCTCTGTTTCTGTAGATCAGGAATCTGGTGTGGCTTAGCTGAGTCATTTGTCTCAAGGTCTCTATCAAGACTGCAGTCAAAGTGTTAGCTGGTGCATGGTCTCATTTGAAAGCTTAGCAAGCAGAGGACCTGCTTTCAACATGTGGTTTTCAATAGGATTCAGTTCCTCATGGGCTGTTGGACTAAAGGTCTAAATTCCTCACTAGTTGTTATTCAGAAGCTGAGTACTCATTCCTCATCACATGTATTTGTCAATAGGGGAACTCACAACATGGTTTGGTGCCTGGCCTTATCTTAGAAAACAGGAGGGAAGAAGGGAAGAGGAAAGAGGAGAGGAGATAGAGAAAGAGAGAGAGAGAGAGGAAGGGGGATTGAAAGAGAGAGAGGGTCATAGTCTTTATAATCTCATTCAGCAGTAAAATCCCATCACTTTTTCCATATTCTGTTTGGTAGAAGCAGGTCACTACATCCAGCCCACACACAAAGAGAGAGGAACTACACAAGCACATGAATACAAGAAGCTGAGGATCATTTGGATCCATTTCAGAAGATGCCAGGCAGATCACTATTCTAAAGAAACAGTATATTCCTTGATTTTTGCTTCAGTGCTTAGGAAAATATTGATGATAGTTGGGCCTGTATATAGTATAGAGACAGCAGAATTATTTAGTTTCAGTGACTATGCATATAAACTTACAAGCAGTAGTAACAGGCAGCCAAACAAATTAACCCACCTGCCTTTTCATTCTGGAATATATATTTATTTCTTGAGATTGTAATTAACACATTGGTTACTAATTATATATTATATGAAATCACCACATAAATGAATCATCCTAGCTGTTACTAGCTTATCTGAGAGGTTTTTCTTCTTTAGTTATAAAGAGGATTTTAGGATCTTCAAGTCAGCCTCCACTCTGGAATCATGCCCTAATGGCCACAGAAATGGAAAACACTCCACCTGCAGACTTTGAGATAAAATAATCCCCATTTCCAGGGGGTGTGGAAATGTCTGCTTTTGATGGGATTTTTCAAAATTGCATCATGCTTGCACTTCAGTTTCTCCCCCAAATCTTGATAAATAGCGAAGTGCTCTCTTTGGATAGGGGCAAGTTTCCGCTGTTAAAGACATCTGTACAGCGACCCTGTACTATCTCTTACAAGTCCTGCCAATGCTTTTATCATTTCAAATCTAAAAAAGGCTTAAAGAGGCTTCGTTAAAACCCTCTCTATGAAAAGTCAAAATCCTTCAATAAGTCAGAATGAGATGCAGCTATATAAAGACACGGCAGTTACATTATTTTCCAGGTAGGGAATGTATTGGCTATGCTGTACCACATTACATTTGAAGAAGAAAGTTTTATATAAATCTGAAATATCAAGCATATCAGCACACAGATTTTAAATATACGCATTAAAACATTTGGTGCAAGACTTTGCCCTGCATGAAAGCAGAGATAGATTACCCAGGTGGTGAGATTTGAAGAGCAATAGGAAAACCAATATACCCTAGACAGACTCTAAATCCACTTTGACTCTGATACCTGGTATTCTGTTATTTAAGAGCCACTTCTATGGATCAACTCATTGTTCCCTTTCCAAATGCAAATGCCTCTGTAAAGAAAAACATGTAATTAATTTTCAGAACTCAGTACCTTTGGATAAACTAATTAATTTCTTTTCATAGGACTGTGCTTGATGGATGGCAGAAGGTAGGGGGAAGGAATCTCAGTACCTTCCTCAGGCAAGTGGATGGAGAGTGAGCATCACAAGGCAGTTAAGTCATTGGGAGCAGATGGCACACTGGAGGGGGATAAGAAAACCCCATGAATCAAATATTTATTTGTGTGTCAGATACTGTGTAAAGTATGACATATACCTTATATAATCTGATCCCCACACCTCCCTTGCATGGTTAGAAGTGGCAGAGCTGGGATTCAGCCTCAGCTCTGACTCTAAATACAGTATCCTTTTAATCACACTTTCTCAGAATAACTCCAAAATTTAAAGTGGGAAGCCCCATAGATAGAATTGGCAACTTACTTTCTTAAGTGTATGTATGGTGAAAGAGAGAGCCATCCTACACTGGGAATGAGATGCCTGTTACTGTGTTGAAAGAGATCACATTTGGATCCATTTCTCGGTCCCATGGAAGATGTTTGTTTGGTTATCTTAGAATTTTTGTCTTGCATGCTTCAGGCCATTTGGCATAGATGGCTGAAGGGAGCTGTGAGGGACTGCATTTGCTTATATGATTCCTTCTCTTCCTGCAAATGTCAGACCAAACTACATTCTCAGAGGCAGAAGCAAACAATAATTGATGTTCATATTAGTAACCCTAAAACATCAAGAAAATGTCAAATTGTGTTCAGTGTCTCTCTATATATAAGAAGACAAAAATATGCATCTATTTTTCAGAGACATTTTTAATGTGTTTATTTTTTCTAAGTTTTGGTGTCTAAATCCATTAGTGTCAATTCATTCCTTGACATGTTGCTTAATTTTTAAAAATGACTAAGTGGTGTTTGGAGTGATTCTCATCCTTAAGGATTTCTACTCTTATTTATTCAATGTATTTATTAAGGACCTACTGATGTTGGGTAGAAGTCTAGAGGCTACATATAAAGCACTGAGCAAAATCATATAGATTAATAAGACTTAAAAAAAAAAGATAGGATAATTTACATACTTCTAGTACTATAGGATTCCAGGGAGAAGGGAAAACATGGAAAAGAAGCTTTTGGGAACTCTGCACTTGGCCAAATAAAGGCATATTTTAATTTCCAGAAGGGTTTAAACTTTAATTTTAAAAAATTAAAATTGTTGTTTGGATTACATGTCTTTCTCCCTAAGGATACCAGCCTAATATCTACAATCCATCCATCCATCCATCCATCCATCCATTCATCCATCCATCCAACAAATGCTTAAGGTCCTGCCATATGCAGGATAATGGCTTGGGTCTTGTTAATACAATGATGAACAAAAGAGCAGACCCTGACCCTCATGGGAAAATTTACATGTTGCAATGTTGGTTTACATGTTGGTAAAGAGGAAAGTAAAGCATTATATGATAGCATACATATTGAAAGACCTCTCTTGGAGATGACATTCATGCTTGAAACCAGACACATGAGAAAGAGAAAGGCAACTGAAGATGTGAAAGAGGAACATTGCTAGCTCAGCATTCAGCCTTCACAGGGGCCAAAGGTGAGGATGAGATGGCATGTTTAATAATGGAAACAAGGCTGGCATGACAGATGCATTGTGAGGGAGGATGGCAAGCATGTGGGGTGGGAGACGTGGGCAGGATTTAGCTTGTCCAGTGCCTTGTAAGCCACAGCGAAGAGCTTGAGTTTTATTCTAAACCCGAAGGAAGCACGAATTGATTTTAAGCAGGGGGTGATTCAACTTATGTTTATAAATGTCATTTTGGCTGCTTTGTGGAGAATGGCTTGGAGAAGAGGGTGAGAAACTATGAGGAGGCTTTAGCATTCACAGGCTTTGCGCTTGGCCAAAGTAGCAGATCATAAACCTGGAGTCAGTAGCACTAACTTGCTTTCTTTTGCCTGAAACACTTACTCCTCTTTTGGTTTAGAGACACTGCATCAACTCTACCTTGGCAGATAACCTTTCTCTAAGGACCACTCTGACTCAGTTGACTGTTGAAGCCGGTATCCAGTTTAACTCAAAGTGGGGTCTTTTTTTTTTTCTAGCTGTTGAGTGGTCTCTTCTTTTCCTTCTTTTCGTTATTGTTGCTACTGCTATTGTTGCTATCCTTTCCTAGCCTTCCTTGATTCCTCTAGGCAATCTTTGTTATTTCATGCCACAACTACTCTCCCATATTCCAGCTCAAAGAAGAAGCTTTTCATATACTTAATCTTGTTAATCAAGTCAAAATTTACATACTGTCCACAGTATGTACTATGTAGAGAGTAGAAGAATAGAAGAAATGGTTCTCCTATGATAAAGGAGATTATATCATGCTCAACATTTAACAATATATATAACATTAATATAACATAATATAACATTAATATAACACAAGGAGACTGCTAAGTGTGAGAATTATGATTGCGAAGGGCGTGTGAGTTCAATTGATGTTGAGGAGGTAACATCCCAGGTCAGAGAAGGAGGCAGTTGTTCCAGGTTGGAGGAAAGTTTGCCTTGAATTGGCTTACCATGCTCAGGGGCCCATTTCACAGCCTATAGGTAGAGTGAGTCCTGCCCTTCCTTCAGAGTAGAGAGAGGAATAGATGTCAAGGATACAGACTCCCTAGGCTGTATAGATCTATTTGACTGTCATGACAAAACACCATAAACTGAGTGGCTTAAAAAAGACATTTTCTTACAGTTGTGGAATTTCCAAAAAAGTCCAAGATCAGGATATCACCATGGTCAGTTTCTAATGAGACCTCTCTACCTAGCTTTGCAGATGACCATCTTTTCATTGTGTCCACACATAGCAGAAAGAGAGAGAGCAAGAGAGCAAGCTCTCTGGTATTTCTTCTTATTCCAGTTCTAATTCCATCATGAGGGCCACCCCCTCATGACCTCATCTAAAGCTAATTACCTCCTATCGGCCCTACCTCCAAATACCATCACATTGGGTTTTAGATCTGCAATATATAAATTTTAGGAGATGCAAGTTTATAACAGATTGTATCAAGTCTTCCTGGAATATGTTATCACAACCTTTTATGCTTCCCTTTCATAGGATGTATAAAATATGCATACATATGTGATTATATATTATATGATATAAAGTGTGTGTGTGTGTGTGTATATATATATATATAAATTTTGTGTATGTCTCTTCTATGAGACCAGGCTCCATAAACACAGAGACTGAGTCCTTTGCTCATTATTTTATCTCTGTTTAAATGATAGGTAGCTGGGCAGCCCAGGTGGCTCAGCGGTTTAGCGCCACCTTCAGCCCAGGGTGTGATCCTGGAGACCTGGGATCGAGTTTCCTGAGTAGAGCCTGCTTCTCCCTCTGCCTGTGTCTCTGCCTCTCTCTCTCTCTCTCTCTTTCTCTCTCTCTGTGTGTGTCTCTCATGAGTAAATAAATAAAAATCTTTAAAAAAAATAAATGATAGGTAGCCAACACATATCGACTTAATGAATATGTTTAAATTTGAAATATGGTATAAATTTATATTTAAGCATTTTGTGATTTACACGTTGAGATTCTGCAATATTTAACTTTTTACAATGGAATATATTGTAATGCGTGTAATACATGCTAAGAGAATCCATGTAATGCATGCTAAGAAACTTCGAAAACATTGACCTATAGAGTTACCTGAGTGCCTCTCTATAAAGTCCTCTATCATTTGCATTATGGGCAAACTGACAGAAATTTATAGTGTTACATAAAACCTTCTGTGGCTTATATTTGATAGCTTTTATTACAAAAATAACTTTCAATGCTTTGGGCCCAGAAATCCTAGCTAGGAACCTGGGACTTCTTATAATCTTGTCACAATCTACCCTCTGGTTTTGTCACCTATTCTCCTTCAGTCTCTTGGCTCCACAGACTGTTTACCAGTTTGTTTCAAAAACCTGCCCTGTATCTTGGCCCCTGTTACCTTCCTAGCCTCATTGATTGCATTCTGTGCTGAGCTTTTCCCAAGGCTTTATATATATATATAAAATCCTATTTAATTCTTTAAAGGATCCTAAGAGGTAGGTATTATTTTACAAATTATAGCTGAAGAAATTGGGGGTCAGAGAAGTAAAATAACTTGCCTAAAATGACCCAATAAGTGGCAAACTCAAGTCCCTATCCCAAAGCCGATAATTCCCAACGTGATACCTTCACTTCTGAAAGGCTCTCCCAAATTTACCTAAATTTTCAATGCTTAACTTGGGTTGTACTTCCTCTTTATCTCTTCAGTTGATTGAATCATTCCTTTTAACATCAAAAATAGCTACTGTTTGTTGAGTGCCTACTATATGGTAACTTCTGTTAAGCTCACATATAAATTATTTTATTTAATCTCTCATTGACCTTATGAAATTAGTATAACATTATTGTAGATGAGAAGCTGGAATCTGATAGAGTATCTTGTTCAAGGTCACAGATCTATAATATTTCAAAGAAGGGATTCAAACCCCTATATATATGGCTCTAGAGCCAAAGTTTTAACCTGCTTGTCATAATCTCCAGCTTTAAAAGTATCACTTTCTAGTTATGGGAAAATGTATTAATGTGAATAATTTGAATGAAGTTATGCTGATTAAAAATAATGACAAGGTGCAACCAACATAAACAATGCAGACCCACATAAAGGAGTATAAACTGCAGCTGTATTAGTCTCCTATGCCTGCTGCAACTAATTACCACAAATTTAGTGGCTTAACACAACACAATTTTATAATCCTACAACTCTGGAGGTCAGAAGTCCTAAAATCATGGTTTCAGCAGGGCTGCATTCCTTCTCAAGTCTCCGGAAGGGAATCTGTTTTCTTGTCTTTTCCAGTTTTTGCATACCGTCTGCATTCATTGGCTTATAGGCCCTTCTTCCATCTTCAAAGTCAGGATTGTAGCATCTTCCAGTCTTTATCTCTGACTCTTAAAACTCTCTCTTATAAGGACTCTTGTGATTTTATTGGACCTCTCTGGTTAATTCAAGATAATTTCCACGTGTCAAGATCTTCCATTTAATCAAAAGTCCCTTTTGACAGATCAGATAATTAGGTCATGGACATTTTTTGGGGGGGGCATTATTCAGTTTACCACAGTGGTGGTGGTATGCAGGACCTTTGGCTATCAGGGGCTGGCGAGAGGGGGATAAGGACTGATTTTTTTGGACCCATACTATTGGTATTTTTGTTTTAAGGAAAGGCAGAGAGTAATGTTTAATCCAAAGGAAAAATGTCTGATAGTGAGATTTCAGGCACCTGCAGCATTTAAAAAAATTTAATAGGTAAATAATTTCCCATTGTACTAACACAAAACATCAGCCTAGGAAAATTACCACAGAAATTTCTCAGCAATTTCTTACTAAGGATAAGTGTGGTAATCAAATATCCTCTTTGTGAATCTCTTCAATCCCATTGAAGTGTTATGAGTGGAGACATGGTCAGATAGCAGGGCAGGATAGGCCTAGAGTTCCTTCAGCTGAAATGAGCACACCTCTTTTCTAGGTGGTATAGAGATGGCATCCAGGTACCTGACTTGATTATCTGGGTTTTCACTGCAAATGGGTTAAAGGACTGAAACTAAATTTGTGTTTGGTTGAATATCATTCCATTGCTCCATTCCATATGATTCATTGAAATGTAGAAATGTTTCTTTTATTTTTTTAAGATTTATTTACTTATTAAAGTGAGACAGAGAGCATGAGCGGGGTGGGGTGGGGTGGGGGGGTGGAGGGAAGGGGCAGAGGGGGAAGCTCCCTGCTCAGCAGGGAGCCCAGGGCAATGCAATGCTCCATCCCAGGACCCTGAGATCATGACCTGAGTTGAAGGCAGAAATTTAACTGACTGAGCCACCCAGGTGCCCCTGGGGGAACATTTCTAAAGACAATGCAGGGAAAAGGGATGTCCTCTAGGAAAGAAGAGAAAAGGCTGCAGAAAGACCAGTAGTTCTGAGTAGGGGAGTCAATGGAGCATGCGATTTTTTTTCACCTTTAAAGAGGCACCACTTCCATGATCTTCTCTTTGTTCCTTTTTCCTCTTTAACATCATAATCTATGGTGGTGGCCCATGGTACAGGTGCTTGGGACAGGAAAGGTAAGAGATGGAGAAGGATTGACAATGTGTATTGATCACATGACTTAGAAGTCAAATGGTTAAAGTGGAAACACAGTTGCTACAAATCAGATTGTTATCCTGGATGTACCATGGCATCTGTTATTTCCACATGAACAATACCTTTGAGAGCTGGGCTCTAAACTTGGTTTTGCTCTTCCGCTCCCAGTTCAGCAGTACAGTCAAGATTCCACAGCACAGACGGACTGCAGAACGTTGAATTTTTTTTTTAAAATCTTACTGAAGTATGGTTGACATATAAAAAGTGGTTTGATTACCATACTTTTATCCCAGGTGGGGAATTAATGAGAAATTTCTGTAGGAATTTTTTTTAGGTTGGTGTTTGTGTTATTATAATAGGAAATTACTTACCTATTGAATTGTACACATTTAATGAGTATAATTTCATGAGTTTTGGGATAAGTATACACCCACGAAACCATCATCACTACCCAAGCTGCAAATATATTTATCACCTCCCAAAGTTTCCTTCTTTTCCTAGTAGTAGTAGTAGTAGTAGTAGTAGTAGTAGAACACATAACATAATATCTAACTTCTTAGCAAATTTTAAGTATATAATACAATATTGTTAGCTCTGGGCATTATGCTGTGTAGTAGATATCCAAAACTTATTTATCTCATATAAGTAAATGCTGGATTTCTTAAGGCTGTTAGACTAGCACTCAGAGCAAAGATATAGATGTAACTTTAGCATCTTGCAAATAGAAATGCAAATTTCTATTAAAGTAAAGAAAGTGAATAGTGGGCATTTGCAGAGTAACCTGAAGGAAGTAAATATCTTTAGTGAGAAAATTTTAAAATAGTTAATCCAACTATAAGGTATTTTGTGAGTTATCTGGTTAATTGCAGTTTATATCTTGTGTGTATATATATATCTTTATATACACATGTAGTGAACTGGTTAAAACACCAATTCTTGAGGAATGTTGGCTTAACAAGATGTATTTAAGTTTCAAGATGTTACATGTTAACACTTTACGCTCTGGGGAAAAAAATTGAAGCTACTCTTTCCGCATTAGATCTGCCTCAGCCTGCATAACCTCTCCTTTGCATATTTACCTTATCCAAGCTGACATCCACACTGATGTGTTAGTGCCAACGTAACCCCCATTTCAAGAGAATTTGCTTTTAAAAAGAGTCTGAAGTAAATGATACTTTCTACTGTAACTAATACAGAATTGCAGGCAAAATTAGAGAACATATTTGGAAAAAAGGGATTTCCTCCTACAAATAACCACCACTTTTTTTTTTAACCACCACATTTTATAGTCTGGTATCCCAATTCCCCTTACCATGAAAAGGAATTTAAATGCCGCTCATTTCTCTCTCAGTGTAATGTCTACGTATTTTTTTCTAAAGTCCCAATGTCTGGAACACATACAAACCTATTAACAGTTGACTTGGGGATGGACTTCCAAAGGTTGGTTGGCCATCATTTCCCAGTGTTAGGGCCAGGGCTGAATCAGCAGCATAATACCCTACAAGCCCTGGAACATCTGGAACAACAGCAGAGGTGTAAAGGCAATAATTTTTCATGGCCAGATCTCAGACTAATTCAAACACAAACAAATTCAATCTGATGATAAATTCACTTGGCTCTTGCTCTTGTGTTGGAAGCATCAAGTCCCTGCCAGCACAACCAGTATGGCTGAAAGGAGAAAGTTGAAACAGCATTTAGATGGTACTAATACGGCTGCAATATAATCCTTTCCCTGGTTTCAAGTCTCTGCCTGCCAGGGCTCTTGGCCACCATCCCAGGGCTTAATTGCATTTTGCAAGTAGCCGTAGTGCACTTGCCACTCTATCTCCCTAACTAATTTCAGGCACAATCCTCATATTCAATTCAGTAAAAAGGAACTGCAATACCTCTGACAGAAAAATGGAAGTGTTACAAAGATTGGCTCAATTAAGGGAATAGCTGGTTTGGAGAGTAAAATAGGTGGACAAATCATAGCCTTGAAGTCTAGAATTCTATTTTTTTAATGAAAGCAACATAAAGGAAATGGTTAAGATTTGAGACATTAGTAATGTCTCAAATGATAAGATTTGAGACATTGCTACTATTTATTGTTGATATATATTTTCAAGTGAACTGGATTTTAATTGGAATTTGGCCTTCAAGTAATTGAGGGGCAATGAGGCTTAGTGGAATAAGCACTGGTTTCATTCTGGAGACCACTGGCTGTAGGCCAGATGAATGGTTTGGATCTCACCTGTGCTAGTTACTAAATGCATGCACTTGAAGAAGCCACTTGAAATTGCTGTATCTCCATTTTCTCATCAACATATCAAGGATAAGAAAATATTTCCCTTTCTATTTTTTTTTTTTTAGGATTTAAAGCCTTATATTAAAATGTAACTAGTGACTCTTTCCAGTAAGTAGTTCTAGTAAAATAAATGGATATTTAGCAACCACAGCCATCTGTAAAGTTGTGAGGAAGGCTGGAGGAAGGTGACAAAAAGCATGAGTTTTGTGAATGTCAACATTATAAACAAAAAGAATGCATTGGACATTTGACCTCCTTGAGCTAATTCTAATTAGAATAGGCAACCCCATATTTCCCTTAGGCTACAGTGCAGTGGGAAGGGAGTTGCTCATATACCAACTGACATCTACTGAGCTCTTACAGTGTGCTTGATGCTAAGCTAGCCATTGTGGGTATTATACAACGTTCTAGTCTCTGTCCTTAAGGAGACCACAACCCAGATGAAGAAGCAAGACCCAAATATCATGGGAATTGGACAAGAAAATATATACATACAAGGTGTTGAATACATATTTTAAAGGCAGTATGAAGTCCTAAGAGGAAGGAAAGAAAAAGAAAATAACAGTTTGAAGATGTTTCTGGATTTGAATAGGGCCTATGAGGTAGGTTAGAAATAGGGAAAAGGTTAGATGTTTCAGGAGAGGGGAACATAACCAATTAAAGTAAAGAGGAGGGAATAAGAATGATGAAAAGACAGGTGGCTATGTTAAGTAAAATGTGATTCATAAACCTTGTCACAGCTCTGGTGTAAGCAGATATGTTACTCACCAAAAAGGCATCATGCATTTAAAACCCACACCAAACAGTAACTCATATAACTCGGAAATGTCTGATTCTTTCTAAAAGACAGCAGGGACTGTGGATAAACAAAGCTAAACTGAAAATGATGAGAACAAATGTAGAAGAACACACGAAAATAAAAGGACCAAATTTAATAAGGGCTGGAATCGGGTGTCAAAGTCAAAATAGAGAATCCAGAGTTTGAAATCAAGGAGATGAGGCCAAACAAGAGCAGAATCTCTAGAGAGAGAGGGTTAAGAGGGCCCTGACCTTAGTCTCCAAGGCCAGGTAGTCATGAACATTTGCTTCTATGAGCCAGTAGAAGACTTTCGAGTCTGACTTAAAGGAGCCTGGGATGGGGGATTGGATGGGAGGCCATTAGATCGATAATAACTCTCAGTAATTCTGTATTGCAATCCTGTTCCCCTAAGATCCTAGTCAAAGGAAGAAAATCTTATGCCCAAAGAACCACAGAAACTGAAAGAGGTCATAAGTAAGCCTACTTGTTTTATTTGAGATAAATTGCCAATACTAATAAATTTGGAGGACTCTGGGGAAAATTGACTCCTTAGGCGGGAAGAAAAAAATCATTAAAATCAATTTGATGTTTGAAATGTCAGATTCTGACTTCCAATAGTTATATAGAGAATGTTCGTTGTAAAGGATGAAATAGTAAAGTATTTGAGATAATGGGAGAAACTTAGGTAAAATTGACTTTTCAAAGCAAATCCCCTAGAACAAGTATCTACAGGATAGTCTCTTACAGATTTAGGAATTCTCTTTGCAACTTTTTCCAAAGAGACCAACATTCCCACATGGGATATCATTGCAAAGGTAATGGTTGTAGTGTCTGTGGTATTCTTGTAACAACCTCAGCCTGAAGACCAGTTTTGACAGAAACAAAAAGGGGAAAACAAGCAGCAGGAAACTAGTTACAAAGGCCATCACCTTAATGAACTTTATTAACAAGTTTAGAGAAGTCAGGTCAGAGTCTATGAATTAGACTGTTGCATAAAAAAATGATATGGATTAATTAATCTCATTAACCCTTTAGTTTTGGTACCTCTGGTTCTGTCTTAGCTTACCAGAAAAAAAATAAAGAAAAAAGAAATTATGAGCAGACAACAGAGCAAATTGAATTAGTATGTGAAAAAAATCTAGATGCTTACCGCATGCCTTAAACCAAAATAAATTCCAGATGGACTGAAATTTTAAATATAAATAACAGAAGCTTGAGAGGACTTGAAGAAATAGTGAATAATTACACTTGGTAAAGGAGAACTGCCTAGGCATAGCCCCAGCACAAAACTCAAAAGGGAAAATATTGATAGATCTGATAACAAAAAATGTTAGATTTGGTAAGGCAATTAAACCCACAGATCCAACTAAATGACAAATCACTATTTGGAAAAGAATTCACAATACATTTGACAGATAAAGGTTTAACTTTCTTAATACAGAAAGAAAGTTTGCAGGTCAGTAAGAGATGCCAACTCCAAAAGAGAAATGAAATAACTATCAAAAAGCATGTTCATCATCACTAGTGATGAGATAAATTCTAATCTGATGAACAATAAAAAAAGATATTTCAGCTTTGAGATTATAAAAGAGAAATACCCAGAGTTGATAAGGGTATGGGAAAGAGACAATCTTATACACTAAAATAACAATGGGTAATTTTATTTAATACATTCTACATGTGTCAGACCCCATTTTACATTTCTATGTTTATTTTCCCATTTAATCTTCAGAATAACTCTATGAAATAAGTTTCATTATGTTACCTATTTTTCAGATGTGGAAATTGAGACTTACAGGGGTTCAGTAAGTTGCCCAGCACCTTCAAACAGGGGTCATTAAGATTTAAACCCAGCATCTACCAAAGAGGCCGTAGTGTTATTCATCATTATGAGCCTGTCTCCATTTAAGGGGAATATAAATTAATAATACCTCTCTGGCAGATAGTTTGACAAAAAACACTTTAATTGCAAAATGTTTTTGTGCTTTTACCTAAGCATTCCTCTTTTAGGACTACAATAAATGATGTGAGAAGGGTGCAAAATTATATGCTTGATGGTATTTGTTACAGTATGGCTTGCAGTAAGATGACAACTCAAATATCAAAGATACAGGAAGTAACAAAGTAAATTTAAGGGACATCTATACAGAAATATTAACCATATATTAAAAATGAACATGTATAAATCTATTTAGGGTCAGGGAAATACGCTTCATTTGAGTTCAAAAGGCCTAGTAAAACAGGTTATGTTTACTTTGCCGTCAAGTCCTATTACACGCCCTTTTATGGTAATGATACTCTTCTTATTACCCTTAAAGAGATCCCTCTATGTGCTGAGTATTTATGACCAAAATAGAAAAGTATTTCCATTTTCATGGTACTTGCATTCTAGTGGGGCAGACAATTAACAAGAATGAAAAGAAAAACATAGAGTATATTAGAGTGTAAAGAGAAAAAAAAATAAAGCATATGCAATGTTGGTGAGAGGGTGACAACTGAAATTTAAGTGGGATGACCAGAAAAGACCTCACAGAGAAGAGGACTTTTTAGCAAACAGCACATATCCCATGAGGAAATTGAAATACAGAGTCATGAAGTAATGCCCTTGAGACCGGATACCTAGTTACCAGAAGATGCAGAACAGAAGCACCCTGATTTCATTATGCTCTAAACAAAAACTTCAGAGTTGTATTTACCATTATTAATAGTAATTATGGGTAGTGAGACATGTTAATTTTACAAAAAAGCACTGTGTTTCCTGATGTTTGAGATGCATTAGTGTCTTTCAGTGATGATTTGTGTGACCATAATATTGGTAAAGAAATAAAAGAGCAGCCTGTTAGAAATCTTAGACAATTTTTGAATGGATGTGAAGGCTCACTAGACCGGACTTATTTGTCTGGCCTCTGCTGCAGTGATTGTGCTTCAGTTCAACGCTGGTTCTCACAATGATAACCTTTAGTTCCCAGACATGGCATCTCTAAAGTGAGTTCTCCTCCAGACCACCTATACAATGGTACCACCATTATTCAAGCCCCTGGATCTTTCCTTTTCTCTCTCTCTCTGTACTTCTCGGCTCCTACATTCAATTGATGGCCAAAGCTAATAGGTTTTACCTTCATAATTTCCTTGCGGATGTCCTCTTCTTTGGTGTCATGGCTATGGCACCAGATTTAAGCTTTAATTCTCTCTCTCCAGGAGACCACCTTCAGGATTGTAGCTGGATTTAATCAAACCCAGTCAGCTCATTCCTCTGATCAAACCCTTTCAGTGGACACTCCAATTCCTATTTAAGGTAAGTGCAAATTATTTATCCTGTCATTCCTGGCTAGAAGTGACTGACTTTTCTCATTTTTTACTTTCATTTGTGCATGTTTTATAGTCCAGCCATGACACAGATAGTAATGCTCACCAAAGAACCTAACTTTCTCTACACTTCTCAGCTCTTGCAATTAAGTAGGACATATGGCTAGTTCTGGTTAATTGGCTGTTAGCAGAAAAGACATGTGTCTCTTCTGTGCCAGAGCAGAGGAACAGGTGTGAATTCTCCATGCTTCTTTATTCTCCTGAATCAATAAGGAAAGCTGTACATTTCAGATCATGCAGCTGCAAAATGGTGGATTCTGAATCCTCACTGATCTCTGATAGATGTGTGTTGTGAGCAAGAATAAATCTTTCATTTTTTGGTGTGTTCTTGAGCTACTGGGATTCTGGAGTTTTGTTAGCCTAGCCTCTCTAAACTGATGAGTAACAAAGGGGAACTCACCAACTTGCATATTGCTTTGTGTTTTCCCATATCTTTACGACTTGCCTTTGTATATCTCTCCATTGAGAATTTCTTTTTTTGAATGACCCATTCCTCCAGCCCTCATTATATCGCTCTACTTATTTAAGTTTTACTCCTTCTTTTAGAACTATCTTAAATGCCAATCCTGCCTTAGTGCTTCTCTTTATGCCCAATCAGATGTAATTTCTCCTCCAATCATAAAGGAGTTTAGTGGTTAGTGTTTTGACTGTTCTCCACAAATTGTGTCTCCTATTATAGTTAATGGCATACTTATTTTTCCTCTCAACTAGAAAGGAGGCCCTGTGAAAGTCTAAATCATATATATATGTCTAAACTGAGCACCCCCTTGTATCTAATAGTTGTCTGAAAAATATTTGTGAAACTGAGTTGAAGACTCAGAAGTATGCAGTATCATTTTCAAAATTTCTGCCATGATGGTTAAAATAAAATAGGATTTCAGTCTTTGGGGAATTGACTTTTACATAATTGTTTTTTACATAAGTTCTGCTATTTTCCTCTTTCTTTTCTATTTCCGTTATTAAATGGTGAACTTTTTTTCATTGTTGTCCTCTTAAGACCTAGGACATTGCTTGGCAAAAAAATTAAGTGCTGGATAATGTCAGTGAATAAATAAAGTCCCTAAAATATTACTGTATTAAAAATTGAGTTAGCGAAGATTTAATTGCATACAAGACCTCTAGACCTGGAAAGAGCCCTCAACATATAAGTTGACAGAATTTTAAAGCTAACCATTGGCTTCAGAATAAGGAAAATGAAAACAAAATTTTGAAGAAGGTGTTCCATTTCTGTAAAGGATTCTCACGTATGTTACTTTATCATTTGGTTGATCTAATCACTCTGTGAAACAGGCAAGAGTTATCCCTACTTTGAAAATGAAGAAACTAAACCTGAGGAAATTTAAACGACTTGCACAAGGTCAAACAGCTGGTTTAAAACGGGTTCTTGGGCCTCTTAATTCTCTGTTCATTGGTCATTATTCTAGTTATTGCCTTTCCTTATCGAAGTTAAGGACCAGATACATCTTTAGTATCATCACTATGCTTCTGTAATGTGTTATCTTGGCAGCAGCAACTATTGTAAGTAGCTGAAGAAGGCACACACACATGCACACACACATACAATTATACAAGCCTCCTCCAGTCTAGGCTAAAATAGAATTAATCCTGTGTTCATTGCTGGTGAATGCTGAATCCTTCCATATCGGTGTTTGTGTTTAAGAATAAGTCAGTATACACAGTCTGTAATTGAATGTCAAGAAATATGAAAATATATTGTTTTATTGCTACTGTTCATTGATTTATCGGAGTGATTTATTGTCGATGGACATGCAGTACAACAAATCACTTTGCTGACACCATCAGCTGCCTTAACTAGGTTGTCAGTTCACGACATTAAAGGTAATGGATGGTGATTATTTTACAGTAATGGGTTTAATCAGCGCTTTGAATGACTTAGCAGTCATGTCAGAATAGAGCCAACTCATCATTCATCAAGGCAGCATTTTGTTTACCAACATAATCTATAATTCATTTGATTGTTGACAATCATCAGCAAATAGCTCTCAGGCAAAGTTTTATCAGAGATGGAAATCTGCACAGCTGCAGCATGCTAAACCACCCCATGGGGCTGCCTGAGCAGACGCAGGTGGGGAGGGATGCGCTTGTTATCAGCCCCTTGAAAGGTGGCTTCCACCAACTGGGCTTATAGTCTTCTTGCCATTCCATGGTTTGGATTCTTTCAGGTTACATATCTCCAGCACCCCCAATTTCATAGGGTCTTCAGTCACCTAGGAAGACTGTAGTTAGGAAAATGAGAAGAACATGATTTTGGTGCTTAAATCAGCTCAACATAGCTAAACACATGGTTCTGGTTATGCTACTTATAGCTAGTAGCATGGAGCCTGAGCTGCATCCACTACTGGGTTCAGACATGTCTTGGCAAGTTTGGAGACCTAGTGGGGTAGATGTAGCAAGTGTCTGTTTTCATAAGAGATTATAGAGCTTTGTATAGGAGACCTTAACATAAAGCTATGACCTTCTTCGGCCCTTTGAGTATCCCATATTCCTTACCAGGAAGAAATATTTACATACCCGCAACATTTTTACACATAATTTTAGTCAGCTTGCAAACCATCTAGTTGTAGGCAGTAAAGCAGAGTAGTCAGGACCTCTGATTCTTAATTGTCTGTATTCATTAGTGTGTTTTTATCTGTTCATTTTTGTACACTAGTTGAGCAAGAGACACAAGAGTGGAAAACAGGAGCCATAAGCAAGAACTTGAAAGAAAGAGTTATTCTGCAATCTGGGAGCAGACTGCAATACAAGTTGCATGATTTTGGTCTTCTGTGTGACAAGACATACTACACAGCACATACTTTTGATACCTTATAGGTTCCAGGCATTGGTGGGGGTACAGTGCCCAGTGGGAGGCAGTGGTGCCAAATAGAAGATAGCAATACTGATAGGAGTGGCAGCATGCCCAGCAGAAGCAGCAGTGGGAACTAAAAGATGCCATAGGACTTGCAAGTGCCATAGACCCAGTGTTACCTGGAACATGAGTTAGTAATTCAGAGAGCTGATGAAGAGAGGAAGAAGAGGAACAGAGTAGTCATGCAGTGACTGTTAAGACAATTGATTTTGAGCATACACGAGATACCCCTAAGGACTGCCAGTGACTATTTTATTTGGGGGCAAGCATAGTTCACAAGAGCTGGAGACCCTAAACTAGCAGGGAGGGACAAGAGCTAGGGAAGCACTGGTCCACAATAATTTGCAGCATGTTTTAGGCAGAGTCATTACTCCTCTTCTGATATTGTTTATCTCCTCCATAAACTGAAACATATGTAGGATATGTAGACTCCAGTGGGCAACGAATAGGTAGAGATATCTCAGACCATCTCATTGCCTTTTTCAAAATCCACATACTTGGGACTTTCAATGAATCATAACAGAATCTGGGGTTGAGGTTTGGTAGATGCCAGATAGGGGAAGGTGGGAGAGTTGAGGGTGTCTGTATGTGTGTTAGGGATGATAGAATGCAAATTTAATCTTCCCATGTTATTCTGATTGATATTTCCAACTTCAATAAACATTTGGTTGGATCATTTCTGATTCTCTTTTAGCTTCCATGAGTCTATAAAATTGTGGTGCGCTAAGTTCTTAAATCATCTTCATTTCCTTTCAATGATCTATTCTTATTTCTTAGGCTAGTCCAAGCATCCTTAGTCATGGAGGGAGTAAGCTCCTCTCAGTCAGATACCTTAGGGGAGACGTTAGACATGGATGCCGCTCTCAAGTAGTTCAAGAAATTAATACAAATATAATGATGACATTCGTTGAGTGCTTGTAATGTGATAAACAGTGTTCAAAGTGCCTTTCATGTGTTAACTCATATAATATTGTAACATGCAAAGTAGAATTGGTCATAGATTAAAACAAACCTAAGCCCATAGAAGTAAAATAACTTGCCCAAGTTTGCTCAGCTAAGAAGTGGTAGAACCAGGCTTTGAATGCAAGCAGCCTTTTTTTTTTTTTTTTTTTTTATTCAAGTCCCACAGAAAGAGGATCACAGTAAAGAAGGAGAAACCACTGAGGATCACCACAATGATGATGAGATCACCACTGTGTTTCTTTGGCAGTGTTGGGGCACAAACATGGATATTGAACCCTGAAGGGGTATCAGAAATGAAAAAAAGGCAAATAAGAAAGAATGAGAAAAGAAAAGGCTTTTCAATCCTACTTTGGATGCTGGTGGAAGAAAGTGATGATGCACCTTTTATCAAAACAAAATTGCTTGTTTAAAGCATGCACTTTATTAGATAAACTTTTTTTCCCACCCATTTTATCATCTGCAAAAAGCTAGGAAATACTCAGATTTAAACAACTAGTATAAAAAAAGAGGAGATTATATGAAGGAAACATTTACTGCTTTTGAAACAACTCTATTTCTTTTCATCTCCATAATGTACCCAGAGCTGCCTGCCTCCACTGTGGCTTCAGGAAATATTACTATGTAAGTCTCCTCTCTGCCAAAGCTATTCTCTCTCATCTCCAGATTATAGGAGGGACACTCAGGAAGAGGATAGAAGGGAGGGATAAGGGGTCTTCAAAATGAGTTTGTTCAATTTATGATGAGTAAAAGCTGCTATTGCAGGGATAGATGTTTCTTCATTTACTAAAATCCCTTCTTGCCAAATACCCTTCACAAACTTCCAGAATGAGGGCACACCTGCTCAAACTTATAAGGAACTTCCCTTACCAAAAAATGGTGTCACCACTCAGAAAACATGATGAGCACTCATAAGCAGGAGATCTATATATACTTGTCTCCTCTGCTGCAAGGGAAAAATGGAAACTGGGATTGCTTCTTACCTCTGAAAATCCAAAGGCTCAACTAATTGAAATTTTAAGGCTCTTAGATAATCAAAGCTTATGTTCAAGTGCTACACACAAAGCTCAGAGCTTCTGAGAGGTTTCAAATACTCGAGTAACCACAGTGCTCATGGAGGGCCTGCACATACACAAGGTAAGCCACTGAATGACAATACAAAGCAGGTGATCAAACAAGCTGCAAAAAAGATAACAGCATGGGCTGAGCTAGTTAGGTAAGGCTTTGGAACAAAAGGGGACTTTGAGGAAATGATTGACCCACAAAAAGGGTGAGGACAATCAGAAGACAGAAAGCACACCAACTTTAGAGGTGAGAGTGTTACTGAAGAACAAGGTGACCCTCATAAGTATAACTTGATTTGGCTACAAGTATGTGTGTATATTTAAATCACTGCCTGAAAGCGTGCTAATATTACTGTAATTTTTTATGAATAACACATGACTCATATAATTTTCAAACCTTCAAAACTAAATGGATGGGTGATGTTTAGCAAAATTGTGAAAAAAATTGCCATGAGAATGTTGCAAACTTCCTTTAAAGGAATGAGGGAGAGAAGGGCCCTATTGTCTCTAAGTGGTATTTTTGCTATGAAATGTGCATCACTCAGATATTTTAATGGTTGAACCAATTCTATGTTGTTAAATGGGAAATATCCACAGAAAATTTTCTTTGAACTGATTTTGAATCTTTAATAGAAATAATGCATCTACATGTGCTAATTGTAAAAATATTTTTAATTACACATTAAAAAAAGAAAAAAAAATGCTTATAAACTTATCATCCAGCCTCCCAAAGGTAAATTAATATTTTGATGTATTTCCTTCAGACTGTGTGTATGAAAATATGTGTGTGAATGTGTGTTTTAAAATGTGGTCATAATGGGATGTAATTTGTGCTGAATTGTATATGGCTGCTGATGAGTCATCCTTCCAAATATGCATATCACTCCCACATTGACTTTGGGATTAGCCCTGTGACTTTTATCAGCCAGTGGAACATCAAGAAACATGCAAGGCAAAGACTTGATATAGCCACCTGGTCTAGCCTTTGTGAGGATGTAAGATCATTTATATGGAAGGCTGGTCAACCAGATGTCACATATAAGCAAGGTTCTAGGTGAGCCTGTAGCTGAGAAGATTATAACAGAAGGCCTCCCTTAGCCAACCAAATGATTATGAAATATATCATATTATTATTTTAAGTCACTAAGTGTTGGAGTATAATCAATACAGTATTTTAAACCTGATTTTCCATTTAATATATTGTGAATAATTTCTTATATTCTTAAAACTCAAGAACACTCTTTTTAAATTATTTCATCATATTCCATCACAACATATACTACATTCCATTCAACTAATGCCTAATAGTTTGAGGTGCTTACAATTAATTTTTAATGCTCAGTTGATGACTCCCTAATGCCTCTTCTACTATCTGTAGTTCAGGGAATGTAAACTTATTTTGAAACAAGTTTATATATCACTATATTTTCAAGTGTTTGAGAATGGTAGCTATGAATTAGATTATTTTCTCCCCTAAGCCTTTGCATTGTGCATGGCAAATAGTTGGTGCTCAAAATATTGAATGAAAAAAAGGAATAAATATATTTTAGAAAATTTTAAAAATAGCAGTTAACATCTTATACATTTTAATACAGTGTCATATCCATGCAAAAGGTAATGGGGATATGTTGGTGTTGGTGATGTCTCTTCCTCTCCCTTGGAATTTCATGCTGTCCAGGAGGACTGAGAAATGAGTCTACTTTGAATTCAGTGTTTTCACATAAAAATTGTTACTTATTATTATTATTAGGATTATTACTTCCACATCCCATTCTCTTAATGTCCCGCTTAGAATGTAGGTGACAATTAGCTCATGAATTAATTTGTACCAAATTGATAGCTTATTGGGTTTACCATCCTCAAAGGTAAATTATATTCATGAAGAAATAGTTTGTATTTTCTAAAATCATATGACTTCACCCATATTCTAATCTTTATGGCAAGAAAACACTTTGAGGTAATCTGCAGTTTCAGGGTTTTTATTTCTTTGGTTTCCTCTGTAAATAAGGGTAATTCAGAGATAGCCACATTGTATTTTTCAAGAAATTACCATCCTTGATTAAAGCTAATCCAGTTTTCAATTTAGGTTTGAAATGAAATGTTTTAGAAAGGTAAAAGAATCAAGATAACAAGTTCTTTTTTGTATTAACCTATAGGGCAACTTCTTTTGTATTTTGTTTTCTTTGCATAAGGCAAGTAGATTGTAATCTTCATTTTTAATTAGGTTTTAAAATATATTTAATCCCCAGGTTAAAGCATATTATTCATGATTAATGGAGAAAACGAACAACCTTAAGGATGCCAGCTTCAGATTGAAACTACTGTTCTAAGTTATTTGGGTAACAACACTGTGTAGGAGGCCCCAAAGCTTCAAAAGACATTCTTGTAGTTTCAAACTTCCACCCATAAAACTCTTTTCTTCACTGCTTCACTTTACTTGCCTATCACAACATCCTCCCTCTTTGGGAGGCAGGGAAAACAGAACCAACAGTAATTAAGCACAGGCTGTGACCCCATGAAACAGACTCAGTTGTTGACATTTTACAGCCAACAGAACAGAGACTCAGATGATTGCAGAGAAACCGGTTGTAGAGCTGGCACTCAGATACCAGTGATACAGTCTCTAGATCCAAAGCATGTTATTTCTGAAATGGCAGAGTCAGAAGGCCAAGATTCTGGTCATGGTTCTTGAAATGCTTGTGGGGTCTTGGGTAAATACATGAGCCTCAATGCCCTTAATAGCAAAAAAAAATTCTACCTTTCATAGGGGTAACATTACTTTTCCTATCTCTCTCATGGGGTGATATGATAATGGTTGGGACTATGTTTTAAAACCTGAAAATATTTTGTAGAAATATATTGATTGAAGCTCGAGATTCTGAATGAATGTAAATAATCTAATGATTGGCCCACGTATGTACATAAGCATCTTGGCCGTCCTCATGAGTAAGAAAAGGACTCTTTAGAATGTCTCTTTGAATTGGGTTTCCTGGTTTTCTGTTTCATGTTGACTCATTGATTTTCTCTTCTTCCTGCCTCAAAGTAGTTGTTGTAAGTTTTTTCTTATATAACAGGGCTGGGATCTACTCCCCAAGAACAGTTTTTGAAGGGAGAGAAAGTGACAGCGATACAGAAGTGGTGCTTTAAGAACACATATTTTGAATCTGGTGAGTGAACTAAGATGAATTGGCTGATTTCTAAACTTAGAGTGAACCATTTCTTTGAGCCAGTGATTGCAATTACTGACTTCTGCGTGCGTGTTTAGTGAGTCAACACCCCTTCTTCTGTCCTCAGAGAACTTAAGTACCTTAGCTTTTCTTCCACAACTTTTCTTTCTCTGCAACAGGGCCCCTCCTTTTTTTCTTATTTTCTAAATATATTTTTGTGTGTGCCAAGAGTTGGAACTAAATGATGAGGAACATATTGGCCATCGACTTACACTATGCTTGGTCAATTCATTAATAGTGGTCCTTTAAACTTCACACCTGCAGAATAGGTATATGGCGTTTACTCAGGTCCCTTCATTCTGAATATGGAGAAGGTGTTTGGAAAACTTTGAGGTTCCTCTGAATTATACTGATTGCCTCCAGTGTCTTTTTGTGATGGCAAATACTAGTTTAGTGTTCCAGCACTTTCTTTCCTCTGGAAGCAAAATGCACTTTGTAAAATAATGTAATGAGTCTATTAGGTTGAGCTGTGTAAGACTGCTTTATTTGTAGGGAAAAAGTCAAATGCCAGCAATTCCATATAGTTGGGTGATACTTTCTTATTGTTTTTTCTTTCTATTTTGTTATGCTTCCTGTATTATTGTGCTGTTTTTCACTCATAGATAGGAGTGTTTACTGCCTGGATGGCATTAATGATTCTAAAAATGATACAAACATTTATTGAGCATTCTTTATGTGGTAGGTTCTCTGCTGAGAGATTAACATGCTAATCTCATTTAATCCATACAAAATTCTTGTATGCCGGGTATTATCAGAAGCCTCACTTTGCAGAGGGAGAAATCTAAAGTTTAAGAGGTTAACAAGCCTTGGATTATACAATTATGAAGAGCAGAACGAAAACACAAACCATGATGTATCCAACAGCAAAGGCAGGTTCTTCTTTGAACTCTGTGTTCTTCTATGAACTCCCATAAGCTTATGTAAGAAAAAGAGGAAGCATCAAGCTGGACACTGAAGTGACTTCTGCAGGAGGAATGATATGAAGTGTGTGTAAGACTGGTGAAACAGCCAGGCACCCTTGCCATCTGTATACAGGAATAAAGCTCCACATTGCTATAGCCGTATATTATCAGCTAATCTGCTTCATTTATTCCAAATTGACTGCCCATTAATTTCCAGGTGACCCTCTGTTCTTCCATTTAGAAACCCGAAGTATTTCTAAGTGAAATAAAATGGAGATCTACACAAACCTTCATGCTCTTTGTCTTAAAGTTCAAAACACTAGCATTAAAACTTAAATATTCCCCTGGCCTTCACTGGCCTAATATTTCTTCTCTTACATTGGTTTTGTTCACCTTGGAGATGGAATTTGAAAGTAGATTAAATAATTTCAGAACCTTTGTTACTATGGTGACCTAGGATGGAGTGTGTTAGATTCTTTCCTTCATATCTTGACACCGAGAAGTCTGCCTATTTGTCACTGTCTTTTACAGAAGCTCATGATGTGATAGAAGGGATAATGTATGGGAAGAAGTGTTATTAGAGACACATTGAGAGAAATGCAGCTTTGTCACTGGCCTCTGTCTGCTTTTGAGAGGTTCAGATGTGGATAATTCTGTGGCTTATGTTCAAAGCCTAATGAAGTCTTAGATGGTTTGAAGCCTGATAACCACACTGTGCTATTTATTTATGAATGTGGCCCAAAGGATATTCTTAAGTTTCATCTCTCTTCTAAGCATGCTCATTCCTAGGTAATGTCATTTAGTCTCAGGTTTTAAATACCATCTCTATAATGATGATTTCTAAATTTATATCCCCATCAAGAATTCTTCCCTAAACTCCAGACTTGAAACTCAAATGCCTTCTTGACCAGCATTGCCTGATAACATGCAGGACACCCAGTTAAATTTGAATTTCAGATACACAATAAACCTTTTAGCATAAGTAAATACAATATCCGGGACATATTGTATTAAAAGTTTTTTTTTTTTAAATTCAGATTTAACTGGGTGTCTGTGTTTTACTTACTGTGTACTGTGTTTCTAAATCTGGTAACCCTACTCTTCAATCCAACACCTGTATTTAGATAGCTAAAAAAAAAAAATGTCCCAGGCTTATCATGTCCTGAGCAAAACTCCCAGATTTCCTCACCTAAACATGCTCCCCTCAGTCTTTTTCAGTTCAGTGAAAGACTACTTCTGATGATTATGATTTAGGCCAAAACCTTCAACTCTTCTCTTTTCTGCATATGTGTATTGAATCCAGTTATAAATGATTTTGCTTCTATATAATCATTATATGTCCCAAATCTGACTACCATTACCATATCCATTGTTACTATCTTGGACCAAGTCACAACCATCATCTGCTGGACTATTGAAATAGTTACCTTGCTTTTACTCTTATAGTTCCCTTTCCACACTGAAGTCAGATAGATTCTTTAAAAATAAAAGTAATAGCATGTCAGAAATCCTTAATTGTGTACAAAAGCCAAAGTGCTCAAAGTTGTCCAAAAAGCCCTGTGTGCCCAGCTGCCTTCTCATTGCTGTAATCTCTCCTTCCTCATCCTCAAACACTCCTCCTTTACTTGCTCTATACACATGACTTCCTCATTGTTCCACAAACACCCCAAGCAAACTTGAGCCTTTGCACTGCACTCTCCTTTGCTGGAAAGTTTCCTTGCCTCATATACATGACTTCCTCCTTTATTACTTCCTTCAGGCTTTCAAATGTCTTGAAGATTTCTCCCCTCCTCTATCCTCTTGAGCTCACTATTCTATTTACATTGTTTACTTTTTGTCCATGGAACTATTTACCACCTGACATATGTTTACTTATTTGTTTTTTGTCACTTGATCTACATAGAATATAAGCTCAGTGAGGGCAGGGACCTGTACTGTTGTAGCTCCAGAACTTAGGACAATACCTGGCTCTGTGAAAATCTGATGAATAGGGGCACCTGGGTGGCTCAGTGGTTGAGTGTCTGCCTTTGGCTCAGGTCGTGATACCAGGGTCCTGGAATCAAGTCCCACATCAGGCTCCCTGTGGGGAGCCTGTTTCTCCCTCTGTCTATGTCTCTACCTCTCTCTGTCTGTTTCTCATGAATAAGTATAATCTTAAAAAAAAAAAAAAGAAAATCTGATGAAAAAAATGAAGGAAATCAGCAATTGTCTTTGCAGTAGTCAAGTGTAGGAAAAACTCATAGAAGAAAAAAAAAGGATATGTGTATGTGTCTGTGAATTGGAATGTGCACATTTGTATATAGGAAGATGCATGTAGACATGAAGGAGTAATCATCTTTATGTATATGTGGGGACCTCACATAATCTCAGTATGATAAGGATACCAGAAGACATGCTTTTTCTTCCCCATTCTCTTCTCTATTACTAGTCATTTATTTGTGTCTTTGTCTACTGCTTTCTGTATCTATAATCAGAATTAAATAAATAAATAAAGAAAGAAAGAAAGAAAGAAAGAAAGAAAGAATGAATGAATTTTTGCTTACATTATTTAGAGAGACTAGGGAAGTTTTTCTTTAATATTTTGGGTAATGGTTCCTTAAGTCGTGTATTAGTAGTGATAATTATTTATCCTGGCTATTCCTCTTTTCTCCCTGCATCTGCATGCTTTCTTTTAATCACATTCCCATTACCCTCTAATTATGTAAAATTATGTTATATTAAGTCTAATTTCTGCTGGTAGCCACAGGGTGGCATTCATGTTCTTTGCTATCACTTTAATGACTGATAGATAACAAGGTCACTTTGAGTAGATAAATAGCCTATAGATCCTTTCCAATGAGATTCACATTCTGATTTTTCATATTAACACTTGTAAATTGCAGAACTTATTATGCTATCCCACCTGCACCTCATTTGGCTTCCAGCACCTCCAGTCCCTTCCTGCAGGAATCCAGGATGACTCTATCAGGTGGCCTTGTTTTAATATTTGACTCAAAGAGAATCTAATGAAAGCCAGCAGCTGACACTGCCTTGGTATTCATTTCAACTCAGCCATCATGGGAAGATTTGCCAGCAGCCGTTAGCACAGGGCTCTGACTGCATGCTTGCTGGTAAACACTAAGCTGAATAGCAAGTAGGATCATTTGCCCCAACTGGTTTGTGCCAATCTAGGTAGATTCTCCAGACTGGTCCTTGAGGCAGGAAAACTATCTACTTAATATTTAAACATGACTTTGATTATTAAAAGAAAACACACACAAAGAAATGTTTACATGGGGAAATTTAGCTCTAATGTAGCATCTGGTTTGTGTTTTTGAGATGCAGAGCTTATGTCTGTCTTCTCTTCTGCTCTAACAGCAGAGCTGGGCATGCATTAATTCATTCTTTTAGATAACTCAATTTCATTCCTTAACTTATGGTGAGTTCATATATCATTATATATTTTATCACAGTTTACCATATTTTTACTATGTCTCTCAAGTATTATTTTTCCCATTTTATAGATGAGGTAAGTGGGAATTAGCAAAGTTAATAGTTGAAGGCAAAACTAAAATAAATTACAGAGGTGATATAGAGGATTTGACTCATTTTTTTCTCTTTTTATATCCCCATAGTTTTGGGGGTGACAGAAATACCCCTTACCTCCAGGTGCCCCAGATCCTGAAAGGCTTCCCATTCACTCACTATCTCATGTACGATTAGTATAATAGGGGTTTTGCTGGCCTTCTTGACTTCAACCTCTTCTCCATCTTTTCTATACTATACTTTCCCCTTCTGCAATCAGCTTACTAAAACTCTGCTATCATTTTTTCCTTAGAAAAGTGGGATCTCATTAAAAACTCAACTTATTTTTATCCCATTGACTCTTTAAAATTAATTCCCTGAACATTTTTCTCCCTCTGGCTTGTGAATTTTCCAGTGAGTCATAGATAACAGAAAGCCCTGTGGTTTCCGTAAGTCACAAATACAAACTCAATAAAGAAAGCTGGATGCCCATTCCAATATATTAAGCAAGATTTTAACCTTCATTGGATGGAAAGACTTCCTATCTTCAGGAAGCAGAATGCAATCAGATTTATCCTTCTGGCTTACTCACCTGTTCTCCTACTTGCTAGGTGCTCTTATTGACTTTTCCAGAGTTATAGCATGTATAAGAGGGGTAGTGGGACAGAGAGTTCTTATTTAGCTAATATTCTTAGAAGACAGTTTTGCCTTCCTAATGCCTGAAAGATACATAAAGTGAATCTTCTATGGCTTTTCTGGGTACTTTAGAGACTCCTGGCTCCTTTCATTTGGGAATTATCTCTTCTTTTACTCGTTGTTTCTTAAGCCTCTCAACTTTGGGTTTTCTGGCTGTCCACTTCACATAGACCCTTTATTGATATTACATTAGCCCTGAAAGCAACCCTTTTGATGCAAGGTCATTTTAAACATGATCCTAAGCTCATATTTTTACCATAGATCCCATATCTGGTCCTCAGCATTCATGCATCTTTGATCATCACTGAAAGTAGTTACTCGCCAGATAAAGCATTTTATTCTGCTACTATAAGATGCTTTAGCTGGCCTCTCATCTTTGGATTCTTCTAGATGAAGTCAGCATTGTTCTTCCATTTTTTCCAACTGCAGAGAATGTTTCTCAGACTCTCGGACTAGTCTCATGAATCCTTTCTCTGGACTTGAGAAAATCCACGCTTCTGTTTCATTCCTGTCAACACATTTTTGTCTTCCTTGTAGGCCAGTTGTCCAACTGGCTCTCTGAAAACTACTTTGAAAAATCTGCCTCTTTTTGTCTTACTTTTTTATTTAATATCTATTGTTAGATGTTTCTATTTTAAATTCCATTAAATGTATTTGAAAAATATTTTCTAGAATCCAACTTTTGGAACTAGTAGACTATGTAGTTGAGACTATACCATTGAGGACAAAACATAAATCAATTTTTGTATTTTAATCTCCTGGAAGGCCTTGGAGAACTAATAAATCAGTGAGGAATTATTACAATAGCATCATAGAGATGCTAGCATTGGGAGTCTACTTTTGCCCAAGAGGTATATGCTGATCACAAGAGACATCTCAGAAAAGGAGCCACCCTTTTGACACCTTAGAAGGCCTAACAGAATAGATCTGAAGTAGAGGTGTTTCCCTGAAAATTCCTTAAGAACTGTACCCTTGGTGAAAGGACCAACTTGCAAACTAGCTATTGGGATCACTGCAGAACTTTGAGTCCTCTCAGTGACTTGGGAATTCTCAGGTCCTATAATTTTATTAACATAATTCCTGATTGTATACAGCTCATAGGCACCTGGGTGAAACCAAGTGAAGTCCCCCGTCAAGGAAATTAACATCATTCTAAATCCCAATTAATCCCATAAATATTTTTTAAAATATAATATCTGGCACAAGAGCAAAGAACCAGATGTTTGCAGATAAAAAAAAAAGAGAGAAATAGTAGAAACATCAAAAATAGAAAACAGGCTCCCAAAGACTCTAGATACTGTAAATTAAAACTTAGAGTTTTACTTATTTTCTTCAAAGAGACAGACAAGATACAAAATGTTGGCAGAAAACATGACATTCTAAAAAGTGATACAATAAATTGAAAGGAACCAATGTAAGTTTTCAGACTACAAATGCAATAAACAGAATTACAAACTCACTGATTTTGTTAAATAGCATGTTAAACATAGATGAGAAAATTATACATCTATAAAAAAGCATAGAGAAACAAAAAAAATGGGAGATGTAAAGGAGGAGGCAAAAGAAAGATGACAAAACAAAATCTAATCTATTCTTATGATGGAAAGACTAGAATGGGGCAGTCACATTTGAAGTCTTAATGACTAAGAATTTTTTAAAACTGATGAATCATAGATTCAAGAAATCCAATAAAAGTATAGCAAAATAAGCTAAAACTAATCAATACCTAGACAAAATCACAGAAAACAAAAGTCACCTTAAAAATAAGTAGAAGATAAGAAAAGAGTATATTGAAATTAAAAGATGATCTCTCAAAGGCTTTTAAAAGTTAAAAAGGGGCAAGAGTGTCTGAAGGGGGCAGTTGGTTGAGCATCTGAATCTTGATCTCACCTCAGATCTCAATCTCAGGGTTATGAGTTCAGGTTCACGTTGGGCTCTGCATTAGACTCCGTGTTTGTCATAGAGCCTACTTTAAAAAAAAAATAGAAAAAGGCAATGAAACAGTACATTCAGCGTGATGAAAGAAAATAATTGGCAACCTTAAATTTTAGCCCAGTGAAGTGTCCTTCAAAAATGAAGGTGATCTTGACAACTAAATGCAACATTTGATCTTGGATTGTTTCTGCATTAGAAAAAAATAATGCTCTGAAGAATATTATTGAAACCATCAGAAATATTTGATGTGTAAAGTACATAGTTCACAAAATATGATCTGTGGATCAGCTGCATTAGCCTCATCTGTGAGCTTATTAAAAATGCATAATAAAAAATGCATAATCATAGGCACCATCCCAGACCTAATGGATTAGATTCACATTTTAACAAGATATCCACATGATTTGTATGTACACTAAAGTTTGAGAAGCACTGTGTTAGTTAATTGTATCTTATTTGTTACATTTCCTGAATTTGATAATATATAAAAAATATGATATTTCTGAAAATGTCATTGTTCTCCTAAGATACATGCTGAAGTATTTAGGGTTAAGTATTTAGGGTCACGATGTTTGTAATTAATTTGAAGTGCTTCATTAAAATGGCCCATGATAAGTAAACATACACAGTGACAATAATATATAAATGTATATTATTACTGTGAGGGAGAGTGCAAAGTATATGGTAAGGTATTTATAATTAGTGAATCTAGGGTGAAGAGACAAGTGTTTATTGTGCTATTCTTGCAATTTAATCAGTTTGGAGAACAATTCTCTTAGGTTTGAAAATACACGTAAACTATATCATAATAATCCCACTGCTAGATGTGTCTTCAGGAAAAAATATGTGTGCGTGTCTACTAATAGCCATGTACAAGAATGTTCAGAGTATTATTGTTTGCAATGATCCCAAATTGGAAACACTTAAATTTCTATTAAGAACAGAGTGGATAATTTATGACATAAACACACAGTAGAATACTATACAGCAATGGAAGCAAATTAATTACAACTATAGACAATAATATTCATGATTCTCACAAATATAATATTGAACGAAAGAAGCCAGAATTAAAAAGAAGGCATACTGTGTAATTCTGTCTTAGTTGACAGGTGCCTAATTAAGTGGGAACAGTGTAAGTAAAAGTAATTTATTACCGTACATGTATTTGTAGGAGGGAAGGTGATGGTTAGGGTTTGAAAGGAGCTTATTCAACATTTGTGTGCTGCTAAGAGCCTAGACCTTGACCTGAGAGTGGGTCCATGGATATTTGCCTTACAATTCACTGAGGTGAACATTTACATTTTATGTACTTGCTGTATTTGTGTTTTATTTCAAGACCAAATTTTTTTTTAAAAAAATGAGAAAGAAATGATTACTCTGGTTGCTCTCTGGCAAATGGACTTGAAGAATTCATAATGGAAACAAGGAGATAGGAGGAATTTACCAGAGTCTGAGTGACAGAAAGTGGTGGTATGAATGATGGCCAGGGAAATAGAGCTAAGTGGATGCATTCCAGTTATAATTTGGAGGTAGAGTTGATGAGACTCTTAATGGAATGTATATGTTAAGACTAAATCTTACTCCCTCTAAAAAGGTGTGAAGAATGGCATCCTGGTTTTTAGACTGAGTTTTTAGACTAGGCAGTTTTTAGACTAAAAACCTGGTTTTTAGACTAGACAACTGATGGGGGCACTATGATGGAAAAGGACATGGAAGGAACAGTTTTGAAGGAAGAAACTATTAATTTATTTTTGGAGTTTATACAGAGATAAGGCAGTGGAGACCAGGGCCAAATCTCAGGGCGCTCTGGAGATTGTGGTGTCATGGAAGGAAAGAGAAAAGAGGGTTTCAAGAAGGAGAAATTAGTCAAACAAGGTGATGACAGAGAAATGACTTTTGAATTAAGCAAGATGAAGATTATTAGTAATTGTTGCAAGAACAGTTTTGATGGAGAGGGTGGTAGGGCTATAAGCGTGTTTGAAATGAGTAAAGAGACGGTGAAAATGAGGAAGTCAAGAGGGCAAGAACTGAAAACTCTTAAGACATTTTGTGTGAAAATAAACGAGATAAAATAGTGTAGTAGCTAGGCAGAGACAAGTGGTCAGAAACTTTTTTTTTTTTTTTTTTTGATGAGTAAGAAACAAGGGCCCATTTCTAGGTTGATAAGAATAATTCAATGAAAGGAAAATGATAATGCAGAAGAAAGATGGAATATTTGCAAGGATGAGGTCCTTGAGCAGAAAGAGTTTATGGGTTTTATTGAGCATCCATTATGTGGCAGGCATTGCTCAAGGAACTATAGGTGTTCAGCATAAAAATTCATGTTCTGCCTTCAAGGGCAGCACACAGCCAGAGGAGAGAGATTAGTAAACTGACAATTGCAGCACAGTATGCTGCTAATATATAGGAATGCATGGAATACTTCACTACAGAACTCCTAAGTGACTCTTGGAAACTGTAGACTTTCTCAAGGAAATTATACTTAAGCTGAATCTTAACGGGTTTATTTAAATCTAAACAAATGCGAGAGGGATAATATAGTAAAAGCTTTTTGTAAATTCACCATTGCTGAATTCCTTAGCTTTACCGCCTGTCACAGTATCCCTGCCTCCAAACATGCATGGGTGAAGATGCACTCACATTGGAATACCTGGCGTTTGTCTGACATGTCATGCTGCTTTATGATGTACAAGGTGTTGACGCTCTGTGAAGTGTCCTCTCCTTTCTGGTGAATTTCCACCTGCCTTTAAAGACTCAGCTTAAAAGCCACTTATATTTTTTACTACCCTTTTAACTGTACAAGCAAAAGAAGTTGCTCTGATGTCTATGGCCCTGTGGCATGAGGTGATAGTGATTTTTTAAAGGAGGGAGTTACCTTGAATGGTTGCAGGTATGGGCTCTGGTGCCAGGCAGCCTGAATCAAGTTGTAGCTTTGCCATTTCCCAGCTGTGTCACCTTGGGCCAGTTCCTTAATCTATATATGTCCCAGTTTTCTCCTTTCTAGAATGGGAGTAATAAAACTAATCTGCTAGAGTGCAAGTGAGAGAGAGCTTACAAAAAAGGGGGAAGGTGCAGGGGATGTAGCAGCAAGGGACATCCAAGATGAAATTTTCAGTTTGTGGTTTGCCCTGCAGTTCTTCCCTGCTTCCCCTTGACCAGCTTTGTCCACTTTCCCCAGAGAAGAGATGAATATACATGTTGGAGGGAAAAATGGTCCTGGCTTCTATCTTTGCAAACATAACTGCATTGACTATGAATTGTATGTGATTCTAGAAATGAAACTGGTTTTATTTTTGACAAGATCTTTTTTGTTCTCTGCGTCTCTTTATTTTTTTTAAGCGTACTGTCCACTTTGCCAATTTGTTCCCATAGAAACCGCTGAAAATTTGCAGCTTGTTTAAGTGGATCTGAGAAGAGGCACAGGTTGTTGTGGGTATGAAATGAGTTTATACTAAAAAGCACTTAGAGCAGCGTCCGGCACGTGAAAAATGCTCGATAAATTTTAGCTATTATTGCTATAATTATATATGTTTTTTCCCCCTATGATGATAAGAATAGCTCTTATTTATTTTTATTTTTTGTATACTGCTACTCTTCTATCACCCAGCCACTTGTCCTTGCATGACATGGGGGAGCTCGGTAA
Source organism: Vulpes lagopus (assembly GCF_018345385.1). Taxonomy (NCBI): domain Eukaryota; kingdom Metazoa; phylum Chordata; class Mammalia; order Carnivora; family Canidae; genus Vulpes; species Vulpes lagopus. Next base: position 34,929,223 of record NC_054828.1, read on the forward strand.
AGGCATATTATAAGGGATGAATGAATGAATTTCCTTCCCCTCTCCTCAGCTGGTTTTACAGCAAGGCTCTTTTCTTGGTATCTCCTTTGGGCTTAGCATACATTTGGACATAAAGCACTCATGGCATAGTGCTGTTTGAATGATTTTTTAAAAGTATTGGCCTCTAAAGATTTCTAAAATTACAGGAATATTAGGAGAGAAGGTACATTAAAACCTTTATGCATTAGTGTGGTTGCTAACAGAATCAAAGGTTGCTAGAATAAAACTTCAAGCTCAAAGAGTGAAATTTCATTCCTTGTTAGGGCATTCCTTTTCAACATCCCTGAACGACGGTCAGTCATTTAAGCTTTACTTAAAAGTAGGTAATCAAGAAACTTCTCTTTGGGGAGAATGTGGACATTGAATGCCAGAGTGGGTGAGACAGAGTTGTTGGTGGTGGTGGAAGGACACAGAAGAAGGAAAGAGGGGACACTCAGGAAAAAGGTCCCAATCTTGTGGGTTTGCCTGCAGATCTTGCCTTACTTCCTCTTGGCCAGCCTTGCCCAACTTGCTTGAAGAAAGTGTCATGTGTGTACTGGAGGGAAAATTGGTCCTGATCTCTGTCTTTTGAAATCATAAGTGGATCGACAAGTGACATGTGTGTGATTTTATAAAGGAAGCTGGTTTTATTTTTTGACAAGGTCCTTTGTGTTCTTGCTCTCTTTCTCTCTCTCTCTCTCTTTTTCTTTTCAAATGCACTGTCCATTTTGCCAATTTGTTTCCACGGACACCATTGGCAATTTATAGGTTATTTAAGTGGCTCTGAGAAGAGGCAGTAGTAATAAATAAAGCCCTGACATGGGCTATAAATAGCAAGAGTACTCTGGACTGCCCATCTTCCACCTGTCTACTTACCACTTAGCAAATCAAGTTTACAATCATAATTTATTTATTTATTTATTTATTTATTTATTTATTTATTTATTTATTTTACAATCATAATTTAAAGAACAGTAGACTTTTTTCCCCCTGGATGTGAACGATAGGAGAGAGGTGGAAGCTTACCAATCCCTTATCTTTTTTGTACATTGTAATGGAAGTTGTGGCCAGTCTAAAGAGAAGTAGGCATTTTCAAAAGAACCTATAGGTCATTAGTTGGCATCTGGCCCACTCCCAGCTCTTAGTACTTATTCGTCTCAGGACAAGTAGGACAACAGTGGCTCCTAAAATGGTTGCAAACAGCAAGGAAGAAAGAGCTGGGGGTTTGTCTTTTTTACTGGAAATAAAAGAGGTAGATGGAGCAGGGAAGAGGTGGTTGCTGAGAGCTTCAATAGATGGATGCCAAGAGTTGGAGGCAATCTCTGCATTGCATGGGGTCGTTGCCATAGCATCCAAAACAGAGGGGGGCAGAGAAGGAAAGCTGGGCCCCAAAGGGATCACTGGCCCAAAAGAAGAGGATTTCTTCCATTCAGATAAGTGTACCTCTTACTCCATTTCCACTCCCTACCTTCCGTAACCATGATGCTTAGATGCCATTTCCTGTTGCTCAAGCTTAATTTAGGTGGAAGAATGTAAAGAAGCCTGATATTCTTAAGAAATAAAAGAGGAAAAGAAATAATGGTGCATAAACTATAGGAATAGAGATATAGAGAGGGGCATAGAGATAGAGGGATAAATTCAAGACTATATTGAAGGAGAAAAATAAATCAATAAATTCTATTGGTAAATATTTTAAGATTGACTAACAGAAAAATCAGGAATTGTTCATCAACCATTTTTCCAGCATTCGGTTAGGCACATTGGTTAAAAAAAAAAAAAAAAAGAAAGAAAAAAAAAGAAAAGGAAAGTCAAAATTTCTTCCTTGGAAAATTGACATTAGATGAAGGAAAATTTGAATGTCAAAACAAAGTTTGTTTCTCTAATCCCATAGGTCTTTTCTATTGAAGAAGAAAGAATTAAAGCTGGAATAACGGTAGATGGAAAGTCTTAACTTTGGACAAGGCCAAACAGCCCTAGAATTGCAGGCTCTCTTGTTGCTGTAGATTAGTTCTGAACCAGTATCAATCAAGGATGTCAAATGTTCTATGATCAAATACTTTGGAAAATAAGAGTTGTGGTACTCTAGTATGGTAATGAGGTCAGCATGTGAACTTTAGCAGTCATACCAGTTTCCCAGTTTTGGGCCAAATATTTGCTGTAATGCTTAGTTGGGATTTTACTTATCAATAGCAAGAAGCGGTAGAAACGAGGAGCTAAGAAGAGGCTGATTGCCATGCAGGACTACTTAAAGTTGTTCTCACGAACTAGATGTTCTAGTTAGCTCAGCGTGGAAGAGGGGTTGGAATCTAGAAAATACTTGTCTGGTTCCTCTCCATATACACATAGATGAGAATCTATAGGAAGTATAGAGATGGCACTCTTACAGTTTAGAGTGCCGAAATCGATACGATTTAATGGTGTGTTTTAAAGGATACTCGTCCCATTCATCAGTTCCAATATCTTGAAATTGCACTGTGATCATATGAGGTGAGGGGCTCCGAGTAAGTGAGGTAACAGAAAAGTTGAAAAGATACTTGGGGCTTTGGTGTACATTAATGATGATGATAATTAGAAATAAAGATCTAATGGGGAGTCTAAACCTCACTAAGGAGCAAGAGAAACTTCAAAAAAAGGACTAGTAAAGGTGAATCACCTTTTTAAGAAACCTAAGGAGCAGGCCAAGTGGACCAAGTGGGTAAAATACCCTTTGAAAGATGTACTCCTGTACAAGATGCTGAGAAACTTGTCTATTGACAGTTTCACCAGCTAGACAGAAGACATGCAAACAGATGAATAGCCGGATAAATATTGCATATAGTAATTATGCACCAGCTATAAATATGGTGAGTTGATGTTTTCTGCCCTCGGGGAAGTGCAGTTAAGATTGGGATAGCGATTTTGATGAGAAGGGAATCAGAACTCAGGGAATCTGAGTTCAGAATTTTAAATAGCCCTGGAGACTGGGTCATCATAATAAAGCATTCTACATCACCAAGGAGAATTTTATTTTCCTGTGTTACTCCCCTGAGGTTTGCATGAGAAGAGGAAGTTAAGATTCTTTCCTGCCTCTTTGTTTCTAGCAGCAAGATTCTTTGGGCTATGATGTCCATTTGTGTTACAGTGTTTAGCCACAGGCAATCTGGTCTGGTTGCTTTTTTCTTTGCTTGGATGCTCCATTGAAGTAATAATAAGATTAGCTCCAAAAAACCAAACATCTTGACCCCTGTCTTTTCTAAAACTTATTCTCTAAACGTTAGGGAAGTGTAAATTCTGAAGCTAAATCCTGTGGTATAGGGAGGAAAAAAAAACCCCTAAGTGCACCTCAGAAAGTTATATCTCTGCTAGTGATTTATGTTTTCTGCTTTGTAAACTGTGATAGAAATATGGTCTTAGATATAAGGATAAAGTGTAATATCCTAGTGTTCAAAATATATATCCCCAGTGCAAAATTTCCCCACTCTGAGTTACTGTGATCTTGGTTAACTGTTTCCTTTCTTTTGCTCTTGAAAAATCTGTTTCCTGTTACTGTGTGACATTCATAGGTCAGTAATGATCTTAAGAAGTAGCTGCCCTCCCTTGATTGTCATAAAGGAGATGAGCAAAGGAAGTGATCCTTATTGGCATGTGAGTTTATCTATTGTGGGTTAGTCCCGAGTTTCTGGAGGAGGAGAACCAGGACCTCTGGACTCATACTCACATCATAGATTCTTGTGTATTCCTCTACTGGACTTCTTTAACATGAGAGTGCTTAGAACCTATCTGTACTGAAAGATAGTTCTTTGATTCCTTACCACTTGCTGGCTTGAGTTTAGATTTCTTACCATGGTATCCAAAGTCCTTCATAATACGGCCCTGACCGTGCTAAGTCTCACTGTACCTTTCTGTCCAGTGATCACTCTTGCCTAGAATCACCTCCAGCCCACCACACCTTCATTTTGTCTTGCTTTTGAATATTATGCCTTTGCTTGGAATGCCATTATGTGGCTCTCTTTATCATACACCCCTTCCAAGTCTTCCTGACCTACTCATTTTCAAAGATCTGGCTTAAAAGTTACCTCTGTGAAGCCTTCCTAAATGACTCTTCTGATGCAGATATGATACAATATATTAACTTGTTTCTTTTCTAATTGGCTTGCTCAAAGTTAAGGATGGTTTCTCATTATCCCCTATATTCCTCACTGCCCAGCAGAATTCTTAATACATACTAAGCACCCAGTAGGGAAAAAAAATGTAGAAGTAATGGATAGATGCAAATATTTATTTTTTTAAAAATAACAACTACATTAAAAATTACATATGTATTTTTGAACATGTAATTCATATTTACATATTTATTTTGTCACTGAAAAATAAAAATTTAAATTCAAAAGAAAATCACAAAGTCTAATCTTTATTTTTAGCCCATAGTAGAACTTAAGATTTACATGAAATAGATAATTATTTTGATACTCTATTTCTGCACTACAAAGCTACTCTAAAACCTAGAGACCTAAAATGAAAATCAATTATGTCATTCAAAATTTTGTGGGTCAAGAACTCAGGAAGGATTTGACTGGATGGTTGTTGGTTTCTACAGTTGGAGAATCTCCTCCAAGATAGTTGCTTTCTACCTGGGTACTTTGGTGCTCTTTGGCCTCTCTCTCTGTCCATGTGACCTCTCATCCTCCAAGGCTTCTTCAACTGGCTTGTACTTGTCACCTGATGCTCTCTGAGAAGATGAACTTCTTACCTGATGGCTGCCTCCCAGAGGCAGGAAGGGATGCTCCCAGGCCAGGCAAGGACTATTCCTAGAATTGGCACTGGTCATCTCCTTGATACCTCAGTGTCAAAGCAGAAAGAATCCAGCCAGATTTGATGGGGTGGAGAAATGGACACCACCTTGTAATGGGATGTGGTAAGATTGCATAGAAGAAAAGCATGTGAAGTGGAGCATGTTTTTGCAGCCACTTTTTGGAAATATAACCTATGGCATAATTAATATACATTTGATAAATCAGTGTCCGTGGGATCTGGTCATAAAAATCAAATAACCCTCTAGAAATGCTCAGGTACTCTTACTGTGATAAAGTTTAATTCATTGTAAGCTTCTTTTTGTAGTCTCTGTGCCATAGAGATGGAATCTCTAAGGAAGCAAAGAGAAACCCAACCTATTATCCTCATCTAGATCTTTTGATCACATTTATCTTATCTCATGTACTTACTATATAATCACAAGTGAGAGGGAGTTCCACTTCATATTGTATTTACTCTTGTAGAACACGTTTCCCCAAAAAGTGGCTTTAGATAAATTCATGAGTAATAGATCTTTACTGGGTTAAAGAAAACTAGGAGTCTTGGAGATATATCCCTTGCCTTTGAGGCTGACAGCATATAGAGCGAGGTTTTTCAAGCCATAAACTGTGACCTATTAGCAGATCATGAAGTTGGTTCAGTGGGCTGGGGTCAGTAGTTAAAAATAAAAGGAAATTGAATGGAATGCAAAATATCAGTTACACATAACACATAAATATGTATAGGTGTGTTTTTTACACGTGTATGTGAGTACATATTACAGTTCAAACTCTATTCCTAACTGTAAACCGCAGTCAAAAATGTTTTTAAAGCCTCTAAATAGAGTATCTGTGTCCTCTTGTGAACCTTCTCTTGGTTCCACTTTGAAAGGCAAAACACAGGGCTAGAGGGACCACTGGCTTGATCCAGCATGGCATTTCTGATATTCTTATGAAAAATATTTTGTTTGGGGCCCAGAATGACAAATAGCTCAGGGTCCAATAGAAACATCATTTTCTAGGAGAAGAAATTGCTTTACAGACAGTGTACAGCAAAATAAAATATCTCACCTCTACAGCGTATGCCCTCTGTCGCCGATAAAGAGTTTTTATATAAGACTTTTTTTTCTTTCTCTCTTTTCAAACTTACATTTGGTTGAATAGATTTCCCAAGAGCTTAATTCCTCACCTATCCAATGTTTCTGACCCTTGACAGGCTACAAGAAGTGGAACAGGTTAGATCCTGAAGTACTGAGAAATGCCTAGGTGTGCAGTGGTTGGACTGGTAACCTTTTCCTGCACCATCCTCAGCACAAGTGTGGGGGCTTGGACACAGAGGTATTTTTTTCAGACTCATATTTTCACAAGTCACTCAGTCTTCTTCCCTCCGACAAAATATTTCACCATTCCTATCTTGTCCACACCCATAAAAGCACAATGGTTTTATTTTAGTGCCTATTGTTGACTCTAAATCAAGACCCTCTAAGATTATAATTTGTTATGAATAGTATATATAGTTTACAAAGTGCTTTTCAAATACACTTTCATTTACTATTCAGAACAAATTTAAGTGCTGGTTATCATAAATATTTTCATTTCAAAGTTGGAGAAGTTAAGGCTCAAGGAGGTTAAGTTGCTTGTTAAGGGTCATACGCATATAATAAACAGCAGGCTCATATCATTGGGTGATATGCTATATGTTGGCAAATTGAACTCCAATAAAAACAAACAAACAAAAAACAACAACAAAAAACAGCAGGCTCATAACTTGACTTTTGACTCCAAATCCTATATCATGCTGCCCTTGGCCAGGGAAAAATGGGCCTGAACTAGCTCTCTGGACTTGCACAATTTTCTCGATTTTATTTTAAGTTTCTTTCCTAAGGATGCCTTGAGGGCATCTATCCATTTATTGGTCCAGCTCTCAAAATCAGGAAATAGTTCAAATTCTGCCCTACTTCTAAAAGTCAATGTCACTGTAAAAAAAAAAAAAAGTGACATAAGGGAAAATATCCAATTATGGTCAATGAGAGATAGTTAACATAGGCACCGTGTCTGTCTTGAGCTTGTCAGATTTCTGTATCTCTGCCTTGATTTGGGCAAGTGGCTGCTGAGCCTCCAAAGTATTTGTTTGTGATTAAAATAGGGAGACATCATATGACCCCACTGTGTTGTTCTTAGAAAGGTATGCTCTTTAGGAGTGTGTAATATGTAAAGGAGAGGTAGCAATTTTGGTTGGACATTTTTTGTGTTAATTTCCCAAATACCTTAGGAACTTGTCACTTTAGTATAATCATTGTAAGTTAACCAGCAAGGTTTTTCTACTGATTCTGTGCTATGGGGTGAATTATATTTCATTAGCTAAATAAGTTAGGATAATTATAACATAACAAGCTATATTATTTTACACTTTGTTATAGTACTAACATCTCTTTCTTAATGCAATACTGATGAAACTCTCATTTCCATGTGACCCAGAGAAATGTCTCTGTTCTCACCTTTTATATAATTCTTTTAGATATATTTTTAAATATTATATTAGTAGGTAAAGGTCTGAACATCCTAATATTAGGGCTAATACCCTAATTACAGACATAATTCACATATCAGAGGCCTGAATAATAGAAGTCTATAAAATAATGATACAATTACATTGATACCCAAATTATTATCTACAATAGTTCAGGAAGTCTCTTCTTTTTGTCACATTGTTCTTACTCAGAGTCTGCTTATACTTTCTCCACAAATCAGCTTGATGTTCTCTTCCTCTCCCAGCCAGCCTCTGGCTCCTGACTGCCACTCTGAGCCTGTCACTGCTTGCCTTTTTAAGTCCAACTTCCTTTAGGTTCACCTGTTTCTTCTGCACTACCATCTCCAGGGAAGTAGATATTGCCAATTATCTCAGCTCTGGCCTACAGAAGGGACATGGCTTTCTCTTGAGTTACTTCTTAGGACATATGGCCAGGTCCTCCAACTATACAAAAAGAAGTCATTCCTAAAGACCATCTACCCAAATCAGATTTTTCAGAGTTCCTTGGTGGATAGGTTCCCTGTCTGGCTCCCTGATGTTCACCATATGACAGGAACAAGCTTATATAATCCTCATTTTATACCAGTTACTGAAAATCTTCAGAGTTCTCTCTACTTGAGAATCCAGACTCAGCAGAAATCCTCTGATTCAGAAAAAAAGCTGTCACTGACCCTAAGATACATGGGTAACACTTACTTTACCTCTATTGCAGTCTAATGGGGTTTTTGCAAAGCATTCTCTCCTAGAACAAGAGATTCCAGAGATTCCTTGTTCCAGAGGCAAACTTTAGAAACACAAATAATTGACAACTTTTCCAATAGAGGTTTTTCCTGCTCTGAACATAATGATTAAGGCTTGGATACCCCATTATGTAGGAGAATTCTACATCTTGTCATTTGCAGTTGCCCAAAAGTTCAAAACTTCACAACTATTGATGTATCAACAATAGACAGTTATTTATGTTTGCGATTTATATGTTGAGTGTTTAGAATTTGGGAGTACCAATTTCCCTAAAATTTGGGAAATGGAGAAAGAGTATGTTTGTCCATAAACCCATGACTACTGATCTTCAACTATTTATATTTTAGAAACTTTTTCACAAGTTTCCATTTGATTTTTCTTTTTTTTTTTACTTCCTACCCCATGCACACAGGCTCCCTATCCCACACCCTCAATAAGGTGTGGAACATGTTGGTTTCTTAGAGCCAAAGTTAAACTATTCCTATTCTACTGTCTCTTCTTCCCCAAATTCTGGAGCCTGAAGATGAAATGGGGAAGTGGTTTTCCAGTGCTTCTGTCTGCGGCATGTTCTTCCCCAAGCCTGAAAGTCCGTCAACATCCCAGTGGTTTTGCTTAGCTGTTTATGTTGATCTGATTATCCAAATAACAATGGAATTGACAATTCATTTCTGTCAACTTGTTCCTTGCTTAGGGCATAACCAATTGGAAGGGGCTTACATTGTCTTCTCTAACATTTATTGTGAAGAACAGCTGTTTCTGTAGCTTCCAAGATCATCTCTTACCAGCTGAGATGGAACCCTGAACCAAACTCCCATATGCACTTAAACCAGTTGGAGTCTGTGTACCCACAGCTCATAATTCCCACTACCGATCATTCATAGAAGCATTGCCGATTTGGCTAAGAGGTAGCAGGTCCTGGGAAAAGAGGATGAATAGGGATGCACAAGGGAGGAAAAAATTGTGATTCTAAAAGTATAAATAAAATCTCTAATTATAAATGACTGAACACATAAGAGCCAGAATTTATTTTTGGATTACATTTTCAACATATTTGTTTAATTCATGTGCTTCTCTCTCTCTCTCTCATATGCACACACACAGCTAAATATAAATAATAAAAAGTCCTGTAATTATATAAGACCACTAAACCAACCTCTCTAGTTTACAGAGCAAATTTAGTATTATGGTGTTCTTCCTAACTTAGCTGGCATCCATGCTGATTTGCATTAGATGTGTAGCCTTTTGTGAGACCAACTAATATGAATGAGGGGTTTATTTGGTAGATGAGAATTTATAAGTGCTTAGTCAATTTCTCCATTATTCCCTCCTTCTTTCTTTCCTCTTTTCTTCCTTCTTTTAAAGAAGTCATTGAATGCCTACTATACATACAGCACTATCTAAGTTCTGTGAAGGATTAAAAAAAATAATAAATGATGACATCATTGCTCTCCAGGATATTTTAATATGGGTAAATAAACAAATGCCCAGGGCACATTAACTGCTGTATAATAATAATGATAGTAATATGATTTTTGTCATATGTTAGTGTATGTGCCACTAAATGGCAAAAGGACAATACAGACTAGATATTGAGAGAAGGGAAAGAGTGTGAGTTGAGGGAATGTTTCACAGAAGTGGTAGGACTGTAACAGAGCTTTTATGAAAATGTAGGTTTGAGATAAACGGAAATAAGGTAAAGGAATGTATTCCAAGTATAAAGCAGAGTATTTGTGAAGCTTCTTCCCATTGAGGAAAATCTGTTGGTGACTGCTTTAGAGCAGAGACCATGCCTTTTACTACTAAAGGTCCAGCAAAGGCTCTGGAGCCTTGGAGCATTTGGCACATGCTGAATGAATGCTGTGTGCAAGGGTGAATTTCCAAACAAAGCCACAAGGATGTCTACACTCAGCTCTATACCTGAGGCTATATTTTGATAAGGATGATTTATGGAACAAAGTGTCTTATTTGTTTTGCTTTGCTTTGCTTTTTGAGTCTATGATAGTCACTGTAGAGGGATACTATGGGCCATTCTCTAGAAAGAGAATTGTTTTAGGAAGAGATGGGTAATGAATGCAGGAATGCTGATTACTCATAACTTATTAATTAGAGTCCCCAAACAAGAAGTCACCTTATGGTCAAGGCTTTCCAGTTATCCTTTCAAATAAAGTAAATCTTGGCAGTCTAAATGCTCTTAGGCTTTTCAATGAGTATCACCTTTACTTTTCCCTATTCTCATGAACTTAGAATTAATATTTCTTTTATTACAATCAAGGGACCATAAATCAGGACAAGGTGATTTCTTCAATTCTAGCTCAGTACCACAGCTGATGAGTTTATGAGGAGAAATGGTCTAAAAGCCACATCTGTCCAAGTTTCCACCTTTGGAGTAAAAGAATAAATAAATAAATAAATGAATAAATAAATAACTTTTCAAAATATTCTTATAATATTATGGTAGCTGCATATGAAATAAAACAATTATATTCTCCACCTCTGAGACATTTTATTCCTTGCAGTGAACTTGGTTCAGTTTAGAAGAAGAATTGTCCTTCATCATTCCTGCTGGTAAATAGTAATATGGAATCGATTGGTTCAGCTGTCAATAGTTTTACCTTTTTCTCCAACACAATAGGTACACATATGCCCTAAAGTTTGAGATCATGTTGCTAATTTGCCAGATTTATTGAGTTATTTTTTTTATTACACTCTTCAGCTGTAAAAGTAGAAAAAATCCAATTTCTGATGCAGCTTTAATCTAAGTGAATACTCTTGGGAACTAAAGCCATAAATTCAAAATGCACAAAGGTGCTGTATTGGGAGTTAGGGGAGGTGAATGGAGATTTGTTCATGTCACTTAGACTTAGCATCATCCACGTTTCTCAGTGATAAAAACATAATAGGTACTCATTGAAATGCACCAATGTCAGAGAATTTTAGGACTAATTCCATTCAGTCTCTAGGTTCTACAACAATTATTAGGTAAGCTTGATCATATGGTGGTGAATTATGAAACTTCAGTGCTCAGAGTGCCTGGGGAGTGTACCTACCTTTGATGTGATTATGGCCGCTGATGTCTTTCTAGCCTATGGTCTCAAACAACTCTCCTCAATGATGGTGGCTATGGAAGTGACTGTGAATTTCAAAGAGGAGTCGTCCTGCCCAGAGTCTCACAATGTGTCTTGTTTGCTTTTGTATTAAAATGTCTAGAACTGTGCCTGGAACAAAGGAGGCCCATAGCATGTGTTTGTTGAACTGAGTAGTTCTCTTAATGACTGGTATGGGCTACTGCTGTGACTTTTCTTCTATGAATTTATTAAATAGGCATAGACCAAATGAATAACCAGAGAAAAGCAAAGTACCATTTAACTTCCCTTCCTGTCTAACTTGGCCAGAAGAAGTAGAAAGAAGAGGAGATTTTCTCTTTGTTTTCTCTACCAGACCTTTATTTGAGTCCTGATGAATTTCAAATCTTTAAAAACTCCATTGCCTTTCTAAAGTGCTTTTAATTTTTTTTTAATTTTTAAATTTATTTTTGTCCTATTTGTAGCCATGATTGTTAATTCATTCACTGAAATCCTGTCCCAGGACATCTTTAAAAATCCTAAGCTGACACCAATGAAGTTGAATATATAATGTTCATTTCCAAAACACTCAGATGTAACTGAGAGTAGGAAAATAAGCCAGACTGAGATATCTTCCACAATGCATCATGCTCTCTCACCCCTGTGCCTTTGCACAAACTCTGCTTGACACCCTAGGTATGCTGGTTACTGCATATGCATTCCACAATACCAAGGATCATGACACCTGGGAAAGTTTTACTGCATTCTACTCTGGGATAGGGTCCTTCCCTTGGACTTTCACAAATCTCTGTATGTTCACCAACCCTAGTACTTGTTTCACTTTCTTAGGCTACTGACTTCAGTTAACCATACACACACACTCACACTCACACACGTGCACACATGCTCACACACACAATTATGAATTCCTTAAAGACATGGCACTCTTGAGTTTAACTCATCTATGTTGTCTCTTTGCCTAGCACAATACCTGGCAGATAGTAGGGACGCAATTCCTGTTTTTGAATAAATGAGTGAAGCTATTGCAAAGAAATTATCCAGTACAATTAGACAAAAACATGGTAGAAGATGAAGGCTGGAAAGATTGTTTCAGGTATTCCCAGACTGATCTAATTTGTAAATTCACCTAAAATCCTGGGTCAAAGATATTAGGCCTGGGTTTTCCAGTCACTGGGAGGATGAGCATGGTATCCTTCTCCTTTCCACAAACTCATCCCCTGAAAAGAATAGAATGACTCTTATCACGTTCCTGAGCATAGAGACAAACATCTGAGCATCCTCTCCACAGATTTTTCTGTATACAAGTTACTAAAATCAGACTCACAATAAAGGGGGAAGGCAATATTTTTAGGTGTTCATTTCCCTCTTCCAGTTTGGGTCTAGGGCTGTACTAGATCTATCCAGATTAGGTGATTGTCATTCATGGGAAAAGAAGGTACAGGGAACCTCACAGACCTCAAATCTTTTACAATCCTGAAGGAAAAGATAATACTGTTTCCACAAGCTATATTAACACTTAAGCCTTCTTGTCCAGATCTGTGCTGGGTACTATTCTCTTATTTGTGTGGGGTTGTCTGGATGAGCAGTACCAAAGGATATGTGATCCAGTTCCTTCTCTCCTGGGGTCTAGAGGTTACAATATGGTCCAAAATAGAGAAAAGTACATCTCTGTTATACATATTTATTTAAAAATATAGATAAAATCAAATGTCATAAATGTATATTCAGCAAGTTACTGGGACTGGTCCAAAGGAGAAAGGTCAGTCGTGACTGATGTTATTAGCAACTGAGAAGTGAAATTGTTATACTCTTCAGGTCTCAAGGACACCCGCAGCTCTCCAGGTCCTTTTTCATTCCTACTATTAGGCTCTCTCATCCTTGCCTCTTGTCTTGCCTGCAGAGTCATCAAATGATCTGAAATGTGGCTCTTAGCTATCTTACCCCATTATTTGCTATTTTTGGGATGATTTCAAGTTCTGTGTGGGGTAACTGTTCCCAAGCCTTGGATTCTTGGTTTCTTAATCTAGTTAATCATAGTGACATTCCTCCTCAGATCTATCTAGATCCTGATGTCACTAGAATTGTTCCTACTCTAAAATCCTAAATCCAAGCTCAGAAGAGAAGAAAGGAGAAGCAGAGCTCTGAAATGTCCCATCTCAGACATCAAATAGAGGAGAAAAAGTTGGTAAAGGACAGTGAGAAAGGAAGAAAACCAGAAAGTTGTGGTCACAGGAAAATAAAACATGATTTTCAGAGATAAGGTGGGGTTAATTGGGTCAAATGCTACTGAGAGGTCGATAACAATAATGAGAGACAAATGGTTGTTGAGTTTGATGGTATTAATATTATCAGTAGGGCACCTGGATGGCTCAGTGGTTGAGTGTCTGCCTTTGGCTCAGGTTGTGAACCCGGGGTCTTAGATCGAGTCCCGCATCAGGCTCCATGATGCCTCTGCCTATGTCTCTGCCTCTCTCTCTGTGTCTGTCATGAATAAATAAATAAAATCTTTTAAAAAAAAGAAATAAAAATAATAATATTATCAGTAACATTTGTGAATGCAAGTTAGAGCCTGGGAATGGTATCCTAAACAGCACAAGGCTCTGAGTAAATTACTCCCAGGACGGTACTGTTGACTGGCAGCAGAGAGGAGAGCAGAAAATGAACTGGCTTGTGTACCACTGGAGGTGGGATTTTTGACAAGTCAACTAGAGAGTAGATTCAGAGAGATTTATGAATTCTTCATACCCTAAAAATACTGGGACAGGGTGAGTAGGAAATTGAGTAGCCTAAGGAAAGCAGGAGAACCACAACTAGTATCATTTGGGTAGAGGTGCCAAACAGATGGATAGAACCAAATATGAGTCAAGCAGGGGCTAGAAGTGGAACTAAGTATTTCCTGAACATATGCTGGGCATTGCTCATGAAATAAAGAGGGGATGAAAGGTGGATCAGAGAAGGGATTTCAAGAGAGAAAAGAATGTATATATTAAAGATTTGGGGCAGCTGAAGAACTCAGTGGGTCAAAACTAGCTGCAGAAAGGTTTTTGTCACAAGGCAGAGCAGATGCAATGCATATAATCTCTTTAGCTGACCACAGTCCTACCTGTGTTCAGACTTTCATGTAGAGAGAGGAGAGGGATTATTAAAGCTTTCTCTGTTATAAATTACAGTCCCTCAAGTACAATGTTGATTTGGACCAACTAGTGAATTCTTGGAGCCTCAATGTACTCATTGTAAATCGAGGGGTAATTTACCCAGTGAGTCACAGGAAACCATTTACTTTGCCATCTTTCCACTGACCTAAGGGATGATAATTCTCAAACTGACCAAACCCAGAACAAAGTTTGTTTCCGATTATATATATATATATATATATATATATATATATATATATATGTATATATATCATAGCAATGGAGCTATGTGCCCAGCAGAAGGAAACTTGAAATAGCAATATCCAGAAAAGATGTACTGCTGAGACTCCATCTTTAGCCTCATGCATTATGCCTTTGTTTTAAAAGATGCAGAAATCTAAGCAAGGAACTGGAACAATTTGCTCTGGGCTGGTGACAAATCCTGTGGGCTGGTACATGGCAAGAGGAGTTATCTCATTGTCAGTGCTCTCCTAGCTATTTTTCTAATGTGTCAAGACAACTCAGTAATTGTTTTTTAACCTATGTGATCATGATTCAAACACAAATTGAGTACTTACTATGTAGCTGGGTATAGAAAAATAAATTTGGATGACATGGTCTCTGCCTTTGAGGAACTCACAGGCTAACAGAGGATATAGATACATATCCATTAAAATACTTAGGGGTGTTATTAGTACACAAATAATGCATATAGTGGATCTCTCTCCAACCTCCATTCCACTTACCTTGTATTAGGCAGTGAGGAGGATGACCCCGGTCTTGGAAGTGAGATTTGTCAACCTTGCCCACTTGTATGTCCACATTGGACTTTTAAAAAATTTAATATTTAGAATGTGCCATTTGTAACTCTGAAGGGACCTGTAGACTTACATAGGTAGCAAACTTTTTTTTTAAAGATTTTTATTTATTTATTCATGAGAGATGAGAGAGAGAGAGAGAAAGAGAGAGGGAGAGAGAGAGACAGGCAGAGGGAGAAGCAGGCTCCATACAGGGAGCCCGAGATGGGACTGGATCCCCGGTCTCCAGGATCAGGCCCTGGGCTGAAGGTGGTGCTAAACTGTTGAGCCACCCAGACTGCCCGGTAGCAAACATTTTAAGCACATCCCTTAAACCATGGGTAATCCATAAGGCAGGTTATTAGAACCATTTTATAAATGATTAAATTGAGCCCCTGAGAGGTCAAATAAAGTGTCAGATTCAGTGTGTTTGACAATCACCTGGGAGGTTTGTTAAGCACAGACTCTTAAGTTTCTTTAAGGAAGCTTAGCTTAACATTAACAACAAAAAGTTGCATGGAATGAGTTTAGCAAACAGAGATATGTTACTGCCTTTTCAAATAGGGTTACTGTACATCCTGGAAAGGCTTTTTTGTGTCTCTTAATCTGACACATGGTAATTAGTTCTCCCTTTTCCTCCAGTGATGGTCCCAGGCTCAGTAAATGTGTGCTGAATAGTGTTCGCTCTCCTAATTTCCCATTTTGGTACAGTCACAGGACATCTTTTCTATATAGGTAACTTTTGGTTGGGTAAGTTTTACATACCCACTGACTCCCATATTCATTGCATTTGTCACCCAAAATTGTCACTGACCCCTGGAAGACAATAGCACGATGGAATAACGTCCACAGCATAGGCTTCATCATTCGGCGGGTGAAAATGTTCCGCTGAGATAGCCCTCGCTGTTCATTTCAGAATGGCATCTCAATTCTAAGAGGAATCAAAATGCATTTCTTTCCATCCTCAGCCACTATCCTCAGGTCACTTTCAGGAGCCCTTGTCTGCCCCTTACCCATGTAGCTTTATTCCAAAGAGCCTCTAAAGCTAGGCCAGAGAAATAGGCTTTCTGAGGGCATTATAAACCTGTGTGAACTTGTGCCGAGGGCCTCTTCAGAGAGCGTCAAGAGATTAGGAGGTGTTTCTTATCAATTCTTTATCCAATTATTAATATTCCTGCCAGGACTCAGCAATGCCCTCTTGCTTTTCTCCCTTGGGTGAGCTCTTTTATCTCCTCCTTCTTTCCACTCTGTTTTTTCCTTCTGCTGTATACCTTGATCTATTTATTTCCTCCATTCCCATTCAATGTGTGTTTTCCTTTGGGCAATTTTCCTGAATTATTTAATAGTCATTCTATTTTGTTCTCCTGTCTACTCCTTCCCCTTGCTTTCTTCTCTTTATTGGTTTGTCTAGGTTCTCTTCTGCTCTAGTGTACAACTGGCCCAGCAATTCTTTTCTTTCTAACCATAAATCATGGCATGGGAATTGTATGAGGACACTAGGCAGGAGAGATGCAGCCCCAGGTAGGTGGACAGGGGAGGAGCTTGTATCAGTTGCTGGCTTTCAGGAGGTAACAGATTTGATCATTTTTCAGAGAACACAGCAGGCAGCTTGTAATTGGTAATAAAGACACATATTTCTATCATGTTTGCTAGACTGTATCGAACTTGGGTTCACTCTGTCAACAGTCTTCATACTTTTCCACTGAGCTTTTCTTCTGGCAGCTCTGGGTATAAGTAAAAGAAAAATAATCTTAATATTAATAAAAAATTTATTCTAGTTTTCCAATGTTTTTGTGGTTGTTAGTAGCTGGAAAAATAGCTTCCAAAAGGAGAAAAAACCCTTTTACATATAGGTCCGCACAAATATGCATATCTGCAAACACATTTGGGAAACTTGTTACATTAGGTAAATTAGTTCTTTGGTGACCTTTCTATAAATAGTTTGGCCCCGGAGTCTCTCCATGGAAGGTACCTATTGTCTCCTGTGGTCCTGTCTCCAATCTGGAAAAATAGTATCATAGGATAAAATTGCTAGTTATACATCAGAGAAAGATTACAACTAGTAGGGATACAAAGCAGGAGGTCTGAACTTACAGAAATAACTTCTATAAACTATTTTCTGGCATGCTAGTGTGGGAGACACTTTCTTGGGATAATGACAGGCCATATTGATATTTCCCAAATTTTTGCTGCTATTTTTCCCTAATTGTGCAGTAAACTGAGGAGTTGTTAGCCACATGCCTTGTGATCTCCTCTGTCAGTTGTTATTTAGACTGTTCTTTGGAGTAACTTTGTCATAGGGATGCCACCCAGTTAGATACTTGTTAGGTCCTCTTTACTCAAGTATAAAACTAGTCATTCATTTCAGTTGTACAACCAGTATTTTTCTTCATTTCTTCAACCAGTATTTTTTAGCTCCTATATGCAAAGCAATGACAAGTCACACTGAGTAAAAAAGAAATAAAATCTTGTCTTGTGACCTTGTATCCATGGCCATCCAAGTCTCTGTCTTTCATTTAGTAGGAGCAGTAATATATTTTAGTATTCCCTAAATTGTGATCCCTTTGGAACACTGGAGCCATGTGTCATTAATGGGTATTTGGGGAAAAGAAGGTTCCAGGTAAAATAAATAAGTTAACACTGGAAAAAGTAAAGTTAAAAAATGTTTTTGTATTGCAAGGGCTTCTCAAAGTCTTTGATATGCTAATAGATACTGGAGGTAGTAGAACCAATTGAGTAGAGTTTTTCCAGATTCTATCTTGGGGAAGACACCCTAATTCGATGTGGAAAGTGGTTAATTGTTATGAGAGATACAGTTAAAGTGGCTTGAATAAGAAGAATAAAGGATTTTTTTAAACTGGGAAAATCAAGGAATCCATAGAGAAGACCATTTATATTGAACCCTAAAGGGTAGGTAGGTTTTTGAATTGGGATTTGTGAGGACAAGTTATTTAAGAGAAGGATACATTAAAAAAGACAAACAAATTGAAAATGTAGCACATATATATGAAAGATTAGTTGAGGTGGACAGAAAAATAGTTTGTTGAACTATTAGTATGGCGGATCAGTTGTGGTGGATTAGGGATGGAAAGATAGATTGAAATTCTTGAAGATTTACTCAAATGGAAAATAGAGGAGGCTTTTATTTATTTTTCCAATGGGAATGATAGTCACTTCTTTCTAGTCTAAAGAACTTTCTCAGAACAACTACCAGTACTACCAGCCAGTACCTCACATCACACTGATCCTCTGTTTTCCCATGAGCAAATGAGGGTGATCAGATTGACTCTTGGGTTATTGTAGTTATTAAATGAATGTTCAATGTAATATGTTGAGTATAGCATCTGACATATGGTAGTTACCTAATATTAGTAATTTAGTTACTAGTTTCTTTGAAGATAAAAAATAAGCAAAGACTACAGGTGTTCTCAAAAATGTAGAAGACCGGTCAGTTCTTCCTGCTTTGACCAGCTTCTGTTAATCCTTTCATTTTTAGATTTCCTGCAACCCAGATTTCCATCTGTACTTTTACATTTTAAATACAGAAATTTGTTCATTTCAGGCCTCATTTTCTTTGTTTTGGGGATTTTTACTTTCAGTATTATCTGCTCTATCCTCAGTGGGTCAGTGGTGTTAGGGTCTAACAATCGCCACGCACACACACAATTATTATGAATTTTACTGATATAAGGATGTGTAGTACAGAATTTTAAAAATGTAGCAACTAAACAACACTCTTTATTGTAATTCCATACGGCCAATTGATTGTCACAGAATATTTTATTTTTTTAAAAAAATTCTTAATCTGTAGAGAATCTATTGTTGCAATTGATGTAGTTTCAACACAATGACTAGTTGAAATTTTCTTTACATTAAAGAGAAAGGTGAAAGTAAAACAGTAAAGATATGTGTCAGAAATTTATTCATCCATCAAGGACACAAGGACATTTGTAGTCAGATAATAGTTTTTGAATACTAGAAGAATATTTATTTCCTCAACTTTTTGTTAATAACGTGACAACTAGACAATGATGCACCTAAACTTAAGGAGCATTATTATTCTTTTTCCATCATTTAAAAAAGTCTAGGGTAGCCTGGGTGGCTTAGTTGGCTAAGCATCTGATTCGATTTCAGCTCAGGTCATGATCTCAAGGTTGTGAGATTGAGCGCTGCGATGGGCTCTGCTTCAGATTCTCTCTCTCCTTCTGCCCTTCTCCCCTGCTCTCTCTCCAATAAATAAAAACTTTACCAACAAGGTAAGCCTATTCTTAGAGAGGAATGGTGGTAGTGTATTTACAAAAGGTATTGTGTCTGCTTTCTCAAACTTGAGTCTGTAATTTTTGGATTAGGCACCTAGCACAGAGGGCTAGCTGTGCACCCATGTATCCAGTCAGCACTGTGCAGTACCTTCTGGAAGATTGAGAGGAAAATTAAGTAATAGTCAACCATTTGAAAATTGCTCTTTCTATACCCTATTCTTTGTTTGGGCAGATGGATTTACTGTGCTGTAGCCCAAACATGCCAAACTTTGCTTTCCCTCCGTATTTTCTTGCACTGAAAAGGAAGAATGTTCTGAGTTTCCCAGCATAGACCTGCCTCCACTAGTGCCTTTTTAATTTGATTCTAGAATACCCCTCAGCCTCTCTGCTTTGATCTCATCACAGCATGTTCCAGTAACATTTCTCAGCTCATGTTTTTGGTACTTGGCATCACCATCTCTAAAAGGAATGCTACATTTTATAGAGTCATATGATTAAGTGCTAGGTAAAACACTGCAATTCTGGTAATCATTTTGGGGGTACTTTGACAGGTGTTAAGTTTGTGAAACAAATTTCGTGCATAGAGGTTTAATTAATTCACTGGCATTTCGATTTTGCTTAATGATTAACTTGTATTTCCAGTTTGTCATCAGAATAGATCTTTAGAAAATGTCTGTGATCACCCACCATGATCCATTCTTAGGAACTTTCTTAACATCCTTTTTGTAAATGAGAAACATCTAAGTTTCAGGGCATCCTTTCTCCAATTTGATACTTTTTTTTTTAAAGGTGTGAGTATCACTCTTTGTAACTTGTAACTGAGGCCAAAATGTAGGAATTTTTCAAAACCATGCTAAAGGCATAGGAAATAAAATTGGTGTATACCAGCCACATCTTGCTGAGGTTAGAGTTAATTCTAATTACTAAAAGTGGAGCTGTGAACAGCTATTGCCAATTGCACAGGTGTGGCTGTCCACAGCACATTTAAATTCTGTAAAGATTAGTCCCCAGGTTCAAATATCTCTGTTTCCTCCCAGACTCCTCTTTGAAATGATGCAGGTGGGTATTGGGACCAATGTTCCTGAGTTGGCTGTCCTACTAGGATTTGTTTAAAGGTATATTCCCCTACCTGGACTATTGCCATTACTTCCTCCGGAATCCGTTGAGCTGATCTGTGTCTTTACTTCTTTGAACATACTTGTGGTTTTCAACTTAAGCCATTTTTGTTTTGTTTTGTTTTTTTCCTTTTTAGTCCAATATTATAAAAGCTTTTGCTTCAGTGTCATTCCAAACCAAGACACAGACACTGCTTATGTCATTGACAGCTTGCTGGTGCCCCTTATATCTTTTGGGTTTTTTCTTTCCCCTCCCCCTACCTCATGCAAAGGCAAATGTTATCCCTCATCTTAAAGGTTAATGTGGATTCAGAAATCCCATAATCTCAAAGACAGTGCAGTAATTTTCATGAGCACTGGTATCTGCATTGTTTACAGGGACAGATTTGCTTACTACCACATGCAGGCTGAGAAAATCGGGACAAGGGCATGCTTAATCATTTCCCAGAGAAATAGAAATGCTATCTTTTCAAATGTGCCTCTGAGAAGGACTTGGTGAATGTTAAAAAATATGGAATGTAATTACCAAATGAAACCTTAGCTACATATTCACTATATCCTTTCCCTTAAAATGTTATATTCATGGGGATCTTGACAACTTTTCAATGTCCCTTCTTTTCCTTGTCTTCTTCCCTCCCTCTCTCCCTCTCTTCCTTCCTTTCTGTCTTCCTTCTTTCTATTCTTCTTCTCCCTCCCTCATTCCCTCCCTCCTTCCCTTCTTCTTGATGAGTGAATTTCATGTTGGCAGTTTGGTAAGCTCCTGGTAGAATGGAACCATTTGTCAGAAATGAATGTGCCTAAAGTTGCCCCTGGGGCCCACAGCTACAGAGGGTGAATATAATAAGTGACGACATTTGAATTTTAGAGTCAAATATTCACTCATCTCCCTGAATGATTTTTTTTCTGACCTATCATGCATGATCCTTCTTAGGGATAAAGCACTGACCACTCTGAAAGTGTAAAATATGAAATACTCATCTTAAATCCATCTGTTTCTCTCAGTCTCCGTAACCAAACTGCCATGATTTCTCCCTGCATTATCGCAGTAACTTCCTAACTAGTCTCCCTGATTCTATTGCTACTAGTTCTATAATTCATTCTTCAGGTTCTAGATTGAGAATTCATGAACACAAAACAGATCTTATCATGACATGTATGTGTGCATATATATATACATAGATATGTATATGTGTGTATGTATATATGTGTGTGTGTGCATGTAGATAGATATAGATATATAGAATAAAATCCACATACGTTAACTTGGTTTATAAAGCTCTATATGGTGTTTCCCATTTACCTCTCTCATCTCTTTTCCTCTCTTTGCCCCCCACCAGCCACCATACTCCAGCCTCACTGGTTTTCTTTCTGTGTTTCTAACAAACTCATTGGGCTCCCATATTAGGACCTCTGCCCAGAGCCTTCCTCGTGTCCAGGAACCCTTATTGTCTCTGCTGTTTACGGGGCTGAGTCATTCTTGACATTCAGATCTCAGCTTATATGTCACCTCATTACAGGAGCTTTTCTTGACTATCATAAATGTACTAGCTATCCAGTTCATCTTTCTCACAGTACCCAACTTTAATTCTTTGCATAACAGTGAGCAGTATTCTTACTTTTGTTACTTGTTTTCATTCCTTTGTTGCCTGTGATCTGTTTTCCCCGACTGGAATGTAACTCGTGATACATGAGAACTTTCTATCTTGCTCAATATTTTATTCTCAGTATATGCTTATATGCTTAAAATATGCTTAAAATCTATATGCTTAGTATATGCTTAAAATGGTGCATGGCACATAGGGAAGGTTTCAATAAATGCTTGGAAAATAAATAAATACATGCAAGAAATGCAAATATGCTACATGCAGAGAGAAATGTGTCCCTGATGTGTCATATGCCCTCGCTTACCTGGCTTAGATTCCATTACCACGATCCTCTCTACCTGCATACTCTTTAGTTCCTTTCTTTACTTCCTCTCCTTTCACTCATTATTCCCCTGGTAATACTCCAGTTCTGGGCATATACAACTGTCCACCTACTCTTAGCCAGCTGAACATGGGTGGAGAGAAACACATAATCATGCTAACCAGCTCTACATTGAACCCACCATCTTAAACTTTAAATGAGACCTTGGTGCAGCTCTGTAATTATGTTATCATATTTAACCTATTGTAAGATTGATAGTTTTCCACATTTTAACATCTCTGAAATCAAGATGCAGTTTACAGTCAGTGTCAGTCTCTGTCATCAAGATGGCAGTTGGGATTTTAGAACATGGTTGCTGCATTCCTGAGGCCGACTCAACTGAAAAGTGATTCTTCTACTTTTCAGTCAAGAAATGCTTTAAGGGTCTTTTGAAGAAAATTTACAAATCCTGCTTCTGGTTTGAAAACCTTACATTAATGTTTTCTGATAGAAAATCACCAGCATCAAACGCAGAAAGGGTATCTGTGTTCAGACTCTGCAATCTTCTCCCATTCTTTAATTGTTTTCACAGAAATCTTAACAAAATATTTTGAGTAAGTAATATATTTACATGGATCAAAAATAAAACAATGTAAAAAGTCTGCATTGGGAAGTCTTGCTTCTATATCTGTCCTATCCTTCTGGTTTCTTCTCCGTTTCTGATAGGTAACCTATTTTATTTAATTCTTAGATATTTTTCCAATGATTCTTTCTACAATTATGAGCCAAAATAAACATATATTCTTATTTTATTCATTTATTACCCAAAGTATCAAAAAATGCATCTTTTCACTTTGCTTTTTTGTTCACCTAACAATAGATATTACAGATCAGTACGTATTAGTTCATAGAGTTTTCTCAAATAGATCTGCAGCTACATATATTCCATTGTACAAAATATATCATGGTTTGTTTAACTGGCCCTTATTGGTAGCTGCCTGGTTTATTTTCAGTCATTTGTTGTTACAAACAATAATGCAGGGAATAACTTCACACAAGTATTATTTCATATAGTTATAAACATGTAAGATAAATGCCCCTCAGAAAAGTCGCTGGGTCAAAGGGAAAATGTATGTTGTGGGTTGAATAATGTCACCTAGAAAAATATGTTCAAGTCCTAACCTTTCAAACCTGTAAATGTGACCTTATCTAGAAATAGGATCTTTCCAAGATGTAACAACGTTAAAATGAGGTCATACTCCAGTTAAATTGAGTTTAAGTTAAAATGAGGGCCCAAATTAATCCAATGATTGTTGTCTTTATGAGAGGAAATTTTAGGCAGAAACATATTGGAAAGAAAGCTATGTGAGCATGGAGGCAGAGATTGGTGAGTGATGGCATCTAAAAATCAAGGAATGCTGAAGATGGCAATTACTGGAAGCTAACGAGAGGCAAGGAAGCATTTTTCCCCAGAGCCTACCCTATGGCCTTGACAACATCTTGATTTCAGGCTTCTAGTCTCTAGAACTATGCCCCCTCCCCACAAAAAGTTGTGTTGTGTTTAGCTACTCAGTTTGTGGTTGTGATGGAAGCCCTAGGAAACTAATACAGTGCAATTGTAATTCTGGTAAATATTCCTTGGTTATCCTCCATCAACATTTACTGTGTGCTTTCATCAACGAAGTATGGTAATGATTGCTATCCTTTAGGTCACCAATAGAGAATATTCTAAAGTTTCTGGGTTCCTGCCCTTCTGATAGGTGACAACTGGATTTCAACTGGTATTTCTGATAGTGACAACTTAGTTTTAATTTCTATTTTCCTTTTCATGAGTAAGTAACTTTTTATACATTTAAGAGCTATCAATATCTCTTTTTGTGTGAAACTCTATTTCTGTATTTTGTTATTTTTTCTGTTACTGTCATTTTTGCCCCAATTTGTAATTATATTAGGGTATTAGTGCTTTGTGATGTGTATTGCAAATATTTTTCCCAATTTATCTTTTGCATACCAATTTGCTAAATTTTTGTTTAATTTATTAATCTTTTATGTGGCTTCTGGAATGTGAGTCATGATTAGCAAAATTTTCCCCAGTCCCAGTTTACAAAGGAATTTACCCATGTTTTCTTTCAGAACTTTTTTTTCTTCATCAAAGCATTTCATTGGAAAATTTGAAAGGATAAAGTTGCATCCAACTTTATCTTTTTCCAGATGGTACATAGTTTATTTCAACACCATTTATTCTTGAAATGTTACCTTTATTATATACTGAATTCTCATATATATTGGATCTATTTCTGGAAATTCTGTTCTGTTACATTGGCCTGTCTTTCTATTCATGTGCCAATAAAGCCTGTCTCAATTTTTGAAGCTTTATAATATATTTTCATATGTAGGCAGGTCGGTCAATTTCCTACCCATTTTTTCTAATAAACCTATTCCAATTAAGCTTCCATCTCCACTATTTTACCCAAGTTGCTTTTATCAAGATCTCCAGTGAGCTCTTTGTTGCTAAGACAAATGGTCAGTTCTCAGTTTTCATCTACCTACATCAGTCAGGAACATTTAACATAGTTGAATATTCTCTCCTACTTAAAATACTCTGTTCAGAGATAGCCTTCTCTCTTTATCCATACATCACTGGTTGCTCTTTAATCTTCTTGTACATTTTTTCTCATTGCTCTGGACTGCACATGTCCCATGGATTTCTCTTCTGACACCTTCTCCAACCTGTCCATACTTATTTTCTAGATGATCTCATTTCAAGACAGCACTTTAAATACAATCTCCTAATAACTTTCACATTTTGTATCTCCAGCCAGGTCGTCTCCTATAATTGCAAGCTTTATACCTAACTGTTTACTCAACATTTCTACTTGTACACAAAAATTACTCTCCCCAAAACTGAATTTATTCTTTCCCTCTACTAAACATACTCTTCTTTCAATTGAACAAACCAAAAATATTGAATTAATCCTTAACTCTTTCCTTTTCCATGCATATCACATACATTCCATCAGCAAATCCTGTTTTGAGTTCTAATTTCAAAATATTTCTGGAGTCTTACCATTCCTCAGTATCACCACCACCAAGTTCTGGTCTAGGCCACCATCACCTCTTGCCAGGATTATTGCAATATCCTGCCCAGCTTCTCTGCTTTTCCTATAGTCTGTTCTTCCCATAGCTGTCAGATAGATACTTTATAAGACATGTCAACTCATGTCACTTTTTCTGCTTAAAATACACCATGGGCTTATCTTAGCTCAGCAAAAGCCAAAGTCTTTATCATGACCCAAAGGTCCTAAATAATGTGATCTTCATGATGATTTCATCTCTCTTTTCCTACTCTTGTGCCTACTCTTTTCCAGCTGCAGTGCCTCTGTGTTGTTCCTTAAACCTGCCAACACATTCCTGCTGCAGAGCCTTGCTACTTGCTTTTCTCTAACATTTTATTTCATTAAATCCTTACAACCATACAATATGAGGATAGTCATTCTCATTTTGCCCATGAGAAGGTAGAGTATGGGGACTATAAAGTTCTTTCCAAGTCTCTACAGCTATTATTTAGCATAAGTAGAACTCTAACTCAGATCTCTTTGGTAGTTAATTCTATATTATAGAAACTTTCTGTTTTCTAGTTCCACCTCTCTTGCTGTATCATTTGGTACATCACTCTGGGTACCATATCTTGGCTTTAGTTTATTCACCTAAGAAATGAGAACTTTGGTCCATGTGATCTCAAATTCCCTACCCAGTTAGATGCTCAGTAACTCCATGACACTGGAAGTGTCCCCATGTGTGCTCAAAGTGAGAAAATTAGTAATTTTGGTGAAATGAAGAGTAGATAGCAAAACATGGACAGGTGTCAATGAAGAGGGAACCTTACTATTGTAGAAGTGGGGAGGCACTAAAGACTGACTTTGCTATTTAGAGATTTTTTTTTTCTAGATCTGTCCATCTTGACAATAGGTTATTTCAGTTCTATGTCTACATGTAAATAAACCACCTTATCTTTACATGGCATTCTTGTCACTATTTCCATCATCAAAGCAGAAAGTTACGGTAGAAAGAGAGGTGAAAACTAGCTTTTATCCAAACTTCTGAGCTCACAGGACCTTCTGTTTCCAATCTTTAAGTTTAGAAAGCTTCTAGATACTCCTCATCCTAATTCTGGTTATGGTTAGGATTAAAATTCATCCCAAAAGGTGATGATACACCTGTATAACACTGTCCCTGAGTAAAATCAATCAGAGGGCTAGGGGAGGATACATTGGTTCCCGATGCTCAAACTATCAGTGCCATCATCAGCACACCTGCCTCCTATTTACCTGGGGCATGGTCTCCTCAGCTTCTCCAGGGTTAATGCAGTAGCCATAACGTCAGTCAATGTGGGATCAGTGCCACTCCTGTCACTTTGTTATGATGTTGTCTGCTTTGCCTGTAGCTGATCTTCCTTGTTCGTAAGGCATGACTACCATGGGTTTGGAGGGAGGCCTTCCCCAGCTTCCTCCAGTCTTCCACCTTTCATCTTCCCCAGTGCTGTTAATGCTATCACTCTTTATTTTACCAATTTGCTACAGATTGCTCTTGCCCTCTAGGAACCTGTATAAATTCACTAGGGACTGAGAAGAAATTTTGACAGGGATTACTATCAGTGTTCCATGCTTCTGAGGTAGGTATGAAACCACCTAACTTTGGGAGTGCACAAGAATTGCTGTATTTCTTTATTTCCTTTCAGTCAGATTAAATCCATCTCAGAGCCTCATCTCACCTAGACAGAGGGCAAGAAATTAAAACTCAATTTTCATTTGGAATCCATTCTCACCCTAAAATAAGCAAAGTTTCTCCACTAGAGAGTTTATATGATCAAAAGAGTATGTAGGCTCAGTCTTCTGAGACTCTCACAGCTGCTGCACGCATCTGGTTCTGGAATGGCAGTCCCATAGACTGTTGAAGTGGGATAGCTAGATTCCTGTCTCACAGAGCCAAAGAATGAATCTCATGGACAAAGGAAAATGAGTAAAGTGATAGAAGTTTCTTAAGCAAGAATACAGAAAAAGCTCTCAGGAGCGAGAGGAGTCTCCACAGGGTTGCCACTGAGAGCTTTTAGTGGCAGTCTTTTATTGAGAACTGACTGGGAAGCGTGTGGCCTTCAGATTCTTGTGTTGTCTTAGTTTGAGCAAGGACTATTGATAACACCCTTAATGACTTAATTCTTTGAGGTTTGGTTATTTTCTGTCATTACATTATCACCACCAAAGAAAAATAACCCTGAACATCCAGGGCCAGGTGGTCTGGTCTATTCCCTTATCTCTGGTTTAGTTACATCTCAGCATTTTTGGAATTTCTTTGAGCCTGATCACATAGACCCCTGTCTATCTCTCCCTACCTGATCTTATCTATCCCTTCCTCACTGTGACATGAGTGGAAACATTGGAGAGAAGCAATCACTTAATAATAAAAAAATATATATATATGTATACATACATATGTATATATACACACACATACACACACAATAATAAACCAAAAATAAAGCAGCAAGGAAATAATCGCAGATGCTTTTTCCATACCACTATGATTTGTGTGATTTGTGACATCCACACCCCTCTAAGCCTGGTCCAAAGCCCATTAATGCTTTCTGTGGCCTGCACAGTGGTAAATGACACTGTCACATAGGACCAGAGTGTGATCTGTGCTTGACTTGTCATAACCAGTTAATTCTCATATGACCCTAGTAGGCAGGGGCTATTGTTTTCCTTACTTCATGGAGAATCAGACAGAAGTAACTGGTACAGGTTTATACAGTGAGCAAGTGACAAAGCCAGGATTTGAGCTCAGGTGCTACAGCTCCAGAGTTCCTGCTTTAAACACATGGGACTCTTTGTTAATCTCACATAGCCCAAGAAGTTGGGAATCGTATGCCTCCTACTTTCCAGCTAGGGAATAGAGGCACGGTAGATTCTTTCACTTTCTCAAGATGACTCAGCTGTGAGAGTGACAAGGGAGTCCAGACGCAAATTCAGACCTTCCCAATCCCATTCTCATTTTTTGTTTGTTTCTCTTTAATCTATGTCTTCTTGATTTTTTTTAAGCAGATTCCTCTGAAAAGGTAATGAACTGCTCAGGTTATGTTTCCCAGTTTACTCTTGGGTGCAGGGTCTGTAAGGATATTTGATCAGTGGAAGGGCCCAAAGGGATGCAGAGATGAGGTCATCGTGTCCATGTATCTCTTCCATGACCCTATTTCTTAACATGTATAGTCAGAAACAGACTAGTGTGATGTAGACAAATACCTAAAGAGACAGAGAGATATCTGTTGTCAAGCACACTGGAAAAGAATATTCTGTCTCATGCTCAGGCTAAAAATAAACTGTTTACAGTACACTCACCCTCCCTCACACTGCAGTATCTCAAGAACGGAGGCAGAATTTAATCATTTCATCCTCTGAAGTGAAGGTCTCTATGGTTTAATATGCACACATCACAGATTTCAAATTTTGCTGCTAAAATTCAGTCTTCAACTAAAACCTAGCTGTCTCTTTGTCTTGAAATGTGTTCTAAAATGTATAATAAAAGTCTATTGAAGCCAATAAAGCATTTCTGGAAAATGCTGGTTTAACCCACACAGCCAATTCCCTTTTTCATAAATTCAATTTGTATTATTTGGTTGAAGAGACTGTTCCTTGAGCCCTGACATAAGCGGGTGTTGAGGCTGACACTCAGTCTATAGTTTGCATGGAAAAATCTGTGGGAAAAATCACATAATTGATCTCATTTGTTAGGTGCATCAGACCTTGACTGGCTCCAAGTCTCTGCACGTCCTTCTCTCATCCCTGGATCTAACTAAGTAACTCCTATCTGACTTGGGTGAGCTATGTGGGGTGAGGCTTTGGGTCTCTCAGATGTGCTGCAGTGCTCCTGAATAGACTCATGCTGTTTGTTTCTGAGATCTAGTCCTGGTACCTTGGTCTGAGTGCTGAATTCCCCATCTTTTATGTTGAAGTTTCTGCTTTCTCCCAGCTTATTCTTGTTTCTTCAGAGAATAGAGAGCATTGGCTGCTTATACTAATTCTCCTCATCCACAAATCCAGGGCTTCTCAACCTCGGCACTATTAATATTTTGGATCTAATAACTCTTTGTTGCAGGGGGCTGTCCTGGGCATTGTAGGATGCTTAGCAGCATCCCTGGCCTCTTCCTACTGGATTCCAGTAGCACCCCTCCCAGTCATGACTATAAAAAAATGTCCCTCGATGTCAGCTCTTCCTTAGAAGAGGTGGAGAAAATTCCTGCGTGTTGAGAACTAGTGTGCTTTACTTTGCTTGTGCCCAAGTATGGTTACCAGTAACCACCAAAAAGTCTTTAGTGATGTCAGCACCCAGTGAAAATATAACATGAGCTTCAAATGTGACTCACAAATGTAAATTCTCGACTAGATATATTAGCAAAGTAAAAAGGAACAGGTAAAATGAATTTTGATAATTTATTTTATCCAATATATCTAAATCATTACATTTATACTAAATCTTTGACATCTGGTGTACATTTTACTAACAACATATCTCAGTTTGAACTAGCTATATTTCTAGTGCTCAATAACCACATGTGACCTGCGGTTATTGTATGGGCAGCAGTGACCTAGATTTCTAAAATGTTTACTGCTCTTCAATTCACTCTGAGACTCAGAATAGCTATAAGCATAGGGCTGGGGTGTCAGATGTAACTGGTTTGAATATTTCTGTATCTCTTTCTAACATTATGACCTTGTGATAATTACTGAATTTCTTTGAATTTCAATTTTAATATTTGTATTAAGAAAATAATGAGTTGATTTTTGAAGACTTGTTAAGAGGGTTACATGAAATAATGTATGTGGACAGCCCAGGTGGCTCAGCGGTTGAGCGCTGCCTTCAGCTCAGTACATGATCCTGGAGACCTGGAATCAAGTCCCACATCAGGCTCCCTGCATGGAGACTGCTTCTCCTTCTGCCTGTGTCTCTGCCTCTCTCTCTCTGTTGCTCTGTGTCTCTCATGAAAAAATAAATAAAATTAAAAAAAGAAATAATGTATGTACATAGTGCCTAGCACAGAGCTGGTGCTTACTGAGATAATTCCATTTTCTATACCTCCAGTATCATCAAAGAATCTGAATATTAAGTCCCCTAGTGTTAGCCTCTTACTTAAAACAACATCCATGCTACATTCTTTGGATATCATGTTCTGGGCCCAATTGGATACTCATTGGGCATGTAAAACACCAAATCATCCCATGGAATCCAAATCTACCCTCTTGGTCCTGTCCAGCTGCTATTAATCAAAGCTAGTTGAGTTATGCCTAAAGAAAATGACAAATAAAAAAATGATTCAACCTTCTCAGTTTCTTTTTATTTCTAGTGATATTTATTCTACTTTTACTACAAGTCAAATAATACAGAAGAGAAAGCATTCTTGGATGAATCTTTCCCATGAAGCAGCGTCACCTTATATAGCATAATCCTTTAAGCCACAGTGCCATATTGCTAGCAGATTTCATCTGCAGGGACACAACATTAACAGTTTGGCCAATGTTAAGAAGAGAACAAATGACTAGATCAGATTAGCAAGACAGGTGGCTACTTAATCCATCCTAATGGATGAGATACATAAAAGATAGCAACTCATTATTATGGGAAAGACAGCCCATATTAGAAGAATATCTATTGTATTTCCATAAATACTTGTTTAGTTTGGAACTCATATCTAGAGGTGTTGGGGTAAACTGTTGATGATGGGAAGCTGACAGTCTTTCTGTACTGTATTTATTTCTTCACAGTTTTCCTACCTTTGTGTGTGGGGAGTTCCTCCTCCCTCTCAATCCCCTTTCACCTCTGTGCAAATATGAACTGTCCAATGCTAATCAATATTTCCCATTTGGCTCTGGATTGTCTTTATCAAAGTCTTAAAGGAAGTTGTATTTTCTCCTGATCACCATGAAGTTATTGTGAGAAGACTATCAGCTTTAGCTGAGAGACATATTCTAAGCACCTACTCTGTGTCAGGCATTGGGGAAGCCAGGTGATTAAAGGAGTTTCTACGATAGAGGACTTCACAGCCCAGGAGAAAACAGCATGTGAATAAATGATCACAATAAGATATGTAACTCAAGCTATATGGGACTTAGGGATCACAGACAAAGGAACAATCTTTAATTCATTCACACATTCATTGAGCACCAACTATGGATTAGAGAATCACAGTGTGGTGAGGAAAAGTGTCACTAAAAATAAATTTAAAAATCAAAGACAAGAAAAACCTAGATTTTGACTTTTTCTTAGAGTTGTTCCTTTTCCCAGGAAACAAATCGTAAAAGAGATACTTTTATCTTTGTGTTCTATCATATAAGTATTTTTTTGGAGGCTCTCTTTTCTAACCTTAACTTGATACTGAATTTCTGGGCATACTCAAACTGGTCAAATCTAAAGAAAGATTCGACAACTTAAGTGAGGCTTTGTGGCTATTAGATTCATTTCTCTGTCCATATTAATGAAGAGAAGTCTCTAGTTAATAGACTTGTATATGTATGAATAAGATAATTTGATAATCAGTTTTACATTAAAGACTATAATGCAGACGTGCTTTTCACACTAGGTTATTTAGGAACTGCTATGTGGCAGTAGCTAAGAAAGTAAGTGGGTCTTCATTTTAGAGATGGGAAACTAGGAAGCCTATTAACAAAGCTGTCCTTGAAATCTCCTAAGATAGCCAGGTGGCTAGTCCAAAACATCTAGAAGAGTGTAAAAACTTAGAAAGGTAACCTGGAATTCTGTTCCGATGAAATAAAATGGTAAAGATAACAAGTGAAGCCCCTTTCAAACAAAATCCCAACAAATAACCTATTGGTGATAAATTGATAACCTGTGAGTTGTAAATATTTAAGAATAATAAATGGTCTTTTAAAGCTAAAAAAAAAAAAAAAAAACCTTTTCATCTGTTTTAAAATTATCTTATTTTCTTTTTGCTAGTTTAAAATGTTCCTTAGTGTCTTACTAGGTCTTAGAATCTTCGCATGTATCAATAATAATAATAATAATAATAATAAGATAACAGAAATGTGGGATTGAGTTGAATTGTGTATATATTTTTAAAAAGAATAGCGTCTTAGATAAACTATTTTCATAGTAAGCTTTTCTTCAAATTTGTTTTTAATTAAGTCTCACAGTAGTCCCATAAGGTTGAAATACTATTACATAATAATAATAATATAATAACTCAACAGAACATAAAAGATGAAGTGGTTATGCAGAATAACTTGACCTGCAACGTGAGGTCTATATCCCATATTCTAAGTCTCAATCTTTGAGCCCAGTGCAAGAATATCTGTTGGGTTTACTTAAAATGTATCTAACTTTTAATGAATTTTTTCTCAATAAGTTTCCAGCCTTTTAAATATTCTAGCAACAACATTTTAATATATCTATTAGTTGAGAAATTTCACAGTTCGATATAATCAGTCATTATTGTCTACTAGGTGAAGGATGTCCAGTTACAAAACAGGTGGTTACAAAACAGGAAGCAAAAAAAGTTCTTCAAGGAACTTAAAATGTAAATATTGATGTATTAAGACCACTTTACCATGGGGGTAGAATAATTATAAGTTATTATAAAAACCTTTTAGTCTAGCCATGAAAGTGTTATTGGTCAGAATTCACTTCATAGTCATTCCATCCTTGGTCCTAGAGTCAGCGTGATATATTGGCAGGAGGATAGACAAATAGATCAATGGAACAGATACAGAGTCCAAAGATACTTCCACATACCTACAGTCATTTGATTTACAGCATAGTTGTTACTATAATTCAGGAAGAAAAGGATAGAATTTTTTCAATATTATTTTATTATATTTTATCATCAAAGTATAATTGACATACGATGTTACATTAGTTTCCAGTGTACAACATAGTGATTCGACAATTTTATACATTGCTCAATGCTCACCATGACCATTTTTCACCAATACAGTGTTATGCAATGTTATTGATTATATTCCCTATTCTGTACTTTTCATCTCTGTGACTTGTTTATTTTATAACTGGAAGTTTATACTCTTAATCACCTTTACCTTTTTCATCCATCTGCTCACCCTTTTGCCCTCTAGTAACCAGCAGTTTGTTCTCTATATTTGAGTCTGTTTTTTTGTTTCGTTTTGCTTTTTAGATTCTACATATAGATGAAATGATGTGGTAATTGTTTTTCTCTGTCTGATTTATAGACATAATATTCTGCAGGTCCATCCATGTTATTGTGAAGGGCAAGATCTTATTCTTCTTTAGGGCTGAGTAATATTTCATCATATATATTTATATTTCTGTTTATGTATATGCCACATCTTCTTTATCTATTCATCTATCAATGGACACTCGAGTTTCTTCCATTTCTTGGCTATTATAAATAATGAAGCAATAAACATAAGGATACATATATCTTTTTGAAATAGTGTTTCTGTATTCTTTGAGCATATACTGAGTCGTGGAATTAATGGATCATATTCCTATTTTTTAAGTTTTAAAGGAACTTCCATTTGGTTTTCTACAATGGCTACATCAATTTACATTCCCACCAACAGTGCATGACGGTTCCCTTTTCTCCATATCCTTGGCAACACTTGTTATTTCTTATCTTTTTGATACTAGCCATTCTGGCAAGTGTGAGATAATACCCTTATTGTGGTCTTGAGTTACATTTACCTGGTAAGTAGTGATGTTAAGCATCTTCATGTGTTTTTTTTTTTTTTACCATCTGTACATCTTTGGAAAAATGTCTTTTCAAGTCCTTTGCTCAGTTTTAATAGGATTATTTGTTTGTTTTGGTGTTAATTTGTGTAAGTTCATTATATAGTTTGGGTATTAACCCCTTATTGGATATACCAATTGCAAATACCTTCTCCCCTTCAGTAGGTTATGTTTTCATTTTGTTGATAGTTTCCTCTGCTGTACAAAAGCTTTTTATTTTAGTGAGTCCCAAGAGTTAATTTTTGTTTTTGTTTCTCTTGTTTTAGGTTACATGCTCCTACATATGTTGTGAAGGCCAGTCTCAAAGAGATTACTGCCTATGTTTTTTAAACGAGTTTTATGGTTTCACATGTCACATTACATCTTTAAGCCATTTTGAGTTTGTTTTTGTGAATGATGTAAGAAAGTGGTCCAGTTTCATTCTTTACATGTGCCTGTCCAGTTTTCCCAGCACCATTTGTTGAAAAGACTGTCTTTTCCCCATTGTATGTTCTTGCCTCCTTTCTCCTAGATCATTTGACCATACAAGTTTGAGTTAGTTTCCAGAGATTCTATCCAGTTCTTTGATGTATGTGTCTACTTTATACTTACTGTTTTGATACCTTACCAGTACCTTACTCTTTTGATCACTATAGCTTTGTAGTGTATCTTGAAAATTGGGATTTTGTACCTCCAGCTTTGTTCTTTTTCAAGATTTCTTGGTCTATTTGGGAGATTTTGTGTTTCTATACAAATTTTAGGATTATTTGTTCTAGTTCTGTGAAAAATGCTATTGGTATTTTGATAGGGATTGCACTGAATTTGTTGATAGCTTTGGGAAGTATGGACATTTCAACAATATTGTCTTCCAATCCATGAGCATAGTATATCTCTACATTTGTTTTTCCATCTTCAATTTTTCCAAGGTCTTATACTTTCAGTATAGATCTTTTACCTCCCTGGTTGAATTTATTCATAGCTATTTTATTCTTTTTGGTGCTGTTGTAAATGGAATTTTTTCCTAATTTCTCTTTCTGCTCCTTCATTATTAGTGTTTAGAAATGTAACCAATTTTTGTGTATTAATTTTGTGTCTTGTGACTTTACTAAATTCATGTATCACTTCTAATAGTTTTATGGTAGGGTCTGTGGGACTTTCTGTATATAGTACCATGTTATCTACCACAGTTAAAGTTTTACTTTTTCTCTACCAATTTCAATGCCTTTTATTTCTTGTGTGCTTGCTGCAGGTAGGATTTCCAGTACTTTTATAAAAGCAATGAGAGTGGACATTTTTATCTTGTTCCTGATCTTTTCACCATTGAGGATGATGTTAGGTATGGGTTTGTTATGTAAGGCCTTTATTATATTGAGGTATATGCTCTCTAAACCAAGTTTGTTAAGAGTTTTTTTTATCATGAATAGATGCTGCATTTTGTCAAATCCTTTTTCTGCATCTCTTAAGGTGATCATCTGGTTTTTATGCTTCCATTTTTAAATGTGACGTATCTTGTTGATTGATTTGCAAATAGTAAATCATCCTGTCATCGCTGGAATAAATCCCACTTAATTATGGTGAATGATCCTTTAACTGTATTGTTGAATTTGGTTTGCTGATATTTGGTTGAGAATTTTGCATCCATGTTCATTAAGGATATGGGTCTGTAGTAATGAAAAGTCTTATAGGATGAATTTGGAAGTTTTACCTTCTTATTCTATTTTTTGCAGTACTTTGAGAAAAATAGGTATCTAATCTTCTTCAATTATTTTTTTAGGAATCACCTGTGAAGCCATTTGGTCCTGAACTTTTGTTTTTTGGGTGGTCTTGATTAGTGATTTAATTTTGGTACTAGTAATAGGTCTGTTCAAAATTTCTATTTCTTCCTGGTTCTATCTTGGGAGATGGTATGTTCCTAGAAATTTATCTACTTCTTTTAAATTGTCCAGTTTTTTGACATATAACTTTTCATAATATTCTCTTATAATCCTTTGTCTTTCTATGATATCAGTTGCTGTTTCTCCTCTTTTCAATTCTGATTTTATTTATCTGAATCCTCTTTTTTTCTTGATGAATCCAGCTGTATAAAGGTTTATCAATTTAGTTTATCTTCTCAAAGAACCTGCTCTTGGTTTCATTTATCTTTTCTATTTTTTAATTTTTTAGTCTTTATTCACTTATTTCTATTCTGATCTTTATTATTTCCTCCCTTCTACTAATTTTGAGATGTGTTAGTTCTTTTTTTCCAGTATTTTTTTAAAGTATAAGGTTAGACTGATTTATTTGTTTCTTGAAGTAGGCCTTTATTCCTAGAAACCTTTCTCTTAGAACAGCTTTTGATGCATCCCAAAGATTTTGAACCATTGTGTTTCTATTTTTATTTGTCTCCATGTATTTTTTAAATTTCTTCCTTGATTTTTGTTTACCCATTAGTTGCATAATAGCATGTTCCTTAGCTTCCATGTGTTAGTTTTTTCCAGTTTTTTTCTTATAATTGATTTCTAGTTTCATACCATTGTGGTGGAAAAGATGCTTGGTAGGATTTCAATATTTTTAAATTTGTTGAAACTTAGTTTGTAGCCTAAAAAGTGATCTATCCTGGGGAATGTTCCATGTACATTTGAAAAATATGTATTCTGTTTTTTAGGATGTAATGTTCTCTACATGTCTGTTAAGTCCATCTGGTCTAATGTGTCATTCAAAACTACTATTTACTTGATTTTCTGTCTGAATGATCTATTAATTATTGTAAGTGGGACATTAAAGTTTCCTACTATTATTATTACTGTTATTTTTTCCCTTTATGTCTGTTAATATTTGCTTTACATAATTAGGTGCTCCTCTAATGAATGCATAGATATTTACAATTGTTTCATCCTCTTGTTGGATTGATCCTTTTATCATTACATAATCGTCTTTTTTTCATGCTACAGTCTTCATTGTTTTAAAATATTTTATTTGTTTATTCATGAGAGACACAGAAAAAGAGAAGCAGAGACATAGGCAGAGGGAGAAGCAGGCTCACTGCAGGGAGCCAGATGTGGGACTTGATCTCTGGATCCCAGGATCACACCCTGAGCCAAAGGCAGATGCTCAACCACTCAGCCACACAGGTGCCCCTTACAGTCTTTATTTTAAAGTCAACTTTGAAAAAAAGATTTTAAATTTATTCATTCATGAGACACAGAGAGAGAGAAAGAGAGAGAGAGGCAGAGACACAGGCAGAGGGAGAAGCAGGCTCCATGCAAAGAGCCTGATGTGGGACTCAATCCTAGGTCTCCAGGATCACGGTCTGGGCCGAAGGCAGGCACCAAACCGCTGAGCCACCCAGGGGTCCCCTTCCCTTTATTTTTTAAAAGATTTTTGGTTACTTTTGTAATTATTTGTTCCTTTCCTATCTTCTTTTGTGGTTTGGTCACTTTATATATTATTCTTGTATTGTCTTCTCTTTATTTTTTGCATATCTTTGTATGTTTCTGGTTTGTGGTTACCATGGGGTTCATATACAACATCCTATGTGTATAGCAGCCTATACTGGTTGCTTAAGTGTGAACATATTCTAAAAACAATAAAATTTTTGTAACCTCTTCCATGATTATGTATATGTTTATTTTCATATTTTTGTTTTATGTATCTGTAGACTAATTTTTGTAGATATAATTGATTTTACTTTTGTGTTTTAGCCTCCATATTGGCTTAATAAGTGATTATCTACTATGTTTACTGTATGTTTGCTTTTAACAGTAAAATTTTTTTCTTTCATAATATCGTGCTTCTAGTTATAGCCTTTTCTTCCAGTTAAAGAATTCCCTTTAACATTTCTTGTAAGTCTCCCTTAATGGTGATGAAGTCCTTTAACTTTTGTTTTTCTGGGAAAGTTTTTATTTCTTCTTTGATTCTAAGTGATAATCTTGGTGGGATAGAGTACTCTTTCTTTTTTTTTTTTTTTAAATTTATTTATTTATTTATGATAGTCACAGAGAGAGAGAGAGAGGCAGAGACACAGGTGGAGGAAGAAGCAGGCTCCATGCACCGGGAGCCCGATGTGGGATTCGATCCCGGGTCTCCAGGATCGCGCCCTGGGCCAAAGGCAGGCGCCAAACCGCTGCGCCACCCAGGGATCCCTAGAGTACTCTTTCTTATAGGTTTTTTTCCTTTTAGACTTTTGAATATATCACGCTACTCTCTTCAGGCCTTCAAAGTTTCTGCTGAAAAATTAGCTGATAGCCTTATGGCATTTCCCTTGTATATAACTGTTTTTTTTTTTTCTTTCTTGCTGCTCTTAAGATTCCTTATCATTAACTTTGCCATTTTAATTATTATGTGTTATGACATGGACATCCTTGGAGTCATATTTTTGGGGACTCTCTGCCATTCCTGAACCCGGATGTCTGTTCTCTTCACCAGATTAAGGTAGGTTCCAACTATTATTTCTGCAAATAAGTTTCCTTCCCCCTTCTCTTTCTCTCTACTTTTCTGGAACCCTTATTATGTAAGTGTTATTGTACTTGATGATATCGCTAAGGTCTCTTTAACCTATCCTCATTTTTTATTATTCTTTTTTGCTGTTTAGTTTGGTTGCTTTCCATTATTCTGTCTTACAGATCATTAATCTTTCCTCCTGTATACTGTAATTTCCTACTAATTCCCTCTAGTTTATTTTTCATTTCAGTTATTTATTCTTCAGCTCTGATTGTATTTTCTGTCTCTTTGTTGAAGAACAAAGAACCCATTCTCACTGGGTTCATCCACTCTTCTCTCAAGTCCAGTGAGTATCTTTTTGATCCTTACTTTAAACTATTTATCAGGATATTGCTTATCTATTTTGTTTAGTTCTTTTTCTGTGATTTTTTTCTTGTTCTTTCATTTGGCACATGGTCCATTGTCTTCTCATGTGTATTTATCTATATTTACTTATTGTATTAGGTAGGTTAGCTATGTCTCTTGGCCTTAAAAGTGGTGGCCTTGTGTAGAAGAGCTCCTGTGGTGCCTTATAGTGCAATCCCCTCTGGTCACCAGAACCAGGCACTCTAAGGTTGTTTCCTGTGTAGACTGTATGTCCCCCACTGTTGTGGCCATAAAGACTGTGGGCATGCTAATGGGTAGGGCTGGTTCTCATCCCAGCTGGCTGCAAAGATCTACTTTGTCTGCTGCAGGCACATTGGGCAGGATTTGCCCCTGGTGCTGTTGAGAAGTATAGCTACAGCCACCAATGGGTTTGCTGGTGGGTAAAGTTTGTCCTCAGTCTTGCTGTTTGCAATTAACTACTATGACAGCTGTAAGCACACTGAAAGTGGGGCTTTCTCCCTGCACAGCCAGATAAGGGGCCCAGCTGTAGGAACTGCAAGTGCGCTAGTGTATAAAATTATCTCCCCTCCCCACCAGGGCAGAAGTCACTTTAGAAGGGTGCTAGTCCTGGCCAGGGCTACTTATTAGATATGGTGGGGCAGGAGCCAATTTGGAGGGGTGCCTGCTAAGGCATTTTGGTTAAGTGGGGCAAATAGGTTCACGGGGGAACATTAGGGCAGTGCTTATGGTGCTAGCAAGATAGATAAAGAGTGTTAGAATTGGCTCCCCCTAAGCATCTGGTTATCAAGGATTGGAGAGAAAAAAAGAAAGTGCCTACCAATATTTTTGTTCTTGGAGAAATCTGCAGATCCTTGCATCTCTGGCATACGTTCTAAAATTAGTTAAGAAATCACCTTCATGGATACTCTGGCCACTTTTCATACTGCTGCTTATGTGCTGTGTCTTAGGTCATATTATTCAGTGTGTTGATTCTTTAAGAGTGGGGACTCAGTTTCCTAAAGCTTTCTGGCTTTCCTGGGGTTATCCCCTAACCAATTTTTAAAGCTTCCTCAAGTTAAGCTTTGCTGATTTTCAAAGCCAGACATTATAGAAAGCCATTTTCCTACTGCAGGTCTTCGGGGCTGGGGGTGCCCAGTATGGGGTCTGGTTCCCTCCCTCCTCCATGCTTGCGATGTCTTTCCCATTAGGATTAGTTACTACTAACAGGATGGTCCCTACTGTGTCTCCACCCTTCCTACTCATTATGATGTAGCCTCTTCTCTACAACTAGTGGAAAATCTGTCCTGCCAGTCTTCAGATTGTTTTCAGTGTTGGCTACAATACATGTATTCCGCGCTTGGTTTGTCCATGGGAGGAGGTTAGCTTAGGATCCTCCTACTCTACCCTCTTCCCTGTCAAGTCACTGGGATGGTATTTTCAATAAACAGTGCCAAATTACATGGATATTCATATGAGAAAGTAATGTAATCTGACCCCTACCTTATACCATACACAGAGTAATTTGAGATGAACTATAGATCTAAATGTGAAAGGCAAAGCAATATATCATCTAGGAGATTACAAAAGAGAATATCTTATAGGGAACAATTTAAAAAGTATAACTCAAAAACATTAGCCATAAAGAGATTGCTAAAATAGTCTTTATTAAAATTAAGAACTTTGTCCACCAAAAGTGATCATTAACTAAAGGAAAAGTAGTCACAAGTGGGAAAAACATTGCATTTGATATATATAGAATACTAGGGGCACCTGGGTGGCTCAGTCATTAGAGCATCTGACTCTTGGTTTTATTTCAGGTCATGATCTCGGGGTTATGGGATCAAGCCCTGAGATGGGCTCTGTGCTTGGTGAGGAGTCTGCTTGAGATCCTCTCTCTCTCTCTCCCTGACTGCCTCTTCCCCAACTCATGCTCACTCGCTCTCTCTCAAATAAATAAATACATCTTTGGGCAGCCCTGGTGGCTCAGCAGTTTAGCACCGTCTTCAATCTAGAGCGTGATCCTGGACACCTGGGATCAAGTCCCACATCAGGCTCCTTGCATGGAGCCTGCTTCTCCCTCTGCCTGTGTCGCTGCCTCTCTCTCTCTCTCTCTCTGTGTCTCATGAATAAATAAATAAAATCTTAAAAAAATACATCTTTAAAAATATATAAAATACCTACAAATAATTATAAAAAGATAACTAAAAGTAAAATGGGCAAAAACATTAAAGATGATATGCAAATAGCTAATAAGCATAAAAAAGGTGTTCAACATCATTAGCCATCAAGAAAATGCAAATTTAACCGCAGTAAAATACCTCTTATAACCCCACTTGAAGCCCCAAATCAAGAGGGCTGATAATATCAAGTGTTGATCAGGGTGTAGAGCCACTGAGCCTCTTATTACTGC
This sequence comes from Vulpes lagopus, assembly GCF_018345385.1. Taxonomy (NCBI): domain Eukaryota; kingdom Metazoa; phylum Chordata; class Mammalia; order Carnivora; family Canidae; genus Vulpes; species Vulpes lagopus. The sequence goes on from NC_054828.1 coordinate 34,970,517, forward strand.
TAGTCAGAGTGTAAATTAGTATAAGTGCTTTGAAAATACTTCAGTATTATCTACTAAAGCCAAACATATGTATACATATGAACCAGTCGACATACAAAAGACAGTTCATGATAGCTTTGTTTACAATTTGGGGCTATTGTGAATAATCTAAATGTCTATCCATAGAATGGGTAAATAAATTGTGATATATGCATATTGCAGAATAATATACAGCAATGCAAATAAACTATTTCTATAGTTGTATAAGGATGGTTTAATCTGATAAAGAATTGAGAAAAAGAAGCTTAACATAAAAATAACACATGTTGGATTCCATTAATCTGAAGTTTTAAAAGAGGTAAAACTATCAAAAATAAATAAATAAAGTAAAAGAGGTAAAACTGGGCAGCCTAGGTGGCTCAGTGGTTTAGCGCCGCCTTCAGCCCAGGGCGTATTCCTGGAGACCTGGGATCCAGTCCCACGTCGGACTCCCTGCATAGAGCCTGCTTGGTCCTCTGCCTGTGTCTCTGCCTCTCTCTGTCTCTCTGTCTCTCATGAATGAATAAATAAAATCTTAAAAAAATAAATAAATAAATAAGAGAGGTAAACTAATCAATGGTGATAGAGATCAAACTGTGATTATTATGGATAAGTGTACGGACAAAGAAGGTTACCAAAAGTTCCAGGAAATGAGAGTGTTGGAAGCGTTCTATATATTTTCTTAGTGGTGATTATATGAATGCATACACATAAACATTCATCAAGTTGTATACTTAACATTTATACAATTTATTGCAAGTTTTATATTACATGGTAAGGAGAATAATAACCTCACTGTCCCCCAAGATGTCCACAACCCAATGACTGGAACCTGCAAATATATTACCTTACTTGGCAGAGATAATTAAGATTTTGCAGAGATAATTCAGATTAAACATATTGAGATGGGGAAATTCTGATGAACTATCTGAGATGTTTGGATCTAATCCCAAGAGTCCTTACAAGTAGAAGAGGATAGAAGGGTGGATTAGAGAGAGGAGACATAAGAAGGACTCAACCCATTATTGCTGGCTTTCAAAATAGAGGAAAGAAGCCAGGAGCAAAGGAGTGTGAGCAGCTTAGAATCTGGAGAAGGCAAGGGAACAGATTCTGCCCTAGGACTCCAAGAAAGGAACATAATCTGGATGACACTTTAATTTAGTGCAGTCAGATTTCTGACCGACAGAACTATTAAATGGTACATTTGTGTTGTTTGCTGTCACTAAATTTGTGGTAATTTGTTACAGCAGCAATGCATAATTGATATACCTCAAAAAAAAAAAAAGGAGATGAAAAACAAAGCTCTCTGTTTCTCCTTTTTGAAAGGCCTTAAAAAATGACACCCACTTGCTTCCCCTAAACCTGGTGACTCTATCCCTGGACGACCCGCAGAGCTCCATTTTATTACCATTAATCTTATTTTGTCTTATTTCCCTACCAGAGTGCAAGTTCTGTGAGGGCATTTTTATAATATACCTAATGCCAGGTACTCGTATGTACATTTTAAATAGTAGATGCTCCATCTATGTTTGAGAAATTAAATGAAATTGAACTATTTATCTGTATGAGAGCCAGTGACCAGGACAGACATGGTGCTGCTAATGTGTTCTTTTAGTCTACTTAGCTAGCTTTCCGTTGCAAAGATACATTAACATTAGTGGTTCTGAATAATGAAGCTGAGGTTGTTTAAAACAGCAGGCTGGCATCAGACGAAGCATTTCCATATCATTCTAGATTAAATAAAACATTTACCATTTCATGTTTTCTTTCCTGGCAGTTTTGCCTTGTCCTTCACATTAGTGATTTGTTCCACATGGCCACTCATTTAGGATAATAGCAGGCCAAGAGGCGTGACAATGGGAGTCAGGCCATACTTGATCACCAATATTCCATTTATTTGTTTGAGCTGTGGGCCCGGTAAAACTGTCAGTGTCTTAAAACAAAGGAACTGTGCTTGAGTCTACATATTAGGAATTCAATGACTGCAGTTGCAGTAATCAAATTATATAGTAAGTGGAGCTACATGGCTATAAAGGGAGGCCACCATCAAAATGAACTGTTTTTCTTGTGTCCAGTTGAGCAACAAATATTTTTTAGCACCTATTATGTGTGCAGCCCTATAATCAGTACTGTGCGTTAATATAAGAGAGAGAAGATAGATTCCTTATATTTCAAAAATGTATAATACAATTGGGGAAATAAAACATTTAAGAAAAGTAACACAGGAATGGGACCAATACATGCAAGAAAAATCTACAAGGAGAGAGCATTTCATGCAGCAAGGCTTTGCAGAATTGGCAGGTGTCAAGATAGGAATCACACTTAGGAATTAGAGGTGTAAAGCTGAAGAATGCATGGTAGGTGATATGTGCATGGAAATTGAGGGAACAACCCCCTGCTCCATTTGTCTGGGGCAGGATTTCTAAACTTCAGTGCTGTTGACATTTTATACTGTGTAGTTCTTTGTTGTGAGGGCTGTCATGGGTATTGTAGGATGTTTAGCAGCATCCCTAATCTCTACCAAGTAGATGCCGGTAAGTCTCTTCCTTTTGGAGGTAAGACAACCAAATATGCCCTGGGGGTGAAATTGCCCCCATTTGAAAACCACTGTGCTTGAATAAAAGGTCACAGAGGAAACTCAGGGGAATTACATGCCATGACAAGGAGTTTGGATTTTATTCTACCTATGACAGGGAGCCACTGAAAACATTTGTGCTAAATAATGTCAGGCTGAAAATTGTAGTTTGAAGGTAATTTATCTGATTGAGATCCCCAAGAAAAACTGGAGGAAGGCATTATGGGGAAAAAGGAAGAACAACCCAAATCCTATCCCAGTAATCCAAGCATGAAATGATGAGAATTGGTGGCAGCCGGACTAGGTGCAAATATTCATAATGCCCGGCAACTTCAGAGTACTTTGAAATTTAGATCAGCATTTCAACATCACGTTACATGTTTTATGTGAATACCAAGTTCTCAGAGATAATTCTTTCAGGAAAATGAAGCAGAACTCCCTGCACCCACTCATGGGCTTCCCTCGAGAGAGAGGAACAGCCACAGGCAATCTGTAATCTAAAGCAATCTGTAGCTTGGGAAGCTTGGCTGGAACACTCTACTGCCTGATGGTTAGGAAAAGCAGTGTAGCAGCCCAGGACCAAGCATGTGGTGCGAATCCTCTGGGACCATACAGCAGGCCTGTAGAGAGAGGACTAGCAGAAAGTTCTAAGCCTGCAGAAGCCTCTGAGGCATTACTTTCTCATGCTCCATTCTCTTTATAAATTTCAAATTACACCCAAATATGGTAAAAAAAAAAATATTAACAAGTATTTTTCTTCCTTTTTTTTTTTTTCCTAGTGAAATAGTGAGAGGAAAAGGAGAAATAAATGTATGATAGGCTCTCCATTCTGGTGGCTCTTTTTAAGCTCACTGAACTAGGCTGGGATATTGGGAAAGCTGTCAGAATGGCTGAGCTGCATGGAGGGCACTTCCGTTGGGGCTTAAAAGCAGCACTGTTGGGACACCTGGGTGGCTCAGTGGTTAAGCGTCTGCCTTCGGCTTGGGGAGGGGGGTGCGCCGTGATCCCAGGTTCTGGGATTGAGTCCCTATTGAGCTCTCCGTGGGGAGCCTGCTTTTCTCTCTGCCAGTTTCTCCCCCTCTCTCTCTGTGTCTCTGATGAAAAAATAAAATCTTAAAAAAAAAAAAGCACTGTTAAATTCATTTAGAGGAGTGTTTAAAAAATATGTAAAAATGATGTTTATATGAAACAAAAAAGAAACAGAAGCAGAAGCTTGAGGGGAGAGATTAATAAAAATTGATAAAATTTGCCTAATATAAAACTAGCAATTATTTCAAAATCAGGAAATATTCTAATTAACAAATATTTCCATTCTCAAGGAAATGAATTCCTTGGTAATATTTAAGGAGCAATTTTATGGAAGAAAACTTGTAAGTATTATCAAGTTTAAAAAGTAAATTTGAATGAATGGACACAAAAGGATATACCTAGGTGGAAAGATTAAACAAGCATTACAGTTGTCATTTCTTCCCAATTCACTTTACATAATTTTGAGTATTTAGGGGGAATTCAGCATGATTTTAAAGTTAATTTGGGATTCTCGTACAAGTGAGATTACCCTCCCTTTGAAACGTTTTGAAAAGGTGAGAAATTGAATAGGAATAACGTAGACCTCCCAAATGTTAAAACATGAAGGAAACAAAACAAAACAAAAACTATGCTAATTAAAAGATATGGCAGCAAAAACAGATTTCTAGCGTAAGATAGCTTATGAGAATGTATAAACCACCTGCAAGGTAATATTTCAAATAAAATATTTTTAAAGTAGTAAAGAGCAACACTGAAACTCAATAGACAGATACTCATATTTAGGATACACTGATGGAATTCAAGAGATTTCCTCAAATAGATTAACTTTCCCTGAGGACAATGCAACATATTTTGTTCCGTTTTTCTCCACATGCTCACTAGTAAAATGATAGGGAAATAACAGCTTTCAATCAATATTTGTCTGAAATTAAATTCACCATGACCCATCAGTAAAATGATTTGTCAAAAAAAGAAGCTTCTGAGTGTTGTGATAACATACCACAGGTTGAGGAAACGTTCTACCCAGCAGAAATATGGTGTATTGCCTTGGAACATGAGCTTGGGATTCAGACAACTGAGATTCAAATCCTACCTTCACTGCCTTCTAGGTATATGACCTTAAGTGTTTTATTTATTCTTTGTACTCTAATTCCTTCAATTATAAAATAGGGCTAAAATACGACCTTTGAGGGGAATTGTACAGAATTAAAGTAAAATTAAATATGTGTGTATATATGTAAATGTATATATCTGCATATATACATACACATTTATACATATGTGTATATGTACAGACATATTCATATGTATGTGTACACATGTATATATAATACCTTGAATATATAATATGGAAATGTCTTATAAATGGAAACTATTATTCAAATGGTGAATACAAATTAAAGTGAATATTTTAATATTTTTAATATTAATATTTTGAATGTTACTATTTTCAAAGTGCTGGCTATTTAAATGGACCTGCTAGGAAATCCTTTGTCACTATGAAGAATCACCTTCTGACTTGTTTAGTGGCTGTGGATTTTAATATATTGATTTGCTGAAAGCAGAACATTCCCGTCAATCACAAATTACTTAGGAGTCAGCAATGTATAGAAAAAGCATGGTCTGGAGTCAGATCTCAGCTGTGACACTGATATTCTCTATGACTTTGCTTCCTTGAGCCTCACGCACTTGTCTATAACAAAGAGATGATGATTACCTCCCTTGTTAAGAGAATTAATCGGGTATGTCATCTACTGTAGTCTGGCCACAGAGAAGTTTAATATCACAGTTACCTGCCTCAAGAAAAGAGACTTTGGGGTGTATTACCACGTGGATATCCTTCCTAATCCTAGAAAACAAAATCTGAGAACCTCTGGTAGAAAAGTTCTCATTCTCCCTATAAATGCAAACATATTTCCATTTCAAGTACAATCAGTCCCACATGTGTGCCTCTTAATCACTTTCTCCATCATATATATCAAGTAAATGGGCCTGATTCAAGAGGGCTGCAAAACTTGCTGGGGAAGGAACAGCCAAAAGATTAAAGAATAAAGTCCTGCATTATGATTTTTGAGGAAGAGGCATATCCGTTTTGCAGCAATCACTTCCTTGGCCCATGAAACTCTTTTTTTTTTTTTTTTTTTATTGACTATAGAATGTAGACATACTGTCAAGGGATTTAAATCAATTTTACACAATCACTTTCTTGAGCTATCATTACTCCAACAAGATTCATATCTGCAGCTGATTTGGAGAGAATTGTGACTAAAATATCAGAGCTGCAGCTCTTATTGAAAAATTCCTCTCTGTAGATTGTTATTTTTCTGGCACTTAAAAGCCTAATACCGGAAAGAAATGAAATCCCATTTTGCATCAGCCTCTTTAAATGTGGTTTTTAAGTATCATAATTCCTAAGACTGGGTTCACACATATCACATTACTCCAAACAGAACTTTGGGATTAATGGTCTGGTATTAAAAGCAGAAACAAAAATGCAATTGCTTGGGGAGGCACTTAAGTACAGTAATACCTGGCAGAAGAAAAGGGTTGATACACAGCTGAAAAGCTAGCTTTGCATTAGTTATCAGTGCAGCAATGTTGGAAAATAACCGATCAGTCTTCCATTTACTGGCATTCTGAAACTGTGGATATAATTGATGTGTTAAACCCTTGATAAATTGGGTTCATTTACTACAGCATTGAAAATAAGTTAAAAAGACCAATCCAGGTGTCTCTTCTTCTTTACCTTCTGACCCCTGGGATTTCAGGTTATTAGTTGAAGAAGCACTTAACTCATATCAGATCCTCAGTATGCCTGCCCAAAACTAGGCACTGGGGACACAAAGAGGACACAGAGATTTCTGACATCGCATACTATAAGGAAAAGGGAGATGTGATTAGTTAATGGCAAATAAAGATGCCTTAAAATACAAGTAATAGAAAGTTGGTATTGGTTCCAGACAAATCGGAGGAAAAGGAAAGACTTACTTCCTTAACTAGAATCTTAGAATTTTCAGAAAAAAATATCAGAGATTAACGGGTTTCAGAATAAGCTTACCAAATAAAACAAAACAAAACAAAACAAACAAAAAAAAGAAGATAGAATTGAGAAACTATCCCAGAGGACATCAAGATAAGATAGATCAGAAACCACTACCAGTATAGAGGCTCTAAGATCTCTGAGAACCTTTCCTCAGAAAAATGACCATAGTTGGTGAATTTTTAATGTAATATATAAATAGCAGTATTTATATATTGTATGCACATATATAGAGATAGGTATCTATATATCTGTGTATTTCTTTATGTGTCCATTCATCCATCCATTCAGAGAAATCATTTAACATTTCTGGAAATTGTTCTAACTACAGACAGAAAATGAAACATTCATTCAAGAAATCTAAATCTCAGTAGGGACAGCCAGAGTATGGCACTGGAATCAAAACCCACTCCTTTTCTAACCACACCCCAGCCTCCCTCGCTTAGCATGATGGAAGCTCTACTCGGGTTAGATGTGGCCTAGAAGACAGTGCTCCCTCTCTCATCAGCTCCTAGTCAATGGTATAGTATCTCCATGGGAAAGGTAGGCTCTGAGCATGTTCCATCACCCCTAGCTCTGAATTGCAGAAACTAAATTCTTGGCACATGTAGTGAAAGGTCAGGGGCTCCTTTCCTCCACTCAGTTTCTATGTGTATACCAAGTGTGGCAGACCAAGTGTGGCAGACCAAAAATGCAGGGACCCCATTTAACCTTGCCCAGGCTTGCTTGTAGGGCAGAGGCCCCATACTGGGAGAGAAAAACTGAAAAGATCAGAGTCTAGTGCCCCTACCTCTAGTAAAGTAGGAATGCCACTCAGGAAAAGCAAGCCACTGTTCGTACCCTCAATTCCAGAGCTGTGGATCAAAAATAATTCTAGAGATGGATAATGTAAAATGAACTCCAAATAAGATAAAAACAGAGATTCGTACCTAGACATATGATCGTAAACATTCTGAAAGTCAAGGACATGAGAAAATTTTAAAAGCAACAAGAGGAAAATGATTCCTTACAAACAAGGAAACCTCAATAAACTTAAGAGCTAACTTCTCATCAGAAGCAATAGGGGCCAGAATGTAGTGGATGACATATTTAAGTACTGAAAGAGAAGAACTGAGAGCTAATAGTCTTATATCCAGCAAGAATCTTTTACAAATGAAAGCAAAATAGAGTTGTGGTCCAGTATGATGGCATAGGAAGACCCTGAACTCACCTTCCCCCATGGACATACCAAATCTATAACTGGAATAATTCCTGCTGAAAACACCCTGAAAATTAGCTAAATGGCTCCCCTCCTCTACAACGAGACCAAGGGACCACATCCAAATGGGTAGGAGAGGAGGATATGGTCTGATCAAAAACCCCAACCCCTATGCAACACAGTATAGAGGGATCTCACAAATCTGGAGCTTCTCCCAAAGGAGTGAAGGGTTATATATAACTTCAAAAATGTGGTAAACATGGAGACATACTTTTAATATTTTCTTTCAAAAAAGGACTTAAATCAGCTTAGATAATACAGTTGGCTGAGACTTCAGTGGTCTGCTCCTTCAAGGCTCACTTGCAGAGAATCTTCTGCCTTTTTCTGGGTGGTCATGCCTTCCTAGAACATCTCTTATCTGGTGACAAGATGGTATATGAAGGCTTGGCTTTAATTCAGTATGGCCCAATATGGGGCAAGTCTGATTAGTGATACTCATGCCCGAACTCCCTGCTAAAATGGCTGAGGCTTTATCTGGTCTACTCAGCAGCTCAACTTCTTTCTCTCCTCTGGGCTATTTCCTCCCTTTGCCTTTCATAAATACCAATTCTCCAGTAAACACCGTGAACACCTATCCCTATTTCCTACAGGTGAGCCCAATATGTGACACAAGGAAAAAAGATATCTCTGAGGTACACCTGGGTGGCTCAGTCAGTTAAGTGTCCAGCTGAAGTCATGATCTCAGGTGGTGGGATCAAGCTCTGCATTGGGCTCTGCAGCGTGGAGTCTGTTCAAGATTCTTTCCCCTTCCTCTCCCTCTGCCTCTGCTCCTCACCCTGCTTGTTCTCTCTTTCTCTTTCTAAATAAATAAATAAATAAATAAATAAATAAATAAATAAATAAATAAATAAATAAATAAATAAATAAATACATAAATACATAAATACATAAATACACAAATAAATTTTAAAGGTATCACTCATACAGAAAACATATTGGAATTGAAAAGACAGTTCAGAAAGGTTGTTGATCAGAGGTTCTATTTTTTTAAAAAATCAATTTTTTATCTATGCTAGACTAGCAATTTACAGATCAAGTTTCTCACCAATAACAAGTAAAAAGTCTGGATAAAATATGGAGGACGTATGTTTGAAAGAATTACCAAAAAGATGGCACTTGAGAGACCAGGAAAAGACAACTTTTTCTTTGATGCATTTGCAACTTTTTTATTAGCACAGAAATGAGGCTAAGAAGCAAAGCATAAAAAGTAACCACTAAGAGTCAGAAAATCTCAGCAGAAATTTGAGCAGTCCCAATTTTAGTAGTGAGTAAGAGAGGAAAAAAAGCCAGCTTTAAAGAAACAAGGTATAAAAATCTATTACAAAGGCATAGTTGGAGAAACTGTGTGCTACTAACTCAAGAACCAATCAATAGGCAATAGAATAAAATAGAAAGCCTAGAATCAGAGCCATCTCTGAATAGGAGGCATAACACTTTAGCAGGGCAAAGAATGGATTTTTGAAGAAGTGGTATTGGAAAAATAAGTTCACCGTATTGTAAATCATAAAAACGAAATTTTACTATCTCACTCCTGAACTCCAAATGGATTAGAGGCCCACCCACATTTACAACTGTATAACCAATATAAGAAAAGCATAGAAAAATAATTGGCATTTGGGATGATGAAAGGATTCTTAAGCAACACCCTGAAAGAAAATTTCTTGAAGGGAAAAAATTGATTAATTTACCCACATCCAAATTGTACAATCCTTGTCACTGAATTACTCCATAGATGAAGTTACCAGCTTTGTAACAAGTTTTGAGGGTAATATTTGCATTATTTATAGAGACAAGAGATTGATATCTATAATATAAAATACTTACAAATAAATAACAAAGAGAAATCTGAGGAAAACAATAAAAGGCAACTCACAGAAGGAGATCAAATGGCTAATATAGTGAAATATTGATGAAAATATTGATAATAGTAAAATTAGAAATAGCTAATATGCTCCCAATAATTATTACATATGTTAATTTTTAAAAGTCATGACATCCTCTGACATAGATATTTTTAAAAATGTTTTCTTTTCTTTTTTTTTAAGATTTTATTTATTTATTCATGAGACACGGAGAGAGAGAGGCAGAGAAACAGGCAGAGGGAGAAGCAGGCTCCATGCAGGGAGACCGATGTGGGACTTGATCCCAGGACCCCAGGATCACCTGGGCCAAAGGCAGGTGCTAAACCGCTGAGCCACCCAGGGATCCCTGACATAGATATTTAAATATGTAAACTGGTATCCATCTCTATTAATCATCTCAGAAATATAAATCAAACCAATTAGATACTATTTTATAAGGATGGTATTAGGAAATATAAGAAACTTAAAAAACATCAAGTGTTGTTAGTGATATGAGGCAATATGGATGGTCACGTACTGCTCTGGGGGTTTCTATTGATATGTCTATTCTGGAAAAAAACAGTTCAGTATTTCAAAAAGGTAAGTATGTGAATAATCCTAACAGTCCCTCAACTTATATCTCAAATCCACAGTGCGACATAAATAATAACACCCATTTTATTTTAATTTTTAAATTTTTATTTATTTATGATAGTCACACAGAGAGAGAGAGAGAGGCAGAGACATAGGCAGAGGGAGAAGCAGGCTCCATGCACCAGGAGCCTGATGTGGGATTCGATCCCGGGTCTCCAGGATCGTGCCCTGGGCCAAAGGCAGGCGCCAAACCGCTGTGCCACCCAGGGATCCCATAACACCCATTTTAGAATGACTTAAGGTAAAAAGTAGGATAATAGAAAGTTAGCAGCCCTTACTATAAAACAGGATAAGAAATATGTAATATCACATGTGGTGGAAAACCATATAGTTAAAGAAATACATACACACAATCATGAAAGGCAGCTGGAAATAGATGAAAATTATAGCACAATACCCTTCAGGGAAACCAAAACACACACACGTAACACCAATTTTAAGTTCGTGAATATATCTTTAGAAATCTTTAAAGATGGTTTGTTTTGGAATTTTGTTTGTTTTAAAGATTTTATTTATTTATTTATTTATTTGAGAGAGAGCAAGTGAAAGAGAAAGCACAAGCAGAGAATGAGCAGAAGGAGAGGGAGAAGCAGAGAGCCTGACCTGGAGCTCAATTCCAGGCCCCTGCGATCATGACCTGAGCTGAAGGCAGACACTTAGCTGACTGAGCCACTCAGGTGCCCTTGTAGAGATGGTTTTGACAGATATATATTTAAAACACTAGAATGAGTGCCTGAACAGGGAGGAGAATGAGAAAAATGATAAGAAATGAGGGGTTGCTGTATTTGAAAGTGAGGGTGGAGAAAGGAGGGAAGCTGGGAGAGAATATTTTTATTTTGCGAGCATAATCAATTCAGTCTTATAAACCTGAGGTCTTAAGTAGAAAGATGAAAGGAGGGAAGAATTCTGCAAGGAAGGAAAGGAAGAAATCCCATCATAAGCTGTTTAAAACCATTAGGAAATTTCTTATCTAACATACCTAGAAGACAACCCAGTAGTTTTTTTCTGCTTTTCTCCAAGAGTTTCTTGGGGGTCATCTGCTGCTTATATTCATCTGTGCATTATATTAATCCTCAGGCTGGTAGCAAGATGGTTGCAGTAGCCTGAGTCTACTTATACCCAATGATGTCCAGAATAAGAGAGAAAGAGAAAGGATAGTGTTTGTAGCCTCTCTTAGAAGAAAGAACTTTTCAGAAAAATCAGGATAGATCTCAACTGCAGTCTCCCAGGCCAAAATTTGGTCAAATGTTCTTTCCTGAAGCAATCACTGGCGAGGCAATGGGGTTATTTTTGGAAAATCAGTCTTGCCAATGGAGCTAAAAGCTGGATTGTCTTAGCCTAAGACAGTGGTTATCAACTAGGGGTAGCGTTGCCCCCAAAGAGACAACTGTCAATGTCTGGAGACATTTTTTTTAAGTGTCACAATGGGGACAGTTGTTACTGGCATCTAGTGGGTAGAGGTCAGAGATGCTGCTAAACAGGTTACAATGTACTGGATAGCCTTCTGCAACCAAGTCACCCAGTTCAAAATGTCAGTATTCCTGCTCTGTGGCAAGTGGGCTCTGTGTGAGAGGGTTGGATTGCTAAAGAATTTAGATAGAACCTCTATATATTATAAAGGAAAAAGGAAACACATAAATTATTATTTCTAAAATGAATGTTATGTCATGACAAATAGGGGCAAAAAATATAGTAGAGCAAGCAAGGTATGATTCCACCTGGTGGAGGATATGAGTTGAGAAGGCTTTTTGGGGGAGGATTATAAACCTTGGTTTGAATCCCAACCTTCAATTTACTAGTTTTATAAATTTGGTGAATTATCTTTCTGTAAGTTTGCTAGACATAGAGTCAGTATATAAAAATTAATTGCATTTCTCCACATAACAAATATAAAATTCAATAAAAATGCAGTTTACAACAGCATTTAGAAAACACATATCATTAAATCTAGAAAAATATGTGTATGTATACCTTTGCAATATGTATATGTCTCTTGAGCCATGAAGCAGTATTCATTCATTGTGGGAATTGTTAGAATTTTGTTGTGTTAGAGCCAAGGTTGGACATGGAGTCAAGGTGTCAGAAGAGGCTGAAGGGGGGTGATCAGATGCCATATCAGTCATCTCCCCTCACTCTTATCGTACATTGCTACTTGCCTTCTTCTGTTTTTTGATCATTGGCCTTCTCTTCCTTTTAAAACTTAATTCTAAGTCACTGCTAATAGCTTTAGATTTTCAAAACTGACAGAGGATACATCTGGTTTAATTTGAGGTTGAAATGGTGGTTGTAAGGCAAACCACAGACTCCTTTAATAAAAACAGCCTAATCCTGCAAATTAGGTGATGGAAAGAGTTGCTGCAGGTCATATCAGAAGCCCTCATCAAGAGACCCCTTGGGAAAGCTAGGTCTTGAGATGATCTATGGCTTTCAAACTCATTGCCCCTTGCCCACATGGAGATTCTCCAAGGGATGCAGAAATGTTCTTTGGAGCACAGCTGGAAAGAAGAATGAGAAACAATCTCATGAGGCTGAATTAAGCTCAGTAACCTATTCAGATTTGAAAGGACTGAGGATGCAGATTTTGAAAGAAATACAAGGTCACCTAAAATAATATGCCTTTTAAAGTATTTAGTAGGGGAGAAATGAATTACTAGATAATGATTAATGTGTTTCATTTTTCTTTAAAATTCTACCTTGTGAGAGTAAACAAAATGGGGTAAAGGCAGTAGAATGGACATTATCCTGCATTTTTTTCCCAGATAGTAGAGCATTCAAATTTCAGAGCTAAAGGGAAAGACATTCATCCCACCAGCTCCGTGGGGAAGGAAAAGAAAAAAAAAAAAGCAATATGCTCTATATTTCATTTCTATTCTAACCATCAAGTCTCCAGCAGTTTCCCCTTAAAATGTAAAAATGAAAATAAATTGCATTCAAGTGCACAGTGAAAGATAAGAAGGATATGGTTTGTTTTTGTTGTTATTTCTTCATAGTTCAAGTATGTCTGTGGCTCTTTTTTCAGAATGACAAGCGCACATGGTCTAAGATGCAGTCAGCCTATGTCCCCCAGGGGGCTCAGCTGTCAGCAAGTTGCTGAGCTTCATTTGGAGGGTGAGATGAGGTCAAGAAGGGGCAGGGGCACGTTAATGTTCTTGTACAGATTGTGTAGGGGATAAAACATACAACCTGGCTGGGATCGAACTGTGCAGTGTCACTGTCATGATGAAATGACACGTCATCCTTTGGCGCTCTCCTAGAAACAGTCTCCAGGATGCTTATAAGTCCTCTCTGTTTTCACCATCTTTTGAGCACCAGTCTCAACCTAACAAGAAACAGGTAAGGGTTAAGAATTGTATCTCCTTTAAAAATGTCAAAAAAAAAAAAAAAAGTCTTCTCTTTTCATGTAATCCTCCCAGCATCTGATTGGCTTTCTTACACCATACATTTTGGAGAGAGTATACCCCACACTTTCTATCCAACTGGGATCCTGGGCTGCTACCACTTGCAGAGATTAGTACCCAAAGGATATGCCTCCTGTGTTCCCCTAAAGTCAGGGACATGTGTAATCACAGGGTAGATGCTTCCAAAGCATTAATCATTACTATGCCATTGCTACAACATCTTTGCCATTGTTTGCAAAGTCTATGTACCATCTGAACCATTTTCCTAAAATAACAATTTTTCTTTCTTTGTCTCTTTCTCTTCTCTCTCTTTCTCTTCCTTCCTTTCTTCCATTTTGTTCTTTTTTCTTTTCTTTTTATAAATGGAATTTTAAAGAAACTTTATGTCATCACATTGCTTGACAATAAAAATAAATTTAAAAAGTGAAAACAAAATATGTTATTAAATTTCAGCCAAATTTAGCTGCCAACCAAGGATTTTAAACCTGAGACATGACCAACTTCTCCTCCTCCTCCTCCTCCCCTTCCTTCATTGTTGTTGTCCTTTGTCCTTATCTTCTTCATCGTTTTCCCCTCCTCCTCCTTCTTTCTCTTCTTCTCCTTCTCCTCTTCCTCATTCTTTTCTACTTCTCAAAAAAAAAATAAATTAGTAATGTTCATAATATTTTAGCCCAAAGATTCTTGGTCTTGAGATAACCAGAAGAAACATTGAACACAATGGTTCAATGTTGGCCAATGCCCTTTTCATGTAACACTCAAAAGTTCAATATCTGTTGGCACTGGAACATAAAAACACTAGGTCACTTTTTTTTTTTCTTTTTGACATAATCATGGTTGCAGGGCTAGCTCATTGCAAGCCTGTTTATTCAACAATTTCTTATTGAGTTTGTATTTCATGCTGAGTATTCTTCTAATTGTTGGTGAAAAAGTGGTAATCGATATAGAAAAAGTCCCTTCCCTCATGGAATCGCATTCTATGCGTTTAGATAAAAAAACACACAAATAAGCTATAAGTATACAGTAGGTTAGAAGGAGATCCATGTAACAGAAACTAAGAAAGCAAGGATGGGGAGAGAGTGCTGGGGCGGAACATAGTTGCAATTGGTAAAGAACTTGTCAGACAGCAAGAGCAACATGAGCAAAGTACATGCCTGCTCCACTGGATGAACAGGGAGTGGGGTGGACTCTGGCAGCAGCTGAGTAGGTGAGGGGAAGTTTGGTATAGATGGGGAAGGTGGATAACTGAAGAGTTGGGCAGATTGCATGCAGACTTACAGGTCTACACTCTGCAGACTCTACAGAGTACAGTAACAGCTGACTACAGCCTGCCTGGATGGCTCCCTAGCTGCTTGCAGCTCTCTTCTCCCTTACTGGTGGCATCCCCTTTTCCATTTCCTCTCGGGTGGCCTGCAGTTTAAACTTTTGATTTCCTGTGGGGTCGTGTTCTCAGGAACAGATCTGAAAAACCTACAATGTGGAAAAGGGCTGTTATCTCTGGAAAGGTAGTTGAGGGGCATTGCTTTAAAAAACTTTCTCTCCTGTTTGGGTTTATCCCTGACTTAGTTAGGTCAGTGCCCTGCTTTTGCATCATACAGAGTCACAAAGAATAAAACCCTTTTGCAATTTTTATTTTACATATGCACACGTGGGTGCAGAGATCAGTTACCTAAGCAGAAGGCCAGGGGGGAAAACTAAAGAAAAATGTGCAGAAAAGGCACATTAAAATATCTCCAAATTTAGGAAGAAATAAAAACTAGGTGAAACTATGTATGTTGAGTCAGAGCAGAGCAATCAACTTTGTGATTTCTAGGTCAAGAGGAATAAGATCCTTGCAGATACTAATTTTTTATGGATTTGGGGAATGAAGGAGCTAGCTTCATTGTTACGGTGGTTTGAGGGAAGTTGAAAGTCTCCCCTGGATATCAAATGCATTCCATATTTTATTATAGGGTAGAGACTTTGTATAGAAGGAGTTAATGCTTAGATGTAGGTTATCTGGGAGTAGCGGCTTAAAACTTCATAATCGGTAATTGATGCCCTAGCTAGGACTAATTTATCAGATGGGCTTATCTTCCATTGGGAGATTAGACTATCATGTGTTAGTTCAGGTATAGGTGGAAGGGAAGAATTTGGGAAAGGTCCAGAAAAGGGGACTCTACTTATACAGGACTTCGTACTGGGAAGCCATGGCCAAAACAAGTATGTGTGTCTATGTGTCTGTGTATGTGAAAGAGACAGAGAGGGAGAGAGAGACAGACACAGAGAAAGAGAATATATAAGCCCCACAACACTATAGGGTTTTGTTTATCTCCTCAGCACCTAAAATGGCACCCGGAAAATAAAGGTACTCAAAGTATATTTTTAAAATTAATTTACTGACTAAGTGGGTGGTGAAAAGATGAGAGTAAGGAAAAGGAAAGATGTAAATACCTCTAGGATGGGAGTATTTTGATTAACAGAAAAATGATTGCTTCAAGTGGCTTTCCTGAGGGCAGAACTGATGAAATGAAGAAAGCATGGCAGATGGGTAGCTTAAAGAGTGGGGTAAGGAAATCATGACTAGAACAAGTCTTTTCACTTTTATAAGTGCCCAGATATAAAAAGAAAAAAACAGTTTATCTGTAAGTATCCTACAGACATGACCTTGATACCAGAGTCTGAGAACCAAGCCCAGAGTATCCTCTGCCTCTCAAACAGCTTCAGAGTAAATAAGGTGCTGGGATCTCATTTAGAAAGAGAGCATTCCTGTCACCCTAGGTACAATGGATTTCAGAATGTGTAAAAACTGAGGGGATGCTTGCAGAGGGGGTGGTGGTAAAGAGGTATCTCATAGGTAATATTTTTAATAGGCTAGTAAGCTGAGGAAACAGCACTGACCTGGTATTTTACTATTGTAAATGAGGCTGACCCCCTCTATCAGGCAAATCTAAATTTGTAGGATGCTTGTATACTTGGGAATACATTAGAATCACTTGGGAACCTTTAAAAAATATAGGTCCCTAGGTCCATGGTGATTTAGGCCTACTGAATTTACAACTAGCTTTTTGGTTTTTATTTTAAATAAATTTCACTAGATAATTCTGAAGCTGACATTTGGCAATAGGAAGCTACTTGGATAGGAGTCAGAGTTACCTTTGACAATTTTATTACACTTATAAATCTCATCTTCCTCCTTTGAAAAACAGAAGTACTAATAGTAACTTCTCTTATTGTATGTAATGTCACGGTGTCCAATACACACTGTACAGTCACTGTACATCTTTGCGTCATCATACACCAGGCCTATAACCTTGACTACATGTTCCTCTTAGTTTTTAATATTTTTGATGTAAGTCATCACTTACCTCAAAGGATAAGATTTAGTAGCCAAAAGCATGGGCTTTGGAGTAAGGTATTCAGAATTTTGCACTATCAAGTACTGGGCAATTTGCTTAAGATCTCTGAAGCTAGTTTGTATATGTGCTTTTTTGTTTTGTTTTCATCTAAAAAAGGAGAATAATATCCATAACTTTATCGCAGGGTTAGAAGAAAGATTAAGATAGTATGGTGCCTTTAAAGCACTTAGCACAATGCCTGGCAAAGAATGAGAATGCACACTTGACTTTCAGATTTGTTGCATTGGCATTCCAAACCAGAATTGACTGTGGGAAATAAAATTCTATTTTAATTATGAAAGGAATATGCAACAAGAGGAATCAGCAGGGAAGGTATGATTTGAGACCATTTTCAGGGTAGGGAAAACAAACTAAGTTTCTGCAAACTTAGTTGCAGGAAGCTGGAAAGAAATTTTGATTATGTATTAGAAAATAAGTACCAGGGGGGATCCCTGGGTGGCTCGGCGGTTTAGCGCCTGCCTTTGGCCCAGGGCGCCATCCTGGAGCCCGGGGATCGAGTCCTGAATCGGGCTCCCGGCATGGGGCCTGCTTCTCCCTCCTCCTGTGTCTCTGCCTCTCTCTCTCTCTCTCTTTCTCTCTCTGTCCTCTATCATCAATCAATCAATCAATCAATCTTAAAAAAAAAAAAAAAAGAAAAGAAGTACCAGTCAAATCCATCTCAAGAAGACATCCTCAGGGCCCACTCAAAACATTTGATTTTAAACCTTCACAGAACCCAAAAGCCAAGTTCAAGCATGGTTAAATAACTTGCCTGAGGTTACAGAGTGACAGACTTAAGATGAGCTGAATTTTAGTATGTTGCTTAGATGTCAAACATAACCAAATGAGTGAAAAATAATTATAGCAAAAGTAGTTACTGAAAATATCCACATTTATGTTTCATATCCCCAATTTTTAAGCTTCCTGATCTGCCACCACGTAGCAAGCTAGTCTCTTTGTTTAGTTTATAGTTTGACAGTGATTGAAATATGGGTGAGTTTCTTCATTTGTCTATGAGGGTTAAAAATGGTGTCTTTCAAGGAAGATCATCGCGAGGCTGGCATTTAAAGGGCTCAGTATAGTGTCTGAAGCATAGCAATTGCTAAAATTTGTTAGCTATTATTATTATTGCTGTTAATTGCTTCCTTTTGAAATGCATCAGTGTCATCCTCCCCAATTGCGTGTATTTAGGCCTATATTGTTGCCATTAGTACAAAGCTTAGACCCTCTAGAAGGACTTTCAGGGCTCATCATCTGGACAGGGAAGTATTTTGGTGATCAGATACTTCTTGGAATCCCTGAAATGAACTACAACGAGTCTCCAAGAACAGAGGAACTAATGTTTAGAATATACTTACTATGTTCTTGATGTTTTCCCAAGCAATTTATGAATATTTTCTTATATATTGCCACAATAGTCCCTTTTGGTTATCAATATCCCTATGTTAAAGTTGTAGAAACCAAGTTTCAGAGAAGTTAAATAACTTGGCACCAATCATAGTAGTAGAACATGAATTCAAGCTCTGTCTTTCTCTTTCCTCTGCTTCTTTTCTGTCTTCTCTCTTAAGCAATTGAAAGTTTTCAAATTAAACACTTGAATTCCTTTAACAGTGCAGCAATCACATATTGGCTGCTTACTCTATGTCAGGGATGGTTTACTCTATAGAGAGAATAATGATAAAAACTTAATCACGGGGTAGGGGTAAGGTGTTGACATATGTAACTTTGGAAATGAGTGGAGTGTGTAAAACTAAAGGCAAAAGAAACTACATAAGCACCGTACTTTAGCTGGTAAAACTGTATGCCATGGGACTATGGGTTAACAATTCCAATACTTCTATGCAAGTATACTGGAATTGAACAATTAGGTGTATAGATGAAAGGCAGTGGGAGCCAGGTTTTGTACTGTTACAGATAAGCAAGAAGGGGGCACTGTAATGATCCATGGGTTAATGGAGAGTTGAAGATATCAATGCAAGCTCATGTTCAGCTTACTAGAGATACAGATGATTCTAAGAGAAGTATTTAAAATATATATAAGTTAGTGTATATGCATGTATTTCTTTCTCTGCCAGTGGAGAAAGCTGAGAAATAAAGACATTCCAATAACAGTGAGCACAACTAGCTCCCAGATGTTGGTTTCTAATGCCATTCTCCAGTAAAAGAAACCAGGGCTCCTTGGAGAAATGGCTGCTTCTAGAACTGGGGCATAAAGATATGAAATAATCCCATGTCTTATAGTGCCAAAAAATAGAGAAGTACTCAAAGAAAAAACCCACAATGGTAGGATATGTCAAAGAGACACAGGAGCCAATTTGAAAGAGCTCCCAAAGGCCCAAGATACAAACATTTGAACAACAGTAAAGTAGTATTGGGATGTGATCCAAAGCATAAAGTAAATATCTATGAGTCCATACAAATATCAATAAATAAGTAAATAAATGAGAGAGAAGTGATCTGTCTCCTGAGTAGGATTCCAAATCATTATGTAGATGCTCCACCCTCAAAGAGATGGTTCACTCTTTAGTCCTTAATTGGGCTATACACTGTGACTGCTTTCCAAAGAGGACAACATGGAAATAAGAAAAAAGAACAACTTTACAGTTCAGAAATTTGACAGGGACTCCTCAGTCAACGTAATCAAAGTCAACATCAACTATAATAAATCATGGTGATAGTATGTACCCTTGACTTATAGAATGAAAATGGCTCCACCTTTGTGGTTTCCCCCCACCAAAACCCATTGACTGAATGACAAATCATGTTAGAAATATCAGACAAATCTCAATAAAAGGATGTTTTACAAAATACCTAACTGGTACTCCACACAACTCATTAAAAATAAGGAAAGTGTGGGGAATTGTCACAGTGAAAGAGTCTAAAGTGACATGATAAATAAATGTAATATGATATCCTGGAAGACATACTGGAATGGAAAAAAATAGTGTTAATAAAAAGAAAGGAAATAAGAATAAACTTTGGTTAATAATGTATCAGTGTAAAAAAAACAAAAACAAAAAAAAAATAATGTATCAGTGTTGGTTCATTAATTGTGACATGTGCCATTTTAATGTAGCATGTTAATAATAGTGGGAACTGGGTGCAGTTTATGGGAGCTCTCTGTCCTATCTTGGCAATTTTCTGTAAGACTGTTGTGAAAGATAAAGTTTTTTTTGTAAGAAAACAATTTAAGCATGGAAAATCTCTTAAGCATAGAGGTTATAGACCAGTGGGAAAGACAAACTGAATTTGTGAGTGGTAATAGAAGTAGTTAGACCAATTAGTAGGCCATTAAATAATACTGCAAGAGATAATAGAAGTTTGAATGAGAGTGATAGTATTATACAGGTTGAAGAGGACAGTTTTAGATTTATTTGGGAGGTGAGTGAGCAGAATTGTTGAACGTTTGGACATAGCATTGGTTCAGACTTGCACAGATTAATAAATGGTGGTGGTACTGAGAAGACAGGAAAGACATATTCTTAGGGGATTACCATAGTTTGGGGCATCTTTGGTTTGTGGTGTCATGATAAAAGAAGACAATGGTACCTCTGGGCCCCGGCCCCGCGGCCCCCACTCCTAGCCCTTGCCCACGGGCCTCGGGCCTCCAAGGACTGCGTGTGGAGAGCTGCGTGGGGCTGACTGCCTGGGAGGCTGCAAAGGCTGCAGCTGGTACTTTCCCCGACCTTCCCAGACCGGAGAAACACACAGGCTTCCAGACAGCCCCACCCCGCCAAGCCCCCAGCGCTGAGGTCAATCAGCACATATCTGGAAATCAGAGTTAAGGACTGGTTTGGAGATACCAACATTTAAAACATCTGCTTACGAGTGATAACTGAATCCACGGGAGGAGATCACATAGAGAACAAACATAGAGAAGAAAGAGCCTAGAACAAATTCTAAAATGCATTGTCAGAGTTAGGTGTGCTTGCAAAAGGTCGAGCAAGAGCAGCTAAAAAGATCAAGAAACAATAATGTCACAGAAGCCAAAGTAAAAGATTGTTTCAAGGAGGGAGTAGTCAGCGGGAATATCTCTGAAAAACAAAGTGAAATGAGAACTGGACATATCTGGGGCTTGAGCAGTGTGGAAGCAAATAGTGGACACGATTGCTGCTGTGCCTGGACGCCTGGTCCCTTTTGCCGATTATGCACCCATCCCTTGCCAGAGGGCTCTTTTTTTTTTTTTTTTTTTAACAACCGGTACCTGTCCTCTATTTGAAGGCCTTGTGTCAATCCGAAGCCACTTTGCCTGTACTAGCAGAGCACTTTCTTTCTTTACGTGAACCTCCACTTCAGAGTCTGGTTCTGTGATAGCATCTTAAGATAAATTCCTATTAAAATTTTTTGACCCTCATTTGAAATGGCGGGAGGTGAGAAATGGAATCCTCCCCACTCAAGACACTAGGGGCTGTGCTGTAGAACTAATTGTCCAATATCACGGTTTGCAAATCCCTGCAGTACAACAAGCCCTTTCTCCAGGAGGCCATCAAGACCTCATGAGTACTCTTTAATAAGGATAGCCATGGTACTCAGTGCTCCCTCTTTATGGGAGATGTACGTGTATAGAGGGGAGTATGGTACAGAATATGTGTTTATATTTATATAGTGTGCCTGGATTATGGAGTGAATCATAGCAGATACCAAATTCAAAGGTTGACAGAAGCAGATAAGACAAGAAAAAAAAAAACATGGAGAACTGTATAGAAGCAAATGTGACTCCAGCTGCATCTGTGTGTCATAGGGAGAGAGATGTAGGTTTAGAGTAGCCATGTGGCTCTTACATAAGCACACCTACTTGCCCACACACCATGCGATTTGTTAGAATCCCATACGCACGTGATATGTTAGGATGCCACTTTTAAAGGGGGAGACTTTTTTTAAAAGTCAGAATATCATTTCAGAGAGAAATGAGTCACTTTGTAAACATTTGGAAAGATCAACTGTCCATTTATCTAGCAGAATCACACATTGTGATCTAATCTCTCAAAATATTGTGGTTTATCAAGATAAAGATCCAATCATTAGTTAGATTTATGATATTCATTAGATCATAAGAGAGGGTTTACTTCTTAGAACAGAATAAATCATAGATAGCATTCAGGCAAAGGCTATGCAAGTATATTAGTTTAAAACAATAATGACACCCTATGGTAGCAAAGAAATCAATGAAAGTATTTTTTTAGGATTAACTCTTACATGTTATGCTTAATTAGCTCCTATACACATAATGTCTTTATGCTACGGATATAGTAAATGTGCTTTAAGTGCATAAAAGATTTAAAGGGCTCCAGGGTGAGGAAAACACATAATGTAGCAAAGGCAAAGGGTGTGAGGTCATCCATTAACCTACTTACATGAACAGACGCTTGGAAGCATCCACAGAGATGTTCAACTGTGTACATATGTGATATCAGGGGACACAGGGTTATTAGATGCCCTGTTTTCCTCCAGCTGATATTTTGTGCCTCTGATAGAGCTTAAATGTATACAGACATGACAGTCATTGCTCTCTGTCTTCCATATGTGTTTTTAGCTAAAAAGAATTTCACCCACAGTCCCGTTCAAGAATTTCAATAGGAAAACTTAAGGAGATTTTTAGTTAGGAGGAAGCATCGTGGGGAAGATACGAAGTGAGGGAAATCATGGTTTCTATGAGAGCGATCCATAAGCATCCAAAACTGTTTTTGACTCAAAATTCTAATTCCTTAATTAAAAGTCTCATAATTTAAAGATAGATGTCTTGGGTCTCTGCTCTTTGCAAATAAAGACCCAATAATATAGGGAAGCATTTGGATCCAGAAGGAAGAAGTATGTACTTGGAGTTAGAATATATGGGTTTGGATCCTGGTTTGTTCTTAATAAATAAGAGAATTTGAACAAGTAACTTAGTCTCTGTAGGACTTAGTTTTCTGCATACTACTACTTGTAGGGACGCTGTGAAAATGAAATGAGGTAATGTGTGGCAGCACTTGGTAAATAGTCGATGAATGGTAACCTCCTCGCTACACCACTATTCTGGTTTTCAAAGATAGATCTATGCAAAAGAAAATACCCTTGGGAAGGGGTTACACTGGGTATTTAGTAAGGAAGTAGGGAGAGGTCAGTTCCAGCCACCACATTCCAGAGAGGCTGAGGAAGGTTAATGGTCATGATGCCTCATGAATCTGGTTGCCTGGTGGGTAAGTTTAATTGATACACTAATTTCCATGGACTTGAGGCATGTTTATTTAAACTCTTTTCTGAACTGCTGAGTTCACTAAAGTCCCAATACTAATATAAAAGGAAATAGGGGGTTTGAGTTTCTCAGAAGAAAAAACAATGTCAATCTAAGCCTGTTTATAGCAGTGAGGTCTATACAAACCCACAACTGGATAGAATCTCAAGTCACTTATATAAGTACATTCTTGTTTTTAGACCTGGTTCTTTCATGAAATCCAAGTTGTTGTTTGCCTGATTTTCTCACATAGCTGTGAAAAAGGTCAAAAACAATGTTTTATTCTGCTAGAGGAACTAGTATAACATTTTCTTTCTGATTGGTCAAAACCTACCTAACAGTTTTCCTTCACATCATACCTCTGGAAAATCGATGAGAACTTCTGATTTGGAGGTTGAGGCTGGAGCTGAAAGCCAGAAGGCAGAAAAGCAGCTTACTTCTAAATCTGGAATTTTAAATCAAAGAGCCAGGTTAGTAAAGCACAAATTAGTGGTCATCCTTATGCACACTACATTTCAAACAAGCCACTTTGGCTCCATCTAAGCTGGTGAGTGTGTTGGCTATGGACTTAATGCAGGCTTCTTAAACTGGAACTTTATATTCTTTTCTCCCTTCTCAGTCTCATCTAAGGCAATTTGAATTCTAGGTATACCTTTTTAGGTTACTACTGCTTCCGTCCCCAAATTGAGATTATAATGATTGCTGGGAGAGATAGAAGTGATGTTCTTCTAGAAAAAAAAAAAAAGGAAGAAGTCTTGAGGACTCATTATAACCCAGTAGTGCAGTGGTGTTGAATATGAATTTTAGCCCTCAGGCAAACTTTTGCAAAGGTTCATCTCCTTGGCATAAAATTTCTCTCCATTACACAAGTCTTTCCTGTACTCTGTGCATATCTTGTATCTCCAAATGATACAATTTTAAGATTAAAAGAATCATCTAATTCATGTCTATCCTTGCTCGAGTGAGACAACTAAGGCACAAAGAAAATAATATGATATCACCCAGACATTTGGAGGCAGAACAGAACTGTATTCTAAGGTTCTTAACTCTCTCCTGGATCCATGGTTTGTCTTTCACAAACCATGCTGTCTCTCTCCGAGGCTGTCACTCTCCTTTCTACAAGTGACTCTGCTTATATTCCATCCCACCCCTCTCTTTGTGCATGCCCAAAGCCCCTTCTGCCTTAGCTCACTCAAACTCATCATCCATGCAGGGGACATGTATATAGATATCATCCCAGGCTCTCCTTTCTCAACCAAATATGAGGTTCTTAACCTGGATTACTTACTTAGTGTCAGAGGTTATAAACCTTCTCAAATTGTATGCAGAAATTTATGCCTAAGTGCCTTCTGTGTAAAGAGTGCACAGCTTTAATCAAAGAGATTAAGAACCATGGCTTTAAACTATAAATTGTAAGCCAAACTCTTGGGTCTCCTGAATCTGATGAATGGCACTCTTCCTAGGACATTCTGTTAGGATACTGTGCATCATTTAGATACGACAAAACTTTCACAGGGATATAGATAATGCATGGGTCCTCAGTTGCCATTGAAATGTCTGGTCCTAAACATTTCCTACAACTATGTCCTACTTCTTGGATCCCATGATAGTTGGCATCTTGTTTCCTGATGACAATAGATGGCAGGCAGAGAGAGCAGAAGAGGGGACACCAGATGCTCAGATACACACAAGCTTTAAATCAAATAAGCCCTATCTTCCATGAACTCTTTCCTGACAACCCTTAGAAAACAGACAATCTAATCTCTTTCCTTGAATCATAGAAAATCTGGTGTTTTCTACTTCTTCACTGCATAGAGCATAGTTAATTTTTATTCTTGGGCAAGATAGTCCTCTGCGCAATCAATTATTTAATCATGCAAAATTGTAGAACTAAGAGATGCAAGGAAAATCTACAGTTCTCTTCAGTGGCAGATGAGATAGATGACTGAGGCCCAAGTCACTTTCTACCTCACCCTCCTTTGGTAATAACCACAAGACCAAATAAGATTACTTATCAGCTCAGATTTGAGTTTAATACAAATTCTCACATTGCTCACTTGAGTCAAATCATAAGGCTAAATTCAGGAAATGAGCAATTTACTTGGATTAGAGGAAAGTCACATATAAAACACACACACACACACACACACACACACACACATACACACACACACACACAACCAAACCAAACCAAACCAAAACCATAAACCATGATCTCTACATTAGAAAGTCCATAATCTAATAATGGCATTTATTCTGATATTTATTAAACACTTACTGTGTGTGGTAAGGACTTCACCAGTATTTCAGCTTTTTATTTCACTCAATTTTCTTAATTTTATGAAATATTTTTAAAGTAAAACTTGTTAGCCAAATTGACCTTGGGCATCTGTTAAAGTTTTATTAAGTTTGGTAACATGAGAACTAATAAAGATAAATTTTGAGACTGCTGACACAGAGTAAAGGGTGGAGGATAGAATTTATATGCTCTACATCAATGCTGCTCAATGTGCAGTCTAGGGATAAATGTCAGTCTGCAAGCTGTTACCAGTCTGAGACAAGGTAAGTAAAAAAAAAAAATTGAGAGAAAGAGTTTAGAAATTTTTATAGATATTTGATACTGCAGCAAAATTTAACGATTCATTGGTGGCCTCATTGCATTGAACTGGGTATAGATCATTTTGTGTTTTAGACTTACTTGGTGAATTGTTTGTAGTGATGCACAGGTAAACTGGCTTTTAAGACAAAACAAGCTAACGACAATAATAAAAAACCTTTTGTTTATAGTGTTTGGTGATTTCTGGTGTAAATACTCCCACCATGGCCAATTTCAAGCTACCAATGTAATGTCAAATATAGAAAATTTAACAGTCATCTCTCTTGAGCCAACACAAGATCTCCAGCACATCAGTGGGGGGGGGAGGGGTGTGATCGCATACTAGTCACTCTATGTACAGTAGGACCATATATTAATCCACAACAGATTAGGGGAAAAGACTAGTCCTTCAGAAATGACAAGGTATACATTACTGCTTAATCACACATTATTATAACTCCTTCCTGTTTTTACTAGTTGATCTATGTTAACCATGGGACATGGTCATGCAGAACCATCTTCTCCAAGATGCCAATGGTAAAGATGAGAACTTACCATATTTATCAAGACCCTTCTTTCTCCCTCCCCATTTTCCCAACAGTTAATTTCATCTATGTTAACTTTCACTGTTTACCTTCTTGTCATTCAGCAGGTAAATTTTCACTGCTGAGCCAAAAAGTAGACTAATTGGTAGTCAATGGCCTTTTTTTTTACTCTAGAGATTCATGACCTTTGATTCTGCTTTTTAAAACTTGTATATTTGTTAATTTCCTATCCTCCATTTTCTCTATATTGTCCTTCTGGAACACCTTAGCTTTCTTACCATTTTTTTCTTCTACTTTTTTTTAAAGGCTATTTTATAGAGATATGTGACAACAAAACCTATAGATATTTAATATATACAACTTCATGTGCTTGGAGATAAGTAATCCACAACCTCCAAAAGTTTCTTCCCACTACATTGTTTTTCTTTTGATTTCTTCTTATAGTAAGACTACTTAACATAAGATCTACCAATTTAGCAAAATTTTAAATATATAATACAGTATTATTAATCACAGGCTCTATGTTATGGAATAGATCTCCAGAACTTACTTTGAATAACAGAAATGTTGTCCTCTTTGACCAATATCTTCCCTTTCCCTCTCTTCCTAGCCCACTGCAACCACAAGTCTTTTGCTTTTAATGAATTTAACTACTTTAGATTTTACACATTAGGGGGATCCTGCAGGACTTGTCCTTCTGTGACTGGCTTATGTCTCCATAACGTCTTCCAGATCCAGCCGTATTGTCACAAATGGCAGGATTTTCTTTTCTTTTTTTTTTTTAAATACAGTTGAATGATATTCCATTGTATATATATATATACTGCATTTTCTTTATCCATTTATCTGTCAATGGATACTTAGGTTGTTTCACATCTCGGCTATTGTGAATAATGCCACAGTGAGCATGGGAGTGCAGTTATCTATTTGAGATTCAGGTGACTTTGGGGAGTTTGTTTTCCAGGGTAAGCTACTCAGATATGCCTAATAATCCATGTAGAACCTGAGTTAGGCAGTCCATGTTGTATTGGCTAGGCATATTGAGACCTTTCTGAATCTTTACCCTGGAGAGTCAAGGAGAGGATCAACTTTTCACTTTCTTCTTGCTCTTCTCTAGTTTCTTCTCTGCCCCTGATCAAGACAACCAAATAAAAACTGAGCAAAAGCACAACTTGATAAGGATGACAAATAAGTACAAAACTTTGATCATTAAAGAAGTGCAAATGAAAACCATAGTGAGTATTACTGCATACCTGCTAGAATGGATAAGATGGAAAAACTCACATAGCATCAACTGAGAATATCAAGTGCTGGCCAGGTTGTGGAACACTGGATCTCTAATATGTGCCTAGTGGGAATACAGAATGGTACACTTTGGAAAATGGCTTGGTGGTTTCTTATAAAATAAAATCTACACTTACCATATGACACAGTAGTAATCCTGTTCCTAGGTAATACCTGAGAGAATTGATGTTTTATACAAAATCTGAACATAAATGTCTATAGTAGCTTTAGCCATAATTGCCCAAACCTGAAAACATCCCAAATGTCCATCAACTTGTGAATGAATGAAAAAAATTGTGGTATATCCCTGCAGTGGGATACTGCTCAGCAGGAAAAAAAAAAAAAAAAAAACGTGAAAAAAGCTTGAGGCAAAGACGATATGATACCACAGGATTTCATTTATATGACCTTCTAGAAAAGGCAAAACTACAGAGACAGAACAGTGAACACATCCATGGTTGTCAGTGGCTGGGAGTTGGGAAAGGAACTGATGTCAAAAGGACATGGAGGAGTTTGGAGGGGTGAAGGAAAATATACTGTATTTTGATTGCAGTGGTGGATGCATGATTAAATAAATTTGAAAGTGGATATTTCAGCTCCAGTCAAGAAGCCTTGAGATGACTGAAGCCCCAGGAATTGCTTGACTGCAACCTTATAAGAGACTTTTGAGGTAGAACCACCCAGCTAGGGTACCCCCAGAGTTTTGACCAACTAACAGTATAAGATAACAATTGTTTGTTGTTTTAAGCTGCTAAGTTTTGGGGTAATTTGT
This sequence comes from Vulpes lagopus, assembly GCF_018345385.1. Lineage (NCBI taxonomy): Eukaryota > Metazoa > Chordata > Mammalia > Carnivora > Canidae > Vulpes > Vulpes lagopus. The sequence continues at coordinate 34,999,115 of NC_054828.1, forward strand.
TGTGCAACTATAGGTAACATATAAATTTAAATATAAATACATACACATATAAATATGATCTATTATTTATTCTATCTTTATTAGGACATAATCTGCATGGCTTTAGATCCACTGAAGATAAACCCACTGTCTTGTTTTAAACAGAATACTTACAAGCTAAATCTGAAACATTATCCTTTGTATTATTTCTGTTTACTTTCTTCTTGTGATTGCCTTTTATCTGCCTTACCTAAAAGACCTGTGAAATGATCCCCTCCATAACCAAGAGAAGGACTTTCTTTAAAAAAAATTATAACATTTATCATAAAAGCCTATAATTTTAAATTGCTTATAATTTTTAAAATGGCAATTCATTTGTTCAGTCACCACTTTTGAGTACCACCTCTGTGCAAGACGTGAAGCCAGGAACAGAGGCTATACTGGTGCAAGAGATAAATATAGTCTTCACCTTCATGAATTTGCAGTCCAGAAAAGAAAAGAGACATTAAATGAATAATCCAACAATTGAATACAATTGTGATGAAACACCATGAAGGAGACAGGTAGGATTCAACATTTTCAGTTTCAAAATATCTTATAATCTCCAATGACATCTCTGTATACAGGAAAATTTTAATTGGTTCCTGACTATAAAACATATTTATATTTATAATTGTAGACATTTAAAAGAAGAAAGTGCTCATTGTAGAAAAACAAATGGAAAACCCAAAAAGGTTTGGAAAAAAGGGAAAATTATTTGAGATGACCTTGTGCCATTTTGAATCTCTTTATCCATGGAGGCAATCCTCCCTTTTCTTTAGTGGGAGGAACTGAATCTGTAACTGACCCTGCATATGAGACTCCTCATAAGCACCAGCTGCTACATTGTGACCTACATCCTGCCCACACCTTGGATCAGATGAATTAGATATGTTGATCCTTCTGTTTGCAGCCACATGGGTCTACTAACAGCAGCCAACAGCCATTTCGAGGGGCCCTGAATGGCCTTGAAGTTGTTTATGGGGTTGGTGTGAGTTGGTGCAGGATGATGAGAAATCAAAGGGGCGGTTGTCCTGGGACTGAACTGCTGTTGTCTAGGCAACTTTATTAAGAACCTTCTGTTCCTCAGAAAATGAAGCCTAAATTAACTCTTGAGTTCTTAGAAGTAAGGCTTTCCAATTATGAACCGGTCTTTGGCATTTAGGAACTTCCTAGTCTCTTTAACGGAGTTATTTTCACCTTGTTTGAGGCCCTAAAATATTCTTTATTTAATGGCACTGGTTGTAGAAGTCTCTTTACTCCTGAACTACAATTACAAATAAATTATTTCACCCTGCAGATACAAATCAGTATATTTCTAGAATGAGCTTTAACCCCCAAGTTCAATGATCAAAAACTGATTTAGCCTTCAATTTAGAAGACCCTCCAAACACAAACAAAAACTCATAGGGTGTGATTTTTTTTAAAGCGTGTTTCTTTACCTAGGTATAATGTGAAAAAATTATGTGCATTCCCTTAGTTTCAGCAATGGAAGCCTCACAGCCATAACATACAGCATACAATAAATTACATGCTGCATTGGGGATCAAAGTACTTTCTTTCAATATCTCCAACATGAGGAATTTCTTCTTCATTGTTGGAACAGTTACTTGTTCAGGTAAGCAGGAGATAATAACAGTTAATCCTTACATAGGTACTTAGTGTTAAGACATTTATTATTTATTTTAGGCAGTTTGAAGATATTAACTCATTTAATCTTCACAACAGCCCTCTGAGACACATGTGTTAGTGTCTTTATTTTATAGACAAGGAAATTGAGGCCCAGAGAGGTTAAATAACTTGCTCAAGGTCATAAATAGTAGGATTCAGAGCCAGCATTTAAACTCAGGCAGTTGCACTCAAGTCTCTGCTCTTAATCACTCTTATAGCACTTCCCAAAGTGGTTGGCTTGTGCTTAGGAGTCACAGTGTAGGAAATACTGCCATTTTTGAAACTGGAATTATACTTAGCACAACAAAATGCTCACACTTAAAAGGTGAATACAGGAACTAAAACCAAATTATAAAATTTCAGGCTACGGATTCACACCTCCCAGATAGTTATTTTAGCATCAGCATTATTACATTTCTCTCTCATTTTCTTTTTCTCTGTTTGAAAAAGCAGAAGCTTTGAATTTCAGTGTGAATTTTGGTTTCATTGTACCTATTGTTTCTCCTTTTATACTAGTTCCTAAGCCTTTTGCTTTGCTCATCTATAGAATTGGTCCATTATTCCCATTGCAAAATTCAAAGGAGCTAGAGTATATAAACACTTTGTAAAATATAAAGCAGGAAGAATTTTCAGGGATTGATTTTTATTTATATATTGATAAGGTGACCACTTATCTAGTGTAATTTGAAATCTTCCAACATCTTGGTTTCTCTAAATATCTCTTACCCTATTCTTTTTACAAGTGCTAGAAATGCCACCATTAATGAGTGAATCCTTTAAGTTTTGAAAATTTTATTGGAAAAAACTGATTGTTTAAATGTAAATACCAATGGGAGGCATTACTCTTAAACTTTTCCTGAGATCATCCAACAGATTTTGGCTATCTGCCCCTGTGGGAAGCATATAGGCACCAGACTGAGAAAAGGCTGATAGGACAAAAACACTTTGAAAATAGTATATTGTTGCTAAATATCAGCCTTGAACCATTTGAAAGATGGATTTCATTTTATTAATGAGTTAACATCATTTTCTTAATGATATTACCAATTATGATAATCTTTATAATTCTGTTATAGCAAATTTGAGTGCAATACTCTCATTATTAGAATCCTATTTCATTCATTTATTTATGTTTTATATACTGAGCACCCAGTCTGTATTATACACTGTTTAAGATGGATCACATACGTGGTAGGGCAATGCTTGGTGAAAAATAGGAAATTCAGACAATAAACAGGTGATCACTGCTCAGTGTGTTGAGGGCTGAGAGAGGTGGCAAGCACAGAGCATGCTCTGGCATTACAGTTGAGAAAACTTCCCAATGCCTTTGAAGGGCAGGGCTGGTTTCCCAGAGGAAGGAATATCTAACCAAAGAATCAAAGGAGAAAATTAGCTGGGCAACAACTGGATGGGAAGACAGGGAGGAGATAGGTGTTTCAGATCAAGGGAATAGTATATTTGGTGATTCTTTTTTTCTTTTTTTAAAGATTTTTATTTATCTATCCATGAGAGACAGAGAGAGAGAGGCAGAGACACAGGCAGACGTGGGACTTGATCCCAGGTCTCCAGGATCACACCCTGGGCTGCAGGCGGCGCTAAACCGCTGAGCTACCAGGGCTGCCCTATATTTGGTGATTCTGAGTGGAAACAGAGCAATAAAGATTCAGAGAAGTGAAAGGTATTCCAAAAAGCTTGATCATAGAATGTGAAGGTGAGAACTGGAATCAAAAAGGTAAATAAAGGTCAACAAAGACCTTGTAACTCACATTACAAAGTAGAGATTTTATCAGTATTTACATCAGGGCATTGAAGTGGGATGCCAGATCAGATTTTGCATTTTTGGGTTTCTAGACCCTCTCTGATCTCATCTTCTACAACTTTCCCCCTCACCCTCTATGCTTCAGCCAGATACAGCCCCACCTTATCTCCTACATCCCCTGGCATTCTACTTAAAATCAGTCTTGCCCCAAGGTTCCCATCCCCTCATTTCTTTGTTGAAAGATAAGCTTCTCAATCAGATCTTCTTTATTCACCCTGTATTTTTAAGACCAATCCTCCTTCCTAATATTCTTTACCTTTTGCCTCCAGCTTCTTTCCCTTTCACAATATTTATCAATATCCACTATACTATGTAATCTATCTGTATCATCTACTTACCTGTCCCTCACTAAGTTGTAACACCTGCTAAATGAAAAAAATGAAAGATTTTTAAAGTGGTCACTCTAGCCTCAATGTGGAGATAGGATTGGTGGCCAGGCTATAATCAGAAAGGACAAGGAGAAGTTGTTACAGAAATTCAGACAAGGGCATGATGGTGATCTATGACTGGTTCTAGAACTTTTTAAAAAATACAATGAATAGGGCTTGGTAATTGATTGGGAATGATAGTAGTAGGAGTGGTGGTAAAGTATTGATAAAAGGAAGGAATAGTTAATAATGATGCCCACGTCAAATAGATTGAGTTATTTGTAGAGAAAATATTTATTTCCGTCCCCACTGATGGATTTAGCCGTGTAATTCACCTTGGCTATAGACTATTGGCAGAGCAACATGAATAAGAGCCTTACACATCCTTGGGTTGTTTTGGCTGGCTGTTGCACTCTAATAATGTGGGATCTGAAGGAAATGCTCAGGATAGCTATTTGCCTTTTCAGCCTGGGCCCCAGAATCTCTACATGTGGTACAGACCTGGACCCACCTTGTAACTTGAGACAAGCTAGTTGATCCACAGCAGGAAGCAGAGTTGTCCAGCCAAGCTCACACAAGATCAACCAATGATGTTAACTTTTAGGACTATAGACATGAGAATAAATATTTGTAATTGTAGTCTGCTGAGTTTTGAGGTAGTTTGTTAAACTGTATTATTACGGCAATGACTGACAGTAATTGGCTATTTTGGGCAACTTGGAAGACTGTTATATCTTCTGTAAACTTAAGGAATATAGAAAAAGGAGCAGATTTGGGGGGGCCAATATGTTAGTTTAGACTTAGATATGTCAGGTTTGATATACCTATGTGATATCCAAATGCTTTGGCCCAGTAGGTAGAAAGGTCATTATATTTGTGCCCATAAGTGAGAGCTGATCAAGAGCTATGATTTGGGAATCACTACCACCTAGAAAAGAATGGAAGCAATGAAAGAGTGCAGAGTGGGATCCTAGAACAGAGACCTGAGGGGCATTTCATTTTATAAAGGGTATTGAAAAATCCTCAAAGAGCTAAAGTTCATAAGCAGGTTAAAGGCAGCAGGGCATAGGTGAGAGCAGCATGTTATCAGTCCGGGATTAGGGGCTAGTTCAGCAGGTGTGTCCCATACCCAGCATGCAGCCCCAACTAAGGGCCTCTCTGAGTTTGCTTACATTCTGTTATCCACGACTCTCAAAAGAGACAATAACCCTAGAGAACTCAGAAGACCATTTTATATCACCTCTTCCCAGGCCATATGCAATGGCCATTTCTGAACTCTTCATTATGGAAACACATAACAAGTTACAAGTTCCCTCTGATTATCGAGAAGGGCAAGGAAGGGCAGAAGTGTTCTTCTCTGCTCAATGATCCATGCAGCTCAAGCAATATCCATCGTAGGCAAATTCAAGGCAGAGATAAGTTGAGATGTACAGCCCAGCAGCTCTCATAAATGAATTTAGTTCAAGTTGAATTAAGGTGATCTGTGAAAATGTGTTCCAAAACGATTCTCTTCAATATTGGAGACACCAAATCATTCTGAAAAATGGTTTAGCACTTTTGGTAAATGTTTCTATTATAGCCTTATAATTCTATAGAAGTTAGACTAGGGGCCTCTAATGAGCTTATTGAAACAGTGAGCACTAAATGCTATTTAATATTTGCTGTCACTTTTCTGAAAGCAAAAAGACCTCTTCATTCTGTTTTAGCTGATTGCTCTCAGCTAAATTGTGAATGGGTAAAAAGACCATGTTTACCAGGCATGGAAAAAACAATCTGTTGAAGCTGGAAATTACAAATGATTGTTCTTGGTGAGGAGGCGTGATGGCATTTGAGAGAGACAGGGGCTTTTTCTGCTGGAGAATTCTACGGGCAGCATTTTCAGATTTTATGGGAAGAATCAGTCAGGCTTCTGACTTCTCTTATTGCTTACTGATCAGCCTCACTCAAACTCAACTCAGAATTTGCTGAATCTCAGTTCACAAAGTGCTGCAGGAAATGAGGGACATCAAGGAAGCCAGGGAAGGTTTCCCAAAAGGGTCACATCTGGAAATCTGAAGGAGTGTAATTTAACTGGCCCTGGAAGAGAAGGGATTAGGTCTCTGCATTCAGTATCTCAGGCATTAGGGGAACATGGTAAGTGTAGTTTTGGGAGTGATCACTTGGTTAACTGATTGAAAGGAAGCAAGCATTTGTAATAGGAGGCTATTGTAGTGGAGCTGTCCAGATAAGAGATACTGGTAGGTTGGATTAGTTGACTATGGACATGAGAAGATATATTTGAGAGACAATTAGAAGGTAGCCTAGCTAGAGCTTGGGAATGAATACAGAATGATGAAAACGGAAGTTGTAAGATTCAACTTGGAGGTTGACCTTATCTTGGAAGAGAACCAGTTTCTCCTATTTAGTTATTTGGAACCCAAGGTAAAGGGAGCTGGTACCAGAAAATAATTAATTTGGTTTTTGCAATTTTAAGGATGAAGACATCCAAGTGGAGATGCAGGTAAGCAGGTAGACACATTGATCTGGACTGCAGAGCAAAGTCTGCCTGGGGATAAAGATTGGTGTGTAAATTCCATCAGTAGCAATTAAAGCTGAAGGCATGAATTAATTCTGGTAGGGAGAGAATACTGAGGGAGTAAAGTTTAGGGTCTTAGAAAGCACTTGCTACAGAATTTAATGCCTGGAGGATGGAGGGTGAGATGTTTGGGAAGACAAGATAGGGGATATGGAGGAGGAGAAGCAGAACAGTGAGATATCTCAGAAACAAAAGAACGTAGGGTTGTAAGAAGGGATACGTGGTCAGCAGCATCAAGTAGAATAAGAATTTAGAAATATTCACTGAATTCAGTGACATGGAGGCAATTGGTAGGCAATGAAAAGAAGAAACCATAGTAGAATGGAGTATGGATATTGGATACATATAAGTCCTCTTAAAGTTTGACTTCAAAGAGGGTATTAGATGAACTAGGAGGGAAATGGCAAGTCAAGAGAGGTTTTTGTTTATTTGTTCTTTATGTGAGAGATAATTGATACATGTTTAAAAGTAAATAGGATGAGAAGGATGGTAATAGTATACTGGGAGAGATAAATTATCTTGAAAGTAGTATCATTAAAGAGTATATAGCAAGGTACACCAAGGAGTGTGCACAAAAGATGGAGTGGCAGTGTAGGTCCTTGGAGGATGAGGGGATCAAAAAAATGAATAATAGCCAGGATATTAGATAGGGAATCCATGGGGAGGATGAAGTGCCCAGATTTACAGTAGAACTTGGAATGGAGAAATGGGTTATGAGCCAAGTACCAAAGTCTATAGATAATAAGTAGGCAAAATCAAGAATGTGATAGATAACAGCAATGAGGAAAGGAGAGGGTGATAATTGCTATAAGGCCTAAAATCAAAGCAGCAGATATTTTCTTGAGAAGGTGAGAAGTAGTGGTGGAGAGTAAGGAGGACATCAACCCCACCTATGTCTGTAAAGTCACAATTTGAGAGAGCTGTATTAAAAGTAGGGTCTTTAAGGGTGGAGAGTGTTCAGTTAAAACCAGGCATCTTGGTGAGTGCTTGGGGTGAGCTTGGGAATTGAGGGGATTTCTGGATTTCTGTTGGATTTGGGGTAACAGATCCACTGTAGACAATGGTAGGCTAAGTATTATCAAAAATAATAATTTTCTTGTAAAATTTCTTCATTAAGTACTTAGAGTTTAAATATTGACAACAAGACAGTACATTTTTAAAAAGCAAATATCTCAAAACTTGTCTAACTTTAATTCTGATGTTTTCAATTGGGGTTTTAAACTAATAAAGGATATTCCTTTTTATTTATTTTTATAATTTATTTTTTAAACATTTTTATTTTTTTATTTAAATTCAATTTATCAAAATATAGTATAACACCCAGTGTTCAACTCATCCTGTGCACTCCTTAATGCCCATCACCCAGTTACTCTATCCCCCCACTCACTTCCTGTTTTGCAATACTTTGGTCCCCAGAGTTAGGAGTCTCTCCTGGTTTGCCTTCCTCTCTCATTTTTCCCCACTCAGTTTCCTCCCCCTTCCCTTATGGTCCCTTTCACTATTTCTTATATTCCACATATGAGTGAGACCATACAATAATTGTCTTTCTCCAACTGACTTACTTCATTCCAGTTCCATCCACATCAATGTCAATGGCAGTCATCCTTTCTGATATTTCTTTTTAGACTATAATTTGAAGGCAAGTAGTTTCTGGCTGGGATATTAGAGATTTAACTAGTTTTTTAAATATTAAAAATAATCAGGATTACATTTCCCCTGAACGTTATATATTGACTATCCCATTGTGCAGCCAGGGGACTGCACCAAAGAGCCACTCTAACAAAGAGCAAATATTTTATTTGAATGGGGTTTTCAGTGCACACAATGCCAATGTGCACGATAGTGCTATAAAAATGTACCACTTGCAAGACTATGCTTCACCTTGAGTGCAGTGAGTCTTCTACATGGATAAAATTTAGTAAGTGTCCAATAGCTCCCAACAGCCACACACTGTAGTCAGAGCTTCAAGAGCTTTTACCAACTCAATCAAGCAGGAGGATTTCAAGTCAAGTGCTAGCACCCAGACAAGCACACTTTTTATATTACTTCTGTATCTGTGTGTATTCATTTTTATTCCTTGGAATGTGCTCAGCTCTATTTTGGGGGCTAAGAGAATCTTATCTTCTCATCAGAAAGTTGATAAAGAATCAAAAGATACTGAGCTTGCACAATTTTGATTAGGGGCATTTTAATAACATAGAAAAAGAGAACAGAGTTTATAAAATGAATTAATAGTTAAACCAGGAACGGGACCAGGGATTTCTGATTCTCAATTTGCCAGTTAGCTTTGGGCCTTAACACACCATATTCATTTTCATTTCCATTTTAAATGCCCAAAGAGCTTTTTTCATAGACACCTATGTTGCCAACTATCTTTTTAGAACCTGGCTCCAATTTTTTTTCCCCTTTCTCCAATACATAACTAGCATGCATACTATAAATTGCCAAAAAGATATGGGCAACCATCCTTATAAGATTAGCTTTAAAAAAATGCAGTCATCACAGCCAGTGTTAAAAATTCCTATTCCTAATTGGCTATGATAGGGAATAGGGATATGGTTCTTGAGACCTCAAAGTCACACAGACATTGGAAAAGTGAAGAGAATGGTAATTTTCCAATGTCCCTAATTAGAGCCATCTGTGCTTCCATAGTGCTGTTCCCCTAATGCATTCTAATGCAAAATAGCCTCTTCTCTTGTTTATTTTGGAACACAGCTGTTCTCTTAATTGAGCCTAACAGATAATGGAAGCATTGTTGCTCCTCTCATCCCCTTCTCTAAACTAGCTGGGATTTGAGGAAGATGGGAAGGAAAAATCTTTGCTATTGGGAATCTTTGTGTCTACTCTGATACTCCAAATGTACTTATTTATTCATATTGTTTAAAAATGGGAAGTGAAATTATCTATGTATGTTTACACATGTATGTATGCTATTTCTCTTGGAATTTGAACTTCAGACATTTGCTTTTCCTTGTGTAGTCTCTTGGTTAGATATTGTCAGACTAGATAAAAGAGGAAGGCTCAAACATATAAAAGTAAAGTGCCTTAAATACAAAGACACAGATGGTTAGAAAGAAATAGTTTGAGGAATGATATGCCATGTTAATAGCATAAAAAAGAAAAGGAGTGTTTCACATAAAGATGGTCATTTGATAATGACAAGGGGGTCTATTCAATGGAAAGACAATTCTAAGCTTGTATATTAACTAAATAATATAAGTAAATATAAATGTAACTAAATACAGATTATTTAAAAATAATTAAAAATAGAGCTTCAACATTTATAAAGCAAAAATTGACAGATCTAAAGAAAGAAAGAAATCCATAATCAAAGTTGGAGATTTTAGTATTTTGTTTTCAGACATTGTTAGACAAAGTTGACAAAAGCATATACAAGGATGTAAAGAATCTGAGTAACACAGTCCACCAGTGGCTGTAATTTATATTTATAGAATACTAAGCCCAACAATTATTAAAAAAATTTTTTTAAGTCACTCTCAATACAATTGAAAATACTTAAATCTTATAAAATCTATTCTTTAACCCTAATGTAACTAAATTAATAATTAATGGCAGTAAGAGACTTGTAAAATTCTCAAATAATTAGAAATGAACACGTTTATTCATAATTCACTTCTAATAATTCATAGGTCAAACAAGAAAACACTTGGGAACTTAGAAAACATTTCAAACTGAATAAATAAGGTAAATATAACCTATCACTATTTGGAGGATGCAGCTTATGCAGTTCTTAGAGCTAAATTTATAGTTAGCATATTTTAAGAAAATAAAGTTAAAATTAAGAATCTAGGTTTTTATATCAGGAAGCTTTAAAAGAAAGGAAAATCAAACCAATGTAATCAAAATAAATTTTATCAAGTAGAAAAGTAAACAGTCAAAATTAACAAAGATAAAATTTTGTGCTTTGAAAAAATTAATGACACTAATAAAGCTCAAGCAAACCAGAGCAGGAAGAAAAGAGTAAAAATACAAATTACTTAGATGAAGGAAATAATGTCATTCAGATTTTAGGATCATAAGCCCTAATGCATAATAAAACAGCTAATAAAAATATTATGAATAACTTTATGTCAATAAATTCAGTAACATAAGATGGAATGGAAAAATTACTTGAAAACATTTCTTGCCAAATGTATAAAGATGAAATAGAAGATCTGAATATTATATTTAGGAATAAAATTAAATCCATAATTAAAAATTTTCTCATAAATATAACTCCTAGACCACATGATTTTGTTAGTAAATTTTACCAGTCATGTAAAAAAGAGATCATAGAAATCTTACATAAATTCTTTCAGATAAAGGAAAAGGAGAAATACTTGCCTATATTTTTTATTATACAAAAAACTGGCAAAACATTACAATATAGGGAATTAATCTCTCATAAGCATAAAATACATTTTTGAAAATTAAAAAATGAATCCAACAATATATAAACAGGTATGTCATGAAATCAAGTGGGGTTTTCTAGTAACATAAGAATTGCAATATTTGTAAGCCATTCAAGGTAGTGAACTACATGAATAGAATAGAGAAGAAGTTATAGATTTAGTTTATAAATCTATAGATTTTAGTTATAGATTTATCTTAGTAGAAGCAGAAAAAAATCATTTGAGAAAACTCACTCATGATAAAAATTCCCAGCAAATTAAGAATAAAAGATAACTTAAAGGGCACCTAGGGATGGAGTGAATGCTTTCTCCTAGGAATGGGAAAAAGACAATGATGGCCATTCTTGTCATTTTTTTCAGTAAAAACAGTATTGTTTTTGAATTTTCCATCAATTATAATAGGCAAACATGCTCTCCTCTCCTAATTTTTACAACTTTAGGAGAGGGGAGCATGATTTTTTTCATATAGAAAGTATTAAAGAGTCTACCAAAATTATTAAAATTACTAAGTAGATTTGATAATGTCAGAAGATGAATCTATCGATCAATGTATATAAATGATCCAACAATTGGAAAATTAAGTTAGAAATAAAATTCTACTTATAATAGCATCCAAAATATCAAATAGTTAACAAATACTTTTAAAGATATATGTAAAAACCTCTACACTGAAAACTATAAAATATTGCTTAATTTTTACAGTCTGAAAAGTAGAGAAATATGCCATAATTGTGGAATAGAAAAGCCAATGTTGTTAAGACATCAATTACTCGAATGCACCTAACTATTTAATGCAGTTTTAGTCAGTATTCAAGAAGGCTTTTTAAAAAATGGGAACTGAAATTTTTTTTAAGATTTTATTTATTTATTCATGAGAGACACACAGAGAGAGAGAGAGGCAGAGACACAGGCAGAGGGAGAAGCAGGCTCCTCGCAGGGAGCCTGATGTGGGACTCGATTCCTGGACCCAGGATCACACCTGAGCCGAAGGTAGACGCTCAACCCTTGAGCCACCCAGGTGTCCTGGGAACTGATTTTTTAAAAAAATGAGTTAATTTGCATAAATAAGGAAATAAATAGAAGTCTTCTTTAAGAAAGACAAACACACTTATGTAAGAGTCTAGTGAAAAATAACAATTGACAAGAGGTCTTGTTTTCTGGGAGATAACATAGTGATGGAGTCTCTGTCAAACTGGAAAGAGCTTGTCTCAGGAGGGCAGTACCTACTGAGCTAGTGGTAATTGTTGTGTTGCTATGTGAAAATGGTGATGGCCAACATTGCTAGAGCTTCTGAATTTTCAAAAGAAGCTAGAAATTAGGATATTTATGTGAACGTTTCTGTTAATTTTTGAAATAATCCAATCCATATTGTAACCATGAAAATTGAAAAAATAGCATAAAAAATAATATGTCCAAGGGTCATATTCCATCCTTTCATGCTCTGATATAGACTTTAAGACATGGTAGTTCTTTTTTCCTTTTTTTATATTTTATTTATTTATTCATGAGAGACAGAGGGGCAGGGGGCAGAGACACAGGCAGAGGGAGAAGCAGGCTCCATGCAGGGAGCCTGATGTGGGACTCGATCCCGGGACTCCAAGATCACACCCTGGGCCCAAGGCAGGTGCTAAACCACTAAGCCACCCAGGAATCCCCAAGATATGGTAGTTCTAGAAAGAAAATAGCCAATGGGGGATAGAACTGGGTATGATTTTGAACACCTAAGCTCATCATTGTGGAAATCTGTACTTTCTATTTTAGGCATTAATTTCAGGAACTGCTTGTATTCTTGATAAGGAAACTTTTGAGTCTTTATTTTTTTTTCTTTTGAGTCTTTATAAAGTTAAGTAGCATATACAGCATGGAGGAGCTGGCATTCAGGCTCTTGATTGCATGATTTCAGAGCTCAAACTCTCAACCACAAAATTGTTTCTCCCCAGTGGAGATCAGAGGTGGAGAGAGAGAAGTCCAAGCTGAAGAAGCCATATCAGTAAGGAACATGTTTCCTCTTCTAACTTGTGTCCTCTCCTTCCACTTGTCACCCAGAGGAACGGCAGAGCTTTTCTTTGCTATATCCAGACCTAGACAATCAGCACATTCACGTTAACTCTTTACATAGAGAACATCATCTGGGAATGTAACTATTTAAAACCTATCACTTTCTCTGCTAACACAGTTCAAAATCTCAGCTGAGCTCAGCAAATACAGTAGTTTAGGGTTGGAACTAATAATCTACTTGAGCATCTGTGAGTCAAGTGAACTACATTACCCATTCTCACATGTGGTTGAAATTAGAATGAGAAGGCAAGCCCAGGAAGCATGGTAAAGTGCAGAGACACAGAAAACGAAAACAAAAACAAAACACAGGGGCACATGGAGGAATCCTGGATTGCTTCCCAACCTGCCTGACTACCAGAGCTGCTAAGGCAAAATCTCACCCAAGCCATCATCAGGAGGAGCTTCCACTACTATTACTTTCTCAGAATCTTGGCCAGCTCAGCAGGATCCTTCTGTGGTTCAGGGGATGAAAGCCCAAGGATACAGAGTAGTGTTCCAGCTAAGAATAGGCCCTTGCCCTCAGAGAACCAATGGGATCAGTCATACTTCCAGAGCGCTGTAAGCAGGTAAACTGAGTTGAGTTGGTACATATGGATGCTAAGCCATCTCCCAAGTCATGTGGGCTCTTGTGTTCCCAAGATGGATTTTGGCGCCTTCCCTTCCTTTCTCTCTTGTCACTTGCCCTGGTCATCTACTTCTTCATTCCCCAACAAATTCTGGTGGGGAATACCAGAAACAAAGGCAAAGCCAAAATAGTCGTGAGAAGTTTGAAAAATGTCAGTAAAGGGAAAGGATGTTGAGTTTGTTAATTAAAGGTAGACTTTTTTTTTTTTTTGGTAGACTTATTTTTAAGTATTGTTTTAAATAACAATAATTCAGTGGACATGCCCCCAGAATATTCACAGCTGGTGAGACATATACTACTCTAACATAATCATTGCCACACAGAGATATTTACCCAGCACTTTCAGATCATGGAGGAGGGCACGACTGATTCTGCATGAAGCCAGTTGAGAGTGGGAGTAAGAAAAGGCTCATTCATGTTGGGTGGTTAGGGCCACATTGCATGCACCCAGCATAAGAGCACCATTCTCCAGCCCTATGCCCCATGCATTTGTTCAGTGCAATCCTCTCTATAAATCTCCTGCCCAAACCCAAATTGGAACAGTTTCAATGGTAGGACTTTTCAATTACCCTCAGTTGTTAGCACTCTTTAACCTCCACTCTTGAGAAATGCGTTCACTTGGTCCATACTCACCCTTGATAATTGGCGTGTGCCTTCCTAGGAAAGTTGCCAAACATCTGATGCATGACTTGCAGATATTCCATCTTGATGGAAAGTCTGACCCTTTGTTGCTCTATGCTTCATCTGAGTTCTCCCCTCTTTTTGCCCTCTTTGCTTCATTCGTGCTTTCCCCTATAATCTGTCTTGTATATTCTTGCTCTGCTTCTCCCTGAAGACCTCCTGGCCCCCAAACTACTTTTCTTATTTGCAACCCAAATACTGAACTTACCTCCTTCTATTTCCCTCATGGCTTTGCCTTAAGGTTTGACCTGACTTTTCTGAAATGATTGACATTTTGCTAATCAACATGATAGGTGTTTATGGGTGTTTATTCCTCGAACTGTTGCTCTGGGACTTCTCATGCTTTAAAGAATAAGAGCTGGGCTTCACAGTCAGGACTGGGTTTGTATCTTATTTAATAAATGTATGTCCTTGGGTGAGTTACTTGAACTCTTGGAGTCTTTGTTCCCTTACATGTGAGATTGTTATGATAATATCTACACTGCTTAAGTCATGGAGCTGGTGTGAGTAGTTAATGAAACAATGCCCATAAGACATTTAGCACAATGACTAAAACATAGTAAATTTTCCATAAATGTAACATATTGCACGAGTTGCCATCCAGTCACATATAATAGATGTTCAATAAACACTGTGCAAAGTCAACAGGGGAAACAGCCAGAGGAATCAAAATAAGAACTCACACCAAAATATCCTTGGGAGCTGAAGTTATATTTCTAAATCAAACTCATTATGTATTTTATGCTTTACCTCACATTTTCTGGGAGAGGGAGGCTATACGGTGTATTGAGCAGGGGACGAAGAGAAACCAATTCACATACCTCTGATTTCTGCCCTGTTAAAGAATGGAAAGCTCAAGCCTCAGTCATGCTGGCTGGCAGTGCAAGGATGAAATCCTGAATTTGTGAGATCTGTCACCTTTGGATGCACAAATACAACACGCAACTACATAATGCAGTGTGGAAATTAAGTACGATACGTTATATCAGTTCTAGGCACATTAGTGGAGATTGAAAACGGTTTCACATTTAGACATTTTCAATGGATGATAAATAGGGTTAATGGATTGTAACTGAAATATTCCTGCCCATTTAAATCTTTCAGGGAGCTTTTTAAACTGGTAAATACGTATTCTTATGATGGTTTGCAAAAATCTGCTCTAATTCAGTTTTGAGCTGCTTAGGACTATGCAAAAATGCAAAAACATGCTTGCAGAAACATCCGAGCCCTGCCACTTAAAAACACAACACAACACAAATCAGCATAAATGACATTTTAAATCATTCAGCTTCCCAGTCTCTTTTGAAGTCCTGCACATTAGAGTTGGTCTGATGTTAATCTTCTTTTAAGAATAAAATCCAAGGAGAGTATTTTATTTTGTATGTTTATCTTGGAAAGCTTTGGAATGCTCAGGACTGCTCTTTGAATTGATTTGTGTATGTGTCCACATATATGGGAAGCAGAAAAGGGAATCTGGGGTCATAGGTCTTGTCATCTAGTTGCTGCAGTATCTTCCACATTACCATACCTGACCTTGAGGGAGCCAGGCTGATGACAGTCAGGGGAGGAAACTGACTGGACAGCCAGGACTGTGACCCTGTGTGGAGTTAGCCAGTACTGCTGCCCTCCTGTAACTCCAGTAGCTTGACAGAGGCACTCCCTGAATAGCTTTGTGATCAGTTGTCTTCACCGAAATGCTCAGTAGGTAACTGCTGTGCTGTCCTCTAGTGATAATGGGACAGTAGAAGTGGAAGGAGCCCCATGGCTGTGGCATCTCAGGGTCACAGATCAAACCCCAGGCACAAAGGAAAAATCTGAAGCAGCAGCAGCAGCAGCAGCTTTCTCTGGGAGCTGGCGAGCCCAAGGCACCGTGGCTAGTAGGAAAGGACAGGGCAACACAGGTGATGCCAGACATGAAGGACAATTCAAGTGGGAACTTGAATCAAGTTTCTAAAGCATATATCACACTTGAGGGAAAAATAGGAGAGAACTATTCTTTTTTAACCCACATTCTGGGCATAAGAGTCATTCCACTGTGGAATCGACATACCTGTGCTCTAAGGAAGAGTGCTAGGATTTGGGTAGAAAATCTGCCTTCAAGGCATTTACTAGCTAGAAGTTTGTTCTTTTGAAAAGAGGCATAGAGGACTCTAAACTTTAGAGTCCTACGTAAGTGTTATCTCCAGTAGCACTATCATTAATTTTCTCAGGCTATAATGTGACAAAATGGAGATTGCTTCTCCTTATAAGCCTGTCACATCCAGAGACTTCAAACTCTATGACTATTGACTTCCCGGTGGATGGACCGGGGAAGCAGGTTCACCTCACTCACATTTACATCTTACTTTGACACAAGAAGCCTCCATAGCATACATGTAACAAGTTAAAGAAAATAAATACATATTAAATGATTTAGTAACAGTAATGGTAAATCAGGTATCAGTGTGTTTTTAGACTTTACCTTCAAGGGATTTAGAAGAATGGATGGCTGGTGGAGGAAAGGAGCTAGGGCCAGGACCATGTGTTATATAAATTAGCAGCCCTCACTTTTCTTTTTGAGGAGACCTTGAACATTCTGACCAACCCGAGCCACTGACAAAATGTCATTAGTGCTTTATTTGACTAAGGGCAGTAATACAAAACAAAACAGAAAACTACTATGTACTCTTATTCTCATTTCATAAAGGAAAGACCATTTTAACACCTAGCCTTCCAAAGTTTGAAAGAGACAATCAAAGTTTTCTTAAGAGCATTAAGAAAAACATACCTAAAATCCTTTTCATATCTTAAAAAAGTCAAAATATTGTCATCATGACCAGTGGGATCTGCACACGTGCATTTGGGGACTATTTATGTGGATGATTCTGGGTACCTCATCTTCAAGACCTTTCCGAAAGCCACTTTCTCCAGGCCTCCTCCTCTTCTCTAAGCAGCTATGCCATCTTAAGAAGAAATAGGGACAGATGAGACTATCATATTCATATTCCCAGAAGCTAGTAAGCCTTATTATGACAGTTCCTGGAATAATTGATTTCTCATTGCATTGGGCATTTGACAGCCACACATTTTCCCTTATATGTTTTTCATCACAGACATAGAAAGCAAACCACTCAAGATAATGGAATAAAGTACCACATTAGGATCTGTAAGCATATGTGCATTTATTCATAACAATGCTGAAAAGAATTTAAGGCATTTAAATCAATTGCACATGTATTCACCATATAATTTAATTAGCACTTATGGAAGGCACCATAAGAACTTCTATTACGCTGTTTCCATTACAAATAATTACAAACAAAAAATACTTGTAGCATTAGAGACGGTGTTCTCTTTGTGATTACAGGAGGGCAATTTATTTAAAAGCTTCACTGACGTCATGTATGCAATAGCTATTTGTCACTTCAGCAAAAAGCAATAGATAGATCTTTGCTGAAGGAAATTGTGTTTGTCATCGTAGCACTTCACATTATTTAAATATACATAATGAAGCCCATA
Source organism: Vulpes lagopus (assembly GCF_018345385.1). Taxonomy (NCBI): domain Eukaryota; kingdom Metazoa; phylum Chordata; class Mammalia; order Carnivora; family Canidae; genus Vulpes; species Vulpes lagopus. The sequence goes on from NC_054828.1 coordinate 35,016,840, forward strand.
GAGTTAGGTAATCCTTATCTACTTAAATTGTCTGATTTTAAAATCAAATAGAAATTTCAGAAAAAAGAAGGGAAAATAGTAACCTCAGTGTTAGTATTAACAGTAATAACTATTACTATTTATCGAATGCCTACTGGTTGCAGGGTAGAGAACTAGATTGAACATAACAATGCCTCCAATTCTCACAAATAACTCTAATTCTTACAAATGATCTCCATTTTGCTTAAGATAAAGCTGAAACCCAGCCAGTTCCTTATGTAAATTTTACAGAATCAAGTTAGAGTCATCAAGAAATCAGCCTGTATCAGAACACTCGCTATTATTTCCAGTACAGGACATTGTTTTTACTAAGGTATAATGCTTTAGTGTAAACAATGGGTGAAAATCCTCTGTGACCTGCCTTCTCATTTTCCTTTCAGAAGAGCCTACAGAGTCTAAACTACATGCTGATATGTGCAGACAAACCTCTAAGCAGTAAAGTGAAATCAGACCAACTCAGTTGTTTCCAACTTTCATTGCAAATCAAAGTTTTGACTATCTTAGGGGAAGAAAACAAAAATATATTCCTCCGTAAATATTTTTCACAAGAACAAAAGACCTTTTTTTCTACTTCCACAGTCAGAGACCAAGGTACAACCAAAAGATCTCCTGCATACTTAAAATACAACACCACGGGGGAACCTCATTTTTGTAGAGTAAGGCTGAACTTAAGATAGGGAGTACAGACATTGGTTGCTTCATCTCTTCCCTTTCAAATATTTTTGATGACTTCCCAAAAACACAGCACAGTTCACATCTCAATCCATTTCTTCAGGGACAGTATCAGTTCATTGGGTAGACATGGCTGGTAAGTTTGATAAACTGGTACTTCAAGTCCTTTAAAAGTAGACAGCCTTAAAACACTCAATTGAAATTGCTTGTTAGTAGAAAATTACATCTAAAAAGCCATTATTAAGAGTGATAGCTACCTCCACAGCTTGCTTCTTTCTGTGACTCTGAAACCATTCTTAGTGTTGTTGGAAAGTGGCACATTCTGTTATATTGAATTGTAAATATATTTTCAGCAAGATAGCACTTTACCTGGAACTCTATAATTGTAAAAAAAACACTTATCGGAATGGATCAGTGTTTTTTCCAACTGGTGTAAGCTAAATAAAGCCATCTTGGAACTTTTTATAGTTCCTCTCTAGGAAACTACTATGTATATTAGCCTTGTAAAGGTTCTGAGAAGTTCTGCAATAAAGAAACCTGTTTAAATTTCTTTAACTAAGCAGTTATAATTTGAGAGTGCAGCCCTACGTTCTGGCACTTCTATTAGCATACTGCAGAACAATTAGAGGAGACTCAGAGATATGCTGTCCAGATACTTCTTCAAGGAGGGCCTTCTTGTCCCAGCTGTCAGCGACTTTAGAGTTTGCCTCATTCTCAGAGAGCCTTACCCAAGGGTTTATACTTCCCAGTGGTCAAGAGGGAGATGAGCCCACATCCAATGGCTTACTAAATGAGAGTATAAAGGCCTAACTATTTTGATCAAATGTAAGATAGTTTTGACTAGCTCTAGGTCTCTCCATAGAGTGGGATGAGGTTTTGGTGAGCCTGAATAGCAGTGTTACTTTTCCTCTGCTTAACCCTGCTTTCTCTCCCTTTCTTCTGCATGGTTAATTTCAATAAGTAACTAGAACACCAAGCTCTAGCTCATAACTATTTCTAGGGAAATTCATTTGTGAATTTGTTAATAGGAGTGATCCAAGAAAACAGCTCATGAGGTGAGATCGTAGAGCTAGATAGCTTACTACCCAACAGGCAGTGGAGACCCCATTACTGGTTGTATGGGAAGCACAGAGGGCTTTATTTGTGGCAGTTGAATTGATTACATTTTCATCATTAGTGAATTGAATGCCTCATGTAAAAGAAGGCATTAACTGGTGTGATTTTCCAGGTATTTGAGAAATCCAGAAGAAGTAGTATCTATATGGGTGATGAAGTAGGATGGCTATTGCTAATACCAATGGTATTCCTGAAAAGAATATCAATAAGTTTTGATTGGTTACCATGAAATTGAAAAACCAATTTTAAAACTCAGAGTGATTTTCTGGTAGCTTATAAAGATGCCCTCATCTCCTGACATGGGAGAGAAGAGAAAGTTGAAGGCAAGACCTAGGACTTAACAGTCACAGTGGCTGAGCTCCAAAGGAGGTTAAATGGTCAACCAATGCAACTCTGTTACTCCAAGATTAGGACACAGGTTGGGAAATATATGAGTCATTGATATCACTCTACAATACTTATTGAGCCAGATGAACAACAAGTGGCTAGCAACACTGGAGGCTTTGGTAAAACACATGAGCTTCAAAAGATAGAAGATAAACCCTATGAAGATTCAGAGGCCTGTTATGTCAGTAACATTTTTTAGTTGTTTGATGTTCAGGGGTGTTTTGGGACATATAATACAATTAGAAGACAAGTTATAGAGCACTTAGTGTCTGAAACTTCCCACCATGAGCCAGTTCAGTCAGCTTTAGCAAGCCACAACATGGGGCAGGCCTAGTATTCCATTATAAGAAGCAAGTGGCATTTGGTATGTCTGGAATGATGCATTTTTTTCACGAGTGGGGCACAGCAAACTGATAAACTAATCTCCCATGTCATCCCTAGTGGTGCTCCAGAGCTCCTTCCTCCACTCACACCTATGGTCATATGAGCAATTCCTTAAGATCTGGATCAAAAAGCCTAAGTTTGGTTGTTAGTTGTGTCAGCTTAGTATATAAATGCAAGTCAAAAAAAAAAAAAAAAAAGATGGCAGCTCCACAGCACTTAGTAAAACAGTGCTAAGGGAAAATCATCTCAAAGGGTGGAGTGGGACACCAAGTTCTCAAATTGTATGGATAAAGAAGTGGCTTGAGGTTACATACAAACTCTTGGGCAGCGATAAAGAGCCTGGCTAGCTGGCCAGGAGCTTGAAAGAAGAAAACCTGGAATTTGGGAATGAGGTCTGACCTAGAGACATGTGAAGAACATTTGGAAATAAGCATGAGGTAGAATATTTGTGTCACACATTTAGTACCTACAAGAGGGTCACAGCAGGGACAAGACACTAAACACCTAAGTAGACTGCATGACTTAAACACGGTTATCCCTCAACTTAGTCATTGGCTATCCCAGGGTTGGCACAATAAGCATTTGGGTGGAGTGGTCATAGTTGGAGAGACTGAAGTTAGATCTAACAGGGCCTAACAGGATGGTCTTCGGTTTACAAAGGCTGAAGTGGCTATACTGCTTCTGATCATCCACCTGCCAGAGACAGAGATGAACACTGGGCTCCTGATGTGACAATATTCCTCAGGGAGACCCAACAACCATGTGAGGCCAAGTTGACCATATTTGAAACACCTCTATCCTGTAAGGACCACATGTTCTAACAGTAATAGATACATATTCCAGTTATCAGTTTGCCTTTCTGACTGTGGCTCAGGCCAGCACTACTTTTCCAGTGGCTTACAGAATGTTTCATCTATCCACATGGGATCCCATATAATACTGTCAGACCACAGGAGTCCTCTTTCAGCAAAGTGAATGTTGGAATGGGCCCAAGAGCATGAGATTCACTGGGAAGAATCACATGCTATACCATTAGGAAGTTTCTGTCCTAATACAGAATTGGAATGACCTCTGAAGCTCAGCAGACATGGTAACTGAGAATGAGGGGGATTTAGAGGGGCTAGTAGAAGGAGGAAAAAGGAGTATCACCTGAAGCCTTGAGAATATATACAGTGGCAGGGACTGTAGCTGGCTTCACTAACTTCTCCAAAGTTTAACCCAGAATGAGAGGCCCACTAGAATACTAAAGGTGCTACTTCCAGAACAAATAGGAGTGGATCTGAGCAGCACAAGGGAGCAGACTGAAAAATAGGGATGTGCTGCCCTTCTGCCCTTTCAACAAAGGACTTCTTTCCTCAAGGAGTTGTTAACTCCTTGAGGGTTTGCCTCAGTCACAAAATGCTACTTCTCCCAAAGGCTTATCTTTCCCATGGTGGATGTTTGGCTGATTCAGATACATGCAGGACAACTTTGATAGGCTGTATTAACATATAGATCTCCAGTGATAAAATGAGGCTTTGCTGGGTGTGACTCAACACTTCACCTTCTTCTGCTGCTCATTCTGTTGCTTCCACTTCCTTTCACAGATATTGATCACTAACATAGACCCCGGACTCCAAAGCATCAGCTTCAGGAAGCCCTAGCAATGACAAAAAAAAAAAAAAAAACACTCCATAAATTACTAATTTGGAAAAAAGTTATACTAGAAGATTATAAGAATGAACTACAACCTTCTTCTCACTAGTTCTCTAAAAATAACAAGCATCTTAAAAATTTTTTACCACTATCTTTCTATCTTAAACTTTTCCACCAAATTTTCTCGTCATTAGTATATAATCATTAATTAAGTGTATATAGGTTAAAACAAGCAGAGAGAAAGAAAGGAAGAAAGAAAGTAGTAAACACCTTCATGCTAGGCATTACTATGCTTAGAAACTATAAAGGAACTTGTGGCAGTACAGGATTCCATGTTGGCTATACGCGGCTTACAGTCCTATTGAAAAGCAAGAAACATGAACAAAATCAGAATAAAAAATTAAAAAGCATTTTACTTTATAGTGCAATAGTCATAAGACTGTGTGTGATTAATGTTTCAACGAAGGGATACGGTAATATCCCTTCTGTTCTAGAATCTGGAGTCACAAAAGAGTGGACACAGTCAAAACACTAACAAAAGATTAAAAAGAAGTTCAGAGGGAAGTTTTTAGACTCTTCAGAGAAAGGAAGAGATTTGAATTGAATTGCTTCCTTCCTTCCACATATACTTGTTTTTTCAGTACACCTGTATAAAATAAAAATGCTCAAAATAATTATTTGAAAAACAATCTCCATATTCGTGCTATGTTCCACAGGTAGGAATTGCTATGGACTGAATTGTTACCCCCTCCCCAAATGGATCTGTTGAAGCCCTAACCCTCAGTGTGACTGTATGTAGAGAGAGAGCTTTTAGAAGGTAATTAAGGTTAAATGAAGCCATAAGCATGGGGGTCCTAAACTGGTAGGCTTGATAGCCTTAAGAGAAGAAGGAGAGAGCAAGCTCTCTCTTTCCACGTGCGTGCACCAAGGGAAAGCCATGTGAATATAGTCGTGAATGTGCTAAGAGCTCTCTTTCTTGGCCTACAAGCCAAGAAGAGCACTCTCACCAGAAATTGAATCTGCCCACACCATGATCTTGGACTTGCCAGCCTCCAGAATGGTGAGAAAATAAATTTCTGTTGTTTAAGCCACCCATCCCAGACTATGGTACTTTGTCATGTTTAGCCTAAGCTGATTCAGACAGAAATTATCCTAAAAGGAGAGGTGGCCTCTTCCCTGTCAGATTTTATATCTTGCCAGAAAAAGAAAACACTGGCAAGACCCATGTCAAGAAGGGAAATGTTCCAAATGCATGTGTTGTGTATGAGTAGGAGAAGGAGGAAGATAAAATACACACATATATCCCACTTTATTTTAGTTTGATATACCAACTTTACTTGATTATAAGATATTTATAATTTTGTAATCCAGTAAGTACAAAATAAGCATGTTGGGTGAGAGACATAAGGGAAGGAAAATATTCTTGGAGCAGGAGCAAAGACCCTACGTGGCAGTTTGGAGGGTGGATGTGGTATAGGGTGAAAATTGGTGATACAATTTTTGATTTAAATAAGACAGAGCAAGTAAAATGAACAGAAGCCACTGCACCTAAATGCAGAGCCTCATTTACATAGAAACAGGAACAATTTCATGTTTAAGAAATGTCAGTTTTCTATAAATACGGAGGTTCAGTCATTACCACCAGAATTATTCATTATACTATGATTCAAAACAAGATGAATATACTGGGCCAACATTAGGACTCCAATCCCCAAAGCGGCCTTTCATGTATTTTTCAAAACTGACTGTGTCCATCCAAAAATAGAAGTGTGCTGAGTATGTGATAAGGTCAGGGGGAGAAAAAAAAGAAAGTAAGGAAGAAAGAAAGAAATGAACTCATTTCTTTCCGATTCAAGTGAGCAAGGACTAGTCATTATAAACGTTTGGGATATTTAACTGAAGTTCTCATCTCCATAGATTTTTTTTAAATTTGAAATTTGGTAATGGAAGAATATTAGGATTTAAGTTGTCCGTCCGATTTGCTCTGCATCACTGCCACCTGCCTCTTCACCCTCTTCTCTCTTCTATTTACCTATATCTTAGCCATTCTTCAAGTCTGCCTGAAACTCTCACTTCATCCAGAAAGTCTTTTCTTATGATTTCCTTTTAGGATTTGCTGGGGGAATGTGTGTGTGTGTGTGTGTGTGTGTGTGTGTGTGAGAGAGAGAGAGAGAGGGAGAGAGAGAGAGAGAGAGAGATCAAATGCACATGTATACTCTTCTTTATCTTGCTCAAAGTCTAATGGCCCTTTTAAACCTGAAGTTGTATCCCTGACTTCGGTTTCAAAATACCTTGGTCTACTTTTGCTTTTATAGTTTCTTTATCATCATTGCCTCGTTCTCTCAATCTGGAACTCCTGTTAGACACATTATATAAATCTTGAATACATGCTCCTAGTTTCTGAATTTTTCTTTACCATGTTTCATATCCTGTGTTCGATTCCACATTTGCTTCTAGATTACGCATTTTGTCTTCAACAGTGATCATTCTAATAAGTTGGTTCGGTTATAAAGATGTATTTATATTTATTCTCCAAACACTTTTATTTTTATCAAAGAATGCTGAGTTGATTTTATGTAAAAATTACCTACTGTAATCTCAATGAGGCTTCATAGAATTATTTCTAGGTCTTCCATTTTAGTTATGTCTATTTCTTCCAGGACCATTCTTTCTGTGTGTTCACTTTGTTCTAATTTTTCCCAGGGTTTTACTCAAATGAGTGATGGTCGTTGGTGGTCTGTTCATGAGCATGCCTTAACTGGCTTAATGGAGTCAGGTGCCATGGGATTTCTCTGAAGTTCTTCCATTCTTTTCTTTCACAGCCTTCTATTCTGAATGGAAGGGCCAAGTTAGGTTTTGGGTATATAGTCATCCTGTTTCAACTACTTAGAAAACTAGTAGTTGCAAGTTACTTTTTAGGTTCATGGTCATGGAGTTTCCTCAGTTTTGATCTTCCCATTGCCAAGTAAAAAGAGATTTATTCTGGTAGCAGAGAACTTTACTATGTCTCTGTCTTCAGTAGAGCTATCTTCCGCTACCTCTTTTTTTCTTCTCTCATGTCTGTCTTTTCTTTCTCAAAAGAATTTGGAATAAGCGCTCAGATCAAGTCTGAGCCCTCCCCAGGTGGTCAGCATAGTTTCTTCACTTTTTGGATTTCAGCCCAGGGTAAAAAACTTCTGCAGCCTCACCGCTCAACGTGTGTGTGTATGTATTTGCATAGAGACCAACTAGGACAATTACTTTACAGTTCTTTCATAAAAATCTCTCATGGGTTGCCTCAAGAACCCATTTTGTTTTGTTTTTGTTGCATGTGTTTACTTTTAGTTTGATATTTCTCTCTGTTCTCTCTGTGTTTATCTACAGGTTGATTTTCACCTGCTCACATTTTATGGTGTGGTTTACCCAGTTCTGTGAGGCCCAATCCACCTGCTTTTTTGTGTTTCAGGACACTTTTATAATCAATAGCTTAGATTGTTTTCATCTGTTATGAACCTATTTTTGTTGTTTTTTTTTTAAGTTGAACTGAATTTACTGAATATAGTTCTAATTGTTCAGCATATATAAAACCTCAGATTCAAATTTGAACAAGGTGCCTATCAATATTTAAAGGCATACGGTTATTTTGAATATCAACCTTTCATAATGAACCAATTGTTAAATTGAATTAAATGCCAATAACTTTCTTTTTTATGTATACAAAGCCTATTTGGGGGGAAATAGGATCTTGACAAAGGTATAAATTTCCATATCAGAAGTTAACTCAAATTCATACTTTTAAAATCAGATGTAACTATGAAGACTTTTTTTTTTAAAGATTTTATTTATTCATTCATGACAGATAGAATGAGAGCAAGACAGAGACACAGGCAGAGGGAGAAGCAGGCTCCATGCAGGGAGCTGGATATGGGACTCGATCCGGGACTCCAGGATCACTCCCTAGGTGGAAGGCAGACACTAAACTGCTGAGCCACGCAGGCATCCCAAAGACAATTTTTTTTTGACCCACTCTTCATCTTGATCTAATCTTAAAATGTACATCCTGGCAATTTCTTTTATTTACTTTATTGACTAGAAAAATGTAAATGAAAAAAAATGATACCTCTTTATATCGACTAAAATGTTAATATCTGGGTGTATTTGAAAATAGCAACAAGAAGGCATTTTTTAATCTTTTTAATGCAGAATTAGATCTTGGCCATAGCTTAGAGCTACAAAGAGCCTCAGGTTGTTCATTACTAGTTTAAGATGTTTCCACTCCCAGGGGCATTTGCATTTTAATAGAGAACTCTTGTCACACAAAAGCCTTCAAGACCAAAAGAAATTAATCTCTAAAAGTGAAATTTGAGATATTAAGAGAGCTCTGGGGGCAAAGAGAGAGGAATTTTTAAATGGCAGTCTTTTCTCCCACCTTCAAGTTACATCATACCTATCATAAGACAAGCTTTAGTAGGGAAAAGCAGGAATTCATATAACCCCATATTTCCCATAGGAAGTAAAATTCATTTTAAACAGTACAATATCCTAAAGGACTGCCAAAAGTGCATCAAATCATTTATGTATTTTCAAAAATATACACCATGGATCTTTTGATATAGCAGACTATTGTAGAAAATGTTACTTTGAACTAATTAATGACTTAGTCCAAATAATCTCCTTCCTCATAATCCCTACCAAAGAGTTGATTGAGATGATATCTGTGAAGTATATATATAATTAAATGATATCTATGCATGGATATGAATATAGTGCCTGCTACAGCATCAGATATTTTTGGAGTACGTAATGTTGATGATGGTGATCTCTAAGATGAGCAAACTGCCAAAATTTCAGAGGCATCTAAAGGAGACTGAGGCCATAGTTCAAAAATTTGTAAGTAAATTTGATGTCCCAGAGACAAAATGGATCAGATAAATTATAGGTAGGTAATTATAGACTCTAGGTTATCCAATAGTTTTCTCTTTTGCCCCACCATGTATAAGAATAAGGGATTTTGGTTTTCTTTTTCTCCTTATTGTCTTATACAGCCTACTTCTGAACCTACGGTTTTGTGTAAAAGTAAGTAAATAGAAATGGTGCATAACACTCTCAAATTCTAGAAATAAATGATTGAGACTACAGAAAATGAGCTCCATTTATTTTTCTATTTTCCTTAAAGAAGAGAAAAAATTGATCAAGAAAAAGATGGAAATGAGTCCTCTATCCTGCCAGGAGAAATCTAAAATGAATTTTGACCGCCCCCCCCCCCCCCCCCCCCCCGTACAACTAGAGCAATTATTTAGTGACAATATGGATATGCTGTTTTGCAAACCAGATTACATTTTCCTTTCATTTTAGCAACATAGTCGTCTTCACTTAAAAATGAAGTTGAGAACTGGAAAAAGATATTTTTAGTTCTCATTGTATAATGAATATCAACCGGAGCATTTTAATATCTGATCCATTATATTGAAGAAAATGGCATAAGAAAAATCAAGTAGCTTCAAGTATTTATAGAAACAAAACTTCTGGTCACTTTAGCCAATTGCTCTCTGAATTCCCTGAATCCTAATACCATTTTTATATTTACTCTGGTGATAGCAATACCTGATTTCACTCCATTTAGTAGCCATTTTCCTAAAAAGTATCCTTTCTGCAAATGAATGTAATATTTTTGACTATCAGAACAACAACTTAAAACTAAGGTTTTAGGATTATTGTTCCTGTTAACTTAGAAGAATGTTATCTATCTTGCTTTTTTTTCCCTTTTAATTGTAAAAAACATTATCCAGACTCTTCTGGAAATAGCAGATGTCACAGAGAAGAAGAAACTCTTTAAGTCATGTGTCACCGAAAGAGCAGGTGTGCCCTCAAGGAAAAAAACAATCTTGTTTTCATGCAATTATCTTTTTTAATGAAAATAAATGAAGGAGAAAAACTCACAAGACCGTATCAACATCAATATCTTCTCTTTTTTCCCCTCCCAAGCAGTTTTCCCTGAAACTAAAGCGGCTCTTTAACCTCATCAATTCTTGAATCATCTACTAAGTAAGCACTCATCAGGATAAGTACTGAAATCTGAAAAGAATCTTCCTGATTGGATTCCAAAAGCAGCCATTCAACCTCACAAGAGTAACTTTTTTTAATTAAGAACTGAGCAGTAGGTAGATTACAAGAACACGGTAGGATAGATAAAGGCAGGCATTAGAAATGCAAAGAGAATCTTAGATAATAAATGTGAGAAGGCATTCAAAATACAGTGGCCCCAAACGTATTTTGTGCTACAAATTCAAGTGATCAGATGAGGAGAAAATTAGAACATTATAACCCAGAATAAAAAATTAAGATACTTGGATCAGAGAAGGGGCTGAAGTATTTCATAATTACACTCTTGTTCCTTGTATATAAGAAAGAGCAATGGGAAGATTGCAGTGGTTTGGAGAAATGTGTAAAAACAGCAGCTTTGGAAACCAGATGGCTCATACTATGAGAAATTTAAGTGTCAAAACCTCAATGAATCTAACCTGTCCGTGAGTGGAGTGAGTGAGAAAGTGCTAAGAATTATACTCTTCATTTTTTTCTGTATATTTTAAATACTCTCCCCTCTGCTCATTTATTCTCCCATCAGGAATACTCACACCCCTCTCTGCAACACTTATTTCTATTCTACACTTTCTATCTCTGCTCTGAATACTACTGGTTTTCTTAGGTAATAGTATCAAAAGCAAAGAGAGGGACAATGATCAGGAATTCATTTCTCAGCCATTGAATGCTTCAGGTGGGTGTTTTGAGTAAGCAAACAAATGCTAATATCCTGACCTGAAGATTAGCATAAATGTTCTTTCTAAATGTAAGCATGCAAGTTTTAAATTAAGTATCCCTCAATTCAGAAAAAAAGGGGGGTGTGATTAGAGTCATTAAGAAACACCAGTGAGAAAAGATGGGCTTGAGCTTTGTTTTAAAGAATGAGAGAGATACATATAAGAAGAACAGGGATGGAAGAGTGAATCAAATCAGTAGAAAGAATAAGACCAAAGGCATAGTAACTGGGGCATGAGGTATTCTCAGGCAGAAGACAAATCTTTACTTCAGAAACTTGGTTCAGATCAAGGTCCTCCTCTGCTTAAGACTTTCAGTCGTTTCTTATCATAACAAGATGAAAATGTAAATTACCTCACAGCTTTCAAAGCCTCATGTGATTTAGTTGCTGTCTACTATTCAGATATCACTTCCTGTTGCCTTCGTTTATTTAGATTCAGGCACTGATATTCTTTTATGTTCTGGGCCACACCAAGTTCTTGCCATTTTAAGCCTTGATATTAATTAGTTTTTTCTTCCAACTGGAGTGCTCTTTCTTCTCCTTCTCTTTGCATGGTTGGCTCCTTGATATCATTCAAGCCTCAGCCCAGATGTTACCTCCTTTAGAAGCCTTCTAGATTTTCTCTATCCCTTTAATTTTACTTTCTTCTTAACAGTTATTATTCCTGAAATGTACTAATGTGTTAACTTGTCTAGTGTTTCCTTCTCAACTCCAAGCTCAGGTAGGACGTGAGCCATATTAGGTCTCTTCTGTCTCTTCCTGTGCTGCAGCTCTAACACCTGGCACACATTCTAACATGATGCTTCCCCGAGGAGCTGGTCTGTGAATTGGTTGTTACCAGTTTGTCAAAATGTGAATCAACATAGTGCTTATGTCATCAAGAAAGATTTTCTAACAACAACAACAACAACATCAATTAATCTATATGCCTAGTGATATAGTTGATTTATATTCTGGTACAACCCTCCTTCCTCCTTATGGATCACTAATAATTTGTGGACTGTGACGGTCTGTACATCATACTTTGAGTAGCACTGGTAGAGCTTGGAAGGTTCTGTTCCAGCAGAAGCTAGAAGATGACAAAGTGTGAATCATTTACTAAAACATTTGATAGTTTTGGCAAATCGGTCACAATGGTCTTGAAAGTATCATAATCAGTGATAATTTGTTAGTATGAAAGACTTGAGAAATAGAGAAATGTCATCAGAAAAGTTGATGTGGCTCCACTAACAGGTATTAAAGGCAGGAGAAACCAGAGCCTGGGAGGAAAGGACAATTCATTGGAGCAGTTGGCCAAGCTTAATACCAGAAGTCATTAGGGATGGGATTCTCATTTAGTACACACAAACTTACTAGATGGTAGAGAAGACATGAGAATCTTCTAATGACATCTAGGGAGAGTATTCTTTGGTTTTCCTAAGAAAGATTACATATGAAATAGAAAATGGACACTGCACTCAAAGAAGTTAGGGTGCTTGGGAAAGACCTTTTCTACATTTCATTAATCAGAGGTGATGAAGATTTACAAAAAGGAAAATCAGAAGTTGAAGATTGTAATAAGTCTTTAAAATACAATTGCTATAATTACATTTATGGAGCGCTCCTTATATATCAGATACTCTGACAATCCATTACATCAAAGACTCTTCTCAATGATCCTTTGGGGGTAGATACTGCTGTTACCCATTTTAACTGAGGCTTAAAGACATGGCAAGTGGCAACATCAGTATTTGAACACAGGAACTCTTAAATGAGAGCTGATGCTCTTAACATCTGTGCATACACCTTCCTCATATAAGAAGCTCAACTGAGAAGATTCTCTCTCTCTCTCTCACACACACACACACCCACCCACCCACCCACACACACACACACACATACACACATGCATGCGTGAATGGGTCCAGGAAAATCCTAAATACTCAGATATCATTGGCCAAATCATGGATGAGGCATAAGATTGAATACATAGGGATAAATGATACAAAATTATTTTCTACTACATGACTGTCAAATCCTAAATGTCTATTATTAGGGATTCCTTTTTATGGATCTTGAAAGATTTTTAGATTACCAAGGTGTCAAAATAAATAAGGAGGAATACAAACGTCCCAAACTTGAATCCTACTATTATCAGAATCTCTGAGGTTGGGAATCTGTATTTTTTTTAAAGTCCCTCAGGTGATCACCAATGAACAGATAGTTCAGAAATCATTGCCTCAAGCTAATCCCATATTAAGAAGTAGTTGGAAACCTGCTGAATGCCAGACTGATTCTTAGTGTCAGAATAGTGAGAGAAAAGGGAAAATTAAAACATTAGGAACAATATTTTCTAATGTGTAGCTCTGTCAAGTAGGATTCTTTTTACCATAGTTTTTCTCTTCTAAGGCTCAGAGGGGTGCAGCTCGGTCCCCTGGAGGAGTAGGTGTCTTGAGGTTAAATAGCTTGAATGAATACAATATTAGCCTTTAGACAGACAACTGGAAGCCAACTGGAAGCATCATCACATGTTGAACAGCACAATATCACATTAAAGTGAATAGATGTGACCTCATCAGTAAGTTCTTCATATCAAAATCTCATGCATTAGTGATTTTTTTTCTAATGATGCATCGATATCCTGCTTGATATTTTGGCATGTCACTGTGACTCCTGTACTTATAAAACAGAAAAATGGAACTACATAGCAGAGACCCTTGGACTATGGATCAATACTAGGAAAATCTCAGAAAGCAAATAGATCTCAAGTCATGGATCAGTTCTTCATGTTTTCTATTTGCACATTTGTTGCTTTATATACAGCTTGATTTTATATCATCCTGTGTTCATGGGTCATATATATCTACTGAAGTGTACTTATGACATAAGAATTGTAATACCTTATATGATATTAGCAATATCCATTATCTTTATTGTTTTCAAGTTAATTTAAAAGAATTTAGGAGGAGCATCAAGACTATTTTAGGAAGTCAACATAATAATTATGATTTATTTCTTTATTTTTAGAACTGGATGCAATGCAGGACATCTTGGGTCATTTATACCAATAGATAATGGTGATGTTGATAGTAACACTTCACATTTGATGAAAATAAGTCTTAAATGGGAGAATTAAAATAGCAGTCCAGAATAGTAGTTTCTACCGAGTTTAAGAGTATTTACACAAAAATTCCTCTGTTCCTAACTCATGATTATAAAAAGTATAAATGAGTAGAGGGTGGTGCCAGATGTTTGCTTAGGGTTGGTGTATATTCATTGGAGGACTTTGAGGGTTGTTTACAAGTCTAACTATTATCTGTTTAATGTTTTATAATAATAAGGGTCAGAAAAGTCTATTTGTCTCAGAAGATGTCAAAATCTTATTATGTGTACTATGCATGCAAGGGAGCAAGAAGAAGATTTAACGGTGAACAGTTGGTAAGAAAGGATAGCTTTAAGATACATACCTGTGGGAAAGGTGAATGAGGATATTTCCATGTAATAAATGTGCACACTATTATGTTGCATGATACCAAATGTACGAAATATGAGATTCATTTTAATTAGTGTGGGTTAAATTCAGATATCAATATCAGTGCCAATAAAAGTTTGGATGCTTATCTAGAATTCATGTGCACAATCTGTGCTTCCTAATCAGAAAAATGGTGAGAAAAACTCTAATCAGTTTCTTTTGGAACTGCTGATGTATTTGGTTCATCACAGATGAGAAAGTAGAGGTAGATTCATCTACCAAATGAGAGGAAAGATTGACAAAAAATAACGGATAAACGTTTGTAAACTTGGCGAGTTTGTTTGAGGCTTGGTGGAAGTGAAAGACAGTTTAGGGTTGTTTCTCATTTTATCCAAATAAATCCCTAGTCTGGGTTGTACATTTTGGGGGATATAATCCACAAAATGCTGCAAATCAACTTAACTTTCTTTCACCCAGATGAATTTAGTGTGGCTGGAAGGCTCTGTTCAGGAAATGAAGGTTTCCAAATTGTGGCAGGCTTTATCAGATGGTAAACCTTCCCTGCGAGAGAGGATCAGAGATGTGAGGATAGGTCCTGGCCATCAGCAATAGTAAACTCTGTGTCACAATGCTAGCAGTGGGAGGAGAATTGAAATCTAAAAATGAACTTTGCTTTTTGAAGGATGCACTCTCTTTGTCTTTTACCCAGGTGCAGTCTGTTCTCATTGGTTTAACATAATGCCTTGGCTTGGCTTCCTACAGTAAGCATGAAATCTAGAAAGGAAACCTGAAACTTTGAGCTAGTTCACTAAGTGTTTAATTATTAATGAGGCTCTTTGGTTCTTAGCACTTCTTTCTCTTTATAGATTTATTTATTTATTCTAGTGGGGGAGGAGAAGATGGAGAGAATCTCAAGCAGACTCTCCACTGAGTGGGGATCCTGATATGGATCCCATGATCCATGAGATCACGACTTGAACCAGAAGTAAAAGTCAGACACTCAACTGACTGAGCCACCCAGCTGCCCCAGTTCTTCGTGCTTTATATAGGATTTCAAGGAAGATTTTGGAGAGGATGAGTCTCTGTTCCTTATTTCTGAACTCACTGACTAAGCAAGCATTCCTCCCCAAACCTGTTTGGGAGCAAGTAGAGAAGTAGAGTCAAAGGTGAAAACTAGCATGAGAGTGATTTATTCTAGTAAAACCTGGGCAATGTATCCTAGTCACACTGTCAGCTGTCAAAATGTCCCGGGTATTTGGTTTGGTTAAGAGCAAGGAGTGGGGAGTGTATCACTGGCTATGAAACTGGCTTGTATGAGAGTGAGAGACAACAAGTGAAGATGGCACTTTTCAGTTAGAAGAGAGAGAAAAATCTCATAAAAGCTAAGGAGGAGACTATTGTAGGAGCTCCACTATATGAGTTTGCTAGTGTTGCCCTAACAAAATACCACAGACCCGGTACCTTAAACAATGGAAATGTATTTTCTCACAGTTCTGAATCCTGGAAGTTCAAGATCCAGATGTCAGCATGTTTGGTTTCTTCTGAGGCCTCTTTCTATGGCTTTTCTCTTGCTTCCTGTTCACAAGGTCATCCCTTTGTACACGCATACTCCTGGTGTTCCTGTGTGTTCAAATTTCCTCATTGTTAAGACATCAGATTGATTGGGTCCATTCTAATAGCCTCATTTTAACTTAATCACCTTTTTAAAGGGCCTATCTCTGAATTTAATCACGTTCTGAGGTACTAAAATTTGAATTTCAGGAGAATACAGTTCAGTCCATAACACCCACTTTACCATATATTCCAAAGTACTATTATCAAACCTAGAGCCTAGCTTGGTCTTGGCTATCTACATAGATTATCAAAGCTCCATGGTGGTTTAACATAAAACACACACACACACACACACACACACACACACACACACATACACAAATTTCTTTTGTATTTCTCTCTTCAGCATTTACTAGTACTGCCTCTAAGATTTTTGGGATATTATTCCATGAGTTTGCCATTGCCTCCCATTATACTGCCTCTACTTCCAATTATATGAAGCAATTAATGATAACCATCTCTGGGGTATAGCTTTCCAGTGAAATTATCAAGTCCCTTTGCTATTTGGTTTAGAGCAGCAATCACAAACCAAATGCCTTAGGGGAATGAGTAGGCAACATAAATGATGAAGCTGGCCTAGTACAGGGTAATAGGAGTGTCAGAAATTTTGGTGAACTAGAAATCAGAAAGCACATGACTCTTTTAAAGGGAACATTGCTGGAGAGCTCTAGCTGATTGAAGCCATGTGAAAATCCCTACAGTACCAGATTTTCTGATTTTCCTAGAAAGGCTGAGAAGACAGTTATTAATTGAATGCTTAGAATTTTTAAATTTTGTGAACTGTTTCAAATAAGATACTGTATACTTCCTCATTCTATACTGTCTCTTCAAGATTGTATCTTGCATCCATTAGAGATGATATTTCAGAGCCAATGATAAAAATAGAAATTCTCATGGAGGGTAGGGAAGATTAGAATAGGGTATTCATTCATGGAGAAGATGGAGACATTTTTATTTTCCAAAATCCATCTTAGGTGATGTACTATGTGTGCCTCATTGACAAATGCTGCTTAGAGTAAAAGGAAACCTACAAAGCATTCTCAAGCAATAAAAAAAATATTGCTAAGCCATAAATCACAAGAGGAAGGAAAGGTAAGGGAAGAAGAGGGCAGGAGAAAGTAAGCAGAGACAAGTGAGCTAGTGAGATGGGAAGATTGTGTCTCAGACATGGGGAAATGGTCTAAACGATTAGAAGCAACCAGAAAGGCCTTGTGGAAGTAGGGGTAAGCTGGGTTTAATAAATAAATTAAAAAGCAATTTTTAATTTTAGGATATGGTAAAGGTAGAAACAATATATGCTGTTATATTTGAGAAACATTAGGGATTCTTAATAGATTGGAAGCCATTCTTTTGTAAAGTTAAATGAAATCAATTGGCATCTCTAGTTTGGTACTATTTCTGGTTGAATTATCCAACCTTATGGTCTTTAACTAAAAGGAACAGGTAAGAGAAGAAAGGAAATAAACACTAAAAAGCCTTTTGTCTACAAAAGAGGTCCACAGTCTTCTTCTAAGGGCCATACCGTCTCTGTGCAAGCACTCGGTCACTGCATGAAAGCAGCCATATACAAAGGATAAACAAATGAGCTTGGCTGTGTCTTAATAAAACTTGGTATATAAAAAGAGGTGGTGGCCCACACTTGGTGTGGAGGCTGAGTCCTGATCTAGAGAGAAAAGCCACAGTGGTGTATGCTATGGGTAGGAGAGGAAGGAGGAAACATCCAGAGAATAACCCTAAATAGTGCCAAACACAATACCGGACATCCTCCAAATGGATTAATATGTTTTGTTGAAACTCTATGGAAGTGCAAGGAAGAAGGGAAGGAAGCTGTGTGGGAAGGAGATGATGGATTGGTGATTTTTTTTTTAATGTAGATAGAACTATGTCATACTATTTTAGGAAAATAAGTTCTAAATGAAATGTGAGACCAAGCCTCTTTAAGAAGGCTAACCAAAGAATAAAAGCCAGAGCATGAGGTCAAATCATTGAGAGAAGTATCAAACATCAGGGTGAAAAGGATCTAGTGGTGTAACAATAAGTGATGATAGAAACGCACCGCAATAAAAGGGTTGGTAAAGGGGATTTGGGCTCTTAATTCTACTGAGACTACTCCTTTGAGCCAGGAGCCCCTCAGACTCATTAAATAAGGTCTGTTTTTCTTTTTCAGGAGCCACTCCAAATTTCTTGGCTTTATCTCTAATCCATTCCCCCAACCCCGAGAAGCAGATGAGAAAATGAGAACTGCTGGGGGAGAATGGGCCTCTATTGATGTTTCAGTGCCCCTCCTCAGCACCAGGCCCAGTGGACATCTTTCCTAATTTCTGAAAGCTCTGTCTATTCCCATGAGATGTGGACAATCCCATAGGCACAGCATGGTGTCTATAAAATATTATGCCTCACAAATGTCATTAAGGCAATGTTCCCAGCTGATAAAGTGAATGCAGCCAGCAGGAGACCCAGAGAGTTGAGTTTATCAAGGGGATTATAGTACTCTTGTTATCTAGTTTAACAGTTTGGGGATCACCAAATCCCACATCATCATCATCATCCCCTTTCTGCCAATGTTTTCCCCATCTTGTTCAAGACCTGCCACTGAATCATTTCACAGTATGCTTTAATGACAGTGGATATGGGATTCACTGTGGTTTCATAATAAAGCTGCAGCTGTCAGGCTTGTCTAAAGAATTACAAGGTCTCTTTTCCAAGCGCAGTGAAATGAATATCACATCAAAAATAACACCTAGGATTTAAAAATAAAGGTTACTTAGATACGGCTTACAAGAACCAAATTCTCTTTTAGTTTTTCTTCCATAGAAATTCCTGAGCCCTGAGATGCCCTTTGAGTGAAGTGGAATGTGAGGAGAGGATGGCTTAGAATAGAACTAATTGTACCTGTGGCCTCCATCATCACCCAACCCAGCTGACATCTTCCTCATGTCCATGTGGAGTCAGTACCTGGCTCAGTGCCTCAGAATAGGAGATGCTCTCTAAGTAGGAGGCAGGTTGGACAGATGAGTAATTGCAAATGTACTTTGAGATTCTCAGGTCTTGGGATGGAGCTAGCTGGTTAATGTTTTCTTCTCTTATTTTGTCTTTAACTTTGCAAATTACCATGAGGTTTGGGATGCCTTCCAAAGAGGGATTTTTTTTTTATTTTATTGAGCAATATGAAAACTAGGCAACCTACTTTCTTATTTTCAGTCAAATGTGAACTATTGCTGAGGAAGTATTTTGAATTGGTAGACAGCTGGATATTATTTCTGTATACCAGCCTATGAACTAGAACCTTGAGTTATATTTCCTTCTGGCTTGTTAATGCCTATGCTGTGGTCGGTACTAATCACAACTTTAATTACTTTATAATTACACAAGAACCACCATGTAGTTAGATGTTTTCTCACACTGAGAAGCACATAGGCTCTCGATCATACCTTCTCTGTGTTCCTCCTTTGTCACCTCTCTGATTTTTCTCCAGGTAATTAAAATCTGTAAAATTCAGGACACACTCCAATAGTTAAATAATTTATTGTATAGTTAATAGACAAGCTGTACTCTTCACTTACTGAAAGTACAATTAAAAACACATAAAACTTTAATTCATATAATGTTTAATTGGTAGGTTTGATGCCAATTATGGTACCAATGTAGTCTTATCCCAATTTTAACTCCTATATTATTTTTCATTAAAAATGTTGAATTAAAAGAAATTGTCATTAAGCATCAGGAAGAGCTGTTACTGAACCTAGCAGGTGGTATCTGTTAGCAAAGCTAAGTTCACTTAGGGAAATGGTTCCAATGGAATTATTTCTTAACAAACACTATTAGGCAACACACACACACACACACACACACACACACACATGCAATATTCAATATTAAAAGCTTATGCATATATCCAAGACAGAACACTGGGAGGTAACAAAATATGAAAAAGAATTCTATAGTGAAATAAACATGAGTTAATGCAAGACAATACAATTTATACTCTTAAACTAAGATTAAAAAATTACTCAACTTAATTGTAAATTAAAATTAAAAAATTGTAAATGTTTGCTGTCCCATTCATGGTCTTGCTTCCTTCCAAAGAGGTCTTTCACAAATAAGAAAAAGTTAGAAAAAAAAATCAGAGCCATTGGTAAGTAATGTCTGAATCATAAAAGGTCTCTCTGCCCCTCCTGTTTCAATATATTTCTGTAGGGGGCTGTAGTTACCATGTATAGTCTTAATCAAAGGAACTTTAAAAATTGTAATTTCCCCTCCTTTTTGTTTTACTCCTTTTATCTAATTTCTTTCTATACATCTTTAATTAAAGGCCCTGAATGGGAAAAATACTTTTTTCTTTTCCTGGAGAAAGAGAGTGAAGACTGTGCACAGTTGATATAGGATGGGGTAGCAAACATTCTGGCCCAAGGGAAATAATCAAACTTATCTTGTCATCCTGTGAGCATATATGGTTTTCCCTCGGGACAGTGTTTTCTAATAATTTGTTGCTAATGGATCCAAGAGGAACCTTACTGCACATGACTCAGTTCAGGTTGCCTTTTAGGGCTTCCTATCTCATCTCTGTTTCATGAGAGTTCCACGTTGCAAGAAACCCTAAATATTTTACATTTCTTCCAAGGTGGAGATCACTTCCCAAGAGCCCTGCAATATCATCGTTTGACTTCTGTTTGAAAATTTCCAGGGAAAGCATGCTTGCTGTTCAGCAGGCATCATATTTCACTTATAGATGTCTTCACTTTTAAAGAAGAGCTCCTCTGCAATTTCTAGCCCTCATCCTGTGTTAAGGGTCTGGTTATGGAGATAAGGCAAGGGTTTTCTTATCCCGGGGCAGGATTTCTCAATCTTTGCAGTAATGATGCTTTGGGTGGGATAATTCTTTGTTTGTGAGAATGTGCTTTGCGCTTTAGGATCCCTGGCTTTTCCCCACTAGATACCAGTAATACCTCTCCCTCCACCTGCTCATTCCCCTCACTAGTTGCAACAATGAAATATGTTCTCTTGGGGGGGGGGGACTTACCTCTGGTTGAGGTCAACTGTCTGGAGAAGGAGAATGTAGCTAATGTAGAGCAAACCCATGCTTCTAATCTTTTATTTCTGTACTCATTTAGCATAATCATTTAAAGGAGATTACTTTAGATGTATGAGGAGGACCGGGATTGGATCTTCTAAGTGGGTGAGTGTGGTACCACCTGATACGACTCAGTATGCCTGTTTCTACATTCTCATGACACGAAGTGCTCTCCAGACTAGTAAATTGAATAGATCTATAAGAATCTCTCTTCACTAAAATTCTGTGAACTTGGGATCCCTGGGTGGCTCAGTGGTTTACAGCCTGCCTTTGGCCCAGGGTGTGATCCTGGAGTCCTGGGATCAAGTCCCATATCGGGCTCCCTGCAAGGAGCCTGCTTCTCTCTCTGCTTGTGTGTTTCATGAATAAATAAATAAATAAATCTTTTAAAAAATTCTGTGAACTTAAGTACGACATAATGAAAAGGTCTAAAGATGAAACATCCCATCACCTCTGCCACGGCTTGATGCGGCCCTCTACTTCTCAGATAGACACCTTGGATTCTGGTTTTTCATTGAATATTTTGCTCATTTCACAACCTGCTGTCCTATACCCCATCACTAACTTTGAAAATGCTTGTGCATTTTTATTAGAATTTATATTAACGTTTTTTGTGCTTTGATTAACAAATTCCCCTAGTTTTGAGTAGTCTTCCTTAATCACCTTGTTCTCCAGGAGCCTTATTATTTTTAGTGATGAGTTTTGTGGAATAGAAGGTTTCTTGGAATTGCAGATACTGTGTTACAGCTTTATGACTGGTAGTTTAAAGAAGTCAAATAGTATAAAAAGGACTATAAAAATAGCCCTGGATTTCTGTCTCAAAACCTTTTAAGCCTTTTCTTCATCCCTGGTGTTCCAAGATTTCAGGATGTGCCTTTCTGTGGGTCCTTTTTTCATTCATTGCACGGGGCACTCAGTGGGTACTTTTAATCTGGAGTTGTATGCCTTTCACTTTAGAAAATTTTCTAGTATAATTTCTTTGATAATTCTTTGCTCACCATGTTTTCTAGAACTTCTATTAATATAATGAAAGCAGAAGAAGATTTAAATGAAACTTCCGTGGTTATGTAATACAAACTATAAAAATAGAAGTGAAAGGAGGCTGATGCCAGGTGTTAGCCTAAGAGTCGGCATATATTTGTTGAAAGTTCATTGCAAGTAAGTCTTGCTGTTATTTGTTTAAATTTTTCAAAAGCTAAAAGTCAGAATAGCCAAAAAAAAAAAACCTTAGATCATTTCAAAAAGTTGTTATTTGCAGTGTTTGAGCAAGAAGAAAGTAAAAGTACTAAGAGTTACTAGGAAATAATGGAATTACACTGCCTAATGAAAATGAATAAGATGGGTGCATTCAGGTAGTATGCTCCTTACCAGCCATTGTAGCTACCCTCTAGTTGCTGGGGGTGTGGGCTAATAAGTCACAACATCCCTTTTCTAGAGATCTGTCCCGGCCCGTTAGGAGATGCTCTTCTGATGGTAATGCACCTACCTCTTCAGGCTCAGACGACTGACTGATATGGGGGTAAAAAGGCTGGACCCTTGCTTCAAAGTGGGATTGATTCAGTGGCGCAATGTGTATTTTAGGTTTAGTCTGGGACCAGATGGAAGGAAGTCTCCAATTGAGACCAGGGTCTTGAGTAGATTTTGTGTCCTGTCCTACCCTGCTTTTCTGCTCTCTCCTAAAAACTCCACCTTAATCTATCACTTGAATGGAATTTTCCATCTCAGACTCTGGTATGGGGGTACCCAACCCAAGACAGCAATTATGCTTTTAAATTCAAAAAGCTCTTTTTTTCCTATTTTTTATAGTTTATGGTTTTTGATACGTGATTGTGTTGTTTTCAAAGGCTTGTTCTGTTTTCTGCATCCTCTGTATTTTCTTTTTCATCTGTTTGCATGGGTCTCTCCTTTATAATAAAGACTTTTCTCAAATATCTGGTAATTTTTGTCTATCTATTATTCTTTTAGGAAGGGACACCAAAAATCAGTTTGCAAGGTCTGTGTGCATGTGGACTTGCCTCTGCTGGATGTCATTTGTAAGAAAGCTTAATGGCCACTGGCTTATCATTAGATATGCCCAAATATTTTATCATTTGCATGGTTCATTTTCTCTGGAGAATGGTTTCCTTCTCTCTGTCCTATGTAATGTATGCTTGGTTGCATGGTAGGTATTCTAGAACAGTGGGAAAGGGCCTATAGAGTCATCTTTTTAGTGAATAGCTTTTATTTCATCCCTCTGTTAAAACCCAGTGGCTTATTATTGCCCATGTTGTTTGTTTGTTTGTTTTTAATTCAGTATGCTACCTCATAGAAAATACTCAAAGTGAAACCAAGGCTAAAAAATTGTGGGCATGCGTGGGTGACAATAACAGAGTTTTTAAAGCCTCAGTACCTTATTGAGGGGCACTTGGATGGCTTAGTGGATTAAGTGTCCAACTCTTGGTTTTCAGCTCAGGTCGTGATCTCGCGTGTGATGAGATCAAGCCCCCCCACCCCCAACTCTGTCAGGCTCCATGCTCAGGGGTAGTCTGCTTGAAGATTCTCCTCCTCTGTCCCTCTCCCACTTATGCACACTATGCATTCTAAGATAAATCTTTTTAAAAATCTGCAATACCTTATTGAATGGATTAACATGTTTGCCCCCCAAATTTTTACACTGCTTTCATTTATATTATTTTTATTATTGAAGTATAGTTATATTTGTTTCAGATGTATACTATAGTGATTCAAAACTTTTATACCTTACTCAATGCTCACCACCATAAGTATAATCACCATCTGTCACCATACAATGTTATTACAATATTGACTATATTCCCTTTGCAATACTTTTCATCTGCATGACTTACTTATTTTAAAACTGGAAGTTTGTGCCTCTGAATCCCTTTCATTCATTTCACCCATCTCGTCAATCCCCTCCCCTCTGACAATCACCAGTTTGTTCTCTGTATTTAAGGCATTTCTGGGTTTTTTTTTTTTTTTTGGTTTTAGATTCCACATATAAGTGAAATTTTATGATGTTTGTCTTTCTCTCTGATTCATTTCACTTTGTAATATTCTCTATATCCAACAATGTTGCTGAAAATGTCAAGATCTCAGTTTTTAAATACATTCGGTAGGCTGCCTTTTTGTTTTGTTGGTTTCTTTTGCTGTGCAAACCTTTTTATTTTGATGTAGTCCCAACAGTTATTTTTGCTTTGGTTTCCCTTGCCTGAGGAGACATATCCATACATGGGTTGCTAAGGTGAATGTCCAAGAGATGATCACCCATGTTATTTACGGTTTCAGATTTCATTTTAGGTCTTTATTCATTTTCAGCTTATTTTTGTGTGTGATTTCATTCTTCTGCATGTAGTTGTCTAATTTTCCCAATACCACACATTAAAGAAAGTTTTTCCTCCATTGTGTATTCTTACCTCCTTTGTCATAGATTAATTGACCATAAAAGTGTGGGTTTATTTCTCGGCTTTCTATCCTGTTCCATTGATCTGTGTGTCTATTTTTGTGCCAGAACCATACTGTTTTGATTACTGTAGCTTTGTAATATGTCTTGAAATCTGGGGTGTTAATACCTCCAGCTTTTTTTTCCCCTATATTAAGATGATTTTGATTACTCAGGGTCTTTCTTTTGTGGTTCCACATACATTTTAGGATTGTGTGTTCTAGCTCTGTGAAAAATGCTATTGGTATTTTCATAAGGATTGCATTAAATGTGTAGATAGCTTTGGGTAATAGCAACATTTGAATAATATTTATTCTTCCAATCCGTAAGACTGAGATATCTTTCCATTTGTGTTGTCTTCAATTTTTTTCATTAGTGTTTTATAGTTTTCAGACTACAGTTCTTTCATTACTTTGGTTAGGTTTAATCCTAGGTTTCCTATTATTTTTGGTGCAATTGTGCATGGGATTATTGTCTTGATTTCTACATATGCTGCTTCATGCTACAGTTTTTTTAAAAGTCTGTTTTGTCTGATTAGTATTAGTAGCCTGGATTTGTTGCTGCTGTTCTTGTTCCACTTGCATGGAATATCTTTTGCCATCCCTTCATTTTTAGTCTGTGTCTTTAGGTCTTAAGTGACTCTCTGCAGGGAGCATACAGATGGATCTTGTTTTTTTTTTTTCTTATCCATTGAGTCATAATATGCCTTTGATTGGAGCATTTAGACCATTTATTATTTTCTGATTGTTTTTGTAGTTTTTTTCTTTTTCTCTTTCTAGGTCCCCTTGCAGTTTGATGGCTTTCTTCAGTGCTATGCTTGGATTCCTTTCTCTTTACCATGGTGTTCATTATCTTATGTGTATAGCAAGCTATATGTAGTTGATAGTCACTTGAGTCTCAACACATCATAAAAGCATCAAAATTTTACTCCCCCCTCCATGTTTTATGTAGATGATATCATATTTTTCATCTTTTGTGCATCCCTTGATGATTTTTGTAGATACAATTTATTTTACTACTTCTATGTTTTAATCTCCACACTGGATTTGTAAGTGATTAGTCTTTAATATACATTTGCTTTTACCGATGCAATTTTTCTTTTTATTACTTTATTCCTGTTATGGCCTTTTTAATTTTTTTCCAATGAAAGAAGTCCTTTTAACATTTGTTTTAAACCTGGTTTAGTGGTAACAAACTCCTTTAACTTTTGTCTGAGAACCTTTTTAACTTTCCTCCAATTCTAAATATTAACTTTGTTCAGTAGAGTATTCTTTGATTATATCATGCCATGCCTTCTGGCTTGCAAATTTTCTACTAAAAAAATCAGCTGATAGCTTTATGGGGTTTCCTTTGTATGTGGCTCTCTTCTTTTCTCTTGTTGCTCTTAAGACTATCATTAATTTTTGCCAATTTAAATATTATGGTGCTCATCTTGTTTGGGGTTCTCTGTAAATCCTGGACTTTCATGTATATTTCCTTACCCAGATTAGAGAAATTTTCTGCTATCATTTCTTCAAATAAGTTTTCCAACCTTCCTGCTAGGATCCCTATAATGCAGATGTTATGAGACTTGATGATGTCACAGAGGTCCCTTAACCTATTATCATTTTTTAAATTATTCTTTTTGTTTTTATATTACTTTATCTTGCAGGTTGGTCTTATGCATCCTCTAATCTGCTGATTTCCTGTTGTGTGTATTTCAGTTATTAAACTCAACTCTGAATTTTTAAATATTTTCTCTTTATTGAAGTTCTCATTGAATCATCCACTCTTTTTTCAAGACCAGTGAGTATCTTTATGGCCATTACTCTGAACTTTTTATCAAGCATACTGCATATCTCCATTTTGTTTAGCTTTTTTTGAGATTTTTGTCTTGTTCTTTCATTTTGGACATATTCCTCTGTCTCTTTATTTTATCTAACTCTGTTTCTTTCTGTGTATTAGATCATCTTTGTCTCCTGATCTTGAAAGTAATGGCCTTGTGTCGAAGAGATCCTATGGTGCCCTGTATTATAACCCTTCTTGGTCACTAGAACATGGATGCTCCAGGGGCATCCTTTGTGAAGGCTATGTGCACCCTCCTATTGTGACTGAGCTAGCTGAATGAACTGCTTGATCTGCCACAGGTGCACTAGGCAGTGTTTGCTTCTGGTACTGTTGAGAAACCTGGCTGTAGTCACCACGGGTTTAGTGGTGGTTAGAGCCAGCACTTAGTCTAGCTGTCTGCAATTAGCTTTTGTGACAACTGTCATAAAATTAGTCAAGAAATCTCCAAGTATATCATAGGTGCTTTTCAAACTACTGCTTCCATGCTGTGTCTCAGGTTAAGTTGTTTAGCTTGTTAGCTCTTTAAGGGTAGGAACTTGGTTTCTTGTCTTCTTCTCTCCTGTGGATTTAAAAATATATATTTATTTATTTATTTAGCAGGAAAGGAGAGCATCAGGCAGAGAGAGAGAGGGATCTGGACTCAATCCCAGGGCCCCAGGATCATGACCTGAGCCAAAGGCAGATGTTTAACCAACTGAGCCACCCAGGCACCTCAAGCCCTGATGATTTTGAAAGCTCCCAGAGTTAAACCCACCGTGTTTCAAATCCAGACACTATGAGGACTTGTTTTCCCAATTCAGGTTCCCAAGGCCAGGGTTGCCTCATGTGGGTTCTAATCCCTTTGCTCCTCCATGCTTATGATGTCCCTCTTGTTTATGGCTGGCTGTGCTAAGGGTTAGGTCTCCAACTGTGTCACTGCCCCTCCTTTTTCTCATGTGGCTCTCTCTCTGCAACTAGCTACAAAAGATCTGTCCTGCCAATCTTCATAGCATTTTCAGAGCAATAGATATGGCTATTGGTTTGGTGTGTCTGTGGTACAAGATGAGCTCAGGATCCTCCTACTCTACCATCTCCTCATCCTTGCTCAATTTAAACCTAATATCTTTGCCTCCAGAGGCTCTCTGGTTTCATTTTTCTATAAAATAAACCCAACAATCTCCTGACAAGAGGAGAGTGGGGAGGAGATAAATAAATGCCTAATTCTTAGTATAGGAACTTTCAGATAAGCCCTGTGTGTTTTCAGGCTTACCACCCTAGTCATCCATCCTGCATAGACTTCTTTTTTTATTATTATCCTCATCATTACACATTTTGTTTAGACTAGATCTTCCTACACTATGCACTGCTTACTGTATGCTAGTGCAGGCCTAAGTTACCTAAATTCAAAATCTAGCCCTGCCATATAGTAGCTTACTATATAGGGCTTACTCTGCAAATAATCCTGTGAGGTAAAACTATTATTCTCACTTTACAAACAAGGAAACTGAGCACAAAGTCATTTGCCCAATTACATAGCTACTATATGGCAGGCTAGATTTTGAATTTAGGTAAGTTGGCCCCAAGGGTTTTGTTCTGAGCCACTATATGACTGTTGGCTCGGGGTTATGAACATCTGAGTTTTACTGAAGATAGAATTCGTTTCCAATTTTGTCGTTTTGGGGTAAATTCCAAAAGGAAATAGAAAGTTTTTTTGAGTTCCTTCTATGGTTATAGTTTTAGAGTAGCCATAGTTATTTTCCTTAAAGCTGTACCAACTGGCTACAGGGACAATAGTATTGGAACACTATAACTTGGAGAAAATAACATGCAGTTTCTGGGCATTTTGATATTCTCTCTCAGTCTAAGCAAGCCATCTGATACTTTTTAATAACTTTATTCAATTATGGTTGTACTTAGTGTTATATAAGTAAACTATAAATAAAGTGTAGGATATGACAACATTTGACAAATAAGGATGAGATCGTCATTGAAATCTAGATAATGAGTATACCCATCATACTGAAAGTTCTCTGCTCTCTTTTGCAGTCTCTCCTTTGTATCCTGCCCTACCATCCCCATCCCCTGGGGCCCATCGCTTACTGTTACTACTGATTAGTGTGCACTTTTGAGATTTTATAAAATAGAATCATGAAGTATGTGCTTTTGTTTTCTTTTTCTCAAAATAACTACTATAAGAGACTCATCCATATTTTTTTCACATATCAATTGTTTATCCCTCTTTATCCTAAGCAGTGTTCCATTGTATGGATATACCACATTTGTTTATCCATGCACCTGTCCGTGGATATTTGGTTAGTTTCCAATTTTTACTTAATAAAGCTGTTAGGAACATTTGTATATAAGTATTTTTATGAACATATTTTTATTTCACTTGGATAAGCTTTTGGGAGCAAAAGAGGTATAAAACATAGGATAGATACACATTTACCCTTATAGGAAACTACTAAGTTGTTTTTCCAAAGTAATCATGTCATTTTACATTACCATCAGTAGCATATGAGCATTCCATTTTCACTACAGTCTCATCAATATTTGGAATGATCAGTCTTTTAATATTAGACATTCTAATAGGTGTATTTCATTGTTTTAAATGGCCTGAGCACTTTTTTATGTGCTTATTTTTTATTTATTTATTTATTTTTTTGTGAGGCATTGGTTCCCCATTATCGAGATTTGGGAATTGTTATTTCTAAATTCTAGATACAAATATTTTATCACATATATGGTTTGCAAATGTTTTCTTTCTCACTTTACTCTTGATTACTGGAAATTTGTAATAAGTCAGGGGGTATAAGATCACAAAACTTTCTTTGCATTTCCATATAAATTTTGAGGAAATCACACAAAGGACTTTGTTCTATCTAGTCCTAAGTCTCCTCTTGGGCCCTACTTGATAGTATTTTTTTCCTTCCATTTCTGTAGATCTCAAGGACTTGGCCCTCTTTCCTCTCTAAAAATTGTTAATATCCCTCTACCTCTTTGAGTCTTTATCCTTGTAAGCCAGCCTGCAGAGTAAGAAGCTATATATTTCTGCTTTCTTCTTTCTTAATGTCCTGAAGATAAGCACACAGACCCTTTTTATTTTAGGAAGGTTAGTGCTAATCACTATGGGGAAACAGATGGTAATAACAAAAATAGCATTACCAGGAAAGTTACAAAGGTTCTAGAAATTTTACAAAACTCTTACAGTTGTATTCTCTGATCCATGGTTCTTGAATCCCTATAGAGGGATAGCAATCAGATTTTTGTTTTCTGTTTTTATCATTTGTAGGTGGAACCCCTTATCCACTTTTAGAAATCTTTCTAATCAGAAAATACAATAAAACTGAAGACACAATAAAGGCACTGTATTCTCTCAAGTGGGAAGTTTGTATCTCTGTAGATATTCAAACTTGGTGATAGCTGTAGTCTGTCCAAGAATGATTGATTAGGAGATCTCAACACAATGATTCTGGGGTTGTACAGATGAATCCATACTGGGAAATAGTCAGAAATAAAGAAAACTCAGGAAATCCTTGGAAATAGTGGAACTCTGATTCTGAGTTTTGTTTAAGTGAGTTTCCAGAGGCTAGGAAAACAAAGCTTAACATTTGGAGTTCTCAGAAATTTGTGGATAGTTTTAGGGTTTTGCTGTCTCTGGGAACAGGTGAGGAGTGGGAGCCAATCCAGGATTGAAACAAAATATCCTATATAGTAGACAATGAGGGCTAGAATTAGAAAGGAAGTGTTGACCAGAATCAGATTAGAAAAGCCAGTCTTAATGGTAGACTGTGAAGGCAGAAGTCATTTGGTGTCACTTATTGTAAAGAACAGTGTCAAAAAGTCATGCCAGCATCATTGCAGTGTCCTTGAAGGTTTCTGAGTTTCAGCTACATGTAGTTCTGACTTCTCTTTCACCTGGTCTATCCTAAACATGACTTCCTTTGCCAGTTGTCTACTTATTTACATGACCTCAGCTCACTTGAACCTGTTGTTTAAGTTCATAGATTGTCAGAGGTGGCATAAACACTAGGAGTGAGGAGTGATCCTCAACTTCAACCCCCTCATTTAACACATAATGAAAAAGATAAACATTTATTTAAAAAAGTGAGACATGTGACAATGTGTTGATCCATGAGGTATCAGGAAAGAGCACCCAAACAGGTTGACAGGCCTTGAGGAAATTCCTACTTAAGTCCTTTCTGGATTATGGATCTATCCTCTATGAGGACCTATCTGCCTTGTGTGGTTGCATAGTTTCAATTCAACTGAGATGATGTTTGTGAAAGCTCTTTGCAAATTGGGAAGACAGCAGAAAAATAAAGTTTGAGGCTCAATGATACCAGAATTTGGAAAATTTGTGAAAGATTATAGGTAGGCACATATAAGGAAAAAGAAATGACCAGCAAGCTACAGAAAATCAGACACAACTAAATATCAACAATGATCCTCATTTGCTGCATACATACTACATTCTCATTTCATTTAATTCTCACAGTGACCTCTACATGATTCCCTCTATTTTAAGAATGCAGTGACCAAGACTCTGAGAAGTTAGGTGAACTCTCCAAAGCCAAGCAGGCAGAAAAGGCTGAGGCAGGATTGTAAGCCCGCATGCCGAGCTAACTACATTGCCCTGCCTCTCTAATAAAAATAAAAGTTCTTTGAATATGTTTGGGCATACTGTATTGTAACATGATAGCCAGCCTACCACAGTAGGTCTGATTTTATTTCTTACCAAGAGGTTTTCGGAGAGGGAGTAGATGCTTACCAAGGTGCTGCCCTAGGAGAAAGTGAGGGTTCAAAGAACAAAGTAGGCTTTTCAGTGGAGATCTCAGTCAAGGAAGATTTCCTCTGACCTACTGTTTGGAAAAATAAGCTATGAAATTGCCTCATTAAAGGGGGACCATAGAGCTTTCTATTTTACTGATAATGCACTTATGAGCACTGCAGAGGCATTGGCCCCATTGTCAGTCCAGAGAGCTAATTAAGCTTAGAAGTGGCCTTAATGGATTGGAGAAACTCAAATCTCTTCCTTTTCCCAAGGTCCTAACGCCTATGCAGGAATATCTCATTAACATCAGGGTTCTGATTATGTAAGACCCAGGATTTGCTGTCCAAGGGAGGGGAGGAACTATTTTGAGATTCCAGGGAGAATGAAGAGGAAAGGAAAATTCCTGCAGGTGGGCTGAAGTTTGCAAATGGCAGAAACTGGAATTAACAGATTTTGACAAAAACTGATCTAGACCCCATTACCAGATTTACTGAAAGGAGATCAAAATGAATCTTTTGGAGGCCTGAAGAATCTAGCTTAGGGCTTGCATCTTGAATTGATTGCGAATATTGAATGACTGACTTAGTGTGGTGATTCTAAACAAAGTGCTATTTTGCCCCTTAGGAGGTGTTTGACAGTGTCTAGAGGCTTTTTTTTTATTATTATTATTATCACATTCTTTTATTGCCAGTAGGGTGCTGCTGGCATCTAGTGGGTAGAGACTAAGGATGCTACTAAACACCCTACAATATACAGGACAGCCATCCCCAACATACACATACACAAAGAATTATCCAGCCCAATTGTGAACAGTGCTAAGATTGAGAAACCCTGCACCCTAGGACAAACAGAAACTCTTAAGACAGTACCTGGCACAAAGTTAGCTCTCAGTAAGTGTCAGCTGTCGCTTTTATTACTACAGAGCCAGCACAGCACAAAACTGCTCTGGCAAGGAAAGTACTCCTGCTGCCATGAAACAGCTGATTTTGCATGGTCCCAGCTGTTGAGCCAGGAACTCAGTCTGGCTGTAACTACTTCTGCTTCCAGAGACAGATTCCTACAAGGTTTCTGATTCTTGACATCATTAACTCCTGGGTCTACGTGAGTTGATATAAATGACTGATGAAATATGCATCATGGATCATGTCCTAGCTGCAAGAGAAGATGGAGAAGAGAGTATCTGAGATTTTTCCTCTTCTGTAACGGCATGTGGGACCTAGCTTCCTAAGACAAAGAGTCCCAAACAGAGGAAGGAATTTAGATAAAAAGAATAACAAATACCCATTACACTGCATTATCAAAGTCAATGATTTTGAGAAGAGTTTGAGATTCATTATCATGAAAACAGTTACCTTCCTACGTTGTTCTAAAACAGTAGAAAGTTTAAACAAGAGTACAACTAGAAGAGACATACTTCTGTTGTAATTTCATTCCACTGTAATAGTTAATACACAAGTCATTTCTAATACTCTTGACTTTCCCTATTATTTAAAATTCTTTAGTCTTTTGATTTCTGCATTACCCTTGTTGATCTCCTTTGGCTGGGTTCTCTTCTTCTGGGAATGACATGGTTTTAATGTGTAGGACTTGCTCTCATTTACTCGATTACCTGATGATAATTTTTCTGAAATTAGAATCCTGAACTTAAAATGGTTTTATTTTCACCTTGACAAAAGAAAAGGCTGAACAGAGTAGGTGTTCAAGTGTTACTAAAGACATAAATTAATTTCCCCTGCTGAAGCAAAATATAGAACATAATGATAATTTGCCTCAGGTCATACAAAGAGTCAGTGGTTGTGCCTGATATGGTGACTACACATGGATTTTCTCAGCAAAGTCCCTGTTTATACTCACTTTTCCATTCAGTTCTACTTAGATTTTCTAGAACAAAAGTATCCAAATTTGGATGGTAAATTATAAGATCACCCTTGTCTAACCCTGATCTTTTCTCTAAGTTTGAAACTTAGTAAATGTTTTTTTTTTAAACTATAGGAAAGATATTTTCCAAATAAAAAGGAAATCAGTCTTCAGGCTGACTTGTTCCCTGTGAATGAGAAAGTATGGAAAGCTAACTCATATTTTGAGAGTTCTCTCAACTTAATCCAGTGAGTTCTTGCCCTGCGATTCAGAAACTCAGTATTTCATGCCCATGAAATACTAGAACAATTAAATAATCTAAAATTAAAGCACACATTTCTCCCCATACTTGTCCATTTTCCCTGCAGATGTTTAAATAAATGATCTTATTTATTATCTATCAGTTTAAGGGAATGGGACTGGCTCTCAGTCATAACATTCTTTTTTTTTTTTTTTTTTAATTAATTTTTATTGGTGTTCAATTTACCAACATACAGAAAAACACCCAGTGCTCATCCCATCAAGTGTCCACCTCAGTGCCCGTCACCCCTTCCCCTCCAACACCCGCCCTCCTCCCCTTCCACCACCCCTAGTTCGTTTCCCCAAGTTAGGAGTCTTTATGTTCTGTCTCCCTTCCTGATATTTCCCAACATTTCTTCTCCCTTCCTTTATATTCCCTTTCACCATTATTCATATTCCCCAAATGAATGAGAACATACACTGTTTGTCCCTCTCCGATTGACTTACTTCACTCAGCATAATACCCTCCAGTTCCATCCACGTTGAAGGAAATGGTGGGTATTTGTCGTTTCTAATTGCTGAGTATATATTCCATTGTATACATAAACCACATCTTCTTTATCCATTCATCTTTCGATGGACACCGAGGCTCCTTCCACAGTTTGGCTATTGTGGCCATTGCTGATAGAAACATCGGGGTGCAGGTGTCCCGACGTTTCATTGCATCTGAATCTTTGGGGTAAATCCCCAACAGTGCAATTGCTGGGTCGTAGGGCAGGTCTATTTTTAACTCTTTGAGGAACCTCCACACAGTTTTCCAGAGTGGCTGCACCAGTTCACATTCCCACCAACAGTGTAAGAGGGTTCCCTTTTCTCCACATCCTCTCCAACATTTGTGGTTTCCTGCCTTGTTAATGTTCCCCATTCTCACTGGTGTGAGGTGGTATCTCATTGTGGTTTTGATTTGTATTTCCCTGATGGCAAGTGATGCAGAGCATTTTCTCATGTGCATGTTGGCCATGTCCATGTCTTCCTCTGTGAGATTTCTGTTCATGTCTTTTGCCCATTTAATGATTGGATTGTTTGTTTCTTTGGTGTTGAGTTTAATAAGTTCTTTATAGATTTTGGAAACTAGCCCTTTATCTGATATGTCATTTGCAAATATCTTCTCCCATTCTGTAGGTTGTCTTTTAGTTTTGTTGACTGTATCCTTTGCTGTGCAAAAGCTTCTTATCTTGATGAAGTCCCAATAGTTCATTTTTGCTTTTGTTTCTTTTGCCTTTGTGGATGTATCTTGCAAGAAGTTACTGTGGCCAAGTTCAAAAAGGGTGTTGCCTGTGTTCTCCTCTAGGATTTTGATGGAATCTTGTCTCACATTTAGATCTTTCATCCATTTTGAGTTTATCTTTGTGTATGGTGAAAGAGAGTGGTCCAGTTTCATTCTTCTGCATGTGGATGTCCAATTTTCCCAGCACCATTTATTGAAGAGACTGTCTTTCTTCCAATGGATAGTCTTTCCTCCTTTATCGAATATTAGATGACCGTACATTTCAGGGTCCACTTCTGGGTTCTCTATTCTGTTCCATTGATCTATGTGTCTGTTTTTGTGCCAGTACCACACTGTCTTGATGACCACAGCTTTGTAGTACAACCTGAAATCTGGCATTGTGATGCCCCCAGATATGGTTTTCTTTTTTAAAATTCCCCTGGCTATTCGGGGTCTTTTCTGATTCCACACAAATCTTAAAATAATTTGTTCTAACTCTCTGAAGAAAGTCCATGGTATTTTGATAGGGATTGCATTAAACGTATAAATTGCCCTGGGTAACATTGACATTTTTACAATATTAATTCTGCCAATCCATGAGCATGGAATATTTTTCCATCTCTTTGTGTCTTCCTCAATTTCTTTCAGAAGTGTTCTATAGTTTTTAGGGTATAGATCTTTTACCTCTTTGGTTAGGTTTATTCCTAGGTATCTTATGCTTTTGGGTGCAATTGTAAATGGGATTGACTCCTTAATTTCTCTTTCTTCAGTCTCATTGTTAGTGTATAGAAATGCCATTGATTTCTGGGCATTGATTTTGTATCCTGCCACGCTACCAAATTGCTGTATGAGTTCTAGCAATCTTGGGGTGGAGGCTTTTGGGTTTTCTATGTAGAGTATCATGTCATCGGCGAAGAGGGAGAGTTTGACTTCTTCTTTGCCAATTTGAATGCCTTTAATGTCTTTTTGTTGTCTGATTGCTGAGGCGAGGACTTCCAGAACGATGTTGAACAGCAGTGGTGAGAGTGGACATCCCTGTCTTGTTCCTGATCTTAGGGGAAAGGCTCCCAGTGCTTCCCCATTGAGAATGATATTTGCTGTGGGCTTTTCGTAAATGGCTTTTAAGATGTCGAGGAAAGTTCCCTCTATCCCAACACTCTGAAGGGTTTTGATCAGGAATGGATGCTGTATTTTGTCAAATGCTTTCTCTGCATCTAATGAGAGGATCATATGGTTCTTGGTTTTTCTCTTGCTGATATGATGAATCACATTGATGGTTTTACGAGTGTTGAACCAGCCTTGTGTCCCAGGGATAAATCCTACTTGGTCATGGTGAATAATTTTCTTAATGTGTTGTTGGATCCTATTGGTTAATATCTTGTTGAGAATTTTTGCATCCATGTTCATCAGGGATATTGGTCTGTAATTCTCCTTTTTGGTGGGGTCTTTGTCTGGTTTCGGAATTAAGGTGATGCTGGCCTCATAGAACGAATTTGGAAGTACTCCATCTCTTTCTATCTTTCCAAACAGCTTTAGTAGAATAGGTATGATTTCTTCTTTAAACGTTTGATAGAATTCTCCTGGGAAGCCATCTGGCCCTGGACTCTTGTGTCTTGGGAGGTTTTTGATGACTGCTTCAATTTCCTCCCTGGTTATTGGCCTGTTCAGGTTTTCTATTTCTTCCTGCTCCAGTTTTGGTAGTTTGTGGCTTTCCAGGAATGCGTCCATTTCTTCTAGATTGCCTAATTTATTGGCGTACAGCTGTTCATAATATGTTTTTAAAATCATTTGTATTTCCTTGGTGTTGGTAGTGATCTCTCCTTTCTCATTCATGATTTTATTAATTTGAGTCTTCTCTCTCTTCTTTTTAATAAGGTTGGCTAATGGTTTATCTATCTTATTAATTCTTTCAAAGAACCAACTCCTGGTTCTGTTGATCTGTTCCACAGTTCTTTTGGTCTCGATATCATTGAGTTCTGCTCGAATTTTAATTAACTCTCTTCTTCTGCTGGGGGTGGGGTCTATTTGTTGCTTTTTCTCTAGTTCCTTTATGTGTAAGGTGAGCTTTTGAATTTGAGATCTTTCCAGTTTTTGAATGGATGCTTGTATTGCGATGTATTTCCCCCTCAGGACTGCTTTTGCTGCATCCCAAAGATTTTGAACGGTTGTATCTTCATTCTCATTAGTTTCCATGAATCTTTTTAATTCTTCCTTAATTTCCTGGTTGACCTTTTCATCTTTTAGCAGGATGGTCCTTAACCTCCATGTGTTTGTGGTCCTTCCATACTTCTTGTTGTGATTAAGTTCTAATTTCAAGGCATTATGGTCTGAGAATATACAAGGGACTATCCCGATCTTTTGGTATCGGTTCAGACCCGATTTGTGACCCAGTATGTGGTCTATTCTGGAGAAAGTTCCATGTGCACTTGAGAAGAATGTGTATTCAGTTGAGTTTGGATGTAAAGTTCTGTAGATATCTGTGAAATCCATCTGGTCCAGTGTATCATTTAAAGCTCTCGTTTCTTTGGAGATGTTGTGCTTAGAAGACCTATCCAGGGTAGAAAGAGCTAGATTGAAGTCACCAAGTATAAGTGTATTATTATCAAGGTATTTCTTGAGTTTGGTTATTAATTGGTTTAAATATTTGGCAGCTCCCACATTCGGGGCATATATATTGAGGATTGTTAAGTCCTCTTGTTGGATAGATCCTTTGAGTATGAGATAGTGTCCCTCTTCATCTCTCACTATAGTCTTTGGGGTAAATTTTAATTTATCTGATATAAGGATGGCAACCCCTGCTTTCTTTTGAGGACCATTTGAATGGTAAATGGTTCTCCAACCTTTTATTTTCAGGTTGTAGGTGTCCTTCTGTCTAAAATGAGTCTCTTGTAGACAGCAAATAGATGGGTCCTGCTTTTTTATCCAGTCTGAAACCCTGCGCCTTTTGATGGGGTCATTAAGCCCGTTCACATTCAGAGTTACTATTGATAGATATGAGTTTAGTGTCATCATATCTATTCAGTCCTTGTTTTTGTGGATTGTTCCACTGAACTTCTTCTTAAAGGGGAATTTTAAGAGTCCCCCTTAAAATTTCTTGCAGAGCTGGTTTGGAGGTTACATATTCTTTCAGTTCCTGCCTGTCTTGGAAGCTCTTTATGTCTCCTTCCATTTTGAATGAAAGCCTTGCTGGGTAAAGTATTCTTGGTTGCATGTTCTTTTCATTTAGGACCCTGAATATATCCTGCCAGCCCTTTGTGGCCTGCCAGGTCTCTGTGGAGAGGTCTGCTGTTACCCTAATATTCCTCCCCATAAAAGTCAGGGACTTTTTTTCTCTTGCTGCTTTAAGGATCTTCTCCTTATCTTTGGAATTTGCAAGCTTCACTATTAAATGTCGAGGTGTTGAACGGTTTTTGTTGATTTTAGGGGGGGATCTCTCTATTTCCTGGATCTGAATGCCTGTTTCCCTTCCCAGATTCGGAAAGTTTTCAGCTAGGATTTGTTCAAATACATATTCTGGCCCTCTGTCGCTTTCGGCGCCCTCAGGAACCCCAATTAAACGTAGGTTTTTCTTCCTCAGGCTATCATTTATTTCCCTTAATCTATCCTCATGGTCTTTTAATTGCCTGTCTCTTTTTTCCTCAGTTTCCCTCTTTGCCATCAACTTGTCTTCTATGTCACTCACCCGTTCTTCCACCTCGTCAAGCCTCGTCGTTAGGACTTCTAGCTTGGATTGCATCTCATTTAATTGATTTTTAATTTCTGCCTGATTGGATCTAAATTCTGCAGTCATGAAGTCTCTTGAGTCCTTTATGGTTTTTTCTAGAGCCACCAGTAGCTGTAAAATAGTGCTTCTGAATTGGCTTTCTGACATTGAATTGTAATCCATATTTTGTAACTCTGTGGGAGAGTGGGCTGTTTCTGATTCTTTTTTTTGAGGTGAGGTTTTCCTTCTAGTCATTTTGCTCAGTGCAGAGTGGCCAAAAACAAGTTGTATTGGGAAAAGGAGAAAAAGAGAGAGAAGGAAAGAAAAGAGAAAAAGAAAAAAGAGAAAGAAGAAAAAAAGGGGAAAAAGAGAAGAAAAAGAAAGAAAGGAGAAAAAAGAAAAAAAAGGGGGGGTGGGGGAAGCAATCAGAAATCAAGAAGAAAGAGAGAAGAAAAAAAAAGCACAAAACAAAACAAAACAAAACAACAAAAACAAAAACAAAAAAAACAAAAAAGAAAAAAAAAAACACGGGGGAGTATCTTCCGATTCTGTGTAGTTTAAGTCCCTTGACTTCCCTTGGAACTGGTCCGTGTCGCTGGTCTTCTGGGGGAGGGGCCTGCTGTGCTGATTCTCAGGTGTGAGCACTTGGGGGAGCTGCTCTGCCCCTGCCTGGTGCAGGGCTCAGTGGGGGGTGTTTACCCCGTGAGGCCCCGGGAGGAACAACCACAGTGGCGGGGGCGGCAGCTCTGGGAACCTGGATTCAGCCCCCGCAGTAGCTCCGGGGCTCTCCGTCTGCAGGGCCTGGAGGCTCCGGGGCGGGGCCGCTGATCTGCTCAGTTCCAGGCAGGAGCGTCCTTGCTGTCCTGGGCCCTCCCGGCCTCTGCCTGTCCCGGGGGAGGCCGGATCCTGGGCTGTGTCCCGGCGCCCTGTGCTCCGGAGCCTGCGCTGTTGGATTCGCGCTCCTGGCGGTGCAGCCCCCTCCGCGGAGCCGCCGCCCGAGCCCCTCCGAGCTGTTCCCGGAGCCGCGCAGCCCCCTCCGCGGAGCTTCTTCCTCCGCCCGAGCCGCCGCCGCCGAGCTGCTCCCGGAGCCGCGCAGCCCCCTCCGCGGAGCCGCCGCCCGAGCCCCTCCGAGCTGTTCCCGGAGCCGCGCAGTCCCCTCCGCGGAGCTTCTTCCTCCGCCCGAGCCGCCGCCGCTAAGCTGCTCCCGGAGCCGCGCAGCCCCCTCCGCGGAGCCGCCGCCCGAGCCCCTCCGAGCTGTTCCCGGAGCCGCGCAGCCCCCTCCGCGGAGCCGCCGCCCGAGCCCCTCCGAGCTGTTCCCGGAGCCGCGCCGCCCCCTCCGCGGAGCTTCTTCCTCCGCCCGAGCCGCCGCCGCTGAGCTGTTCCCGGAGCCCCGCAGCCCCCTCCGCGGAGCCGCCGCCCGAGCCCCCCGAGCTGCTCCGGGTCCCGCCGAGCGCTGCAGCCCTTAGGGAGCTCGGCGCATCTCCCGGGGCGCAGTTCCTCTGTTACTGTCCCAGGGAGCCCGAGGGCGTCCCCGCCTTTCTGGGGATCCTGCTCCAATTCCCGGGGAGCCCCTTTCCGCGGGGAAGGTCGGTGCAGCTCCTGCTCCTCCGGGACGGGGCTCTCCTGTCCTGGGGACACTCGCCCCGGCCTCAGCCCGGCTCCTCGCGGGGCCCCTCCCCCTTGGAGGCCTTTTGTGTCTTTATTTCTTTTTCCCCGTCTTCCTACCTTGATAGAAGCGCGAACTCTTCTCACTGCAGCGTTCCAGCTGGTCTCTCTTTAAATCTCAGGCCGAATTCGTAGATTTTCAGGATGATTGGATGGTTTTCTAGGTAATTTGTTGAGGACAGGTGACCTGGAGACCCTGCTCCTCCGCCATCTTGCCCCTCCTCTCAGTCATAACATTCTTAAAGCTACATGAGATGGTCAGTCAGTATTTGGACATAAAAGAAATATGAAATTACCTGATAGATCTTGCAAGATACACTGATAAACATTTATGCATTCATACATGCAGTGAGTATTTATTGGGTATTTGCTATGTAATAAGTACAATTCCAGTTGCTAGCAGACACTGAGATGGATAAAACAGCATCAGTTTTCAAGTATTTTTTGATATATGGATAGGGCTGAAAAGCTGGTTTTATTTTCTCATAGAGAAGTAAATGAAAGGAAATAAAGTTTGAGAGATATGCAATTTTGAAAGGGCTTAAGCTTATGTTCTTAAGTTTTTAGATCATCT
Organism: Vulpes lagopus; assembly: GCF_018345385.1. Lineage (NCBI taxonomy): Eukaryota > Metazoa > Chordata > Mammalia > Carnivora > Canidae > Vulpes > Vulpes lagopus. The sequence continues at coordinate 35,057,330 of NC_054828.1, forward strand.
CATGTTGATCTTCAGAGGTACCTACATTAGGCAAAATAATCTTTCCTGGGAGGGCTCTCTTTATTTTTCATAAAGCTCCATGTTATTCACAAATACTGTGGTTTAGAAATTATTGTAAATTGCACTTTTGTTCAGAGGGGGGAAACCCCTTTTGGTTTGTTTCAAGGAGTAGAACATCACGTAATTCTTGAAATAAAAACTAACTCTTCAGCTAACATTTTGGTATAATTATGGCCTTCACCAAAAACTATATCCATTAAGCCAAACTATTAGTAACACTCTTCCATGTGGTAAATCCTAAGTGCCATTTGGTCACTTACTCTGGTGTATATAGCTTTTAATGGTACTAAATATTTGATAGCAACAAATCTCCTTTTTCATGTAAATGCTAGGCCTGATTCTCTTGTTTTTGACTCAAAAGAGAGGGAGACAAGTGTGATTGCCCTCCTAGGAAGAACAGTCTTAAGGCTTCTACTAATTAAACCATTGGCACATTATTGAGGTTCATAAGACACTGAATTATACCTTAGGAAATAAAACATGCTTGAAACAGAAATGGAACAATTTCAAAAGCCATAAGTGTGTCAAGGCAAAAAAAAAAAAAAAAATTACCATGAGAAAAGGAAGCCAGAACAAAGATCTTAGAGAAAATGAGACTGTTGGTAAGCACTGACACACAGAGGAAAGCTCGACAGACAGGAGAGGTCAGGAAGCGGGCAGAAAAAGAACCTGGACAGGATGATTTTTTTTTATGGCAGGATTTAACTTTAGGCTGCAAATAATCCCTGTTAGGAATAAATAAAGATATTTATTAAGCAAAGAAGGTAAGAATAATACATTCTTATTAAAGAAGATATAAATACCTTTTAGATAGAACAACAAAAATTACTTCTCATTAGACCATTCCCTCCCAGCCACTAAGGATGTTTTTGTAGAGTTGATTCCAGATTTAATCTGGGCATTTTAAAAGCATGGTTTCAATCAAGTCTGTATCATGTGGATTCTTTAAATTTAACATTACAATAATAAGCATTTTCTACATTAATTATGCATTTATTTTATTTCATCAAGAACATCTACCATAGTTTCCTTCAATAATTCATACATAATTATACCTTTGAATAAACTCACATTATTATAAATCATTCTGCTATTAACATCTTTGTACTTAACACTACTCTTCCATCATATTGTCACTTAGAGGGGGAACAGACGAAACACGGACTGTGGATACAATTAGATAATATTTCAAGTCCTGCCACTTAGCTTTTGATCCTACACAGTGTGTCTGACTCCTCTTGAGCCTTGGTTTCTTAAGAATGAGAATTAGTAAGTATGAAGTGCTTAGAACAGTTGTTGGCACATAGGGGGTGCTCAGCAAATCATGGTTACTGTCAATATTGTTATTAGTATTAAGCTTGATATTAATGGGGACTCGAGTAAAACTATCTCTTGTAAGGTAGGGGAATCATGTAAGGAAAACATGAGAAATTAATTCAGATAAGTTTGTAACCTGACTTAGGAAATTGGAGGGTCTGCTCAAACCCTGACCCTAAGTCTCTAGAGGTCCTCCTGCCTTCTTTTCCAGGAGCTATTTAGAGCAAGAGTGTTTAATTAATGAAAGCCCTATTCTGAAGAAATCAATAAGTCTTTTTTTTTTCTCCAGGTTAAATAACTTTTTTGTTCTAGACCTTATGTTTCTCAGACTAATCTTTTGAATTTTCCCTATAGTTTTCCACTTATATAGAAATAATTTCTACTTAAGGCTGTGATATTACTCCTCCCCCCACTCAGTCCCTACCCCCAAATAAATAACTCCTAGTCTGGGATGGAAAATTAAAATTTGAAAAGAAAAAGAAAAACACATTAAGAAAGAAAAATTTGAATTGCCTAATGTCAGAAAAACAAAAAAATGTATAATTGAATCCTAATTCCCAATTTTATCCTAGCACAATGCCCTAAAAGGCCAAGACCTGAAAGGAGACTGCATAAAATACTTTGATAGGTATTTTATTACTGAAATCTTAATATATGTATTTTTGCATTCCTATAAGTCCTTCAAAGATTTATTCTCTCAATTATCAATCAAAAGAACTCATAAAGGCAGAGCCAGTGGACCAGGCAGGATTACTGCTGCCTGGGAAGACAGATGCAGTTGCCACAGCGTCTGAGCTTTAAACCATCTTACTCACTGCTCATTCCTAGGCCAAGTGACAGCTGACAGACAGAGTGGCTCATGATGAACCATTCAGATTTTTTTTAAAGCCACAGTCTCTGCTTCTTAGGAATCAAGCCAGTTAGCCTCAATCATAATTAAGTCTAAGTCTTGTTTGTGAGAAGTCAGAAACCTATTTCCATTAAAGAAAAAAAAATAATAAACCTAACAAGTGCTTAAAGAGTTATTGAGATACTTTTCAGAGAAAAAAGTCAAAACCTAAAAAGAAAGGACATGACCTTGATAAAATTTTGGCAATTTTACTGAAATCTATAAACATTGTTATACCTGCTTAGAGTTGGATATTAATTTGCTCCCTTCCTAGGAATAAATGGCAGTTGTGAAGGGTATTCAAGTTTTATAATATTTTCAATGAAGATGTTGAAAGGCCTTGTAGATTTGCTTTTCCATGGGCATATCACAAATGTCATTGACTTAATTAAAATATTTACAATATTATTTTAATATGTAGAATACATAATATATATATAACACATTAAAACATAATGATGTATACATGATATTAAAGCTATTAGCATAGGAAATTATAAAACCCAATCCTTTTTCTAATACTGAAATATAACATATTTTCTTCTCAAACTCATGTACCATTGGGGGTGAGTTCTAAAATTTTAGATTTGTTTTCCTAACTTCCAGTTTATCCTACCATCTATCATTAATTTTATATAACAAACACATATATACAGTAAAGTGACTTCCTTCATAAAATTCAGTTTTAATAAAGAAAATGAGAAAAAGGGACCAGAACAGGACACAGGCTATATAAGATGAGTGAGGGAGGGGGCAGGTGTTTGGGGGTTCAAAGTTGATGTTTAAAAGGAGCCACTGTGGGATACTTGGGTGGCTCAGTGGTTGAGCATCTGCCTTTGGCTCAGGGAGTGATCTTAGGTCTGCGGATGGAGTCCTGCAGCCTGCTTCTCCCTCTGTGTCTCTCATGAATAAATAAATAAAATCTTTAAAAAATAAAAAAATGAAATGAGCCATTGCTGAAAGACTGTAAATGCTGTGTTTTTCAAACCATAGATATACTGTATATCTGTTTTGTGCTATATATTCATCTATGCTTTAAACATAAAAAAATGGTAATCTTTTTAACACCTTCCTCCCTTGGGGATGCTGTTGGGTGATGTATTGCTTCCATTGAAAATCCATGTTCTATGTGAGGATAATGTGGCTTAAGAGGAATTGTGTTATATCATAAGGAATTGGCAAGAGTGCCAATTGATACAGTCTTTGAATGGAAAACATCAGAGCCAAAGTCCTTTGTTTTGGATTTTACAGAGCTGGAAATTCCAGTGTAACTCAATCCCACCCTTCACACTGCTGAGAGTAATCTCCTGTCTACAGAAAAGGGATTTTCATTACTCATGAGATTCACTCATTTATTTATTGATACTTATTCATCAGTTTCCATGTTGGAGGTTAAGGTAGTGCCTATCACCTGGGCTGTGGAAATGTTAACACTTTTTGTAAAATGAGAAGAAATATGTTGGGTACTGGTATTGTTAATACAGATTTTCAAATTAGGCTTTTGGTGGTGTCTTTTCATATGATCCAGGTCAATATGGCCGAGATCTTTTCAGTAGTCTTAGATTCCAACAGAAAGAGTTAGAGGTATGCTTCAGGTTTGGTGTGTGTTACGAGCTAAATTGTGCTCCCCAATCCTAACCCCAAAAATACCTCAGAAGGGAACATTATTTGGCTATAGAGTCTTTACGGTTAAAATGAGAGCATTAGGATGAGCCCTAATCCAGTATGACTGGTGTCATTATTACAAAGGGAAATTTGGACACTCGTCAGTTTGCTTGGGCTACCATAATAAAATACCAGAAACTGAGTAGTTTAAACAACTGAAATTTATCTTCTTACAATTCTGTAGTCTAGAAGTTGAAGACCTAGGTGCTATCAAGCTTGGTGTCTGATGATACTTCTACTAGCTTGTAGATGGCCATCTTCTCATTGTCCTCACACAGCTTTTCTTCTTTATACATGCAGAGAAAGAGATCTCTTCTTGTAAGGACACCATCCTATCAGATTAAGGCTCCACCCTTATGACCTCATTTAATCTTAATTACCTCCTTATAGGGCCTATCTCCAAATAAAATTACCCTGTGGGTTAGAGTTTAAACATAAGAATTGGTAGGGAGCAAAATTCAGTCCATCAAAGATACACATAAAAGAAGATGATATAAAGAGACAGAGAAGGAACACTGGAAGGAACCTACCCTCTTGACACCTCAGTTTCAGATTTCTAGCCTCCAGCACTCTGAGGCAATAAATTTCTGTTGTTTAAGGCAGACCTAACAGACTAATCCTGCATGCCCTTCATGATCTCATAAAATAGAAGTGATCTATGTTAGCCTCATGGTCATTACACTGAGACACTTAACCTGCCCACTTAAAGGAGCAAATGAAAAATAAATTAAGCATGAGTCTTCCAAAACAAATTTTGGAATCTTTTAGCAGACTGGTATCTGGTACATCATTCTCCTTTAGGCAAACATATTCAGGTTTTGCTGTTACTGTGAATAGCTATCCATCTCTCGGGCATTATGGAGCAACTGCTCTGAGAGGAAAAGGAAACTGTGGAAGCCTAAGTGAGCATCAACAAAGCCAAGGTGGGTATTTCTAGGGTTGTAGGAAGACCCTGAACTCATGCCCTCTATGTACACCCCAAATATACACTTGTTTAGAGAGAAATTCTTCTTGAAGAAGAACTGACGTATGACTGAACAGCCTCTGCACAACAAAAATAGACCACATAGAGAATGGCAAGAGAGACATGGTAACAGAGGGAACCCAACCTCTGATAATGAGAACTGCAGCATACAGGGATGATACATGGGCACAGGGGAAAAAAAAAAGCTATGGTTTAAAGAGCAACTAGAACTCCACCAAATGGCAGGTGAGAATTGGGAACTCCAGATTGGAGGGGTTAGTAAATGTCCTAATTTACATTTCACCACCACCTTGATAGTGTAGAAGAGGTAGGCCTACTGCTTCAGTGAGCCCTGGACTCCTAGCCCACACTACCGTAATGCACAGTGGGATGTCCTTGGTCAGCACTCATGGCTCCAGCCACCTCATCAAGGTGACACAGGACAAAGCACTCTGAAACATTTCAGACCCATCTCACTTTCATTCTAGATGACTTGCCAGGACATTCCAGTACAGAATAACCTGGTATGCCCCCACTCCCCCAGTGTGTGCCTTCTTCAGTTCCCATCAGCCAGAGTAACCAGGCACATATAAGACTATTCCTCCAAGTTTTGGAGAAGTAGCTGCTCTGTCTAATTTGTAGAGACACGCAAAAATCAAAATGAAGAGACAGAGGAATATGCTCAAAATGAAAGAAGATAAAACCTCAGTAAAAAAAACAGAAATGAAAAGGCCTTAATTAGAAGAAAATTATGAAAGAAAAAAATCTCCTGAGTAAAGAAAATGTACAATGAAGGTAGGAATCACCTATAAATCTAGTATGAAGGGGGATCCCTGGGTGGCGCAGCGGTTCGGCGCCTGCCTTTGGCCCAGGGCGCGATCCTGGAGACCCGGGATCGAATCCCACATCGGGCTCCTGGTGCATGGAGCCTGCTTCTCCCTCTGCCTGTGTCTCTGCCTCTCTCTCTCTCTCTGTGACTATCATAAATAAATAATAATAAAAAAAAATTAAAAAAAAATCTAGTATGAAGGTTAAAAGACAAAAGCAGTAAAATCAATTATATCTATGTAATAATTTTAAATAATAAAAAGATGTAAAGCATGACAACATATACATAGAACATGAAGAGGGGGAGTAAAAATGAAGTTCTTTTAGAATGTATTTCAACTTAAGTGACCATGCACTTAATATAGACCGCTAAATACTTAGGATGTTATATGTGAACCTCATGGTAATGGAGGACCAATAATAGATACTCAAAAAAGAGAGAAAGCCATTTAAGATAGCATTAAAATAATACTAAAGAGGGCAGCCCCAGTGGCTCAGTGGTTTAGTGCTGACTTCAGCCCAGGGCATCATCCTGGAGACCTGGGATCGAGTCCCACGTCAGGCTCCTTCCGTGGAGCCTGCTTCTCCCTCTGCCTGTGTTTCTGCCTCTCTCTGTGTGTGTGTGTGTGTCTCTCATGAATAAATAAATAAAATCTTAAAAAAAATAATACTAAAGAAAGTCAATCATAATGAAAAAGAGCAGGATGATAAGGAACAGAGAAGAACTACAAAACAACCAGAAACTAATGAACAAAATGGCAATAAATACATACCTATCAATAACTACTTTAGATACATATGGACTAAACACTCCAATCAAAAGACAAAAGGTGACAAATTGGATAAAAAAACAAAAAACAAAAAACAAAACAAAACAAAACAAAACAAAAAAAAAACAAGACCATCTATAGGCTCCCTACAAGAGACTCACTTTAGACCTAAAGACACATATAGCCAGGATATCAATGCTACATCAGAAATAATAGACTTTAAAACAAAGACTGTAGCAAAAGACAAAGAAAGAACTTACGTAATGAAGGAGGGATCAATCCAGCAAGAGGATGTAATAATTTTAAATAGCTACACACTCAACATTGGAGCCTCTTGATACATAAAGCAAATATTAACAAACATAAAGGGAGAATTGACAGTAATACAATAATAGTAGAGTACTTTCACACCTCACTTACATCAATGGATAGATTAGCCAGACACAAAATCAATGAGGAAACAGTGTCTTTGAATGATACATTAGACCAAATAGTCTTAACAGATCATTATAGAACATTCCATCCTAAAACAGAATATGCATTCTTTTCAAGAGTACATGGAACACTCTCTAGGATAGATCATATTAGGCCACAAAATAAATCTTAATAAATTTAAGATGGTTGAAACATCAGGCATCTTTCCTGACCATAGTAGTATGAAATAAAAATCAATTGCAAGAAAAAAAAACTGATAAAAACACATAAAGGCTAAACAACCCATGGGTCAAAGAGGAAATTTAAAAATACATGGAGACAAAATGGAAACACAGTGCTTCAAAATCTTTGGGATGCAGTGATAACACTTCTAAGAGGGAAGTTTATAGCAATAAATTCCTACCTCAAAAAACCAAAAGTATCAAACCATCTAAAATTACACCTGAAGTAACTAGAAAAAGAAGAATAAACAAAGCCTAAAGTTAATAAGAGGATGGAAATAGTAAAGATCAGAGTGGAAATAAATAAAATAGAGACAAGATAAAAAACAAACAAACAAACAAAACAAGAGCTGGTTCTTTAAAAAAAAAAAAACAAAAACAAAATTGGGATGCCTGGGTGGCTCAGCAGTTTGGCGCCTGCCGTTGGCCCAGGGCATGATCCTGGAGACCCAGGATTGAATCCCATATCAGGCTCCCTGCATGGAGCCTGCTTCTCCCTCTGCCTGTGTCTCTGCCTCTCTCTGTGTGTCTCTGATGAACAAAGAAAATCTTAAAAAAAATTGATAAACCTTTAGCCAGACTAATTCAGGGGAAAAAAAAGGACCCATATAACACAATAAAAAATGAAAGCAGAGAGTAACAATGGACAACTGTAGAAATACAAAAGATTATAAGGGACTACATGAAAAACTATATGCCAACAAATTAGACAACTTAGAAGAAATTGATAAATTCCTAGAAACATAATCTTCCAAAACTGAATCAAGAAGAAATAAATAATCCAAATAAACTGATTACTAGTGACAAAATTGAATCAGTAATCAAAAATTTCCGTCAAAGTGCAGGACAAGATGCCTTTACCTGTGACTGCTACAAAACAGGGAAGAGTTAATAGCTATTCTTCATAAATTATTCCCCTTAAGCTATTCTCCTTAATAGCTATTCCTTTATTCTAGAAAATAGAAGAGGAAGGAAAGCTTCCAAGTATTCTCACATTCTATGAGACCAGTATTATCCTGATACAAAACCAAAGCCACTACAAAAACAGCTACCGGCAACTATCCTCAATGAGCATAGATATAAAAGCTCTCAACAAAATATTAGCAAAAGACAATCAACAATGTAGGATCGTTTACTATAATAAAGTGGGATTTATTCTGAGGATGAAAGGATGGTATTTACCAAAATAAAATAATTAATTTAAATAAACCTATGCACCCCTATGTTTTATGCAGTACAATGTACAAGTGCTGTGTTAAAGAAGCAACCTTAATGCCCTCTGATTGATGGAGAAAGAAGACATGTACATATACAACAGAATATTAATCTGCCATGATAAAGAATGAAGATCTTGCCATTTGTGACTAGAAGAAAGGATCGAGAGGATATTATGCTAGATTAATTAAGTCAGAGAAAGACAAATATCACATGATTTCACTTACATATGGAACCTAAATAAACAAACCAAAAAAAAATCAGAAACAGACCCATAAAAACCCTGAATAAACTGGTGGGTGGTGGGGGGCAGAGGGAGATACAGGCTTTCAGCCATGGGATGAACGCATCGTGTGGATGAAAGGTACAGCATAGGAAGTATAGCCAATTGGTATTGTAATAGTGTTGTATGGTGACAGATGGAAGCTACACCTGTGGTGAGCATAATGTAATGTATACAGTTGTTGAATCTCTTTGTTGTACACCTGAAAATAATTTAACAGTGTGTCAATTATACTTTAAGGAAAAAAAAAGTGGAGAAGAAAGGATGGCACAAATAATGAGGCTGCATGAGGAGAGTGGGAATTGAAGATAAGGTTAACTTAAGGATGCTAGCAAAGATAAAAAAAAAACCCTTTGGATGGAGAAATGAATGAGTTCTGACAAATAGTGAATTACCTAAAAGAGTAGAAGTGAGATGGAAATATTTCATTTGTAGAAATGAAATATTGGCACCTGCATAGGGATCTGGTGATGAAGAATGGGTAAATCAGAGATCAGCAAGTGAAATACCTGTTGAACATTTCCAATAAAGATAAATGACCTCTTTGAAGAGCCAAAATTCTTAGCTGCCCATGAGGCTACATTACTGGGATTCCTGACTGCTCTTTAGCAAAGTGTCTGCTTTTGCACACATTTTGTTTAAGAGACAACCTCTTTAATACTAAGTCATGGAACCAGAATTCACTGATGTGAGAGTGTAGGATTAACAGAAACTGACATAATGTCACATGGGTTCAAAGATTTAAAGAAGAAAGAAAAAGACTTTTAGTCATCTTAATACAACTCATTTTTGGTAGTGATCTTTAGAGTTCTTTTAGAGGTCACCTAATTCCATTTTTCTATGTCTGATAGAAAATATGTCACTTTTTTTTTAACATTTGCCAAAGATCCAGATGTCTACATCTGATTGTGTTGTCAGACAGCAGGTTTTTAGCCTTCTATTTCAACATGTTATATTTTCAACATTCAAAATAGCTTTTTTTTTTATGGTGGTTGTTGCATTAAGACATAATGGAAGTTGTTTGCATTTGTTAAAGTAAGAGGGAAAAAAATGGAGTGAAATGAACCGTGTTTTTTTTTTAAATTCTACTTTTTCCTATGAAGATTGTTACTGATGATATGGCAAAAAACATATTGCTGTATTAACAAGGTCAGTCAGTCACAAAATCCTATTAACGTGGAAAATGACAGAACCAAGCTGTGTGGTAACAAATAAGGCAAATTCTCACCTTGTATTCTTAAAATTCCTTGATCAAATTCACATAAATATCAGGGAAGGTGAGAGCAAATTCAGGGAATGTGCATGACTCTGTTAAAAAAAAAAGTAATTCATATATCTTTAGTACTATTTTCTAATTTTACTTTTTGCTTTTTTCAAAAATAATGCTAGCAAATTAAATCAAGAAATATTTTCTAATTTATGTTTATATAAAAGATTTATCTACAGAAGTATAAAGGAACCTGCTGAGTAGAAAATTTCAAAATAAACATATACATTCATAATATCCCTGACATGTTTACTTTTTTTGAAACTAAAAGCACCAAATAGTCATTTGCATTTTGAACGATAGCAAACACATTTCAGATTTAGCTGTCAATTTAATGAAGCCTCAAATATTGATTTTAGCAAAACAGTAAAGTAGGAAATAAAAATAAAAAGGATCATTATAATGGTACCCAGAGGGAATAACTATGGTCACTTCAGTCAATGATAAACTGATTTTAGTGGTATGGACCAGACAAATAAAAATAAAGATTGCTTTGACTTGGCTTAAGCTGAAAAAGAAATCTTTCAGGTTTATGGCTTCATAAATTGTTCTGAATGTTTAACATCCCATGAAAAAGAAGCAAACAATGAAGATACTTCATTCAAGAATACAAAACCAATATACTCAGGCAAAGACTTGTAATTCAGATTTAGCATCTTATCTGTGTTTGCATTGCTAACGGGCCTCCTTTGACTATGCTGTGCTTCCATGCACACATTACCAACAATTTTACTTTGGATTTTAAACACCTGGCAGTCTGTCTGACTTTAGCATACTAGATTATACATTTTGAGAATAAACTAGTGTTGCATGTAGTGGTAACTTAACTGCTTAGATCCATCAGATATTTCCATTTCTCATTGGACCAGTTAGATGGTTATTAATTATGAGGCTGACATAAAACAGAATCATGAAAAATTAAGTTTCACCTCTATCTCCCAATCAGTAATAAGCATGCTATGGAAGTTTCTCTTGAAACCTCAGAATGCTTCAACCCTGTCTTTAAACTGAACTGGACATTTCTCAATGAATGCAGCATCATAATAGCCCCTTTGTAGGTTAAACCTGTATCAACTGTATTCTCTTTCCATATTTAAATAGAATTTATGGAGTGAGAAAGAGATGATGTTAGAGCTTTGGTTGTTTTCTCTATTTCCCTATGTCACAGCTTCGGTTGATTTACCCCCTCTAGTTTTTCATATGAAATGTATATTACATCTTAATAGAACTCTTGTTATTGCTCTTATCTGGAATATTCTTACCATAGTAGTAAACTTATCTGAAGTCTAACCTTCCCTAGAGATCCATGTGAACATGTATGTAAGTAAGCCATGATATATTTCCCACTACCATGGGAAATAATGACTTGCTCTATTTCCTTAGGCTACTTACATAGCCCTTATTGAAGACCCACTTGTTTTATTTCTAGCCTACCATATAAGAATCTCAGCATCAAGTATTTCAACTTAATGTTCTTTTCTACAAAGCAGCATACTCTGTGCACTTTTAATAAAATATTTCAGTTATTCTTAAATTTTGCTTTAGTTATTGAAAACCCAAACTAAATATCTCTCTTGTATTTTATAAATATATATGGATTCCCTTGCCTCTAAAATTCCAATATTTTCCCCTGGATTTGTCTGACTTTTTTTCCCTGATGTGACTTTTTAACCTATTAAAAACATATGGTATGTCTTTTTAAATCAAAAGATAGATCACTAAAAAAGTAGAAGATTAGTATATGCTTGTCAATGGATCATTTAAAAACCTGTTGGCTACTGTGCCAAATTGTTACAGAAGTTGGTTCTTGTTTCTAATAAATTCAATCTATTAGAAGAAGCTAGATATATATAAAAAGTTCAGATTAAGAAACAGTATTATATGTGAAAAAGCAAATGATTGTACTAATGGATTCAGTCTGAGAAGAATGGTTTCACTGGGACATGTAGAATGGGCCATGAGGGAGTGTGGAATTTGCCTAGGTGAATTTGGGGGAGATAATTTATGAGATGGAATTAGCATAAATCAAGGAACAGAGAAAAGATTCTATTTTTTACAATTTAATGATTTAGAATCATCCCCAAAGAACTGAGAATAAATAGGATTGGTTGAAATAGATATTATTTAAATAAAAATATATTTAAATAAACCATGAAATACTAGATAGAAAAAACTCTATAACTGATGAATAAATTTAAGAACTGGTTCTTTGAGAAGAACGATATTATAGATAAACCTCTTAGATAATTGAAAAAAAAAGAGATATCTGAAAAAATGCTAGAATGAGGAAATGGATATAAAAGAGCTTATTTCAATGAAAATAAGATACCATCTGTTCAACCAGAAAATAAATAAAATGAAAAAGTTGTAATAATTAAATGGAGATAAATCAGCACATGATAAACATATAGACTAATGAAACTGGGGAAATAGGCATTTGGAAATCTACATACCATATAAATTTAATACGTGATAAAGATGGCAATTCAAATTAATTAGAAATAGAACAATTATCCAGTAACTAGTCAAGAAACTGGCTGATCAATGAGAAAAATATAGTCATATTTTGTTCTCACACCATATACCATGTAGAAAAATGAGTACAATTAAAAAAATTAAAACTTAAATTGGATTCAGAGGGAACATACCTGAACATAACGAAGGACATATATGAAGAACCCACATGTGTCATCATTCTCAGTGGTAAAAACCTGAAAGTTTTTCCCCAGGGTTAGAAAAAAGATAGGAATGTCCACTGTCACCACTTCTATTCAATATAGTACTAGAAGTCCTAGCTATAGAAATAACACAAGAAATAAAAAGCATCCAAACAGCTAAAAAAAAAAAAAAAACTGTCATTATTCTCAGATGACATATAGAGAGAACCCTAAAGACTCTACGAGAAATTATTAGAATAAAAGGATTCAGTGATGCAGAATACATAACAAATATACAGAATCTGTTGCATTTCTATACACTAATCACAAAGTAAGAGAAATTCAGAAAAAACCCTATATACAATTGCACCAAAAAGAATAAAATATCTAAGAAAAATTTTAACAAAGAAGTTGAAATACCTGCATGCTGAAAACCATAATTCCTGGATGAAAGAAATTTTCAATGTCACAAATGGCAACATATACTCTGCTCATGAATCGGGAGAGTAGATACTGTTAAAATTGCTCATAGCAAGCAACCTACAGATTCAATGCATCCATATTAAAATACCAATATTTTTCACAAAACTAGAAAAAATAATCCTAAAATTTATATGAAATTAAAAAAAGACCTGAGTAGCCAAAGCAATCTTTAAAAAGAACAAAGCTGGAAGTATCAATCTCAGATTTCAATATTTATTACAAAGCTACAGTAATCAAAACAAGATGGTACTGGCAGAAAGGTAGACACATAGATCAAAGGAACAGGACAGAAATAACTCATGGTCAGTTAATCTATGACAAAGGAGGCAGCAGTACACAGTGGGAAACATAAGTGGTGCTGCGAAAACTGGACAGCCACATGCAGAAGATTAAAACTGGACTACCTTATGAAACTTATAGAAAAATAAGCTCAAAATGGATTACAGACCTGTAATCCTGTACAGACCTGTATACAGCTGTATACAGAAGTATACAGACACAGTGGGAAACATAAGTGGTGCTGCGAAAACTGGACAGCCACATGCAGAAGATTAAAACTGGACCACCTTATGAAACTTATAGAAAAATAAACTCAAAATGGATTACAGACCTATCTGAAGCCATAAAAATCCATGAAGAGAGCACAGGCTATAATATCTCTGACATTGGCCATAGCAACATGTTTCTAGATATGTCTAAAAAGCAAAAATAAAAGTTAAAAGCTTTACATAGAAGTAAAAAGCTTCTGTACAGTGAAGGAAGAAATCAACAAAAATAAAAGACAACCTACTGAAAAGGAGAAGATATTTGCGACAGACATATCCAATAATGGATTGGTATCCAAAATATATAAAGAAGTGATACAACTCAACACCATAACAAATAATCTAATTTAAAAAAAATGGACCAAAGACAGGAACAGACATTTCTCAAAGACAACTTCTAGTTGGCCAACAGACACATGAAAAGATGCTCAACAGCACTGATCATCAAGGAAGTACAAACCAAAAATACAATGAGATATCACCTCACAGCTGTCAGAATGGCTAAAATGAGAAACAGCAAGTGTTGGCGAGGATGTGGAGAAAAAAGACATGATTTCACTCATTTTATGGAATTAAAGAAACAAAACAAGTGAACTGAGGGAAAAAAAAAGAGAGAGAGAGACCAACCAAGAAACAGACTCTTAACTATAGAGAAGTGATGGTTACCAGAGGGGAGGTGGTTGGGGACTCTTGATTATGGGTGAACTAGGTGATGGGGATCGAGAGTACACTTAATATGATGAGCACTGGGTACTGTACAGTCTTGATGAATCACTATATTGAATACTGAAACTCATATAACACTGCATGTTAACAATACTCGAATTAAACTAAAAAACATTTTTTAAGATTCCATTTATTTATTTGATGGAGAGAGAGATCAATCTTGAGCAGGGGGAGAGGGAGAAGCAAGCTCCCTACTGAGCAGGGAGCCCAACATGGGGTTTGATCCCAGGATACTTGAGCCAAAGGCAGATGCTTAACTGGCTGAGCCACACAGGTGCCCCTAAATAAAAAACTTATTAAAAAAAATCTAAACTATGTGGCATTGACATGTAATACACACATATATACATACACATTTGCTTTTAGAAATGTTTTTAGATGTATGGGGGTACATTTTACATAGACAGAGAAAGAAATACACATGTACAAAAATATTCCTTAGACTTGTTATTTATAGCCAAAAGAAAACAATTTTAATATAAATATAAGAGGAAAGTTTGAAAGGATACTGGATGGGTCACCAATTCTCTAGGAATCTTGGGCAATAAAGGTCTGGAATCAACAGTAAGAAGGACAAGTCATAGCCAAATCATGCTACAGGAGCCTTCTTTCCTGCTACTCCTGCCTTTGGAAATGCTCTCACTGCCAGACTTGGAATGCAGTTTAAAAGATGGATAATATTTACTACATATTCCCTTTAAGTCATTGTATAGATATATATGAACAAGTATATTTACACTTGTAATTATGAATATATCTTTATCCTACATAGTGAGTTGGTTAGTACAAGGTATGTAGTTCATGTCATGGATGGATTCAATTTTTCTCAAATAATCCACTGATTTTTATGGTAAGATCCTGAGCTAACTTAACTCCAATTACAAGTAAAACTTTTAATGAAGTATATATACACAACTAAGGTATAAATTATAAGTGTATACAGCTTAATAAGTCTTCATAAACACATAGATTAGGACATCCTAAAAGTCCCATTTTATACCCTTCCTTTTTTTTTTTAAGATTTTATTCATTTATTCATGAAAGACACACACACACACAGAGAGAGAGAGAGAGAGAGAGAGAGAGGCAGAGACACAGGCAGAGGGAGAAGCAGACTCCATGGAGGTAGCCTGACGTGGGACTCGATCCCGGGACTCCAGGATCATGCCCTGGGCCAAAGGCAGGCACCAAACCACTGAGCCACCCAGGGATTCCCAGTTATGCCCTTCCTAATCACATTTAGGACTTTGCACAGATAACCAGTATCTTGACACCTCTCGCCACAGTTTTTTGTTTTTGAACTTTACAGAAATGGAACTATGCCGAATATTTAATTTTGTTGTAGCTTTATACAGTCAGAATTATATTCATGAGATTTATCTATGCTACATTAAACAGTGCTTATTTTCCCTCATCACTGTGTAGCATTCCATTATAGGAATACATCACAATTTATTTATCCATTCTGTAAAGTTCATTTTCAACGTTTCCAAACTTTGGCTCTATCATTATTGCTGCTGTAAACATTCTTTTTGTTCGCACATGCACGCTTATCTTTTAAGTAAACATTTAGGAGTGAAAGCCCTAGGTCATAGGGTATGCATGTTTTAACAGATACTAACAAATGGTTTTGAAAAATGTCTGTTTGGGCATTGGAGTGACTCAGTGCATTAAACATCTGACTCTTGATTTTGACTCAGGTCATGATCTCAGGGTTGTGAGATCAAGCCCTGTGTCAGGCTCTGTGCTGAGTGTGGAGCCTGCTTAAGATTCTCCCTCTCCCTCTCTTTCTCCACCAAAAAAAAAAAGTTTTTTTTTGCAAATTTACTCTTCCTTCAACTGTGTGGGAGGATTCTGGTTTTCCAAATCCTCTCCAGGGTTTGTATTAGCAGTTGTTTTTTGTTTTGTTTGTGAGTTTTCCATGAATGGGTTTGGGGTTTTTTTGTTGTTGTTTTAATATTTACCATTTGAGTGGTAGTTTCTAGCTTATGTAGTTTCTAGCTTATGTAGTAACTTACTATGGAATTAACCAGGTTTTCCCAGGAAAATTAATGAGTTAAAGCATCTTTCCATATGTTTATTGCACATTTTATTTACTTTTTTTTTTTGTGAAATTGGCTGTTAAAGTCTTTTGGCCATTTTATTATTTGGTTGTCTATTATTATTGCTTTCTAGTGCTTTCTATATTTTGAATGAGTAATTTTTCTATTATTTGTATCAGGAATATTTTCTCCTCACCTTTCTCTCTCTTTGCTGTGTTTTTTTGATTAATAAAGTTTTCAGTTTTGTTGAGGTCTAGTTTATTAATCTTTTCCTTTGTGGCTGATGCTTTTGCATGTATGTCCTACTTGAAACATGGAGATTCACTTGACCAAGCATCAACTATTGATAAACCATAATCTCACCCACGAAACATGGAGATTCACTTGACCAAGCATCAACTATTGATAAACCATAATCTCACCCATGTACTCACCCATGGATTTTTTTTCACAAGTGACTGGATTTTCTATGGGTGTCTTTTTAAATTTCTCTATTCTATTCACTGGTCAAGTTTGTATATGCTTGCTGGTATAGGAAACTACCGGCCTCTGTGATGATAATGGATACGAGAGACTCTACTTCAAGGCAAAGATCAAATTCAGCACACTCCCACAGAATATGGTCCAAAGAAAACACCAAAGCTGTGGTTGTAAAGTCCCTCTCTCACCTTTCCTTCTAATCAATTGCTAAGGATCTCAAATTTGTACTACTCTCTTCACTCTCACTGATACAGTTCAGGCGAAGGTGAGTTCTTGCCTAGGTTATTTCAATCCTGAACACTTGTTCTCCTTGCCTTCCCCACTGTTAACAGGATAATTATTCCTCTCTCTCACATCCTTTCCTACCAGGTGTGGCCCAGCTTCTCAAGATGAGACGCAGCACCACTGCCCAAATCACCATTTTACCTCTTTCCTCTCTTGCATTTACCTTTTAGCAGAGTCAATAGCAGTTGCCCAAACCTTAATGTTTAGTGACACAAACCTGTGCCTTTACCCTTGTGTTTCTTTTGTGAAGAATTTTCCACTCCCCTCCTGACAAGCTCTTATTCCTAAAGCCCCAGCTCAAATTATAAATTCTATATGAAGCTATTTCTCATTCCATCTGACAGAAATTAATCATTTGCTTCTATTTACTGGGTACAAACTGATATTATTTCTCTGGTATCATATCCATCTTCATATCCCAAATACCTGAGAAAGATTAGGTGCTTAATAAATATTGGTTGAATTGAATCAAGTTGATGAATTTCGATCTTCTTCTAACATTACTCACCTCTGTCCACATATACACACAAAACCAAATGGATTGGAGTTAAAAATTAAACGTTATAGTTTAGACATAGTACAGGATAAAACTGAATATTAAACCGGTATTTAGAATGTCTACTTTTAGAATACTTTGAAGTGCTTATGAAAGTTTTTTGGTAAAGTTTTTTCCTTCAAGATTTGTATAAGTAATCTATACACCCAACTTGGACTCGAACTCACAACTCCAAGATCAAGAGTCATGCTCTACCGACTGAACCAGCCAATGTCCCTTTAGAGAAGCTTTGTAAAGGGAGCACATTGAACCTCCACATAACTAAAACCCAGACACAATTATAAGGATCTTGTAACATTTGCCTCATCTCTCTTTTTTACATTTTTTTTCCTTTGCTGAATAATCTTAAAGTAAATCAGTGATGGTGGGTCATTTCACTTTTATATATATCAGTATGTATTTTTAAAAATATATACACATTCTTACAAAACAATATTGTTATTATATCTGACAATTCTTTTTCAGTGTCACCTGGTGTCCAGTCTATAAGCAAATATCTGTGATTATTATCTCAAAAATGCTATTATAGTTGGTTTGTTTGAATCAAGGTTAAAACAAGTTCTCTTCATTGTATTTGTTCTTTATGTCTCTTGAATCTCTTTTATTCTCTTTGTAGACCACCTTTTATTTTTCCCCTCATGTTACTGAATTTTTGTAAAAAATAGGTTAGTGGTCTTAAAGAATATTTCACATTCTGGACTTGTTTACTTACTTCTTCTCAGTGTCATTTAACTAATTTCTATTTATCTCCTATAAAGTTAGCTGTGGATCTCAATTAGATTTAGGCTTAAGGTTTTTATTTTGTTTCTTTGTTTTGCAAAAGCACTTTATAAGTAATGTTGTGTGTCATGTTGCATCACATTCCAGGACCACAATGACTGCTTGTTCTGTCATTAGTGATGCTAAGACCAATCAGTGGATACAGGTCCTGGCGATTTAATCCTCACTATGACATATCTCATAACCTTGAATCTACCATTTTCATTAATTTATTATCATTAACTGAATCCATTATTTATTTCATCAGGGCTTGCAAAACAAAGATTTCCTATTTTGTCATTCCTTCTATATCTTCCAGCTGGAATTCTACAGCAAAGGAGAACTTTCCCCCATCAATTAAAGATACCTGATTATCTTGAAATATGCTGAACACAGGAAAAGCAGGATAATTAATGTTCTTCTTTTTAATGGTCCATGTTCAGAGTTGCCTTAGTTACTTCCAATGATGTCCGATGAAAACGTCTTTCCCTTTCTGTTTTGTATCATTTTGAATTCTAGGTTTTTGCATTTTCTATGTGTTTTAATTAGTTGCATTCTTTAGATTACTGGTACTCAAATTGCTCCTCCTTTGACCAAAGGCTTTGAGTATGTCTCCTGTTTTTTGTTTGTTTGCATTAGCCCATTTTTCTTGAAAACTTCCTTGTTTTCTGGCTTAAGATGTATCAGCATAATCTACTCTAGACTGGGAATCAGCTATTGCCCCAAGGAGCTCTGGGTACGGTTACTCATTGCTAATGGGTTGTCATTGATTCCAGGCTTTTTCAGTGGACAAAGCTTGAAAATATACAGTTTTCAAAACAAGACAAAATAATTGAGACTCCGTATAGATATTTCCAATTCGCATGTAACATTATAGTATTTTTACTTGATTTCTTTGATTTTTACCCTTATATCTATTTTTTCATGCTTAAGCTTTTGACTCCTAATAGCACTAATATGATTTCTAACTTGCATTTTTCTACACTCTACATAAAATAGATTTTAAATTACAATTATATTGCATAATGAAATTTAGTATATAAATACTAATGTAAAAATGAAATAAGAATATAGAGCATATATAGAATACAGTAGACTGTATTTTTTTAAATATTTTATTTATTTATTCATGAGAGAGAGAGAGAGAGAGAGGCAGAGACACAGGCAGAGGGAGAAACAGGCTCCATGCAGGGAGCCCGATGTGGGACTGCATCCTGGGTCTCCAGGATCACGCCCTGGGCTGAAGGCGGCGCCAAACCACTCGCTGAGCCACCAGGGCTGCCTGGTAGACTGTATTCTAATGTCAACTGAAATCTCATCTCGTGTGTTTATATTAAAACTTTACTGAACTCCAAATTCTCAGTCAAGTAGAAAGAAAGAATAGAGGCACTCTTGACAGAAAATGACTCAGGAGCTTACTTCCTATACAATCTATATTAAGGAAATTCTTGAAAATTTCCCCCAGTAAAATAAAATCAATTAAAATAAGATAAAATAAACCAAAAAAAGATTTAGGGAGGAGGAAATAGTACATTAACTTTATGAGCACAGAGTGGAGACTTCACCAAATGACAGACAGCTGGAAACCTAGCAACTAGTACAGAGGGGGAAAGGATCACCAAGGCCTTAGACAGGGAGACAGCTGAAACAAAAATATCAATTCCATGAACAGTTCCAATAGAATGCTTGAGATACTGAAATAATTTACAGATATAACAAAGGCACTATACAGAGGAAATTGCAAAAAGTACCTAGGAAAACTAAAAGCTCTGTGAGAAAGAATATATGATTGTAGAACTTACAGTGGTTCTGCAGTGAGCTTCCCTAGCTCATACTGAGTTGATGTTGCTTAATGATTTTTAAGTTTTAGCATCTACACATGGATTAAGCACAGGAGATTTAATTACAGTTATGAAGAAGACTAAATATTAGCAACATTGCCTATAGAAAAGTATAGGCATAAGTATAGTATTTAGAAGGGGAAGACTGGCAGAAGAAAAGCCGGTGCATCAATATCCTTATTCTACAAAGAATGAAATCAATATATACTACCTATGAAATAAAGATTTTAGTGTATTATTTAAATACACAAAGGACAGAATCATACAAAACTGCAACTAAAACTATTAAAATGTGTGCCCTTTGGGGAAGCAAGATAAGACTGAGGAGTATAGGACTGGGGCAGATAAGGGTTACTTTTTTTTTTTTTAAGGGTAAACCATTCTGTAATAATGGATTTATTTAATGTGCTGGAATACATTGATAAAATGATATTTACAGTAGTTGTAGTAGATGGCAGAAAATTTTCACTTCAAGTAATGTATCTCACCATATGAAGCTGGAGATTATCTCCCAGGATGCCAATTTAAGTTTAAATTATCAAAAGTAGTGAAACAATGATGGTCAGTATAGGAGCTGGAAAATATAAATATCACCTGTCAGTAATTAGTGTGACTAATATAAATAATATAAATGAAATAGGATCTGTATTAAGAAAAATGTCCATACTTGACAAAACTGTGAGTCCAAAGAAAAAAATGGCTGACTCATTATGAGAAACAAATTTCATAAAAAGCAATACTTAGACATATCTATAGATCTAAAAAAAGATGTGAAATTTAAAAAAAGACAGAGATTACAACAAACATCCAGTCGGGCTTCCTTTTTAGTTGACTCACAGAGACAAAGAAATTGGACTTCCTAGGACTTCCCTTTCCTGACATTTGGTGAATATGAATATTCATGAACACTTACATAGGGTTGAAAAAAAATAGTAGTGATTCAAGAATTTGAAATGGAAACCAGTTCTCGTTATCCTATGAAGAAAACAACAACAAAAACTCTTAGATATTCAAATGTTCAAAAAGTACCCCACCAATGAAATCCATATTTTGAAACAAACCCTTAAAGAGAAGATAGATAGTGTGGGGTAGACATTAAAATCAAGGGTGTGAAACCATTATCTCCTGGTTCAAATGTTGATTCATTTCAGTTCCTGGTTGCAGGAGACTGGTCTTGAATTTCTAGAAATTCGAGTTATCTGACAGAATAAAATTGAATTCCTCTCTGCAAAATAATCATGTAATACTAAGCCACAATTTTTGTCTCAACTTTATATGAAGCATTAAACAAAGAGAAATAGCCAGAATGAACATCGAAACACATATACACACAAAATTTCAGAAGAAACTGTAAGAGACATAGGTCATAAAGAAAAAGTCATACATATGTAACTAGAATCCCAGAAAGACAGCACAGAAAGAATGGAAAGACCAATATTTGAATAAATAACAGCTGTATATTTTGCTTAACTCCCAAAAGACATCAAGTCATGGAGTCAAGTAGCATTACAAATACCAAACAAGATAAATACAAGGAAGAGAACTCTTAGGCTGAGCATAGTAAAACTGCCAAAAACCAAAGTAGAAGCAAAATCATGAGACCAGAAAAATGACAAGATATGTAAAGAGAAGAAATAATAACCCTATCAGGTGATGTCTCAAAAGGTACAGTGGAAGGCAGATTGTATCCTCAGGGTAGCAGATACAAAATAGCTGCCAACAGAGAGAAGTCTGTGCCCAGCAAATACACTCTATAAAAATGATGGTGAAAAGACCTATTTTCAGACACTGAAACTTTGAGAATGAACCACTAGCACATCTGTAACAAAGAAAAAGACTTTAAGCAAAAGAAAAATGGTCCCTGGTGGAAACTTGGAGGTGCAAGAATGAATACAAAGCAATAAGGGTAAATTTAGGTTACTATAAAGGAACATTAAATATATAAAATAACAATAATCCTGTTTGGGGAAATTTAAAATGTAGAGAAAATTAAAATTCCACAAGCCATTACTGTTATTGAAATAAAGCTGGTCCTTAGTTCCTGAGGGAGTTAACCAATTTTTTCTTCACACTTATTTACGCCTTATGTACAGATCATCAGTACCTCCCCTTCCTGGTGAGGCCTGCACTCTAATTTTACCCTCCCAGGACCTCTAATTCTGTTGAAACTCTTTTCTTCTCAGCCTCTCAGCCATATCTTCTAGATTAGTAAATTTCCAGAGAGTAAAAGTGGTCTCAAATGCCATAAACCTTGACTCCCTTGGTAGCTATCCCAGTTCTTCATTTTATTTTCCAAAATTTGGTCCAGTTTTTCTAGGTGTTTTCTATAGGCAGTTTGGTCCAAATCACATAGCCTGCCATTCCAAAAAATGCTATGTACATTTAAAAACTTGATAATTATCCTCTTTATTATTAAAATTTCTCTTTTCCAGATCACTAGAGTATAAAGTAAATACAGAAGACAATCATTAAGAGATATAAAATTAGAGAAATAAGGCAACACAAGAATACAACATAATGCAAGGCAGTTGAGGCAGCAAAATAAAAAGGCCGTCTGATACAACAACCAATATAAACTGAAAAACTTACAAGACTAAGTTGAGCAGATGAAAAAAATAAATCCATCTAAGTATTATTTATGAGAAGTACACATGAAGTGTAATTCAGGAAGCTTACAAGAAAAAATAAAGAAATACAGAGCATATACACATGCAATTAAAAGGAGAATTCATTTTATTACTTTTTATTAAAGTAAAATTTATGATTAAAAAAGTAGTAAGTCAATTAAAAATCTGCATGAATGATTTCTCTATAATAAATATATGACTGTCAAATCACATAACTGTGTTGAAATATTAAGGAAAACTATATAACTGGCAAGAAAAATTGTAACATAATTTCCTATTTTTAGCAAAAAAGAAAAAATAGACTAACACAAAAAAGAATGTGAATCAGCAGTTGTAAAACCTCAGAGTGTATCAGCATCGCTTAGGGGGCTCTGAATGTGTAGATGCTGGTTGCACCTCCACAGATTATTACAACTGGGGGAGGTAGGTCTCAGATATTGTTGGTTTTTAAAAACCTCCCAGGAGATTGCAATGCGCAACCAGGACTGAGAGCTGATAATGTAGAGGTAGAGAATCTGAATGTTATTTTAATAACGTTAATATCACCACTATAAAATTCTGTATCCTGTAGAGGATATGTCTTTTTTTCAAAAAGATTTTATTTATTTACTCATAAGAGACACAGAGAGAGGCAGAGACATAGGCAGGCTCCTTGCAGGGAGCCTGATGCAGGACTTGATCCCAGGACCCTGGGATCATGACCTGAGCCAAAGGCAGATGCTCAACCACCGAGCCACCCGGGTGCCTCGAGGATATCTCTTTAAAAGAATACCCACAAATTATTTATACAATTGCTCATAAAGTCACGAAGAGTCTTCAATAAAATCCAGAATGTAAAAATGGTGTAGTGTATGTTCTGTAGTAACAGGTTAGAATGACATTGGGAATAAAATTTAAAATATGCTTTAACAACTCATGACTCAAAAATTGAAACTATTATTTAACATAATATTTAGAAAATAGAGATAAACTATAATTATATAATTTTGATTACTTATAATTCATTATGAACATATATAAAATATATAGCTAACAGTTTCTTCAGAGAAAAATTATTACTGTGTTATTTAATTATTAAGTGAGATAGAGAATGGAGAGGAAAGAATTAAAGCATCTAGCTTCATTCACTCTATTTAGTGGAGAGACATAGCCAGAGGGGAGAAAAAGGCCAATAAATGATCTAGTTAATCTCGTCAACTAGACCTCTGAGTAAACAGACTAACAATATTTGCTAGGAGGAAGAGGCTTATCTATAGAATTCCCCTTGGGAAAATAGACCAGCTAAAGGGTTACCTAGAGTAAATAAAGACAGCATCTATGGAAATATGATGCATGGGGCTCGCTGGAAAATGGCTTATAAGCTAAAACAATTCTCTGGGTATTAAATGGATATTCTGTCTAATTTAAATGCTCCTCCTGCTAGGTGAAATAACTTGTGAACTCTGTTTGGAGACATCATCTATTTTTTGGACTGGAAAGTGTATGTTTGATATAAGAAGAAAGTATCTGAGAAATTGCTCAGTCCAAGCAAATCCAAGTCCAAGTCCTTTGGAGTCCTATATCCTTGAAATTGCTAGTAAAGCTTAATACTGAGTAAGATCTTTGATCTGAACATACCATCAGATGTGACTATTCAATTATTTGTATTAGCTCAGAAAATAAATGAAGAGGAAATAAATGAAGTAGCATCGTCTCCAAAATATTAGAAATAATGTAATAAATTTATGGAAAGTAAGAAAATGGTGAAAATTTCTAAAATTTGTGAATAAGGAAACAAAAATTAGCTGCATGGATAAATCCAAGAGCTAATCTCTGAGGAAATAATCAAATTAATAAATGATCCATTTACTGACTCAGAAGGATAACTATGGAGCTCTTTTTCTCTATAGTTCCCTTATCTCTGACATTTAGATTTCAGATGCATCAGTTTACCCGATGTGATCTCTCTGTCTCTCTCCTCAACTCAGCTAGTCTGTTATGATCTGCTTGGCTTCTCTGTCTCTGCACTGGAATCTGGAAAGGTCCTCCCTGCAGTAAGCTGGGCTGTCTCGGGACTGGCTTCCTTTGTTTCCTTTTTCCCCCAGCACGTAGTCCTGCTGTCCAACGTATTAAAACAGATGTTTCATTTGCTTTTCCAGTTTTATCGTTGTTCATGATAGGAAGACCTGTCTGTTACCATTTACTTACTCATGGCACGAAAAAGTATATTTAAAGCAAGAAAAACAGAGCAGCCCCGGTGGTGCAGCGATTTAGCGCTGCCTGCAGCCCAGGGCGTGATCTTGGAGACCCTGGATCGAGCCCTACGTCGGGCTCTCTGCTTGGAGCCTGCTTCTCCCTCTGCCTGTGTCTCTGCCTCTCTCTCTCTCTCTCTGTGTCTCTACGAATAAGTAAATAAAATATTTTTAAGAAATAAATAAAGCAAGAGATACATAAAGAAGGGAGTAGGAGAAAACCCCTATTTGGAAAAAGAAGTAAAAAGAAAGGCAAGAAAACCCCTCAAATCCAGTAATGAGTAAAAAGATAAAATCTCATATTCTAATGCAAGTAATGAAATAATAAATGCTCTCAAAAACAGAAACAGGACTGATTTAAAAATTCAAGTCAAGGGATATATGTACTAGGCTTAGAGCAGTGTCATTTACAATAGCCAAACTATGGAAGTAGCCCAAGTGACCATTGATAGATGAATGGACAAAGATGTGAGATATATATCTACACACACACACACATACATATACACACAATGGGATATTATTTAGTCATTAAAAAAAAGAATGAAATATTGCCATTTGCAAAAACATGGACAGAGCTAGAGAGTATAATCCCAGACAAAATAAATCAGTCAGAGAAAGACAAATACTATATGATTTCACTCATGTGAAATTTAAAAACAAAACAGGGGAGCCTGCATGGCTTAGTCGGTTGGTTAAATGTCTGGCTCTTGGTTTTGGTTCAGATCATGATCTCATGGATGGTGGGATTGAGCCCCACCTCCTACTCTGTGCTCAGTGGGGAGTCTGCTTGAAAATTCTCTCTCTCTGCCACTCCCCCCACTCTCTCTCCCTCACTCTAAAGTAAATACATTTAAAAAAATAAAAAAAATAAATTTAAAAATTAAAAAAAGGGAAAAAAGAGAGACAAACCAAGAAACAGACTCTTAACTATATAAAATGAACTGGATGGTTATCAGAGAGAGGTGGGTGGAGGGATGAGAGGGACCAGTGGATGGGGATTAGACTACTTATCATAATCAAAAAATAAATAAAATAAAAATACAACTCAAAATACATTGCAAAAATAAATAAAAGTAGATAATCTCCCACCCAGTCTCATAAAGAAAGAGAAAAGAAACTGTGGAAAAAAAGAAAAAGAGGCAGAGTGGATATAACAACTTACTTATAATAACATACAAAAAAACTTTATTTTTAAAGATTTTATTTATTTGAGAGAGAGAGAGAGAGAGAGAATGAGAAGGAGAGGGAGAGAGAATCTGAAGTAGACTCCACACTGAGCACAGAGCCTGATGTGAGGCTTGATCTCACACCCACCACATCATAACCTGAGCCAAAAACGAAGAATCAGATGCTTAACCAACTGAGCCACCTCGGTACCCCTGAAAAATCTTTTAATTATATATTTTTACAAGTCTGTATTTATTTAAAATGTGGATAAAATTTATTTCTACAAAAATACAAATTGCCAAAATTAAGACAAGAAATGGAAGAAATACAAAAATAACAACCTTGGAAGATATTAGAAACATTCTATATGTTAAAAATAAACAAACCAGAAAAGCCCTTATCCCTTTCACTTCCTTAACATGATGATCTCTGACAATATTGTAGACAAGTTAATTTAAATCTACAAAAGAACTTCAAATTTTAATCAGTTTAATAGTTCAAATCAATAGGAAAAAAAAATGAAAACTCCAGAAATTATTTTTGAAAAGCTAGTATTTATCTGATGCCAAATATTCAATCATGGTTGATCAATAAGGCAAAAAGACCAAGCTATCTAAAATTCATCAAACAGAATAAATGTAAAGGTTTATTTGGGAAATTTTAAAAACAACATAAACAACAGGGCACAGACTAAAATTCTTAAAGTATAATTGTATAATAAAAAATACTATATATAAATGAAGTCAATACACAAACTCATTGATGAATCAAACTTGTGGATCTTGAAAGAGACCTAAATGTATTTGTAGAAAATAAAGGTAAATGTGATATTTTTTTAACAGAAAAGAATGACTTATTCTTTAAAAAAAAAAAGAAAATTTTATTTATTTATTCATGAGAGAGAGAGAGAGAGAGAGAGAGAGGCAGAGACACAGGCAGAGAGAGAAGCCGGCTCCATGCAGGGAGCCTGACATGGACTCTTATCCCAGAACTCCAGGATCACACTCTGGGCTGAAGGCAGGTACTAAACCGCTGAGCCACCCAGGGATCTCAAGAATGAGTTATTCAAAACTATTTTGAGAATAACTGAGTAACACAAAATATATATAAAAATCTCATCTTACCTCATACTTTACAACAAATTCCTGGTGGCTTAAAGATTATATTAAGAAATGGAGTTTTGGAAGTCCTAGGAGGAATAGAGGAGAATATTTATGTAATTTTGCAGGCATCTGGTAATCCTTACGTATTGGAGACATACCTTGGCACTCTTGTTTGTAAAACTCAGTTTAGGAATGGCTGTCTAGGAAATTGACAATTATTTACAGAAACTGAGTTCCGAAAAGACTTCCTTTTGTGAATTGATAAAGCACAGGACATCTTTATGACTTAGACTTTCCTCAAAACTCATCCTAAAGATCGCGTTTTCAACCAGAGGGGTACTAATTATTCAAGGAAGTAGCAAAAACTACTAAATAGTTCTGTGTCTGGTGTCTCTCTGCAAGGGTCTTTAGCCTCACATGCTAACAACTGATACATCCTTACTGTGCTACTGCCAAAGTCAACTGACTAATACAGCTGGAGTGGGGGGAATGAGGAATACCCAGTGCCTTAGGAAGTTGCCTTTGGTGAAGTCAGTTTTGATATATATGCAATTTTTCAATGATCAAAAAGAGAAATGGCAGATGTTGCATAACTGCTTGCAGCTTTTAGTGTTTATGGAGGCATGTTTAATAGTCTCATCAGTTTAAGTGGTGAAATAAAATACATTCATTATTAATAAATTTACAAAACATTAATATGTATAAGGACTACATAAATAGATATAGGCAAAGTATAAAATAACCAAACTGGGCTCAAAAAGGGTACATTCCCATATATTACCAATATATTTTTTAAATATTAAAATACCTTTAATTTAATATTTAAATAGTTTTCATGATATATAAAATTGCCTTTTCATACACTATATCATGTTGTTAAATAATCTCCTATTTGATATTAATCAGTGATAGCTCTTTTTCCTCATGGTCTCAATATTTATACCTCAGTTAGTGAAACATACACTCTACCCTCAGTGGTTCTTTAAAAGGGGCACGTGGCCAATTTGTTTTAAACAAATATTACACTAAATAAAACCACATGTGGTTAAGAAATAAATGAGCTTTAGTCTTCTCAAATACTATGTTTTTTAATTAGTGAAGAGAGATACATATTGTTATTTTTCATGCCTTAATTATCAGTCTCTTCTTCCTTGGATTAGGAAATGAAAAACTCTTGAGAGAGATAATTTTGAAACACACAGTAAACTCATTTATTTTGTCTTTGAATAGAGACAGGGTCAAAATTCATCCTGTACTCTAGCAGCTTTGTTTGTCAACATCTTTCTGTGTGTTCTTCACTATTCAGGTCTATTTCCTGTCACTAATAAAGTTGTGCATAAAACAGACTTAAGACTTTTTGTTTTGTTCTCTCTGAAAATAAACGGTGATTTTCTTTTTTCTCCTCAAGAAACATGCCACAAGTTAGGAGTTTTACAGAAAATGGAGAAAAATCATTAGTTGTTTCCCACCTTCCCTTCTTTGTAATGGGTACAATGGAAAGAGAAATTTGAAAACAAGCAAAAATAAAGTCAGAGTAAGATGAAGTTCAACTGACTAGAGTGTCTTCCTCTTGTTCTCTTTTAAAGTATTTTCCCCTCCAAGCTTATCAAGGAATATATCACCAAAATGATCTATCTACTGCTTATGTCAGACTCACTGGGTGTGTGTTTTTGTTTTTTTTTCAGTGAGAGATGCAAGGAAAATTGAAAGACAGAATTAAGAGGAAGCTAGGAGCGAAATTAGTATTTTCCCTTTAGGATCATTCATAAAATATTTGCTTCTTTGCAGAGTTATGAGAAAATAAACAGAGTTTTATTTCACAGAATAGGAATTCAATATCAACTTTTGTTTAATACCTTAGAAACAACAGGGAGGGCAAAACCATCCATCACATACAACCCATAATAAAACCTTTTAAACTAATAGGAAGGGCTTCCACTCAGCTAGTCATCTAAATGGGAGCTAAAAAATAAAGAGAAATTCGAAATGACCACTAAATAAATAAGGCTAACTCTTAGACATCAACTTTTTAAACCACCAAATGCCATTTAAGCCACATCTCTGGAAAAATGCTTCAGAATTAAAATCTGGGAATTCAACAAATCAAGAAACCAGAAAACTCAAACTATGTGGGGAAAAGTACATTTTTAATACTACTACAATGATAATAACCAAAAGTTCCACAAAGAAACCTTAAGGAAGTCCCTTCAAGACATTTCAGGCATTGTTTATCATGCTATGCACATTATACTATCAAAACACTGTTCTTGAGAGTATAGACTCTCAGCTTCTATTGAGAGGAGTTTGGTGATACTTAGAAGAATAATTTCTGTCTTTATATTTTGAGGTGGCCATCCCAAATCTAAGTATTTATACCAAGATATACTGGGAAATCTATGAAATGACTCATGTTAAAGTATTTTATTATGCCATTACTTGTAAGAGTAGAAGATCAGAAACAACCCAAATACGCGTGAAATGGACAATGAACAAATGAATGTACATTAACACAGTGAAACACTATGCAACAGGAATGAAATATACAGAAATGAAAAAGACCTCTATATACAGAATGATCTTCATTATATACTGTTATTTGAAAAGAGCAAAACATAGAATAGTGCACGAAATATCCTACCTCTGGGAAAGAAAGAATTTATATGTAAATATATATAAGCACAGTTTTACAAAAACTAGAAGCATAAACCAAAAATTAGAATGAATGTTAACCTATAGAGAATAGGAAGAAACATGTATAAAAGAACAAGGAAAAAAAGGAAGATTAAAAAAAATAAAACTTGTTATATAGTTTTGCATTTAAAAGTGTTTTATAACACCTAAAATCTATTAAAAATTAGGAAACAATATCTAAAAACTAAAAACCAAACCAAAGATCTATTATTATAAATCATATGGAGGTAAGGATCTTTTTAAAGTAGGCTCTATATTAATGTGGGGCTTGAGCTCACAACGCTGAGCTTGAGAGTCACATGTTATACTGACTGAGACAGCTAAGCATCTCAAGGGAAAAATTAAAAAAAAAACACTCAAAAACCTTTAGAATACATGATTTTGTACAGATTTAGTGGAAAATATTCTAAGTACAGTTAGAACCACAAAGAATTCTTAGACTTCAGTCATTAGTCTAAGGGAGTGGTAATATTGATATTATAATTTAGAAACTATATATTTATAGATTAATGCAAAATATTTTGTTGGTTGAGAAACGCAATTCAGCCTAGAAGAAAAGTGATACAATTATAAAATATCAATGTTGAATAAAAGAACTGCAATCTGGGGGCACCTGGTGGCTCAGTTGGGCATATGACTCTTGATTTTGGCTCAGGTCATGGTATAAGGATGCTGGGATCGAGCCTGAGTTGGGCTCCCACTCAGTGGGAGTCTGCTTGGATTCTCTTTCTCCCTCTCCTTCTGCCCCACCGCCCCCAACTCTCTTTCTAAAATAAATAAAGAGATAAATATTTTTTAAAAAAGTACTGCGATATTAAATTTGAATTGGAAATGTAAGTATGAACTCTTGTTATTTTTCCTTTCCCAAACATACTTATGACAACTATAGCAATAGCAATGACCATATCTAGTGCCCAGATTGTGGTCCTTAATCACGACTAGAAGCCAGAGATCCTTGGAGTAATTCATGGAATGATTCCATATCGGGGGTGAAAAATACATAAGGTGAGATTGAAATATCTAGTTGCAATACAAAACAAGAACTGTCAAAGAATAATGGATTCTGTCAAAGGGACACAGAAACAAATATAGAGGAAATCTCTTGGCCAAGTTTGAAACAATTTGCCCATGAAAAAGAATAATGAGTACACGTTATTGTAACAGATTGAATATATGAAAATTCATGTGTTTATAATATTATATGAGGGGGCAGGGAAGACAAAATAGCAAACAAAACCACCACAGACACATTGGAAGCAACTAGGGGATCAGCCCCTTAATCAGAAAATAGACAAAAGGAAAGTTTTAAATATTTATGCTCTCTTTTCACAATAAACTGTATTTCTTACTAACTAAAAAGCCCAAGTCAATGAATGAGGGACTCTGTGTGGGGAAAATAGGAAGAAACTATAGAAATAGAAAAGAGGGTAGGGATAATATGAAAAGAATAATAATAAAAAAAAAGCAAACAAACAGAGGGGCATCTGGTGGCAGCTGCCTTAGTCTTAGGTCATAATCTCAGAGTCCTGTGATCAAGCCCCACATCAGGTTCTGTGGTCAGGAGAGAGTCTGCTTCTCTCTTTGCCCCTCTCTCTACCACTTATCCTCTTAAAAAAAAAATCTAGAAGACACCAGTTTTCAACCTCCTGAGAAATAATTGACTCAGGCCATCATTTTCAATGGATGAAAAATATCTGATGAAAAATTGCTAGTGAATCTCATAATGATGGGCTCAGTCTACCACCCCCTGAATCCATTGATCAAGCTTAGCATTACTGAAAGTGAACAATAGATATTGCTTCCCTCTTTATAGAAGACAACATGAGGTACACAACATCATTCTTTACCACCCCCCCAAAGAAAGGAAACTTGAATGTAATCAAGATTATATCATTAACTTCTATTTATAGGAAATTTAAAGAACAGAGAAACAAATTAAACCACACTGAAAGGAACTTAATGGACAAATCTAAGTAGCAAGGCATTCAAATAGGGGAACTGACTCAGCTTCTGTGAAAAACAAATAACATGGAGGGAAGAAGAGGGAGGCCCAGCTTTTGATTAAAAAGTCATAAAAGACATGACACTGTAAAGTGTGAACACTGTTTTAATTCTGATTGGAACACACCAACAGTAAAATATACTGTTTTTAAAAAAATGTTATAGAAATATGAGCATGAATGATGTATGGATATTAAGAAATTAAGAAATTAAGAATTTTTTATGTTTCACAATGGCTTTGTGATTATGTAAGAAAATGTCCTCATAGATGCATGATGAAGAATGTATGGGAGAACTGTCACGAAATCTGGACTTTAAAATACTCTAGCAAAAAACAATGACAAAAAAAGGACAAATGAAGCAAATATGGGAAAATCTTAATTATTTAATCTGAGTGATGGTTATAAAGGGGTTAGTTGTACCATTCTATTTTTTGCATATGTTTTTAAAATTTCAGTAATAGTAATATAGTAACAGTAATATAAATTGCAAAAAAATAAAAAAATTAATGCAACTAACTCATTTTTAAATGTTGCCATTGGTTGGTTGTGGTTAGATAAATAAATGAAAGATCTGGAAAACAATGATGCTCATATTTTGAATTCAGTTACTGCACAATTCTTAGTTCCAGGTGAAGTGAAGGCAAAAATGTAGATCTTATTTAGTGGGTATATAAATGGGAGCCTGTGCTCTGAATTTTTAATAAGACATAGACTTTCAGAACTTCAAGCAAATTGGCTCACCTAATATATTAAATACTAATATGGAAAAATCAAATGTACAAAAAAATGGGCTACCAAAAGAATCACATGATAGAGAAAAAAAAGCTTTTTCAAAAAAAATCTTCATTTTTGAAAAACTGTTTTTCTGGGTAATTAATGTATTTTACTAATATAGAATAGATGAATGCTGACCCAGTATTACCTTCAAGAGAAGAATCATGAATTTAAAGCCATAACTACTTTAAAAAACCAAACCACCGGGTGTCTACACTGTCTCCAGGACTGTTATTAACCAAGGAAATATTGTGGTGTCTGTACCTGAGAAGCCAGTAATTCAATAGGAAGCAAAGATCTGAGCATTTAAGATGTACAAGTTGAGTCTGGAGTAATGTGGAATAGAAAGCCAACTTAAAGATATTTTTTTTTAATTTTATTTATTTATTTATGATAATCACAGAGAGAGAGAGAGAGAGGCAGAGACACAGGCCGAGGGAGAAGCAGGCTCCATGCACCGGGAGCCTGATGTGGGATTCGATCCCGGGTCTCCAGGATCGCGCCCTGGGCCAAAGGCAGGCGCCAAACCGCTGCGCCACCCAGGGATCCCTTAAAGATATTTAATGAGTGTATTCCTAGGAGGAAAAAATGTTTGAATAAAGAAATACTTGTAGTGAAGATCCACATGGAAATTTATGAAATCACATGATTAGGTCAGTGTTCCCGGAGCTACAAGGCAAGGCACCGAGTATCAGATGGATCTTGCTTAGAAAGAAAAGGCAGCTCCAGTGATTAGAAAAGTATTGTGAATTTCTGAAAGAATATGAAATCATGTTATTGCAGATAATGATACCAAACTACCTAAAATTCATTGACCAAAAAGAACAAAGAGGCAAAAAATACATATAAGCTAAGTACATGGGTACATGGTGATACATTGCTGAAGAAAAATGAAACCATGTTAAAATCAAATGGCTTTTCACAATTCTTTCTATTCAATTGAAAACATAACATATGTGTATTGCTTTGTGTATTGAAAATAAGTATTTTATGAAATAAACTATGGAAGTTAGATACTTGGAAAAGTGTGCCACTGCCTAAGCAACCACATGATGGCCAGGGCAGGGGAAGGTGTCTTGTACTTGTACTTCCTGACCACCCATCTAATTAGTAATTAAGCTCCCTATCTTGAAACCCATGTGTTTATAGATAAGCTTATAAAAATGAATGATGAGGTACTATCCTTGGGGCACGTGGGTGGCTCAGTGATTGAGCATCTGCCTTTGGTTCAGGTTGTGACCCCAGGGTCCTGGGATCATTTCCGCATGGGGCTCCCCCAGAGGGAGTCTGCTTCTCCCTCTTGCCTGTGTCTCTGCCTCTCTCTCTCTGTCTTTCTTATGAATAAATAAAATCATTTTTAAAAAAAAAGAATAGGTACTATAATTTTTCAGTTATTGTTTTTGAAATTTTTGCATCGTGCATAACCTTCAAGCACATATAAGAAACGATATTTTAATAAAATTATAAGGTGTATCATTTTACAAAGTAAAAATCCTATCATACTATAAATGCCTAACCTTTTTTCACACATTTTACATAAGTTTATCTTTGCATAAAATGGATTTCCTTAAGTTGGTCCCACCTCCACTAATAATTAATTGGACATTTGCTCAATTTCGCAACTGCAAGCCAACTTAAGACTGTACATTTCTATACTCACATAAAAGGCTTAGGACATAACAGTTGTCACGGCACTGAAAATAGTTATTAAATCTCAGAAGGCAATGTTCCAGAAGTTAGTTTTCTAAGCAATTAGAGATGACATCCAAAAATACTAACTAATATGACAACACTATCAATTTTTTAAGATACCAGTGTGAGATTTTTAACAAGGAAGCATATTTAGGAAAAAAGATAGAAAATCAAGAAGCAAGAAATTAAGTATTTTTTAGATTATAAAAAATATTTTAAATGAGGTTATCACAAGATTTTTTATATTTTAATTTTGTATCCATTTCAGATTATTGATGGTAATATTTTTAAAATGACAAATTTACCTTGAGTATAAATTTCTCAAATTCTAGGCCTATTCATGGAAGGCATTCAAGCAATGAATTTCCTGGCCTACGTCTCAATAAGCTAACTATAAAACCAGACTGATAGCTAATGTTTTCTACTTAACTCAAATATTCTTAACATTCAATCCACAAAGAGAGTGGAGTAGTTGAGCATGCATTCCTTTGAATTAAAGAATTTAGCAGGTCCATTTAGCAGCCTTCCTATAGAAAGAAGCATAACTCTAAATTTTAAAAAAACTTATTGGGTTGGCATCAGCAACTGAGAACATCAGTAGAAAGTAAAAGATGAGGTTGATGGCTTATAGGAATTCGGTTGAGGGAGAAGATGGAGAAGCAAATTAATGTAATAAAGAAAATGAGGAAATTCTGCAGTTATTATTTTATGTTTGCTATGAGTACGTATGCTTGCTTTTAACATTTTACACAGAATCGTCAGTTAAGGTTTTAGTGCTTTAATATGAAGAGCCTGTGGTCTAAGATAAACCATATATTGATGATAAAATGGTGGGTTAATTTCCAAATGAACCTCATGTTAAGTATGAGATAATACGTTGTGCTGCATGCAAAGGCAGTTACAGGTTTAATATATTTGGTGTTCATACATCAATCTTGCTAAATTGATCATTGCAAATTATCTCACAAATGTACCTGCGATTCAATGGCAGAGCCTCAAGTGGAAAACTGGCAGGTTTCATTCAATAAAAGTAACATAGAAATTTATTTTATTTTTACTCAAAAAAGGATTCTTAAAGAATCTTTAAGGATGTCCAGATATGATAATCAATACTCACTATATTAAGCTTCCAGTGACTTCATACAGCATCTAATGGACTCAGTGAAGACTAGTTATTAAAGTAAGTTTTAAAAACATGCTAGATCCTAGTCTTGCTATAGTTTCTTCAGTCCAACAATTTAGTTCTCTTCAATGTAACTTTCTGCAACATCACTGCATCCTGACAGAGAGGAACCATTTTTATACTCATATGAAAATAAGAAAATGAGTTCTATTTCTAGTTTTTATCTATAGGCTTCCCTTAGTAACAAATCTTTTAGAGTGTAAGGGTATTCAGGGTACCTTGAAATTATATATGTACAGTTCTTTGATTTCTGGGGAATTTAACCTATAAGCTTTCTCAGAAAAGAGGAAAGCAGCCTTCCCTGAAAATGGGAAAGTTCCTCTCCTACCCCTCCACCCCAGGTTTCAATGCTTTTTCCTTTTGCCTACTTCTCAAAATCTCAAAGGCATCATTATACTTCACCAGCATTACTGAAGGAAGTCACTTTTGTTGCACATATTCTTCTTATGAATATAGAAATTTCTAGAAGTTGTTCAATTAACTAGATGAGGGGAATCCTTTTGACCTACCCTTTAAATATCTTACAATGTTGTTAATTAATACCTCAGTAAATCTAGACTCCTAGGGAAGATTGTGGAATAGGAGGACCCTTGGCTCATCTTTTCCTGCTGATACAACTAGATAACACCCACATCAATGTAAATAACTTAGAGAGTGACCCAAAGACTGACAGAACAGACTCTCTACATCTCTATCCAGAGAAAAGGCCACATCAATAAGGTAGGAAGGGCAGAGACATGGTCAGGAGCTAGATGGACTTGTAGGACTATCCCCAGGTACAAACCTGTTCATGGTGGTGAAAGAGGAGCGAAACAGACATGAAGGACATCAGGCATGGAGGACCCACATAGGGGAGACAAATCGCTATAACATTTGGCTTTGAAAACCAGAGCCAAAGAAAGGCAACTGAGTCTCTACCCTTAAAAAGATAGCACAATAAATGGCCTCACTGAGATACAGCATAAAAGTAATAGTTTGAAAAACACCTGGGTTATACAGGAGTAAGGTTTATTTACTAATATCAGAGCTTGTGCTGTAGGGGCAGGGATCCTTGGGATAGTTCTCTAAGAACAAAAGAGCTGGCAGGGCCTTTTCCCTCCCCTGCCCTTGAGCCTAGGCACATGGACATCTGTATAAACAGTGTAGCTCCATTACTCACTACCTATCTTGGTAATAACACACCCTGCCCTGCACTCTCCTACAGTCACAGCCCCTCTAGCTAAGCCTTGGCTCTAGGGCCCCTCCTACAATAGACCTTTACAAACCTTGCTAACATTGCCACCCCTGCTCCCAGGTTCTCCTGAGGACCTTCCCCTTTTAATATGCTCTTGGCTAGAGCCCATCCAAAGCAGTGCTACTGTCTGGCAGGGTATAAACAGCCCCAACAGAACCAGTACCACTCCCAAGTCACTCTTGCCTGAGACCGGGTAAGATAACCACATGCACCCCAGTCCCATTGAAGTCCTATCACAGTCCCAGCAGTGTGCTGGTGGCGGACATTGGGTCTGACTACAGGACTCAACCACCAACAAAACCTTCTTGGGACAACACAGGGAAAGTACCCAGTAATTTGTTACTACCACATCTCTGGCAAATCCCTGGTCTGACTCAGCTCAAGCCCAAGGCAGCCCCAGACTGGTCCACTAACAAGACAGAAACCAAACCTTGCCCACAAACAGGAAACGAGAACCACTGCAGATAATTGGACTGAAGGCAGATGTGGTTCAGCCACAATAATAGGGCACATGCAACACACATGGGATACAACCTCAAAGAACTAGGTTCTGGTGAACATGGGACATTGCATTGCAGGGCCCTATAGGACCTCTTCTTCATAAAGCTACTATTCTCAAGAGCAGGAGACATAAGCTGACTTTCCTAACACATAGCAACAGATAAAAAGAGTCAGACAAAATGAGGAGACAGAGGAATATATCCCAAATGAAAGAACAGGACAAAATCATAGCAAGAGGCCTAGGCAAAAACAGAAATAAGTAATATACCCAATAGAGAATTAAAAGTATTGATCATAAAGATATGCACTGGACCTGAGAAAAGAGTGGAGGGCATCAGTGAGACCCTTAACAAAGAGACAGAAAATATAAAAAAAAATCAATCAGAGATGAAGAACACAATAACTGAAATTAAAAATACACTTAACATAAATAAATAAATATAAAGAGTAGACTAGAGGAAGCAGAAGAACCTATCAGCAATCTGGAAGACAAAGTAATGGAAAGCAATCAAACTAAACAAGAGAAAAATGTAGTAATAAATGAAAATAGACTTAGGAAATTCAGCAACACTCTCAGGCAAAACAACATTTACATTAATACAGATACCAGAAGAAAAAGAGAGAGAAAAGGGAACAGAAAATTTATTTGTATTAATAATAGCTGAAAATTTCTTAGAAACAAATTCAGATCCAGGAGGCACAGAAAGCATCCAACAAATTCAACCGAAGGTCCACACTGAGACACATAGTAATTAAAATGGCAAAAAGTAGTGATGAAAAAATTAAAAAGCAGCAGGAAACAAGAAAACAATTGCGTATAGGGGAAACCCCGCAAGGCTATCAGATGATTTTTAGCAGAAACTGCAGGCCAGGAGAGAGTGACATGACATATTCAAAGTGCTGAAAGAAAAAAAAAAAAAAAACTGCAGCCAGGAATAGTCTATCCAGCAAGGCTATCATTCAGAACAGAAGGAGAAATAAGAGTTTCTCAGACAAACAAAAGTTGAAGGAGTTCATGACCACTAAACCAGCCCTATAGGAAATGTTAAAGGGGACTCTTTGAATAGAAAGGAAAGACCGTAAGATGGAGAAAAAAAAGTAGGAAGCACAAAAACAGTAATATTAAGTATATCTATAAAAATTAGTCAAAAGTTTTACAAAATAAAAGGATACTAATTATGACACCATATACCTAAAATGGGAGGGGGGTGGAGGAGGAAGCAAGGAAGGGATTCAAACTTAAGTGGCCATCAACTTAATATAGAATGTTACATGAGCAGGACGTTTTATACAAACCTAATGGTAACCACAAATCAAAAACCAGTCACAGATACGCAAGAAATAAAGAGGAAAAAATCCAAGTATATCACTAAAGAAAGTCAGCAAATCACAGGAGAGGAGAGAACAGGAACAGAGAAGGAAGAAAGGAACAGAGAAGCCTACAAAAGCCTACAAAAGATGATATGAGCCTACATATAGAAATAAATATAAATAAAAAAACCAAGTCTTATATGTTGCCTACTTATATGTTGCCTACAAGAGACTGGCTGTAAAACTAAAGACACATGTAGATTGAAAGTAAAGGGATAGAAAAGCATTTTTCATGCAAATGCAAGCCATCAGGTTTAGGCTACGAACTCATACATGCACAAAAGACTCAAACAAAATCAATAATAAAAGAGGAGAAATAACAACTGACAGAAATACAGGGGTTGTAAGAGAATATTATGAAAAATTATATGCCAACAAATAACAAAATGGCAATGGGCACTTGGAATATAAATGGACTAAATGCTCCAATTAAAAGATACAGTGTGATTGGGCAGCCCAGGTGGCTCAGAAGTTTAACACTGCCTTCAGCCCAGGGCGTGATCCTGGAGTCCCAGGACCGAGTCCCGTGTCAGACTCCCTGCATGGAGACTCCTCTGCCCGTGTCTCTGTCTCTCTGTGTGTCTCTCATGAATAAATAAAATAAAATAATAAAATAAAATAAAATAAAATAAAATAAAATAAAATAAAATAAAATAAAATAAAATAAAGATACAGTGTGACAGAATGAATAAAAAACCAAGTCTTATATGTTGCCTACTTATATGTTGCCTACAAGAGACTGGCTGCAAAACTAAAGACACATGTAGATTGAAAGTAAAGGGATAGAAAAGCATTTTTCATGCAAATGCAAGTGTAAAGAAAGCTGAGGTGGCAATACTTGTACTAGACAAAATAAACATTAAAATAAAGATTATAACAAGAGACAAAGAAGGATGCTATAAAATGAAAGTAACAATCCAGCAAGAAGATCTAACAATTGCAAATATGTACTCAACATGGGAGCACCCAAATACATAAAGCGGCTATTAACAAACATAAAGGAAGTAATCAATAGTAATAACAAAAAGTAGTAGGGGACACTTAAAGCCTCAATAGATGTATCATCCAAACAAAAAAATCAGCAGGAAACAGTGGTCTTGAATGACTTATTGGACTAGATGGATCTAACAGATATATTTAGAACATTCCATCCTAAAACAGCAGAATACACATTGTTTTCAAATGCATATAGAGCATTTTCCAGAATAAATCACATCTTAGACCACAAGTCTTAATAAATTCAAAAATATTGAGGTCATACTGTGTATTATTTCCAAAACACTATGAACCTAGAGATCAGTCACAAGAAAATTCTCAAAAGAACAGAATACATGGAGGCTAAATAACATGGTATTAAACAATGAATGGCTCAACCAATAAATCAAAGAGGAAATTAAAATGGAAACAAATGAAAGTTAAAACATAACAATCCAAAATCCTTGGGATGCAGGAAAAGCAGTTCTAAGAGGGAAGTTTGTAGCAATACAGGCCTAGCCTAAGGAGAAGAAAAATCTCAAATAAACAACCTAACCTTACACCTAAAGGAGCTACAAAAAGAACAAACAAACCCCCAACCAGTGGAAAGAACAAAATAGCAAAGATTAGAACAGAAACAAAATAGAAACTTGAAGAAAGAAAAGAAGTGATCAATGAAACTAGGAGCTGGTTCTTTAAAAAAAAAAAAACAAAATTGATAAAACTTTAGCCATCAGGTTTAGGCTACGAACTCATACATGCACAAAAGACTCAAACAAAATCAATAATAAAAGAGGAGAAATAACAACTGACAGAAATACAGGGGTTGTAAGAGAATATTATGAAAAATTATATGCCAACAAATCAGACAACCTAGAAGAAATGGAAAATTTCTAAAAACATTCCCAAAACCAAATCAAGAAGACATAGAAATTTTAACAGACTGATTACCAGCAAGGAAATTAAATCAATAAACAAAAACTCCCAACAGAAGGTTTGACAGGTAAACTCTAACAAACATTCAAAGAAAATTAATACCTATTCTCAAACTATTTCAAAAAATAAGAGGAAGGGATGCTTCCAAATTCATTCTATGAGGCCAGCATTACCCCGATACTAAAACCAGACAAAGTAAGTATAATCCCATAAAAGAGAACTACAGGTCAATATCTCTGATGAACACAGATGCAAAAAATCCTTAACAAAATATTAGCAAACTGAATACAGTAATGCATTAAAAAAAAAAAAAAGCATTCATCATGATCAAATGGAATTTATTGCTGGAATACAAGGGCAGTTCAATATTTGCATTTCAATAAATGTGATACATCACATCAAAGAGAGAAAGGATAAAAACCATACAGTCATTTCATTAGATGCAGAAAAAACATTTAACACAGTATAACATCCATTCATGGTAAAAACCCTCAACTAAGCAGGTTTAGAGGGAGCATACCTCAACATAAATGAAGACGTAGATGAATAACCTATAGAAAATATCATAGTCGATGGAGAAGAACTGAGTTTTCTCCCTAAGGTCAGGGCAAGACAAGGATGTCGACTCTTACCACTTTTATTCAACATAGTAATGAAATCCTAGCCACAGCAATCAGACAAGAAAAAGGAAAAAAAAAAGTCATTCAAATTGGTGAGGAAGAAGTAAAACTTTCACTATTCACAGATGATGTGAGACTACATATAGAAAACCCTCAAGGGCAGCCCCAGTGGCTCAGTGGTTTAGCACTGCCTTTGGCCCAGGGCCTGATCCTGGAGACCCAGGATCGAGTCCCACATCCGGCTCCCTCACTGGAGCCTGCTTCTCCCTCTGCCTGTATCTCTGCCCCTCTCTCTCTCTGTGTCTCTCATAAATAAATAAAATCTTAAAAAAAAAAAAACCTCGAGACTCTGAGAAAATACTAGAACTGATAAATGAATTCAGTCAGGTCACAAGATACAAAACCAATATACAGAAATCATTGCATTTCTATACAGTAATAATGAAGTAGCAGAAAGAGAAATTAAAAAACAATCCCATTTATAATTGCACCCAAAGTAATAAAATAGCTAAGAATAAATTTAACCAAAGAGGTGAAAGATCTATATTCTGAAAACTATGAAATATTGAAATAAATTGAAGATAATGCAAGTAAATGGAAAAATATATCATGATCATGGATTGGAAGAACAAATTTTATTAAAATGTCCATCATATACAAAACAGTCTGTGGATTTAATGCAATGCCTATTAAAATACCAAGAGCATTTTTAAAGGATTTTATTTATTGATTGATTGATAAATTTTATTTATTTATCCATGAGAGACACACAGAGAGAGAGGCAGAGACATAGGCAGAGGGAGAAGCAGGCTTCCAATGGGGATTCTGATGTGGGACTCAATCCCGGGACCCTGGGATCATGCCCTGAGCCAAAGGCAGATGCTCTGAGCTACCCAGGAGTCCCTATTTATTTGACAGAGAGAAAGAGAGCAAGAGAGAGAGAAAGAGGAAGTGAGCAAAAGCAGGGGGAGCAGCAGGCAGAGGGAGAGGGAGAAGAAGGGTCCCCACTGAGCAGGAAGCCAGGAGAAGGGCTCTATCCCAGGACCCTGGGATCATGACCTGAGCCAAAGGCAGACATTAAACTGACTGAGCCAACCAGGTGGCAGCCCAGCAACAGTACTTTTCACAGAACTAGAATAATCCCAAAATTTGTATAGAACCACAAAAGCCCCCAAACCACCAAAGCAATCATGAAAAAGAAGAACAAAACAGAAGGTACCACAATCCCAGATTTTAAGATATGCTACAAACTTTTAGATATCAAAACAGTACAGTACTGACATAAAAATAGACACATAGATTAATGGAACAGGATAGAGAACCCAGAAATAACCACAATTATATGGTCAATTAGTCTCTTCAATAAATGATGTCAAGAAAAACTGGGCAACTACATGCAAAAAAATGAAACTGGATCACTTTCTTACAACATATACAAAAATAAACTCAAAATGGATTAAGGACTTAAAAATGAGACCTGAAACCATAAAAATTCTAGAACAGAGCACAGGCAGTGATTTTTTTGATGTGGGGTATAGCAACATTATTCTAGATATGTCTCCTAAAGAAAGGGAAACAAAAGCAAAAATATACTATTGAGACTATATCAAAATAAAAAGCTTTTACATTGCAAAGGAAGCAAACAACAAAACTGAAAGCTAGTCTACTGAATGGGAGAAGATATTAGCAAATGACATATCCAATGAAAGGTTAGTATCAAAAATATATAAAGAATTTATACAACTCACCACCAAAAAATGAAATAATCCAATTAAAAACTGGGCAGAAGACATGAACAGACATTTCTCCAAAGAAGACCTCCAGATGGCCAACAGACATATGAAAAAATGCTTGACATCACTCATCATCAGGGAAATGCAAATTAAAACTACAATGAAATATTGCCTTACAAGTCAGAACGGCTAAAATGAAAAACACAAGAAACAAGCATTGGTGAGAATGTGGAGAAAAAGGAACCTTCATGAATTGTTGGTGGGAATGCAAACTGGCACAGCCACTGTGGAAAACGGTGTGGATCTTCCTCAAAAAAATTAAAAATAGAATTACCACATTATCCAGTATTCCAATACTGGGTATTTACCCAAAGAATACAAGAACACTAATTTGGAAGGATATATGTACCCTATGTTTATTGAAGCGTTATTCACAATTAGCCACTAATTATGGAAGCAACCTGAGTTACCACTGATAGATGAATGGATAAAGAAGAAGTGGTAAAGATGTATAATGGAGTATTACTCAGCCCTAAAAAAGAATGAAGTCTTGCCATTTGCAACAACTTGGAGAAATCCAGAGAGAATAACGCTAAGTGAAATAAGTCCGAGAAAGACAAATACCATATGATTTCACTCAATTGTGTAATTTAAGA
Organism: Vulpes lagopus; assembly: GCF_018345385.1. NCBI lineage: Eukaryota > Metazoa > Chordata > Mammalia > Carnivora > Canidae > Vulpes > Vulpes lagopus. The sequence goes on from NC_054828.1 coordinate 35,101,118, forward strand.
AAAAGAAATGAACAAGGGAAAAAAAAAGAGACAAATCAAAAACTAGACTCTTAACCATAGGGAACAAATGGATGGTTACCACAAGGGAGGTGTGGGGGATGGGTGAACATGGAGAAGGGGATTAAGAGTTCACCCTATCATGATGAGCACTAATATGTGTAAGGGCTGAATCAGTATATTGTACACTTGAGACTAATGTAACACTGTATGTTAATCATACTGGAACATTAAAAAAAAAAACATCTCAATAAACCTTAAAGAGTTAAAAATATTTGATTTTCAAAAAATATACAGTTTTTTTTCCTACAAAAACATCAAATATACATATATGAGAGATTTGTCTATATATTCTATTACTGTAGCAAATATTAGCTTTCAATTCACTGCCTTTTGTACTTTCCCTTAAACAAAATGTAGACATATTTTAGATATCGGAAGGAGTAGGATTTGAACCCTACTATGAGTTCTTTCAACTACGTTGGGCTTGAAGAGCCGACCCAGCGAAGGCACACATATTCATACGTAAACCGAGGGTAGGTGTGTGTGTGTGTGTGTGTGTGTGTGTGTGTGTGTGTTTAAGTCAGTTGAACTTTCTATTTCCCTAATGTGTAAATCTCAAAAAATAAAGGAAGTAGTAAATATGAGTTTCCCTTGGTATGCTTGGTAATACTAAAAATAACTAGTAACACTGTAATGAAAGACATCTTTATTGATCAACATGTTGACATACTCTGGCTAGGTGTTAGCCATTGTTCATTTTCCCATGTGGCTTCCACTGGGAACTGGTACCTCTGGAAATCAGTAAAAGTCTTTTCTGGCTGAGATCATGTTCCTCTGACATTTCAAATGGTCTTTTAAACTGGCTGCGTGATGCGCTGGCCAGATGACTCTGGGTATGCAACCTCTTTCAGCCTATTATAAGCTAATTTCAGCTAATGGGCTTTCCTATCAATCTGCTCTTCTAAACTACCCCCTCCCCCTTCCTCCCACACAGCTCACGCTCTGAATCCAAGTCATCAAATCCAGATATTTAAAAGCATTATGATCCTACTTCAAGCTACTTACATTTTAATTTTGTATAAAACTTCTACGGACAACCTAACAGCCCAGCTTGGCTCCAGACAGTATCACAATAATGTACAACATAGCTAAAAAGGAATTCCATTTTTTTCTAATTGGTCTTCATAGGAACATGAGGAAAGGCTTTCAACCCACTAAATTATTCAGCGGTAGTATGCATTCTCTAAATTTATTACTCTTGGCTGATCTATAGTTTTAAGCATAAAATAAATGTTAGAATCTGAATTTAAAAAGCAATAAATAAAACTGCCTTTATCAACAGAGCTGTAAAGAAAATTCCATTTTCATAATTCACTGACTATCATCAAATTTATTTTGATAAAAAGTTTAACAAATAAAGTGAGAGAAACATATCTAACTAAAACAGCATTCAGTACACTAATTTCAGGACCATGTGAGGGCAAGTAATCACATATTTTTGGTTAATTGCTTCACACGTATTCCCGTTTTTAACACTTCTGCAGTCAATTAAACAATACCACTAAATGTGTTATGAAAGTTATGTCAAAGATCACATATTACTCCACTTGGCTTTTGCACTACTAAAGTGGTTTTTTTTTTAAACTATAAGCAAATGTAATAAAAGTAAAATCCGATGCAAAAGAAGTAAATTTTTTAATTTGACCAATGCCTTCAACCCTTTTTTGAAATTATTATTTCAACAACTAGAGATTACTTTCTTTCTTTTTCTTAAAGATTAATTAATTAATTAATCTATTGATCTATTTGAGAGAGAGAGAGCACAAGCAGGGGGAGCAGCAAAGGGAGAAGGAGAAGCAAACACCCGCTGAGCAGGGGACCTGATGTGGGGCTTGATCCCAGGACCCTGAGATCATAACCTGAGCTGAAGGCAGACGCTCAACTGACTGAGCCACCCAGTTGCCCCGAGAGATTACTTTCTCTCATACAGTCCAACAGTTTCTCAATCTTCATGCACTTTAAAGAGCTACATCCTCTAATAATTGTCTTTTCCGCTCTTGAGGCTTTTAATAGGCTCACTTCCTAATAATGATGATTATTCAACAATACTAACAACAAAAACTATAAAGAATATTTTTTGAGCATTCGCTATGTATCATTGTGCTAAGAGCTTTACACAAATGACCTTTTGTAAAATCTTTTTTATAAAAAAAATATTTTATTTATTTCTTTGAGAGAAAGGGAGAGAGCACATGTGAGCAGGGGGAGGGGTAGAGGGAGAGAGAAGCAGACTTGCTGCTGAGCAGAGAGCAACCCCTCCCCCTATATGGGGCTCAATCCTGGGATCATGACATGAGTAGAAGGCACTTAACCAACTGAGCCACTCAGGTGCCCCACTTTTGTAAAATCTTTACATCTCTATAGAATTATTATAATTAACCCATTTCTTTTTTTTATTTTTTAAAAAAGATTTTATTTATTTATGAGAGACTAATTAACCCATTTCTATAAACAAACTGAGGCCGAAAGCAATTAAGTAACCTGACAGATGTCCTAGGGCTAGGAGTTCATACACCTAGCATTTTAAAACAAGTCAGGTGTTATTATTCCTGCTCAGAACCTTTTATCGGTTTCTCATCACACCTAGAAAATACAGGACCTTGGCCCAACCTACAAGTTTTTGATTTCAATAAAACAAGCTTTATGTGTTATGATCTCAAATTCTGTTTTTGACTGTACCTCCTCCAATCTCACACTCACTCTCTTTTAAGCAACAATGGCTTCCTTGATTCCTCCAACCCACACAAGCACTCTCTGACCTCTCAGCCTCTGTACTGCTGTGAGTCAATTTGCCCTCATGAATTTGCTTGGCTCACTTCACCTCATTCAAGTCTCTACTCAAATGACATATTCCCTCAATATCCCAAATAAAATGCCACTTCACTTTTACCGTTTAGCTTTATTTTTCTTTTTTTGGAGTTACTATCTGTCATTACGCTATATGTTTGTATGTACATTTTTTTTTTTTCTAAAGCAGTGGAAGCTTCCAGAAAGCAGGGATTTGTCTGTTCTGTTCACTGCTGTATCCCTGATGCTTGGTGTAGTCCACGGCACATGGTGGGTTGTCAACTAACACCACAAAAGGAAGGAAAGAAGTAAGCAAGCAAGAAGAGAGAAGTTACAGATTGCAAGCAGGACACAACTTTTAAAGCCTGACAACCTGGACACAACTCAAAGCAGTGAATCAAATTCCTAACAACACTCACTCACACACGTACCGCAAGAAGCCAAAACCAGCAACAAAAAGCATGACTGTAGTTAGTCTTAAGTAAAAAATAATGATTCAAGAAAAAAACTTTCTCAAAGCACATGATTGGATATTATGTATACATTCATAATGCTGCATCTGGGTTAAAGTAAAAAATATGAAGCTTATGGTTACTTAATTTCATAACCCTAAGCAATTGTTGTTTAGGAATTGTTAATTTTATTGTCTTTTGACATTGATTGTAATTCTACTCTAAGGTTGCATATATATATATGATAGGAGATGTTTACTTGGAAGCTACAATGATATTTAATCACTATCCAGATGTTTTCAAAGAAATGCCCCAGATGGTAGACACTGTGTCTGAAAGATCCAGTTTGGGAAATTTTCAGAATTTTTATGAGGCTAAAATTTCTATCCAATGCATAAAGCCAAGTAAGAATGAAGAGTATTCTGTTTTTGTTTTTCCACCTAATTCTGTTTCTTTTCTAGTGGCACCACCCTAAATCAGCCTAAATATTTCAGGATGAGGCTGTGCAGGTCACAGGGTCAAGCCTGCTGACAATGAACAATGGAAGTATCAACCATCCCAGGGAGAGGTAGTGAATAATTTGAACAATAATACAGTGTAGCATAAAGGGAAAGTCATTATTTCTTTTTTAAAGGAATACCATACTCAAAGGATATATAAAATTCTCAGGCATATTGCTCCTGAGGCCCAGCTCTTTTAAAGCAATAAACAAATTCTCACTCTTCTTGATGATTTATATAGATTTCTGATTTATCTTTCTACGTTAACCCTTTAACACCTATACTGTGTTTTCTACATAGCACACATTCAAAACACGTCTATACTAGAGGGACTTTGCATATCAGCTTGTGGTAAGATACTGTGTTTGAAAAGTACACTCTTTGTGAATTCATTTTTTCCATTCCTCCTTCCTTCCATCCTTTCTTCCTTCTTAATTCCAAAATGAAAATAACTTTTAGAAATCAATAAAACTCAATTTATAAAAGAAAACAAATGACCACTGAGTTCGTCTAAAATAAATACAAAAGGCCAATACACATAAGAATGTGCTCAACTACTATTTTAAACAAAATCAAAATGATTTGGGATAGTGTCTACCTTTAAAATTGTCAAAATTGTCAAAAATATAAAAATTTTATAAGGCTAGTGTTAGGCAGGATATAGGTAATTGTGCACTGTTTTTGTTTTAAAGATTTTATATTCATTCATTCACGAGAGACAGAGAGCGAAACAGAGACATAGGAAGAGAGAGAAGCAGGCTCCCTGTAGGGAGCCTGATGCAGGACTTGACCCCAGCACCCCGGGATCACAACCTAAGCCAAAGGCAGATGCTCAACCACTGAGCCACCCAGGCGTCCCTACGTGTGCCTTGTTGAAGGCATTGTAAATTGGTGTAACCGTTTTAGAAGCCATTCTGGCAATGTCTATAAAACATTTTAATGCATATCCATTTAGCTCAGGGCTCCATAGCTAGTAAGATGACTGTGCAAAATGGTTGACAAATGGTCTCAAAAGAAATAAACAGGGAGATTTACTTGAGCACAGTTTGTGGAACTAGGACTACCTAAATGTCCATAATGGGTAAAAATTAGAAACAACCTAAATGACCATCACTAGGGATATACTGTACATTTGAGAAAAATACACACTACAACCCTACGTGCATTGTGTGAACAAATATTTCTAAGATACTTTGAAGTGAAAACACAGTCCGTACACTCACATACACATATGTAATGGAATATATAGAGAACTATTTTCTAGACTTCTATATATGAGAAGTAGTGATACCAGTGGTTATCTTTGGAGGTAGGTGATGGTAGAGCATTTTTAAATTTTTTTGTATATTTCTGCTGTTAAAATTTGTATTTACGATTATTTTTTAAGATTTTGTTTATTTAGTTAAGAGATGGAAACAGAGAGAGAACTTGAGCTCGAGTAGGGGGCGGAGGAAAAGGGAGAAACAGGCTTCTGGCTGAGCAGGGAGCCCTGCAGGGAGCGATCCCAGGACACCAGGATCATGATCTGAGCAGAAGGCAGATGCTTAACTAACTGAGCCACCCAGGAGCCCCCTGCTATTCACATTTAAAGCACTAGTTTGATTTAAAAATAAATAATCAGACAAAGGGGAGGTAGGTGGGGTGATGGGTTAAATAGGTGATAGGAATTAAGGAGGGCACTTGCGATAAGCAGTGGGTGCTGTATGTAAGTTTTGAATCATAAAACTCCAAGCCTGAAACTAATATTACTCTGTATAATAACTAATTGGAATTTAAATAAAAACTTGAAAAAAATTAAAAATCATCAGATTATTTGTGTGTGGCATTTAAGGGCCAGTATTATATCATTTTTTACTTTAGTCTTGAAAAAGTGTTCTAAATATAGAAATAGGTTATTACTTTGTCCATTTGAAAAATGTATTCTTACTTGTGAAAATAACCCAGGCAATAGAGGAAAAATCTATGAAAAAGAAAATAACACTAGCATAGAATCCCACTACTAGGACTACAGTCTTTTGAAAATATAGAACATATAGAACAGTATCGATTATAGGTCAATCATGTAAGGTAAGTAGTGACCAGGAACAGACGACCAGTGTATCCCTGAATATATAATACATGTACCTACATGATCCAAAATATGCATATATATATGGAATATATATATATGAAATATATATGGATATATATCCATATATATTTATGGAATATGGGGAGATGGGAGAAAATATTCTCAATATTATCAGATGGTTTTGCTTAAAACACCTAAATCTGAGGTACAGATTTGATGTGCTTTTGCTAATGTTTTATTAGAAAATCATGAAAAAGATTATACTTATGGATGGTATTCAGGTATGACAATCAATGCGGGCAACCACCTCTTGCACTAACTGAAAATATGCTGTCTGTCTGTCTCCCCAGGAACTCTCAACCCAGTAATTCTACATAGTTACCTGGAGCACCATCAGTTTAGTTTCATTCCCTGTGATTAAAAATAATAGTATTTTGCTAAAGCTTAAATAGCAACATATAAAGCTTCTATCTCTCATTGGGACCATAAAGTAGACTTGTTTATAAATTCTTTTCCAAAGAAGCATTGAAGATAGATGGAAAGAAACAGTAAGCTAAACAGAGGTTAATATGGGCATGGAAGATTTTTGGTACACTTTTGGTGGATGGTATTTCTACTTCTAGCCATTATTACAGAAAGCATTTGATTTCTTTCTGACAAATGAACTCACTTTAATGTAATTATGACTAATCCTTATTGGCATATACCTTTTCATTTTCTCACTTTTATTAATGTTCCTTTGTCTGCAGTAAGTAGGAGAACAATGCAAATTTTATTTTAAGCCCTACACTGTACAGACAGTGAATTCATTGAGCCTATTGCTTTGCTAAATAAAAACAATAGTTAAGAGAAATATACTGCATTAGGATTGGTGAGAGTACAGCCAGGCCCACCCAGTGGGTAAATGTGACCACCGCATTTCTCTGAAATCCAGAGAATTCTGATGAATAAAGGTAATTATGAATAATACTGCACACCTTGCCTGGTTTGCAGCATATGGCAGTGGTTCTGCATTGCCAAGAAAATAATGTTTCTGTCTGCATATATTCTGAAGCTTTATCTACATGTGACACAGAAACATAAGAGCTAGCTGCATCATGCTGACAGGATCCACGGTAAAGGTTGTTATTCTAAACAAGATCATCAGGAGTTACATGGAATTAAAATGTATTCTAATACCAGAACTGCAAAAGCAGCTCAAATACGTACAGGATTTCTAAAGACCATGCTTTTGTGTACTCATAAATATGAAATGCTGATGACCAGCCTGAAACAATTGGTTGACTTTCTGCTAAAAAATGATTGGAGATTTTTTTCAAAAGTGTATGTTTTTCTAATTTATTATTATTAACCATGAATAATTTTTATTCTAAGTACAGGTTTCTCCCTGCAGTTAGGGACTACTCACTTTGGGGACATAAAATAACTTTCATTTTACTTATATAAAACAATGAAGCGAAATATACATTCACTTCCTCCCTTTGTATTCTTTTGCTCAGACTCTCAATATAACTCCTCCCTCTGTGCACCTAATGGCCTCAGAATGCTCAATCTTCTACTAGCCTCAGTTAGCAATATATCATGCTGCGAGTGCCTCATAAACCCCAACTTTTCCAATCACTTGTGCCTTATCAAACTATTACATTTTTCTGTCTCGATTCCTCAAGACTCATTAGAGACAAAGGGCTTATTTTATCCAGTAATGACAAAACTGTGAGTGTAAGATTTAACCTATCATTTCCTCTCTGTTAGGCTGTTATTGTTGTAGTAATGCTGCATAACAAACTACTCCCTGAACCCATTGGCTTGCAACGGTGAGCATTCATCTTTCTCACAGATCTGAGGATCAGCTGAGGTTCTGCTTCAGGGTAGATTGGGCTTGACTCTAGGTCCCAGGAGGGTTCAGACCTGCTTCACCTAACTTGCTCGGGACTCAGGCTAAAGGGAGAGTAGCTTTCAGGGACATGCCTATCCCGTGACAATGACAGGAACACAAGAGAGGAAGTCAAATTGTGCAAATACATTTAAGGCCTCTGCTCATATCATGTCCACAAGTATTTCTTTAGCAAAAGCGAGTTGTATGACCAGCGTGGATGGGTTCGTGAAATATGTCCCACCCACCCACTAGAGTGCATTTCTAGATCACAGCTAAAAAACATAGTGAAGAGCTGACAATCTGCATAGCTTTTAAGGAAATATTTTTTCTTTAGTGGGAATTTACCTGAGATAATACTGTACCTTAAGTGAAAGTAGAACTTGTATTGGTGCAAAATGATATCACTGTAATTTAAGAGGCAGTTGAAGAAATGTAATATCCTACAAATTACATCCAAGAGATGTTCCTCTATTCTATCAATTAAATAATAGAATTAAAACCTAATACTTAGTCCTAGGCACTGTTTTGAGGACTCTACCTATGTTAACTCATTTAGTTATTAAAATAACTCCATATGTTAATAACTATTTTGATTCCATTTGACAGCATAAGGAACTGAAGCATAGAGAGATTTACTAGTTTGCCGAAAGTCACATATTAGTAAGGTATGTGCTCTAGTTCTGGACTCTACACTTCTGAGAGGCTGAATATGTAAATGGATGATGAGACCATATATAAAAACAGAACTCTGACCCACAGCTTATAGGAAGCTGTCCGCAAACTAACCTTTTATCTACAACAACCAGACTATAAAGCCAGCTCTCTATAAGTGAGATTTGTAGGAAGTTACATGAGTATCTCTAGGAGCAATCCAAGAAGTAATAACCCCTCTAACAATCAGCCCCAAATGGTTATGATCTGACAACTTTCCAAATTTTTGTTTCAACCTCAAATTGAGAACATCCAGAGAAAGCCAAGTGTGTACGCTCACCACTCACATAAGATGCCCTGCTTCTAGGTGGTGCCGTTACAGCTTCTCCGCTACAACAGACTCCCAACAGGACACACATGAAGCCTTCCTGTTTTGTCATTGTAAAGTTTGCCCATTCTCTGCCTGAGTCTCTGCCAAAACACAAGCGGTGGAGTGTGACTCCCTTACTACAGCAAACTCTGAATTAACAGCTTTGGATTTTCTCATTTGTTTAGTCTTTATTTCCACATAACCAAAACAATATCCATTATATCTAATGTAATAAAATTTATGCATTTCCAACATAGATACTAAGACTGTAGTTAAAACTGCTGAAAGACCAATAATAAACTCTTTTCAGTACTTAATTTTGGTAATATGGCCCCATTAATACTTGGTATTTAAAGAAGTTTATGGATAGATCCACAGAAAATCTAGGTTAATGATAATCCTAGCAGGAATAACAACATACAAGTCAATGATAAGAAAAATAGTAATAATAAAAAAATACCTATTTTATTAAGTACTTACATACATCACACACATTATCAAATATTACTTCAGATTAATTTGGGATTAATTTGTGGCATGCTCAAATTAATCATATGAGCTGATTACTGAGATATTTCCATTTCACAGGGAAACTGAGATTTAAAGAAGTTAAGACACTTGCTAATACCTACACTGTTAAGATATTATACAAACACAATTTAATTTTGGCAGTTTAACTCCAAAATTTAATTTCATTTATGTTTAGCTCAATAGCTGGTGCATAGTGGGAAATCAACTCAATAGGGAATAAAAAGAATGGATTAATTAATTAATAATCAATATTCAGTAAAACATTCACTAACCCTAAAAACTTATTCACCAAGCTTCTTGGAGTTTGCTTGTCTTCCTCAGCAGCTCTTTTTCTGCATGCAAATATATTCAAATGCATGAAATAACTTCATTTCCCATTTAGATAAGAATATCTTAAAAGCATACTATCATGTTTGCTTTTTCTCAAGACTTTAATTTAACTGTGTGAACACTGTCAATGCTAGGGAGCAGCATACCCAGGATTCTGCATTACCCACCTATCTGTGTGCCTAGTGACTTGACCAACAACTGTTGGTAGCAGTAGCTCTGGCCTGTAACTTCACCAAATCCAAAGGTCTACAGTTTTCCTATAAGTAACCATCAGATGTTGGCTGAATACTACATAAGTGAAAAATTATAGTTAGGAGGTGACTTCCTGACAGTTGAGTCTCATGAGAATACTCTTAGCAAAGACATGTTGGAAATAACCTGTTTTACAATCTTTTAGCAGGACAGTTAAGGGGACTGTAACCTTGATGTGCCTGAGTCAGAAGGCAATCCATTTCCCTCAAAACACTTGAGATCCATTGTAAAACAACAAAGAAATTACAGTACAATGAAATACAATGCAGTGAGTTACAACTCACAATAAATTTCACTGATAAATACCAAAGCATTGATGTGAAGAATGTATTCAAGTAAAAAAATGTTTAAAGATAAAAAATATATATATCTGCGAGAAGATAATATTTGCAATAATGAAAAATGGCTATAGGCTTAAGTAAAGGCAAGGAAGAAAGGAAGATTCCAGTTGTGGGGAATAGTGTGACCAAAGACACAGTAGTAGGAAACAGATAGACATGTAGAGGTGCATTATTAGTAGATCCGTCCAGTAGAAAAAAAAGTGCTTATGCAAGGGAATAGTGGCCCTCATTTCGGTGATTCCTTCAATGTACTTGAAGAATGTCTGACCTTTAGTGGAACATCAAAGAGTAACGGGAAATAACACAAGTGCTTATTTTGCAACCAGAACTTCCAAATGGCAATTCTGCAATTTACATTTTTAGAGGATGAGTTATCACGACTAAATGCCATTTTTCTTCATATGTGATGATGTCTGTTCATGTGACAACACGACATTTTATAAATAACACATTGTAGCATCCCGCACTCTTCCAAAGGAAATATGCCTGCTGTCCACCCCACTTCTTCCTTGATATCTTACTGTCTTACCCCTCAATAAATTATGTACTATTCCAAGGAATTACGCTCAGAACTTTTTGTCTTTTCCCCAAAAAGGCCATGAATAAATAAAATCTGCCTAGTAGACCACTGAACACCCAGTCTTCTTTCCTGAAGACTCATGGGTAAGCTCACAGCCCATATTATCATAGAACTGGGATGATTTTTTTTTTTTTTTTACCTTTCTGCCATTTGTTAACACACTGAGATTATCCCTCTATTAGCCTCTTTCTCCCTCTTTTTTTCTATATGGGTTATATTTCTCACATCAAGAATCCCCTATCATTTTTCCAGTTTTATTATCTGGATTTATTTTCAGTCGCTGGCACTTATGCATCCCAGGTATGTGAATATCTAGGAAATATTTCCATAGACATGACAGTGGGCTCCTCAAGTATTTCCCTCAGGAAACAAACACTAGAGAACCAAAGCTTGAAGTGGCCTCCCTCCTTTCATACAGATTGTATGGTAGAATGGCTTGAGAGATAATTTGGGGGCCAGTTTATCATGGCCTATAGTTTCACTCAACAATCGTGGATCACGAATAACTGCCTATTTTCACAAGACCTTGTGCTAGGTACTGTGGAGAGCACAAGGAGGGCAAACATACCATTCTTGCCATCAAAACCTTACAGTCTCACATATAAAATCAGATCCTACCAGTATCAAAGGAGAGGAAGATTACTTCTTAGTGGCCAAGGGTCAATCATGCTTTCTGAAAAAAAAATGCAACATTTTATATCCTGGCAGTTAGGCAGAGAGCACATTACAATAAACCTACACATCTAGGCACTTAGAGCTATAGAGAATTGGTCGGTATCATCTGTCACCATCAATCCTTTTTTTCTCCTTCCTAAGAACAGTCCTGTTTAAGTTCCCTGTACCTGATTCCAAGGAGCTCAAGCAAATAAAAATCAGCAATATAAAATAACCTGCTTGATTACGTTAATTTCAAGGTTTCATTTCTGCTCATCTTGCCTACAGCCATGTTATTCATTGTGATAACTGCATAAAAAGAACCTAAAAAATAGTTGAGTAGGTAATAGTGCCAAAAGTTCCTTTCCACTACAACATTCTTGTTCTCTCATTTCATCATAAATCTTAAATTTGCCTTCAGACTCTAACAGCATTTTAGTGAGCATGAAATGTGATTATAATTGTGAAAGTAACTGGAAAAGAAAACATCAGCTTGCTAGATATGTTATTCTAAAATAGAAATACTTAGGGATGGGGGGATCTCCAACATGGAACTGCAAAGATCCTGAGGATATGAAATTCATCATCTAGCTGCTGACACTTCTCTCTTCTTTTCTTTTGTTACTTCTGTGTTGCATTAAACTGTATGTCTTTATTATGAAGCAACCTGTATTTTTTTCCCTTTCAAGTTCTTTAATACATGGAAGATAATTAATCTCATAATGGCTCTAGTATTAGATATCCAAACTGCCCTTTTACTTATTAGTTATTTTAATTTGTTCAACATGTATTGGGATACTGGCAATAAACAGTCCAAATTATAACTTAAATAGACTATATCTGCTTGGAAGAGAGAACTGTCTCTATCTGCAACAAAGCACTGTAAAATGTGTATATATTGCTGTGTGGTAGAGTACCTGCGGTTCACCCGTCATGATCATTTTAAACAAAAACTTACTGCCGTCATTTCATACATTACAAAAAATATCACCCAATATGCAAAATGTATTTTTCTTTTTTTCTAGCATTACTGAGACATCATTGACATACAACACTGTGTAAGTTTAAGGTTTACAATGTGTTGATTTGATACACAAAATGATTACCACCATAGCATTAGCTAACACCTGCATCATGTGACATAATTACCATTTCTTTTTTGCAGTGAGAACATTTAAAATCTACTTTCTTAGTCACTTCCAAGTATGTAATACGGTATCATTAACTATAATCAATGTGCTGTACATTAGGTCACCGACTTATTCATCTTATAACTGAAAGTGTGTGCTCTTCGACAAATGTGTCTTTTTCCTCCCCATCTGCCGCTCCTGGTAACTACTATTCTAAGTCTCTGTTTCTCTGAGTTTGACTTTTTTAGATTCCACATATAAGTAATATTATGCATATTTGTCTTTCTCTATCTGACTTATTTCACTTAGCATAATAACCTCATGATCCATCCATGTTGTCCACAGCAGGATGTCCTTTCTTGTGGCTGAATAATATCCTGTTTATATATGGGAACTCAGATATCTCTTCAAGAATCTGTTTTTGCTTCTTTTGAATATATGCCTAGAAGTGGGACTGATGGATCATATAGTCATTCTAATTTTAATACTTTGAGGAATCTCCATACCATTTTCCATAGTGGCTGTACTAACTTACATTCCCACCAACAGTGCTACATAAATATGCATGAAACCTCATGAAAGCTTTAGTTATTAATTTTAGCATCCATTTATGGTTCCAGCCTGAATCATCAGTTTTTACTGTTTTTACTATTACGGTGGCCAAGTGGTAACTTTCTTTTCCATTTATCAATTGTCATTTTCTATATATAAAGGGTTTTTCTTCATTTATCTATTTATAAAATTCTACCAGTATGGATTCATGGACTCTTTAATTCAGTGAATTCTATTCTGTGTGATCATGGAAATGCACCATTCAGGTATTTAACAAGATATTTAAAAAGATATTTGACAAGATATTTAACAAGATATTTAACAAGATTCTGAGGATGTGTATGTCTGGCAGCCTTCTGCTGCTGCGCCATTAGATCTCCTGCACATTCATGCCAAAGCCATGCTCTCCTAGGGCTGCTCCTGGTCAAGGCTAGGAATGGCGGAGGTGCTATAGTTGGTCCATTTATGCCCAATACTAGATCCCTATAAATATGCAATCTTTTCTTTGGCTGGGCATCAGTCTGGACAAGACTTTCTCAAAGGTGCACTATAGTCTGAGACCTTCCCTTCTTCCTCTCATCTCCCCTTTACAGGAATCAGTTTTCCATTGCATACAGGGCTCTCCCTGCCTATTTCTGTCTCCCTCTATCCTTTATCCTTCATAGACCCTTCCCCCAATAAACCATTGCACTTCTAATTCTGTCTTACTGTTTCTTGGAAGACATATTCTATTACTATCATTATTTTGTTCTGATGTTCGAATTATCCCAGATCTGGCCAGTAGATGTTTCAAGCTGGCTTCCATAATGGCAGTGCCATACTAAATATACTGCATACCTTCTTCAGATTTTGTTTTTCTATGCATTCATTTATGTGTGTGTGTATGTGGGGGGGGGGATTCTATGAAATATAGATTTGTTTAATCACTACCACTATAGGGATATAGAACTGTTTGATCAGCCCAGAGAAATTCCCTTGGGCTATGCCTTTGCAGTTACAGTCTCCCTCCAACAACCCTGATCCCTAGAAACCAAGGATATTTTCTCTATCACTATAATGTTGCAATTTTGAGAATGTTACAAAAATTAAATCACATAGTATATAACCTTTTGAGATTTGATTTTGTTTAATTCATATAATGTCTATGAGATCCATCTAAGTAGCTACATAAAAAAAAATAAGTAGCTACATATATCAACAATTCTTTCCTCTTAATTGTTGAGTAGTATTCCATTTAATGGATATGCCATATTTTGTTTATCCATTCACCCACGGCATTCCTGTTATTTCTGGTTTATGAACACTCACTTGCAAGTTTTTGGTATGTGATTTAAAAAAATTTTTTTTAGATAAATTCAATTTGCCAATATATAGTATAACACCCAGTACTCATTCCATCAAGTGGCATATGGTCTTAAGTTTTCATTTTTATTGAGTAAATATCAAGGAATCATATGGCAATATGATAAGCATATGTCTAACTTTATAAGAAAATATAAATCTATTTTCCCCATCTTTAATTTTTTTTAAATCCTTTCCTCATAAATATAGAGGAGCACTTCACATATTCTATATTCCAGTCATTTGGTAATTAGATTTTGTAAATATCTTCTTCTAATAGATATATATATTTTTTACTTGTTAAATGGTGTATTTTGATGGGCTAAGATAATTAATACACTTATGCTCACCACATTTTATTGATGTTTTGTGCTTTTTGTTTCTTGGCTCAGAAATTCTTATCAATCCTTAAATCACAAAGATACCTCCTTAAATTATATTCTAAGATTCACATTTAGGTTATACAATCACTTTAAAAATTTAAAAAGTCTGTTTGTCTGTCTATCTATCTATCTATCTATCTTTCTGAGAGAGAACGAGTGAGCAGGGGCAGGAGCAGAGGGAGAGGGACAAGCAGGCTCCACACCAAGGACAGAGAGCCAAACATAGGGCTCAATCCCATGACCCTGAGATCATGACCTGAGCTGAAATCAAGAGTTGGATGCTCAACAGAATAAGGCAACAGGTGCCTGTATGCAAGCATTTTAAACTGGTTCTGCGTATTATATAAAATCACAAATTTTATTTTACCTCTATGTATTATATTATTCTCTAACAATTTCCAAAATCTTTTCTCCATTGAACTATATAGATCAACTTTCCACATATGGAAACTTGGGAAGTATGCTTTTGGGCCTTCTACTCTCTGTTTTTTATTAATCTACTCTTCTATCAGTATTCCCTCTATTCATTAAAATAAGTTAATAATAATATTTATTATAAAACAAGTCCTCTTACTCTATTCTTTTTTAAGAAAATCTTGTTATTCTTGACTTTTTTCCATATTACTTTTAGAGTCAGCTTGTCCAATTTCATTAAAATCCCTGTCAGAATTTCTTTGGATTTTTATTGAACATATAGATTACTTTAATGAGAAATACTACTTCTGTGATATTGAAACTATTAATGAACATGATATTTCTTTTTTATGTAGGTCATCTTTAATGTCTTTTAATAAAGTTTTACAATTTTCTCCATAAAATTCATGAGCATTTTATTTATACTTATTCTTATAATTCTTTTATATGTGATGCTAACAATGATAGATATGCTTCTAATGTTTACATTATTATGATATTCCCATAGAATTTGTAAATACCCTTTACTAGGAAATGAAAATTTCTCTTAGTGGCTTTCTAATTTTGTTTTTTCTTTTTTACTGATGAATTGGTGTTAAATTCTATTGGATGCTTTTTTCTTTTTTTTAGAACTATTGCAATGATCACGTGGATTTTCTCTTTTAATCTGTTTTTATGATAAATTACATTAATAGATACTTAAATCTAAACTTAACTATTCATTTCCAAAATTAAACCCATAGTTTTAAAATGTATTCCTTATATAATAGCTAATATTTTGTTTAGTAGTTTTGCTTCAGTAGTCATGAATGATATCGGCCTGAATTTTCCTTTTCAGTAAGGTCTTTTCTGTTTTGGTTTCAATGTTTTATTAGCCTCCGATGAAATCAAGTTCTCTCTCATTCAGTCCTCAGTCTCATCTATCTATACTTTACAGAGGCTTATTCTTAAGTATTTGCACCATCTTTCCTTATCTTAGAATAGTCACGTTAGAAAGGTACAATCGTAAATTCTCTCACTGCCCCTTGGAGCTGTATATTCTCAAGAACCCCAAAATGTCTTTTTTCATGAACCTAAGACCTGTCTCTTTGAAATAAAATAAATAATAAGCTTATGTTGACATTTCTTTAGTCATCAATTTTCAACATTTATAGATAACTTGTACAAACTGCCTAGTACTATATACTCATGTCCCCTTTCTGGTCTTCTCAAAAGAGTTGTATTAATTTTGGAGAGGTAAAGTTTATGAAACTATTGTTAATATGGCCAAATATCAAGTAATCTCTAAATTCTATTACTTTTCTTTTTTTTTTTTCTTTTGAATCATAACTTCTAGAGGCCTCCAATCCCCATGTTCCATCTTGTTTAGTTGCTTTCTAGGTCTAGTTTACAACTGGCACCCTGAATCTTCTCTTTACCTTCATCCTGGGAATTCATCTCCCCAGTCCTCTGTACTGGGGACCCTGATTCTTGGGACCTGTACATTTCTCTTCCTGGACTTGCAATATCTCTGACAAAGGTGTAACCACAGCAACTTTAATTGGGAAATTTTTGTTTTATCTTAATAATTTCTTTAGGGAAATGTTTCTTGAAATAAAGAAACTGATCCTAATATTCCCTACTGACCTAAGAAATAAGCTTAAGGGGAATTTCACTTGCACATCTTACCGAGGGGCTGCCGACATGTATTAGTTCATTAGCCGTCCATTGTTATTCATGTCCCGGAGGTGGGTATGTCAGATTGGGTTTCAAATGGTCATTTCCTCCTTTAACTCATCCCAATTTTCACATTAATCACAATTAGCACCATGAGATTGTAAAATTATAAAAATATAATTATAAAAATATAATAATTATTAAAATAAGGTGTGGAGGACTTCATTAGCTCAGTCAGTTAAGCAACTGACTCAATTTTGGCTCAGGTCTTGATTTCAGGGTCATGGAATTGAGACCCACATCGAAGTCTACACTCAGTGCAGAATCTGCTTGAGACTCTCTCTCTCCCACCTCCCTACCTCTCCAGGCCCACTCTCTCTCTCTTTCTAAAATAAATAAAATACTTAAAAATATAAAATAATAAATAACAAATATAGGGGTGACTGGGTGGCTCAGTTGGTTAAGCATCTGCCTTCAGCTCAGGTTGTGATCCTAGGGTCTGAGACGGGCTCCCAACTCAGTGGGAAGTCTTCTCCTCCTCCTCCCCTGCTTGTGCTCTCTCACACAAATAGATAAATAAAATCTCTAAAAATAAAGTTGAAGGGAGTCACTATTTAGAGAACAACTACTATGAGCCAGATACTACTAGATACTTTACACCTATTATAAATGAAATAACTGTCAAACAATCCTAATAAGTAGGTATTATTCTGATTCTCTGTGTTTTCTAACTAGAAACTATAGGCACAAAAAAAAGAGGGCCTTATAGACAGTAAGTTGTGATCCAAATATTAAAATATGTTTCTTTTACTTGAAAGCCCATGTTTTATCTTTTTTATAGCCTTGTATCAAGGTCAGCATGGAACGAAAGACTTCAATTTCTCAGGTAACCTCTTGAGGTCTAATTTTTACAATCTGCTCATGACTTCTTATGGGAGAGCTCTGTACTCTATGAATAAAATGAACCTTCATTTCCTTGCCTGAACAAATGCAGAAGTTATAATTCAGTTTGTAAAGGTGGTCAGAGAACTAAAGAAAAATCTCTAATACACATACACACATACACACACACACCACAATATCCTACAAAGCAATTCATAATAATGAATTTGAATGGGATCTTCTCTCTATTCTAAGGGACAATAAAGACATAAAGACACATAGTAGATTCTAGCTGTGACCAATTAAATCAATCTTATTATCATTTTCTGATTAAGAATAAGTGTGCTAATAAGACCTAGATTCTCTTCTTGTGTTAACATCATGAAAAATCTTAATAATCAATCTTCAAGTTACTACAAAAATTCTAGGGAATTTGAAGAGCCAGAAAAAGAAAATCCTAAAAGTATCAGTGCTGCCTATAAACATTGTTAGATTAATATATACTAATGCTGATTTTCTCAAGGCCTTCATTAATAAATATATTAAAATGTACATATACATATTACTTAGTAAAAACAATTATATCTATAGCCTAAAATATCTTTTTTTTAATTTTTTAAACTTATTTGGGAGCCTGATGTGGGACTCGATCCCAGGTCTCCAGGATCGCGCCCTGGGCCAAAGGCAGGCACCAAACCGCTGCGCCACCCAGGGATCCCCTAAAAGATCTTATTACTGAACTTACTCCTCAGTCCCTGGAAGGAGACTTACTAAAATAAGCATTCTCTTTTTGTTCAAATCTCTCTTCTAATGCCCTGTACTTCTTTGGCAATGAAATTGGTGGTATTTTTGGAAGCTTGAAAAAGTCCAATAAAAGACAATTTACTGGGCCCCCTTCTCCCACTAAATAATAATTTTCTGAGAGATGAGTGAATTGAGAATGAAAAACTAAGTTGATTATCCACATTTGGCTTTATTTTTTTGGTAGAGGAATAAGAAATACATAAATGGCCTTTTGATCTGCCTCACCTTTATCTCGATGATAAATTCAAACTGTCAATATGATAATGTGTCACTTAAAAAAATGCACATTAAATTCACTTTAACTATGAAGGAGAGGAAAACATAAACACACACACTCAGATGCACAGACACAAACATACCCAGGATTTAAGTTAGTTGAAACTTGTAAAGTCAAAAATGAAGAAGAATATAATTTAACAGTATTTTTCATCTGATGGAAGTTATAGTTTGAACCATAGATGTTTATTCAATTAATTAATTTATTTGACAGAGAGAGAGAGTTTACACAAGCAGGGGCAGCAGTGGCAGGCAGAGGGAGAAGGAGAAGCAGGGTTCCTGCTGAGCAGGGAGCCCAACGTGGAGCTCGATCTTGGGACCACGGGATCATGACCTGAGCTGAAGGCAGATTCTTAACTAGCGGAGCCACCCAGGCACCCCTACTCAATTTATAAGAAGAATAATTTTATAGTAGTTTCTTCCACTCGTCTCCTAAAATTTCATAATTTTTAAACATTATGTTAATGTCCCTGTATTTAATAATCTAATCTCAATTTTTCAAAGAAAATGTTCTTTTACTCAAAAGTGAAATTAAGTTCAGAAGTAAATAGAAATATATACACCTCACATTCAATTTATCTTTATGAAATGGTAGTAATTTCTAAGATATTACTATGACTTTGGCCACTAAGAAATGTTACATTTATGTCCTGCTTTAAATCTGCAGACTCTCCCATCTGTCAAAATTTTATAGCTACTAAAAGATAAAGGCTCTGTTGCTATGGTAATTATTCCATTACCTAGGTGATAGTGTTCGAATGATGTCATTGTTAGTGATCTAACTCATAAAACATTTTTCAGTTTTAGTATAGTTAGACTGGGGGAGAAAATTACTAGTGATACAAAATCAAGAGGCCAGAAGAATACTGCTTTTCTTAATAAACAGGGAACTCACAAATGAGAATTAGAAGGTGAATGTTCAAATGAATTTCTCCAATTATTTCTGCTTTTAGTTGGGTCAATACCCTCATCAGCATTTTACAAAGCTGAATGGAAAATAAGAAAGATTTTGTGTGTAAAGAAACATAAAAGAAAGCAACGTGTTGTTCTAGGGGAAGAATGGTGGAAATGGCATCCCACTGAAAAAAATGTTTCTTTTAACTGCCTTCAATTGAACCTCAGGCTTGATCATTCCCAAGGGGAAAAATGCTGCATGCTCTCATTTTGGTGCCATGATCTACTCCTTAACCAGAGAGCTGTGTACAAAGAAATACAGAGAAGGACATAGAGGAAGAAAGGGAAATAGGAAATTGGATGAAGAAGACAGCAGAAAAGATCAGAAATTGGGTTGCAGCTCACTTTTCAGATTACGACAAAGGAGCAATTAGAAAAAAAAAAAGCAGCAAGAAGAGTGGATAAGAGTTTGGAAACTTCCAACTTTAGCTGGGATTCTCACAAGAGCTGACTTCCCTGTGTTGATGTTATTTCCATCTCATTTAAAGGACTTTCAAATGTTGGCAAAGACAAATAGCATGCCACTCTCCAGAGCTGCCAAACAGGTGATAGAAAAACTGTCCTTTGAGCTCAGAGGGGTCTATATATAGCCATCCACGCTCTAACGACTCCAGGTGAATTATTATCCATCAAAGAAAAATCAAACCAACATCTCCTTTATAAAGGTAGTAAGCAATTCTTCAAAGATCCTTTCTCTCTTATCCTCTTCTCATGTCCTCTCCTGCATATGAGCCTACCCTATTCTCTCATACAGTAAGAGTTGAATTACAAAGCTTGCAGAGAATGAAGAAATCCTTAGCAGTCAACTTTACAGGGAAGGCAAAGGTTCAGAGAGATTCCTTGCCTGACGCAATGATAGAAACTAGGAGTTAGAAGAAAAATGTATACCATTTAGTGGTCTCATGCCAATTCAAGTCCTGAATGCTTACAGATTTCCTCTAGCCTCTTGCTTTGACAACTCAAAGGAGAAGAATTCACTACAGCTGGAGACAGTCCACTCCATTTTGGCCAGGTTGACATAATTCTTTGAGGGCAAAGAAAAAAATAAATAAACCTGCGAAAACTTCATGTGTTAGTTTCCCAAAACACTGGAATTTTTAGCAGGATGATAAAAAGAGCAAAATTGTTTCCAAAGCTCACATGGTAGAATTTGACAGCATGGTAATTGGGCTGGCATTTGTAGGATGGGTTTGCGGAAAAGTGAACTCAACTGGAGAACCCACAAATCACACCACTGTGGGCCACTGCTCTCCTTATTTATATATAAGGCTTGTGTTTTTTCTTTTTTCTTTTCTTTTCTTTCTTTCTTTTTTTTTTTTTTTTGCCCTTTTGGGATGTGCTTACACACTGTGTACATATGCATTTTCTGGCAACAGTATGAATCAAGCAGAATAAACTAATGATGAGCAGCAAGCTCAACCAGGGAAGTGGCAGTTGCTGAGGTATCACCTCACTTTGTGAAAATTGGTAATGAACCCATTTATTGTGGCATTTTAGGCAACTCTCAGAGCAAACATAAAGGCCATTCTATGATTAATAATTTGTCTTTATTCAGTTAACAGTTTCATGTGTCTTGTTCTTACTATGTATTACACAACTTGACATTGCACCTAGGAGAGAGTTTTTACAAGAAAATGTGGTATGTGAATAATATTACCCTGTTCGTTTTAGATTCTAACAGGTTTCTTTCTTTCCCCTAAGGGGTGGTGGGGGGCGGGGAGGAATACCAAAGGCTGGAATGTAAAAGTCTAAAACCCAAAATAACTTGTCAGATTAAACCACCAACATCATAAATCAAGCTCATTAACAGCAACTGATAAAGCTTATCTGCCTCATATCACCAGGGAGGCACTTGCTAGCAGGGCCTTTGCAGATAGAATTTTCAGTAGATATCATCATTAGAACTCAGTGAAATAGCCATCCACAGGAACAGCTTGCAGCCCTAGCTTCCATATCATAATTACAGAAATGATTACAGTAGCAAATATTAAAAACAGTGCAGTTATGCATAATTTCTACAACATGCAATCTAATTTACCAGCAGTAAAAACAGTAATAAAAGCATTGCCCAGTGATGGGACAAAGCAATTTTCAGTCAAGATGCCTAAAAATAACATAAGTTTTCTTACAGCTGGATTCATTGTTAACATGGTTTGCATAGCATCCTGCTTGAGGGAGCTTAATCAAGACCAGGGCAATAACCATGTTAGCTAATGCATGATACTAATGGACTTTTCACACAAAATAATAGGACTCTGGCTTTCTATAGCTTTGGTAAAGGACATCCATGGAGGATAATAAAATCTCAGAAGGAAAGGACTACTTCCTTTAGCTGAAGAACAAAACTATCCATTTATGTCAACATGATCTTGTTTCTTATTCCTCTGAACCCCCTTTTCCTTCTCTGGTACTCCATGCTCCTTTAAGCTCTCACCTGTCTCCTCTTCTTATCTCACTTATTTGTATCCATACCAATGCCCCCTATTAATGTAAGCTCTTGGACAGAAGAGACTATAACTGATTCATGTTCTTAATCTCTTCCTCCCCAGGGAATCTATCCTTGTGCTAAGCACAAAGTAAATGATATACAACTTTGTCAAATTAAATTGATGGACCGGAGATGTCAAGTTATACAATATAAATCAAACATTACTCAGAAACGTGACAATAAAGAAAACAATCTGCAATATCTGAGCCTTGCAGGATTGAGGTTGTTCATTTAAAGCAGTAACTTTCAACCCTGGTTGTTCATTATATCATCTGCAAGGCTTTAAGAAAAACCTAGTTGCTAGGTACTACTCCAGATCATTTTTAAATAAAAATTTCTAACAGTGGTATCTGGGCATAGAGATTTTTAAATCTTCCCAAGAAGGAGTCAGGGTTGAATCTCACTGATTTAAACGGTATGAGTAGGGCAGCCTGGGTGGCTCAGAGGTTTAGCGCCGCCTTCAGCCCAGGGCGTGATCCTGGAGACCCGGGATTGAGTCCCATGTCCGGCTCCCTGCATGGAGCCTGCTTCTCCCTTTGCCTGTGTCTCTGCCTCTCTCTCTCTCTCCTCTCTGTTTGTATTCTCATGAATAAATAAATAAAATCTTAAAAAAAAAAAAAGGTATGAGTAAAAACACACTGAGTGTAAGCATGGAAAATATCTGACTTACTTAGAGATAAAAGACTAATGTCTTCTACCGTGTGTGTTTTGGTATATACTTCATACTTGGGGCTACATTTGGTTCCTCTATAAAACAAAGGGTATTAATTATACATAGAGTAGGCCCTGAAATATTTTTCATAACAAAATTACATAACCACATAACAATGCCAATGCCAATACCACCAGGTCAATGAGTCAGTTATAAGTCAACTTCTAATATAGAGAACAGAAGTTCGTATTCTTTACAAACTCTCTAAGTAATAACTTCTCTTTGGACAAGAATGATAGGACAGGATGACCTTTGTGGTTTGTTCCTAGAATACAAGATAAGCAATGGGAAAACAGTGTTTTTAAAACGTGTGGTATTCCAAATCTTGATTGTTAAATAATCTCCAATACAAGAAACCAGAGCTCAGTCTGTTGAGCGTCTGATTCCTGGTTTCAGCTCAGGTCATGATCTCAGGATCATGAGGTTGGGCCCTGTGTCAGGCTCCTTGCTCAGCTCAGGGTCGGCTTGGGATTCTTTATCTCTCTCCCTTTGTTCCTCCCCCCTTCTCAACCTCACTCTCTTTAAAATAAGTAAATGAAGTAAATCTTTAAAAAAAAGAATAATCACTTTACAGTGGAGAATCATGGCAGACCCTACCTTGACAAAAGTGATCATGGTTAACATCATCAGTGATAGCTCATGTTGCTATTACATACCCTCTGATACGATACCACAAGAAGGGCACTTTGCTTCTGTTGTCTTTCTTTTCCCAAACCCATAACCTCAAACTGGTCATGAGGAAAACATCAGACAAACCCAAACTGAAGGACATTCTAGAAAATACCTGACCAATATTTCTCAAAATGGTCAAGGTCATAGAGAATGACTGAGCAACTATCCCAGAGTAGAGGACACATAATAATTAAATACAGTAGAATCTGAATTGTATCCGAGAATAGAAAACAGACATTTGCGGAGAAAGTGAAATAGGAAACAAGTCTGTAGTTGAGTAAATAGCAATATGCCAATGTTAATTTCACACTTTTCACAAATATATCATGGTTAATATAAAATATGAACATTAGGGAAACTGGGTGATAGATACATGTAAACTCTTTACACTATCTTTGTAACTTTTATGTAAACCTAGAAACATTCTAAGGTTTATTAAAAATTGTACACAAAGAAAGCATGTATAGGCATGAGTGGAAATATAATTATGGAAATTATCTTTTGATTAAAGGTATTTGAAATATTTTGAGATATTTATTTATTTATTTATTTATTTATTTTAACAGATTTTATTTATTTATTCATGAGAGACACAGAAAATGAGAAAGGCAGAGACACAGGCAGAGGGAGAAGCAGGCTCCATGCAGGGAGCCCAAAGTGGGACTTGATCCCTGATCTCCAGGATTACACCCTGGACTGAAGGTGGCGCTAAACCACTGAGCCACCAGGGCTGCCCTATTTTGAGATATTTAAAACTTCACTACTGTTTCCTTGTTCGCTTGGTCAATAATAAAATATCTATTATATAAAATATATTAATATATTCATGTTTGATATTTATGTATTCAACTTCAGTAACTTGCATTTCTCATTAACTCAGTCTGGTCAAAAAATCCTCAGATTGAATGAGCAAAGTATACATGGTACTTGATGTGGTATCAGAATGCCTTTCTGCACTACTTCTCAGGAACCCTTTCACAGGAGGCACATTTACTCATTTAAAAAATAAACCATGTCAGATACATCTATCTAATCAAGGGCCCAGAGGAGTGCCAATTTCTAGGGAAATCACCGTATGGCTGCAAAGTGCTGTAAACACTTCATGACGGTTCACACAGTGCATTTCTCTTGACGCCTAAATTTTACCAGAGGGCGGAACAGCACCCATGCTTACTAGTGAATGTTTAGTACCCCTTTGCTGTTTTATTTTACAAAGTTAAAGTTTCTCCAAGCAAAAAAAGGCTATCTCTTAAGCTGAAGATGCAATGTTGAAATACATTCAAAGTAGAAATTCCAGTTGCTGATTTTTGCTGGTTTTACTTCCTAAATATTTTGGGGAAGTGGCTTTTCCATTCCTCTTATTCATATTCAATTTTTGTCTTTTAATGGGTTTCTTTCTCCCTGTAACATTCTGCTTTTTCCTCATTTCCAGTACATCTGTTTCACTCCATTCCAGAGTGATCCATTCTATATGACTTTGCCACTTCCCCCCAGTAAAACCCTCTCACAGCTACCTATTATAAATCCAAACTTCTCATCATGGCATGCCAATTGTCCCAAATGTGGCCCCTACTAACACTCTAGAGACTGTGCAAAGGAAAAAGCAGCCATTCCAATTATAAGAAGTTATGTTCTAATATTACTGAAGTGGTTATTTTTCTCTATATGCCCTATGGCTATACGGTTTAGTGTCTTCCCTCTTGCGGTTCTTTTTCTTTTTTCCTTTCTTCAGCAGATAAATCTTTCATTACATTTGAAGTCATTGGAGGTATCACCTCTCCTCCCTGAGGTTTTCCTTAACAATACTTTTCCAACCATCTTCTTTCCCCTGCAAACAAGCATTGCCTCATTGTTGTGTTTCTATGTCACTCTTAAATATACACTCAACTTACCCACGTTGCTCTGCAGCATGCAGGTGTCTTGCTTTCTGCTAGTTGATAAACAACCATTTTACTCATCCATCTTTGTGTCCTTAGGGAAGAGCACAGGTTCTGATACTAAAAATGCTATTGAGCAGCTATAAACAAAAATTCCTGTTCATTTAAATTAAGATAAATATTTTATCCCTCAAGGGACTAATTACTGAGAGTCACAGTGTATCTACAGGGCTAGCTTTCTTCCTCACCTCCCTTCACACACACACCCTCTCTGTAATCAACAACAGTCCAAATTGTATCACCTTCCAAGTTTTCACACTTAGTGTCAATCTCACGTTTGTATTTCTACCTGAATGTCAGAGAGGTATCTTTAAAGAAATTCATTTTTTACAATTCTTCTGCTTCTCTCACCATGCTTGCTTAAATGAGATCTTCATAAGCCTATCTTCTAGACTCTATCCTGTGAGCTAAGCATACAAAATCGAGTAAGACCAATTCCTGACCTCAGGGAGCTTATAGTCTGATAACAAATTGTATGGAGGGAGCAAAAGCACCAGATGCTGCTAGGGAACAGGAGCAGAGCCCCTAAATCATGGAAGATTTCCCCAGGAAGATGGTGTTTGATCCCGGATTTGAAAGATCAGTGGAAGTTATTAGTTGAGGAAGGAGGTGAATGGCATCACAGGTAGAAAGGATAGCTGGAAGGGATACCAAGTAAAAAGGGTGGTAGCCAGAATGTTTGCAGATCTTAAAGCAGCTGATATATATAAGATGTGAGAGGATGCACATGAGAAGGTGCAAGATTAGGATAGAGGTAAACTTTGAAGGCCCTGGAACTATGTGTAGGTATTTGATTTTAGGCTTACAGCAATGAGGGGTACTGAAGAATCATAATCACATATTTATGTATTAGAAAGGTCTCTGCAGATGCTTAGTAGGGGGATGGAGAAGCAAGAGATAGGCAAAGAGAAGACTAATTATATAGCAGCTACAGTGTTCCAAGCAAGAAGATACGAAGAGCATGAATAACATAAGAGGCAATAGGTGTACAAAGTAGAGAAAACAAACAAAGGTAGAACCTGGAGCACGTGGTCACTAGGAGGTGAGCAAATGGGAGGTTTCCAAGATGATTCTCAGGTTTCAGACGTGGACAGTGGGACGAGTTGGTGTTGCTATTTCCAAAGATAGGGAACAAAGGAGGAGGAGCAGGTCTGAGGAAGATAACATCAAGTTTTAAATATGTTTGGATTAAGAGTATACATCTCTTGATGAGGACTGAGATATCTGTAGAATTATTCAATCACTATAGTGTACACCTGAAAGTAATTTAACACCGTATGTTAACTATACTGGAAGTTTTAAAAACATGTTTGAATTAAGACCCATCTGGGCATTCAAGCAGAAAAAGCAGTTGGATACTTTCTAGGTTAGCAAAGTGGTCCAATTAAAAATAACTCATTGACAAGCCATGCATTAGGTAAGACCACCTCCGCCTCAACAGTGGGAAAAAAGTGGTGGGGGAGCTAAGGATGTAGACCTAACGAACACCAAGATTTAAGGAAAGAGAAGAGAAAGGGAATGATGTGAAGGCAAAAACAGAAGGTCAAAGAAAACCAGGTCACAGGAGTAGAACCATATTCTAAAATGTAAATATAAATAAGAATTTTGAACATGGAAGACTGTGATCAACAATGTCAGGAACCACAGAGAAGTTTAATAACTTAAGTCTGAAACCATCCTCAACTAACATGATATTTTCATCTGTTCCCTTGGTTTATATAAAAAAAAAACTCATAGGCATTATTCAAATTTTGAGATCAGCATTAACTTGATATGTATAATGGTTTTTATGACTAGAAATTAATGTCCTTACTTTTCTCAACTTAATGATAATTCAGAAGACCTAGCCATCACAAATGCTTAGTATTCCCAGGGTTGATATGTAAGAAATCACCTACTTCCAAATCCCAGTTCCTATTTATTATGTATAAAAAAAGGCCTCTGCAGAGGCTGAGAGGAGGGCTTACTACTGTTGAAATCATTCTAACCCTAGGATATGTCCCCTTCTTTTTTATAACCACACTTCAGTCAGAAAAATCTGCATTCTAGACCCAAAGATGTTACTAATAGTAGTGTACACTAGGGAAATTACTTGCGCTCTTTGGACATTTTTATTCATGGGTAAATTTATGGGACTGGGGTCTTCTGTTACAGATAGACTGAGATAAATCACTGTCTGGAAGAGCTAATGCTTGCTTCCTTATTCATCTTCTATGATGACTTTTCACCAGGTACACATATCCTGTCGTAGAGTTGCCTTTGTATTTTTGGTGGGAATGGGTTTTTTGCCAACAGGATTTATAAGGTCTACCTCCTAAATGCTTGTTTCATCTTTGCTTCACTCTTCCTCCTACTTTATGAGAGGACAGAGTGCCTTCTTCCTATATACTTCCAAAATATATTTCACAAACCTCTATTATAGCATTTAGTGCATTTTAGCCTAATTACAAGATGATATAGTCCTTGGGCACAGAGTTTAATTACATTTAAGTGAGTATCCCAAGCATATAGCCTGTGTCTGACCCCAACTATTGTTTAGTAAATGCATAGGAATTATTTGAGCAAAGGAGCAAGATACATCATGGTGCCTTCAGCTGGAAGAGAAGTGGGTAGCTCAGTTCTCTTGAACTCTGAATGAAACTGAGCCTATAGATGTGTCATTGTGTACAGAATGGCAAGGGCTCATGTGGCTCAGGACTCTATGAATGGTTTCCAGAGAGGCTTCATTACCAAGTTCTATCTAGCTAAATAAATCATGAGGCAGGATAACCAACAATGAGATCCTAGAGGACAGCTGGTCTATCCATGCTGAAGCAATACACATTGAAGCATAACTCTTTTGGGTAGGATGATAGGTGGGGGATGGATGATAACCGAATACCTAAACAACTGCTGCTAATAGGCTCAAAGGTAGCAGGAGGGACACTTTATTAAGTGCCTGCCACTGCACAATTACAAACCAACAGGGCAGAACCACTGTGCATACAGAGAACAATGAGAGCAAGATGGCTTACCAAGGGAAAGTCTGAAAGGTATTAAGAAAAACCCCAAAATGAGGTCTACCAGGCTAACCAAAGCCAGACTGGATATGCACACACTATTTTGAGATCACTCTTTTCTTGGTCAATGCTACGGGACTCTAGCTGATGGATGGACACCTCCTTGTATTATAGTACTGTGCATTGTTGTGTCTGTATCAAGCTTCTAATAAATGTTTATGGATGATGATATATTGTTCTATTTTATGACTCTCCATATAAATGGATAATAAACTTTATCTCCAGTGTTGTTTTCAAATAAACAATGGCATATTGAAAAGATATGCCATGTGAGATGTAAACTGTAAAATAGATTTTAAAAATATATCACTGACTTCTAATTCTTGATTATTTCATCAATTAGAATTTTATTTGCCAATAAAGTGAAATCAACTGGCTTCACTTCTCATAAATATTTTCATGTATGTCAGGTATATTTTGGCTTTAATTGGAAATCTGGTTACAAGGATCTAGTTCTTTAGATATTCATAATTTAATGTGGTAGGCTTAGCTCCCTCTATAAGATCCATCTGGTAAATAAAAATATTAGTCAATCTTCCTTTGAGAGAGAATTTGTAATGATGATAATGGAAATTTCTATAAAAATTTTTAAAATATGAATTATCATTATAAAAATAAAATCAAACAGAAATAAACAGTCAAATCATTTAATACATTCTGAAAATCTATCATATGAAAAAGACCATATAAGTGCAGGGAAAATGTAAAAATATCTAGAGAATACATGACCTCAATATTTACTAGGGAAGAAAAAGCTGGGGACAGAAGTAACTGCGATACAAGGTAGAATGTGATAAATGTAATAAGAGCTATGACGGTTGGCTAAATAAAGTGTAGTCCAAATTATAGTGACTATTTGAAGCAATATAATTAAGAATTAGGTAACCATTCCTGGTTAAGCATTTTTTTTCCCAAAGCAATGCCTAAGATTCTGTGGGCTGAGACTTGAAAATATGAGACTTAATCTCATCCTTCAGAGACAAATTTATCTTACTAGTCCCGTTTTAACAAATAGAATCTACAGAAAGTAGTCTTGATGCTCTAAAACTCCAGAAAATGGTGGACAGGTGCTCTGCTTAGAAGCTAAACAAAATTTATTGAATATCACTTAAACCAGGAATTAATTTCCAGAATATGAACTCTGAAGCCTTGTCTCATATAAAGTAGTTTAAGGGGGAAAATGAATAAAATGCCATTTAACGCAGGAAGCAACATATATGTAAAACTTGGTATGCTGAATGGCTATGAATTGAAGATATTAATAAATACAAAAAGGGACTTAACCTAATTTATGAGACCAGCACATTGTACTAGTATATGGCAGTAGAATGAGATTCCGTTCAGGGATCATTGCTTATCATTATCTATCCTTTCTCTGCATGTCAAACCACACTTTGTGAAGGGAAGTACTACCCAGCGCTCGTACACCTGCTCTTGATTCTAAGGATCCAGGGAAGTTCAGCACTAAAAATCAAATAGGGAACATTTTCTTTTTGCTATTTTCAAAAAAAAAAATATATATATATATATATATATGGTGACAATTCTACTTCTTCCTAAGAGCTACTCAGCTGCAGGTAAAGACCATTTCAGACCAGAAGAATAATAGTTACCACTTCTGATCTTTTGACAGCCCAGCCTGCAGCTAAAATGACCAACAGAACTCACTTTTTGGCTGCAGGTAGGAGGTTCTCATACCAGTCTATACTCAAGCTGTGCTACATGACAACCCAAGATCTTGAAGAAACCTGGAAAATATATTCAATAAGGCACATGTTTTTCTGTGTGATATGAAACACTCAGAAGCTTTAAAATACTATGAAATTAAGAGAGTTTTCCCCTGTCCTCCCATATCAGGATCATTTTGAAGTCTTGCTATAAATACTGGTTTCTAGGTTCCATCTGGTTTCTACCAAATCAGGCATTCTAAAGGTGGAGACCAGGAAACTGAAATTAATCTGCTTCATATTTTTAAAAATTTTTATTTATTTATGATAGTCACAGAGAGAGAGAGAGAGAGAGAGAGAGGCAGAGACACAGGCAGAGGGAGGAGCAGGCTCCATGCACCGGGAGCCTGACGTGGGATTCGATCCCGGGTCTCCAGGATCACGCCCTGGGCCAAAGGCAGGCGCCAAACCGCTGTGCCACCCAGGGATCCCTAATCTGCTTCATATGTAAAAATTTGTGACTCACACATTTAAGTTGGGGGATGTCCCATGGAAAGATCACAGAAAATAACCGGAAAATTCAAATAGTGTTGGTGACTAAGAAAGTCCAAAGTCACGTGTCAATAGCAAGCAATTAACACTTCTTGAGTATCTACTACATGCACAACATTGTTCATATAGAAATGACCTCCTAATTACAATGCAGATAACTTAAATCCAAAAGGGGTCCCCAGGAGACTCATGCTTATGAAACAGAAACACCATCAGACTGAAGGAACATAGTAGATGGTTTCCACACACAAATATGATTAATAACTACATCAGAGCCTTGGAGCCTATGAGGATGAAAAGAAAATCTAGCAGTAATCCAGGATTTCACACAAGCTGCCTACTGACACAGCCAGAGCTCACCTATCTCTGTCACCTCAATAACTTATTTTTTATATCTATTCTGGAGTCATCAACTTCTACAAGTGGCATCTGACTATGGTCTGCTGGGATTTTGTGGCTGATTCATGAAGAGTATATGGGGAATTGTATTATAAACTTACAGGGTTTGTAAACTACTTTTGAAAAATAGGAATTTCAAACTGTTTTAAACTATCCAGGAATAAATTTCTCTCATGATACTCTGAGAACCAGGAAATGGAAAGAAGTGAACATCTCATCACATTTCAGAAAAGCTCCCTTAGGTAAATGCTTTCTGGGCAGTGCAAGTGTGATAAGGCTCTGTACACATAAACTTGTCCTTGAATTTAGGATCTAAAAATGATATAGTCTGGTAGGACTAATTATAAAAATCAGAGAAAAGACATTCTTCCTAAAGTTTCAAATAGAAACTGTAAACAAATATTTTTGCTCTTCAATAAGGAATAAAGAGGAAAAGAAAAACAGCAACAATATAGAAAATGTAAAATATTTTAAATGAAAAAGAAAAACCAAGACCAATTGTATAGGATAAGCATGCAGGAGAGCATGATCTACAAGAAACAAAAGACAATTTTAAACTGCATATACTTTATGTTCTCAATGAAATATAGGGAAAGAAATCAGTCTAGTAAATAAGACACAAAATTTTGCATTAAGAAAATAATGTAGGAAACCCGAAAGCACAAAAGAGGAATTAAAACTGTGTATTAAGTGTATTAAGAAGAAACCCCTTTATTAGGGAAACTTAAATCAGCAAAGAAAATCTTTTGATAGTGAAGAAAGAAAATTTGAGAAATATACTTGTTGTGGGTGCTCTGAAAGATCAATTATACCAAGGACAAATAAGGAAAAAGATAAGTGCAAGGTACAATGAGAGGTCTTTACTTTGCAGAGTTATCTTGGCATGTTATGGACTAGGGGTCAGAAAAATAAGGACAAATCCAGTTTGACACCTATTTTGATAAATATTTATTAAAACACAACCTCAGTCATTCATTTACCTATTGTCTATGGCTTCCTGTATAATACGATGGCAGAGCTGAGTAGTTGTGACACAGACCAGAAGAACCACAAAACCTAAAATGTTTGCTGACCCCTCCCCTATACCACTGGATACATAAAAATGTTGGTAAAGTAGGAGATCCTTGAGTTTTCCTGACTTTCATATGTCTCTCTTTGTCATACACATGTATTATAAAGGCATCTAAGGTGTTTATTACTAGCTCTTTCAGATCTAATCAGCATATCACCAATATAGTGGTAAGAGTAATGTTTTTCTGGGTGGTAACAAAAATCCTTTTGAAATGGACTATCACACAGAGTGGGAGAGTTGGCACAGTTCCGAGGTAAAACAATGAAGATAAACCGCTGTTTTTGCCAGTTAAAAGCAGACTGTTTCAGGTAGGTTTTTTCTAATTGGTATAGAGGAAAAGTGCATTTGCCAGATGAAAAAAAGCAGCTTTGATTGGTGACACTTTCAAATTGAATTTATGATAACCTATTGTGATTCTTCTATATTGGACAAATAGTCATATTCTCGATGAAGATGTTTGAGGAATCACTGCCATCTGCACCATTTTTTATTAAAATTCCTCCTGGGATATAAATAGTTCTGATGTAAAAAGAGGTTATTGTGATAGGTTACTTTCAGGGGATGATGTTAGCAAGATGATGAAAAAGAAAGCCCCAGACCTTCCTTCTTCCCACAGAAACACAGACTTAACAATACATGGACTAATTCCCTTTGTGAGAAATCCAGAAAACAGATTAAGAAGCTCCAGTGCCCCAAGTGAACATGAAACCAGAGATATCAAAGCATGGTGACCTGCAAGGAAATCTTCAGTACCTGGCTCCTCCCTGGAGATGGAAAGAGAAGACTAAAACATGTACCCAATATTTTGACCTGTGTGGGGGCAACAAGGGGTCTGCCCAAGGAGCTGGCTTCTGTGTTGCCTCAATCCAAGCACTGGCAGGAAAGGGTGCCAAGTTGGGGCAATGGTTCAGACAGCACTCATTTACTAACTATGGTCTCCCCCCAGCCCCTTGCTCAGCATGGAATGAAAAGAAGAAAACATTTGCTTCTCCCTGAGGAAGGAAGGAGTTGGAGCATGGGTCCAACATTCTGTCTTTTCAAGGGGTTTGCCTCGGGACTGGTTTCTGTCATGAGTGTCTCAGAGTACTATGAGGGCCTTATATCCTAGATACCTGGAGGCCACTGAGAACAAAAGAAAGCTGGGCAGGTTGGAGCTGCTCAAGTGTTCCTAAATCAACAAACTTGAAACCACTAACAAGGAACAGTCTAAAAAGGTAATTGACAAAGCAATCTCATTTACAATAGCATCAAAATAATAAAATATTTAGGAGTAAACTTAATGAAGGAGACAAGAGATTCGTACACCGAAAACTACACAATGTTGCTGAAAGAAATTAAATAAGACACAAATAAATTGATATACACCCTGGGTCCATGGATTGGAAGACACAGTATTGTTAAAAATGTCCATACTACTCAAACTGATCTACGGGTTCAGTAGAAGGTCTATCAAATCCCACAGGCAATTTTTGCAGAAATAGAAAACAATGATCCTAAAATTCAAATAGAAACACAAATGAACTTGAATAGCCCAAACAATCTTGGAAAAAAATAAAAAACAAAGTTTGAAGCCTTCTACTCTTGACTGAAAAACATATATAAAATTATAGTAATCAAAACAGTTATGGTACTGGTCTAAAATGACACATAAACCAATGGGAAAAAATAGAGATCCCAGAAACAAACCCACTCATATATATAGCCAAATGCTCTTTGACAAGACAGCACAATGGGGAAAGAAGAGTTTCTTCAATAAACGGTGCTGGAAAAATTGAGTATGTACACAGAAGAAAAAAATTAGGGCCTATTACAAAAAATCAACCAAAGATCAACCCAACGTATATTAAAGAGTTAGCATAAGACTGAAACTATAAAACTCCTACAAGATAACATAGAAGAAAAGCTTCGTAACACTGGTTTGGCAAGATTTCCAAGATAGGACACCAAAAGCAGTAAAGGTAGAAGTAAAAAGAGGACAAGTGGGACTATATCAAACTAAAAAGATTTTTCATAGCAAAGGAAATAATCAATAGAGTGAATGGCAACCTATGGAATGGGAGAAAATGTCTGATAATGGGTTATTATTTGAAATATATAAGGAACTCCCAACTCAATAACAAATTTCTTGATTTGAAAATGGCAAAGGACTTGAATAGACGTTTCCCTAAAGGACACAAACAGAAGCCCAACAGGTATGTGCAAAAGATGATGAGTATCACTAATCATCGGGGAAGTGCAAATCAAAGCTACAAAGAGGTACTATCTCGATGAGATATTACCAAAAACCAAACCAAAACAAAACCCCAAAACCCCAGAAAATAACAAACATTAGCAATGATGTGGAGAAATCAGTACTCTTAAGTACTGTTGGTGGGAATTTAAAATAGTTGTAGCTACTATGGAAAATAGTCTGGAACTTCCTCAAAAGAATTCAGAACAAACTACCACATGATCCAGCAATTGGATTTGTTGGCATTTATCCAAACGAACTGAAATCAAGATCTTGAAGAGACATTTGCACTCGCATATTAACTGCACCATTATTCACAGTAGCAAAGAGATAGAAACAACCAAAAAGTCCATTAAAGAATAAACAGATAAAGAAAAAAATGCTTACATAAAATTAATTACTATTCTGTCTCATAAAAGAAAGAAATCCTTTCATAAGCCACAACATGGAGAAACCACGAGGACATTTTGCTAAGTGAAGTCAGTCACAGGAGGACAGACAATGCATAATTAATGCTGTACTGTGCACTTAAAATTTTGTTGAGAATAGTATTCATGTTATGTTTTTTTAACATCATTTTTTTAAGTGGATCCCACTGTTCCCAGTTCTAAATATTGTCAATGGTTACCTATGGGGAGCTATATGGTGTGCTATGAGAAGGAAATCAAGCACTACAATAAAAAGTACTTTTAATCTCTATATAATGATATTTTCTTAAATTCTTAAAAAGACAAGCATCTTTTCACATATTATTTTGTAATAGGTAAATAAAGGAACACGGTCTCAGTTTCTTATAAAAGAGAGAAAATGATGTATTTCTTCCAGAGAATTTTACTTGTCCTTTGTTGTACAGTAGCTTTTACTCCTCAAGTGAGGGAGACAACGTGGGGATTCTCCGCATTGAGTATGTTTTGAGTGTATGCAGGAATTGAGGAAATAACTGTTAGGTGCTTTTGCAGACTCAGAGAGTCCACTGTGTAATGAGTTTAGGCCAAAATTTTGCTTATCTCACTTCTATAAGTGTCCTCTCTGTGGGTAGACCACAGAAACATTTCAGTTTTCTTTTCTTTTTTTTAATAATAAATTTATTTTTTATTGGTGTTCAATTTGCCAACATACAGAATTACACCCAGTGCTCATCCCGTCAAGTGCTCCCCTAAGTGCCCGCCACCCAGTCACCCCCATCCCCCGCCCTCCTCCCCTTCCACCACCCCTAGTTCGTTTCCTAGAGTTAGGAGTCTCTCATGTTCTGTCTCCCTTTCTCATATTTCCTACCCATTTCTTCTCCCTTCCCCTGTATTCCCTTTCACTATTATTTATATTCCCCAAATGAATGCATCTCAGTTTTCTAAGGTTTATCTCAGTTCAGAATTGACATCCATCCTGGAAAAGCCTATTTCTTTCCTCTTTGGATACAGGCAGTGTGATGAATAATTGCAGATTCCTTAATGGAAGGATAGAAAGAAAATTACTGGTTATACCTATGACAACAAGATCAAGCCTTCTCTTTGTGTACAACTTCCAGGCCTAGGAATTGGCTCAGGTCTTAGAATTGGATGAGAGGCTATGATTCTGTCTTGTAGAGTAAAACTGTTCTCTTTCCACCTGATATTGATTTTTTGTTTATACAAATCATGCAGGATCATGACAGTTAATTTTCTAAGGTTAAACCAATTATCATTCCTGGAATACACTCAATTTGGTCATACATTATTAGACTTCTCGTATCTTGCTATATCTGTAGAGCTATTTTCATCTATGTTCACAAGTGAAATTGGTATGTCATTTTTATTCACAAAATGTTCTTGTCTGGTTTGGTACAAGGCAATGCCAGCCTCATTATGTGAGTTGAGTAGTTTCCTCTTTTTCTCTAGGAGAGATTGCATAGATTTTTTTTTTTTCTCAAATATTTTGACAGAACTCTCTGTGGAATTCACCTCTGGCTTAACCTATTTGTGCACAAACATTTTTGGCTAATTCAATATTTTTAATGGCTATAGGTCTATGAGTTTTTCCATTTTTTGAATTAGTATAAGTGCTATTCATTTTTCTAAGAATTTGGCCCACTGCATTTGAGTCTGAAATTTACCAGAATGACATTTTTCATAACATGTTCTGATTACCTCTTCATACGTGCAACATCTGTTAGGTCTAAACATTAACTCCTGATATTTGGTCATGTCTTTCTTCTCTGTTTTAGTTAATCAATTTTATCGGAGGTTTGTCCTTATTAGAAGTCATTTATAAGAAACAATGTTGACTTCTGTATTTAACATATGTCTCTTGTTGTTGTCGTTTTTCTTTCTTTTTCCCCTTTCTTCTCCTTTCTCTGTATTTGGTTTGGATGTCTGGATAGTTATTGAGAAAGATATAAATATCTCTATTTTTAATTACCCTTATTGCTAACATTTACAAATGTGTATAATACAGATGGTACCCAGAAGAGCAATGCTAGAGGGAAAAAATACTATGAAGCAATATAAAGCATGTGGCTCTCTTTTTGGATTGCTAAACGTCAGCAAGGGAAGGCAAGCTGCAGAGTAGCAGACCTTTGTCATACAGACAGAGGTTTCATTACACTGTTGCTTGAGATACCTTGAAAAGCAGACTTGCACAATTATAGACCTGCAAGTCATAGAGCTCATAACTATAGAATTGATTTGAAAACCTCAGAATATAGGTCTGTTAGCTTCTTTTGTTTTTTTTTGTGTGTGTGTTTTTTAAAGTTCTACCACTAATAATGTTGCTCTGAAGAGGCAGTTTATAGCAGATAAGATTGTAGCCTTAAATTTCTCTGAGCAGTTCCTACAAAGAGTTTTCAGCCAGACAATGAAAGCAAGCTCCGAGGTAAAACTCAGATTAAGATGTAGAGCTCTTAGTCCATTCAAGGTTTAAGTTTAAAAAAAAAAAAAAAAAGCCAGTAAATTCAAGACCAGTGTGTTTAAGTATAAAAAATATCTTTGGATGAGATTTTTACTTAGGATTATTTGCAAACAGATTTGACTAGAAGCCTACTAAATTCTTAAAGAAATGGTATTTCCAAAGAAGCCACCTACAAAAGATTGTCATTTTCCTAACCTTAAAACAAAACTCTACCTCAAACCCATGATCATGATGTGAACTAAATTATCAAGCTTCTAAAATATATATATATTTTCCAATGTTTTCATAAGTGAAAGATAAGGACAAGGAAAATCTCACAAAGGACAAAACCAAGCTATAATCACAATATCCAGAAGGCATTATAATGAGCTACCTCTTGGGTTAACCAAGGAACTTAATTCAGTGACAAAACAGATTTTTCACCACTCTTGCCTGGTGGGATTTGGGGGTTGTGATAGTTCAGTGACTGCTATGAATTTCCCATGCTTTCTTCCAAAAAGGAATTTTAATTCTGTTTATGCTATTCTTGTTTCATCATTTTATATTAGTGTAGGAGAGAGAAAAGGACATTTCCTTTATGTTTTACTATCCTAAGTATGATGAGCCACATCAGGAAGAACAGCCCTTGGGATGTTCACTCCCTCTACAAGGGAGACAATTCCCAAGTTACATCCAGTTCAAAGTCCACAGCTAGGTAAGTAATGGTCTGTTCTCTCCATCAGGTCTTGATGTGGCTCCTCATGTTGTGGCTTGATGAGCAGGGAAAAGAGATTAGAACCTCTTGGAAGAGACTATGGTGAACTATGGCAAGAGTGAAAGTTGCCCCTCCCATACCCCTTCTACCCTACTTCTATAGAACTTGAAGGAGACACACGCTGCACAGACAGCTAGAAAGACAATTTCTAGTCTCCCTTGCATTGATTGTATCTGTGCCCTGGCCAACAGATATAAGTCCAGTAATCATAACCTCTTTTAAAAGAAGCATCATGACTGCCCCTTTCCCTTTTCCATGATCTTTTCCCTCTGGTTGGTTGAAAGTAAATGGCTTAGCTGGAGCTGAAGAGAAGTTATCTGACATCGGCAGATATGTAAGGAGGACCCGAAATAAAGGGTCTTGATACAATGAAACCATTTATTATAAGCCCTAGGCCATTTATTTCTATATTATTATGTAAGAGATATACAAGCTTTTATTTGGGTCTTCATTATAAGAAATAAATCTACCCTGTAACTAGTATACTACTAATGGAAGAAATTATGATGTCTGTGTAATTGTGGCTAAAACGTTTTCCATTCTTTCTTGCACATGTTC
Organism: Vulpes lagopus; assembly: GCF_018345385.1. Taxonomy (NCBI): domain Eukaryota; kingdom Metazoa; phylum Chordata; class Mammalia; order Carnivora; family Canidae; genus Vulpes; species Vulpes lagopus. Next base: position 35,139,948 of record NC_054828.1, read on the forward strand.
AGAATCTTTTTATTTAAACTTAAAACAGCATTTGAAGCTATTGAATATGAGCACTGCTCTCTTGTGATGTGAAACGGACACAATGTCAAAAAAATGAAAACCAAAAAACCCCACACGGGGGCGGGGGGTGGGGAGCACTGGGCGGCTCAGTCAGTTAAGCATCTGCTTTTGACTCAGGTCATGATCTCAGGGTCCTGGGCTGAGCCCTGCTTTAGGTTCCCTGCTCGGTGGGGAGCCTGCTTCTCCCTCTCCTCCTAACTTGTGCTCTTTCTTGCTATCTCTGTCATGATCTCTGTCTCTGCCTCTCAAATAAAATCTTAAAAAACAAACAAACAAGCAAACTCCACACAAAACAAACCCAGAAAACCAAGGTTATTTCTTAGAGAAACTGATCTGCCCACTGCCTTTCTAAAGTTCTTTGCCTGGCATTAATAGTTCCCCAGACTATCTAAGGCAATGTTCTGTGGTTATTGTAGTTTTTGTTTTTGCCTTATCTCCCTGAATTTAGTAAAATCTCTGTGTTCTTCATGGTGCTAAATATGATAAATCACATCATACTCAAGCTATATGGAAATGAAACCACTTGCCTTTAAGACAGCAAAAAAAAAAAAAAAAAAGACAGTAAATTCCACAGCGAAGCCCTTCCCTCATCTACCCCTAACCTTAATTGCTTTCCTCAGTCTATGACTAGTTGGAAATGATGTTGCTCTGGTGTTGAGACTGCAGAGGATACAGAAATCCAAACTGCAGGATGGTTAACAAAAAGGAATTTTACCGAGAAAGTATCTTCACATAATGAACTTTAGATAGCTATAGAAAGATAATCTGGGTATTTAGCTGAGAGATGAATACTTCGATTACTATACTAGACCAGCAGAAGAGAATTCATTTTTTTCTTTTTGGATTTTGTATCACATGTAGAATTTCAAAACCCTTGACCTCCAAAGATCTTCCAAATGCATCTTAATACCTGATGATTTTATGTGGCTTATTTTCTACTTCCAAGAACATTTGTTCTCTTTCGGGAGATGAAAAAACTGAATTACAAGCATGTACAAGGTCATATTTTGAGCCACTAGTAGAACTTGAACTGAATTTTTGAACGCTTTCTCAAATCAGTTTAATTTGGTTTTTCCTGCATTGTACATGCCAGAAAATTTGCAGTACTGTATATGAAGAACTATTTTACATAGCTCTCTGATTTTCATATTTTTCTTATCTTGTTTTTAGTTGGCTGTGTTCTCCTCCCCCTCCCACTCCATCTAACCTTTTGGCAACCCATTTCTTTTTCTTAGGTTGTCTGTGTACACTGCACAGCTTATCACACTTGAGGTGCGTGCACACGATGAGTTCAAATCACTGAAGCTCACTGAGCATGTCAATGTAAAGGGCTGCAAAAGAAGGAAGACATAGAGATTATTTCTAATGCTGGTGAGCCCAGATGTGTTCTCTACACCTATGTTCTTTATAGATGTTACCTCATAATTTTAAGGGGCTACTTGTGGGTGATAAGTGTGTGATAAATTAAATGTGCTCAATTAAAATAAGGTGTTTAGTTCTTTTTTTTAAAGATTATTTATTTATTTATTCATGAAAGAAAGAGGCAGAGACACAGGCAGAGGGAGAAGCAGGCTCCATGCAGGGAGCCCGATGTAGGACTCTATCCCGGGTCTCCAGGATCACACCCCGGGCTGAAGGCCGCGTCAAACCGCTGAGCCACCTGGACTGCCCAATAAGGTATCTAGTTCTAATTCAAATTAGGTGAAAACTCACTTCATAGCCAATCATCTTGGTGTACACCAGAAGATATTAAAACATCAATTCTCTTTTTCTGAGCATGTATTAATGTACCCTCCATTTCCTTGGTATCATATTTTTCCAGCATTTGGCTACTCTTAACAAAAAGTACAATAAAATACTTCTTTATTCTTTTCCCCAAATTAAACCTTCCTTCTCCGTACTTTCAAAGAAACATAGAGTTCAATTTTTTTCCAGCTCTTTTCCATCAATGCTTGAGGAAAGATGTATGTTCTCACAAGCACCCGTTAAACCAGAAAGAGAAGAGTTTGCCAGTGGCTCAGTATATCAATCAATCAATGCTGTACACCTTTATGGTAAGTTAAAATATTTATAACTATTATCATTAATATTATTACAGAAATGTCCAAACAAGTCAATATGATGAGGGCTGAGACCAAATTTTTGCTTTATTTATTCTCTATCCTTTTCTCTACCACAACTATTTACAAGACCTACTTCTATGCTCCTTTGATCTATTTGTAAATAATAATTAATTATACAATATTTTGCCATTGATTAGCTAAATGAAACTCATCACTTACCCTCTCCTGAATCTAGCCTGCTTCCGTTTAAATTGCTATCTCACTGTCTTTTAAATGACTTGAGGCTGGAAAACTTTTCAATGTTCTATATTCATTTGTAATAATATATCTGTACATATGACATTAATACATGTGATACATATATGTAATAATATATATATATAATACATGTAATACATAGGTATTGCTTCTATCTCCACATCTCCCACTCCTTACTCTAGTAGTATGCTGATTTTATGAAATTCTTTTTCATCCTTATTTGTTGATTTTTTTTCTTTTTTATACTGACACCTTATTAATTCTGCAGAGCTCTAGTTAAATATACATGAAGATCCTGTAGGGTAGAAATACACAAGATTCAACCCTTTTTTTCCTCCTCTTACAAAGATAACTAAGACGTCCTGTAATTCCCGGCCTCCCTTTCCCATTAGAACTTGCATACCCTTAGTTCTAGCCCCTGTTGGGATTTCCTTTCTTTTCTTTTTTCCTGTTGGGACTTCCAAATCATTCTTCTCACTCTAATTTCTCCCCCACTCCAGTTCATCTTCCAAAGTGTTAAAAGTGACTTCTGGGGTGCCTGCGTGGCTCAGTCAGTTAAGCATCTGACTCTTGGTTTCAGTTCAGGTCATGATGTCAGGGTCATGGGATTGAGCTCCCTCCCTCTCCCGCCCCCTACAACTCCCCCTGCTCCTGTGAGTTCCACACTTAGGGAGTTTGCTTGAGGTTCTCTCTCTCTCCCTCTAGACCTCCCTCCATGCTTTCTCTCTCTAAACCAAAATAAATAAATACAATTTTTTTTTTAGATTTTATTTATTTATTCATGAGACACAGAGAGAGAGAGAGGGGCAGAGAGACACAGGCAGAAGGAGAAGCAGGCTCCATGCAGGGAGCCCAACGTGGGACTAACCCAGGTCTCCAGCATCACGCCCTGGACTGAAGGTGGCGCCAAACCGCTGAGCCACCAGGCTGCCCTTAAAGTGATTTCTAATGAAGAATGGAATAATCAGAGACAGGAAACTGCCAGATCTTATGAGATACTAGGGGGTCACCTACAGGCTTGACAAATAGTCAATCAGAAATGGTCATTGTAGTGACCGGGAGATGAGGTCCTATAATTTCCGGGCTCCTATAACTAAGACTTTTTTCTGCCCCAAATTTTTAAGTGACAACAAACAATATGTGTATAACTACAGATTCTTTAGAATGCTAAGACTGTCCCATAAAATTTCAGAAACACTTAAAAGAATAACCATTTTCTATGAAGGAAATTAGTTTGATAGTCATGGTCTTATTGCTAGCTGCTTCCAGCAAGACTCTTCTTTAAACTACTACCTATACTTAAAAAAAAAAAAAAAAAAAAAAAAAAAAAAAAAAAAAAAGAAACTAAACTAAAACTAAAAGATAAATAAAAATAAAATATAATTAAAAATTCAAAAGAAAAACAATTTTTAAAAAATTTTTAAAAAGTGATTTCTAAATACAGATTTGATCATGTTACTACTACTCAAATCCAGCCTTACCACATTATTCAAAGTCCTTCATGATTTGACTATAGCCTACTTTATCAGCCTCATCCTGGCCACTCTCATCTGTTAGGTTTGCATTGTGCACCTTCTCCACTTCAACAAAATCTGTTTGGGAGCCTATTGAACTAATGAGAACCCAATAGGACCACTATTTTGATTCTAAAACTAATAAATTGACTCTCTCTTACCAATTCCCATTTAATAAATAAAATAAAAATGAGGGATATGCTGAATTTTAGGATATCTTCAGTACTATAAACTTGACTATGACAGGATTTTCTAGATTATTTATTTATTTATTTATTTATTTATTTATTTTTAAAGATTTATTTATTTATTTACTTATGATAGACAGATTGAGAAAGAGAGAGAGAGAGGCAGGCAGAGAGACAGGAGGAGAGAGAAGCAGGCTCCATGCTGGGAGCCCGACGTGGGACTCGGTCCCGGGACTCCAGGATCGCGCCCTGAGCCAAAGGCAGGCGCCAAACTGCTGAGCCACCCAGGGATCCCCTAGATCAATTACTTAAAATGCCGTAAATATACATTAAAAAATTGTTTCCATCTTGAAAATTTTGCTCCATAGTGTTTTGTTTTCTAATTCCATTTTAAAATGCAAAGAAAATAACTTGTTAGATGCTACTATTCAAAGAACCACACACATGCAACAAACACCTTATCAATGCTTTGTTTCCCCAATTACTTCCAATGTTATTCAACTGTGACTACATTAGATTAGATAATTAACTTGCAAATACTTCATTTGGCATAAATGCTTTAAGTATATTATTATTCAGAGCTATTTTTCCTTTTCTCTTTCTCTAGAGTTTGGCTTTATTTGTATTAATAAAATATTAGTATTAATAATAGGTTTTAGGGGGTGCCTCAGATGCACAGTCAGTTTAGCCTCCAACTCTTGGTTTCACCTCAGGTCTTGATCTCAGGGTTATGAGGTCCCAGCCCTAGGGCTCTGTGCTCAGTGTGGAGTCTGCTAGAGACTTTTTTCTCCTGCTCCCTCTGCTCCTACCCTGTCTCAAATAAAGAAATAAATCTTAAAAAAAAAAAAAGAAAAATAGGTATCTGGATACATTTTGAATTAAAAAGTCACCTCTAATATTGCATTATTTACCTATGTTTCTCCAGGGCCCATCCCAGTATCACACAGAAAAAGGTACCCAAATGACATTTCTGGAAGGCAAGTGAATCCATTGCAATGTGGAGTCATATACCAACACATTAACTTTCAATCAAATGATTGTTTACTGTATTTAAGGCAATAAGAAGGGTAGAAAGAACAATGTTGCCAACCAGGTACTAAATCCACGGTGTCTAGAGAAAAATAAGCTTACATATGTGGGAAGAATAGACAGCAAGTGCCCATGTAAATGATAAAATTACTTACATATGAATATAATAATAATAATGATGGTAATAAAAATAATGACTAATATCTATTGAGCATTTATAATATGCAAGGATCTGTGCTAAACTCTTTTAGGTATTATATCATTAAATCTTCATAGAAATTCTGTAAGGCATGAACTACTACTGTAATACATTTTACAGAATGAGAAGGATCTAAGAAGTCTTATATATACTTAGTTTTAACCAACTCGTAAGGAGTAGAACTAAAACAGGGTTTTGAGTTTATAACTTCATCATTCTCTAAAATGCACAGTTTACCCTCTCTGGGGCATCACTAAGATGGTAGAATTTAATGATGAAATAGAATCCAATATATTCACCACAAAATAAAATTTAAAAGAAATATCTATGTTAGAACACATTTAAGACAAAATTCTATAATTGAGCTCATAGGAAGAAGGAGATTTCCCAGGAATTAGGGCTCACCTTTGGATTGAATTGGCACTCAGCCAAGCATATTTCCACAATATTTTGAAGCCTTGATGTAAATAGCTATATATAGCATAAACATTGATAAATGTAGTGTGGCATATGCTGGAGATTTCAAGTTTTAAATTTCCATCCTAGATAATTTAACAGGATTAAAAAAAACACCGTTCCTTAATATTGCAGAAGTTACCATGGTATATTGCAAATCACAATTTCAAAACAGCATCAGCATATATGATCATATTACTAATGGAGTCCACAGCAAATAAGGAAACAGGTGCATGCATAAAAATCCACTTTGATAATTGAAATTTACTTTAAATAAGCAGTAAACAATGTATCTTAAGTTGTCATTACTGAGGTATTCAAATGAAAGGAGATCCGTGAATGATTATGCAAATTTCAAAAACACATTCAAAATACAGTTTTAAAGCAGTGTGCAAAACATGAAAAGGTTCTATTTCTTATTTCCTTTGCTGAGTTAATCTACTTGTATTTCAGAAATCTAATATTTAAAGAGGAAGAAACTGGCAATTTCATTGTCTCTGGCACAGACATAACTATGGGAAACTCCTATAAATATTTTTAGTTAATTATGATTGGCCAGGAAGTTGGAGAATTCATGATACAACCAGAACAATTCGTAGGGAAAAAGACAAAGAAAATGGATTTCCAAACCATGAAACAGCTTATAAATTAAAGGGATAAAACAAAGAAAGATGAGATTCATTCATTCATTCATTCATTCATTGTTCATTCAATAGGTTTTTATCAAGAATTTACTGTGCAAGATACAGCAGCAGACAATGGCCTCTGCCCTTGTGGCACTTTCTACTGAGAGGTACAGCAATGATAAGACTAATAGTCCAATTCATTTTTAACTACACTTATGATAAATGCTCAAAAGGCCATTAGAGTGAACTATAAGTATAACAAGAGAATTAGGAGGGACAGAGGAGGGGGTTGCAGGGGCAGGTACACCAAAGATAAATTCCTTAATGAAACAGCATTTTCATGTGATTTTTCAGCATTTATGGGAATTTCTCCATCAAAATTTTTCATAGCATAGTAAGGTAGTTGTCACATAGTTGAGCGTGATTGACATTAGGGTGATGTTCAAGAAAGATGCTGTATTTGGAAGCAAGACTACATGATGGTTAAGTTTACTCTAGAATCACACAGCCATGATTTAACTCCCTGAATAATTACTCATTATATCTTAGCTATTATTATTAGCAGGAAAAATATTGAAAATATATGTCAAAGAGGATTTTGAATGCCCTTCATTAGACTGGAGCTGTTATTCTATGTGTTACAAAAAGTCACTAACGTTTTCTGAAATATTACTGAAGCACACAAGGTAAATTGCTAGTGAAAGCTTATGGCTTACAAAGTATTTCCAAACTCATTATTTAATCTGATCTTCATTAATTTTGAAATGATGATATTTTGATTGACATTTTATAAAGAAACTAAAACCTAGAACACTTAAAATGACTTGCCCAAACAGCTATGATGTAGATTCAGGACTTCAAATCAAGAATGGTATAATTTTTGTCATAACACAGCCAGCAAATGATTTTAAAAGACGTTGTAAAGAGGTTACATAGATAAGCTAAGGGACACCACTATTTTGGTCATTCTGAATTTGAAGTAGAGAATTTTTATTTTTTAATTTTTAGAATGTTGATGAGAGGAACAAGGTATCTGGTGGAGTTTCTTAAAACTGGAAACTTTAATGTTGGCTCCATCTTTGTCACGTTGTGACAAGTCACAGAGAAATTATTTAATCTCTGCTATTGAAGGGTCCCTCATTTGAGAAAAGGAAAATATTATCCCATTTCTTGGGATTTCCAATTAATCAAATGAGAAACTCTCTTTCCCCCCAAAACCACCCCAAACCAAATAGAAAAACTCTAGAAACACACATATATTATCATTTTAAAAACAAAACTCTCCATTCCCACGTTGAACTTAAAGTCTTCGAGGAAAAGTAAAGTCAGAGTCACTGCAGAGAAAGAGAAATTATGAATTAAAATTTAAAAAAAAAAAGATTTTATTATTTTTTTTAAAGGAGGCTGATAGTTGTTTTTTTTAAGATTTTATTTATTTATTCATGAAAGAGAGAGAGAGAGAAAGAGAGAGAGAGAGAGGCAGAGACACAGACTGAGGGAGAAGCAGGCTCCATGCGGGGAGCCGGATGTGGGACTCGAACCCAGGACTCCAGGATCACGCCCTGGGCCAAAGGCAGGCACTAAACCGCTGAGTCACCCACGGATCCCCAAGTTTTAATTTGTTTATTCATGAGAGACAGAGAGCAAGAGAAGCAGATACACAAGCAGAGGGGAAGCAGGCTCCATGCAGGGAGCCTGATGTGGGACTCGATCCGGGGTCTCCAGGATCACGCCCTGTGCTGAAGGCAGTGCTAAACCGCTGAGCCACCGGGGCTGCCCCAATTTTTTTAATTATTAAAATAAAATCAAATATACAGAAAACTAGACAGCTTTTCAATGGCATTTTTGCACCTGCTAACCTATTAATAGTGGCAATTCTGGTTGTTTTCCATTACCAACACTGCTCACCTGAAATCTTTGGGTGGTCTCTCTACTCCAATTTTAACTATGAAAATGCAGACTTGCCATGTCTTGCTGTATATGTCATAGGTACTGAGGGATATTTTCCCAAGTAGTCTTCTCTATCCAGATGTTAATGAATTATTATCTTTATGGCTTTGATTTCTGCATTCTATCCTATTTCTAGACATATAATTTTCTTTTCTAGATAAGGAAAAGTCAAAGTCAAAAGTCCTGATGTATTCTTCTCAGCTTCCTTTATTGTTCTCAAGACCCTTTGAGGTAGTTTTCTTGTTTTTGTTTTAAGGTTTATTTTACTTTAGAGGGAGGAGGAGGAAAAGAGGAAGAAAATTTTGAAGGAAGAAAATTTCTCCCCGCTGAGCAAGGAGCCCAATGCCAGACTCAACCACAAGACCCATGAGATCATGACCTGAGCTGAAACCAAGAGTCAGAGGCTTAACCAACTGAGCCACCCAGGTGCCCGCCTCCCCCTAGCTTGAGGTAATTTGGGAAAGTGAAGGGGTTGGAATTACCTACTCATTTCCTTCTTTTTTTCTGACCTTATAGTTTCTTCCTCTTCTTTTTTTTTTAAGATTTTATTTACATAATTATGCATGAGAGATACAGGGGTTGGGGAGGGGCAGAGACACAGGCAGAGGGAGAAGCAGGCTCCAAGCAGGGAGTCTGACATGAAACTGGATCCTGGATCTCTAGGATCATGCCCTGGACTGAAGGTGGCGCTAAACCACTGAGCCATTGGGGCTGCCCAGTTTCTTCCTCTTCTAATTATTAATTTTGTAATTAGAACTGAATTTTATACCTAATTATGTCTGATAGAAAATTTAGAGATTTTTGAAAATGTCCTTAGATATAATGCCATGTATACTAGAAATTTCCATAGTGTAGCTCACACTTTTTTGGAGTGTTTAATATGATAATATATTGCAAACCTTCATAAATGTACTGCTTGAGAAAAAAAATGGGACTCTGACCTACAGAACTTTTGTAAAAGCTAATATCTGAAATAATTTAACTGCTTTAAAGAATAATTTGCACTAAGAATTCCCCCCTTTGCCTAGATTACGTAATCTGATATTTTCCTACACATGCTCATAAGAAACCAAAATGGAAAATATTTACATGACAAGAGAATATGCAAAGTGTTGAGGTGACAGATTGAAATATGTTAGAGCTTGGTTTTGTTGGAGTGTTAGAGACAGCATTGGGTTTTATATACTTCAGACACAGTTTGGGCTACAGGATAATATCTATATTCTAGAAAAGCTGTCAGCATATAAAAAAATAATTTACTGTTCTACAAAAATAATAATTTACTATTCTACAAAAAATAATAATTTACTAGTTTTGATTTATAACAACGTTCTTTGCCACAGCAGTAGTAACAATGCTTAGAAACTTAAATAACTAAAACAAGAATTAGCATTTGGAGCTGCATAGTCCAATATCCTTATTTTACACAGGAGAATACTGAGTCTAGAAAGGAGGTGAAAATGTGAAAATGTTAACTAAGGTCATACTGCTATGAGCGCCTCCACCTAGGACCCTGACATACTGATACTGGTGCAGTATCCCTATGTTAAGATTCATTTTTAATTCTGTGTACTCCATGTTTTGTTCACCTCAAAAGGGAAAGACCCTGTCTGAGACTGAGTTGTCAAGTATAGGTAAGAACAAAGCAAGAATCTAGCCTACTTCCCAAAACATGAGTCAATCTCAAGAAAATTGATATATGCTGACAAACAATACTATTAAGGAAGAGGTGTTTTGTGGGCCAAAGAAATGACCTTCACACAGGTAGAAATAGAAGCAGTGTTGAACGCCCTGTGTGATGGAGGAGCAAATGAATTATATATAAAGATAGTTCAAATTGATTATGGCAGCAAGAGACTAGTCAAGGACATTCACAGGCAACTTTACTAAACATTTCTCCATCCTTCCTCAAGAACACATTCTACATCCTTCACTTCAAAGAAATAGTTATGTGGATAGAGAACTCCCGAACCATCACCCTTCGTCTAAGAGCAATTATGTTGCTACTAAAACCCACCCAAATTTAAAAACTTAAGAACCAGCCCCTGCTAAGTAGGCTTCATGTGACATTACTGTGAAATACAGGGAGCACAGAGCATGAATGCAGATCCAGATTACAGTTTGCAAATCTGAATAATAAATGATTCTTCGCATTCATCACTTAAGCAAAGAGGGGAGAAAACACTGACAAACTGAGGAAGGCTTCCAATAGAATGTAGGAGAGAAATATTCTGGTTGTAAATGCCAGATTTATCTCAGGGGCTGAAGGGCACTGGGCAGTCCCTGTGAGTAAAGACTGAGATGCTATTTTAGAATTTCTTCTTCTTGAGAGAATACTAGCTGTGACATGGAGGGCTGTCTTCACCACCAAACAAACGAAAAAACATAGAATGTGTTCAGTTACATTGATGTGAAAAACCTTAGAATCCATTGCAAAGATGACTTGGAATGAGCGCCCTCAATGCTTTTATTTTCTTCCACCATAGATAGCCTTCTCCTGATCCTAAAGCAAATGAAAAGCAACCGCCATAAGGCTAAGGAAATAATGTGGTATAATCAAAAGTTGCTCTGCTGCCTCACTGTCCTCCCATAAATATTCTCATTGAAGTGAAATTTCTTACAGGAGTTTTTCATCCCCCTCATCCGATGGTCATCCATGACCTCCAAAGCGTGTCTTGTGTTTATATCAGCACAAGTAAAGTCACTTGGTAAATAATGGAAGGAGAAGAAACAGGTGAAGAGTAAGGACCACCTGTGATGACAGATGAGCAAAGAAATCACCAAGGCAACTGAGGGAAGACACATTTGGAAGTCCTAAAAGAAGCCAAGAATGCAAGGACTCTACTTTTCCCCAAGGAAGTACACAGACAGTTTCAATCTACCACCAAATGTTCAGTGGAGTTTTTACTGTTTGGGAAATGGCAGTAACTCCACTCTGGTAAAATCACCTTTCTGATCATAGTGTCTCTGTGAGCAAATAAGACCAGAGCATTTAAACATGAATTTAAGAAGCTAGCAATCCAGAAATCATCATGTAGATACAGGGAGATGAGTTTTAAGAGATTGAGATGAACATATTAGCTGATTTGGTGAAAACACTAAGGTCTTTTCCATAAGGGAAAAGCAGGCTATACTTTAAGGACTATTATATGTACCCAATGGCAATGTGTGGGAGGATAACATTATTTAGGTTAGGCTATTCATTCTATGAAAATTTATTCAAAAGTTTTACTCTAGAGGCACCTGGCCACTCAGTGCTTGAGCGCCTGCCTTCAGCTCAGGTCATGATCCCGTGTCCTGGAATCAAGTCCCACATCAGGCTCCCTATGGGGAGCCTGCATCTCCCTCTGCCTGTGTCTCTGCCTGTGTGTGTGTGTGTGTGGGTGGGTGTGTGTTTCTCATGAATAAATAAATAAAATCTTAAAAAAAAAAGTCTGACTCTAACCTTAGGAAATGGTTTTGCGTGACTGGAATATGCTTATGAGACTCAGCAGTGACTGTTTTAGTGGCTAAGAGGGCCCAAATGTGAAGAGGAAGAAAAACAATAACTGCCCTATAAGTACCCAGAAGGTACTCATAATGTTTATGCCCTGTTAATTGTTGTTTCATAACCATTCATTAATAATAACAGCCTCTGTCACACAATGAAATGAATCTCTTCCTTCAATTAGACATGTTCAAATAATCAGAATATTTCTAAGAATTTTGACAGATTCTGTATTATTATTATTATTATTATTATTATTATTTGCAGGACCACCAGATTAATGTTGGGTAGAACCAGAGGATTCAGGCAGACTTGGTTTTGTAGAGAATTTACAAGTAAAATTTTCAATGTTATGTTTGCAAATGACCAAGTGTCTCTTACGGGAGAGAGAATCCAGATGACAACATTTGTCTTAAGGCCAATGGGCCAGGTCAAATTGAAAGAAAGAGCACAGAGTTCATTCTCTTGTGACAGGGATTTAGAGAGAGTGGGCTGATAAAAAAATAGTGAGTAGAAACCAAAGAAACCTGCTTTACTATGAGCTCTATGAAATAACTTTTTAGGTTTCAGAAAGAGAGGTCAATGAAAGAGAGGCTTTTTCCCTCTCTCCAGGATTCAAAGCCAATTGAAAGATAAACACAAGAGGCAGACAGATTTAAAAAAAAAAAACGTTTAAAAAAAATAAGCCTTTATTATGAACTAGATGTGTAATGGAAGACCAGATATCTAGGTGTAGCCAAAGGGCTTTACTAAGGCTTTATCCATGAATCAAAGCAGACTGACCCAATCAGCTCCTGGATCCATGGGACCACAGCATATGCCATTTCAGGGTCAGTCCACTTCTCACATCTCAGAAACCAGAATTCAGCCTCAGAAATAATTCAGGGGCTAAGCCACACAATCCCACTTCCCTTAGCAAACTCACTCATCAGATCCTTTAATTCTCTTCCCCAAACGAGACAGAATGTGTTGGGACCAGGGAGAGTGGAGCTGGGACTCTCCAGCTATGCTTTCCTTCCCAAGAAAAAGTGAAAAGTTGGGAATATGTGGTTTTCCCAGTAGTATAGAGAATATGAGGAGTCAGCAGCCAATGGGCTAGAAATGAGGGCGATGATGGAGACAATGCTCTTAGCAGACTTTGTCCTTGCTGGATTTGATATAAATAACTGTGGTGCAGACCTTAGCCAACTGTGGCAGTATTTGTTTTTATCCCCAGACGTGGAATAGAAGAAGAGTATTCACCTATGGCCCACAGCATCCTGGAGTATATGCTTGATGTTAATAAAATTTAAAGTTATGTTTCAAGTATTTTTAATCTTGTATGTAGATAATTATATGCAATTGGACAAACATTATCAATTTTACGGCATACAGATTACTAGGTTAATTAGAGTATCAATTATCTGGAATGTACCCCATCCTATTTCAACCATTCTGAATCATTGAGAGGTATTGACTAAATGAGTATTTCTTTGTAAAGATCCATTGTGTTCAAGGCATGTCTTGATAACAGACATAGAGAAATGAATCATATGCATTCCCTGACCTGAAAAGTCCTTATCACAAAGAATTTACAGACATGTAGCTAATTAGGTACAACACAACAAAAACGCATTGATAGAGGCAGTGCGGAAGGAAACAGACAATGTGTGCAGATATACCTAGACCTCAGTGAAGGCTGGAATTTGAAAAAGGCTCCTGAAAAATAAGTGAGATGTCACCAGGTGTAGGAATTATAGAGGAAGTTCTAGGTAGCCATAGGAACAATTCTGACAAGAGGATCCTCTGTAGAATTACAAATAATGGCATTATTGAAAAGCAGAATTCAATATAGGGTTGATAAAAGTTAAAGGTCAAGATGTCGGTTGAGGCAAGCTCTTAAATGTTATGTTGTGCCATGTTGTGTTGCTGTGATGTGGTTCATTACTTTGGTTTGATTTTGTTCCCTTCTTTAGCAACAGATGCTGCCATCTTTTGCTAAAGAATAAATAGGGATGAGGCATCATCTTAGAATCACTGATGTTTGCCAGGCTTCAAAGGGTAAACAAATGGGAAAATAGTCCCAATCTTTCTGGGAGAAAAGAGTGGTCTTGCTCTGAGAAGGGTCTATCACTGGGCTTGGTGGTGGTTCTTCTGTGCTTTGGTGGACAATGGGCCCAGTATTTGTTAGGCTAATTTGTATGTCAAGAGTTGATGAGCATGATAAATATGTTTATAGATCTCTAGTACTTTCTCTAATTGGCTCTATTGTTGGAAAGTAATTGTTCCCCCTATTACTGTTACAAAAGATCTTGACTCCATCACTGGATGATAGGTACCTCAGGGGAAATTGAACCTGCCTTCACTACTGAATTTTGGACCCAAATTGTAAGGTCAGCCTTACCTACTGGGGGGTGTCTTGCTTTCATAAAGTCCAAGTATTTTGCAAAAGAAACTTCTTTCTCTCCCTTTTCTACCAGAAAAACTTAACATTCTTGAGCTATTTGGTGCAGGAGCACTTGTCTATAGTAACTGATGATCTCTGCCATGTCATCAACATGAGGCCAAGGAGATCAAAGCAGTTTAAATCAAATGTTTCCAGCTAGGCTGGCTGGCAAATATCCATGAAGCAAGTTATTGGAGGGTACGTATCCCTCCCCATAATATTTGTTACCCTAGGTGATCATACTGTTTTAGTATAGGTAGCCGCTATGCAAAATGGGACTCAGTCCATTTCTTTGCATGGGACACAAATTGTCAAGCTAGTGAAGGGCAGCAGAATATGCTATCCCTGAAAATGGTTCTTTGGCATATTGATTATTTTCCACTGTAGTCACTTTCAAAACAGCTAATACAGGAAGAGGCTTTCTCTAAACTCCTCCTATCTGCCTAAAGACAGATCTTCCAAAACGAATTTAGCTGTCCTAAATCTCTTCCCAGAGGGATGTCACCAACCAGGGAGGACTGACTATACACCTAGACAAACTTTGTCACAAACTGTCATACCTCCTGTATATTCTTCCAAGAGCCTATTCATTTCTTCCTAAGAATCATTGACAACCCTCTAAGAATCCTACATCCCTGACCCTTCACCTCTTAAAATGGTATTTAAGCCTGAATTCTAAGCCATCTCAGGGAATTATTTAGTTTCCCCTGGATATCTCCCACATACATACCTGAGGTATGCATGTGAATAACCTTCTCTTTTTCTCTTGTTCATGTGTCTTTTATCATAGGAGTGTCATATAAGAACTCAGAAGGATAGAAAGAAAATTGTTTTTCCTCCTTTACATTAGTATCAAGTCTTTGTCATTCATTCACCACATTCTATGTAATGACGTTGGACTGATCCTGTAGTGCTTTCCTCCACCACTTTACGTATGTATGACCCCCTGCCACCCCCACCCCCCCACCAGGCCTTAACGGGAGGGAAAAGGCTATCCTTGGCAGACCTTAAACTGGACTTTGGGTATCTTGCTATTACCTGTCTGGGGAGAGCACCCAAGGATTTTGCACTTTTAGAACTGAGACAGGTTTCTGAACTCCTTTGATCTGTAGGACTTCACCCTGGTATTCTGAAAGTGCTAGAGAAAGAAACAGTCTGTGATTACAATCAAGGGAGACAGACCTGATCAAAGACGCTTTGTAGCACTGCACACTGGCAGTGGTATGGCAAATGACTGGCAAGGCTGCTAGAGCTGCATGATCAGCAAGGAAGCCACAGTGAATATCCACACCCGGATGGAGATGCTCAAGGGCAACACTGGTGGAAAGAAAAGACTTCCTCACAGAGGAGGATGTATATATATCCATATACCCCTAATGTAGCTTTCATTTTCAGGCTATGATTTCTCAGGAAACGTTCATTGCAATAGAAGTACCACAGGTTGGCTCATATTCAATGTATCATTTATGTGAAGGAAATGGACTAGACCATGTTCAACCATTAATGACTCGGTTTGAGGCCTTGATGTCTGGGCCTTGATGTCAGCTACTATCCTCCTCCTGACTTTATTACTTCGATGTAAAAATGAATCCTCCACCTGTGTGAAGTTGTCCTCCTCCTACCATCCTTGTCCTGTGTGAACAGTCTGTGTTTTCACCTTAAAAGAAATATCAGGTGCTGGTTCTGTGTAGAGTAAGTTGCTGCCAAGATAAAGAAACTGCCTAGAAGCTGCAATAATTGAAGGGGCAGACAAAAACGGTGTTAACTGTCCAAATGGTGTTCTTATGAAATGCCCAGGAGTACCAGTAGTTAGGAAAACTTTGGGCTGAAGGCAAAAACCAAAAGTGTCATCTTGAATTTCATGCACTAATTACACATATATTTCCCTGATCCTTCAGTAGCCAATATATTTGGTGGCAAAATGTTTCCTGTGAGGTAAAGGATATACTTGTAAAACAAACTCACGTAATTATTTATTCAAAAGCATAATCCTTGTGCTCGCTTTGGCAGCACATATACTAAAATTGGAATAGTACAGAGGGGATTAGCATGGCCCTTGTGCACATATGACATGAAAATTCATGAAGTGTTCCATATTTAAAAAATAAATAGATAAAAGTATTATCCTTTATTTTAAAGATGAGGCATTTTGCACTATTCACTAAAGTGAGGATAAAATGAACAAATAGCTAAGGAATTATAGTTTTAAATTACCCTGTAACCACATCATGGCATCGTCACTGTATCTGTAGCTATACGTTTTGGGAAGGAGCACCACTGTAATCCACTACTGTCGTAGATACAAACCAAACAGAAAACAAACAAACAAACAAATAAGCCTAACAAAACCTATACAATATATCTCATTTTCAGAGAGATGAATAAAGGCCCAATAACCCCACAAAAACTCCCAAATCAAGTTTCAAGTAGATATTAGGCTGACATTTCCTTAGCAGACACTTCAATTAGAAATCTTCTGTAGGCGAAAGGTGGGAAGAGATGAGCAGATGAAATTTAACTTACTGGAAGCACATGCTGTGAGCCCCACATTCTCACCTCCACAAACTAGCAAATCAAAGGTATTGAGGATTCAAGCATTTTTCTTCCAGCAGTGGGAGGCCCAAGTGCCTCAACCCAGCTGTCTTTTCATGTTAGAAAGAAAGCTGAGATCATTGTCACTCATATAATATCCCATTTGTTCTGCTGCTTTCACTAAATTTTCTGAATTTTATGTGGGGTCTCTCTCCCACTAAGAAGATGAACCTGTGCCGCAATTTCTCTGTTTAAACTGTGGGATAATTCCTTCTTTCAGAAAAAGAAAGTGTAGAAACATTCATTTTTACAAAGAAGTCGGGCATAAAGGGACTGTCTTTTCATTAGCGAAATAAACTGCAGATCATTCAATTGTCACATTTCAGAGATTTGCTCGGCAAAACTTCAGTTTTTCTTGTTTTTTAAAAAATGATTTATCAGCAGTGATTACTAGGTCATAGAATTGCAAGAGACTTTCTCCAGAATGGCCAACCATTCACAGCAATAAATTCCAATGACATATTCCTTATGAGGGCAGGCATTCCTTCTTCATGGGAAATGTGTCTTCTATGTAATAGATTTTGCAGTTCCTTAACTCCCTATCTGGGGGGAGAAGGCAGTGGAGGAAATGGAGGGAAAAAAAAAATGGAAATCACCTCACTTGGAATTATGGGAAATTATTTTGAAGAGTATTTTTAAAATAAATAACACTATGGAATAGTTGAATCACTATATTGCACACCTGAAACTAATGTAACATTGTATGTTAACTGGAATTAAAGTAAAAACTTAAATAAAAATAAGTAAAATCAATAATAAACACAAGGTGTCCTCCTAGGAATTCCAGGACTGTGTTGGGTGCGGCTGGAAAGAGGCACAAAGATAAACTTAAGAAGCTATTTTTCTACCATAACTTTGTTTGAGGAAAGGGATTTAGAGAAAATTAGAGAGCATTACACAGTAAGCTAGGAGGAAAAAAAAAAAAAAAAAAAGAGGAAAACCCAGGCCATGAAAGCTTCCAACTTTACCCTCATCTTCCATTCTTCTTGGTACTTGTAATTCATTCCTTTATAGGATCTCATTACACAATGTGTATTCATTAAAAGTCCTACATTCAGAAAAAAAGTGACTCTAAAAGTGATTCTAGAAGTAAAATAGCCTGTGTTTGAATACAAAGGCCTATTATGATTGGGTCTTATGCAGGATCAGGACAACTAGAAGTCTGTGTCTCTCTCTCTCCTTTGTTCTTACAGAGATCCAGACTACCCCATGAATCCCAAGTTTCCATATTCAGTGCCAGAAGTGAATGAGCTCTTCTTGCTCAATCCCAATTCTCAATTTCTGGGAGAGAGAATTAGATCGTCTCAGCGTGGGTAATCAGCTATAGCCAGGGGATTCAGAATCACAGTTTAAATTTAATCATGGTTGGTGGAGAACCAAACTGTGGCTCTCAGTTCAGTTAATGGAAAAAAGCAGATAGCTCCTGAATTGAAAATGTACCCCAATGAGTGTTTACGGTTCTCATTTGTATAATATACTAGAAGAAAGTTTCAAAAATGCCATTTTTTATCAGGAGTCATATATATTTAATATTTCTTTCTGACATTTCCAGGAGAAACAAGGATGTCACTCTACAACTCAATAAACTATTTCCATTTTTTAGTGTGTGTATGTTTAAGACCAAATAATTTCTTGACTTACTTTTATAATAGAAAAATGGAAAGGAAGCAAGCCCCAAATCATCTTCTCATCCTTGACTCTACCACTTTGTCTACGAAATTCTTTTGCCATATGTTCTCCTCAATGTTTCGGCAGATTTCTATCATGGGGGAGCCATATGTTGACTTTGTAATAGCATATTTTTTATTTTTGAGAACTGAGCCCACCATATTGTGGACACAAACTATGGGAACCTCAATACCTTTCATTTGAATGCCAGGATGGCATTAAATATGTCTGTAATGGTATAGCTAGAAGTGTGACTGCTTGATTTGAATAAATGAATGGAGATCTCTGACAGGTGATCATGACAGTAGATATCAGAGATCTCTGAAAGTAGAGATCATGTTTAGAATCCCATAAAGACATTTTAGAACCCAGCCCAAAGTAGAGGTCTTCCTTTGTTTTGGGTTCTTTATTGTACTTTGAGCTCTGGTTAAATGTTCTTGCTATTGTCCTCATGGTTTACAACTTAAAGATGCCTTGGAATTGACTTCCAAAATGACAATTTCCCAGTATTCTTGGAAAAAAAGGACAGCTAAAAAGTTAAATTTGAAAAAATTAAAGATGTCATTTTTGAGATTATGATGGGTTCTCCCTAAAGTTATTTACATAGGTAAAGCTTTATTTAAAATAAAGCTAGTGAGATGCCTGGGTGGCTGCAGTTGAGGGCATGATCCTGGGTCTGGGGATTGAATCCCACATCAGGCTCCCTGCAGGGAGCCTACTTCTCCCTCTACCTAGGTCTCTGCTTCTTTGTCTCTCATGAATAAATAAATAAAATCTTTACATAAATAAAATAAAGCTAGTAATTATTATCCTTGTGTTAATGTGTCTCATGTACATGTTCCATGTATTCTCATACATTTAACTTTAGTAGTAGAAGTTTCTTTTTAAAGAAATAAATTATTCTATTTTGATTGGGTGCCTAAAATGAGATCATTCTTTTCTACCCTAAAGGGTGTATATCATGAACTAGTGTGGAACATTGAACATTCTATATTTTTTAAAGCAAAAGAAGGTAATTCACAGAGATTTTTTTAAAAGGTCTTTTTTAAGGTTTTTAGAGAACTTGTTAAAAAACACCCACAACCATATTTCAAGTCACATTCCCTCTCCTGTCTCTTCTCCCCACAAAATGCTCACAGACTGCCAATTTAAGGGAAAAACATAGTCAAGCCAGCTAAAAAGCATCCAAATGAAGAGAAGGTTAATCGTGGAAGGCTATGGAGGTGGTTGGGACAATCTGCTGATGTCTTGGCAATGACTGCATCTAGCCATTTCTTCCCCAGCCCCCTGAGAATGAAGGTTGTCATTCCTTAGCCCCCAGACTCTGGGTTGTAACAACATTCATCCCCAGTCTTGCATCTTTATCATCATCAACCTTCTGACCTAAGAGTGTTGGGAGAAAAGCCTGAGAAAGAGATCTTGAGAACTCACAGGTAGGAAAATAAACAGTGATGTGAATAAGAATGTGAACAGCTTAGAAATGTGAAGCAATAAGCTAGGTTTCCTGTCTCTTCATCTAACCCAAATAAAATCAGGAAAAGACATGATCACCAAAAGGCATTTTTCAGCCTCATTTCTGGCTCATGGCATGACAGCCCAGTGAGTTGTTATGACAAACATATATGAGAATATAAATTTCAAACATATGTAGCTGTTGCCTTTTAGTCCTCCTTTCCTCCTTTATGATAATAGAAACTAGGCTTTCATTTTGAGTTATGACCATCTCTTACTAGATTTTAATCTCGTTTGCTACTTGAATTATTGAAATGCATGAGCTGCCAGGGTCCTTATCTGTGAAATGGGAATGATAATAACTACCTACTTCATGGTATTATCCTAAGGACTAAAAGAGACACTGGAGAGATAATAGTACAGGCTGTGGCCTATCATAAGAGGACAGAGAATATTAGCTATATTCATGCATATAACTTTTGTTAGAAATATTAATTATATACCCACAATATAAATTTGTAAATTCAATTATATTCTGTTAAAAATCAGAACACTTGGGTTCTAGTAGTGTCTCTTTTGCTAAGAAGATGAGAGTCCTGAAGTTAGATACTTAACATCTCTGGTTTCAGCTTATAAAATAAGAAATTTGTATTAGATGATTATTAAGGTCACTTTGGACTCTAATGTTATTCTTTGTTTGACTTCTCCATAGCAACTGTTTTCTGCAATGAGACTGGCTAGCTAGAGAGCTGCTCTCTACAACATAGTTCTCTTTTTAGAAATGTACAGATCAGAATTCAGCTTTTCTTCTAGGAATCAGTTTGATGGTCAGCACTTGACTCACTTTCTTGGGAATTCTTGATCCCAAACCCAGGAGAAAATTTTCATTTCCTTACCAATGAAAATTTTTAGAAAGATATCTGTACAACAAAAGTAAGTCCTAGATGAACAGTGGGATCTGATGGAAGTATTTATGTATCAGATACTAGGGCTTAGGGTGCTTCATAATGGTGGCTGAAAGAGAGAGAAGGCTGAATTACAGTAGATCTTGGTGGTAATCCAACAATAGCATCCTTCTGTGCTGGCCAGGCACCAAATCCAAGTTGATAGGTGGCAATAGAAGGACTGAGAATCCCTAAAGGATACTCATTAGGGATGGCATTGGGAATGGGTTAGAGGAAAGTGTTGGCTGGAAATTAAATGGGCAGTGGCTTTTGTTCAAGCGGTTTACACACAGGGAGCTGATAAGCAGACATGAATGTGTATCAGGGTCAAAGTACCTGGAAGCAAAAGCCCAGTCCTGGAAATGGGGGCAACATGAGCAGGAAGGATGACAAGTTACAGTGGCAAATTCCTAAACTCCACTGATCATCACCGTGGGAACTCAATGTCTGAGTACAGAAAGAGAGAACAATGTGGAGTCATCCTTATTTCAAAAGGCCAATAAAAGTGCTCTGGAAAAGCATATAGTAGATAGTTGTCTAGAGCCATTTACACATGGGGTTTAGGAAAAATAAGTGGACAGGAAGATAGTAGGCAATCTTGCTTAGGATTGGTCAAAGGATGAATACCCTAAAGCATTGAAAACACGAATCAATATCTTACCTGTGCTACAAACTTGTTTTACTCTGAGGCCAGTAGAAAGAAGAACAAGTAATATTTCTAACAGGCTCTTTCTATTCTGAATCACGATTTCACACAGCAGTAGACTTAAAATAGTCACGATGGCCCCATCAGCATTACTTGCATATGGAAGCATCAGTAGGATATTTGGTGTCCAAGTTAAAAGCAGCTAAATTTAAGGGAAGGCAAAAACCCCAGGTGGGGTTGATAGCCATGAGTGAAAAACAAAGCAGAGGTGGAATGAACTCTAGACAGGAATGTGGTAGGATGAAAGAGAAAAAGGAAAGGTAGAGGGATCAAGCGGGAAATATGCTACCCCTCCATTTCCAAAATAGACTTGTTAATGTATTAATATGCCTCTCTCTACTTCTCCACTTAAAACCTCCAAAGATAAATCTGTTCCTCAGTACAGGTAGTTTCTTACCTAGTTTCTTACATAGAGCTCATAGTAAGTTCTTTATCCATATATATTAACAGGCAACCAATGAACACTTTTGATAAAAATAAAACCAACAAAACAAATGGGACAAAGTGCTAGGATGAACAAGTGGAATAGCTAATCATAAGGGCAAAAAACATTTTAATTCATGGAGGAGAAAAAGAATGTTCATTTTAAAAATTCTAATTAGTATCCACAAAGAAATTTTAAGTTGTATTCAACTAAGCAAGAATGAGCTGCCATCTTACATCTTATCAAATAACAAGAAAAGGTTCTTACAAATGAAAAATATACTTGCTTACAGACAAAATAAACAAGCTAAATAAGTGTTTTAGTAATGACAAAATATTCCAAGGTAAATTTAAAAAACACAAAGCCTAAGAAAAAAATAAATAGAAAGTATGGGAGAATCAATACTGAAAAAAAGAGTATCTATTTAGTAGGACGACCAGCAATGAAAAGCTATGGAAATGAGTGGGAAGAAATTATCAAAAAACAAAAGAGATTACGAAAGGCACAGAAAGTTTTCAGATTGAAAGGATCCATGGAGCACTGACCAAAATGAAATAATATCTAATATTTATTATCTTTTTCAAATGTGTTGTTTTAATCTTTGCAACAATTGTATGATGTATTTGATCATTTAGTCTTCACTTAACACTAAGGGTTAAACATTTTTATTTTATGACTGAGTAAAGTATCACTCAATCTTTAACTTAGACAAGTTCCCACAATTAGTGGCACATCCAATTTTAGAGTATAGTCTTGCCTGAGAAACTTTGCTTTCAGTCACAAATTGAACATGAAGAGAAAAAAAAGACCCACACCTTGATAGAGTGTTATGATGATCAGAGATAAAGATATTTAAAGGCTTTAATAGGCTTGTCCAATGAGTGTATATATTGCCAATAAGAGGATAAGAATCTGAGTTAAATCCATTTTCTTATCAACATACTTGATGCTAATAAGAAATTATGAGTGAAAGTGATTCTGAACCCAAAAATTACTTTGTGCCCAACCCAACTATCAATAATTTTAAGACAAAAGGGTATTTTCAAATCGCTAAAATCTGGGAAAGTTTATTTAGTGTATCCATTTCTTAAAAACAACAATAAAACTACTACAGCAAAGTAAAAGAAAAATTGAGCAAAGGTAGGGGATTTAACAAACAATAGAAGTAAATTAGAATTTAAATAGCCCACTGGATTATAGTTGGTCAAAAAACCAAAAATCACTGATTTAAATAGAATAAGGAGTACCTTCAAGAATAAAGTGGATTCTAATTATTGGAAAGTGGAAAATGTTAGTATCTATTCTATCAAAAGTAGAGAAAAAAGGCGATCAAAACTTGGCAAAAGTGGCAATGCAGTGAGATCGGGGTCCTTGCGTGAACCAATTATCATGTTTAACTTTCTTGAGAAGTTTGGAGAACTAAAGAGAATCCACTGAATATTGATGCTTGGAAAATTCTCCATGTGGCACAGATTTAGTGACCTAACATCTTATTTCTTTTCCTACATATCCAATCATACCACTTGGTTATACAATTAGTAATCATGTAATATATTCTAATAACTGGTATTTAAGGTTTAGAATAAAACTAAAACAGAGGACTTTGGTATATTTACGGGGGAAATATAAATATTATGAAACTTGGCAATATAAAATAATGACATAGCTAACAGATTCAGGAGATAAGGAAGGAAAGGTATAGAAATGTGGATCTGTTCATTTTTCTCATTTTACAATGTGGGAATCCAACTGATAAAGAGTTAAGGGGGGTCTGGAAATAAAGGGTTAAGAATATTACTGAACATTATAAATATTAGCATGAGAAGAATTAAAGGATAACTTGGAAAAATAGTGATACGATAAATATACTCAATTCTTCACATTTTAGAGATGAGAATAAACAAAAGTAATAAACCAAGAAGCATTAATAAAAATTAAAAGCAAATGTAGTTAAAAGTGTAGAAAGAGAAAGGAATAGGAGTCAAAATAGGAAAATCTGACTTTTCTTTTGATCCATTTCTGTGAGTTTATGTTTTACTGCTTTTCTATGAATACATATATTACAATTCCAATTAAGCATTTTAAAAGGCATGTTACAATGGGGCACAAGAATCAATGATTTCACAGAGTGTAACTTGCTCATTCTACTCATTCCTCTTGGCATAGAAATTGCCCATCAGTCCTTTTGGTATTTAACTCTTAAGATTTGCTCTTGCCATTGAATTTCACGCATTTTAACTCACCATTTAATACTCATACCTTGGAGAAATACAATGATTGTACATTTAAAGAGGAAAAAAAAATTTTGGGTGGTGATGAATCAATAATATTTTACATCAAGTCCAGACTACTCCCTCTACCTTTTCCACTGTTTCTCTCTCAATCTGGAATGAATTTGCTCCATTGGCTTTCAGTCAAAACCACTCTAGAAAATTGAGAAGGTCCTGACTCATGACCATTATTTAGATTTTGATCAGCCAACATAGAACTTAATAATATGGGATCCCTGGGTGGCGCAGCGGATTAGCGCCTGCCTTTGGCCCAGGGCGCGATCCTGGAGACCCGGGATCGAATCCCACCTCGGGCTCCCGGTGCATGGAGCCTGCTTCTCCCTCTGCCTGTGTCTCTGCCTCTCTCTCTCTCTCACTGTGTGCCTATCATAAATAAAATTAAAAAAAAAAAAAAAAAGAACTTAATAATATACCACAAATAATTTTTTAAATATATGCAAAGAGTTTGTTATTGTTCATATGGATTTTTTCTATTTTGCTTTCAAAATAATCCAATGTCTATTTGCATGAGATCTATATGATTAAAGATAAATATTCAATTTTGTATTTGAAATTTTTCTAAAGGTAAAGATTTATTTTTGGCAGTTTTGAAAATAACTGAAAAATATGCCACATTCTATGCAGTAAAAACAATGGATGAATGTTCAATAGAGGCTTATTTCTAATTTTTTAAAGAAATCGTTTAATAGTTATCTTTCATCACTTACTTGCCACTCATCTTTATATGATGATATGCCATTAGTTGTTCTAACAAACAAAATTTTAGATAGTTACAAGTTTTAATTCTTTATTCTTCAATAAAATAAATTATTTTTCAGGGACAAAAAGCTATAATGTTTAATTGTGAAATTAAGAAACAAAAGATCACATGGTATTTGTCTTTCTCTGACTTATTTCGCTTAGCACAATGCACTTCCGCTGCATCTACATTGTTGCAAATGGCAAAATTCCATTCTTTTTGATGTTTGGATTAACATTCCATTGTAGGGATCCCTGGGTGGCACAGTGGTTTAGCTCCTGCCTTTGGCCCAGGGGGCGATCCTGGAGACCCGGGATCGAATCCCACGTGGGGCTCCCGGTGCATGGAGCCTGCTTCTCCCTCTGCCTATGTCTCTGCCTCTCTCTCTCTCTCTCTCTCTCTCTCTCTCTCTCTCTGTGACTATCATAAATTAAAAAAACAAAAACATTCCATTGTATACAGGGGAGGGGGAAAAAGAAGCAAACAATAAGGGACTCTTGACTATAGAAAACAATAAGAGACTCTTGACTATAGAAAACAAACAGTGTTGATGGAGGAAAGTGGGTGGAAGGTGAGCTAAATGGGTGATGAATATTAAGCAGGACACTCCTGATGAGCCCTGGGTGTTATATATAAGTGGTGAATCACTAAATTCTACACCTGAAACCATATTACCAAATATGTTAACTAACTAGAATTTAAATAAAAACTTGAAATCAAAAAGAAAAAGAGAAAAGATCTTTTTTTTTTTTTTTTTCAATGATCGCTGTAGAATGATGCAGAGAAAAATATCTCAATACAGAAAAACGGTAAGTGGTATGTAATACTAATCTTAACAAAAAAGGTTTCTGGTTCTTTAGCTTGTCAAATGAATGACTATTTCACTCTAGAATAGAGAGAGGCTTGAGAGACACTGAGAAAGAATCTTAGTTTTATGGGGGTAGTGAGCATGACAGAAGCAAAGAAGCCCACTGCAAGAAAGAGTTTCCAACAGATTTCCATCCCCTGGTAGAAATTTTCTGCCAAATCCACTGGGAAGTTGTGGCCCTTCTCTAAAGTTTGTAAAGTATGGAAATAAATATCCCAAGGCCCAAGTTCTATAGCATTTGCATCCCACCAAGTCCCTCCAAATGTCATACTGTTTGTCTGATGTTTCTGGCATGTGACCCATTCTGACAATTTCTCATCTTCTATTTCTTCCTCAACAAGTGGGATAAATGGAAAAGCAATAGAAGTAGAGAAGAAGAAATAGAATCAGTCAACTGGTTGTTCATGGCAGTTCAGCATAGAGCTGTTAATGTCACAGAAAAAATATATTTTAGGGACACTTCGGTGGCTCAACAGTTGAGCATCTGCCTTTGGCTCAGGGCATGATCCCAGGATCTAGTCCTACATCAGGCTCCCTGTGAGGAGCCTACTTCTCCCTCTGCCTGTGTCTTTGCCTCTCATGATTAAATAAATAAAATCTTTAAAATATATATATTTTTAAAATATATATTAAAAATGCTACCAGCAGATTTTCAGATTCACGGTAAAGCATAAAGATTCTAGAGATGGGGAATTCTCATAGCCTCCCAATTAATAGGACTGGAAAAATATTGAGGTGTTTTTTTTTTTAAAGGCACTGGTACAGGAGGAATTTTAATTTTTAAAATTTATTTTTAAATTTGAGATAATTTTAATGCATTTACATGTAGTGAGTTAATGTAACAGAAAATCTAGTGTCACTTGGGTCAATAGCTCAGGCACTCTTGTTTCAAAATGACATTATTAGAACATTAGAGCCTGAGTCCTTTGAAAACGTTGAATGTTATGATAAATGCAGTGATGAATCCAGTGTTTGCTCATCATTAGTCAAGTGGAAATATGTTAAAAATGCTTTTATCCTTAATTTATAATCAGGTGTATCTTTATTTTCAATAAATACTGGATCGTGGCCTAATGGAAAGATCTGGGAATCTCCAAAAACTGCTCTAATCATCCTACTCTACAATTCAAAAATAGCTCATCAAGTAGCCTCTGGATTATAGAAAATAAATACAAATGTTCCTGGGAGATGTGGCACATACAGTCTGTGAATATCGTTGTTGGCTGAGGCAGCCGCGTTGGAAGAGATCAAACTGGCAACTGTGGGAAAGAGCAGCTGCTCTGGGTATGAAGTTAGGAATGGAGAAAAGAGAATCATTGGTAGAGGGAGGGACAGGCCTCAGAGGGCACTGAGAATTTGGAGTTAAATATCCAAAAACAGGGCTAGGGTAAAAGGAGCTGCAAAGTAAAGCAAGTAAATGGATGTCTGACAAATTCCTCTGCATTTTATATTCATTAAGTATAATAAATACACTTAAGTATACTAAGCATATGTAGGAACATACATTCAGAAGCAGTGATTCTTAATTCTTATAGTACAAGTCTATGCCTCAAAACATGCCTTCTTTGTTTAAATGAATGCATACCAGTTTCTGAGATCCCTGTGGCCTTTATTAATGTCTTTTTTTTCTGAAGTTGAAAATTATAATATTAATGTATTATTCATATTCTCAGTCTTTTGACCTATTGACAAAACCTGCGCTTTGTTTCTACCCTCAAATGCTACGGTAGCACCAAGCCCCAAATCAAAGCTATCCATCATAGTCCAGAGTGGATCCTAATCAATGCCAATAAATTTTAAAAGGCAGCAGCTATGGTACAAGATTATTAATTTTTAAACAGAAAAATAATACAGTACAAAACTGCAGCCCCTAGGGCCACCGTTAACCGTATTCACATTATGGTGCTTTGTTTAAGAAGAAATCATTACATTCCCTTAAACATGAGTTTGTTTTCATTAGAAATAAATAATACTAACTGTATTTTCCATCAGTCAACAAATATGTATTGAATACCAGCTGTGCATAAGATGAAGAACTAAGCATATAGTGGATACCAGAAGGTATAAAAGACAGAACACAAACAACCTTTTTGCAAAGAGAAAACCTGAAGACAAAAAAAAAGAGTTAACTACATAAAAGAAATGATACCATTACTGAATGACATGTACAATGAACACTACAGTAACTGCAAGAGGGAAAGATTGATAATGAGTCAGGATAGGATCAATTGATCCACAATCTGAACTTGGTCTTGGAAGATGGTCAGATTTGGATCAGCGAAGGTGCCAAACGATGGCATTACAAATAAAGGTACTGGCGTGACCAAAAACATAAAGGCAGGCATATACAAGGAATGACAGTTAGTAATAAGAAGACCAGTCTGATTGGAGTGCAAAGATCATGACTAGGAGAAAATGGAGATAACCGTATCAACATAATTGTAGAAGGGATGGTGAAATGTCTCCCACTTTAGACTATCTAGCAGGAGGTCTTGCCTGGATTGTGTTCAGTCTCACGAGAAATCATGATTATGAATATTTTAATCTTTGCATTTTACCTGGCTTTTACCATCTGTCTATCCTTTTTAGTCAGGTGATATAACAGCCGTCTCCACTATACACATTTTTGAAAATCAAGTAAATAAATTAATAGTTCTGGATAAACCCTCAACCATATGGTCCAAGTACCTTGTTTTAGGAGTATGCGTATTTGATTAAGTGTTTAAGAATGACATCTGGACAAAGTAGCAGAAACTCACGAAGAGTGGCAGGGGACACCAGCAGTGGGGAGGGCTGAGTCCAGCTGTTTTGAGCATTAAATAGGAGGTTATTAAGTGTGATCTGCCAAGAGCTTACTTCTTTTAAATTTTCTGATTATTCCAGAGTTCTAGGCTATTATGCAAAGTGCCCAGAGTCCAGCCTATTTTACTTTTATAAAATCCAGGTAATATTCAGAATTTAATCCTAAAAACATCTTCTCTCTGCATCTTAATTAGAGTTCAACCTTAACTCAGTAACCACAAACTCAAACACCTAGTTTTTGTTACTATACTTTGAGAATAAAAGGTAAATAATATAAAAATGAACATATGCTATCTATTTGTTTTATCAAAACAACTTGCTGCATCTTGGTCTAAACACATACTAAACTCATTTTCCTGTTCGTTTTTTATCTAGAGCATCAGTGATTGAAATTGATATTCAGGATGGTAACTCCAAGAACTTTTATACAATTTATCATCAAGGAACTATTCAAATCTTCATTATATTTATGATGGAACAAAGGAAGTTTCCAAGAATCGGAATGGCTTCAACAATAAATATGTATTTCAGAAAACTGACCTTTCATGGTTTCACCCCTTTCCCCTGTGTAAATAACTACTTTTTTTTTTTTTTTTTTTTTTTTACATCCTGGACCTGGTTTCATTCCCAATTCCACACTTTTACCTGCCTTCCATCTCCAAGCTTCCCTTTCATTATAGTGAATGAAGCAGACCAATTGTCAGCTTTCATACAGTTCTTGTGGCAGTTGAGAAACATATTATACAGCTAAACAAATAAGCATATGTTATAACATCATATGGTTATTCATGCTATGGGTAGTACTAATTCAGATATGAGTGTCAGAGGAGGCCTCTAGATAAAGTATCAAAATATACTGAGGGAAAAAGGCATGGAAGTATCTAGGAGAAAAATTTTTCAAGGAAACAACATACCCATAGGCCCTGAGATGGGATATACTTTCAAAGTCTTACTGTTTTCCTTAAACCACTCTGTCCTTGTGCTTTTATCTAATCCTAACTCCAACACAATCTTTATGAAGATTTCTCCAATTGTTGTCATCCATGTTGAGTGATTCCTTTTCTGAATTTCTGCACATGTATTGGCCTTGAGCACACATACTTTAATACAATGAACATTTTTCACATATACCCATTTTCCCTACTCACACTGTGACTTCTTTAATAAATACATTTGTTTTACTCTACTAATGTGTTTAAAAATTTTTTACTTATTTTATTTTGTTTTATTTTTATTTTGAGAGAGACAGAGAGTGAGTGAGCAGAAGGGAGAAGGAGAGAGAATCTGAAGCAGATTTTGCACTGAGCACAGAGCCCAATATGGGGCTTGATCCCATAATCTTGAGATCATGAGTTGAGCCAAAACCAAGAGTCAGACACTTAGCCGACTGAGTCCGCTACTTCTACTACAGGCACGCTTCTACTAATTTAGGCAAAGAAAAGAAGATCCAGAGAGCATTATTATTATTGATAACATCTAGCATACTGTTGGGCACTTTATAATATTACTATAACAATATAGAGGAATTCCCTGTTAACCTTTTTTTTTAAAGATGTCATTTATTTATTTTGGAGAGTGAAAAAAAGATCACGCTTGAGTAGGGGAAGAGGAACAGGGGAAGTGAGAGAGGAAGAGGGAGAGGGTGAGAGTCTCAAGAAGATTCCCTTCTTAGCACAGAGCCAGACATGGGGCTCCACCCACCACCCTGAGATCATGACTTGAACTGCTATCAGGAGTCAGTTGCTTAACCAACTGAGCCACTCAGGTGATCCTCCTCCCATTAACCTTGGACATTTCAGGTCTCCACATCTCCTCCCCTGCCCTTAGAATATGGTTCTACTTGCCTTTCCTGCTCCCAGAAGCTGCTTCAAGAACAGAGCCTTGAAATGATGATGTGATGTTTAAGACACCTGTACAGTATACATGACTGAGCCCATTAAGGCCTCTTTGTAAACTTTTAAGGTCTGGTGGACAGGTGCAGGGATCCATTAATTTTGCTGCTGCTCAAGATAAGGTTTATAAGTTCCCTTTGCTATTAAAAAATTGCCACCTACAAACATTAGTGAACTGCCTCTTTTTTTTTGAACTCTCCCTGCCCTAGAGTACAGAGGCCTGTTTCATATAGTAACTGTTAAAAACCAACAATATACAATACCTACTTATTTATAATCATGTGTTGAATATATGCAAACATATTTAAATAAATTTGATTATTTATTTTAATGTTTTACAAACAGGGTGATATCTAACATTTATTCAGCATTTGACAGCTTTCAAAGAACATTGACATATGTTATCATGTAAGTCCTCAAAGCAGCCAGTGAATTATTAAGCAGGGTATTGTTTTGTCATCATCAGATGAGTTAAGTGACTTGTCAGAGATCATGCACCTGGTAAGTGACAGTACATATGATCCCTAAGTCATTGCTCTTTCCACTATAAACCAGAAATTATCTAATGATCTATGTTTCTTCTGATTCCTTTATCATTCTGCTTCTTCTTTTGAGAGAGAAAGAGAAGGGGAGGGAAGAAGGAACAGTTAAAACTTGAGGTTTATCTTTGATGTTTACAGATAGTGTCTGTAGTGGATCAAGTATACAATTCTTACAGATGGAACTGAGTATGGAAAGCCCGGTTGGGGGCACATGTAGGTTCTTAATAAATATTTGCTGGTAAATGAAAGCATTGTCATATTTTTCTAACTTGAATGCTTAAGACACTCATTTTAATAACTCAGGTTTCATGTTTTTTTTTTTTTTGCTTTTGACAGACCAAAAACTAAAGGTTACACAAAAAAAACTATGAGAATTAAGAAGTGAATTCAGTAAGATTTCAGTATATAAAATTAATGTAAAGAAATCTGTCACATTTCTATACACTAATAATGAAATAGCAGAAGGATAAATTAAGAAAACAATCCCATTTACAAATGCATTAGAAAGAATACAACACCTATCTATGAATTTAACCAAGGAGGTGAAAGACCTGTAGTTTGAAAATTATAAGACATTGATGAAAAAATGAAAATGACACAAATGGAACGATGTTTAACATGCTCATGGATTGGAAGAATTAATACTGTTATAAGATCCATGCTCCCAAAGGATTGCACAGTTTCAGTGCAATCCTTAAGAAAATACCAATAGCAATTTTTCTTTTACCAAATAACATAAATAAACCTAAAATTTGTTTAGAACCAGACCCAGAGTAGCCAAAGCAATCTTGAGAAAGATCAAAGCTGGAGGTATTATAATCCCAAATTTCAAAATATACCATAAAGCTATAGTAACCAAAACAGTATGGTACAGGCACAAAAATAAACACATAGATCAATAGAATAGGATAGAGAGCCCAGAAATAATCCCATGATTATATGGGCAATGAATCCATGACAAAGGAGGCAAGAACATAGAGTGGGGGAAAAGACAGTTCCCCTCAATACACGGTGGTGGGAAAACTGGACATGTACATGCTAAAGAATAAAACTAGATCACTTTCTTAAATCATACATGAAAATAAAATGAACTAAAGACCTGAATGTGAGACCTGAAACCACAGAAAGATTTAAAATCTTAAAACAAATAAACAGTAATCTCTGAGGACATCAGCCAAACATATTTTTGGATATGTCTCCTAAGGCAAGGAAAATAAAAGCAAAAATAAACTTTGGGGACTATACCAAAATAAAGAGCTTTTGTGTAATGAAGGAAACCATCAACAAAACAAAAAGATAATCTATTTAATGGAAGGAATGATTTGCAAACGATATACCCAATAAGGGGTTAATATCCAAATTATATAAAGAACTTATACAATCTAATACCAAAGGAATAATCGAATTAAACAGTGGGCAGAGGACTCAAACAGACATTTTCCCAAAGAAGACATACAGGTAGCCAAAATATATGAAAAGGTAACCAGTATCACTGATGATCGAGGAAATGCAAATCAAGACCACAATGAGATACCACATCCCACTAGTCAGAATGGCTAGTATCATAAAGACAAGAAATAACAGTATTGCCCAGGATAAGGAGAAAAGGGAACCCTCAGGTACTTTTCGTAGGAATGTACCCTGGTACATCCACTGTAGAAAACAGTATGGAGTTTACTCAAAAATTTAAAAAAAAGAAGTGTGAATCCTATGATCCAGCAATCACACTACTATTTACCCAAAGAAAATGAAAACACTAACTCAAAAAGATATATGCACCCCTCTATTTACTGTAGCATTATTTACAGTAGCCAATATATGGAAGCAAACCAAGTATCCATTGATAGATGGATGGATAAGAAAATATGCACTCACGCTCACGCGCTCTCTCCATGTATTTTACATATACATATGTTTGTGTACACACACACACACACACACACGATGGAATATTACTGAGCCATAAGAAATTAGATCTTGTCATTTGTGACAACATGGATGGACATAGAGGGTCTTATGCTAAATGAAATAAGTCAGCCTAACAAAGACAAATACAAATGCCATTTGATTTCACTTATATCTGAAATCTGAAGGTACAAAGCAAACGAACAAAGAAATAAAAACAGAACAAACTGGTAGTTGCTGGGGGTGGATTGAGAAATAAGTGAAGGAGATTAAGAGGTACAACCTTCTACCTACAAAATAAATGAATCACAGAGATGAAAAGTACAGCACAGGGAATATAGACATTAATATTTTAATAACTTTGTATGGTAACAGATGGTGACTATATTGTCACTACAGAGTTGTTGCATCACTATGCTGTATACCTGAAACTACTATGCCATTGTATGTCAACTATACATACCTCAGTAATAGAAATAAAAATATATTCTAAAAATAACCACATATACGTTTTTTGAAAACACCCTCATATCCACTGAGCTTTTATGAGAAAGCTTAGAAAATATGCTTTTGATTACTGCCTGACTGCATCATGTCAAACACTGTGGTTACATTCTAGAAATTAGCAATGTCAGTGCGGAATTGCGAGATGCAGCAAGATGCAGCCAGTGTCAAATTAAAATAGCTAAGCATGATGGATGATAATAAAGGGGAGACTTTGGGGGAAGCCGTTTATGGGTTGTTCTCAGAACTGACTGCCTAAATAGAAAAGAATACTCTCACATTGTCATTTATTATGTACCAAACGCGCAGTCACAAATATTTGATAATTACATGAATACATTAACACACTTAAAGTTGTAAAAACCTCTCCCCTCCTGGACTCTGATAAAACATCTAAGCAGCTTTCCAGTGAAACCATTTAAGACTGATGGTAAATAAGTTGAGGAACAAGAGCAGTCTTTATTAATTTTCCCCTGTCCAATGTATATAATTTCATCATTAGAACCCAGCATAATGTTGATATAACATTAACATTTTTTTTTATAGCTAGCTGGGAAGTTGATTATAAAGAACCTCTTATCTGCTACTTACTTGACCTATTTTCTGCAATACTGTCAGTCCTGCACGGCCACATCCATTATTTTGTGTGGCTTTTTACCCTTTCTCTCTGTAGCACAAAAACAGGTAATTACTTTTTTACTTCACTTTTTCAAATGTCTACAAATTCTAAAAACAATAATGACTTTCAGGTTAGGCACCAGTGGCAGTTAATAACCCCTTTTAAAAGGTCTGAGGTTGTATTTCAGGGCCTCTGCCAATCAGGCAGGTCACTAAATTCCTGAAAATAGTATTTCCATTGGTCATTATGGCTTCTATGGAGAATGTGAGCTATTGGTACACTTTCCATCAAATACTTAAGAGTCACTTTGGAACTTGTACCTTGGTCAATAACTTGAGATAGATCCACATTTGGTATCATGACATTCAAAAATTTTCAAAGTCACTAAAGCTCTCATCTGAGTCTTTAATGAAATACACATCTACCGACTGATCCATCGATCTATTTATCTATCAATTTATTCATATATCTATTGTCTTTGATTTCTTTTTCAGCTGAAACCAAATTGGACTGCAGTTTGTGTAAAAGAATTATTGGAGATAGAGAATATGGTTTTAAAGTCTTTGTCTTATTCTGCTCAGGCTGTCATAACAAAATACCATAGAATGGTAGTTTAAACAACAGAATTTTATTTCTTCATAGTTCTGAAAGCTGGAAGTCTTGAGACCAGGGTATGGGTGTGGTCAGGTTCTGGTGAGAATTCTTTCCCTTTCTGGAGAGCTCTTTGTTGTTTCTGCTTATTAGAATAGCAATTTATTGGATCAGTGCCCCACCCTTATCTCATTTAGCCTTAATTAGTTCCTTGTAGGCCCTGTCTCCAAACTTAATCACATTTGGGATTAGGATTTCAATATATGAATGGGGTAGGATATATAGGGACACAAATCAGTCCAAACAATCCTATATAGTTTTTATACTTTAAAGTGTTAGTTCACAGGTATGAGAAAAATTACCCACAAACAGCATCCTGAAGAAAATTACATTTTTCTTCTCACAACTGAGATGAGGGTAAGACAGCTCACTTTTATGTTTATGACATAAATTTTATAAATTTTAAATGCACAAATGGATTTCAAGGAGACTTTGAAGATGCATATTACATATGAAGTTACATAAAATGTACACAGGAAGGGATAAACACATCATTTTAATTTAATGCGCACAACTATCTACCTACCTATCTATATCCAGAGCACAGTTATGCAGATACCATATGTCAAAATGTGCCCTGAAGCTCTTCAATTATACCATGGTTCAGATTTTGTATAGATTTATCACAACTTAAAATTATTTTTATAAATTCAAAGTTCAAAAAAAAATTTTAATTATAGAATTAACACGTTGAAAAAAATGATACAATTTTTCAAGCTGTGTTCTCTACAGTGCCTTAAAAATGACACTTAAATTGATTAGCTTTGTTTTCTAATTCACAAATAACAGTTAAGAAACATATCTAGAACTAACAGTTATGGGTGCCTTTTACTCTTTCCTGACATTTATTAGAGGTCACCTAAAAAAGTGTCAGTTTCATAGGATCAAAAGAATTGCATAGATCTAGTTATGAATTCCAGATCTACCAGTTAATTGGCTTGTGATCCCAGGTTTCTCTAAGCTTCAATTTCTCTACATATGAAATAGTAGTTAATTTAAAAAAAAAAAAGTCATGGAGCTACTGGGCGGGTCAATATTTTTTAAGACATTTATTTTAGAGAGAGAGCACACACACACTCTTGGGGGAGGGACAGAGGAAAAGAATATTCAAGTAGACCCTCCCACCCCTGACAGCAGAGCCAGATATGAAGCTCAATCCCGCCCCCCCCCCCCCATGAGATCACAACCTGAGTCCAAACCCAGAGTTAGACAGGCAGCAAACCCACTGAACCACCCAGGTGCCCCTGGGGTGAGTCAATCTTGGTAAAATCTGTTTACAGTTCCTAACATTGTGCCTTGAAATAGCAAGTACTAGACATATGTTAGTTCCCTTCTTTCCCCTCTCTCTGTTACTATAGCACTTATTTTAATAAGAAGCCCTGAGGAAGTTCAAAGCTTTTTGATCATCAAAAGTGCTCACATACACAAGCTAAGACCACCTGAGTCTGTGGCCATAAAAATAGATCCAGTTATCCAGAAGGTGTGAGTGCCCTTTATATTCTTCCAATCACAGTTTTTCTATCCTAGATAGGATGAGATCACTATCAACCTCAGCCCTTCCCAAATAGCCATCATGTCTAAATATGAGCTTCTGTTGCTCTAGGTAACTGGTGTTATAGCAGTAAAAGAAGTTAAATCAAAAGGGTAAAGGAAAGTCAAGAAGATTCTCAAAGTTCAAATCTTCTCATCCTGCTGTAGATTAAGCTCATTAGGTATTCTCTAAATCAACAGTTAATAGTCCTTGTGATACACACACACACACACACACACACACACACACACACACACACACACACACAGGTGGGTCCTTAAAAGGCTTTAGCCATGGCAATATTTAGTCGGAGAGAGGAAATGATGTTGTAGTTGTTTCAGGCAAATGAAACTATTCCCATATCATGCCTTATCTGATCTATCAAGATTTGGGAAGAGAAGGAAACTTAGCTGCAGTGTGCATTATGGAGAGAGAGGAATGAGGTTGAGCATTTGAAAGTAAGTATTTTGAATCTTTACTGAGAGTGTCTGTTATACAATAAACACTGTGCTAGGCACTGGAAATGAAATGGTGAATAAAATGGCCGTGGTCTTCAGCCCTCACACAACTTATGGTCTATAACAATGACGTATTTTTAAGTCTTTCCTGATGCTAATACAAAGCTCACTTGACTATTAAAAATGTTTCCTGCTGTTTCCCCAAATGTCAGACTCATGTCTTCTCATATCCTTCCATATGGCTCCCAGCCTAGCTCACTTCAAATCTGTTATCCACCTTCTCACACTTTTTTTCTTTCTCTCTTCCTTCCTTTCTTTTTCTTTTTTCCCCTACTGTTGGAGGAAAGTATTTCTAAATCATTTTTATTTGGGCTCAGACCAAAGTGAATCACCACTTTCTTTGGAAGTGAAGTTTCTTAAAGTCTTGCTTCCACTGGCCAATTTGCAATCTCCTTTGAGAAAAAGGATCAAAAGGAATCAAAGTCTTGATACCACAAACCATCCACTGGCCAGTTTGGAATTTTCTTTTGAGAAAAAGGATTGATCAGCAGATGTTTTGGGAGAGTTTATGTTTTAGTCTCCTTATGACAAAAGTTAAGACCTGTACTTAGGCACTCTTCCCCAATTCTGAATGATATACTATCATTTCAGAGATCCTCAAGTTAAACTAAATTTAGTGTCAGGGTCCAGCTGGGGAAGCAAATTAATAAATCTAAGGAAACTGCCTTGAAAGAAGGCAAACTACAAAAATGTTCTACTCTTCCTTGCCCCGTGCTCAAATACCCTGACCCAAATACCCTGATCAACACCTTCTCTTGGCACTATCCAACCAGCGATTTCCTCTTAATTTGTACAGTTTCTTTGAAATGCCAATCTCAAGAGCATAAATTTCCTTCTCCTGACACCCTGTGGCCTCTGAAGTGCACTCTTCTTAGGGAGAGAAGTCAGCCTGAGAGAGTGGCCAAGCTAAATGAGCTCTTCGATAGGACTTAGGGAGAATGAGTGGGTGAACAATAATAATGGATTTATTAAACAATACTGAGTACGTGTTGAGCAGCAGTCACTGTACGCGTTATGTGCATAAATACACTGAATCGCTACAACACTATGAGGCAGCTACCAGTAATACCACATTTTACAGAGCATAGAGATGTTAAACTTAGCCAAGATCACACAGCTAGGATGCAGCCTGGTGAATCTGAGTTCAGAGAGTATCTGTAGAAACTGCCCTTCATCTCTACACTACAGAAAAATGCTTTAATATAAGACTCAGACTACCTTAGTACTAATAGGTTTAAAATTATTTTTATCCTTTATTACTTGCAAGAGAGAAATTAGCCTTTGGTAACATTTTTCAGCTGTTAAGTTTGTATTAGGGCCCCTCAGCCAAAGACATTTCACACACAAAGATTTAATAACATTTGAAAAACATAGCTGATAAAGGATATGAATGCAGAATATAAAAAAATATCAAAACCAATAATAAGAAAACAAACAACCCAATTAAAAAATGGGCAAACTATCTGAACAGATTGTTCACCAGAGAAGATGCACAGATGGCCAATAAGCACAGAAAAAGATTCTCAACATCATATGCCATAGGGAAATATAAAATAAAGCCACAACGCTATATCACTACATGTCTGAATGGTTAAAAGTAAATAGACTTATCATATCAAGTGTTGGTGAGAGGATGGAAAAAAATGAAACCCTCATAAATACTGGTATTTAGTAAAATGTTACAACCATTTTGGAAAAGAGCTTGGCACTTTCTTAAAAAGTAAAGTGTACACTTAATAGATGAAGAGCTGTTCCACTCCTTGCTATTTATCCAAAAGACAGCATATATCCACATAAAGACTTGAATACAATGTTCATATCTGTTATCTGGAATAGCCAAACCTGGAAACAAACAAAATGGCCAACAACATGTGCGTGGCCAAACTAACTGTGGTGTATCTATACAACAGAATACTGCTAAGCAATATAAAGGCATGAAATACTGATGGATAACACAGATGAATCTCTCAAAATAATTATATTGAGCAAAAGAAGCCAGGCACAAAAGATCACCTAATTTATTATTCCAATTATATAATACTTTATAATGCAAAGTGATCTACATTAACATAAAGCAGAATTGGTTACCTGGAAAAGAGGTGATAAGGAGGCCTATAGGACAGAGGAATTACAGAGGCATAAGAAAATTTGGGGAGCAATGGATCTGTTCACTATCTTGATTGTAGCTCTGGTTTTTCAAAACTTATCAAATTTCACACTTTGAAATGTGAAGCTTATTGCATGCAAGGTATACCACAATAAAGGTGTCCAAGAAAATGGCAATAGCACCCCTGTTAACAAATACAAAAATACCTCTAAAATTTTCACTGATGGCGGTTTGTGACATTAACTTTTCTGGGCATATTTTTATGTATATTACTGTGGGACTCTGGGATACTCAAAATATTCTACTCTTGAGGTATAATTCTAAAAAAACTTCAATAGATCTAAAAAAGTGTTTTTGTTTGCAGGGAAGTCTTCTTTTTTGTTCTTCACATCTACCAAGTGGTTTGTCTGCTTTTTCCTGACACAGATTTGAAAAAGCCTGACTGCAAGTGTGGGAGGTGATCTTCCTGAGAAGTGGTCTCATGTATGGAATCACTTGATCAAACCGTTTCCCAGGAGATGGACACCTGGATCATTTCAGGATACTATTTAAAATTCTCAATCATTTCAGAATACCAGAGAAATCTGTTTTTCAAGGTTATAACAAAAGGAGACTTCTATTTATATCTGTAAAATCTCTTACTTGGTTCAACTTGATTTTCAACTTCTGTTTGCAAATGCACATTTCAATTCTTCTTAGTGTCTATGATTAATTCTTAGGGGTTCTGTTATTGACCACAAGGGGAAAAAAAGGTACATATATTGAGACTTGATGAGTGCCCAGTTACCAAGGTTTTTCTACCAGGGACTATTCAAGACTCAGTAAATACATTCATTACTTAAGGATGTCACCACTTTTAGATTTTCGACTGTCGCATTTCAATATTTGTCTGGGGGATTTATATAGATCAAGAGTGAACTTAAGCTTTCACAACCATTTTTTCTCCACATTAGAATACTATAAATGGAAGAATTTCTAAGATGGATTTCATACACTTTTGAAGATGCATCAGAGCTTTATAATATTCTATGGGAAAAGAACTTCGCAAAATAAACTCAAGCAAATTATGAGCATGTATTACAGATATGTTTGTATCAAAGTCTATCTTCTCAATTCTACTCTTGGGAAGTATTTGAATTCCTCAAAAATAGAGGTAATTTTAAGCAATTTTATTGTGCATTTCTTACAGTAGAATACATTTACTTTGATATGCTATTATAAATGAACACATTCATATGCATATATGTATACACACACATATATATATCCATACACTTATATACAATTAATGGCTATTAAGTGTGGTCTGTTTCTATTTTTTACCAAGCTCAGAACTTATTATAATTCAGCATGCCTATTTTTATAAGTGCATTAGTAATCAAACAAAATTTTATTTTTCACATTTCATAGGTATGATTCAATTTCACATTGTATTATATTTCACATCATGGACTCAGCCCTAGGCAGCATTTAATTGATACTTGTAATAAACTCAGAGGTTTTTATGAGCTAACAAATCCTAATCCTTCAAGATACAAGTGTAAACAGGGCCAACATTCGTGAGTCACCTAATTGTTTTTCCTCGGCTGAAAATAATATTTATTTGATCTACAGCCATATGTGTATCTGTATTTATTTACACACACACTCAAATCCACTCACATACTCCTATACACACACTAGAATACAGACATTCCATTAACTAGAATATTCATTTTTAAACAGCAAAGGATTCAAATATAATTGTATTATTTAATCAAGAAAATACATTTTCGTAATTTAAGAAATTAATTGTTGATTTTTTTCTGGCAAAAAGTATAATTCATTCTATTTTGTGGACCTAGATGCCACAAGTTTTTTTAAATTATATTGCACTTGGGAAAATGTTTATTAGTATTCAAAATACTGTGAAGTTTTAAGACTTCATTTTAGATAATTTACATGATATTAGAAACATCATGTGCATAAGAGCTACTACCCTTATACTGCTTTTTATGGACAAGCCATTAAATAATACTATGATCTTACTCCTATGCATTATCTCCCAGCAAATGATTTATCCCTATAGCCTGCTGTTCAATTTCCAAAATAGTATAAAAGAAACCAGCTACTTTTAGGATTGCACAACATCTGAGGCAAATTAGTAGGCAATCTAAGCGAGAGAGAAAAAAGGCAGTCAGGTTTGCCCCCAACCTCTTGGTGCCATGACTCCTCTAAAAGTCGATAATGTTCCCCACCCTCAGAGTTTTGGTTCTTATAGGCTTCCATTGCTAACTGCTCTTACTGTCACTGTCACTGCTACTGCCTTCTGCAACATGGAATTTTCCTAATGACTGGAGTGTGAGTTAACAGAAAGGGGAGCAAGAAAGTCAAGGGACTTGACTCCACTGTCTCTGAGTGTTAGGATTTCCTTTAAGGTTCCTGCTCCCAAGCCTCTCCTGGATCTCTTACTATCTGCACTACGTTGCTCACTTCAACATTTCAGGATGCAGTGATTTCAGACCGGGGCAATCCACAAGGTAAAAAAGGTAAACTTGCTGCCGGATCAAGCAAGCATCAAATTCTGGTATCCATCTCTGATTCACCTCCTGCTCCTTACTTTTCAGAGTTCTCAGATAGCTGAGCCATGGATTCTGTTCAAGTTTTATAGTTTTGAGTTCTTTAGGAGAAAAAATGTTAACTCCATCTTGTCTGGAATTGGAACTCCATAGTGCATATAATATGTAGTATGACTTAGAAAACATGTAATACATGTGATGTGCAGGAATTACTTTAAAAATGGTCTTTTCTGGAATTCTGAAAAAAAAAAAGTACTATATTCAGACATTGTAGAAACAATGGCTATTCCTGATGATCATCAGCTAATAGTTTTCAAAGTTTTGCCTGACCAGAACTTCTTCAGCAAAGTATATAACGCCAGATAAAATTTTAAATAATAAAAAGATAAACATACTTGTAAACATTTATGCTCTGATCTATGACTCAATTTGATATAAAATTTTAAATAAAAAATAAACATACTTGTAAACATTTATTTATGTTCTGATCTATGACCCAATTTGATATTACTGGAGTGTATAGAAATCTAAAGTGAGATATAGGCCTTCAAAACACTTTTTAAACCTATCAGGGAAAGAGTATAAACTTGCAAAAATGTGTGTTTTAGAAAAAAAAGAGTAAATCAATAGTTTTGGATAACAATGGGAAGAAAAGGCGGCGGCAGTGCATATCTAAACTGACAAACTTACAGACAAGATGTTCTCAAGGCCAGAAAAAGGGTAAAGTACATGCTTTTAGGAAAAGTGAGATTTTTGCTAAGTCTAGAAAAACTGTCAGAATATAAGAAGTGGGGAAGTAACTCCAGGTGAATATTGTGGAATGAACAAACTATGACATAGGGAAATAGAAAAACAGCTATGCTAATTTGGCTGAAGTTAAAGGCTTGTACAGGAAGTAGATGAATATGGCAGGAAAGAGAAAAACAAATCAACTATGGATGTAAGGCTTAAAAGTGTAATTTCCAGTTTACATTTATTTCTCGCTTTTATTTACCTTTTAATACTATGTAATTGGTTCAATGAATATAACTTTTCAACTGCTCAGCATTACATGTACTCCCCCCTTGGTAAGGCAAGGAGGACTATTGTTCAAGGCATCAC
This sequence comes from Vulpes lagopus, assembly GCF_018345385.1. Taxonomy (NCBI): domain Eukaryota; kingdom Metazoa; phylum Chordata; class Mammalia; order Carnivora; family Canidae; genus Vulpes; species Vulpes lagopus. The sequence goes on from NC_054828.1 coordinate 35,182,617, forward strand.
AGGGGCAAGGGGCAATGCATGGCAAGGCCAGCACAGGGACTGTACAGGCTATTGTCTGCTTCTGTTGACAGAGATAAGACTCCAGAAGGTCAGTTTGGCAGTGTCCAGAACAGCCCTGTCAAAAATAGGCCTAAGGCTCTAAGCTAGTTCCTGAATAAAAGTAGACTAATTCTAAAGTCTGAGAAAGGAATCTCAAGTAATCCCATAGTTTGGAAGCTGCTCTGACAAGTTATTGAAATAAATTATGCCCTTTGATATATCACACCAGCTACACTTAGAAGCAGAGACATTTTAGTTACGAAGGAACAGAGTTTGTTGCTAAAGCTTATTTAGGTCCTCAGAGAGGCACCCAAGATCTGTAGTATCTATGACGTGCACAAGGCCCTATCATTGCGTATGTCTCCTTTGGAGAGAGATGTGATCAACATAGATTCCATGGGAATTCCACCCTCATGTCCTGAATTCCCATGATCAGGGTTCTTATTCTTCAATCTTGATGCTAAAATTTACCCAATTTGACTGATTGGTTCCTTTCTTCTTTCCTCCCTCTCTCCCTTTCTTTTCATTTTCTAATAAATACTCTGTAATATTTTCTTACAGGAAAGACTGCATAGTCTTACAATGATTCTTTACCTGACCCGCTGAAATGTGAGACCATGATGGTATGGAACAATCTTTATCTATCCCTATAACACAATACACACAACTGTTTGAGGGTCTCCTTGATAATCATGACAAGAAATTAAAAATAAAAAAAAAAAGCAAACTCTGTGCCTTTTTCCTGTAATGATAACTAGAGAAGAGAATAAATGTAAAGAAATCACATGACTGAAATACTAAACAGCACATTGTGATAAATAACAAAGCAAGATCTTTAAACATCTGTTGTACATGATCACCCTTCCTGCAAAAGCAAAAAGCCAGACATATTGTTTACATGTTTCTTCCTTCCCTATTGATTATGTGACATTGGAAGGACAAAGAGCAAATTCAGCCCCATCTGAATTTACCAACCTCTCCTTGGTGTGATCATTTCAGGGCATTTTATGGAACTATGTCAATTTGTGACATTAAATTCCAAAGCAAATCACATAGGGTTTTGAATAATACCTTACTGTGTCTGATAACTTTTAAACATGTGCTTTCCATTTTAACACAACTGTGTTTAGAACACTGGCTTTAAAACATGGCTTTCGGGATGCCTGGCTGGCTCAGTGGTTGAGCATCTGCCTCTGGCTCAGGTTGTGATCCCGGAGTCCCAGGATCAAGTCCCACATGGGGCTCCCCTGAGGGAGCCTACTTCTCCCTCTACCTGTGTCTCTGCCTCTCTCTCTGTGTGTGTGTGTCTCTCAAGAATAAATAAATAAAATATTAAAAAAATTTTAAAAAATATGGCTTTCCTCTGTCCTCATGATGAGAGCCTCCAAAGTAATCACATTCCTTACACAGCCCATTCTTTGGTTTACTGTATCACCTTCATTCAGGTACCAACTGATTCCTAACGAGCTATTAGTTCCATGTGGATATGCAGTCAATTAGAACCAGCACTCTTTAAAAAGCAGTTCCGACTGCTATTTTGGACACAGGTGTACCGGATTCCTCATTGGCTAGCCTCTTCAAATCTTAGCATGATACCCACACGTTCCACGTATCTTTGTTTCTAATATCCCCCCAGCAACTAGTATTCTACTTTCTTGATTTTTTTTGTTTTGTTTTTGTTTTATTTTAATTTCCCTCTGGGAAATCCAATCTGGTGTTATAATCAGTGACAAAGAAAGTGCTAATTAGCAGATGAACACAATTAGTAGTTACCTCCAATGTTTTCAGGTAACTTCTGTTTCTGACATATACTTACAGTATATGTCAGCATTTTTCATTTTACACGATGCACATTCAACAAAACAGTGAAACGGAGGGAAAAAACTATAAGCCAAAACAATACAGTGTTAGCATTAGAGAGGTGGACAATTCAGGCCTTTTCTCCACCTGGGACAATGCACACTTGTCCTGCCTCCCTGATCAGTGATGCATGTTCTCTCTCAGTCTCCGGAGGATGTAAAACCTCTGCTCTTCCGTAGAGCCACTTCCTGCCATTCCTGCTCCATCACCAGGCTGACTCCGAAGTCCAAATCCTCCTCACCAGACATCCTAGCAGTATTCATGAACTGCTCTTGCCTCTATTGCAGGGTTCCCTCTTATGTAATTATGTCTGTTACATAACTTTTTCTTCATATATACTATAAACTCCAACTAGACTGGAAATAGTTAAAGGAAAAGCAATGCTGTTTACTTTTTTTTTTTTTTTGCATACACTATTGTGGCTAAAATAATGCCTTGTATTTTGTAGGCTCTCAAAACACACTTGCTGACTTGGGATCTGAGTGTCTCAAGCATCTAACACAGCGATGGAGAGATGGACTGATGGAAGGATGGATGGATGGATGGATGGATGGATGGATGGATGGAATGATGGAAGGGTCATACACTTTAGAGATTAAGGGAACCTAATAATGGCCTGATCCAGAGCCCTCATCTTTCAAATAAGGGAGACCCAGAAAGTAGACATGATCTCCATCAAGGGCAATCCTAGTTAGTACTGTTATTTTTATTTTGCACTTGCTGAGTCATCTGGATGCAGTGGTTCTCAAATCATTGTGTGTTTTAACTTTTCAAACAAATTTTACCTCTTCTTTCTAGTATATTTCACTGAGGTTATCAGGAGTCTATGCATACAGCAAGTGCTCAATATTTGTAAGAACTGTGCTGAAAACATGTGTTTTATCTCCCCCCCTCCCCCTACTACTCAGTTTCTGGGGAAAAAATGACAACTGCCCTTCTTTGTGCTCTGTACCTCTCCCTGTTCCTTACCTGGTTATGGTGAGGACTGATAACCAGAAAGAGAACCAGATGTCTTTGCAGAGATTTTTTTTACATTGCAAGTGAGGGGAGAGATCACCTCCCTAGTGGCAGAGGTGGGAAGATGTGGGCTCAAGAAGAGTAGTGCAGCCTGGGTTCTAGCCTAGGGGACAAAGTCAGGGAAGGAAAATGAAATCTCTATTCTGAGAGAGACAAAATAAGGACTGGAAAAGTGGCAAAACATTTCATGAATGCCAAGCACTCTATCATCATTCTACATAACAGCTTTTTTAAAACTCATAAAAAATTAGAAGAGCAAGGCCATTTTATGATCTAGCCTATTATGTACCTTTCTGACCATTAGGAAAAAAAAAAATGTCTGCTCCTCTAGGCTGAGGAAGTCTTCTGCCTTAGTGCCTATCTTGGTACATGTAGGGCTAGATTTCAGTCTACCTTCACCCCTCACCACATAACCTCGTGCAGTATGCAGCATGCACAAGTGTATGGTGGCTATGAATTGAGTCAGAAATAGGATTTCTAACTCAAATATGAATTCATCGCCATAGTTCCATGGATGAGAGATTCAAAGATCCCATTTGCAATATATTTTTTTTTAACCCAGGGGATTTTTTTTTTAATGCCTAATTCCCACAGTTAGTAGGTAATAGAGCTAGGATTCACACTTAGGTAACTGCAAAGGCCTATGTATTTCTCATGGAACTATTTGCATCTCTAATTATTGTGTTTGATCTCTCCCTTCTTCTCACTCTCTTTCTGTAGGTATAAGTATATATTGACTCTCTCCTCCACCTCTGTTCCACCAGTGAATGCCAGAGGCACAATCAGGTCTCTTCTACTGAAACAGAGAGTACTGTAGTCCTAGTATTTGTTCAAGGCCACTTACTTGGGTGTGCATTGCCTGCAGGTTCTCTGAAATAAGCAGAAAGAAATCACTAAAAGTGTAATATGTTACCACTTACCCTAAAAAGTTGATATCGCTTCTTCTATCCTTAGCCTTTTTACAATTTCCATTTGTAAATGAGATAAAGAGAGCGCCAGGGAGGGTCGCAAAAAAATGTCCTTTCCAAAATAATCGGAAAGCATGCCACCAAAGAGCTTTAAATAGCAGTTTGTACAGAGTTGGAAATTTCCAGTTCTGCCAAAATGAGTCTAAATTCAACAGCAACACAAGGAGCTCAATCTGCTGGGTGGGTAACACATTACCTGGATAAATTAGATTTGCATGGGAGAGGTATTCATTCTTTCAAGTTGGTAGGACAAATTTCATGCATTGGAACAATTATTTACCAAATGCTAGGGGCCTAAGAGAGATAACACAGCTTCTAAAGCAGCTGCATCTAATTGAAGGCATAGCTTGCAAAAAATCATTGATCAGGACTCCTTTGGTACATCATTATGTGCTATATTCACATTGTGAAGGGAGAATCGAATGAGACTGGCTCCTGCCCTCTGGCAGTTTGTAATCAAAGAATAAAGCAGTGTCTGCTTTTTAGAAGAACGAGAGCACTAGGAACATTTTCAGGAGAGAATTAGGCCCAGAGTAAAATGTAAATATCCAGTGACCAAACTGTGGAAAGAAGCAGGGGCTTGATTTCAGAAATAGAACAAAAACATGTGCTTTTAAACTGGGAGGGACAGAAGTAGGTAGAACAGGGAAATTTGATGAATATGGGCCACATCTGATCCAGAGAGGAGGGCAGGAAAGACAATGTAGGAAGATGTTGCAAGAGTAGAAATGTGAGGAGAAGGGAACCTCAGACTTGAAGCTCCAAATAAAAAAAACTTGATCTCAAGGTGTTTTCATTCCCTGGGGAAGCCATATATATGCATATACATACATATGTATGGAGACACACATATGCATACATATTTATGTGTGTATATACATATTCATTCATACACACAATTGTATATGGAACAGAAATGTGTCATGTCAGAATTTCTTAAAACTTAAAGCAAATATAAGTTTCTGAGGATTTTATTTATTTTATTTATTTTTTTAGTTTCTGGGGATATTAAAATATTGAGATTCTGATCCAATAGGTTAGGAATGGTACTAAGAGTCTGCATTTCTTCTAATCATCCCCTTAGATATTGAGGCTGACAGTCTGTGAACCACAGGTTGACTAGCAATAGAGGAAACTGAGGAAACAGGAAGGTGCTGTGGGAGTATACAGCAAACAATGTTACTGGGGAAGAATTCTCGGAAGATGGGATCCTTGAACTGTGCTCTGGAAAACGAGAACCAGGAAGACTTGGGTTTGCAATAAGGTTCAGTAAACTGGTGAACGAAAACTGGATTTCATTCATTCAACAAATACTCACTGAGGTGCAAGGCATCCCAGAGCAGAATTGTTATCTGAAGCTCTCATATCAATTTGATCATGAGTAAAAACAAAACAGCTGTGGCAGCAATAGCCCATGGAAGGCCATGACCCTATTTCACAGTACCAAATTTTAAAATGCTAGTACTGTTTCACCTTTGAAATTTTAAACTGCATTTTGTTTTTCAAAATAGGTTTTTAGAAATTTTAATCCTAAACTTCTGTACACACTTCTTCCCTGAATGGGCAAGCCAAAGCATTTGGGTGTTCATTCTGCCGGGCTTATATTTTGCTTGCCTATTATGGAAGGCAAATTAAGGACAAAGACCTCATTTCCATCGACTCAGTACCAAATGACCTGTTTCAAGATGAGAGTAAACAGTAGTCATGTGGGCAGCCTTTAGCTGTGCAGCAGGTGTTGACACCTGTAGCTACTTAATTCCAACCAAGATAATCACCTCTCTCTCAAGGCAGCTGGCCCATGTAAAGCACTGTCCACCACTACTAAAATTATTTGGAGATGTTAAGTCATGACTTTCTCTCAGATGATTTAGCAAGAGAAGGGGAGGTTGGGATGCCAGGGAACTACTTTGGTCAATAATGCATGTAGTTTAGGCCACACCCACTAGTACTCTTACAGCCAAGCATGGAACCGTAGCACCTGGACAGCTGGGTCCTGAGCCAGACAACATCAGCTTGCAAAGGGCACCACCTGCCAAGGGCTACATCTAGAACTGGCTGGAGAAGTGCTGTGTCAGAGGAAAAAAATGCTAAGGTATTCTCAGACAGGAAGTCACTGCATCATTAGAATTCTCTACTAAATTTAGCTATAATCAATTTGCCCCTGCAATTGATTAATGTATTATTGAGGATTTAAGGTATGTGTGTGCATGTCTGTGCACAGGCACATGACACAAGTGGAAACTCCCCCTCCTCACACCCCAACACACATACACTAAGTTCTTCCAGGTTGTAATCACTACAAATAGGTTCCCATTACACTGGAGATTAGCAGATGCTCATTACTATTTATCAAATTAGGCATAAGGAGAGCAAAGTGCTAGGGCATTAGTTCTCCCTAATGATACCACTGTGTCCTCACGCTTCAGCAACACTTCCCTCTTCCATATTTCTGAAAAACTCTATATTTCAGTCTCTGCTCCAAGGCCTTAAACAAAACCTCGAGATACAAGGCATGTGTTTTTAAGGGCCATTTAAAGCCATCTTTTAAGTGAGATAACATAGAGTGATATGCAATCATAAACTTTGAATGTTGGAATACATTGCTGGAGGTCAAACAGTTCTGCTATCCTTCAGGTAAGAAGGTTTCTGAATAATTCTGGAAAGATGAGTCCTCATTCTATTTTTAAAATTCCTCAGGGCAAGAAATTCAGGCTTTTCACTCAATAATCCAATTCTAATATATATATTTTTAAATGTCAGTGTCCATTTATTTAGTCTACTTCAACCATTGTTAATGGAACAGATACTCCCTAGGCCCAGGCTTATATGTGAAGTTTAGGACTTTAAAATTTGGAGATTACAACCCTGTCAAAAATGTGTTATATTCTTAAATGTATTAGTTTCTATTATGTATAATTTTATTAATAGTAAATAGTTACTGGCAGTTCATATACAAATCACTAAAGCTTCCCATATATCCTTTCCTGAGCATTTTCTCAGTTTGTTCTATCAAAGCATTCATCCCAGAAAATGTCAAAACATCATTAAAAAGCCCTTTTTACTATAACACCCTTCTAGGAATTTTTTTTTTCATCTGTTTTTTTCTAGCGTGTCATGGACAGGAAGGGACTTTTAGGGATGGCCTAGATGGATTAGGAAGGCAGCCAAAGGATATTTGTTGTCCTCTTTGACAAACAAGTCTGTCAGATATAGGTGGGCCAAATTCTCCTTCTTTCAAGGAGGATCAGCATTGTATAATATCACTGCAAGATGCAAGCTCTTTTTAAATAACAAGTCATGAATAAGAAATTGGGGCGGTGTTGCAGCTCTGAGCCTCATCACCAATTTTTAAAAATAGGCTGAAAGCTTAATTTCGTCAGCTATTTTCCCAAAAGACATAAAAATAGAAAAATAGCAGACATAGCAAAATAACCGATGTCTACTGTTGGGAACGTGTGAGAACAAATGACTGCCACAGCAAAAGCCACAGACCACTCCCCAGCTATAGTCTGAGAATCTATAACTCTAAGGTCCACATCATGGTCCTCCAGAGCTTTAAGAGTCTTGGAGTTGCTTCTCATTTGCCAGAGAACTATTGTCCATTAATTTGTCACTACACAGAGTAGGACCCACCCAGTGATGACTGCTAATCAATATACTACTGGGTAGCTAAGATCCCAGAGAGCAAAATAGTGAAAACCATTTGGCCTGATCATTCATTTTACAGGTGGAGAACTAAGCTACAGAGATATTCACGAACATGTCTGGGTCACTTACCTTGAACTCAGGCCTCCAATATCCTAGATCAAGGCTGGATTGAGGATATCAAGAAAATCCACTATTAAATGGAAATTGATTTCCAAAAGATATAAATAGGCTCAAGAGAAAAAAGAAGATCAGATTGCAAGTCAACATTAATGTTTAAATATTGAGAAAGATGTAGAAAATAACAGAAAGAAAATTGGCTATGGAGTCAAAACAATGGATTTAAGTCTCAACTGTGCAAAAGGCAAGTGCATTGGGCAAGTTGTTTTTCTCACCCTGAAAGTAACAAGATTATCATAGATGCTTTGGAAGATCTCTTCAGGTTTTAAATAATAATTCTTAATCTATTGTTCTTTCCTGTGTTTACCTGTAATAATGTACAGTATCATTCATGGCTCCTTTCTAGATTCTTTGGTGGCTTCTTTTTCTCCTCTTGGTCTCTGAAATATTGGGCTTTATGTAAGCTCATTCTTAGCTTCTTTTTTTCTTCTCACTTTATGTTTCTGTTTAGAATCTCATCAACTCTCAGACCCTTAGTCATAATCCATATGCATCTGACTGACTAATTAATTCCATCCTGATTTGATAAAATTGTTGTCAATTCAGTCTCAAAAATATTTCTCAAGTATTTTCTCAATTCCCATTTCTGCAGCCTTTGTTCAAAACTCTCAGTATCCTTGGAAGATTTCAATGTTTTCCCCAATCTCCTGTCTTCAGTCTTTCCCTCTTCTAATCCATCCTCCCCATGGCCTTCAAGGTCATCGTTTTATTATATGACCTGAGAATTTATTTCCTGACTTCAGATTCAAAACTCAAATTATTCTCTCCATTGAGCCTTCATTAACAGGAAAATGTCTAATAACTTTTCCAGCTTAATCTCCTACATTTCCTTCATACTTTGTGTACATACCAACCACACAAAGAATTTGCCCTTACCTAATCATACTATTTCCTGTATCACTACAAATAATTAAAGGATTTAATTTACAGAAGACTATGAACTCCAAAAGCGCATGGGTTATATCTCAGTCATTTTACATGTTCAAAGTCTGCCATGGCATTTTGCACTTAGTGGGAACTCAGTAGATGCTTTTCGATTGAATTAATTCAAGAACTTAATTGGTGAAGAAAGATGAAATGAACATGGAGTAATCCAGAAATATTTTTAAAGCAGTGAATACTAAGAATGCAAAATGCAAATTAACTTTTTCTCCACTTAATACTGTTCTCACCCTGAAACTCTCCTGTCCTAAAATAAAGGAGAAAAAAAAAACAAAAAACAAAAAAGCCTCCACAGGAAGACATCAATACATTTGTGCTAAATTCCTAGTGCTAAATTCCAGCATTTACAGCTCTGTGTATTAGTTGTCCCAGATTATAAATCCTACCCTGGCTCTTAATTATTCATATACCAAGGGATTCATTTACTGCTGCTACTGCTGCATTACAGCATGTTAATCCAAGGCCAATTTAACATTTCTTATATTTATTTTTGCATGTGTTTCATTTCTTAAGGGATTTGAAACATTTTAAATCTTTAGAAAGCTATATACTTTCATACAGTTTTCTATGACTTCATATGTTTATGTTGCTGGGTTGTTACCTAACATTCCGTTATTCCCTTATACAAGTCAGTGGACACGTGTTCTGCATATCTGAGGTAGCAAATCTTATACCATCTGGTTTGGATACCAGGATATCTTAGTAGTGAGATATACTTCCCAGATAATTTTGTAAAATGGGAGCTTCTATGGCTCTGACTAGCTTTATATTCCACAAATTTGATGCTAATTCCTAAATTCTGGTCATGTGTTTCAGGGCAATCATCTAAAAGTGAAAGGTTTCAATTGGGGAATTTTGCATTTGTATTTTCATTCTCTATTTCATAGTTATCTGTATTATTTCTCCTACTAGAAAGTAATATTTTATCTCCTGCATTTTTTTTTTTATCTCCTGGATTTTTTTTTTCTTTTTTCATCTCTTTCGCACTCTGCCAATACCTACCTAGAATTACAAACAGAATTAGAAGTTAATCATGGAAGTTTCTCAAGATATCATTTTTTTAAATTTTTATTTATTTATGATAGTCACACAGAGAGAGCAAGAGAGGCAGAGACACAGGCAGAGGGAGAAGCAGGCTCCATGCACCAGGAGCCCGACGTGGGACTCGATCCCTGGTCTCCAGGATCACGCCCTGGGCCAACAGCAGGTGCTAAACTGCTGCGCCACCCAGGGATCCCTCAAGATATCCTTATGGACATCGAATTATCTATTCTGGAAAACAGCTCAGTAGGCAGATTCATCACTGATGGAATAGTGATAAGAGCTGACCACTAATGGAATAATAGGCTATAAAATATTTCTAACTTTCCACAATTCTTTTATGGGACTCTCTCTCATATTCTCACTGTGAAATCCCTAAAGGAAGGGCCCATATTCCATTCAATCATTCATCAAACATGCATAAATATGTCTCATCTACTAGTTACTATGGTAGGCTTTGAACATGACATACTGAATACAACAATGACATCTTAATTTATCTCTTTATTTTAGATTAGAGCTTTGAAAACTATTCTTAAAACCACCAGGAGACTTTCCAATAGCTTAAGATAATGATGGCCCATAGGGTACGTTTCAGAAAAGTTCATACTTCAGTCTTCTCTTCTCCAAAGCTTCCCTCACTGCATTGTAGGGAAAAATCATTTTTTCTGCCCCACTAACTTCTAATAACAAAGATTTGGAGACCAAAAACTTGTAAACCAAGCAAATAGGCAATTATCAGATATTTGATGCGCAACTGCTATGTATGGTTCATTCATTTACTAGTCAAAGGTTGGTTGAGAATGTCCTATGTGTCAAGCACCAATCCAGGCACTGTACCACAGACAGCTGGGGATAAACAAGCATAAAGTAAAGACGTCCTGTGCTCAAAATATGTTAGCCTAGTTTCCGTCTTCCCACTCTGCCAACTGGAGACACACTGAATGCTATTTAATCATTACCACACCCAAGTCCTCCAAAGGAAACTACGTGTACTCTTCAGACAGCCCCAGTTTGTCAATTTTAATAATCTTTGATTTAAAGAGAAGGAAAAATACACCAAAAGGAAAATCCTCTTATCTATACTCTCAAGCCTTTGATGAAATGTCAGATTATTAACGATGCCTCATTTAATGAGTATTAGCCTAATTACCTGGAATGGAGGGGCTGTATTTGGATAGTCCAGGACCTGGAAGAAGTTTTCCATCATAAAGAACTGCCATCCCTTACTGGGGATTATTGATTCTGCTTCTGCATCATCACAAGCATGCTGTGCTGACCAAGCATGTCCCATTTAGGATATTTTCCATCCGCACATTGGGCTTGATCCTGCTTTAGGTCTTTTTCCTCTTTCTTTCTTTCTTTTCTTTCTTTCCTTTCTTTCCTTCCTTTCTTTTCTTTTCCTCTTTCTTTCTTTCTTTCTTTCTTTCTTTCTTTCTTTCTTTCTTTCTTCCTCTTCCTCTTCTTCCTCTTCCTCTTCTTACTTTTTTAATTCCTCAGGCCCTGAGGAACAGTGAGAGTAAGCTTGTGGGTTTAATAACAAATGTAAAAGCTCAGTAAAATGGAATGTAGTATCCAGATTCCTCAGCTTCCCTAGAGCAAGATAATATTGCTTTTACAGATTATGTAACACTGCTTTCTTTGTGCCATTCTTCTGTTGAAGGAACAACAATGACTTTCCATCATTTATTAGCTCATGTTCAAATATATCCATTCTACATCTGTGGCCTTTGTATAACCTCAACCCGCTCTACCCATTTTGATTATCTTTTGCTACACCCTCTACTTTGGAAATCCCACTTTCTCTCTCTCTTTTTTTTTTAAGTATAGCTAAAATTTGTTTCTGTATTCCTTCTTCTCTTAACTCCATGTAGCTTGAATTCCTATAGCATGATATATAGGTTTCATACCTTTTAGTACTAAATTACTTATTGTCTTTGAACTATGTAGAGAGAATCCACCAGAGAATGGTGAATTGGATTTTTTCTTACCTTTACCTAAGTGATCTAATAATGTTCTTTTACTTTAATCCAGTGATTCAACCCTGAAGTATTTATACAAAAGAAATCAGAAGAAGAAGGTTAATGTTTGTGGATGTTCATGGCAGCTAGAGGTGGGTGCTGGGGCTAAATTTCCAACATTAAGGGAATAGCAATTAAATTATTGTGTATCAAATCCAAGGATTATTAGGTTGACATTAAAATTATAAAGTTTAACATGGAAACTTCTAAAATTTAATATTAAAGAAGCAGAATAAGAAGTTTGATTATTGTTTATGAAGCTACATCTTATATGTCTATATAGAGAGAAGAAATGGAAAGGATAAAAAAATAAAATAAAATTGGAAAGTGAATATAAGTTCTTTGAGGGCAAGGATTTTTATCTATTTTATTTAGGGCATAGTCCCAAACCCTAGAACAATGTTTGGCAAATAAGAGATCTTTGATAAGTATCTGTTGAATGAATGAATACGTATTATGAGTGGTAGGACTATAGGTGATTTATCTTCTTCTATTATTTCCTTTTCTATTATAATGATATCTGTGGGGGAGGAGGGAAGGGTGAACATGTGGGGAAGACATAAGGATAGATGCTTTTTAAACAAAAACATAACATTGATTATTACATGGACACTCCTGGGGTAACCCCATGGAGTGAAGGAAAGAGAATTCAAGTTATAGTGACTCATATTACCTTACTTAGTTCTCACAGTAATCCACTGAGGTGGGTGTTATTGTCATCTTTTTACATGTGATGAGACTTAGACACAGAGAAGCAAATTACTTCAAAGATCTTGTAAGGATAAAGTACATTTTTAAACGGTGGGCAAGGGGCAGAGGTCAGAGGAGGTACACTGCCTGACCTCTCTAGGCTTACTCAATGCATAAAATAAAATCATTTAAATTAGGGGAAAAAAAACCCCACTTTTGTAAAAGCAGCTCAGTCCCTTGAGTAGTATTTAGGTTAATATACCATTCCTCCTCTAATACTTGAAATTATGACTACCATAATTGATAGCAAATGCAGTGTCAAGGCACTGAATTGTGTTGTCTCAATTTAGGAAACGGCAATCTTCCGTGTATTTGAATGCTGATGGATTGTACTAAGTGATTGGATTTAAAGTGAGCAGAGAAAGGTAATCAGCATTACAATTTCATGCGAGGATGGCCTTTTTATCCTTCTATGTGTGGAAGTAAATGACAGTAATGGGATCTCTTTATTATTTAGTTCATCTAAGTGTTCTCCTCTATCAGCTTCAGATCAAAGAAAGACAAAGGTTTAATCTGTGTGGAGGATGCTCAGTGGAATGCTTTACCAGCTTGAACTGCAACTGTTTCCATACAAAAGCCAAGGGTTACTTGGGTGTGAGAGACTGAGAATGAGGGGCTGCGGGGTGGGTAGAGAGAGGTAGGGAGGGCCTGGCAGATGGTTAATAAGCAACATTTTTTAGTCTCTTAGGAATTGCTTAGACTTGTTTGTGTCCAAAGATTAACTGTAGAAATACCCATGGTGGTAACCTTCTCAGGTCATTCTGTCTGAGGAACTCTAGAGGTTTAGATCCTTTTGCAAAATTAGAGACTCAGTTTGAAAAATAATAGGCACTGCTATGGGCTGCTTATTTGTGCTTCTCCCAAATTGAGGATATGTTGAAACTTAATTCCCAGTGTAATGGTAGTCGGAGGTGAAGATTTTGTGAGGTAATTGGGTCATGAGGGTGGAATCCTCATGAATGTTATTACTGCCCTCATAAAAGAGACCTCAGAGTGATCTCTTCCTCTCTTCCTCCTTGGGCCATGGGAGGACCCATCTAGAAGACATCAGTCTACAAACCAGGAAAATTTGTGTCTGTTTGGTACCTATAGCATCTTTAGTGACTAGAACGTTGCTTGGTACATAGCTTAGGCACTTGATATACTTTGGTTGCATGACTTGAAAAAAGCAATTTTATATTTTAGTGTGGGAATTCCAAAGAGCCAGGAAAAGAAAATTCATCAAGTTCTTGTAATTTCATGGTTTCTTCAGGATAGCTGAATTTCCTGAATAGCTGAGGATGAATTCATGAAATTCCTATTAACTTTAACTATCTTTGAATAGAAATCTAAATAAACAGAGAATATGCAGCTGTTTTTCACTGTAAGTTGGATCAAGTGAAACAGTGTTTAACCAATGTAGGTTGGTATATAAAATTAGCTATTCAGATTTTCCTGAGGGGTGTTTATGTGAGTTTTGTTCCCTTGCAAAGGGTTGTTTGTGATCTTGATACCACAATACTATTAGTTGTCTCTAATTCCTTTGTCTCCTCTTTTCTGTCATGCCATGAGCTTACTCTGAACTACTATGTGATCCATGTCTGTAACAGCTCATCCCGCCACATACCTGCCCCTCCTCCATCATTTGCTGTCTTCATACAGTTGGACCAATTTTAAGGGATTTGTGTGAAATAATACAGACATTACATAAGGGCTCAAGTGCCACTCATGAAATTAAGCTCCAGGTAATACTGGGTTTTTGTCTACTTCTAGATTCTTAACCATATGCTAGAAAGGAGAGATTGAAAGATTTGAATTATGAAGAGGTGAGGAGTTACTATAATTTGGGTCATGTGGTACTTTGGCCCCTCAAATCCCACCTCCTCATGTGAATGGCTGCCTTCTCTATCTGTGCGTCGGCAAACCCTATGCAAGCAGAGCTAGACACATCATGCCGCATGAAAATATGTGCAAAAGTGGAAGGACACCAATTAAGATCCTGATTGGAAAAATTCTGCTCTTAAAATGTGCCAACAAAAGCTCCATAGCCCCTTAGGACAAAGTTCCATCTGAAGATACATTTCTGTTGAAACAGCAAATGGTGAAATATTTAAAAAAGAAAGAAAGGAGGGAGAAAGCAGTGTACTCTAATGGTTTTAAGAATAATGCAAAGGTCTATGATACATCTTGAATAATTCACCTGACCTAGATTTAAATAGTATAGGTAATTCATGCAGCAATAGACATTTGGTTATTTAACAAATGTTCTTATAGGGGCAAGTAATACATTTGTAGTTTCAGTTCTGTGCTGTGTTCAGAGCCTCAGTTCTACTCTACTTTGGGGGGATATTAGCCATGTAATAGTATGGGAAGCAGAGTTGTTTGTTTGTTTGTACTGTCTCCAAAATAAACTGTCAAGAGTCACAGCCCTGACCATTATGCTGGGTCTCATAATGGGTCTCAGCTTCCTCATCAGTAAAATAATCCCTCAAATCTCAGGGTCAAAATTCCGTAACACATTGCTCCTGAATGGAAGGACTGAATAGGAGTTTTGGTTCCACCCAGTAGAGGGCAGTGTTACCTAGACAAGATCTCAGCTTGAGTGCAGGACAGATGGAGCAATGGAAGCGGAGTTCAGAATAGAGAATGGGTAGTTACCTATCTCTCAGTCTTGAGTCACCAGACCACAAATGCTTCTCCACAAAATAGCAATTTCAAGCAAGTGTAGAAATGCACTCCTCCTCAATCATTTGCCACTATTCCCAAAATGGACACATTACTCATTTCTACTGGAATATGAACAGGAATTTAAACTCCTGCAATCTGTGTTGTTTTCTGAAATTTAAAGTTTGTTCTATGAATACATTCATTTATATAAAATACAGCAGCTTGTCTATACATATTGAGCATTTAAAAATTACAGTTGAAAGTGGCAGATTTCTCTCCTGCAAAAATATTTAAGAAGTATTTATAAAGTTTGATTATGTTTAATACCATGCTAAGAGAGGAAAATTTAATTGTACTTTTTAATACACAAATAACAAAAGTCATTGGCTTGTGGCATATAGATAGTTTCAAAGTTCTAAGTGTCTAATCCATAGTCGCAATACTGGATGAAAATCTGAATCTTGACCGATTTACAAAGTTTAGAGAACGTCTTACATTACAGTGGGACACAAAAGCTGGCTAAGGATGCAATATCTAATAGCCAGATCTGTCTGGTGGGGTAAGATTGATGTACATAAAGTAAACTAGTAGCAGGATTAGACTGTTTAAGATAAAATAACACAATTAGGTAGTTTACGATGATATCTGCTCAATACAAATCATAACTCAATAAGAGGTATAAACAGTATTGGTTGAAAACAGACTAAACAGAGGAATCAAAACATCAATATGAAAAATGGAGATGTCTTCATCAAGGGTGTACCATTTAACAACAACAAAGAAAATATTAGGCAATGCATGTAAAAATATGTTGAAAGGTCAAAGGCACGACTCACGCGTAAGATACTATTGTTACCATTATTACAACTTTGGGATTCATGGTTACCCTGAAACCCTGTCCTTGGTGACCTTAGATAGGCACTTTGGTACAACCTGCCAAGTTCTGCTGCTTCTTTGATCTTCATTACTGACAGAGGGCTTACTTTTTTTTTTTTTCTTTCAATATAAATACCTAAGCCTAAAAGGAAGGAGTTAATTCAAGAATGATGTAATCCTACCTGAGCCACAGCATTGTGCCTGGTGCAAGTTGCAGCCTAGAGAGCAACCATCTGTCTTTCTGTGCAATGCCCCACCCATGCTATTCCTGGCTATGAGACTGTTCCCTCTTAGGGGGAGTTAACAGTTTTTCAAATCAGGAGAAAGCCTGGCTACTTGAGAGAAAATAAAATCATGCTCTCCCCTCCCCACTATCTTTTGCCCGTAGCAACTCTAAGTGCAATAAAATGTGAGAGTGGGAGCGAATTGCTATGGCAACAAAGTGTACTCTAATAATGAAGATGGTATCTAACAAGCAGGAACAGCTAGAACTTTAAGGGAAAGGGAAAGGAAGTGCACTGTGAGGAAGGAGGAAGGAAAAAAAAAAAACATATGGACTCTCAAGTTTTCTATTCTTTAGCCTACATATACTGGCTCATTTAGAAAAGTTGAATTTCTGCTCTGGCCAATTTTTTCCTAGGGAAATTTAGTATCTAGTAACTTCTATATGCAGGCAGAAGAGATGAGCCCATCTAATCCAGGAACATGGAACATGTACAACTGTTCAGGTGATTCACACAGGTCTGTGTATCTAGCCCTCTCTTCACAGCCCAGCTTTCCAGAGCTTGGTCCCACTTTGTGGACACTGTACTTCTCTTCACCACCGCCAGCTGGATAGGGGCAGGGAAACAATACATACTCATCATGCCTCGTGTGAATACGAGTAAGAGAAACCTCATTTAAAACAGAGGTGGGGGGAGGACTGAAGAGGGTACTCTCACATTCCTACAGCTCATGGCAGCCTGCATAAGCAGCAGGGGTGGGGGGGGGTGGGGACAGAAGATCCCTCCCCACCTCAGCAACGAAGCACTAACCACCACTTGCAGCCAATAAGAAAAGGCCACAACCCCCAAATCTTGTTCTTCTGTAGTAGTCAACTTCACAACAACCTTCCACAGTTTACCCCTAAAGCCCAATGAAAGCTTCCCTTCCCTTTGTCTTGTTGAACTTGCCTACAGTTCTTCCATAGTTTGTTTGCCCTAAATTGCTATTCTGGAATAAACTCAGTTTTGCTAATAAAATTACTGGCTGTTTTACTTTTAAGGTTAACACTAAAATGAACATACAAGTCAAGGACTTCTAAGGAAAATAAAGAGGGGCCAGAAAGAATCTGACACTGGTTTAGAGTACACTGAATTTGTTCCACCTATTCTCTTTTTTCCTTTTTTTAAGGTTGTATTTATTTATTTGAGAGAGAGCGAGCGAGAAAGAGAGAGTACAAGCAGGGGGAGCAGCAGAGGGAAAAGGAGAAGCAGACTCCCCACTGAGTAGAAAGCCCAATGTGGGGCTCAAATCCAGGACCCTGGGATCATGACCCGAGTAGCAGACGCTTAACCAACTGAGCCACCCAGGCGTCTCCCACCTATTCTTCCAAAAATTTTTAAATTAAGGAATTCAGAATTTGCTAGGCTAAGCTGCAAAATAAATTAACTCCAACATTTTAGTGGTATAAGTACCAAAGGTTCATTTCTCATTCACAGTAGAGAGGAAAGCTCAATCACACCCATAGAGGAAAGCTCAGCTCCATGTATGCCTCTTTCTGGGAGTTATGATGGATTTTCTAGGTTGTGGGGGCATGGTGAAGAAGAGTATCTGAGGGTCTTGTTTCAAAATGAAATGCTCTGATCTCAAAGTGACACATGCCACTCATGTCACTTCTGCCTATAATCCATTGGCTAGAACAACCCTATCCAATTTTAAGAAGGGAGCAATGACTGACAATCTCCCCATGGGTCTGGAAAAAGTAAAGTAGATTTACTTTACTAAAAGTAGATTTACTTTACTAATTATGGTAGTCATATGAGGCTACCATAATTTAAGTGCACCAGGGTTTTTTATATAGGATGTATACAACAAAGCTTTTATCTAATATACATGTTTATATTCCTTTGGAATGTGGTAAGCCATTGTCTTCTATAAAAACTGTCTTATTTCCTACAAGAATGTGTGTGTATGAGGACCCAGAAGCATAAGGAGAAGGGCAACTTAATCATTTGGACTCCTACTCAAAACTGAGGGGTTGATTGACTGCCTAGTGGCAAGAGTCCAGTGGCAAAGTTGTGCAAGGGTGTTAGTTTAAGCTTTGTCATCAATCTGAAGGTGAGAAGATGGATTGAAGGTTAAGGTTTCTCAAAATCAGGAAGCTCATGATGGTTGTTCGTGACTTGATCTCTCAGATATTAGTTCAAGGTGCTCCCCATCTTAAAACAAAAACAAACAAAAAAAAAAAAACTAAAACAAAGCCTGCTTTCCTCCTTTCTCTTTAAATTCTTCAAACTCAGCTCAAGCTCCCTTTCTATTCACTCCATTCGTTGAACCCCCATTGCACTTATAATCAGCATGTGTTTCTTTAAAAATTTAAAGGTTCTCTAACATTCCCCTTTTTCTCCCCACCCAACATAAGCCGTGTGTTGATTGTGACCTTACCTTTTGCGATCTCTTTTAGCACTTAGCACAGTGCTGTTACAAAGTTGGCAGACAGTACATATTTATTGATTATGCCAATAATTGGAAAAGGAAGAAGAATTTTTATCGAGAACAACGGACCAGGCTAATGCAAATATACTTTGGATAACTATGTTGTCACTGAAAGCTTTATTTTAAAAGACGGCTCTCTAATGTGGAGTTGACTGCCAGTTCAGTTCCTTTAAGCCCGTTCCAATGAGGTGGGAAAGGCGTCAAGAGAGAGAAAGTGAGTAGTGATGAGAGCAATATGGTGTAGGGAAATGAGAATTGGATTAGAACCTGGAGCTTGGACTCTATTATTGGCTCTGCTACGTAATAGCTTTGTAAAGAAGGCCTCAAAATCTTCATCTGTGTAAAAGGAATTACCTTGCCCACTGCTCAGAATGCTGTGAGAATTGAACAAAATCATGTAAGTAAAAGGAGTCTAAAACTTTTAAAATACTTTACAAATATAATTTTAAAGTAGGGTCATTAAGAAAGACCCAACTAGTATCTAATGTCTTTTGTGCTCTCAGAGCAATTTTAGGAAGCGTAGGGGATATGTGATAAACCCCTGACAACACATGTTCTGAACCCTTTGAAAGCCTTGTATCTAATCAGCACAAGGTCCTGTTGCTAATTGCAGGGGGTTTCTCCCTGGGCATCAAGTTCAGTTTGTAAAGCGTTATATTTATAACTTTCTGAAGCCTCAGTCCCTCTCAGAATCCCAGGAAATAAGAGTGTGATCTGATTGTGACTATAGACTGCAGGTTGATACTGCCAGGCTGGTGGTGATTTCTAACAAAAGCAAAACAGCAGGTATCACTGAGAGGAGAGCACTAAAGCTTTCCCCATCTCTAAGAGGACCCGCTTCCCCTCCCTTCTCCTTTTCCTCCCTTCCTCTCTTCTGAAGAGGAAAAGACCTTGGCTGGAGCCAGAACAAATCTGCTCACCAGTAAAGGCAGGAACTGGCAATGCTGGGGAGACAGGTTACCGGGGGCTCTGGCAGTGAAGAGAGAATTACTCATGGCAGAAGTTCAGATGGGGTTCAGGACAGGTGGATAGGAAATGATGAGAATTCCTTATGAATGGTAGGGATTCTGTACAGGAGCCATGGTAATAGGTGAGCCCAGCATCACATGCCAAGAGGAGCGTGGGAAACAAGGCCAACCCAACACTAATGTGGTAACAGGAGGCCTGGGTTTGAGTTGCCATCCCAGCTTTATTAGCTCTACCCTTAGCTTCTCTGAACACTAGTTTTCTCATCTGAAAAATGGCAAAACAACAAAACTAAAAGCTACTTTAGAGCTTTGGTATAAGAATTAAATGCAAATGCTTAGGAAAGGACCTTTCTTTTAATAAGAGTAATCAGTAGATCATGTGTAATTATGAGAAGACTTCATGGAAGTTTCCTGTACCTCCTCAAGAGATCTAGGAAATGAGGATTTTGAATGATCGTGATCCAGGACAGAAACAGACTTGGGTGAAAGCTGAAGAAATTATACCTCAGTTCATCATGGACCTAATGCTCAACAATGAGGAAGGTAGATTTAGTCCTGTGACTGCATCATGGAAATTCTGAGACCATGCTTGGGAGGATATTCAGCAAATGATCATGTTGGCCCTGCAAAGCTAGCCACATCCTAATCCCTAGAGCCTGTGAACATGTTGTTTTATATTGCCAAGGGGGATTTAAGGTTGCAGATAGGATTATGCTTAAAATAGGATGATTATCCTAGATAGATATCAAGTAGACCTGATGTAATCAAAAGAGTCCTTAAAAATGGGGAAGAGAGGAAGAAACGTAATGACAAAAGCAGACCAGGAGTGATGCAACGGGAAAACAAAATCAGAAATTGCTGGCTTTGAAGATGAAGAAGGGGGAACAGAGGCTATGGAATGTGGGCAGCTCCTACACACTAGAAAGGCAAGAAAACGATTTTCCCTCAGTTCCTTTAGAATGAATGCAGCTCAGCCCACACTTTGATTTTAGCCCAGTAAGACCCACCCATGTCAGACCTGCAACCCATAGAACTGCCAGGTGATAAATCCGCATTGTTCTAAACCAGGAAGTGGGTGGTAAAATGTATACCAGCAATAGAAAACAAATACTCAAGATATTTGACACTAAATAAGGTCTTTTGAATGCTAATATCAAGAGTTTGCACATCAGAAAGGTGAGTGTCTAAATGAAACAAAGAATTCAGAGAGTTAATATAAACTGTAAAGCAGACATGAAATTGCCACTTTTAACATCTGTATTACAGTTTAAAAAAAAAAAAAAAGATTAAATTTGAGAGAATCAAGAATCTCCCTCTCTTCACTGAGGCCCAGGTAGTCTTTTTAGAACATCAATCTGACCTTGACAAGCCCTTGCTTAAAATATCCCTTGTGGACTCTGCATTGCCAAAACAATACATTTAAATTTTTATTTCTATGATTTTTTCTTATTTCTCCAGCTCCATCTCTTTTAACTGTTTCACATGTAGACTACACTCTCACCATATCAAATACATTCCTGTTATTGAAAGTGCTGGGCTTTCTATGTCTCTGCATATATTGTGTTTCCACTTAAAATGTTCTTTGTCTTCTTTCATTTGCAAACTTTGACTTTTCTTTGAGTTTAAATAATACTCCTTGAGGAGCACATTTCTGCAGTTCTTTTCTCTAAGAAGACAGACATCTGTTAATCTTTTGGCTGATTAAATCCAAACATCCTAACCTTTCCATTAGCACCTTCCTCACCTTTTGGGAAATTCACCATTGTGTATCATATTTTGGGAGGAGGGATCCCAATGACCGCTTCTCAATGTTCCCTCCCACTCTTAAAACCTGAAGGCAACAGGCCAAACTGTCCTTGCCCCCACACCCTATAGCCCAAGGACAACTATGTTATCTAAGATTGATCAAGCTCCCAGTACCCTAGTTTCCAGCACACTGAATTTTGATTGAGTGAAGCAAAGTTGTTCACAGATCAGATCGACTGTAAGGGGTACAATGGCCAATAGACTAGATATTCTTCTGCAGCATGGTCTTTGCATGCTTGATTCCTGCCCAGTTTTCAAGCTTTGTTCTCCAGCCTTCTACCTTGTCTTACCATCTTTCCATTATGTTTCTCCCAACAGCAAGCCAGAGTCCATTTTGGTTCCTTCGAAGTCCTTGCTGATAAATGCTCCTTCCTCTGGGCTCCCATACTGTTTGTGTACATATTATACTTGTTACTTTTACTATTATGCTTTATTTGGTTGTTCATCATTATGATGGGTTGGAAGCAGCTCTGATCATCTCGTGGCCAAACTGGATACAGAAAAGTTTTGCTTTCTCTGATCGATCCAGTTAGATTTTTTTCATAGAGAATGACTCTTGGAATTTTTAAATATGACTTTAAAGGGGCATCTTGCAGAGAAAAATCACATTCACTCAAGCAGATGTAGTGTGATTAAGCCTAGAAAGGAAGCATGATATGATCTTTGGGGTCAATCAAGGATGGGTGAGATAATAGAACAGGGAGACAGGGAATCATGAGGCAATAAATTGAAGCATAGGATATTGAGCTTAGATTTTATGTTCATGTATAGCTGCAAAGAAAGACCTGTGAAGTTTTCTGTGGTATATAGTAGGATCATATTAAAAAATTAAGAGCCCCTAAACACTGAGAAGACTCTGAGACAAAGTCTGATGTTTACAAAAATATGAAGTTGTTGGGGCACCTGGGCGGTTCAGTCAGTGAAGCATCTACCTTCAGCTGAGGTCATGATCCCAGGGTCCTGGGATCGAGCTCTCCTTCAGGCTTCCAGCTCAGTGGGGCATCTGCTTCTCCCTATCCTTCCCCATGCTTGTGCTCTCCTTCTCATAAATAAATAAATAAATAAACAAACAAATAAACAAACATTTTAAAAATCAAAAAATAAAAAACTGAGGAAACTACGAAATAAAATAAGAAAATCAAACAAAAGTTTGAATTTTCCTGAGACAATTTCTTTCAAAATCTGAAATATCAGTATTCTGAAAAAAATATTTGTTTTGTTACCTCTGAACTGTTCATTCTTTCATCACTATCTCAGTTGATCTATTCCTGGTCTAGTAACTACATATGCTGCACATTTAATGAATAATAAAACCCATGGACTTGACCTCCTGATGAAATAAAGAAGTTTGCTTACATAACATGTCAAGTTCTAGTTACTGTTGCTATTTTTATTGAGGAGGGTATAGGGTTGGAGACTAAGGGATGGAGCTCACCTAACCTCATTTTCTCATCCTATAGCCTAATGGCTGTCTCTAATTCAGTCATAGCTCAAGAAAGATAGATAAGGTAAGTCTCTCATGAAGCTGTTTAATAAAGAAATGTTTGTGTTCTCATGGTATAGGTAGCAATATTCTTTTCAAATGGTATCTGTGGAAAGAATTTTTCTGTACACTCAGAATGAAAGCATTCGAACTGTGAATGCAGAAAGCACATTTCACCTCAGGTGTTAAGACATTTGAATCAGGACATGTCCTACAGAGTAGTTGTGTGATATCAAATGCTTTTGGAGAACTCTCTTGAAGAGTCTCATTTACTGCACAGTTCTTCAGATGGGTTATCTTATTTTTAGCTTATTTCCTTACAACTTTTCATGAAGAAAATGCCACTATTTTATAGAAGCAGAATTTAAAAGGTGGAAACTATTTATCTATTACATGGCCACCAAGCCTCCTAAAGCCTCCCGATGTTAACTTATGTACTCTGTCAAGACAGGAAGACATGGATAACATTAAAATTGGCCATAGATAAAGTACCCACATTAAAAGTTTCCTTTCTACCTCTGAATTATTGCTAATACCTATTAATGGTGGAGAAGCATTACTAAGGTCACAAGCTATATGTGTGTGTGTCTGTGTGTGTGTGTGCGTACATGTGTATGTTTATGTGATCAGTGGTATGACACCTATCAGAGGCATTCTGTGCACACATTCTAGTTGAACAGTTACAGAAGGACTTTATAAATCTTTCCCTAAATGCAACTCAGCTATCAAACACAAAGTACAAACAGGGGTATTACTCTTGCTCGTGCCAACTATACACCTAGTTCTGTGCTTGGTAGTCTTTTCAGGTTCCCAGTGGACACCATTCGTCTCAAATTATGTAGCTTAAATGTACTAGATGTTCCATTTGCCTGCCTCCACAATCACCTCCCAAATTTTTTAGATTTACTGGATTTTCCTGCAGCTACATGAAAATAACTGTTTCCTTACGCAATGATTGAGCTTTTAGTCCTCACCTAGCCAGGAACTAATTCCTTAATAAGCTATGCCTGCAGTAGTTTCTAAAGCAAGAATGCCAGGAACATTTGTTATCAAATGGAACCCTTACCAATCATTAGTTGCTGTTAAGCCACAATTACATCAGTTTTCTACATGTTATAAAATCATTTTGGCATAACTGATGCTCAGGGAAATTTTGTACAATCTCTTGCTTTTTTTATTTTTTCAAGGTGTAAACTGATCCTGGGCGTGCTGGTGACCTTTGTTTTGCCTATTATTTTGTATACATATGTTTAAAGAGGACATCAGTATTATGGCTTACAAATGATTCCAGCTTTAATTTGTAGCCACTCTGCACTATACATAAAGAGAGAGATATCTGGGTAGATAGAAATATCTAAATAGTTTATTGATTGTGTATGTACAGAATATAAAAATGAAGGCTAATTAATTGAAATGGTTTACATAAAGGCAATACCCATTTACCCAATGCTTGATGTTTTTGGAACCTCAGACAGGCTGCAGATTTGCATCCACTCTTTAAACGTATAGAAACTATTTGGCTGGCATATCAGTTATTACTAAATGTTAAGTTATAAAGATCTGAGAAGAGCTTAATACTCTTTATTTCTGATTCTGCCACAAGAAAAAGTGAAAGATTTTGTGCTATTGAGAAAGGAAAGATAAGGCGTTGAAATAACATTTTCCCACAATTTCTTCCTATAAAATGTTTAGGTTCTGAAGACTCTCCTATGTGTTATTTGGTGCAGTATCAATAGGGCAGCTAAATATCTGGGTTATCTCAGAGCAGCCCCAGTTAAGGTCAGTGCCCCTATGTGAACAGAATAACTTTTCACTTCCAGAAGCATCATGGTTTGAATGACACATGATATTAACCTTCTATATGTTAATGAAATTATTTAAACATTTTATATAATTGGTGGTTTTAGTCGTGTAATAGGGAAAATATTCACTCTAAGCTCAGTCAGCAGGAATTTTTTATCATCTATCCTAGGCTCACAGGAAATGCTGTGGGTACACATGACATGATTCTGTCACATGAGGAATTTGCAACCTTTGTGTTCTTAGTCCAACATAACAAATTTAACAGTATTCTGTGAAAGAAACAAATACACTAACGGTACTCAGCAAATATAAAATGCTAACAGTGAAATGCCACAACTTTCCTACTTTATAACCTTGAACAATTTACTTAGTATTGCTAAGCCTATTTCTCCATCTATAAAGTGGAGGCAAATATAGGATCCTATTTAGACAACAGCAGTGAAGAGTCAATGAAATAAAGTCTGTAAATTGCTGAGCACAATTCTGGTCATATGATCAAGCTCAGAAGATGCTGACCAAAAATAAACCAAGGGATGAATTAAGTAATCACCACCAAACAAATTAATATGTGTGTAGAAAGGAACGAGGGTGGGAGCAAGAGAAGGGGGCAAGCATCCATTAAACATCTATGTGCTAAACGGTTTTATATTCTCTCTTCTTCTCCCTGTATTACCCTCCCCCATCCCTCACTTTCTCTCCCCACCTCACATCCACTGATCCCTCTCTTTCTCCCTTTCTCTGCCATTTACCTACTCTGGGACCTGGGGGTAGATTAGTCAGTCTATTTGTGCCTATTTCCTCAGGTCTACAATGGGGAGAAATGATAGTAAAATAGCTATGAGGATTTAATACATGCAAAGCATTGGTGCATAGTAAATACTCATTAAACTTTTGTTTTTGCTCTTTCATTTAGCTATTATTGCCTGAAAGGCATAGCATGTTAACGGGTACAAATGTAGACAGTGCTCTGAGAAAAATGTGTAGACCATATTGTATCTTTCCATTACTGAGGGTTTTAAAAAAGGAATGATTTGTCCGAGTGAAACTTAGATTCCTTTTTGGGATTCGGTCCTGTATTCTTTCTTTCAGTGAGCATGATTCTTCACCATATAACTATTTAGTGATTATTCACCACATGATTATTTGCCACAATAACAACAACAAAAGCAAATAAACAAAAAAAGCCTCCATGATGTGATTTAGCCAGATTTACCTATTAAACTTAAGACAACTTAAGAGGTACCTTCAAGGCCAAATCCAAATGCTTATAATTCAGAATGTTTCTTCAAAAATATTCACGAAAATATTCATATAAGCAGTGCTTCAGTAACTGAGTGTTCTTTATAATAAGCACCTATTCCTCCTAACATGCCTTAAAAGGAAAATTGATGCTATTATTCTAGTTCAAAAGATAATGAGACAGAGGGAGGTGAATTGTCTGGACTAAGGTCATACATTAAATCAATAGCAGAGACAGACACAGAATGAAAAGTAAAAGTAAACAATTTTTTCCCCCAACAATAGCAGTACTTCAGTTCAAAGACTATTACCTTTCATTGCCTTGACTTTAAGTTTTGGTACACTGAATTGCTTTTGAAAGCAGCATGCTTTATACTATTCTCCCTACTTGAATGAGTTTTTCAAAATCACAAATTTCTACTCGTTAGATTTCAAATAACTGTCAGCATATTTATTAAGGGTACACTTTGAGTCTGGTCAGTGTGCTGTGGCCTAAAATAATAAGGGGGCTGAATCTGGACCCTGGCCACATTGCGTGAGCAGCCAGTCTCACTCCACTAAACTCCACTGAGGGCTTCTGATGCTAAGACCTGACTTCTCCAATTAGCCAGGTGGTTTATGGCACTGTCTTCTAGGTCTTGTCATAGCACTGTTATTTGGGAAAACAGTTTGTTACGCTGAATGATTATTTTCGCTAATAATAAAATGGCACTACATCATACAGTTGTAGCTGAGCATCTCAAGTCAATATAGAGACTGGGGAATGTGAAATAAAATACACTCTTAGCAATTCACTTCCAATTATCTCAGAAGGAAGTCAAAATTAAAGAGCAGAGACTATATCTAGAAGACTTTTATGGGTTTTACTTTGTTTTGTTTTTGTCTCTTAGCTGTTTCACTAGCTGGATTAACACTGAAATATAGGATACCTCTTCTTTTCTCTGATGGCAACAAAAGGGTTTAGAGAGCAGGAGAGCTGGGAAGCCACCTTTCTTTCCACAGCCAAGAGTCATCCAAAGGGCACTAATGCAAAGCAGACTGTGTCCATGGGGTCTTTTAACAGAATGCATCTTTTAAAGTGCACATGAAGAACCTACTTGAGTTTGAAGTGTGACTTTGGAGGTTTGAATGGACAAGCCACATGTGGAACTCTTATACTGGAGAAAATCATCCCCTCTTTTAGGAAACTGTAAAGGACTCCCCAGAACTGTGCCCAGCACCAATGTAGCCCCACGGCCTATGGAATGTGGTCCTATGCTGTATTTCCTATTGTTTCCTCTCGCACTCTCCACGTTTTATGTCAGCTAAATTATTTGTAGTTCTCTGCATAAACCCAAAGCACTCCTACTTTTTGCAATTCTTTTCCCTCAAACCTGTTTTACTCTTATCCTTACATGTATTCCTCATCTCAGTCTGTGAAAACTCCATTTACCAACTGCTGATTGCTCAAACTAAAAATTTCTAACCACTGTTGAATCCTTTTCCGTATCTACCTGTTGGATTCAACAAATCCAGATTCCAAAAACTTCTCACCTCTTCTATTACTACAAAGGTGGTGCAACTAGCTTTCTTGACTAGATTAAAATAACAACCTTCTAACCTTGCTTTCCTGCTATTTTCAACAAGGTACAACATCATTCTGTTAAATATAAACATCCTGTCACTCCTCTGCTCAAAACTTTACTTTTCATATCAGTCAGATCAAGGCCAATATTCCAACAGTGACCTATAAAACCTTCTCAGATCTGGGTCTACCTTAACTTTGGCCTCATTTCCTACTACTTTTCTTTTGCTCATCCTGTTCTAGTTAGAATGGCTTCCTTGCCTTTCCTTGTTCAAACCAATCACATTCACTGCTCAGATCCTTTATACTTATTCTGCATGAAATTCTCTTCTTCTACTTATGCAAATGCTGTTTCCCCTCATCTTCTTCAGTTACCTGCTTAACTGCCATAGTCTCTGTGAAATCTTTGTGGGGTTTTTCCCCCTGCCCACTGCCCATCCTTATCTAATATATTGTATATTTTATTTATATTGTTTTCCTACCTGTCTCCTACCATTAGAAAGAAGTCTTTCCTAGCAAAGGACTTTTATCCATTTTGTTTATTGTTGTGTCCCTCAGCCCTAGAAGAGAGCCAGGCCATATTGCAGATTCTCATCAGATATTTTTAGAACGGATGAATAAATAAAGTGGCCTCTATATTGCTGAAAGACTTCATAAGCATTTCAAAAAATAATTGAGTTATTTCTGCCTTGAAGAGCCAGTTTCTACAGGGTCTGGAAGCATACAACTCCTAAGTTCTAAATAGGAAGGATGATGAAATCTTCTTTTCAAAGAAATGTCACTATTACTATTAGGTCCTGGTTACAATTCCCCAAACTCCCTGTGGGCACAGTTAATCTGAGGCCCTTTTGAGAAAAATGTCAATTACTTCTTGGGTTCTGCTTTCTCCAGCACCATGACACCCACCCTCCCACGATTAATTCGCACTTCCTTTTCCAGAGCGTCAACTTCAGAGCCAGCACTCATTCTCTTCAAATAAATTACTAAAGGCAACATGATAACCTGGCAGGATTGTCTTAACTTCACTTGTCTTTCCCCCTTTGAAGTTAAATCCCCTCCGCTCTTATCAGATTATCTGAGTAGGTTGTATCTGATGTATTATTGGTTCTGTTATTCTATTTTAGTGTGAACATTTTAGTGTATTCTAATGAGAGGTGAAATGAATTTGCTAATGACATGAATAATTATAAGTGTAAACATGAGCTGGGTATGAGACTACTGGGAGAATGCCTCAGTAACGAGACAAACCCTGTGGAAGCCAACAAAGAGAAAAAGCGACAACTGTAATCAAAGTCTTTCTCCCCTTCTGGCAATTTATACTGCAGATAGGCTCGTGATGCTGAGTGCATGAACTAATAGGAAGGAGGGGGAGGATTTAGGCCAAGTTTTCACTTTTCAAAGTTGGTAGACTATTGATGAAGGGTGGATATGAGCAATGCTGGACTCTGAATTGCCCAGTGAGGAAGAGAAAGGCTTGATTTAATTATAATTGCCTTATATGTATTATGGTCTTATTATGAAGACTGTGCTAGACATTTCCAAGGAAACAGAGATGAGTCAGCATCATCCTTATTTCCAACAATTTTACACTTAATAAAGAAGAATATAAATGACTATATTGCAAAGATATAGTCACAATTGGCACAAAAATATAGGCATAAATAGGCTCAATGATACAGGCACAAGATTGCTAGGAAGTGCAAATGATGAAGAGGGCATAGCTGATTCACCTGTTTGCTAAGGAGAGGAAGATGGGAAGTAAGTGTGGTTGTATGTAAATTCTGGAAAAAGCCTGTGCCCTATGAAGAGAATCTGGGATGAGTTTTGAAATACATGTGTGATTTGAATGGTCAAGTTCAGGAAATATATGACAGGACACGGATGTAAAGTTGGAAAAGTTCAGAATATAGTAAGTCATCTGCTGGAATGAAGTATAGGGATATGATGGTAAGTAGGCCTGAAAGAAGAGTGTAGACAAATAAAATCCTTGAATATCAGGCCGTAAGTTTATACTTTGTGGGAAACAGGAAACCACTGAAGACTTTAGAATGTGAGGGAGACATAAGAGCTCACAAAATATAAGATCCTTTTCAGAGTTTCCAGGAGAAAGGTGAAAGGGTTACTGTTTTTTTTTTTTTTTTTTTTTTTTTTTTTTTTTTTTTTTTTAGTCTCTCTTGGCCATTGGCTTTCAAGGTTTTTGTAGAGATCATCTGACCCACAAGTAATTTAGAGATTGCTGTTGAGAGTTTAATCGATGTAAATTCTGAATTAGAGAAAATCCTCACAGCTATTCTATTATTTTTCCCCATTGCAGAGGTGAGAAAACTGAGGCACAGATATTAATTAATGCTTCCAAGAACACAGTTAATAAATGGTGGGGGGAGTGGGAGTGGTGGGATAGGGAGGAGAGGGAGAGGGAGAGAGAGGGAGAGAGAGAATCAAACATGCATTGTTTAATCATTATAGAAGCACACCATTAGACAGTTGCTTAATATATTGTAACCTTGAGTAAATTTAAAGCACTAGAATTTTAATGGGGATTAATAAGTTGAATTAATAGAATTTTTAACTATATGACTGAACACTTTGGTAGTTTTAAATATTTCTCAATTGCCTTATTATATTGATTGAACAGTTCTAATCAAGATTACACAGAAATATTTCATGGATTCTGAGCTTTCAAGGCTCTGGATCTCATTGAAGAACAAACAGAGATATCTGAAGTATAAACAAAGAGAAAGCTTACTTAATTGTAGACAAATAATTATGCTTAATATTTAGTGAACATTAAGTAGATTTGGTTTTGGAAGGTGAGTAGAAGAGTAATTCTGCAACCTTTTTTTTTAAGGAAATAGTCTCATTAATGCAGCTAAGGTGTTCTTGTTTGCTCCATTTAACAGCTATTCAGCTGTATTCTCACATGGTGTGTGTGAAGAAGTCAGTTATAAAAAAATGTTGTAAGCACCTTTATTAAGAAAAGGATAACACAATACCATTTCCTCCACCTCATCACCTCGCTTACCTGCATGGGGATAATCACAACTACATAGGTGCTCAAAGAATTAAAAATGGAACATCATTCAGAGAACAGTTATTCAGAGAAAAGCAAAATGACATCCCCCCCCCACCCCAACCTCAGTCTCGGAAAAGGAGAAATCATGATTTTTCCAACATATTTTTATATATCTCTTCCTGATCAGCCACTTAGCCTAAGAATAAATCCCTCTACTCTATCCCTCTATCCCTCTACTCATTGTCTAGGCTCCCCTCCAGGTGCTTGAAGGGAACTATGTTCCCAATAATAAGGATTTTCCTCCTGTATATGGGTAGACTATTGTAAGGATGCATCTATTATCATTCACCTAAGCATACTCATATGTGTACATTTCATTTCCATAATTAAACTCTAAAGATCCTCATAAACAGAAACCAAATACGTATGTATGTGTGTGCATGTGATTGTCAAAATGTTATTTGTTGAGGGATACCTGAAGGCTCAGTTGGTTAAATGTCTGACTAAATTTCAGCTCATGTCATGATTTCAAAATCATGAGATCAAGCCCCATGCTGGGCTCTACACTGGATGTAAAATTTGCTTAATATTCTCTCTCCCTCTGCCCCTTCCCCTGCTCATGTGCCACATGCACTCTCTCTCTCTCTCTCTCTCTCAAAAAAGAAAATTATTTGTTGAATGAGAAATCAGAAACACATTTACAGAAAAATCTTTGTATTCATAAGTAAGGAAATCTTTCATTTCTGAGAGACCTGAAACTACTGGGAATCTGTACTATTCAGTGACCAGATATCCCATTCATTATGCCTTTGTCAACCAAATAAAAAAGACATCATATAATCCCTTTTATTTCCTTTCCTTGAGGCTGAGGCTTCATTAGAAGTTAGTGTTGGGTCAAGAACTTTTGAAATAGAAATTCTATCTTTCCCACCAATTATTCTTCTAGAAATATAATCTAGATAGACTATCTTGGGTTAGGCTCCCAGATAAACTATTTTAGGGCAGGTTTCAGAAGCAGCCTTTGAAATAAGAATCACATGTAAGTGACTTTTTATGGAAGTGCTCCAGGAGAAAGTAGGAAAAGAATAGAGGAAAAAGAACAGGGAAGAGAAAGAATCCAAGCAAGAGCACAAAAAGAGGTCAAGTCCTGCTATGGTCCTATCAGCCAGAGGACACAGGGAGATTTTGTAGTATGAATTATATCTCAAAGTTTGTCCTAACCAGAAACGAGGAGCTAGACTGTCAGAGCCCCATACTTGCTGTAGGCTCCATGTGGGCAAAGAAGCTTTAGGAGCCCAAGGACCATTCATAGAAGAGTCACAGGTGGGCAGCCCTGGTGGCTCAGTTTAGCGCTGCCTTCATTCCAGGGTGTGATCCTGGAGACCCGGGATTGAGTCCCACGTCAGGCTCCCTGCATGGAGCCTGCTTCTCCCTCTGCCTGTGTCTCTGCTTCTCTCTCTCTCTCTCTTTCTCTGTGTCTCTCATGAATAAATAAATAAAAATCTTTTTTTAAAAAAAGAGTCACAGGTAGGAGCTGCGTAAGCAAAGTTCACTAAAGTTAGAAGAGAAGCACATAGAATATGGCAAAGAGATCAGAGGTTAATGTGAGAGTGCCCAATATATAGAGTGTTCACTATATAGATCAAGGCAATAATGGGGCTGTACATATTTTCTTCTGAGTTTGATTATTACAATGACCTGAGAATCCAAATAAAGGTTTAATGGCTTTATTCACAAAATGGTACAATACAGAGACATGTAAAAGTTTTCATCAGTTTACTCTACAAGTATCCTTTTGAATTTAAGTTATTTTAGGCTCTAGATATACATCAGACAGAAAAGAAGAGACCATCTACCCACATGGGGTTAATGTTCTAGAGGGGGAAATAACACGAAAAACCAATGAATAATTGTTTTTAATAATAATAATGTAGTAGTCAGAGGACAGTAAGTCACAATAGAACAAAATAGAACCATGCACAATTAGGTAAAGTTCCAAGGATGAGAGAGGTACATAGGGAATATATATATATATATATATATATATATATATATATATATATATATATTTTTTTTTTTTTTAAGATTTTATTTATTTATTCATGAGAGACACAGAGACATAAGCAGAGGGAGAAGCAGGCTCTCTGTGGTAACCCAATGTGGGACTTGATCCCAAGACCCCAGGATCATGCACTGGGCTAAACGCAGATGCTCAACCATTGAGCCACCAGGCATCCCATTTTAAATTTAAAATGTAATTGAAAAGGATCAACTGAGCGAAGATTTAGAAGAGATGGTTAAGTATTGCTACATGCTTATCTGAGGAAAGATTTTACTAGTCAGAGAAAATAGTGCACAGGACATATGCAGAGGGAATATTCCTGCTGTGTTGGAAGAATAGTGAGAAGGCTAGCCTGTCAGATTAAGAGATAGGGGTCCTGTAAGTGATCAGGTCAGGGAGTTAATAAAGAGACACATCATCTAGAGCTTTGTAGGTCATAAAAAGAACTTTGGCTTGAGGAAGATGAGAAGCCATTGGAAAATTCTGAACAGACGTGTGACCTGATCTGAATTACATTTTGAAAGGATACTCTGACTGTGCACTGAGAATAGATTATAGAGGGGCAAGGATAAAAGCAGGAGGATAATTAGACACTATTGCAATAATTCAGGCAAGTTCTAATAGTGAAGTGGACCAGGACTATAGCACTGGAGATGGGTGAGAATTACTGGGGCATGTTACAAATGCAGACAAGAGAATTCCAGGGTGTGTTGGATAAAAGGTGTGACAACCAAAGGAATACCAAGGAGGATTTATACTTCTGGCCTGAAAAATCAGAAGGATATAGTGGCAACTATGATGGCTTTAGTTTCTTCCTGAAGAAAAAGAACAAAAAAGTATACCCAAAGGTAGCAGAAGGAAGGAAATTATCAAAATTAGAGTAGAAATAAATGAAACAGAAAACAGAAAAGAGAAAAGAGAAAAGAGAAGAGACAGTGGATGGAACTAAACCTTCATACTTTAGGAAGAACATTTCATTGGTAAACCCATACTGACTGGGAAAAAAAGAAAAAAAAATACAAATTACCAATGTCAAGACTGAGAGAGGGAAATCACTATAGATTCTAATAAAATAGGGATCCCTGGGTGGTGCAGCGGTTTCGCGCCTGCCTTTGGCCCAGGGCGCGATCCTGGAGACTTGGGATCGAATCCCACGTCAGGCTCCCGGTGCATGGAGCCTGCTTCTCCCTCTGCCTGTGTCTCTGCCTCTCTCTCTCTCTCACTGTGTGCCTATCATAAATAAATAAAATTAAATTAAAAAAAAAGATTCTAATAAAATAGCATGTCAAATATTATTAAACACTAAAAATAAAAAGTATATAAATTATATAAAATTAATATAAATACTAAATGTAGAAAATATAGGTTATTAAAATAGCAAGGAAATTTTATGAACAGTTTTTCAGCAATTAATTCAACAAGTTAGATTACATGAACAAATTTCTTAGAAGACACACACTCCCAAAGCTCACCCAAGAAAAGTAGATAAACCAAATAGCCCTAGATCTGAAAAAGAATTTATGGCTTAAACTTTTCCTCAAGATAATTACAAGATGATAGGGCTCCATGGACAGCTTCTAAGAAATATTTAAGGAAAAAATAATACGTACACTACACAAACTCTTCCAGAAAACTGAAGAGCAGGGAATACTTTCCATTTCATTCATTTCATAAGACAGGCTACCTTAATACCAAAACCAAACCAAACAAAGGTCAATATTCCTCATGAGCATAGATCTAAAACTCAAAAATATAGTAAATCAATATAACTGTATACACACACAATGATATATACCATATGAGGTGGAAAAGCAGGCAACTACCCTACTGGGCGCTTAGACTTTGTGTTCACTAAACTCTTCCTTCTCGATGATGGCGAGTGTGATGAGCTCATACTGCAAATCCAGTTCTGTGAAGGACCCAGAGATGAAAAGAGACTGAGCACCAAAGCATTAATCTACTCTGCTCCTATAAAACATGGCAAAGCCCTACTATGTATTGAATTGTGTCCCACCAAAATCCATATGTTGAATCCCTCACCTGCAATACCTATTTGGAGATAGGTTGTTAAATTTAAATGAGGTCACAAGGGTGGGGCCCTGATCCAGTAGGATTAGTATACCCTGAAAGGAAAGACCATGTGAGGACCTCGAGAAAGCAGCCTTCTGCAAGCCAGAGAGAGGGTTTTCACCAAAAACATAATCTTGATAGACCGTGATCTTGGCTGTCCTAACCTCCAGTACTGCCAGAAAATAAACTTTGGTTCCAGTCCATGGGACTTTGTTTTGGCAGCTTGCACCAACTAATGCAAGCATAAAACTAAGACTAGGGAACCACCATACCTGCTCCTGCTAAGAGACCCTTTCCTGTGGGAGTAGATTGGATGCACATGGTGATGGAACACACAGTAGTCTGATTAGAACCCAGGTCTTCCTAAGCAATAGAGCCCCCTAAACATTCAACACGAAGGTCCTCTATGAACATAATCACACCAACTTGCATCTGGGTTCATTCTTGTTCTCTATCTCCCTGTAAGAATTATGGTTCTGAGTTTTCATGAAAGTGGATTTTCAGACAACAAGCAACTTTAGATGAAAAGAGTAATTAAAGAAGATGGCCTTAAAAATAAATTCCTAAATCTAATCAGACCTATTATCAATCTAGTTGGTGTCTACAGCCCACATTCAAGATACTAAAATTGCTAATTGGTCTAACTTTACATTCACAATCACTAATTTCAAATTGAACAATCCTAGAGTGCTCACTTCTGAAAGCATTATTTCCTATCTGTGTCAAATCCTCAACACCTCTTCCTCTTGCTTCTTAAATCATTGCAAAACAGGGATCCCTGGGTGGCGCAGTGGTTTGGCGCCTGCCTTTGGCCCAGGGCGCGATCCTGGAGACCTGGGATCGAATCCCACGTCGGGCTCCCGGTGCATGGAGCCTGCTTCTCCCTCTGCCTGTGTCTCTGCCTCTCTCTCTCTCTCTCTCTCTCTGTGTCTGTCATGAATAAATAAAATCTTTAAAAAAAAAAAATCATTGCAAAACAGAAGTCATCGAATTACCATCAATTTCCTTGTACTGATGATCTTTCTTTTTTACTTCATTTCAATTATCACAGTCTTCTTGTCCTTCATTAAAGGCCAACTTTTTTATCTTTGTCTTGGATTTCACCCCCACTTGCCTCCATTCATAAGAATTCTTATTCAATTATAATCCTTAGTTTGTTAAATTAATGTACTTATAATGGTTTATTCCTTTTAGTATACAGAAGTAGTTTTGTAATTCTCATATTAAAAGAAAATTTCTTAAAAAAAATAAAAAAAAATAAAAGAAAATTTCTTAATCCATGTCCAATGTTGTTGTTCTCCTTCCCAACAAAATGCCTTAGATATTTCTACTTCCTTACATGTCTTTCTCCTCTTAACCCTCTTCCAGGAGTGTGTATTTCCCCACTAGTTCTCTGACTGTTCTTACCAAGGCCACCAGCAATCTTCATCTTGCCAGATCTATGTTCTTACCCAATTCTCACAGCGCCAAAGGAAGTCTAAAACTCTCCTTGTCTTCCATGACACCACAATCTCCAGCTTCTTTTCCTTACAGAAGTGTCACCTGCTAGTTTTTCCTTTGTGGATCAATTTTCAATAATGGAATGATTGAGGGCATAGCTGTAGACCCACTCCGCTTCCCTCATTCTGCTTCTCTGTGCTTTAGGTCTTGTGAAACATTTTTAAGGACAGACACAGAAGTGGAATGAACATGAGCAACTTTCCATGTAGGTCTTAGCTAGATCTAATTGTTTTATTCATAACATTTCATAACAGATTTCATTACACATAGCATTTCATTTATTATTCTAAGATACTTGTGCAGCATGAAATATGCATGGTTGCACAGTGTAATTATAAAATTACACAAGAGGTCTTGAAAATCTTAGCTCTATATACAGACACTAGGAATATACATGTAAGTAGAAGCAGATAAGTACTACTTTAAAAAAAAAAAAAAGACAAAATCCTACTCTTTAAAAATCGTAAAATTGGGGATCCCTGGGTGGCTCAATGGTTTAGTGCCTGCTTTCGGCCCAGGGTGTGATCCTGGAGTCCAGGGATCGAGTCCCGCTTCAGGCTCCCTGCATGGAGCCTGCTTCTCCCTCTGCCTGTCTCTCTCTCTCTCTCTCTCTCTCTCATGAATAAATAAATAAAATCTTAAAAAATATTTAAAAAATCGTAAAATGGCTTCCTCCATATTGGATGAACAATCTACATCCTGACATAGTAAAGATGTATTAGCATCATATAATGAAAAACAAAGTCTTTAACCTGAAAATCTGACAAAATGCTGATAAAAATATGAACCCTGAACATTTTTTCCTCTCTTCTGATTTCAAGCACACACCATTAAACTTTTAGGTTATCACTGAGGGCTGAGTTTTCTTCTTTCTTATCTTATCTTTGAGTTCAGTTCTGCTCTAAGAAAAGTGTGTGTGTGTAAAACAAAGAAATTGGAGGAAGGGTGAGAGCTAGATTTGGCCATATTGCCAATTAGTTAAACAAGATAGAAAGTGGTCACTGAATCATAAACATTCTCTCTTGGTTTATTTTACCCTTTTCTCCTGATGTTCCATAGTTCTTCCTGACTCTGATCCTCTTGCCTTCGTTTGTCAGTTTGCAACCTTCATCTCCCTCAGGCAGGCACAAGAGTACACTCTCACCCTCTCTTCCACACTCATACACACTCTTCTGCTTAAGACAAGCCAATGGATGGGCAATAAGAACCACATGGGTGAGCTGGTAAGAGTCGAAAAAGCAGAAAAAGGCCATCAAGTGAGATGGGTCAATGCCCCTTTTGGAGACCAGAGAGCTGTTCCCCACAGAAAAGGGATCACAAAAATCAATCCCCTGAACGATCTGTTACTCATAAGGATGCTAAAGTTGCTTTATTTTGGGGTGCCCCTGGCAGCACATTTTCTTTCTTGCTCTTTCTAGGCTTTCCAAAATGTTTGCAGCCATAAATTCTCATGCTCATAGTTTCCCATTTACTACTCCGTCCTGCTAATAAAACACATCTTTGCTGGTTTGACTTTAATGGTTCCTATCTCTGCTTTCACTCATTAGAACAAAGGACTTTTATAGCCAAGTCTAATATTTCAGAACTCTGGCTTTGTTAAGCATCTTCTTCTCAAGTGCCTTCGTCTGATTAGAAGCAACTCATCAAGCTTGTAATCCCAAGAGGCCAAAACGTGGCTTTCATAAAGTCTAAAAGATATAAGGTCTAGGAGACTCTGAAATATCCCTTTAGAACAATAGTCCTGGCATGTGTGGCTCTCCACATGTTCAGCAAATTCTGAAAACCAGAGCAGAGATCATTCCACACTTAGATGCCCACAGGAGTGATGGCATGAATCAGAGCAAATACATTTGCATACATAGAATGAGAATGTGAATGTGGGCATGCTACATACAGGGTGCAGGCTCAGCCCATGGGGGCAATACCTACTCATTGCCAACCCACTGTTGTTAAGTGGGAATGAAGGCCCAGGTTGTCTTATGTTCAAAATTTTAAAACGAAGCGGAAATACAAGTTTTTCTGTGAAAGTTCCTGAAAAAAGATTTGCCTTTGCATTCCATTTGCCATAATCCAGTTGAATAGAAAAATTTTTGTGATTCCTCTTATTAACATGATGACTACTTCTTCAGTGATTAAGCAAAACTAATTTAATTAGAAGCACAAAATATGTAAATACAACACATAGGGAGCACAGTTATGACCTAGGACTAGCTAATAATTATCTAATAATTATTTTAAGAAAAAAATGGAATTCATTTCTGACCTGGAAATAGCTTCCTCTATACAAGAGGAATCATGACACAATTTCCTAGATGGAGAGGATGAAAATTTCAGCGGTCTTCTTGTCCAAACCCTTATCCAACCACTGGAGAGCAGGTGTTAGCCAACCTTTTTTTGTGAAGAAGTTTGTAGACCACATGGCCTCTATTGCAACTACTCAACTCTGCCATAAACAGATTTGAAAAAAAAAAGCCATTGACAATATGTAAGTGGATGGGCATGGCTGTACTCCAAGAAAATCTTTATTTACAATAATAGGCTATGGCCCACTTTTGGCCCAAAGGCTATATAGCTTGCCAACCTCTACATTAAAGGAAGACTGCAGTGTCTTGGTTGTAGTTCCAGATAAGCAGTTAAAGAAAAGGGCGGGGGGGGAGTTAGTTCTTGGAGCAAGGCAGCTGAATTGCATGAAGCCAATGGTGAGTACAAACTTGATTTAGTATCAATCTAACTTTGGGTCCAAAGAAAAAGCATTACACAAAGGAAAAGAGCATATATATCAGGAGCTAAATATATACAGAAAAGAATTAGCTAGTGAGGAATAGATAAGGTAGGAAGAAGTTCCCAGGTTTGTTTTGGGTAATAGTAATAGGAATGGGACATATAATCTTCTTTATAAAGCCCTAGGAGAAGATACTGTTTCCATTCCTTATTATTATAATTAACAGGATAAATGAAGGATGTGAGACCAGGTAGTAAGCCTGAAGATACTCAAAGAAATGGATAAAGAAATTCACCAGCTGCCAACTTCTCCTCTTCATTAATCCCCTTTAGAGATGCCTATAATGCAACTCATCATTACACAACACAGTATGAAAATCTGATCCAGCTCACCAGGCTATGCAAGGTTGATTCCACCTCTAGACTCATGTACCAGTTCTCTTTGAATACACCTGTTCTCAGATGAAGCAAGATGGCTATACTTCTAATGTACCACACTGAGGTGTGTGCTCAACTGATCCAAGGAACCAACCAGTTAAAATAGAGCTAGTTTTATATTGCTAGTGTTTCTAAGAAGATTTTTATATTTATTTCACTCAAGATACTTTCAAGCATTTAGGAGAAATGCTTTTAGCTAAATGTGAATGATATAGGAAATGTGGATTTGTTTTTTTTTTTCCAGAAAATATTCAAGGGACTGCATCTTCTGGTTTGAGGAGCTTTTTTTCTATTTTATTTCTATATCTTTGGTAGATATTCTATTTAAAAATTGAATCTTGATTAACAGCACTGAACATGGGCTTTAGTAAGTGAATTATCAATTTTAGTTCAGGCAAGAGCTCTTACAATAAGAAATTAGAGGTCAGACAAGATGAAGTAGTATGGACCCCTAAATAAATGAAGAGGAGTAAGGGTACTTAGAAACAAGCTTTGACACATGACCAGATGGCATTGTTTGAACAAAGCAGTTGCAGAAGGCATATGTGCTGTCTGTTAAAGGACCAGGTATACAAGGTGCAGTTGTCATTTGATGACTGGATGGTCTGGCCCAGGTGAGTTATAATTGAATGTGTATTATTAAAAGCCATTAATGGACTTTTACTTGGTAGTTAACCCGCCTGCACAAATGCTGTTTATCAACCTTTGCATTTCTTAGTGATCATCTCCTGGCATTTAAACCATTTATAAAAGGCATTCTCTACTCTGATCACAGTTTAATGGGGGGGAAAAAAAGACAAGAGGAATAACTTGAAACAGAAATGTAACAATATTTCACCAGCCCTCAGGTCTCTGATTAGACTGTTACTCTGCACATTATCTCCTCTAAACTAAATTGATTCTTTTTCAATATAAAAATAGTACTGAGCCCTTGAATTTTGAACTAAGGAAGTTCTGTGAGCTCTTTGAATTGCGAGCCAGAAAATAACAAATCTTATTTAATTAACAAAAGAATGAGATAGGGATGAAAAACATGATGTTAAGACACAGTAAGAATTGATTGGAACTGCGTTTTTAGCTGTAAATTTGGCGAATAGACTTCGCTTGTGAGACAGGCAACATTAATTACCCTGTTCCCATAGCAGATTCTGTGTTTTTTAACAAAAATTAAACTGCAAAGAAGTAGGAAAGCATCTGTGGGTGCATTCCTTTGCACCAATAAAATAATTTTATTGAACTCCATTCATGTGCATACTTAGAATTTAAATCCAGAAGATCTTATAGGCCTATATTCATTAAATATTATGTACCATTTTATATGGGTATACTCATAAAAGGGGAATATGGAACACAATTAAAAGAAATAAATTCAGCATGGCTTTGGCACTCTGTAAAATCCCCTTGTCACTGTGTGTCTTTGACTGACTCCTTGTACCCAGGTGCAACCAGTATCTTAGGGAAGGGAGAATTCAAAAGCAGTTTGTTTTCATCATCAAAATTCACTATATTTTCAGTCATGCTAATAATGCTCTAGTTCCTATACAACTGCAATAACCAAACTGACCGGATAAGCATTGTATAGCCTTTTGTCATTCTTTGGTCCCAGTCATATTAGAAAACATACATGAGGTCATCTCTGTATTTCCTATTCTGCATACAATTGGTTTCAACTGGTCTTATATGGTTTTAAGCAGCTCAGTTGGTAGGTAATTAGAGGAGCAAGAATTAGGGAGTTAGGGAATTCTAATTTGTATATGAGCTTCTCTTGCCACTAAATGTTTTAGCAGTCCCGTGATACGAATGGAAACTAGAATAGGTGAGAAAACTAACGAGGTTAGCACAAGGAATTTGAGATCACACTTCCTGTCAAAGGATCAGGATAGGGATGCCAGTGCTATAGGAGCAGGGAACTTAATCTGGACTCTACAGATGTGTCTGGGTTCACCAAGGACAAGCTGGATCTTGGAGCACATTAGGACCTTCTCATTACATAGTGTGTTATAGAGAATGGCCAAACATGTAAATGTGCTAATATATCATCCCTCCTTACATAAGAACTAGGGGCAGCCTATTTCTCCCCTTTTCTGTCATTAACTCAAGGCAAACAGGAAACAAAACACTAAGGCACAGCTCTGGTTGGGAGGTCAACACTTTCTGAAAGGAAAAAAAAAAAAACTTTCACTAAACAAAGTCCAGTAAAATATAGTGTAGCTTTCGGTAGTTTATCTTGTAGGCATTTGATTAATAAAACACGCACTAACAGTAGTAATGGAACATTGTGACAGGGCAATTACTTTCTACCTCACAGAAAAATGCCATGGACTGGCCAATCAAGTTCACCTCATACCTAGAAGGGGAGGACCTATTATAGTTAGTGTTTCTTCTGGAAATGATTCTATCAGGGCTATCTGAAGCATTAAATCACCAGCACTAGAATTATCAGAA
This sequence comes from Vulpes lagopus, assembly GCF_018345385.1. NCBI lineage: Eukaryota > Metazoa > Chordata > Mammalia > Carnivora > Canidae > Vulpes > Vulpes lagopus. The sequence goes on from NC_054828.1 coordinate 35,224,411, forward strand.
ACAAAAGCAAAATACCTTTTTATATAAGCTTCAAGAACGTTTTGGAAGGGCTTATTAATTAGCCATTAGTGTATTGAGTAGTCTCAGGAATCTACTCTCCCTGAAATCATCAATAGGAATTACCATCATTAATGAATGGTCTCCTTCGTTGTCCCTAGCCTCACTATGCTCATGTGAGCACTGCAAAGAGAATTTTGAAGCACAGTTTCTATTTCTGGTTCTGACAATAACTATATGCCCTGAAGCTGTTGTGAGGATAAAATAAAATAATGAATCTTAAGATTGGGCTTTTGCAGAATCCTCTTCCCTATGTAAAGTCACATGATTCTTACCTATTTTCTAAATCCCATTCCAGCTTCTGGGGAAATCTCTTTGGGTGGGGGCGAGTTGGGAGGTGGGGGCAGTCCTAGCTCAGGATCCTAAGTATCAGTGTCAAGTCAAACTTGCTAATAATCTTGGTCTTATTTCTCAATTTTAAGAACTAGAATTCAGCCTTGTTCCTCTGACCAAATGGTAATTTTTCTTGTGGACTGAAAAGTAGTTACTGAATCCATATCCTATTCCTACCAAGATACTGTCCCACCCTGATCACATTCCCATTACTCTATGTCCCTGGCACCTGCAGCCAAGCTCTCCTGTTCCACTCAACTATTCTTCTATATCTAAACCAAGGTCCCTGTTTATCAGGCCATTTGCTTTCAAATATCTTTATCACCAACTGCCTGTTACCAACTTTCCCACATTCTGTGTTTGATCAAATCTTCACAGTCTGACCAGATCGCTTTCCTTCCCACCTGATGCTCAATTTGTTCAAAAGCATTTTGCACATTCTCAAATGTTTACAGAATAGGTGTTCAATTTTTGGCCACTGCCCCATTTTTAGGAGATTTTCTTCCTCAGTGCACACATCCACACACTATATTGATGCTTCCTTTCCATGATTGATCATTGCTTCTCTGTTGCCATTGTTGCCTTTTGTTCTTCCTTCTGCACAATAAATATAAACCTCTGGCCAAGGTTCCCTCTTTGGTCATCTGCTATTTTCTTTCAACAAACTCTCCCCCTCAGGGACCTCATCTACTCCCATGGTTACAACTATCATCACTAAGCAACTGACACTTAGATCAACATTTTCTGGGAGCTCTAGTCTGGTCTATCAGTTCCTTATTTTAGTAACTCCCAAACTAAACTAATCATCCATTCTCACAAAATAGTACTCCTCCAGTCACTCCCGTTTTTATTGATTGTGCTACCATTTTTTCAGGTACTAAGACTCAAAATTTAACACGCTTTTAACCTTTTAAACTTGCCAACCACTTCAAGTTATCAGTAAAACCTATTAATTTCCTATTACATCTATTATTTTCTTCTCTTTATTCACTCAGAGAAGACTCTAATACAGGTCTATATTGACTCATGATTCTGTATTTACCTTAATCTTCTATTATCCTACCTCCAAAAATCCTACATACTACCATAAGTTTAATCTTGCTAAAATTCTCTGGCTAAAGCTTTACTAGTTTAGCTGCTCATTAATCATAACAGTATTTACCAAGGAATGAAACATGCATTAGTTATAAGTGGAGAAAATAATTTTAATAGTTGTGTAGGAATAAAAATTTTAATTATGACTTCAAAAATGATATGTCTAATATTGCTGAAGATGAATGCAAACATTTTTAAATGATTCAATTTGAAGGAAAAATAAGTAAAATATAGTCTGTACAAAAGATGACCAAAAATTGGGGTATTCTTGACCTATTGATTGAAATCTATAGGACTTGGTATTCTTCAGTGTTTTTAACTTTTGAATCTTTCTCTGAATACGTAACCACACACATTTTCTCTTCTCAACAATTAAATTGTTTAGCATCACTTGAACATAACATACGCCATTCCATCATGTCTGTGAGGTTGCCACAGGGCAGTACTGCAGTGAGCAGAAGGAGAAGCAGTTCAAAGTACTCTACAGGTAGAAACAGCAACAGGAGCCAAGGTCGAAAGTGGAGGGATCTGAATAGGGCATCAAGATGGTGAGACAAGTCAGGGATACACATCAGAAACAAGTAGTCAGGTTGATCATCAAGGAGATCAAAATCTAATTATGAAGTATGGTACCAGGTATAGTTAAGCCACAGGGTCATTATCCAAAACCTAAATCTGCCAATGTTTGGAATGTAGTATAAGCAGACCCAGCTCCTTTGAGACTCCAAATTCTATTCCATTTTACCATATTTGTGACTTAACTTTATTATTTTCTCAGCCTCTAGTTTCCAACCTCTTAATATTTAACTTTCTAAATCTTCTAGACTTTGATGCCCTACTTTTGCGATGACTCCTACTTTTTGTAAGGACTCTTGTTAGACAAGACCAACCAGAGTTGATCCTTTCCTTCTTTAGAATGTTTCATTTATTATCACTTCTAATTTTATGACCTACATATATTAGCATGTTCTAACTTCACAATGATTTACATACATGCTTTATCTTTGCGACTTTGGAAGCTCTTTAAGAATGAAAACTTGTGTACATAAATCCAATGGTACCTCAATACAATTTTTAGGTATGGTAAATCCTTGAAATACAGGTTTCTTTTGTTCCAGGTCTGTAAGGGTATAGTTTTGCTTATACCATGCTTAATATTTATTCAGTCTATTTAATATACAAACAGAAGCAAGAACACTCCCTAACAAGGTTTTGGAAGTCAGAATGATGATGGCTAATTGCAAAATAATTTTGAGGGCAGATGCTTGTGCCGGTACTATTAAATGAATGCAACTGAGGGAAAAGAGGGAAAAATATAAAATTGATTTTCTTCTTTTAAGAATGGGATATATATGCACCTTCTATGAAGAAATGATTTTGAGACCATTACTGTGTACCCAAGGAGTTTTATCAAAACACAGCTATGGTTAAAAAAGCTCTCCTGGGGATCCCTGGGTGGCGCAGCGGTTTGGTGCCTGCCTTTGGCACAGGGCGCAATCCTGGAGACCGGGATCGAATCCCACGTCGGGCTCCCGGTGCATGGAACCTGCTTCTCCCTCTGCCTGTGTCTCTGCCTCTCTCTCTCTGTGTGTGTGACTATCATAAATAAATAAAAAATTAAAAAAAATATATAAAGTAAAACATTAAAAAAAAAAAGCTCTCCTGACTAAAATGTAGCATCTATGTTATTTTGCATCTCTGGAGCCATGAGGAGATAGGAAGGTGTGTATGTGTCTGTGTGTATTTAAAGAATGTAGGTATATATAATCAATAGAGTTTACTAGCAACATACTTGCGTTCATATGGTGTTATATTGTTTTAGCTTCTTAATGTTAAGAAGTTTGATCTTATTATCTAACATTCTTCTGCAGAAATCTTAGAAAACTCACTTTATTATAAGAAGTTTCAAAATGTTAGCCTTCTATTTGACCTGCCATGAGACATCACTTGATTAGACTCAAAAATGGAAATATAATACTTCAAGTTTCTCTCATAAACTTACTTTCAAAAAAAGAGAATTAGAGAGTAAATCTTAGAAGTTTCTCTCACCAGAAAAATTAATAATTTTGTGTAGTGAGGGATGTTAATTAGATTTACTGTGGTGATCATTTCACAGCATATACAAATATCAAATCATTATGTGTTGTGTCTAACATGTCAATTATATTTCATCAAAAAAATAATGCAGTTTACAATCTCTACCTTTAAAGAGAGAGAATAAAGATTTCTTTTGAAATAAAGCTGCATTTTTACCAGCATCAATGTCCATAAAGTTTGAGACAATTTCAAAGAAAAATACCCAGTATATTTGCAGCTGCTACACCAATTATAGTGAAAGTTTCTTGCTTTTCCATATTAACCCAATCTTTGATTCAATCTGTCAATTAAAAAATAAGCACATATAAATTCACCTGCTATAGGTAACCAACTATTCTAGATGCCACAGTGAAAATAAAAGTATAAAAATTGTTTCTCTGCTATCCTGAATGAATTATCTTATAATATAATTGTACCTACATGATAAGCAAATATAACAATTAAATTAAGTTCAGTGATTTACTAATGTTTCAGTAAAACATGGTATCTAACTACATGCTAAAATGGCAAATGAATATACATAGTAAGTATCACATATTAGAGATTCAGAAAAATATCAATATAGACTGTATATACAAGTCTATTTTAGCACCCTCTTAATGAGCAAGTTTTAACCATTTATGAAATATATTTCTTAAATATATATTTTAAATGATCTGTGAAAACTACATAAAAGTCTTCAGTCTTCATAGATTCCATTTTTCCTATTAATATAAAAAATTACTAGTTTAGAATTTTTTTTTAAGATCATCCCTGCTGATTTTAACCTAGTGATACTTCTGTCATCCACGTTGCCCATTACATTTCGGCTCCCATTTCAAATCAAATATTTATTAACATGTATGTAGACTAACTTCCTAGCTGTTCTTTCTGTTTGTAATATCTTCCCTCTCCAAGCCATCTTAGAGTCAGATTCACATTTTTTACAGTATACTTCTGACCATGTCCTTCTACTATTCAAACAACAACCAAAATCATTAGAGCTATGATGTTCCAAAAATAAGTAAGTCAAGGAAATTCCAAACACAAAGTGCAATCATCTCTCTCTCTCTCAAAAACAAATAGAAAAACTCATTGAATTTTTTCTGTTTATGGAATAAAATGCAAATTCCAAGTTCATCTAATTATATCCTACTTTCTCAAACTTACTTTACATTACAATACTGCCCTCTATTCCTTTTATAATGCCCCAGATTTTCACTTAAGTCATTTCATCTGCCTGAAAATCTTACTTGCTCTTGACTTCCACACAATCATTTCAAAATGTCCAAGTCTTTATCTTGTTCCTTAAGATGGATTTTAAATGCTTTTCTTACATAAATCCCTCACAGACTTAATTCTGCTTACATCACACTCTTCTGAAATCTGGCTCTAGACTTTGGAAAGTGATATAATTCAATGGAGAAGCAACAATTTTAGGTATCCAAGGAGGACAGAGGTTCTCTCCCCCCCCCCATTTTGGAATCTATAACAGACTTCCCACACACATAGACATCGTCTGTGTATACCTTATGATGTGATATGTTGTGCCTCAAACTTTTCTCCTGTGAATTTTATATAACACAGCATGATTGCTTATCACTATTCTTCATTTTTGTAATATTGTCTCTGAACTTTGACAGTCCTCTCAAGGAAATTCAGCATTTTCAATCTTCCCACACTGATAGCCTACAGAAATAAGTGTCAATACCATCCATTCTTAACAATCATATACATAGGATGGGCATTGAAAGGAACATGTGAATATTTTATCCTATAAACTATGCATTATATGCTCGCCTCACAAACCATTATGATAAATAAGCATAAATCACTGTATGTTGACAACATATCCAAATAAATCATGATTATCTAAAGTAATTAAGGAGAGGACAATTGTAATCATAGCTTTTGAAAGAAACGAATTATGAAGTGATCCATCATTTCATAAAATTTGGAGTGAGGGGATCTCAAAAATTGAGGGCTTAACTTCCATCACTGTTGCAAGAAGCTTTAGGTATCCTCAGCCCACAAGTCCAGATTCCCTTTCTGACAGAACAGTAAAAGTGATCTGAACCAAAATCTATCAAACTTTCAGTTCTGCTTAGAAGTACATGAAATTTTCCCTCTCATGTAAAGATAGTTTTAAGAGTCTGTTTTCTTATCTTTTAAAAATCCCCTTATTCAGTTTGTGCTTCTATGCCCAAAAATACGTCCTCACAAAACCTTTTATTGAAAGAACAAGTTTGATGACACTGAAACTTGAGACACTAGGGAAATCTCTTTATGATCATTCCTTGTTTATTTTTATGAAGCTTCCATCCTGTAGCCCATTGATATACCCCCTTCCCTAATTCCTGTCTTTTCAAGCCAGTTATCCTCTACAACTCACATAGCTAAAAGTAGTCTTGGTCCAACTCTGTGAGACACGTCATCATGGAGAGCACTTATTAGCATTGTTGCTTTGAGTAGTCACTTAAACTCAGTTTCTTCATTTCTAAAATAGACAATAAGGTAAATGGTGTGAGATAAAGATAATTAAGTTTGTTTAGGACTTAGTCATAGGTCTGGTATGTGCTTATGGGCTGGGTAAAAATTAATCATACTTTCCCCTTTGTCTGGCAGCTAAAGAAAATGCTTGGCCAGCCAGTCTCCTCATTCTTCACATCTTCCAGAATTCACAGGAGGGACTATTCTCAGGCTTTTGTAAGGAGAGTCAAGTACAGAGGAGGACTACAGGAAGTACACTAGTGCAGGAAGAGCTAGTAGGATTGGCACAGGTTTGAGGGCCTAGATGTAGGAGTAGCCATCATTGAGTAGCAGGGAACATAAAGTTTAAGAAATTTGATGTGAAGTATCCTCTTTAAGGTGTTTGAAAAAATACAAAAGATAATTATTTCAAAATTGTTTGTAACAGAGAGGCTAGACTAAAAGAGTTCTCAATAGCCAAAGCTAGAATAATCTCAGCAATGGAATAATGATAACACTAGATTATTACCCACAGAATAAAATAAATATCCATGAGTCCATAGTGTAATAAGTAAATAATTGAGCAGATAAATGGTGTATCTTGTCTTTAGTATCACTGCCGTCTTATAGGAGGATTCTAATTAACAAATGCAGAAGGAATGAGGAAAACAGCAAAGTATCATTATAACTATGAAGCAGTTTTAATAAAATAATCCACAAATGGAGCTAAATTTAGTGGGAAAAGTTTAAAGAGAAATGGAGTATTTGTAGCTATTCAATAATTTTGAAGGAAAAAATTACTAACTTTATCATGGAGAAATTCAGCAGATACTATCTTAACCAAAGTGTCAGTATTAACACCACCAGTAATAAGACAAATCAACATCATGTACCTCTTGATATGATGCACTGAGAAGAGAGGGGTATCACTTACGTGATATTCTTGCTAAAAATGCAAATCCTCAAACTGATCATTAGAAAATACAGAAAAGCCCAAATCAAAAGATGTTCTACAAAATAATTGCCTAATACTCTTCAAAAGTTTTAAGGTCATAACGGATAAGGAAAGACCATGGAATAATCATAGACTGGAACAAACTAAGAAGACATCATAAGGAATTGTACTATATCATCCTGGATGGGCTCCAGGAACAGAAAAAAAAAGACATTAGTGGGGAAACAAGTGAGAATGAAATAAATTGATAGTTTAGTTAGTAGTGTTGAACCACTGTTAACTTATATTTTTTTATAATAATATCATCCAATGTAAAATATTAAAATTAGAGGAAGCTAGGTGAAGCGTATATAAAAACAAGCTATACTATTTTTTTGTAAATTTTCTGTAAGTCCAATTACTTCAAAGTAAAAACTTACAAATATTATTTTGGCTGAATAAACTATATTTTTTTGTTCATGACATTATTCCAGTATAGAAACATATGAGTGTCACTAATTACCCTGTTAATTTTCAGAGGCACAAGCATATTTACCATAAAGCTAATGCAACTTAAGCTTTAGGTCAATCTTCTCACTTGTTTGGGCTCCTAAGCCAAATTTTATAGTTTAAAAAAATGTGTATTCTTATTCTAAAAGAAGCCCCCCTCCCACATTTTATAAGCTTCAAATTCCTCAAAACAGTGATCTGTCTCTGCCCAACAGTAAATAAAATTCTAAGATTGGTTCCAGTCTATTAGGGAAGAAGACGCTGGAATCTGGGCTAAAATAACCAACGCGGGTAAAGGATCAGTTGTCATGTGCAATGAAAACCATTCCATTTTCAATGTCTAAATAGGCATGGTAAACTACAGCTTATTTCCTTGGAGCCAATACTCATGAGGTCCTATTTTACAAAGGAATCAAGGCAATTATCAGCTTCATGGTAATACTGAACTTGAGAGAGGTGGCAATGTTTGAGCATTTCTCCAGTATTTGGAGGAAAAAGCCCAGTCAGAGCAGGAAAAAGGGGGTGGGAAAGGATGTTGGCAAGAGCTTGGCGAGATTCCAGTTAGGGGTCTGTGGTACAGCTCCAGTCCTGCTGAGGATAGGAAGTGCTAAGCAGCAAAAGGGACATGCCAGTATAGAGACAGCAAAGTTGTGTTTGGTGACCGTGTGAGTGTTCTGTGCCTTATCTTAGGTTCTCAGAATGCAGATTAGAGTAATGGAGCAAATTCTAGACTATCCTTTGAGAAAGGAGCTTCTAATGTTTCTCTTGTTCTGTCCAGCACAGGCACAGGAAATAGGAGACTAAGTCTTCAGGTAGACACACCATAATTACAATTATATAAGTCCCGAATGACAGGGGCACTTCTGGCCAATTCTTTTGATTTCATTATTGATTAACAAAACACTCCCTCTCAGGTGCCTTGGGTGGCTCAGCTGATTAAGCATCTGCCTTTGGCTCAGGTTGAGATCCTAGGGTCCTGGGATGGAGTCCTACATCAGGCTCCTCACAGGGAGCCTGCTTCTCCCTCTGCCTTTATTTCTGCTTCTCTTTCTCTCTCATGAATAAATAAATAAAAATCTTTAAAAAAAAAAAGAATAATAGCACAAACATAAATATATGCCATTTATAGAGAATGTTGTTTTGGCCATTCTTTCAGGGACTTGTTCTTATTAATAACCTTATTTATTTAAAATGGCCCTATTTTTCTTTTCTAAGACTTGCCGACATTTGAGGCTCTGGAATCAGGAAAGTGAGGAGGGTAGTTTGTGAAGAAATTGCGGGAGCAAATAGGTAGAATTTTGAAATCTCAAGAGGAAACAATAAAGCCATAACTAGGAGAAGAAATAACTTATATTACCAACTTTGGGGTATTTTTCTCTGTATTTCGTGATTTATGTTACCACTCTAGATGTAAACTTCTTAAAGAGGAATACCTAGATACTTAGGCATGCATTAAACTATTTAACACATAAATATTGCTGATTGATCTATAAACTTGGCAACTGTTTACCCTGAGGTAGAAGAATTTTTGATAAAATAATAAAACTGATAAAAGAGTTGAAATTCCACTTCTTAAACTACTTATTCACAAGAGTTATTTCTTGCATATCAAATATATCTGCCAGAAAATTGAGTTCCTCTCTTATGAATTCCCTAATTTAAAATAAAGGTTAGGACCATAAAGTTATCTCAGGTGGCTTTGGAGAAGTGTGTGGCTGGAATCATCTAGCACATAAAGAGTTCACTTTAAACTCCTGAATGTATTTTCCCCCTCTCTCCTCTTTCTCTTTCCTTTCAGACTGAGATTTTTGCATGTCAAATTCCAGCCCAGAGAGACCTTTTTCTGTGGTGAAGTTATAGGCCCTGACAGGAGTTGGTTACTATAAAACTGCTGACAGATACTTACCTCTAACAGAGTTAATGGATACCATTAAGGGGACCAATTCAGTTAAAACAAAACAAAAACTAATACTATGTCCAATCTTCTTCACCAAGCTCTAGCAGCAGTCACATGTGTAAGACGGTTTTCTTTACTACCCAGAGGCCATAATCAAGAAAGCCAACAGATAGGTCAAGGGCTTACCACTGAAGTCTGAGGTTCTACTGAATAATTCAGTATTTGGGGCTCATCACCTAGAGGTAATGCATCTTCTCCAGTAGAAACACCCAGCAGAAAGTCCTGGGAACTCATCCCATGGGTTTTCTTCAATGCTTTAGCCATGTAAAATACACAGTGGGCATAACAGTGTTTAGACAGACTGCCCAGCCCACCAGGACTTTGCCTGTAGGTGATAAATATTCTCTTGGTCTTACCTTTTTTCTCTCCAAATGAATTTATAGTTAAGGACAGGAACCATACATTCTTTGTAACCACTTCTCCCCATGTGGAGTTAAAATAGCACCAACATGTGATGCTAACATTTTACAAATGATCATATGAAAAACAATTGTTCTGTTATTGATGTAAACATAATACAGGAAATGATTTTGCTGTATTATGCTATGCTATTTACTGTAACTTGATTCAACCTAATATACAGGTCAAATATTGTTACAGCAAAGTGGAATTACCTCATATGACACTAAATCAACTTTATAATCCTTGGTTAATAGCCTATTTACCTTGAATAGTATTTAATTCTGTGAAATTCCTGAACAACCAAAAAATTTGAATAATCTCAAGTGTGTGCAGGAATCAATGGCATTGGAGAAACAAAGCACAATAAGGCTCTATTTCTCTCTCATTTTTAGAAGCTATATACTTGAAGCAAATAGGTAATTATAGTATACATTTTCTTTAAAACATGTTTTTAACCTGGATATCTAAAGTTGATTTCACAAGACCTTCTTGAGCATGAGCATCTTGTCTGGGTATCATATGGATATTCAGTAAATTCTCTTCAAGTGGTTTTGAGTTTCCTTTCATATCCAACAAAAGAGTACCATGTTGGCAGTAGAGATAAAAGGATTAGTTAATTTGGATTAGTCCAGTTGTCCTTCTGATCTGGGGCCTGCATTTTATGATAAATGAAAATTCACTACAACCGTTAATTGTGCGAAACCAATCTTAAGGACAGACAAGGTGATAAGCTTCCTATGTATTGTTAGGAATGCTTTGCTGACTAAAAATATCAATCTCTTCTTTCTGACAGTTTTTTCAAGTGAGTGCTGTTATTTTTTTTTCAATCAGTTAACTAGTAAAGATCAAAATTCTTCTGTATCCACATGGAAGTATTATTTCTAAGAGGGATAATTAAGCAAACCCTTATCAGATAGCGTTTCAGTGGGAAAGCCAACTGAAATCCTTTCTGGAGCAAGCCAAGGGATAAATAATACATATCAACAATGTGTGTCTATGTGTGATTAGTTAAAGAGAGAGGCACCTGAATATTACATACAGAAGAGAGATATCTTGACTGTTGACCCTATGAGTCCCTCACACGTCTGGGGACAGCCTATGCTCTAAGCAGGAATTCCCACTGATTTCTCTGTACATGGGCAGACTGGAATACTTTAGCCTTTCAGGTGTGGCCCACAACACTGCCTCGTGTGAGCAGTCTAAGAAAAATAGACTCCCAAATTGTAGAACATGATGGAGACATAAAAAGAACATGCATTTTAAAGGCAGGAAGAAAACCACCACCTGCATGTACTTCATGACTCTGTCTCAGCCTGGCTGCTTGTCCTTGAGTCAATCATTTGACATCTCCAAACCTCAGTTCCCTCTGCCGTCAATGAGAATAGCAAATTTATCCTGGATCATCACTGCCAGGATGAAATGAGATCACATTACAAAAATACCTGAGCATCTACTAGGAATTCAGATAGACCCAGTCACAGATATGATTAAGTATCTCCAATCACATAGGTTCCGTTTATCCTCTTTCAGGCTACGCATAGCTTTTTCATTTTTCTTTGACTCGATTTTACTTCATAAATCTTTCCACCACGACCCCAACAGATGTGCTATTTAATCAAACTAAACCTGTCTAATTCCACCTTATGTTATAAATCATACCTAACCTGTCTAAAATCCTTTAATACATAATGGCTTCCCATAAGCTTTTCAAATGAGTAAATCCAAGACACTAATTGAAAATGAACTTGTACAGCAGAGCAGATCTCTGCTGCTTCTCAGAAGGGAGGTTGCTGGTCTCCTTGAAAGTGAAAGCTCTTCATTTACAATGCAAAAAAGAAAAAAAAAAGCTATTGAGAACAGAGTGAGGTGTGCAGGGCCATGTTTCTCAAAGTTTGGTCTATAGATGATGCATTGATGTCTTGGGGCAGAGTTCAGATGCCTGTGAAATGAACCAGGTCACTATATTAATTAGGCCTGCTCCTGCACGTATTGATGGATCACGACAAAGTAACAAGGACTGCGAGAGCCCATCTTCTCTTCCAGTGTCCTCAGGGCAAAAGTTACTTTTAAATAATGGCAGAGTAGCTACGCAAATTGACACAGAAGAGGTCCTCCCTGTTGGGATAAAAATGGCTTATATATTCCTTCCCTTTCCTGAGAGGTAAAAGCATAGTCTGAAAGAAGTTGAATAACAATGATATGATTTGTTTCATGAATAGCCTATGAGAATTAGAAATGCCATTAAGTATTCTTCAGGCAGGCAACATAGCATGAGTCAGCATACACATGTAGCCGAAAAGACAATGATATGAACAATTCTCTCAGGGTGTTTTCTACTACATTATCTCTATCATTAAAACCATTTAATGTAAAACCTGAAGAATGCATTCCTTATTCTCAAAAGGCAAAACCAAGCTGAAAATTCCAAAAGAAAGCCTGAGTAAGTGTAATCTGATCAATGTTTTTGTTAAGGCCATAAAAGAAAATTCTCCATCATCATTCTTAACCATACTTACTAATGTAAATACCAAATGTACCACCTGAAGTATTGACAGAGAATGAAAAAGAATGTGACTTTAAACTTGGGATTCTAATGAGATTTTGTTAAAAGTTCACACTCTTCTTAGATGGGGTACAAACCTTGTCAGTAAATGAATTAATTTTTGGCTATTTTCTAATCTCATTATACCTTTTGTCAGTAGAATGATTTATCAGAATTGCAATGCCTAATGCTGTATATCTCGTGAAATATGGTCATCTAGCCCAAGACAGTATCATCATTTGACTCTCTCTCAATGTATGATATTTTCATTAGCGGCAGGATATTCATCCTGCCCCTCTAGTCAGCAGAGCTATAAATAGAGAGGCCAGCCAACCAAATCACACAATATTGAAAAGGTCAAAGAAGTACAGTATATTACTATAATTTACAGAATACTGCTCATGAAGTATTAGAACTCTTGACACATTATTTAGGTGCGGAAAAAATAATGAAAACATAAAACCGTGTGCAATGGTCGCGTTACCATTGCTCTGATTGTAGAGATAGTACTGAGAGAAGCTTTCCTGTGTAGTTAAACAGGAACTGGACAAGCATGAACATCTATTCAGACAGTCAATAGCAAAATTAAAGTGGTGTTTCCTTTCATTCAAACCTTAAAGAAAAGGAAAAGGAGGAAAAATAAGGAAAAGAAGCACACTGGTCAGGACACAGTTACAGTCTATTTGCCTGGTCCCAGAAACCAAAACTTATGATCTAATTGGCAGAGCTGAAAGATCCCTCTAAAAACACTTGTGAATCAGGCAAATATAGATACATTTTGGCAGGGTCACATCAGTGATAGGGGATGAACACATAGAGAAAAACTACATAGATCTAAGTCTCACCTTATGTTTTTGCTCTTAATTCTTGCTTGAATTGTCCAATTACCTGTATGATTGACTTAAAGAGCAAAAAAGATAATTGCTCGTGTGCATGTAAGCAAATGGTTATTTATGGGAAAAGCCCATATAACTTGGTAAATGAATGATAAAACCCAAATCTTATTCTTTGGTAAAAAGAGCTTAAAGAGGGCCATATTTAAAACCTTTCACTACCAGTTTCCCCCAGAATTTTTACCCAAATTCTAGAAATTCTATTGCACTTCTTGAAGGACATTGATTGCCAGACATTCTGTAAGATGTGGCAGAAAGTGGAAGAAAGCATAGTTCCAAATTCCAAATCTACTACTTTCTCTCCCTCTTCACCACCCTTGTCTTAGGATAGGTCATTCTTTTCCACTACTCAAAGTTTTTTTTTTTTTTTTCTCCTTAAATAGACAATTATCCCTCTAATGCATTCTTTATATTCTTACCAAAGAGAATTTTTCTAAAATCAAAATGTGAGTTGCCTGGGTGGCTCAGTCGGTTAAGTGTTGGACTCTTGACTGCAGCTCATGTCATGATCTCAGGGTCCTGGGATTGAGCCCAACATTGAACCCAGAATGGGCTCTGTGCTCTGTGGGGACTCTGCTTGAAGATTTCTCTCCCTTTCCCTCTGTGGCTCCCCCTACTCTCATGCCCTCTCTCTCCCAAATAAATAAGTAAATCTTAAAACAATAAAATACAATAAAAATCTGTTATTGTTTCCTTGGAGATTTAAACTTTTCCTTGTTTTCCCATCTTTTCCAGCATGCAAGCTTTCCACCTGCCATCCATGACCCTTCAGGAGTTGAGTCCTGCCGGGTCTCCTGGCTGTCCCTTCCTCAGAAATTCATTGGCATTGGAAATCCCTGCGACCACTCATAGAGATCCTGCAGAGAACCCCCACACGAAGACTGACCACCTCAGCTACCACCTTTCTTTTAAAGGAACAGAGAAGGGTAGAACAACTACGGTCCTTTTTCCATTTAATGTCACTGGGCCTTTAGCTAAAGTAGAATTAAAAGTCCATAAAATAGTTCAAATATCACTACATTTGTCTCAAGGTAGAATGAATACTTTGTACAAACGCTCTCCTTAGATCTGCTATTATATGCTGATCTCCCCAATATACTAACTAAACAGGAGACAGCAAAAAGGGTGGGAGGAGCTTAAGAGGAAAGAGAAACAAAAGAAGGGAAGGAGGGAAGGAAAAAATAAATGATCTCGGGTGAACTAATCTAATAGAGTTTTTTGCCATGGGTTCAGGCTACTGGCTTGATTCTGATATGAGTCTATAAATTGTGCCTCTAAATATTTTTAATCAAAGGCCAAAGCATGCCTTCCATCTTCTAAATGAGTCACCTGGGAATTTTCCTGCAGAAAAATTGTTTTCGGCTACCGATAAACGAACAAACAAAATCTGTCTTCTGCTACCAAACATGAATGAGGAATACCAGTTCTGCTGAGAGGGCCATGTGCACAATTGAAATCACACCTTCTAGGCAGAACACATAAGGCAGACTAGGAAAACCTAAATATTACTGTGTTTTGCAATTTGTGGGCAAAGCGTGGCACTGGAAATCATTTAATTTGTTCTTATTTCTTCATGTTCTAAAATTACCAGGTCGCTATGATGAAAAGACCAAAACAGCTACAGTGTGGAGAAGGGAGGCCATCTAAAGTTAGAGAAATACCATGACCACCCCATTTAAAATGCCAGCCCAAGCTGCTCACACTTTATGTATACTTATTCTTTATTTTCTAGGCATCACATACACGTACCAATTATATAATCATTTATTATTGAAAATCATTTTGTCTGGTGGAAGAGACTGATTTAGACATATATTAAAGATGTGATAGTATATGTTCCTTTTTTTTAAGATTTATTTATTTATTCATGAGAGAGAGAGAGAGAGAGAGAGGCAGAGACATAGGCAGAGGGAGAAGGAGGCTCCACACAGGGAGCCCGACGTGGGACTCAATCCCAGGACACTGGGATCATGCCCTGAGCCAAAGGCAGACACTCAACTGCTGAGTCACCCAGGTGTCCCAGTATATGTTCCTCTAATATTACTAAGCATTTATGATAATGGAAGATGAATACAGTATATTTTAAAAGATAACAATAAAGGAACCAGTGATATCTTCCTTTGAATATTAATAAAAATGAGACATTTTTTTCCAAACTGGCTATCTTTTTCTCCCCTCGCCCCCCCCCCCCAAAAAACGTCAGCACTAACACCATATTGTTAATAACTGATTCCTAGGTCTTGACCAAAATCTTTCATGGGATAAGTACTTAAGTAATATTTGTTAAATAAAAGCAAGATCCTAAAACTAATGTTTGCTGCCCCCATACTATTTCACATGTTAGTTCCTCTTCCTTGAAAGTCTTTCTTTTATCTTTATTCATAGATATAATTGTAATCTATCGATCAAACCCTAACTCAAATGTTGCTT
Organism: Vulpes lagopus; assembly: GCF_018345385.1. NCBI lineage: Eukaryota > Metazoa > Chordata > Mammalia > Carnivora > Canidae > Vulpes > Vulpes lagopus. The sequence goes on from NC_054828.1 coordinate 35,240,109, forward strand.
CTTCTGTGGTCCTGTTCACTATTTGTCATTCCCTCCTCTCTCCTGTCTTTGTGCATATGTAGGATGTACTATGCTCATAAAGTTAAATTATATTTTATGTTTTCTTGTTTCTAAAGCTATTTGGATCTCAAAACTGGGGTCAGCCTCCCAATCATAACATTCCTGTGGTCTAAGGTGACCACTCTTCCTTGGTTACCTAAAACAGTATCTATTTGTGCCTGTATTTCCCACTGACCTCTTTATAGCACCCTCTTTCATTCCAAAACATGCCTCTGTTTGGAGGATAAATTATGTCATCATTCAACTTTTGTCACTATTGCCAACTGATTAAATTCTAAGCCAATTTACAGAGACCCTTCAGTTCTATTAGATCAAAACTTGATTTATCTGACCTCTGCCTCATTCACTGGGGTCTCAAAGGGTCCTACCTCTACCTTGGTGATTGCCTTTCTAGGCATTGGACTCCTATTTTCTTAAGTTTTTGACTTACCTCACCCATATTTCCTGGTTGGAACTCTTTTCTATACTTCTGGTTCCACAGAGCTTTTTTTACTATTCTGGTACCTTGTCAGAATCCAGACAGCTAGGTCAGTCTTGACCTCATCTTGAAGAGGATAGAAGGGTTCAGATAACACATCCCTATCTCTTACCAGATAACATGGAATGATTTCTTTCTCTCCCAAATACTGTGTATACTTTCTAGCACATAGTAGAGGCTCAAAATATTTATTGAATTAAACTACAGAGGAAAAAAAAAACTACAGAGGAATTAGGTCAGGGGTTGAATTGCATCCTTTCAAAATTCACATGTTAAAGTCATAATCCCCAGTATATTACAACATAACATTTTGGAGGTGAGATCTTTATAGGGGTAATCAAAAACACAGATTATTAGAGTGAGTCCTAACCCAACATGACTGGTGTTCTTATTAAAAAGGGGAAATATAGACCCACAGAGACACATCCAGGGAAGATGGCTGTCTACAAGCTAAGGAGAGTGGCCTAGAACAGAGCCTTCCTTCAGACCCTTCAGAGAGAACCAACCCTGATGCAACTTGACCTTAGACTTCTAACCTTCAGAACTGTGAAATAATATATTTCTTTTGTTTAATCCATGCAATCCATGGTACTTAGTTACAGGAGCCCTAACAAACTAAAACAAACTTCATTGCATTTTCTCACTATAAAATAAGATGGTAAGACTGACTACCTCATGGGGTCTGTGTGAGGATTAAATGAGAGAGTTTATGTAAAATGCTAAGAACAATGATGAACATATCTGATAAATGCTATTTTTACTATCATTATCTTCTGAGGTTTGCTTCAATGGGTAATGCATTCTTTGCTAGTTGTTCTTATGAGCTTTTATTTATTAACCTTCTAGCTAAGGTAAAAAGCCAGCTATTATCCTGTTTATTAGAATATTTTCTTTTCCCTCTTACAGCTAAAAATATTTTAGTCATATATTTACTTGCTAAACTCTATTTTATTATACCTAAACTTAATTCTGTAGCCCTATTTAAATGTGGAACACATGCCAGGAGTCTTCAGGTAAGAGGCATATTTAATAATTCAAGTACATCAGTTACTAAATGAATGCTCTTAGTTGTTTTATACCCTAGTTATAAAAAAAAAATCTGTCAAAATGAGTGTCTTTGAAGAGCGGACCCCATTCATTACTCAAAATCATGTTGTCTGATGAAGAAGAGCTGGTTCAGATGTACATTAGAGATGTGAGACCATGAACTCTCATATTACTGAGAGTTTATGATAGCGTAACTAAAATGTGTTTTAAAGGGTGTGATGAAGTGATAGTATCTTGCCTCAGGTATAATAAGGATGACCCATTTTGCTAAAATTGAAACACAGAAGTTTAGCTTAGAATATAAAATCATGTGAATGTTTTAAAGGGAATTATATCACCTTTCTGGAAATCTAAAATCCAGAAGAAAAAACATCTTCATAGCATCAAAGTTATATCTTTAGGAAAAAAAAAAACCTTAAAGTGGCATTTAGTACATCTAAAAGGTAGTATAGTGACCTAAAACTTTTGACATTTACATGTAAGAGATATCTTTAGCATGACAATAGTCTTTGGAAAGTTTCGCTTTTAAACTAATATATTCTATTCATATTTTGTGATCACAGGCTTATTTTTACCAAGACAAGTTTTACTAAGAATTGTGGCCACTGAACTTTGGAAAGAATGTTCTAGACATGAGATGCAATTGTGTGTTGGAGACACACTACCTAGGGTCAAAGGCATGAATTCTTACCACAACTAATACTTGCTTGTTTCAGTAAAGTAGCAGAAGCACTTTGTCTCAGTTTCTCTGTTTGTATATAGGTAGAATAGTACCTGCTCTGGTTTTATCAGGATCGTTATAAGTAGCACATGAAGTAATGTGTGTAAAATGCACAAAATATTTTATTTTGATGCTGGTAAATACAATTTATCAGAGCAAAATCAAGTCCTGCCCTGCATATACTCTGTGCCAACCCAATTTCTCTGATTGCTGTTTTGTTACAAGAATGAAAAAAAAAAAAGAAAATCAGGGAAAGGTATTTTATTATATGAGCTTATAATCAGAAACTATTATTTTATAAAGCCTAACTGGCAATTGTTGGGGGTAGCTTAGTGGAGGGACCTTTTCTTTTCTTGGATGATGAACTGTTTTGCCACTACAGGAGCCATTATGTGTATTGAGCAGTTTGTTTATATGGTATTTTATGCTGAACTGGAAAACTAGGGTTTGTATTGATCTCTACAAATAAAACGTATTAAAATCCCATTAATGGGACCATTCTCACTGATAGACTGTTGCTTTAGACATTGTGAACTTCCCTTCTGTGTTTAAACATTAATGGTTTGGAACAAATAACAATACTGCAAGAGTCTATGCTTACTCTTAAGACGGCTGGGATGAGGGATAGAAAAAAATGTTTAATTTGTACAATAGAGGGGCACCTTAGTGGCTCAGTCAAATTAAGCATCTGCCTTCAGCTTAGGTCATCATCATCTCAGGTTCCTCAGGAACAAGCGCCATGTAGGGCTCACTGCTTAGTGGGGAGTCCTCCTTCCCTCTCTCTTCCTTTCCTCTGCTCATTCTCTCTCTCAAATAAATGAATTAAAAAACGTCAAAAAATATGTACAATATATTAGAAATGAAACTTGGCCTTCATTATGTCTCACAGTCCTCATTTGTCCAAGAAAGGTAGCAGTATTTACTTCTCTCACTGGAGTGTCACACAAATTAACTTAATAATGACTATAACCTGCTGTGAAAATTCAAAGACTTCTCTTTGTGTTTCTAATGGTTACATCTTTGGAACCCAAACAGGGTAAGTCCATTTTTTAAAAAAGATTTTATTTATTTGAGAAAGAGAGAGAAAGCATGAGTAGGGGTAGGGGCAAAGGGAGAAGCAGACTCTCTACCCAGCAGGAAGCCTGACCCAGGGCCAATTCCTGGACAAAGGGATCATGACCTGAGTCTTAGGCAGACACTCAACTAACTGAGCCACGCAGGCACCCCGTAAGTCCATCTTAAAGGCTTAACAACATTAGAGTCCATTTATAATCTATACTATGATATTCCATTACTATAGTTGGAGTTCTCATAGCTACTTTAAGAAGTCTTGGAAAACTTCTGTGAATGTTTGCATTTACATATTTTTAAGGACTTTCAGGGTCAGTGAATTTTTTCAAACAAAATGAATGATCGTTCATTTGTGTGACAGTAAGGGAGACAGGTAAACTTCACTTCAATATTTGGGGTTTAATCCTCCCAATTCTTCAATTTAGTATGAGGATCAGAGTATTAATTAAGATATGATTAAGTTAGGGATGCCTGGGTGACTTGGTGGTTGACCATCTGCCTTCGGCTCAGGGGGTGATCCTGGGATCCAGGATCAAGTCTCACATCAGGCTTCCTGCATGGAGCCTGCTTCTCCCTCTGCCTATGTCTCTGCCTGTGTGTGTCTCTCTCTCTCATGAATAAATAAATACAATCTTAAAAAAAAAATATATATATATATATATATATATGTATATGATGAGGTTATACATTTACCTCATTAGGTTATGCATTTATCTCATCTTTAGTCAAGAAAAAGCCTGGCCTTCTACTACTGTTATTATTATATCTGTTCTAAAATTACTTAATATTAGATTTACCAGGCCAATGCCACCAAGAAAACATGTTGGCCATGTGAAGCTGAGTTCAATAAATTTGCTCTACAAAATAATATTATCTTCACAGGGCCTCAATAACATCTAAAAGGGAAGAGATAATAAGGCTACTTGAAGTATCAGGCTGATTTTAGGTTGAAATCAGTAAGAATTCTATTGGGAAGGGATTGGTCAAGATATGTTAACTATGCAAGTTTCTCAACAGTTAACTTCTCTTGAAAACCTGCAAACTTTGAAACATAAAACACTAATGTGAAGAGTTAGTATTGCTCTGATCTTCCTGTAATAGAATGGCTCTGATAATCAGTTTTAAAAGTAACTTAAGTTTACCTCTCTTTTTTATATCCCCTCTGCCATGGCCATCTGTTTTGTTGCTTAAATTCCACATGAGTGAAAATGGTACTTGTCTTTCTCAGGATTGACTTGTTCCTCTTAGCCTAATATACTCCAGCTCCATCCATATAGTTGAAAATGCTAAGATACTTTGTGTTGCACATTATGGCTTAGTACAATTTATCTTTTCTGCAAATCATAATACATTTTTGCAAGATGTAGTTTTGATTACATTTCTTAATTCTAATCCTACTTCTGGTTATGCTTTAGCCTAAGATGGAGGATGGTCCATTATTTTAAGAGGACAAGATCATTCCAGATCTTCACTGAATCTCCGTATTTCATGATAGTATGTCAAATATTAATAGTCTTGATTTCTATAATTACTGGACTTTCTTGTTCTTACTGTTGAATGATCACATTTTTGAAATATATTGTTTAATGGTAGTCACAAAGCAGAATTTAAGATTCTAGACATTGAGGAGCTAATACATTTGGTATAAACCAAACATTTGGTGACTGAAACACAGATATATGCTAAGATCTTCCTTAAGGAGCACCTGGGTGGCTCAGTGGTTGAGTGTCTGCCTTTGGACAGATCATGATCCCAGGGTCTTGGGATCGAGTCCCGCATCAGGCTCCATGCAGGGAGCCTGCTTCTCCCTTTGCCTATGTTTCTGCCTCTCTCTGTGTGTCTGTCATGAATAAATAAATAAAAATCCTTAAAAAAAAAATCTTTCTTGAATAACCAGTGGCTTTGTAATTTTAATTTGAATAACTATTATTCAACTTTACCAGTATCTGAGGTATTGGTAGACTCTTTGGTGACTGTCAAGAATAAAGATGTGGGGAATACCATGACTGAATGATAGGAGTATCTTTTAAAAGTATAGGTTAAAAAACAAAACCATAGAAAGGATTGTGAGACAATCGTTGATCTTGTTCTTAAGGGGTTAGGGGAGGGGCCTCCTTCTGATGGTCCTTCTGGCATGACCATGGCTTGTGGTCTGGCAGCTAATTGGATTGGAGCAACTTCTTTTGGAGATTCCCTATAGATTGTCTCCAACAAATATAGTTTTGGGGGGTTTGGTTTCATTACTGTACAATAGACAATGTTAATTTAGCTGACAAATATCTGCCCAAGGAACAATCTTTTGGAACATTTCTTGTGTGATAACTGTTAAGAATACTTTTAAGTTCCTCTCCAAGAAAATTCAAGTTTAGTCTTTCTTTGATACTGTTTTCAAAAATATCCATTCTCTTGGCCTCGGATAATATAGAGACTGATTACATAGTGCTCAGGAAAGGTGGTCTATACCTATTAATAATAAAATGGTAAAAAAAAAATGAGTGGCTCTTGATTCCTTATATTAAGCAGCATTATTAGAATGGGAAAATGTTGAATTTTCTATTAAAGTACAATACACAATAATTTATAAACATGTCATCAGTGATTAACCTGGGAAAAAGAATATATTATGAATAGGATTTGATTTTTCCTATATGCTGAACTATGGATGCCATCAATTGACAAGATTATTTAAATATGAAGACAAAATATGTTACTGTAGCTAAGAGTTAAAATATTTTCTCAACTTCTTATTTTTCTTTCCTTTATCCCAAAAATGTCTATTGTATTTTGTTATGGCAGCCCAAGCAGACTAAAACACTTCTTAAGGTGGGAACTTAGATCATGGACTTATTGCTTTCTTCTTTTATCCTATAGGCATTTAAATCTTTAAATTTCCCCCCTTTCACTTGTTTAGAAGCATCCTTCCAAATTTGGATCTATCAGTTATCTTATTAGTGAGTTTTAAATATTTTAAATTTCCCTTGAGGCTTATTTGTGTTTTTTTAGAAGTTTCTTAATTTTTAAATATTTGGCTATTTTATAGTGATTGTAATTGATATCTACTGAATTATATTATGATCAGAGAACATACTGTTAAGGTTTCAACTTGAAACACATTGAGACTTATGACCAAGTATATGATCTGTCTTGGAAAGTAGTCCATGGACACTTAAAAAAATGTTATACTCCTATTCTTTTTGAAGTTGTCTACAAATGTCAACTTTGTCACATTAGTTGACAATGTTACTTGCCTCTTCCATCGTATTCTCGGTCAAATTGTTTAATCATTACTGATAGAATGGTTTTAAAAGCCATGGTCCTATTTTCTTTAGCTTTGTCTGTTTTCACTTCATGTATTTTAAAGCTCACTTCTTTAGTTGCATGCATATTTAAGATTACTATGTCATCCTAATTTTCCCTTTTATCAGGAAATGTCCCATTTTACCTTTAGAAATACTCTGTCTTAAGATATACTTCATCTGTTAATATTAATGTTAATATCGACATATATCAATATGGCCATGGTATGCAAAATATTTTGGTGGTGGTCTCACATACCTTTTTTCCATTCTTTCCTTGGAATCATTCTCCATCTTTATATGTAACATGTCTTATAGAGGACACATAATCAAGTCATAATTGGAATATTTATTGCATTTTCATTTAATTCAGTTGTTTATTCGGTTTGTTTTATAACTACCTTTTGCTAGTGGTTTCTAGTTTGTCCTTTCTAGATTTTGTTGTTGTCTGTTGGCTGTGGTTCCTTAGTCATTGTTTCTTAACAAGTTCTGCAAGAGAGAATACTAGGAGCTGAAGTTGAATATGGAATATTAAAGAGAAATTATGAAGCAAGCATTATGTATGTCCTCTTAATGAGGCAAAATTTTCTTGTATAGATACTGAAGAGTAGATATAATTATTTTGACTTTTAAGATTTGCTTTTAATAAGAGCACGCCATATGAAGGGTATGTGAATGAAACTTGGCCTAAAAGGAGGAAGGTTTATGAGGAATCCAGAAAAATAGTCTGTTTAAACATGCAAAGAGCTTGAGATTAAGGAATTCAAAGTAAAGATGAGAAAGAGAGGACATACTTGAGAATTCAGAGGGAAAATTGTGGGAGTCTGGTGATTGATAGGCATCAGATTTTGATTATGAGTGTTTCTAAGACACTCCTGAATTTCTGTGATGAGAAGCATAGTTGTTGATGATAGCATTCATTCAATAAGGCACGCTGGAAGACAGGTAGACTTGAAGATGCCTTGAGTTTGTTTTAGGACTTGTGTTTTCAGATATCTGTGGGATGCCTTGCTGTCTATTAAGATGCAAGAGGGACAAGTCTAGATATTCAGCAGAAGTTTTGGCCTAGACAAACACATCTGGCAACCAATTATAGTCAGTACTTGAATAGGGAGAAGAATGAAATTTCCTCAGGCATGTATAAGCAGGGATTTATACGTGTGTATGTAATTGCATATGTGGACATGTATGGGCATACACACAACTACATATGAGGATATTTTGGTGTTGTGAACAACAAAATCTAAGGTCTCTTTCAATACCAAACAAAATAAAATGAAGTGCATGTTAAAAATTGATTCTGTATAAATCAAAATTGATAAGGAGACTCCTTCCCAATTCAACCATTAGCTTTTATCTATGAAATTATTCCATGTAATGTTCTGTTTTGGATGGCAACTATTGCAACAGGGTTGGGGCTTTCTGAATCCCATCCTGATTACATGTCTATGAAGATTTTCAGTCTGTTTGCAACTTTTAATGGAGCAGATCCTAATTACATCCAATTTCAGCAGGTTGTAAAAAATTTTTTTTTCATACTGAAACTTGGTCATTTAAAATGATTCATAAGGGGATCACTGGGTGGCTCAGCCTTTTAGTGCCTGCCTTCGGCTCAGGGTGGGACCCTGGAGTCCCGGGATGGAGTCTCACGTCGGGACCCCTGCATGGAGCCTGCTTCTCCCTCTGCCTGTGTCGCTGCCTGCCTCTCTCTCTCTCTCATGAATAAATAAAAACTTAAAAAATGAATAAATAAATAAAAACTTAAAAAATAAAACATAAAATGACTCATAAATTAGGACTTTTAAAACATTCATCATGGTTTTTTATTATAGCAACATTTGAGATGTATTTTTAGATTTTTAGAATTGCCTAAATGAAACTGTGCCAACTTTTGTTGGTAACATAGGTTAGAAGGGCAATAAGGAATTAGCAATTCTAACACGGAATAATTAAGGAATGAAGATTCAGATAAAAACTGTTACCTAGGATACATGTGCTGCACACAATGACCTTTTCTTGTCTAGCGATTTCATATGTTCTCACAGATATGAGACGAGCCAGTTTATACTACAGGGCACCAATATCTGAACATTGATGTACTGCCTTCTCATTGCATACCCAGCGCTCAGGCACTTAAACATCATGGCCACACCGATTTCAAGATAATGCACATATTCTGAAAGTGAGATATTGGTTATGTTTATGACTCTAGAAAAAAATATTATCATTCAAAAATAGCACTGCCTTTGTTAAGCCTACAATGTTATTAAAATATTTCCCATTATCATCTTCCTACAGGGCAGAAATAAATAGACAAGGAAAATAAGTTCTCTTAGGAATTCTCTTTTCTCATTTCCATGGAAAATTCATACTCGTCATATGAAATATATTTGCTTTCTGCTCAGGCTCCAATGTTTCTTACCCCAATTCACTGATATCCATTCTGCTAACTTCATGCTTTACTGCATATCCTTGGGCTATGATAATTTACATACCCTTTGCCTATACCGGATGCTGCAGGTCAAATTGTACTTGTTGACAAAATGACATAATGATGTACCACTACCATACCAATTCTCTGCTTACAGTCTGTGCCTGGACTGTTGCACCCACAAAAATATCTGTCTATGTGGACAAGGTGAGACACTCTATAGAATCAGTCATGAGGACAGGCAATGTAGTCACTATGCAGAATAGAGTATATGCTTTTAGAGGGCAAAGTAGTGCCCCTTCATCCTGCCCCACCCCTTATAATCATTCATGAATACCTGATACACTGCTCTATGGTTAACAGTTGCTTAAAACATGACAGTGAAGAACTGCTTCAAAGAAAGACAAAACACCAATTGATATTTTTAGGAATAAAACATGTTGGATTCATATTCTTCCCCCATTTTTCTCTTAAACTGATTTTCTATTTGTTCCATAAATGCCTAAAGTGTTTGTTCCTTATGTGTATGTAACTATCTTATTCTAAGTATTAATATCTTTAAATGTGCATAATTTAAACATCCCATTTAATATTTTATATGATTCTCACAACCACCCTCTTTCTACTATAACATGACTTGCTTAGAACCAAAATGTAGGTCTTTTTTATTTTTATAACAGTGCCCGGGAGATTATCTGACATTTTAGGTTGATATTCTAACTGTTGAATGAAAAAATAAATGAATGAGTAAATAAATGAATCAATCAATTTCACTAGAGCATCACAAAGTATTTCATCACAACGGGCTTGCTCTTGAATGCCACTCTGATTACTAATGAGAAGTATGGCAAAGGAATGTTGCTGATGAGGGAAAGCAAATAAGTGAAACAGACTAAGTCTGTTACTTTGGAGATTGAAACATACGCACATTCCTGGAGGTGTAGAAAGACTGCATAAAGTCACAGTGAGGATCACAGTGGAGGAACACTCATAGGCCCAAAGGAAAAGTTGAAGATTATTAGATTCAAGGCATTTTATCTCCAAGAAATTGCAGTTAGGTTAAGCAGGAATTATAGTCATAAAGGAAAGAGAGGCAGCAAAGGGACAAAGAGAAAAAGGACATACTTTTGGGGTTTTATTTCTATTTTTGTATAACAAACTCTTATTTTATTCTGAAGGTCAGAGATCTGGTCATGACATAGCTGGGTTTTCTTCTCAGGGTCTATGAGGATTGAAATCAAGGTGGGAACCAGACCAGCTCATGTAGTCATTAGCAGAATTCAATTCCTGGCATTTATAGGACTGAGATCCAAGTTTCTTGTTGACTATTGGTTGGGGTTTACTCTTGTCTTCTAAAGACGGTGCAAAGTTTCTTGCCATATGGTCCTCTCCTACACTCTCTTCAAGGACAGTTGGACATTATCTGGTGGTGCTTCCTGTTCCTCTGACCAGTTTATCTGACAGTCATGCACACCCAGCTAATCTTCCTTTTGATTAGAACTTAATTACATCTACAAAATTCCCTTTGCAGTATCACCTAACCATAGCATGGAGTGGTGCTAGCCCATCACAGCCACAGGCCTACCTTCTCCACTGAAGAGAAGATTGTGTATGGCAAATACAGCAGCTGGTAGGGATTCTGAGGGCCGTCGTAGAATTTTAGGTATCACAGAGAGTGAATAATTAATATCTGAGAAAGGGAGAAATGAAAGGCACAGGAAAGGAAAGAGGAGGAGGAATATTCAAAAGACTTCCCAATATGAGGAGCACCTGGGTGGCACAGTTGGTTAAACACATCTGACTCTTGATTTGGCCCAGGTCCTGATCTCAGGGTGTGAGACTGAACCCCATGTGGGGCTCCATGCTCAGCATAGAGTCTCCTTGAGATTCTCTCACCCTCTCCCTCTGCCTCTCCTGCCCCCTTCAAATAAATAATTTTTTAAAAAAGACTTCTCAATATCAGAGTAAGAGCTGTTGATTCCCAAATGTTGTATGAGAGAAATGTCAGGCTTAGGGTTGGGGAGAGGTGAAGAAAAGCAGTCTCTGAAGGAAAGACAGAAGAAAAAGAAACTCAGTAATTATCCAGAGGATGATGATGCCTTGTCAAGAGAAGAATGAAAGGAAAGGAGTCAGAGAGTGTTTGCCTAGTGATCACATTAGGAGAGCTATGATTATAAAATTACTGGGGATAACTCTGTAAGACATGTTGGCAGTAATTCAACTCCCAAAGATTAAATGGAAGTTATAGAGGTGGGGTAATGGAGTATGTTTTGAAAGAAATATAGTTTAAAATAAAAAAAATTCTCAGAATTGCTGGTTTGATTATGCAGAATTATAGTGATAAAAACTATATGAATGCTATTCAGAAATGGAATGACAGCTAGAAAAGACAAAAGTGAATGACTAAAAAGGCACCAGAAATGTCCTAAGTTTGAACTACATAAGGAAGTGGTAAAAATGAAAAATACAAGTAAAAGCATTTAGACTAAGTCCAAGGTGTCATACGATGGCAAGGCATTATTCACGATGTGGGCAGGTGCGCTCTCCTGGCCACATCTGAGGCATCCATCAGGACTCTTTTCCCTAAGTAGAGGTAATGGCTGATACATAGGGCTGCCAGAGATAAGCAACAGGGTATTTTTTATTTAACTGCTTTAAATATGGGAGAGAAAAACAACACACACAGGTGCAAAAACAATATTTCAAGCCAAGTATATGACATGGAAGGACATATTTAGCCCAATTAGTCATATCTGTAGAGACAAAAAGAAAAAAAAAGTATGTAGAAGAAAAGGGGGGGAAACACATATTTCAGAGGACATATTTTGATTTTAGGGGTTACTGCCCATATTACTTCAATTATGGCCCATAGCACTCAAGCTGACCCAGGCAACAATGACGCTCAGGCTGAGGAAGAAGCAGAATCCTTCCAGAGTTGTGTACGTCATGGGAAGATATGCACTTCATTCCCCAGTAGAGTTCCTGTTCTAGGAAACTAATATGAAAGAAAAGAAAACATACAGAAGTTTGAGGAATGAGGATCTAGAGAGGAAAAGAGAAGATGGAGGCATTGGAAGGAAAAGGGCTAAAGGAATAAGAGCAATATGCATCCGGATAGGGTCAACAGGTGTGAATGGCAGGGATGCAGAAGAGAAGTGTTTAACAGAAATGAAGAAAAGGACTAGGGAAAATAAACACACATATTTCCCAGAGAGAACATTCCAGTTGATCACAGGCTCTTATGTCCTTTGCCTTGCTGTTCCCTGGCCAGCCTCCGCTTCTGCCTCTTGAATTGCTACCCACAGTATCCTCTTAGCGTCCTTTGCCCTGAAACCTCTCTTCAAAATCTGCCTTTCTTGGGCAATGCTAAAACTAAACTGGAAGGATTCTATTTTACCAGAACTATTTTTAAATTGGCTATTATTTGTTGCTGTGGAAGAGGGACCTAGTGAACTAATTCCCTTAATGGTTCTACCTGCTAAAGCTTGATGAGATTTCCCCTCAGGAAAAGGTACATTTTGTTACAAGGGAAGGATTACCTAAAAGAGAGCTTTTTGGGCAACAAATGGCTGATTTAGGAACAGCGTCTTCCCATGTCTATTAAAATTAAACTACATACATACACGCTCAGTCAGCCTGCAAATACAGCTACTCCTGGATGAAGTCATGAAGTGGTACAAGAAGAAAGTCTGGATCTTATGATTGTGCATCCCTTATTTGTACCTTACACATTATCAGTCGTGATCCTAGAACAAAGTCCAAGCAAAGAAAGTACAGCTAATGATACAAATATAGTTTGCATCTTCATTTAGGGGGCATGCTACAACCAGCATTTACTGAAGAATCTTCTATGTGTCAAACGGCACACTTGATGTTAGGGATACAATATTGAGTCATTTGTTCTATGATAGAGCTCAGCAATTTAGCAATATAGTGAGGAAGACAGTCCTATACACACCTACCACATTTTATCGATTCTAAAACATACCTTTTATTTACATGCTATCATTTCTGAAATTGAGATGCATCATAAGATTGGTGGCATCAACCCTCCCAAGACACAAAAGTCCAGGGCCAGATGGCTTCCCAGGGGAATTCTATCAAATGTTTAAAGAAGAAACCATACCTATTCTACTAAAGCTGTTTGGAAAGATAGAAAGAGATGGAGTACTTCCAAATTCGTTCTATGAGGCCAGCATCACCTTAATTCCGAAACCAGACAAAGACCCCACCAAAAAGGAGAATTACAGACCAATATCCCTGATGAACATGGATGCAAAAATTCTCAACAAGATACTAGCCAATAGGATCCAACAGCACATTAAGAAAATTATTCACCATGACCAAGTAGGATTTATCCCTGGGACACAAGGCTGGTTCAACACTCGTAAAACAATCAATGTGATTCATCATATCAGCAAGAGAAAAACCAAGAACCATATGATCCTCTCATTAGATGCAGAGAAAGCATTTGACAAAATACAGCATCCATTCCTGATCAAAACTCTTCAGAGTGTAGGGATAGAGGGAACATTCCTCGACATCTTAAAAGCCATCTACGAAAAGCCCACAGCAAATATCATTCTCAGTGGGGAAGCACTGGGAGCCTTTCCCCTAAGATCAGGAACAAGACAGGGATGTCCACTCTCACCACTGCTATTCAACATAGTACTGGAAGTCCTCGCCTCAGCAATCAGACAACAAAAAGACATTAAAGGCATTCAAATTGGCAAAGAAGAAGTCAAACTCTCCCTCTTCGCCGATGACATGATACTCTACATAGAAAACCCAAAAGTCTCCACCCCAAGATTGCTAGAACTCATACAGCAATTTGGTAGCGTGGCAGGATACAAAATCAATGCCCAGAAATCAGTGGCATTTCTATACACTAACAAGGAGACTGAAGAAAGAGAAATTAAGGAGTCAATCTCATTTACAATTGCACCCCAAAGCATAAGATACCTAGGAATAAACCTAACCAAAGAGGTAAAGGATCTATACCCTAAAAACTATAGAACACTTCTGAAAGAAATTGAGGAAGACACAAAGAGATGGAAAAATATCCCATGCTCATGGAATTAATATTGTGAAAATGTCAATGTTACCCAGGGCAATTTACATGTTTAATGCAATCCCTATCAAAATACCATGGGTTTTCTTCAGAGAGTTAGAACAAATTATTTTAAGATTTGTGTGGAATCAGAAAAGACCCCGAAGAGCCAGGGGAATTTTAAAAAAGAAAACCAGGGATCCCTGGGTGGTGCATTGGTTTAGTGCCTGTCTTTGGCCCAGGGCGTGATCCTGGAGACCTGGGATCGAATCCCATGTTGGGCTCCTGGTACATGGAGCCTGCTTCTCCCTCTGCCTATGTCTCTGCCTTTCTCTCTCTCTCTCTCTCTCTGTCTCTCTGTGTGTGTGACTATCATAAGTAAATAATAAAAAAATTTTAAAAAATTTAACTATAAAATAAAAAAAATAAAAAAGAAAACAATAGCTGGGGGCATCACAATGCCAGATTTCAGGCTGTACTACAAAGCTGTGGTCATCAAGACAGTGTGGTACTGGCACAGAAACAGACACATAGATCAATGGAACAGAATAGAGAACCCAGAAGTGGACCCTCAACTTTATGGTCAACTAATATTAGATAAAGGAGGAAAGACTATCCATTGGAAGAAAGACAGTCTCTTCAATAAATGGTGCTGGGAAAATTGGACATCCACATGCAGAAGAATGAAACTGGACCACTCTCTTGCACCATACACAAAGATAAACTCAAAATGGATGAAAGATCTAAATGTGAGACAAGATTCCATCAAAATCTTAGAGAAGAACACAGGCAACACCCTTTTTGAACTTGGCCACAGTAACTTCTTGCAAGATACATCCATGAAGGCAAAGGAAACAAAAGCAAAAATGACCTATTGGGACTTCATCAAGATAAGAAGCTTTTGCACAGCAAAGGATACAGTCAACAAAACTAAAAGACAACCTACAGAATGGGAGAAGATATTTGCAAATGACATATCAGATAAAGGGCTAGTTTCCAAGATCTATAAAGAACTTATTCAACTCAGCACCAAAGAAACAAACAATCCAATCATGAAATGGGCAAAAGACATGAAGAGAAATCTCACAGAGGAAGACATGGACATGGCCAACACGCACATGAGAAAATGCTCTGCATCACTTGCCATCAGGGAAATACAAATCAAACTACAATGAGATACCACCTCACACCAGTGAGAATGGGGAAAATTAACAAGGCAGGAAACCACAAATGTTGGAGAGGATGCGGAGTAAAGGGAACCCTCTTACACTATTGGTGGGAATGTGAACTGGTGCAGCCACTCTGGAAAACTGTGTGGAGGTTCCTCAAAGAGTTAAAAATAGACCTGCCCTACTACCCAGCAATTGCACTGTTGGGGATTTACCCCAAAGATACAGATGCAATGAAACGCCGGGACACCTGCACCCCGATGTTTCTAGCAGCAATGTCCACAATAGCCAAACTGTGGAAGGA
The DNA here is from genome assembly GCF_018345385.1 of Vulpes lagopus. Classification (NCBI taxonomy): domain Eukaryota; kingdom Metazoa; phylum Chordata; class Mammalia; order Carnivora; family Canidae; genus Vulpes; species Vulpes lagopus. The sequence continues at coordinate 35,255,736 of NC_054828.1, forward strand.
GCCTCGGTGTCCATCGAAAGATGAATGGATAAAGAAGATGTGGTCTATGTATACAATGGAATATTCCTCAGCCATTAGAAACGACAAATACCCACCATTTGCTTCACGTGGATGGAACTGGAGGGTATTATGCTGAATGAAATGAGTCAATCGGAGAAGGACAAACAGTGTATGTTCTCATTCATTTGGGGAATATAAATAATAGTGAAAGGGAATAGAAGGGAAGGGAGAAGAAATGGGTAGGAAATATCAGAAAGGGAGACAGAACATAAAGACTCCTAACTCTAGGAAATGAACTAGAGGTGGTGGAAGGGGAGGAGGGCGGGGGGTGGGGGTGAATGGCTGACGGGCACTGATGGGGGCACTTGACGGGATGAGCACTGGGCGTTACTCTGTATTTTGGCATATTGAACACCTTTAAAAAATAAATTTATTATTAAAAAATAAAATAAAAATATTTTGGAAAAAGAAAAGATTGGTGGCATCATAGTTTCACTTGAACCATTTCTATTTCTTAGTGGTGTGTAATGTAACGGGGTACGTTCCAATCAAGGAGATCTTGGATTTAAGAAATGCAACTCTAATTACAAAGATAGAAATGCTACATGATCTTACTAAAGAACAAAGGAGGGAATGGGAGAAACCCACGTCAAACTTCATAGAGAAGCAGATTCAGTGGGAGTATTGATGAAAGTTCAAAAGATTTTGCCAGGGAGGAGGGATAAGGAGACCTTTGGGGCACAGGGAATAGCAAGAACATATTACATTTTTATCTTAACACAATGGCATAACACAGTGTGCTGGTTTATAGAAGTCCTTGGAAGCATGGTATGAAATGAAACTGGAAAGGTAAGTTGTTATCAGAGACGAAAAATCGTTAAATGACTATAAGTGTAGGTTTCTTAGCACCAGTAGGATATCGTTTGTCTCATTAATTTAGGTTTGTTATGCTTTCTTCACGTTTCAGTGATAGTGAGCTCAGATTAATTTTGACTACCTGGCAGTTTTAACTAGCTTAAAGGAAGCTTGTAGAAGCATTAGGAGTACCCAAGGTTAAGTTGTCTTGTAAAACAGGTATTGATTTGATTCTTAGCTGGGTGACTTCTAACCCTCAAATAATAAGAAATACACAAAGGTGGAAAAGAAGTGATTTTTTTTTTTTTTTTTACAAAATGATTCAATGAACATGGGGTTTAAAAACTTCCTTTCTTTCCAGTTTGAGAGTTATTCATCTATTAATGAGTTTTATTAGTGTAGGGTTTTAACTCTTTCTTTGGGGACTTAAGTGTATGTCTCCACCCGGTTTCCCACCTGTAAGAGATGACAAGTATTGCTTGTATTAATATTTCTGCAGGACAGCAACAAGTTTGATCATGATTACTTTGTTAGCTTTTCTTTTTTCGTGTGGTTAATTGAGGAATTGTTGAACCCAAAATCAATATCTCAGGATTCACTTGGCTCTTAAAATCACTTCTCTGGCATCACTGTATAGCCAAGATTTTTTTTTTTTTTTTTTTTGTCCAAGAATCGTAACAAATGCTTAGTTTGTGTTAGGCCCACATGTGTCAGAGAGCAGGTTATCAGTACAGCGTAGTGAAGCTAGATCTGATTCTCAGACCCAGGCCAGGCTGCAGAGAGCAGGGACATGCTACTAGCTATGGATTAGTGAGGGCAACTAGTGGACAGAAAGAGAGGTACTACTAGCCATGCTCAAAGGCTCTGAGATATGTTAACATGTACTCCCTCTACACCTCACCTGTCTTCTTAGCAGTTGGTCATTAAGGTATTCATGCTACTTTTTTAGGCTATTATTACTTTTCAGTTCCAAACCCACACTTTTAACATGACTTCCAGGTGCCAGACAAGGACTCAGCAAACACATTTTTGCTTTGACACTTGGCTCCCTGTTAGGCTCAGCCAATAGGGGACGCGAGAAAGTCAGCAAGGCTGGAGGAATGGGAAAGGACGAGGTCCTTCCAGTTTACTCCCTTCCCACTTGTTCTTGTCATTTGTTCCAGCAACAAGGGATCTCAGCAACAATGCTTCTTCCATGACAGCAGGTGAATGCCAAGAGGTATTAGTTTCACAGAGACTTTCCTTTAAAAATTTGTTTTATATTATTCCAAGCTCTTCCCTTTGTTCCTTAGTGGTGATAGCTATTTCATGATAACTTAGAGGGTTTTTTTTTTGTCTCCTAGTTAATAATTTTGTGCCTCATTAGAAAATTTAACATAAAAACTATCTTAAATTCTTCCAAAATTATTGCTATTGTTACCATTACCTGACTGGACCCTGACTGATACCACCTGAGTGATCTGCATCTAATGCTTAGATCTGACTGCTCCAGCTTCTTTCTTTTTTATCAGGTCAAGAACTTTTTATTTCATTAGAAACATGGCTGAGTCGGTTGTGGGGACAAATCCATGTATGTCCTCTTCAAAATACTTGCAAAGAATCTAAAGACAATGTAGACATTAGCCCTAGTGTTTTCTCACATTTATTCTGATTTCCTTGTACCAGAGAGCATGCCTTGTTTGGCATTCTTATATTACTTTTTGAGATTTTTTTTTGTGGTATAGTTCAGAATAAGTCTGTACTAATGTCCTAATAGCTAGTTACAGTGAAGTTTATACTTCAATTTTAGCTCATAGAATTAGATATACTTGTCAACAGTTAATAGACAAAACATTAGATATCAAAATTATAGCTCAACTTAAAAAAACTAATAAATACTGGTAGACATAAATATATAGCTTTTCAACAAAAATATTACACCAGAAGAATTGCTCTTCTTTTGAAATCAGAAGTAAATACAGTAGAGGAGACATTTGTGTTATAAAATTTCTTCATTCATTTGAATATTACTGCCTCCCATTTATTTTAAGGGTTTGCTACATTCTAGGTATTGTCCTAAGTCCTAGAAATGTTTTAAAGAATGAATAAGTTAATGTGTCAGGTAGGTGAGTGAGGCGGGTAAAAAGGAATTAATTGCCCTGAATGTGATATCCTAAGATATTATATCTCAGGATAAATAATATCTCAGGATATTGTTTATCTTGTTCATCTTCTAATATTCGGGATATCAGTCATCTGTGCTAAAATCTCAATCAGCTCTGGAGCTTTACAAAATCTCCCTTCTCAATTTCCTCATAAACATACTTGCTGCCACTTGCTATTTTTAAGAGTTGAGAGTAATTCCTATCTAGCTTTTCACATTTCAGGTGCGGAGTATTTTCTACACCCTGAAATTTAATGCTGCTGTGAGAGAGCAAGTACCAATTACTTTAAAACAAAGACTAAAACAGAACAACCTTCAACAGATGCATTAGATTTCAAGATAACACAAATGTGCAGTTCAGGTATTTGCTTATAAAAATGAAACCATTAACCTAGAAGCACAATTAAAATAAGTAGGTTCCTGACTCACTTAGAATTACCAATTAGAACAAAATTCATATAAATAATACATTTCTATTAAATAAACTGAAATGTAATTAATTCAAATCGATCGGAGTAGAAATGCCTAATGTATAAACTGAAGAAACTAGATGTTTGTCTTCTTTTAGGTCCTTCCAGTTCTAACCTCTTTTGTTTTTTGCTTTGGAATAACCTCAGTGCTGTCAGTCACTGACTCAAACTTCAACTACAAAACATAGCAGAAACTAACTCCTAAAGAGGGCAAATATCATAAGAAGCAGAATGGCTTGTTTCCTCTGGCTAATAAGCATGGTGAGCATGTTCACTAGTATTCCATTTTACCCAAAATATAGTTCCCCACTGAATTTTGGAGGGTTTTCTTCTCTGACTGACTAGCCCAATCAAGGATATTAATTTCTCTATTACTTCTTCTCATTGTTACTTTCTCTAGCCTTTTAATAATTTTTTTAAATGGCTATCCAGTATTTAATTTCCATGAAGCACTTTTGCATCTATCTTCCCTGACTGCCTTCAATCTCAAGACTCACTTTTGTAAAATGGCCCACTTGCAAATAACAAATTTATCTAAGTTATTTTAATCTATACAAGCATTCATTTTGAAAGTTACATTTTAATAGTTTAAAAAATACAAATAAAGCTACTCCACATTAAGTACCTCTCACCCTATATACTTTGCACAACAATCTCCCTCTTTGCCTCAACTTGGTTTTCCCACCCAACTAAGGACATAAGTTGTCCTTAGTTGTCTCTAAGGGAGACTCATAAGTTGTCCTTAGTTGTCTCTAAGGAAGACTTAGAGTTGTCTCTAAGGGAGAGGGTCGGGGAGAGGGGTAGGGGAGAGAGAGGAGGTCCCCGTCAGAAAAAACAATTGAAGAAGTAATTTCAAAGCCTCATGACTTCAAAAATACATGTAGCTTCTAGAGGATTAAGCAAAGTGTGACTGACAATGAAGTAGAATATAAACACATTTATACAAGACTCCCCTGTACCATGCCGGGGATCTCCCTGGTAGATCTGGCTAGAGGTGCTGACATGGACGGGTACCACACTTTGCAGGGCCCCCATATTATAAATACATGACTGCAAAAATACATTAAAGACACATAGGGGCATCTGTCACTTGGAATTGAGCATTCAAGCCTAGCAGAGCCCAATCCCAAACATTAATTCTTATAATTAACACTATTCAGGGGGGAAAAAGGCAACTGCATCCAAACGCCATAAAAGTTTATGGGTTGTGCCACTGCCTATATCAGAATATAAAAGTGCTTAGGTTAAAAAAATCAAATTAATTAAACTATTAAACACATCTTCTGAGATCATACAAATGTAATAGATTCTTAACAAAATATTTTTCGGCAGTGCCAAGTGTTTATTTTCTTGCTTCTTTTTTGGATATTCCAATTGATAGCTCTGAATATTCAGTGTGGTATTCCTAATAACTACAAGAGGGGCTGAGAATCATTTTTGTAATATTAAATAAATCATATTATTCTTAAATTTATATATATGGGGGTTAGAAATAACAAGCCTAAGACTAATACTGACATTTTCCATTGTCTTCACATGGACTTTGAACACAAGAATTGTAAATCTTGTTATTTGTACTTAAAGTTAGTAAGTTTACTATTTCAAAAGTTAAATAAGATTTCATCCTTATTGATACAACTTTTATTAATCAACTATAATGTGTATAATGCATTTTAATAGAAAATTTGTGTATCATAGAAGAAAAAACTTTAAAACATGAAACACAATTTTACTTTTTCAATCTTTCACTTTATATTATTGTGTAAGCATATTTAAACTTTATACACATTGAACGTATGGTATTTTTAACCTTATATTACTAGTATTCCCAGAACAGAAAGTATATGAAAGTCCTGATTATAACAAAATTAGTCATTTTGTTAAAATTAAGCCAAGATAAATACATCTAAGTAAAGGTGTGCTAATTTATGAGTTACTTATTTTAAATTCTTTACTCATCCAAACGTTGCCAACTCAAAACAAAACACCTAACATGTCCAAAAGTAATTAAGTTCATCCACTTTTTAAAATATTTTAATGACAAATTTCTGGCATTAAAATAAGCCTAACATTGTTAATTTTTAAAACTCTTGTCATTACGGAGTTTTTTCTTTGTAGTATAAAACATGTTTTCTTTAGCAGGTGGCTCTTAAACTTTTAATATTTGGACTTAGGTTTTGCTGGCATCTGTTGATACTGCTACCTGGACTCTGGGCTATTTGGATGGGTTCACCTGCCGTGACATTATCGGATGGAGACAGTGCCTCTTTCCAGTTCAGGGCCTGGGGACACAATGTAGGACAATCTCTTAGAGCCAGATATGGATACTCTGGATATCAAAAATACAGAATTTTAGGATTGGAGGGGACTTCAGTGATCATCTAACATAAATCCTTCACTTCCTCAGAAGATCAAGGAAATGAAAGAAAGTACTTGACTTTCTTGAATCTGAAACTGGTTCTTGGGAAAGAAGCAAACCTTTCCCTTCAATGCATCAACTTATGTAGCAAGCGTTTCCTGAATAAGTGTTTAGGTTTCTTCATAGGTGGTTTGGTTCTCCAAATACTGTTAATTTAAGCACACATTGCAAACTAGTCATGAAAGAGAAAGAAAAGGAAGAAAGGAAGAATAGCCAGTAAAATAATATCTTCACTTTTTGGAAATGTGATATGGTCTTGGTGCTGCAGAGAAAGAATAAAAGCAAAAAACCTCCTGAGACCCTCAGGGACAGTAAGTCCATGTTCAGAGATGGACCATTAATTTAGCAGTAGCTCAGATGTTTTGCCTTCATATCTATCAGAATGTTACAGATTTTTAAATACAACACAGAATAAAAGGTACAACATTGGAAGCAAATTGAGATCGTGCAGTCCAAAGCAAATGATGGTACTTATGCATCAACCAATCTAAAAGTGTCCTTCAGAAAATTAGAAATAACATACTCTCATATTTTTAAAAATATTTACTTGTACATTAGTCATTTATGAAATTGTGGTGCAATATTATGCCTTCCATCTCCTGCACTTCTGTCAAATTGACATGAATTCCGCTCCTTAAATGATCAAAAACTAAAAGTAAATAAATGGAAAGAAAAGCAGCCAAGACTTGAATCTCAGCCTTGAATGCTGCTAGTCCCAGCCTCCTACCTGCTATGGTAAATAGTGTCTCAAGAAACATCTGTCATAAAAACTCTACCTTTCCTTCTTAGCAAGGCTACAATTCCATCATATTGAACAAAATCTAGCCCAAAATGCAAATACAGTAAGATCATGTTAAGTGTCTGCTGAAAAAATAATTGTGGTCTCATTTCTTGTAAGGCAAGGTCTTGATCCCTTAGAGTATCTATCTTAAAAAGCTGCCCAAACCTAACTTTGTAGCCCGTGTTCCAACATTAGACCCACCTAGTCATTCTTACCAATAAACGAAGTTTTATCCCCTCATACTCTTGCCTATCTTGTTTCATTACACACACACACACACACACACACACACACACTCACTGCCGAAACCAACCATAGTACATCAGGCAAAATCCTGAAAGCTTCAGATCGCAATTGTGTAATTTTTGTTTATTTGTTTTTCCTGTAGTTTTCCCTGACTCTTCAGGCTACAAATTCCTTCTTCATCTGTAATTTCCTGGTGCTTTAGACAATTCTCCTTGCAGCATTTATGTTGAACTTTAAGCGTTTATGAATCTCCCTTCCCTGCTAGACTGTGAGTTCCTGAGGCATAGAGGACAGTACTTTATTCATTTTTATGTGCCCAGCAACTAGTAGGGCATCTGACACATATAGACCCAATAAATGTTCATGAAATTGAATCGACTCTTCCAGGGGGCCTATTGGCTTAAAATTACACCAAGGTAGACATTACTAATATAAATCTTTCCTGAAGGCAGAAGGTTTTTGTTTTGTTTTTAGGGGAGAGTGCAGAGAATGCTTGAGGGCACTGAAGGGGAGAAAAATGTACAAGACATTTTATGACACTTCCTTTCAATAGATGTTTCCAGTTTTAGGGCCTAATTATACAATGCAGAAGAAAACGTCTTTCTTTGTTTATTTCAATGTTGATGTAGCACTTGGCCAGCAGAGGGAGAAAATACAATATGAAATACGAGCATTGATGCTCAGCTCTCTCCATTACAAATAATGTGATTTCATATTTTTAAAAACAATTATGTCAGAATACATATGACTTTGATCCAAGAATATGCCGTTATTGAAATAATCTCTACCAACTCCCCAAATTTAAAATCTCACCCTTTTTTTTTCCTTTAGGTTGGAAGAACTCAGCAGTGCATTTTAGTTGAGAGCCAGTAAGCTCTCATCTGAAATTAATGGAAAATTATGCCTTTCAGAGAGAGCTGCAATTTCCAGATGCTCATTCCTCCTCTCATTGCACACTGATGAAATCAACTGGAATATTTAGGCCCTATATATTCTGTTGCATGGGTTCAAGGGCAGGTAGCCAAAATGTGGTGATGCAAGATGGAACTACTTTTCCCCAACACATGCTTATAAGATGGACTGTCATGGGGTGGTATGTGTAGGGTGTGATTGTCTGTGGTATGTCAGAAATGCAACGTTTCACCAATCAACACCACGTGTGTCTAAGGAAAGTGGAATATGGAAAATGCATATTAACAAAAAAGGTAAAATGAGGATGACTACGCACATCAAAGTCTGATTTTTTTTTCTGTACATTATAATTCACCACTCTCATTAGCACAAGTCAAATAGAATTAGGTCTTTAAAATAACAAGACACATGAAGTTTTCACAACTATTGCAAACACCTACCGTTCAGATAATAGTTTGTAATGAAAACAAATCTGAGTATTCACAACAGCACCAGTTACAGATGGTTTGCGATAAATGTGATGCACCATCCTCCTTTCTGACACTGTAGAGAGCACTATATTCTCCAAACTCTGTTATTATAGATATTATATATGCTCTATATATTATTTGTACACATTATATAGACATATACATACATACTTATTTTGGCTTTGCTTCTTCTCCTACCTTTCTTATTCTTAAATCAGCTATTTCAGTGACCATATCAGCACTATTTATCCAATTACTCAAACCCCAAATTTGGACTTTATCCATAATACCTTTAAGGATATAACACCTATATGAATCCATAATACCTAATACTTTCCTCTAGAAGTCCTACTGACTCTACCATCTCCACATTTCAAACTATTATAGTCCTCACAAATACCACAGTCACTGACTTAGCTTTAACAGCCATCCTTTTCCTCCATTAGTTCACTACCTCATCATACATACAGTTGCATACTACTCCTCCACACTGCATTTAGAGGCTTTTTCATTTTTAAAATTTCGACATTAAAGATTCAGATGTAATTGTAAGAAGTAATTCAAAGAGATCCTATGTACCATGTACTCAATTTCTCCCAATGGTAACATCTCCAAATGGTAACTTCCACAGTACAATGTCACAACCACATTGTGGTTGGCATTGATATTGGCATTGATACAGTACCCCGATGTCCCTCATTTTGTGGTCTTAGGACCATATCTAATTCCCTTTTCCCTCCCATATCCCTAATCTGTTCTCCATTTCTCTAATTTTGTTTTCCCAGGAAGATCATATAAATTGAATTATACATTCTATAATCTTTTGGGATTATTTTTTTACTCAGTGTAATTCTCTGAGGATTCATCCACATTGTTGGGTATAAAAATACTATGTTCCTTTTTATTGTCAAGCAGCATTCCGTTATATGGAGGTGCCACAATTGGTTTAACCATTCACTATTGAAGGCCATCTTGGTTGTTTCCAGGTATTGGCTATTGTGAGTAAACGTGCCATAAAAATTTATGTATAGGTTCTTGTGTAAACCTAACTTTTTATGTCCCTGGAATAAATGCCCAAGGACTGTAATTACTATGTCATATAGTAGATTGTGTAGTTTCTGAAAAAATTCTTTTCCAGAAAGCTAGGCCATTTTACAATCTCACCATCAATGTAGAGTGGTATTTTCTTTGCATTCTTCCCAATACATAGTGTTATTTTTTATTTTAGTGATTTTGATAGTGATATCTCATTGTGGTTTTAATTTTTACTTCCCTAATGGCTAATGTTGAACATCTATTCAAGCACTTTGTCGTTCGCATCTCCTTTTCAGTGAATTATCTCATTTGCTCTGCCCTTTGATCCTTTACTGTCGAATTTTAAGATTTCATTACATATTCTAGATACTAGTCCTTTGTTGGATATGCTGTAACTATATTTTCCTTTTCTGTAGCTTGTCTTTTCACTCTTCCAATGGAGTCTTTCATAGGACAAAACTTTTAAATTCCGATGAAATCTTAATTTACCTTTTTTTATTTTATGGAATGTATTTATGGTTTGAACTCTAAGAAATTTCTGCATAATCCTTGAACAGAGATTTCCACTTGAGTTTTCCTGTTACTGGTTATCTGTTTTATAAAAGGTAGATTTTGATAAATTTTTATGACCCATGATCCACTTTGATTACTTTTTATATACTGTGTGAGACTGAGGTCAGGGTTTGTTTTATTAAATGGTAATAGTAGTGGTTGTATTGACGTCTAATAGCTCCAGCACCATTTCATTAAGAGGTTAGCTTTCCTCCGTTGAATTCCACATGAATTTTTATCAAAAACCAGTTGTGTTTATTTGTATGGATGTAATTCTAGGTTATCTAGACTGCTGCATTGATCTATGCATCTAATTCTTAGTCAATACTACACAAATACTACAGCTATATAGTAAGTTTGGTGTTTTCTTAAAAATAATGGCCACCGATAGAAGGAAAATACATAATGAGTTGAAGGAATGAGTAGCAAATATGAGTTTATGAAAGCATAATAGACCCAATATATGACTTGAGGACACAGAGATTGAACATGTGAATACTAAGTCCAGATGGAGGACTGGGAAACTTGAGGATCCAACCATCAGGATAGATAGGGTTTTGGGCATGAACTTCATGTGGGCAGAGTCCATGCAACTGTCATCACTTAGAATCCAAGTTTTTTCATCTAGCTTACTCATTTTAAGTAAATATAGCCCCTCTACCAGGGTGCTTTGCAACAAAGGGTGCCTCGAGTACAGGACCTTGGTCTCCAACAGAAGTCCAGATAATTACCTTTAACTGGCTCTTATTCCTGACTAGCCTGATTCTCCAAAATATTTTTAGCTTCTAGTGTATACCTCCAGCCACTGCCTACCTAGTCCCCATCCATCTTCTTCCCTACTTCCTCACCTCACCACCCGCTGGACCAGAATCTCACTAAATATTCGCTATTGTTATCATCCACTACCTTCCTCAATACACACATACCCTTTTGATCCATGTACACAAATTTTATGTAAGAGACCCTTCTGCTCTTAACTGCAGATTAACCAATCCACTCACTTCCTGCCTGATTTCTTCTTCAGAGGAAGGGGACAAATCCAATGGCATTCAAAGATAAAAATTTTAATCTAGATTCAAGGATTTACATGATGTCCCAAGTTAAATAATGTTAGATATCTAGTTACCAAGAAGGCTAGAAGAAATATTGCAGCCTTTAAGTGATAGCAGAAATTTAAGCTGGTTGAGCAAGGACTAGTAATAACCCCCAAAGGTTTAATCCCATGTACCTAAGATTAAGACAAAAATGAGAAGATTAATATTTTAATTATACACACCTCATTCTTATACTTTTTGCCATATCCATTACCACTAACTCCATTATTTGCTTGCCTTAAAATAGCTCATTTAAATTTATTCTTTAATTAAATTTTGTAACACTCCTATCAATGAAATTCCATTGGTTTCTCATAGATTCCTAACCAAACCATTCAAATTATAAATATTCATTGCTGTAGGACTTAAAATTATCTTCCAGAATAGCAGATGTTGCCAGATTGAAATTAGTATGTATATCACATAGTGATCTGCCTCTACTTTATGACCAGCTAACTGATTGACAGACTAAATACTGGGAATTTTATCTATACCCTGTATCATTTGTACTACTGTGTTGCCTTGCCATGCAAAAATACTTTCTGCAACTTGAAATAACTCATTATGTAGTCTCAAGTGTAGAGAAAATATATCACTACAATTTCTGGGTTCAGTCTGTAGTTCTTCGATAGATCCCCCACAGAATGGTGAAGGTAACCATGGAAGACAGTATTAACATCTTTTTATGGGCTGTGCTAAACACTGAGTTTGCCACATGTTGATTTCCCTTAATCTGGAATATTATTGGGATTTATATTTCTGTAATACACTGTTTATCTTGTTCCTGTATTTTAATATGAATAGCAAGGTGGAAGGTGGCAGAAAAGGAGAGCAGCAAAGAATCAGGACAATATTATATGGAAATAGTGAAATTTAATACAAGTGTAATTTTACTGTGGCTAAAACAATATAAGACTGGTTGTGATAGTGAATAGGGTACTGAATAGACTGTTTAAGGAATAAAGGAAGGCTGGGGGTACAGGTGCAGAGAGAGAGAAGAGTAGTGATACAAATGGAATCCAGCGATATGGACATGTCTCAGATCTTGCAAGGTGCTATAGGATATGTTAGAAATTTTGGTCACTACTCTCAGGACAAGAGAATTAGATCAGCTTTTAACCAGAAAATTTAATTATAGAACTTTGGGATGCCTGGGTGGCTCAGCAGTTGAGCATCTGCCTTTGGCTCAGGGTGTGATCCTGGAGTGCCGGGATCAAGTCCCACATCGGGCTCCTGCATGGAGCCTGCTTCTCCCTCTGCCTGTGACTCTGCCTCTCTGTCTCTCGTAAATAAATGAGTAAAAATTTTTAAAAAATAATTATAGAACTTCTTTGAGATAATCCAGTCATTTTCAAATCAGGCTCCAATGACCAATTCTACCTGTTAATATTTATCACCCATTAAAAAAAAAAAACCTTCAAAATACTGATATCCGCCTATGCCAGTAATTGTGGCTATATTGCATATGTTTAATTTTGAGCTCTTGAATGCACATTTAAATAAAAGTCAAGAAAGGGTTTTATTTATTTTTTAAAGGAACAGTTGAAATGTTCCATAACATATATGAATTTTTGTTTTAAGACTTTTTATTTACTTGAGAGAGAGAAAGAAGGGTGGGGAGAGAGAAGCAGAGTGAGAGGGAGAGAATCTAAAGGAGAGTCCATGCTGAGCATGGAGCCCAATGGGGGTCTCCATCCCACAATCCTGAGGATCATGACCTGAGCAGAAGCCAATAAACATTATGAGTGACTTGTACTGGGGACCAGCTTGTGCTCATGGACACATTTTGAGAAAACAACAGACTATATTTGAAGACTCAGGTGGTCAGAAAATTCCTGTTTAGCCTTAGTATTCTTGAACTTTATTCCTAACTTGTGGGCAAGGGAGAGTAAACTGTTCATTTAGCTGTATTGTGTTTCATGATAGGGCAATTAGGTTTAAACTAATTGTAAATATAGGTTTAAACTTTTGACCGAAAGTATCTTGATATGAAGCTAATGTTTGGCAAGAAAGCATTTCTTTTCCCATTAAACTCTGCCTGGTTACGGTATTTCCCCCTCCCAGAACTTGATACATCTGTGAATCCTTTGATCCCATGTCAATTCATTCCAGTATATCATGCAACTTTGAGAAGTTAGCTAACTATAATGTTTTAGGTACATTGGCGCGTGGTACTCATCAGCAATTTTTCAGAAGCCTGATGTAGATTCAGTCTCAAAATCCTACAAGTACTGCTCTTTCTTCAGCTAAAGCCAGGTAGATTTCTGATAAATGAGCAGCAGACATTTGGGAGGGGAATAATCAGGTAACAGAAGCACACCAAACACTGCTGCCCCAAATCCTCAGAAAGAAAAGCTAAAATTCAGCTCCACATAAGTCCAAGTCTGCAAGGGAATGTCCTTAAAATTTTTTGCTTTGTCTATTCTTCTGTTCCCAGTGACAGTAATACTTTTTATAACTTGCTATTTCATCCCAGATCATATCTGAGCGGAACTAGAATCAGCATAAAGAGATAACACAGGTGAAAAGGCAGCACATCTTTCTTCTTTCCTTTTGTATATATAGCATGGAGCGACTCTTTAGCCCTTTCTCGAATCTGGGGAAAATGTAGCTCTCAGACATTTGAAAGGTTAGGAATTTAATGGACAAGACATAAATATACTCTGTAGCTCTTATGACTGAATATTCCCTGGTGAGTGATCTCATAAGTCTATAGGTTGATGACAGATGCTTCGAAGTAGGAAATCAAGCCTGCCTACTGTAGCTGTTCACACTTTTCATGAGGGTAGGGCTACCTCCCAGATTTTCTTGGATCAACGTGTACCCCTCATCACCACAGTATATGAATAACCTGAGTCCTGAAAAATAACAGTAAGATTCAAAGGAAGTAGAGTCATGCTTATGCAGAGAAAAATGCACCTCAAACCACACTATTAATACTTTAAGCATGAAAAGATCCTGGTAGATATGATAGTGTAATAATATGCACCTTCCATCATCAGAACTTCATATTCATGCACTCATAGGTCTCCTCTCAACATACACCTAAGTTTATCATCTCACTTGATTCTTAAAAATTTTTAAGGCCCCTACATTTTGAAAAGCCTGAATCATAAAAGAAGAATCTGATGAGAAGTTAAAATTCCCCAAGAATCAGTGCCCCTTATTTAGCTTCACAGGGGACTGAAAGCCTGTAATTGATTTTCAAATCTGCTTGAGGACATGGCCCTGAGTGTCTCAGGATAATGCCTCACTGGAAATCTGTGGCTACTATTATAGCTCAAGAGCTAAACCTTTAAAGCCCATAATAAAACACCTCATCTATGGAGCAGATAAACGAAACTCGAGACATAACAGAACACCATTACATTCTAGCATTTGGTGGAGCAACTGGTCCACCACGCACTCTCCTGGTGCTGCTGGGGCCTTTAGAGAATCGCTCAAATGGCTGGATATGTTTGGGATAGCTCTCGTGAGATACAGTCTCTGAAGCTGTGCTTCTGCCTTTGGCTAGGTTCCTAGGTTCTTTTCCACATTGCAACTACTGGGACTCATAGGTCCAACACTGCTTCTTCATCTACTTGTCTGATATTTGGGGTAAGATGACTAGAGCAGCTGGATCTAGCCAGGCATTTTTTTTTCTTACCCTTGTGGCCTCTCCATATGGCTAGCCTAGGCTTCTTCACAGAGTGGCTATCCCAGAGTAGCCTGGGATAGGGCAGCTGGTTTCCCCCAGAATGACTGGGCCAAGTCTGAGAAGAAGCTGCCAGGCTTTTTAACAACGCCTTGGAAGTTAAAAAACAAAAAGCCCCTCGGAAGTGCAAAAACATTACTTCTACTCCCTCATACTGGTCAAGTCATCCAGGTCACAGAGGAGGGGAATTAGGGACTCCATATCTTATAACAGCAGATTTGCAAAGAATTTGCAACATTTTACATATACTCTGAAACAAAGACATTCACAGTGAGAAGATACATACTTAATTCTCTTCTTCTCTTATAAATTTAACACAGGTCTGCCACTTAATTGTTTTAAGGCCATAGGAAAACTAAGGAGTGTCACTGAACCTTACTTTCCTCACTTCTAAAATAGGGAAGAGTAATAGAGCCAACTCCACGGCATATAATATTTAACATGTTTAAGTCTCTTCCAATGACATAGCACACAATGAATATTAGCATATTGCTATTATAAGTTCTTTCATCAAGTGTGAACTCACGATGGTAAAGTTTTGACCTACTGATGAATGATAGGACAATCACCTCAGATATACTGATGAAAACCAGACCATATTCAATACCTAAGAGGTGTCACTTTTGGGAAGCCAACGTACTATAAAGTATTTTTTCCCTCTCTTTATTTTTCCAGTCAGTGCACAATATACTTCTTGTTACTGAGAGACACCAGTAGGGAGGCTCAATGTAATTAAAAGATTGATCTTCTGGAAACAATGCTTAATAACAGGCATGAAAAAGTGAGAGTAATTCTGCATTTTCAAACACTGTCCTCAAGTTAATTTAACCTGAGCTGTTTGTGAACCACCTAGAAAGTCTGGGATCAATATGTCCAGGCTGAAATCAATGTACCAGAGAGAAGAGGAGACAAACTCCAATTGGCTAGTTCATTCAAATCAGTGGAGCCCTGTAGAAGAAGCACTTAGTGGAACATCCATTTTGTATGCTCCAGATGCTACCAGTTCAGATGTGCAAGGCCAATGTTTGTATTTTGCTTGTTCTCTAAATGAAAAAAACTCCATTTCTGCACATATGCGGGCTTGCAAATATACATGAAAAAATTTATATATTACAAAATCAAAAAATGAGGGGCACCTGGGTGGCTCAGCTGGTTAAGCTTCTGCCTTCAGCTCAGGTCATAGTCCCAGGGTCCTGGGATCAAACCCAGGTTCTCTGCTTAGCAGGGAGTCTGCTTCTCCCTCTCCAGCTCCCCCTGCTTGTGTGGTCAAATAAATAAAATCTTTAAAAAAATAAAAAGTAAAAAAATGTAAGTGGTTCTGATCAAATCCTTCCTTCTTACACTTCAAAATCTATCCTCTAAACAAATAAACAACCCAAACAGACTATGAATAATAAACAGTCTACCGGATTTGTTTTCACACTTTTCTCACCTAAGCATCTTTGGAACATCATCACATTTTCATTACTACTCTTCACATCTCTTTATTCTCTTTATGCACGCTTCTTGGCCAGCTTTTCTATACATTTGATTTTCCTCCAACATGGTTTCTCTTTTGTTCCATCAGTTTCTAGTAGTTGATAACTTTTCTTCAAACTATTGCAGTTTGACATTCATTGAGAACCAGGCACCAGAAAGCCCTGCATGAAAGGTTACTCAATTTTCTCTAGTCCCTTTATCCCAATATTATAGCCACTTGGATATTTGTTTCATTTTTTCTTCTCTTAATGAAAATATGCCCTAAAGACACATTAAGACTTCCCTTTTTAGACTGTTACCTTTAACACCAACATCAATATGTCAAAAGAAAAACATAGAGGCCAAAAAATTCCTGAGTGGTCATATAATTCAGTTTGTAAGAAATGTGAAAATGTTCACTTTTGTAAGTCATTCAAGCCCATAATAACCAATACTGAAATCAAGCAAAAAATACTTAACCCCCGGGTTTCAGTGATTTTTGCTAGGTCATCCAAATTGTGAGAAAATAGTGTTCCATGTAATATTTCAGTTTCAAAAACACAGCACAATTTTTGTTTCTTGAACATTTTTTTATTTGATCGTGGGGGTGGATGTGAATCTATTTCATGCTCATTTTGCATTCAGATACATTTTAACAAAGTCGAAACATTTATTTTTCATGTGGGACATAGCACACACATTAGAACATATCTGTCTAGCAAATAAATTATTTACACAAAAATTTATATATGTCATCCTAACTTCCAACCAGCAGCTAAGAAGTGTATGAGAAATCTAAGAGCCAAGCTTACAGGTTGGCACCAGAGAGCAACCTCGGACAATGATCTTATAGAAGTTCACCAGCTGGGAACAGAGACATGAAGAATGTCATGAGAAAAAAATTAAGTTCCACTTTTCTGATTTATGTATTAGAAAATGTAAGAAAGTTTTTCTACAATTACATTTTTCATTAAGAATAAAATGTGGAAGAGAAAATCATCTAGGAACAGAACTCTCTTTAGAGGAATGAAATATGTTGAGGGATTAGAGACTCTCATACCAATAATTTAGCCACTAAGAATATTAAAATTTCTATTTATTAAATAGTGACTTCTCTGAACCTAGCAGACCATATGAGAAACATGAGGTACACACTTCCCAAAATGAATATTAGCAAACAAACAAAGAAAGTGTAAGATGGGCTACAGGGTTCTAAGGGGATATTTCTACAAAACATTCCACCTTATTTCCATCCTGAAATACTAAGTGACAGCACTTATTTTGACTCTGGAGAATTCAACAATTTTTTTTTTGTATTTGGGTCTCCAGATTCTTTATCCATGTTGCCCATTTGAAAGACTAAAGTTCATTTTGTTCAAGACAAGGCAGGTGAATCACTATCTGTGATCTTCTGATAAGTATAGGGAGAAAAGTTACCTAAGAGTTTCCCATCACTTTTTGGGAAGAGAGTGCATTGTCTCACTGGCATTAGTATAGCACTTTGTACTTTTAAAGAGATTACAAATACATTATGCCATTTGATCCTCACGAAAACCCTGTGAGATAGGCTGGACACTTTAAAGACAAAGAAATCGGCTCAAAGAGATTTTCTAACAAAGCTTGTTAGTTAGTGGCAAAATTAGATCTCCTGATGCTTGGCCTGTGCTCTTTCTGCCACACTGAAGGCTTAGCTGAACAAGTTGAAAGAAAAATTTTTCCAAGGCCTGCAATACATCATTTTTAGAAGTTTATTGCTTTATTATTTAAGATTTTTTAAAAAACTGCTCACTTTAGATACATTGGAAAATCTTGAAAATATAAATTAGATGAAACTCAGCAATAATGTCAATGCCTGAGGAAAACTGGTGTCAGGTGTATGTTCATATATGTTTATTAGTTGACGTCATGTGAAGATTATAGTTCAATTTCATATTGATAGTATCAATTTCTATTTATATTGGCAACATGTTTTCACACTGAATATTTTTCAGCAATTTAAAAAATACATAATATTTTAACAACTGGACACACGATCGTAATTTTTTCCAATGATTGTCAGACAACCATACTCTCTCTTACCTTTCACATCAATAATAAGTAATAAAGAACCTTAGGATTACTTTTACTTTTAAAAATTAGAATTAAAAAGAAACAAAAAAATAAATAAAAATTAGAATTACTGGTCATAAAATGTTTTTAAAAATCATTCCTACAGGGATCCCTGGGTGGCGCAGCGGTTTAGCGCCTGCCTTTGGCCCAGGGCGCGATCCTGGAGACCCGGGATCAAATCCCACATTGGGCTCCTGGTGCCTGTGTCTCTGCCTCTCTCTCTCTCTCTGTGTGACTATCATACATAAATAAAAAAATAAAAAATAAAATAAAAATAAAAATCATTCCTACAAACTCTTTTATGTTTTCCTAAACCCTGTATCAATTTACTTCTCTATCAGTGTAGGTGAATACCCAGTGTTACATGTATATTTTAATTTAATGTGCCAATTTTTGACATTTCACTGTGACAAAGTCTTATAAGTGAAAAGGTTGACTTTACTTCCAGCTCTTCTTCCTCATAATTAGGAACTCTCATTCTTCCTGGTTAAGTCACTAGGAAAAAATAACTGCCTAAACATTATTTTCCTTATTTTAGAGTAGTATAAAAACAGTATCACATTTATATAGTCTTCTAAAACTCATTTCTTGACTTATACTTTCACCCATGTAGATAGATGTATGTGTCTGTCATTCAGTGACTTTTCACTGTATAATTACTATTCCATTGTATAAATATACTATTTATTTATTGATTCTTCAGCACAGGAACATTTGAGGTATTATCAGTTCTCCTTCATTACTTCTAATGATATAAACAGTCTTTTTTTAATTCAATGATAATTTATTTTTCTGAATTTAGTTTGCTACGTGCTGTTCCCTGCAAAGATGGGGCAACCACACAACATCCCTGAGGCCCCAGTTGCAGACCTGAGTATTATCCATAGGCAACAGAGTCCATCAGAAGTCTACGAGAAATCTCCCAACTGGGCCGGTATTTCATTTTTAAATACTCATCCAGCTCTTCCTTACAGACTCAGAAAGATATTCCCTCTTTCCCACCTGGTAAAAGTTAATAGCAATGCTTTGAAGAATACTTTGAAGCTACTCTGTCCCCATTGCCTGAGAGAACTTGAACTTTAAGTGGCCACACGGTACAATTTCCAGGAGCATGGCTTCCATGTCATTTTCTGGGAGTGTGACCACTGTTCGCTCAGCTGTTCCTCAGAGGGTCTCCTTGGGCTGCCATTCTACCTGTGGGAGATCCAAATATGATGGTCTGCAAGCCTCTCTCATGGCCAACACAACAAGGTTCCTGTCTGGCTTCTGGTGCAGGGAGGTTTGGTCATTCTTTTTATCAGCTTCTCAATAATGCAAGCTCCAGGTTTGAACTGTAGAAATCTCTGCTCCCATAACATCTTCCAAATTGTGCACTAGTAATACACTGTTCATCATCTTCTTCATACAAGTCAGCTTTCTTCTCTGCCCATCACTGGGCTTCATCCAAAGCACAAAGCTCATGGCCTGAATACATAACTCTATTTCCAACAGCTGTAGTAGAGCCGCCATCTCTGAGGGCAGTGGTGGTCACTGCAGGTACAGTGTGCCCAACAGGCACCCTGAAGACACACGGCACCAGACTGCAGCTGTAAGGGCCAGGATTGGAGAACCCAGGCTACTGGCCAAGAGCCTCTTGATGCACTGCCAATCTTTTGCCATCCCTTAACAGAGTCTCCTTTATGGGCACTGCTGTTCTTCTGTCTTGCCTTGCTATGAACATTCTTGTACATGTTTCCTGATGCACATTTCCATAAATTTCCCCAGAGTAAATAAATGGAATTATTTACAGCATGTCACTCTTGAGAAGAGGCATTAAACTAGTTTAAAATAATTACGTTTGGGATGCCTGGGTGACTCAGTGGTTGAGTGTCTGCCTTTGACTCACGTTGTGACCCTGGGGTCCTGGGATCGAGTCCTGCATCAGGGTCCCTGCAGGGTGCCTGCTTTTTCCTCTGCCTGTATCTCTCAGGGATAAACACAAAAAAAATCTTTAAAAAAGAAAACAATTATGTTCATAGAACTAGGTACTCACAACTTTCTTCATTGCTGTATTTAAGACAAGAGGACAAGAAACTTTGTTTTTCTTTTGTTTTTGAATCATCAAAAAAAAATCAGTATCTAGGTTAAAACCAGTTCTTATTTTCTTTGGATTTTGTTCCTAAGGTTTATTTCATGTCATCAGAGCCTAGTTGTAATTTGTGTTCTGGACTATGACATTAAAACATACACTGGGATGCCATCTTAGCATAGCAGTAGAATAACCTAGGGAAAATCACTTTGCATGACCTGTCAATGGGTTTTTGAAGCAGAAAGAGTGGTGCACTTTCATCATGCATTATAAATATTTATTCAACATTCCCTTGGTGTTAGAATTTAGACTCAGGCAACAGTAGGATGAGCAAAAATGGAAAGGTGAAGTCTGGATATCCCAGCAGGTCCACAAGGTGATGCAAGTGCCAGGTGTCAGAACACGGAATCAAGGAAAGAGTAAACTGTTTCAGAGAGGGTACTCAGAGATTAGTGATCATTTGAGTGTTTGAGGACAAGGAGTTCCCAAATCACCCAAGCAAAATGGAGTCACCATTCATCAATAGACTAACCCAGCTAAGATCCAAAGCACCTTGCTATTCAGGCAAGGTAGACAAATCAAGGGGAACTCACTTGGAGGGCAACTGAAAGAGCACCACAGAATCATGGGTGCATATTCTAAAAACTTAAAAACAGGTCTTATGAATGTGATGAGATAGAGAAAATTTTATTCATAAAAGTGCCTCTTAGGGAGAATACTATATTTACTTGAAAGGCCAGCAGCAACAACTATCCTTAGGACAAAAAGCTCAACACTAAAGGCATTAATAATGGCCAAGATTTTACAGAAAGGAATAAATACAATTCTACCAGAGATGAGAGAGAGAGAGAGAGAGAGAGAGAGAGAGAGAGAGAAAGTTGATAGGAGAAAGTAGATGAGGAAGGAGAACAAATTACAGAATTCAAAAACACTTTCTACCACTGCTTCTAGAAGTCTTCAGCAAAAAATATTTCAATGAAGTACACATGTAGATAGATTTTTTAAATCAAGTCTAGTAAAGGCTGAATTTCAAATTTGGGTGGAGGCAGAGTAGAACCAAAACAGGATGAGAAGATGTGAAAGCTGGAGATGAATGCAACCCAGGGAAAATAAATAAGGATCTTTAAACTACCATGAGAATAGCTTTGGTCTACTGTCAACTGTGGAAATGGTATGCAAATTAGTTCATTCAGATCTACAGGAAGACAGAAGCTCTTAGCCAAGTCCTGCTTTGCACAGGGAACCTGCAAGTACACCAATCCTACCCGAAAACTGAAGTGCTGAGGTTAATACAGGATCCTTGGCAAGACTGATGTTGGATTCCTCTGACGAACAATCTAAACCATAAGTTTCTTGTGTACTCCACACTTGGATTCCAAGTTTTCTCCAGGGCCAAGAGCTGATTTGAGCTCGTAGGAGTAAGGTAGACTGGGTAATTATGTTACAGTGAAAATACTTCAGGCAACAGATCACATTCATAGCACACATCTCACGATGGACATGTAGAATCAGTATAAATGCCAAAAACTGCTTAAAAAGACATCCAGTACTAAAGACTGAAGTCTACATATATAGAATATGGACTGTTTTTGAAGGTTAGCCTCATGAGGTTTAGAAATAGTTTTCCGGGATCCCTGGGTGGCGCAGCGGTTTGGCGCCTGCCTTTGGCCCAGGGCGCGATCCTGGAGACCCGGGATCGAATCCCACATCGGGCTCCCGGTGCATGGAGCCTGCTTCTCCCTCTGCCTGTGTCTCTGCCTCTCTCTCTCTCTCTGTGACTATCATAAATAAATAAAGATTAAAAAAAATGTTTTAGAAATAGTTTTCCTATTTTTGTTAAGTTTGGATTAAGATAAACCTATTACTTATGAACCAGGTGAAGGAGTCATTAAAGATATGTCTTGGTGGAATGCATAACGAAAAAAAAAAATTGAAAACAAAAACACAACAACCCTTCCAAAGACAAAAAGAGAGAATAATGAGAGGTATTGGGGAGGGACCAGGTGGCAAAAGAGCCAAAGAGATTGCAACATCCAGCCAGAGGATTGGTTTTCTCATGGATTTAGTTTTGCCACCCTTCTATACCTGACATGCTTTTTATTAAATGCTACAAGTAACCCTTAATATAGCTAGGTTAAAAAATAGGGGGAAAATGAAAGGTAAGACCCCACTCAACATCCTATTCTACTGATCGAAAGATTTTTTTAAATCACCATAGATCCTTCCCTTCTCTTGTAAGAAAAACAAATTTAAGGTCATCTTTGTCCTTGTGTATTTGTCTACTGACCACTCGTTCTGTTTCCCTTCTCCTCCCTCCTCTTATATCTTGACCACCTGGTTGTCCTCCCTTCCCTCTACCTTAGTCTGATGCTGGGGTATGTGAGTTTCCTGTTCAGACTTTAAATGAGTACTCTAGAATGTTCTATCCTTGGATGTATGTTTTCCTACAGTATTCTTTCTATTGAGAACAGCATAGTATCAAGGTCAAGAACATATCATTTGGAACCACTCTGCATGGGTTCAAATCTTGAGTCTAACACATACATAGAAGTGTAACCTCTGACAATTACTGATTACCTCTGGGACACACTTTATAAAAGGGTGACAATAATAGTATCTTCCTTTCAAGGAACATAAATGCTATACTTTAAAAGTATAACAAATGCTTAGAACAATGCCTTGCACACAGCACTGTGAAATCTTTGGCTTTATTACCATGATGCTTAGAGGAAAAAAAAAAACATATCCACTTCTCTATCTTCATTTGTTTATTTATTTATTTTAGAGAAAGAGAGAATGTGCACAAGCAAGAGAGGGAGAAATAGAGAACACCTCAAGCAGACTTCATGCTGATTGTGGAGCCTGGGTAGGGCTCAACCTCATGGCTATTGAGTACACTTCCTGAGCCATAACCAGGAGTCAGACGCTTAACTGACTGAAACAAATTTAAGGCCATCTTCCTTGTCCTTGTGTATTATTTGTAACCTGGGTGCCCCACACCCACTCCTCTATTTTCAGATTCATGCCATTTTGAGAATAACCTTTGATTCTTTTTCTCCAATTATTCAGCTATAACCTCACTTCTAAGCTGCTAAATTCCTGTTGCATATTGTCACCAGATTGTTCTGCTAGTACCTGCACTTAACATGTTCCAAACTAAAGTCTTTTTTTCCCTCAGACTCTGTCTGTCTTGTTTTTAAAATAATATCACAATTGTTCCATTCACCCAATCTCAAAATCTACTCACCAACTTAAACTGCTTATTCTTCAATTTCCCTATCTCGTCTGTATGAGTTCTAGTTATCCTACTCAGATATACCCCTCATCTGTGTCTACCTGATTTTTTTTCCCCATTTCTTTTTCACTACCTGAGTTCACACACTCCTGCTTATTTGAATTACTGCCATAACCCGTGAACTGGTCTCCCTTCCTCTAGTCTCTTTGTTCCTAGAACATACCTTCCACATGAGCAGCAAATCATCATGTTAAAACCCAATCTGCCCTAATTACTCCCTTGCCCAAATTACATTAAATTTACAACTATTTAATAGTACTTTAAAGCTCATTAGGTAGATTTTCAAGATGCTTTATGATCTGCCCACTAGGTATGTCTTCACATTTGTCTTCCATGACAATCAAAGCTTTCTCTTTTTCAGTCACGTTCACAGCTCACAGCTTCCCAATCACACCGAGTTTTCTCATCAAGGTATATGTTTGATGACTAGAATGTATTTCTTCATTATTAAATTTTAGTTCATCAAAATTTTTTTAGTTTACCTTTTGCTCAACATTTAAAACCTAAGCCAAATTCCTTTTATGGCATGAACCTTTTCTGTTTCCCCTGCTTCATTTAATTCAATATTTCAACCCCTGCTTCATTAGATTAAGCCTTTCTTCCCTCTCCAACACTAGAACTTATTTAGAATTGATAAAAATTGCCATACTATATACCTGAGAATACCTACTTATATGCTTTAGACTGGGCCAGGTAACTTATAATATTATCTACATTATTTATAATATCCCTATAACATAGGTAAGTATTATTACCTCAATTTTCATACATTGAATTTGAAGATGAGGGGTTAAACAAGTTACCCAAACACATTCCTAATAACACAGAAACAAAGAGCCATATCAAATATATGCATCTCTCAAATCAGTGCTCACTTCATTATCACTTATTTCAGTGTTCTATGAAGGAGCATCTACTAGAAGCACCTTGAGGTGCTTACTAAAATGTAAATTCCTAGTCTGCTAAGGAAGGGATAAGAAATTGGCATCTTTAATAATTTCCCCAGGTGATTCTCATGCACTGGCAATTTTCAAAAACGGTGCCATAGTGCATAGAACCTCTCTTTTATTACCTTGATTATTGTATATATTAAATTCAGTGGTGAACTAGTTTCTTGAGGGCAAGAATCATGTCTTATTTCTCTCTGCCAGAGTTCATAGCATAGTGGCTTATACATAATATATACTCAATAAATTTTAGTTGAATTATTGCCAGTTTCTGTGTTTCACCATAGCAGAAATTATTACGAACCTGTTAACAGTCAGTAATGTATTTTTTTTATTTGGCAAGCTCGAATGTTGAGGCCTTGATTTAGAATATACACATATAAACACAGTCATATATATATTTATTATAGAACATTTGGAAGAATGCAGAAAAACAGAAGAAAAAGATCACCTAAGAATAGGACCTTATTTCATATTTACATATTTAAGTGTTTCTTCTGTGTACATTTCACATATATAAGGAAATTGTATACATATATGTATATATAGACATGTGCGTATATTTTTCTTTCGAAAAGTGAAAATAATTTTTATCAATTTTTATTTGATGCAAGATCTGATGCCACTATTTAAGTGCAACTATCTGTATAGTGACCTTTTCTTTGTATACCTTTGAAACTTTAACACAAGAATGAAATTTATTTTCTCCCATTTTTCTTCACATATCTAAGAGAAATTCTGTCTACCAAAGGTGGAAAAGGCACTTTATACTAAGAGTCACAAATAGGGAGTGTTAAAGCAAAAGATAGCAGATTCGGTAACTCATTATCTCTTCCCTAAGAAGTACATGGTAAGAACAGTAAAAGAAGGCAAACTCCTCTAAAAAAGCAATAGAAAAAAAATGATAGCAAAATCTTCTTAGAAATGGTACAGCAGAAAGACAGCAATTGACTTAGTAAATGCAAATAGCTAAGACCCGGGGAAGCAATAAGGAAAATTAAGAGGCAGCACAAATTGTGCTAAAGGTCCCCAAGTGTTCAGAGAAAATTCACTTCAAGTACTTCAAGTAGAAACAAAGGTGGGCCTGAAAACAAGTGGACTGGTCTAAGATTGATCCCCAAATCTCTCCTAAGAGTTCACATAGCACAGTAATAACATGACCCGAAACTGAGCATAAGACCAGAGGAATATGCTCTCAAAAAAGTATTAATTGGATGCATGCCTCAACATCATACACAAAAATAAATGCAAAATAGACAATCTCCCCCAAAAAATAAGACCTAAAGCCATAAAACTTTTTTAAAGATTTATGTATTCGAGAGAGAGAGAGAGAGAGAGAGAGAGAGAGGCAGAGACACAGGCAGAGGGAGAAGCAGGCTCCATGCAGGGATCCCGACATGGGACTTAATCCTGGGTCTCCAGGATCACACCCTGGGCTGAAGGCAACACTAAACCACTGAGCCACCCGGGGGCTGCCCTAAAGCCATAAAACTCTTAAGAGAAGCCATAGGGCTAAATATTCCTGACCCTGGATTTGGCAACAGGTTCTTGGGTTGATCCCAAAAGCATAAGCAAAAAAAGAAATACATAAATTGAATTTGTTGAAATTAAACACTTTTGTGCAAAGGACTTTACGAAGGGAAAAGATAACCTACAAAATTGGGTGAAAATATCTGCAAATCATGTATCTGATTAGGTATTAGTAGCCGGTATATATAATGCACTTTTAAATTCAGAAGAGGCATCTGGGTGTGTCAGTTGGTTAAGCACCTGCTGTAGGCTGCGGTTGCAATCTCAGGGTCGTGGGATCCAGCCCAGTGGCATAGGGCTCCCTGCTCCACAGGGAGTCTCCTCCCTCTCCCTCTGCCCCTTCTCCCCTGCTTCTTTTCCTCTCTCTCAATGTGGATGAAATATTTTTAAAAAATAATTTCAGCAACAAAATACAAACCACCTAATTAAAAAAATGGACCAAAGACTTCAATATTTCTCCAAAGACGGCATATAAATGGTCAATGAGCAAATAAAAATGCTGAATATATCGTTACAGAAATGTAAATTAAAAGTGCAAGAGATACAGGTACAACTTCGCACCTACTAGGAAAGTTGGGGAAGAACAGGAGTGGAGAAGGGAGGAATGAGGAGGGGAGGAGGAGAAGAAAAATAAATTGAGTGTTGGCAAGGATGTTGAAAATTAGAAACCTCATACATTGTTAGTGGGAATGTAAAATAGTTAAGCCACCTTGGAAAAAGTTTGCTCATAAGGTTAAACAGGGTTGCTATATGACCGCTCTTCCACTCCTCAACATATATTCCTAAATATATTTTTAGGTATATACCTAAACTATTTGAAAACAAATATATGTACCTAAATTTTCAATGAAGCGCTATTCACAAGTAAAAGGTGAAAGCAACCGAAATACCTTTCAGTTGATACATAGGTCAGCAATACATATATACGTAAATATATATATATATGTATATATATATATATTTTTTTTTAAGATTCAGCCACAGAAAAGGATGAAATGCTGCTAATGATACAAAACATTATGCAAAGTGAAATAAGCCAGACATAAAAGGTCACTTACTGCATGATTCTATTTCTAGAAAATATCTGTAATAATTAAATCCATAGAGACAGAAAGCAGACTGGTGGTTGTCACAGGCTAGAGAGAAAGGGAAATGCGGAGTAACTGCTTCATGGGTTTGGAATTTCCTTTTTGCACTGATGCAAATGTTTCGCAACTACATAGAGGTGGCAATCATACAACATTGTAGACACTAAATGCCAATGAACTGTCAACTCTAAAATGGTTAATTTTATGTTATGTGAATTTAACTTTAATAATTTTTAGGAGTTACTTTTAAATAATAAAGGATTCTTAGACAGAAGGACATCATGCACAATTGTGGTTTGCTGTACACTATGAAAATAGGCAAGTTAAAGTAAATTTACATATTAAATGAAATCCTCATCTCTCTTTCCAAATTCGGTTCCTCCAGAATCCTGAAAACAGTATTTTTAAAACTTCAAGAAGGAACATAAAAGATATTTTTGTGTGTGAGAAATTTAACTAGCCCTAAAGAAAAGCCATGAAGACACACAAAGCATATTAAGCTGAATTGTGCAACCAGATCATCCTCCAGCAAAGTCCTCGGTTGATGACATTCACAGGCAGGTAACTTGTAATAAACTCTATGGGGCCTTACACTTAAATATGAGTCAATAGCAGTGGACAGCCTTTCACAGGAAAAGCGGCAATCAAAACACAGAAACAAAAAAAAAAAAAAAAGAATTTACACCAGAGAGGGAAGACAAAACATCTCATAAAAGATATCAAAAGAATTAAATGAGAATAGGGTGGTTAAAAAAAAAAAAAAAAGGCAAGAACAAACAACAGTGATACTGACACAGTTTTGTATAAAAAACCCATTGAAAGAATAGATAAAATTCTCAATAGAAATGTGGGACATTAAGTTTGAATAAAATTCTAAGCAAACAGGTAAAATTAAAGACAAGTAGAAAACATAAATCATCTGGGAAGAATTCAAAATTGAAGTGAGAAAAAGGAGGGAATTAATCAAATGCCTAATTAACTGTATTTATATTTGAGAATTGAATTCTTCTCTTTTGATTTTCTTCTATGCCCTTTCCAATCAGGATTTTTCTCCCACTTTTTCTGTAGCTCCTATTAAAGTCACCCATCATCTAGGTCCAATATACAAAGTCCAATTTTCAATCTTCATCTCCCTGGAACTCTTTGCGTCATCATTGGATAGAGTGGCTTACTCCTTCCCTCCTAGAATTCTTTTGTCATGGGAAATCCAGG
Source organism: Vulpes lagopus (assembly GCF_018345385.1). NCBI lineage: Eukaryota > Metazoa > Chordata > Mammalia > Carnivora > Canidae > Vulpes > Vulpes lagopus. Next base: position 35,284,114 of record NC_054828.1, read on the forward strand.
AAACCACTCTCTAGGTTCTCCCAACACCTGCCTTAGGAGCTCCATTTTAGTCTGTTTCACCAATGCTGTACTCCTTGGGCCACACCTGGACTGCTCCATGAACCTCCGCTTGACTGACACTTCCTTCATTGTTTCATTCAATCCCAAGGCTCTAAATAGCATTCCCAGGCTGATGATTTTTCAAAATGTACAGCCTTAATCCAGAATTCTTCCATGAATTATATCCTTCCAGATCTAATTAGCTATTCAACTTCCCCAGTTAGATATCTAAGAAAAATGTCCAACTTGCAAGTTTTAAAACCAGATTTATTATGTTCAACCCTCAAACTTGTTCCTTCTCCAGGCTTCCCTATTTTAGTAAAGGGCAGTAGCATTCTTCCTGTTACTCCAGCCAAAGTTCTTGGCTGTTATTATCCATTTTCTCTCACATTTAAGATCCAATTCATTGGCACTTCACATTAGATCTCCCTTTAGAAAATGTTCAGAATCTAACCATTTATCTTTTCCACCTGTACCCACTGTGGTTCAAGCTACAATATTTCTCATCTGAGTTATCATAGTTGCCCCTTGTCTTGCCTCATTCCTAGCAATCTTGTTGCCCTTTATTATATCTTCTACAAAGAAAAATAGGCATCATTTAAAATGTAAACTAGAATATGCAATTCCTACATAAAAATAAAAAACTCCAGTTGACTAATAATACACTATATGCTGATTAAATTGCATTTAAATTGTTAAAAATCTCCAGTTGATTCCCATCTCACTGAGAATAAAAGCCAATGGCTTTACAAGGATTTATAAGACACCACATAATCTCTCAATTTCTACTGCTACCTTGTCAAATCTACTATAACACACCAGCTTTCTTGAAGTCCCTCGAATATGTCCAGTATATTCAGCCCTTGGTATCTTTTACTCTTGCTTTCTCACTTCTTTCAGATACTTTCTTGAATGATATTTCATCAGGATGACCTTCACTGACTATGCTATCTTTTTAAAAAAAAATTTGTTTTATTTAAAGGTTTTATACAAATAATAAAAATTTGAGTAATACTTTAGTTTGCCCAGGAGGATCCCAGAATCCCACCACTCATTAAAAAATTATTAAATGATCAGCTTTTGGGGGAACTGTCCATGGAAATAAAGATATATGTATTTAGGATAACTAGAATGCTATTTCTTACGAAAATTTTTATTTTAATAATGGAACAGTGAAATGAAACTTTTCACCATGGGATAAATGATTACCATGATAGCTAATATTTTTCAAAATACCATAAAAGGTTTAAGAGAAATTTTGAAAATCATTACAAAGATGAAGTTTTTAGACAAAATATTGACGAGTAAAAGTATTTGTAGATGAAGTGTCTGGAAAGGGATTAATATCCAAAATATATTAAAAATAAAACCTTTTACAACACCCCCCCAAATCCAATTACAATATAGGCAAAGGGCACAAACACACATTTTTGCAAAGACACACAGCCAGCAGACACATGAAAAGATACTCAATTATCTGAAAAGATGCTAATCACTAGGGAAATACAAATCAAAACCACAATGAGATACCATCTGACATGCACCAAAAACAAAACCAAAAAACAACACAAGTAGTAGCAAATGTTGGCAAGGATGTGGATAAAAGGGAACACTTAGGCACTGTTAGTGGAAATGTGCAGTGATACAGTCACTGTGGAAAACAGTATGGAGGTTCCTCAAAAAATTTAAAATAGGAATATCAAATGATCTAGTAATTCTACTGCTGGGTATTTATACAAATAAAACAAAAACACCTATTTGAAAGATATATGCAGCCCTATGTTTATTGAAGCATTATTTACAATAACCAGGATATGAAAGCAACCCATCTCCATCAATCCATAGATGAATAAGATGTGAAATATATATATATATATATACACACACACACCATGGAATATTAGCCATAAAAATATAATTTTCCCATTTGCAAAAATATGGATGGCTCTACAGAGTATGATGCTAAGTGAAATAAGACAATACTATATGATTTCACTCTTATGTAGAATTTAAAAAAACAAAGTAAACGAAGAAAAAAAGAGAGAAAAACAAACTTAAATACAGAGAAATCGTGATTACCAAAAGAGATGAATGAGAAGATGGGCCAAACGGGTGAAGGAGGTTATCATAATGGGGCAGTAATGTACACAATAATTGAATTATATTGTACACCTGAAACTAACTTAACATGGTATATTAATTGTATTTCCATAAAAAATGGTTTTTTGATGTTTCAGATTTAGAGGTCTCAATATAGTTCTTGCTCTAATGATATAATCATATCACTTTTATTTTAGTACTTTTATTTTGTCCTATCTCCCAAGTTTTTAGGCAGAGGGAGAAGCAGGCTCCATGCACCAGGAGCCCGATGTGGGATTCGATCCCGGGTCTCCAGGATCGCGCCCGGGGCCAAAGGCAGGCACCAAACCGCTGCGCCACCCAGGGATCCCCTGTAAAGATGCATAAAATACCTGTAACATCTGTTATGCAAACCAAGTAAGATAGTGAAATAAAAAGGCTTATAAGTTCAATTGGGACAATTAGAGTGTTGTATTAGAGTTTAATTTCATTATCATAGGTGAACTCTAATGCTTCTTCTTCGCTTTTGTTACATGTATACTGAATACACCCTCCCCAACTAAGGTACATCATTTTACCAAAATAGGTATCCTTGATCTTGAGGTTTTGTATCCATCTCCATTAGCTCTATGCCCTCCACAGAGCCTAGTGTGCAGAGTCTTTTATTGAATTCTATATGCGTATTATTTATCTCATAGGTATTAAAATCTTTCTAGTCTGCTTTGGTTCAGATTCCAGGTGGGGAATGATCTTGAAGAGTAGAGGCTCATCTCTACCTAGTGGCCTTCAGTTTCAACAATAGCAGGACTCTTGTAATTATGCCATAAATCATGAGTAAATATTATTTAAGGTTCATGACTTCTCTCTGCTTTAATAACATTCTACAAACTTTACATCACAGAGCTGTAATTCTGACTTGTTATTCCATCTTCTATCATAGATCTCAAAGAATGTCTACAAACTCCTCTTGCGTCTCCACGTTATTATTTTCATTTGGACACTATGCTCTTGGAAGTCACAGATGTTAAGATCACTGGGATAGCAGGAAAGACATGAGTCCAGATAACCTTATTCCAGCCCAGTAATCCATTCACTACTCAATCTTTCCGAAGTCCTCTGTAGTTGTGGGGCCTAAAACAGTGAAATAAATAAAGGTACAAAATAATGACACAAAAATCCCCATCAGAAATTGAAATATTTAACCATTTGTCCTGCTCTACATCTCCCTTATTTAATTGAATTGGCTGATATTCCTTTTCAACAAGCAAGCTCTATTCCTTCCGTTAGAAAAATAACTACAGAATGACTCATGATCCAAGAGCAATTGGCACAGATTTGAAGGCACATTTGCAGTGAAGTATTTTTAAATTGTAGATGAATTCTCTTTGCACTCTGTTTTTTTGTTTTCCTGACCCAGAAAGCATAAACTCTGCTTTGTTATATATTAAGCTGTCAGCTTTGACCCCATTTTAGATTTGGTGGTGGATTGTTTATTGTCTACACCTCCCATTCATTTTTGAAGTTAAAAAATCATTTTGTATAAATTCAATATTTAAAAAATTAATCAAGTAACATTTACTTTAAAAATCAAATACATAAAACCCTATAAGTTATTTTTTTTTGCCTACAGAGATAAATATTGGGAAGATTTGGATAAGGTGGCCTCAAATGTACTATTTCTGTCTTTCAGTAATTCTATTCCAATACACACACACATACAGAGGTGACAGGTGAAATTGGTAGCAGAAACAGAGAGCTTTCCACGCCTCCACAGACTAGTCTATACCAAGTGAGGAGAAACACTCAAAAGTAGCAGAAATGGACATTTCTGGGCTTGCAGAATTCTGACAAGATGATCTCGTGTCATGTCATTCCTGGAAAACAAACAATGAGTCTATGATATATACTGATAATATGCCCAGATTTGGTTACTTCAAGAATCCTTCCTTCAGGATTTTCTTCTTTTGAAAAAATAAGGAATTCTATAGCCTTCAAGGAAAAGCAGCAATAGGAATAGCCATTTAGTTTTTTCCAAACATTATCATTGAAATAAACACTAAGAAAAATGAGACTAAGCAAAACGCCATTACAGAGAAGAACAGAGTGAGTGTGGTTATGGTTATCACACTTAGGAATTTTAGTTTTGCCAAACTGAAAATATATTAGCTTCTGTGGATTAGCTGCAGTGGACATAAAGTAGAATACATTCCAGATTTTTTTTTCCAAATTCCTAACAAGCCTTGGTAACAGATGTTTTTATTCTTGAAAATTATGAACGTGATCAAGATTGATTAAATAGGCTAATTACATAGTACATATATTGTTCTGTTTACCTCCCAAATATTTATTACAGTAGGTTAATAAAAAGGCTCTTCTTGTTGTCAAATTTGCTAAGATATGGTTTTACTGCTCATCAAAATTCTACAATATTCAGAGCCATATGACACTCAGAATGAAAATAAAGATAAAAACAAGAACCAAGTAATAATTATTGAGGACTTAAATATGTTCAACTTGTATGTTCTATTTAAGGAAATAGAAATTATTGATATAATACCACATCCACTTAGTCTTATTTTTTTTTTGGGGGGGGGGTGGTTGGCCACATAGGAAATTTTACAAACCATGGAAACAGAATTCTCTTCAAAATACTGCTCATCAAAATTCTACAATATTCAGAGCCATATGACACTCAGAATGAAAATAAATATAAAATGAAAATAAAGATAAAAACAAGAACCAAGTAATAATTATTGAGGACTTAAATATGTTCAACTTGTATGTTCTATTTAAGGAAATAGAAATTATTGATATAATACCACATCCACTTAGTCTTATTTTTTTGGGGGGGGGGGTGGTTGGCCACATAGGAAATTTTACAAACCATGGAAACAGAATTCTCAAGTTTGCACTTAAAATAATTAATCTGCAACTCATATCCATATTAAAATCAGTCTGATATTATCTACCCACTTCCTCTGAGCCAGCTTTCTCCTTGATCTTTTTCAGTCTTGCTTCCTCCCTAAATACAATACTCAAACCACAGTTTGTAAAGTCTGTAAAGATCTTTCATAATTTTTCTGAAACCTATCTCTGCAATGTCCTGTGTATTTTTTCCAATGGTGTCCGTTCTATTGTTCATAAATGTTGCTACTTCAAAAAGTCATTTCCCCCAGGGGTGCCTGGGTGGCTCAGTTAAATGTATGCCTTTAGATCAGGTCCTGGGGTCCTGGGAATGAGCCCCGCATCAGGCTCCCTGCTCAGCAGGAGCCTCCTTTTGCCCCCCCATTCCCACTTGTGCTCTCTTTCTCTCTCTCTCAAGTAATAAAATTTTTTAAAAAATTGATTTCCTCTAAATCTCAAAGATATACAGGCATATGGATATACTCTACTTTTCCATCACATGCTCTCAACTATTACATTTTAAAATTGGAGATATTTCTAGATACAAGAAAGATGAGGCTTAAACAGTAATATAATTAACCCAAATGATAAAGTCTAGAAATGGGGCAAGTGTTCTAGACATGTTTTTTTTTTTTTTTTTTACAGGAAGTTTAGAAAACTGCCTTTATTCTATTAGTAGTTGGAAAAATTAACTGGTACAGAAAAACAGTTTAGTCAGCTGGAGAGAAGAAATGGAGTGCCACCCAAGAGAACTGGTGGCTCCTCTGGTAGGGAACCTGGATACAGTGAGGAAAAAAGAGCACTGTGAACTAGAGCCAGACCTGCAGTCCAGGTGAGAGGTTATGCCACCTTTTTAAGTGTCTGAGTGTCTCAGGCATGAAACCAAATTCTTATTTATTTAGCCCAGCTCTGGGGAAGAGTACTGGGATATGTGGGGCTGAAAACAGGTGAAACGGGCCATCTTTTATCTGAGAAACTGACAAAATGGGAATTTTAAAAATGAATTTTCCATCTGACTTTATTTTCAAATACACTTTCTTTTAAAAAAAAAAAACAATACACTTTCTGCTGGGATGACAAATATCAGTATTAGGGAATCCAATTATACAAAAAATACTACATCTGGTTGATTGAGAAATTCACTAATATTATCAGGTGTTCAGGCTTGAGTAATTACTTCTATCTGCTAATCACAGTCATGATTTCAATGCATGAGTATTTCCCCTAATGGTCTTAGAGTAGCTACAAGGACAAGGAAGATAGACATGTTTTTTTTCTTTATATTGATAAGGATAGAGAGACATGCTCCCCAAAAGCTAAATTTTAATGGTTAACATGACTTCACTGAACTTCTGCCCACATCTTCTATATCTCATCAGCCAGAAATGGACCACACAACCATTTCTCAATCATTCCTAGTAAGGCAATGGAATTTCACTTTTTATGTACTTTTCTTTATATATAATTGAATTCACAATTTTATATTTCATTCTATCATTTTTTTTCTCAAGGTCCACTTTTAATATTTACATTCTACCCTCTTGCTGAAAATTATCTCAAGTATAATTTTCTGTGAGTAATCCTATAAGGAACAAAAGGGCTTATTTATAGACATAGTTGTTTGTTTTAGAAGTAAATGGATGAAAAAATTAATAAACAACCAAAAAAATTAACTCCAGGATTATACATTTAAAAAAGTTAAGGAATGTGCTTATAAAAGTTCATGATACTTTATTGTGGAATGAGTAATGGATAGAATAAAATCAATTTTAATGAAGATCAGAGATTTGATAATCAGCAAATTTAATAATAATGGAACTAAGGGTGCTCCCTTGATACTTGAAAGAATTAATTAAAGACAAATAAAGGACATTTTCCCTTAGAGTTTTGACAGAAGATCAAATGAGTAAGAATTCACCGAGTGCTCAAGCACCACGGTAATGTGCTAGGAATTGTGATGATCACCAGGCGTAGAGGACAAGCCTTACCATAAGGAAATTTGTACATGGAAGGTTTAGAAAATGACGTAGAACATTAAAAAGCAGTAACAAACAATAGCTGAAGACAGTTGTAATACATGACTTATGATTAAATACATTATAATTTGCCAACTGGAATATCCTGGTAATATCTATTAGAGGTCACAGGGAGATAATCATTAAATGAACATAAGAAACTTATTAGTTACCAAGTTACTTGCAGATTAAAATGTAAATTTATCTTTGTTGGTAATACTATCAACTACTTAAAAAATAATGCAAATTTTCTACAAACTCAGAAAGTATAAGAGGACAGAATACTACACGATGAAGCCAGCATATCCTTGATACAAAAACTGGACAAAGATTATAGGACAATTACAGACCAAACTTTTCTCTGGAATGCAGACACAAATCTCTTAAAACATCCACAAATCAAACCAAATACTACTATATATTTTTTAGAAGATAACATGTAAGGACCTAGTAGAGTCTATTTCAGGTATGCAAGGCTGTTTTAGTATTTGAAATTCCATCAATGTAATTTACCACAGTAACAGAATAAAAGAAAAATCGTGATACAGAAAAAGCATTTGAAGAAATTTAGGCCTCTGCTTAATTTAAAAAAGAATTCTCAGCAAGATTGAAATGAAACCTCCTCAGACTGAAAAGCAGGGTATCTATGAAAGCCCCACAAACAACACCTTCATTAGTGGTAAAATATTGAATGTTTTTCTCCTTGTATCAGGAAAAAGGCAAAGATGTGTTTCTACAACTCCTAGCCAACATTATACTGGATGTTTCCGCAACAGTGTAAAAGCAAGGAGAAAAAGCAAAAGGTTTATGGGTAATTAAGAAGCAAATTGTCTTTATTTAGAAGCAACATACAGTTTATGTAAAAATCCTAAGGTATCTATTTTAAAACTAGAATGGAGGAATTTAGCATGATCACAGGATATAAGGTCAAACACAAAAATAGATTGCAGTTCTAATACTGGCAGCAACCAATTGGAAAATAAAATAATACTATTTACATTTATACCAAAACCTAAAACACTTAGAAATTAATTGCCCATATGAAATTCAAGATCCCTACACTGAAACAAAATGTCACTTAGAGAGCATTTGTAAAGACCTGAATACCTAGAGAAGTATACAATAGTCATTAATTTCAGAGTTACTGTTACCATTTGAGATTTATTTATAACTCAGGTCTTTTATTTATATAAACTTATACTTAAAATTGATTTATAAATTCAATGCAGTCTAATAAAAATCCCAGGTGTCGGCTTATAGAAATTGATAGGCTAAATCTGAAATGTGTGAGGAAATCAACCTAAAAGTTAGACAAAGTTGGAAGACTTACAAACCTAGTTTCAACGCGTACTGTAAGGCTACATTAATCAAGACTCTGTGGTAATGGCATGACAAGTAGATGTATAGAACAATTGGACAAAATAGGAAATACAAAAATAAATTAACACATATGTGGTCCACTGATTGTCAATAAAGATATTAATGCATCTCAGTGGAGAAAGAAGTCAGTTCAACAAATAGTGATAAGAATTTGGAGGAAGAAAATGAGCTTCAACCTCAACCTTAAACCATGGCAATAATTTGAGATGATTCATAAACCTACATATAAAAGCTAAAAATATAAAGCTTCTAGAAGGAGTTTCTTATGAGAATAACTTCTCATTCTGAATTATGGAAAATGTACTGGTCACAAAACAATTAATCAAAAAAGAAAAATAATAAGGAAAGGGTGAGTCTTATCCAAATAAGAATCTCACCAAAAGTTGTCATTAATAAAAATAAACTCAAATCACAGGCTTCAAAAAATATTTTTAAAGTATGTATTTTGTAAAAGACTTCTATTCGGAATGTATAATGAACACATGAGTCAATAACACAATAGAAAACAATTTAAAAATGGCCACGAGACTTGAATTTTTCAAAAGAGAAAAGATGGACCAGTAAGCACTTGAAAAATGCTCAACTTCATCAGTCACAAGGGAAATGCAAATTGAGACTTTAATAAGATACTGTCTCATAACCACCAAAATGGCTCAAATTTAAAAGATAATGTTGGGATGATATGAAGCATCTGGCACTCTAATACGTTGCTGGTGAAAGTATACAATGAAACACCCAGTTTAGAGAACTATTTGACAGTCTTATGAAGTTAAACATACACCTTTATTAAGCTTATTTATTAAAACTTCCATTTGTAAGTATTTTCCCCAAGGTAAATAAACACATTTTCATAAAAAGACTGTACAACAATATTCTTCAGACCTCTAGGCATACAAAAAAAAAAGGTAAAAAGCTCAATGTTCATCAAAGGATGAACACACCATAGCATATTCAAATAATGAAAAACTATACACAATAAAAAACAATTACTAACCTATGTAATCATATGGATGAATCTCAAAAACATTATGTTGAACATTAGCCTCGGTGTCCATCGAGAGATGAATGAATAAAGAAGATGTGGTCTATGTATACAATGGAATATTCCTCAGCCATTAGAAACGACAAATACCCACCATTTGCTTCGACGTGGATGGAACTGGAGGGTATTATGCTGAGTGAAGTAAGTCAATCGGAGAAGGACAAACATTATATGTTCTCATTCATTTGGGGAATATAAATAATAGTGAAAGGGAATATAAGGGAAGGGAGAAGAAATGTGTGGGAAATCTCAGAAAGGGAGACAGAACATAAAGACTCCTAACTCTGGGAAACGAACTAGGGGTGGTGGAAGGGGAGGAGGGCGGGGGGTGGGGGTGAATGGGTGACGGGCACTGAGGGGGACACTTGACGGGATGAGCACTGGGTGTTATTCTGTATGTTGGAAAATTGAACACCAATAAAAAATAAATTTATTAAAAAAATTAAATAAAAGAATCTAGACTCAAATAAGGAGGTGTATACTGCATTTAGATGAAGTTCTAGGATGGATAAAACTAGTCTGTAGTAATAGAAACCAGAGATAGCTGCTTCCAAGCAGAATTGAGGGGAAGGAGGAGGAAAACATGATAGAAATATTCTGTATCATTCTGTAGCTATTGGTTACCTCCGTGTATACAAAACCCATTTAACTCTACACTTAAGATATGCATAGGATATGTGAATTTTACCTCAAAGATACATGCTGTTGACAGAAAATCTAACTTTTCAGAGGAAAGTCATGCAACTATCATGATCTCTTATGTAACATGGCTCCATAGCAATAGTGAAGCAGTACTAGTTCAGAGTAATTGAGCCAGGTTAGACAAAAGTTCTAAAGTGGAGGTAAACATATACGGCTACAAATACAGGTAACACTAGCTTATGATTACCGAGGTGTATACTTTGTCTTTTCTGGATGTCAGTTTTCTCATCTGTAAAATTAATGCACTTGGGTATCAGGGGTTTTTTGTCTTTTTCTCCAAAACTAATTTTATCTATTAACACAATATATACGAATATTAAATGCAGAACTTGTTCAGTTGAAGCGCTGTAGGGGTTCACTACACAAGCCATCTAGGACTCCTGTCTCCACCACACTGGCTCCTAATGCACCTCTGCCTAAATGTAGGATTCTGAGGAAGACAGTTCAAAGCCTTGGATATACAAAATTAGCCTCCAAGTAATTAAATCTATAACTTACTTTTTTTTTTTTTAACCTGCAGGTTATTTTTGTCTTACATATTAATCTATTATTTCTATATTTAATATAGCTAGGTTATTTTTTTTATCATTTCATGACAGCAAAATGAATCGTGCCAGGAGATAAAAAGAAAATGAATGGCCTCTGGTAAATTTGTTGGATTGGGGTTTTCAGGTGGGAGGTGGCACAGAGCATAAGGAGTACACAACTATTTTTTTTTTTAATGCTTTGACCATATTCTTAATCTTCAATTGGACTTTAAGAACAATGTGAGAAGGATGTGTGCCTTTCAGAAGGCTCTAAGGATCCTAACCACCCTCTTGAGTGGTGATTTTTATTAAGAAGTAAACAAAACTGTGACACAGAATAAACTATATAAACAAAAAAACAGCTAAATCCTATCTGGAGGATTAAAATTATCTGGAGTTAGAACATCAAATAAAACATGAAATATAGACGCGGCATTATGGAAATAGGTTTCCTGTCAAACAGGCAATTAAAAACAAAAGTATAGTGAATCACAGACACATTCATTTTCTATTCATTTTCTAAAGCAGGGATGAATAACAAGTGGATGCTTTGCCTTTCTTTTCTCTTTCTTACAAAAGGAAACAGGGGTAGAATGTATTTCACATACAGTGGAGTGCATATTTTCAGACGTTGACACATCTTTATTGCTCAAGCTGTTACTGAAAAAAATTAAACCTGCTCTTGCAGTTTGTGGACAGTCAGTTCAGCAGCACATGTCAACAGCCTCTACCTGGGCTAATTTACCATTTAGAACTATGAGTATCAAAGTAATCCTTGCAGTAAACAACCTGTACTCCACGGTAAATATCACATTATTCCCGGAGAAGAATGATGGAGTCAACTCAATAAATAAAAATACTGGCAGTAATTCTGAACTTTTACAAGTAAAAACTAATTTTGGTTGAAAATAAACAGTGTGGTAATTTCATTCATTATGGGCAGCAAACAAGCCCTACAAAGTTTATGTGTTTAAGAATCTGTTGTCTTTTGGATAATAGACATTAATTTTTTTCAACTATAGGTCTTGACCATTTTGCAAGGACAATTACAGCAGAAGCCCCGAAAGATTGGTGTGAAGAAATCTAATTGGCTAAAATGTGCACTATTATTTGCCCAAAGGCTCTAAGAGCTTAGTGACACAATTAGTAAAGAAAAGTAAGTTTTCTATTATGGAGACATTTACTACAAATTAAGCTTCAATTTCTGTTAGTAAGTGGAAAATCAAGACACCAGCAATGTAGTTGGCTAGAAAATACTCTAATCCTGGCTAATACTTTGTAATGCATCAGTATTTACTAAGAGCTATTAGACAAACTGTACGATATCTTCTTATTTAATTTTAACAATCACATGGACACATTATTCATCTTGAATATTTAGGTTATTATGAATTTAATTCATGAACAATTCATAAGAAAAGTAGCTTTGAGGCAAAGTAAAGGCTCTTTCTAGCATCAAATCAAATCAAAGGCTACAGTAAGTTATCAAAGGTTGCCAGAACATTTATATATATATTCACATGGTAATTCCACTACTGGAAATTTAACCCAATAAATAATCACATATGTGGTTTACAGTTTACAAAACAACTTGCAGAACCCAGAGAGGGTTAGAGAGATGAAATCAAGAAATCAAGGCAAAGTTAAAAAACAATAAAAAGTGAAACAAAGTCACCATCAATTTCCTATGCGAAGAAATATTATATATAATTGGTAGGGTTGGGTCACAAATTCAACTCTAACCACAGATCAAAGCAAAGAGAGAAATCAAATACAAGATTCAGTGTCTTTAATATAAAAGACCAAAGGGAAAAAATACAGCAGCCCCTTTTTTCCCCCACTGGAATAAAGGTTTGAGAAAAATTGCTCCTATGGAGCCTCAAAGTGATTCTCCTTAATGACCTTGAAATGTTCTTCAGCAGCATGCTGACAGCAAACACTGCAGTCATATTCTAAGGTGTTGCTCAGTGAAACAATTCTAGCAGGGAACCAAATAATGGTCAAAGTATCGAGGTCTCTGATGGCCTTGTGGAACCAGGAGCAAATTTAGAACACACTGAAGGTTTGAATGGACCATAAAGGGGTTAAGTTAGTGGTTTTAAAAACCACGTTCTCAGAAATCTTTGTCTCTATCTTAGATGCCAGAGAAAGGATAAAGGAGGCAGGTATGGTGGAGTTTTGGGATTCTATTTCTGCTTTACACAGAGAAGCTCCTGGCTCACCAATTTCATTATTGGGCTTTGTCATTATTTGAAGAGAGGATCCAATGAGAAAGAAAAAAATACAAAGTGGGTTCATTATTACATTAATTATAGCAGTGGAAAAACTTGCAACATAAAAATCACAAAAATATAGTAATGGCTAATCAGCAACATAAATTTAGCTCTGAAGGAAGTATTATGTCAAGTGTTCAAAGTTGGGCCACAGATTTAACTGTGGTTTATACAGACACTAAAGAGAGTATTTTTAAGATTTGATGTTGGGACACCTGGGTGGCGTAGCCAGTTAAGCGACCAACTCTCGATTTCAGCTCAGATCATGATCTCGGGGTCCTGAGAGGTGAGTCTCACATTGGGGTCATACTGAGCATGGAGTCTGCTTAAGATTCTCTCTCCCTCTGTCCCTCTATTACTAAAATTAGTAATTATGCAGCAGTAGGAAAAGTATTAAGATTCTAAGTTCTTATTTTAATAATTTTGGGAAGTTTATGTACATGAAATCATTTAATCCTTATAGCTCTTGTGAAATAGATACTATTTATAGAAATGGGGAGTCTGAATCACAGAATGTGAAGTAACTTGTTCAAATTACATGGCTAGGGATCCCTGGGTGGTGCAGTGGTTTGGCGCCTGCCTTTGGCCCAGGGCGCGATCCTGGAGACCCGGGATCGAATCCCACATCAGGCTCCCGGTGCATGGAGCCTGCTTCTCCCTCTGCCTATGTCTCTGCCCCTCTCTCTCTCTCTCTCTCTGTGTGACTATCATAAATAAAAAAACAAAAAAAACAAAAAACACAAAAAAAAAAAAACAAATTACATGGCTAGTTAATTGTGGTTCCAGGATTCAAACTCAAGCTATCTCCGGTGTCAGTATTCTTGACCAAAACACTAACTGGTCTCTTAATAGCAAACTGCTCACTTTCTCTCAGCCTTATCACCCTCTCTAATACTATGTCATGCGACAATAACACTATCGCCTTTCATCTGCATGCTGGTCTGCAGTTTCCAAAGTGTCGTACACATTGTCTGTTCTTTAAGACACTGCTATAAACAAGGACACTGCCCTTCTGTCTTTGATTCTAATATGTTATGGCACCACATCTGCTCCATATGTAGAGCCACTTTCATAGACTTGATTTCTTGGTTCCTCATTTCACCACACACATTCTAGTCCATAGGGGTTTTTGTTTTTTTTAACCTGATTTCATAAAGAATCCTGGGGAGTTAGTTGTTAAATTTCATAAGCTATGGATTGTTACAGAGCAAAAGGAATAAACCCATCTATTATAATAATATCTTAGTTTGTTGGAGCATTTAGAGCTTATCAAGCTAATGAGTGGCAGACACTAGATTATAACTTCTAGTTTTCTAAGACATGACATGTAAAAGTGGTGAGTGACAATATTAACCAGAGGTACTCTAACATTCAATCCAATATGGATAATAAAGCTATCAAAGCTTTGACTATGATCTTAAATGACATTTTCTTACTGGGAAAAATTATATACATATAGCTCCCAGCATGAGGCCAGAAATCTAGGCTTCTGAGCAAGTCTGTGATGTGCTTCTGGACAATGGAATTCACATCTGAGAGGAATAGAAGTACCAAAAAACTTCATGTCCCATCAATGTTTGGTTTTCATATATATATATAGAAAACAGATTACTTTAGATCTACTTCTTTTTTAAAAATTTCAGCATTGTTAGTTTTTTTTAGTAAAGACCCGAGGGAATTCAACAGCAAGAACATGAGAGATTTTAGTGACAGATTAAAAAGTTAATGCTCTCTTTACCTTCCAAAAAAGTTAAGCCCAAACAATATAATTATCTGCTTTAATCATAACTAAAAATTGCTTTCTTGTTAAAGTAAAATTCCTAAGACAAATTTCAAACACAGGAAATATAAAAGAATATAAAGAATAATTTATATGTCTTTGCTGAAGGTACGGAATACTAAGAAAAAATTACTTTTTTCTTAGTATTCAAATCAGGAATTAATTTTGCAGTTGTTGGTTTTTTATTATTTTGAAATTGGAACTTTAAATGATTATTATACTATATCACAATAATTGTTCGAGTTAAATGTACCCTTCACCTCTTTTGGGAATAAAATTAGTAAAATCATGTTGACTCCTAGGATGAAAGAGTATTAGAAAAACAATCAGCAAGCCATTTGTTTTTGCCCTTGCTTTCCTTTTAACTGAGCAAATGGGTAATTTAGAAAATATATACTTGAAGAAAAGCTATAAAAATGACTATGATCTTACTACCAAAACTAATAAATGCAAAAAAATCCCTAATAAATGCAATTATAATACAATGTTTGTAAAGCACTCACCAGTTGCTATTATTCCGAAGACTTTTCAAAATATATAGACTTATTTAATTCTCCTAGCAAAGCTTTGAGGCAAAGACTCAAATTTTATGGCCCCATTTCACAGAAAAGAAACTGAGTAACAGGAAGTGTAATGTGATTTGTTTTCAATAACACACTTATTAATTGCCAGCCAGGCTTCCAAGTTCAGACATTTCGGTTTTAGATTAGTGTTTATTACCCACTATTCTCTATTACTGGAATCTGGTGTTTATACTACATATATCCTGAACATTAAGGAAGCAAGTGGTTCAGCGGATATAGATTCATGTGATAAATACTGTAGAAACTGTGCAAGGGACTAATTTCAGACAGACTTATAACCCAAAAATATTTCTTTGTATTTTAACATTTTAGTGTCTTAACACTGCCTTCCTAGTTAACCAGAAAAAAAAATGAAAAATGAATTTCATTGTAAAAGTGAAAAATATGCCCTGAAAGGGAGTTCAAGAGAAAAATGTAATGATACCATTATGGTTAGATTAGATACTGAATATTCTTCCATCACTTCAATGTCCCCTCACTTGAAAGTATTTTCAAGTAATTGTAAGGTCAATATTGGTTGAAATTCAAATTGAACAAAATATGATTTTTATGAAATTTATTATGCGCACTGTCATGTATCTGTTAACAAAATCAATGGAGATCTAGCTACAAAATTAACAAGTTCGTTTTTAAAGCTAACACGTGGAAATTTTATCAGAATGAGAGATAGCTATATTTTACTCCACATCTTTCCTATTGCCATTTTGGTAGAGCTACCAATTGGAAAAAAAAAAAAAAAGCAATTTTTAATTGCACACATGCCACTTCATGGTAAGGACTTACTTAATTGATGTTAAGTAGGAGACACAACACTTGAATAAGTTCCAGAACTAAAAAGTACAATTTGAATGTATCTTCATTCCTACATTAAAGACAGTGTTTCAGGGCAGCCTGGGTGGCTCAGTGGTTTAGCGCGGCCTTCAGTCCAGGGCATGATCCTGGAGTCCCGGGATCGAGTCCCACGTCGGGCTCCCTCCATGGAGCCTGCTTCTCCCTCTGCTTGTGTCTCTGCCTCTCTCTGTCTCTCTCATGAATAAGTAAATAAAATCTTAAAAAAAAATAAAAACAGTGTTTGACTATTTAATAAAAACGAATATAGTTTTATGAGCAATACATGTACAGAGTTATTTCATTGAGCCGTAATTAAAGATAACTATTCCTAAGAGTTTCACACAACATATTTAGTCCACACCCTCAGTTTGCAGTTACAGATGATCACCCTATCCACCACAGGTACATAACAGGTTAAGTGTTCACATTTTTAGGATATAGAAAACTCTAGGTTCACAGTCCCATTTCTATAGGATTTAACATCTGGGATATTATCTAACTGTGGCAGAAGCAGTTTTGCTATGTGTGTGACCCAACCCTGCTTCTTCCTGGGTCCATGGAATAGGTCACAGGCTCCCTTGTACTCCCTGTATTTCGCTGATGGAAATCCATTCACAAACAAGTGAACATGATAAGCTCTATTTCAAGCCTTGACCCATAAAACGAATCTCCCATACACAATGTTTTATGCTTTCTATCCATTACGGCTGTTTGGAATGGAGAAGACATTTTGCCAGTGACACTGTGGAAGTGGATTCCATCAGCCCACAAAAGCAATTATTAAATATTCCAGAATGTTCTGTGCCAGTTGTTACACTATTGGCAGCTTGGGATTTACCATGGTGAGAGTATTTATACCAGCGGCATCAGCAACTACTGCACATTAGAGTTGAGGTTTTTTTCCCTCCTTATTTGGAGAGATGGCATACCAGCATACTAATGCCCCTTGAATGGTTCCGTCATCCACATGGGGAAGATAACAAAGCCAAAATCTAGAAAGAACTTATTCTGATTCACTATTCGGAAATAAAAGTCACCTGATGAGCAACATTTCTATTAGACTGCTAGGTCAGCGGAAATAGGGTGTTCAAGTTTGCTCAGGATGGTTTTTGTGCCCATTTTTCCATTGAATTGGGTTTCCTTTCACTCGCAAAAGTGTCTTAATTTGAATGAAACCAACTATTTGGCAAGTTCAAACAGAACTTATCTTGAAGTAAGCTACTGAAAATTTGAGTGTCAAATTATCTGTTACTACCTGTAATATTTTAACTAGTACACTAGGTTCACTTTCCTTAATTTTACAACGAAGAAACTGTATTTGATCTTCATAATAATTTTATGAAGGAAAGCAGTGATCTGATGTGCTCACTTCCACATATGTGTAAAAGCAGAGAAAGTAAAGTTGTCACCATGACCATAGCAGAGGATTATAAATTCTCTTGATTTGGAATCCAGGACTAGTGACAATAGCCATCTCTAAATTTGCAACAATCTTTTGAATATAGCATGTGACTTAGGCACCATGGTAACTTTTCCTTCAGGAAAATATTTCAGTTTGTATTTTCTCAGCACGCATCAATTGGAAAGAGGATAAGATGGCCCAGATGTACCCTGGATGACGATGTAAAATTTCTTTAACCCAGTTGTTATGTGTCTTGGGGGCATTTTGTTTAAATCAAAACTATAGTTGTTGCTTCAAAATATTAACAAATTAAAGCCATTTGGCTTCCCATCAAATCCAACATCCTTAAGGGGGTTGTTTTGGCTTTTGGGTTTTGTTTGTTTGTTTTGCCTCTAGCAAGAATGGTAGAGAGAGGCTAGGACTAAAATAAACAGTGCTTTCTCCAAAATCAATTGGAATTATATGTAGATTGACTTTGGGCACGCAAACTCATGCCTGCATGTAAACAAAAAATCCACACCCGTTCCCATTTATAAAAAGCTTCAAATTTGAGACGCTGAGTGAACACTGGTTCAACAACACAATTCCTATTGACCATCTTTGTTCTGGATTATTTCCACTTGCTGGTTATGTCCAGACTCCTATGCCTTCATGTCATTCCCTCTAGTCACACTCAGTCAAAATCCTCAACAATTTGTTTCCATTCTACATTTTAAAATAACATTTAAATTTAATGTGTGCTATTCATATATTATATTATTTAGTTCCCAGAGAAATCATGTAAAGTTAATGTGGTTACTATCATCAATGAGTAAATTGAGGCTCAGAGAAGTAAGATATCTGCAATCGGTTTAGGATGCTGGTTATTATATTCATCAAAAAATTTTGGCAGTTTATAACCTATCTTCAATTTAGAAAAGAATAGAAATACCTTAACTTCAAAACATTTCTGAAAACGGAGAAACAGAACTTCCATTTTTTTAATGAGACCACCAAAATTTACATATTGGACATGGATAACAAAAAAAAAATTTGAATGATCAATTTCAGTGTGAAAATTTTAAATGCAATATTATAGTGCGAATCTAACAAAGTCTGATATAAATGGGTAAATGCAAGTAAGGATCATGTCAGGAACATAAGAAGTGTTTAAGAGTATTTAATGACAATTCACTGGTTAAGCACATTAATGAAAGAGTAATTTGTGATTATGTCTGCAGAAAAGCATTTAGTAAGATAAATATTGTTTTGCCTAGTTCAAGATAGGTCTCATGTTTTTATCTTTCTACAGTGTCTATCATTCAAACTAAGACAGCTCCACAAGTGAAAGGGGCTACTATTTATTAGGTGGGGATATGGGCACAAAGAATATACTCAGCAAATCTGGGCATCCTGTTCTTACTGACCTTGCAGTCTAATATAGATTAAAAAAAACTCACTACATTTATGACAAAAACATTATTATGCACTATATAAACTAGCAAAACCCTCACATAAAGTAATTTTTAGCACATTAGAATTATAGGGGACTTACCTAGCATTATGAAGGATGTTTACCCAAAACCTCTAGCATATAAACTATTATTTTATATTGAGGAACATTTTAAAGCCATGCCATAAGAATCAAAGAATAGATGGAGAAATCAAAATTCTCAAACATTGACAGTACAATCACTTTGGAAAGCGGTTTATCTGTGTCTAATGCCAAAATATGCTTACAGTAGGATTCAGCAATTTCAGCTCTAGATGTTAGAGAATCCCTCATATGGCTCCAACAATACAAATAATATATGCATGATTTTGAATAAAGAAATGGGAAATAAACACTTAAGTGATGGACATGTATATTCTTAAAATGTATTACTATCCAATGAATGAATTTGATTATATTCAACAGGTATAAAGCTCCAATACATACATTTAAGTGAAAAGATTAAGTTCTATTTCTCAAAAAACATGCTACTGAATATGAAAAAATATGTATGTAAACTTTAATATATGGCACAATAACATAGACCCAAGAATATGTAGTCAAAACATAAAACTGGACCATAAAAACAGAAACAACTTCAAAATAGTAATTACAGGACACCTGGCTGGCTCAGCAGTTGAGTGTCTGCCTTTGGCTCAGGGCATGATCCTGGGATCCTGGTCCTGCATCAGGCTCCCCCCGCAGGGAGTCTCTTCTCCCTCTGCCTATGTCTCTGCCTGTGTCTCATGAATAAATAAAGTCTTAAAAAAAAAAATACTAACTAACTGGTGAGGGAGGCTGTAAAGGACCTAACTTTATATTTCACGTTTATTTCATCTAAAAGAATCTGAAGTAAATATGGCCAAATATCGTTTTAACTAATTCCTAATAGAGAATTTTTTACATGAAATAAATTTGTGCTATAAGTGACCCTACCAATCAGCTAAGTCTCTTGTTTTTCAAGTGTGAAGAAGAAACTCAAGGCCGTATACAGACTAAGATCAGAAAGATAAAGTATAGCAGAACTAGAAAAAGAAATCTAGGTTTTCAGACACCAATTTAGTGTTCTTCCCATAAAATTACACTGATTTTAATCAGACAGACTTTATATGGAATTTTATTTTGATTCAACAGAAACATTTTTACCTCTATTCAGATATTTTCCTCCTGATTAAGTTCCCTGTGTATCTTTTTGTTTGTTTCAGTCTGCCCTAGAATAACTTGTTTACATGTCTGCCCTAGAATAACTTGTTTACATGTCTGTCTTTCCCACTGTCAAAGTTCCTGGATGTCAGAGACATGTCTTGGTTATTTTTTAAAATCTCCACTCATCTTAGTATCTTATGTACAAAAGGCATTCCATGTGTGTGTGCTTGAAGAATTGAATACATTGATTTATTTTTTTTCAGCAACTTGAGCAAATATTTTAGGTATCTGTTATATGTCATATTCTGTGTTATGCGTGGAGCTAATTGTCATACAAAAAGTGGATGAAGGTTGTAACATTAAATTCAACATAAGCTCTAAAAAGATAGATGCTTTTTTTCAACTGGCATTCATCTTGAAGCTTCTGTGACCATCTCTAACCCATTTTAATAAGAATAATTTCAAACACAAAACATCGGTAGATAGCACTGGGCTTTTATTGTCAGAGTGATGAGCTAAATCTAAAGAGAAGCTAAGTATTGCCATGATTGCCCCTCAAATAATCAATTTGTTTTTGCTGATTTTACAGCATGAAAGAGCACAGAGCAGCAGAGAAAAACTAATCAATACGAAAATGTAATCCTTCATGCCTTTTTTTGCTATCAGCTTTAAAAAATATATTTATAAAATATATAGAAATAAGATACAGCACTGAAACACTTAATTTTTTTTAAATGTTCATATGTAAGTTTGTTTCAGAGTAAGAGAATAAGTATGCACTATTTTCTCTATCCCTCTAAATACAATTATGAAAACTGGACAGAGTGCATGCGGCAGCTATTTAAGGAATGTGAAATAATAGTTGGTAAAGTGGACGGCAAACGAGAATTTAATGTATACCCTCAAATAATTGGTTTAGCTTTTTTTTTCCTTTAGTAGTCACAATCTCTATACTCCAGGAGGTATCTAGTTCTGGCTCAAAAGAAGAGGTAAATGGTATCCTAATAATCAAAGAACATAGGTCAAAGACCTCCAATTTCTTTTCTTTTCCTTCATTCTCTTACACCCCAACCCCAAAGCAATCCCCTAGCAATGGTGGCACCATCAGTGGCAGAAATAGGAGCCTGCAGGAAGCTCAAATTCTAACAAGCATCATCTCCCTTTATAATAAGAAAAACTGTGGTCTCAAGAACATGGGACAAAGCTTCATTACTTTTTTCTCTATATATCCTTCTAATTTATAGTCCCAGAGGCAGCCACAATCATGATAAATGTGTGGTAGACTAGAGAAATAAAATTCCAGGTTTCTGGGTAAAGCACAGAATAGAGGCTCAAAGAACCAAAAGTACTGAGGAGATAAGAAGAGGTCATGAAAGTGATTCTATAGTTCTTTATGAATTTTGAGCCTTACCTCTAAGCTCTACATGGATGGATCTGATCTTGAAATCATCGTTCTGTCTTTGAAAACTGAACAATGGAATAGATCACCATCAAGGTCACATATTAGACAATGAGTGGTCCACCTATGGAACAAATACACCCAACTTCGTAAAAACTTTAAAAGTGGAATTGACCTTGAAGTATAATCCACATTGTGGCCTAACTAGATCCAGTGCCTGCTAAATAAATATAAAATTAAATTATCATTTCCCGTAGCATTTAAACAAGACCCACAGTCTCATAACCAATTATTCAAAATGTTCAAGAGACAATCTAAAATTACTTGGCAAACAAAGAAGCAATGGATAATGCAAAGAAGACACAGATGTGGGAATTATCTGAAAAAGACTTTAAAGTAACTATGATCAATCAATCAGTATGCTTCAATATTTCAGAATGAATGCTCTTGAAACAAACAAAATCTCTGCAAAAAAGGAGATATTCACAAGAAGCACATAGAAATTTAAAAGCTGAAAAAAAAAATCACTAACTTTTCCATGGTCAAGCTCAGTATTAAAATATAGATGATAAAGGAAAGCATCAGTGATCCTGAAGATAGGTCAATACAAATGATTCATTCAGAACTAAGAAGAGATTGAAAGGATGAGCCTGTGAAAGACTTACAAAAAGCCTAATATTCATGTCATTGTAGTGTAAGAGAGAAAAGAAAAACTGCAGTGCAAAAGAAAATTTTTAAGAAATAAGTGAAAACTTCACAATCTAGTCAAAGACACAAACAGCAATTTCAGTTGGGTAAGCCTAACCTGGAACACCTCAAATTACTCCATGCCCAAACAGAAACAACTGCTAATAATTATAGACAATGAAAAGGTCTTGAGGACAAATGAAAGAAAAATGACATGTTACCTAAAGGGAAACAATGATTCAAATGGTTTTGAGTTTCTCATAAGAAACTATGGAGCCAAACATAAATGGACTATTTTGAAGACAAGATCAAGACCCAACAAAAATGTTTCAAAAGATGAAAGTCAAATAAAGATATTCTGAGATGAAAGAAACCTAAACTCAGTACACTCAATCTAAAAGAATGCCTAAGGTAGTTTTCCAAACAGAAGTAAAATGGTAAGAGAATGAAATTGGAAAAATCAGGAATGAAAGAGGAACACAGAAGCAATTAGTACTTGATAAATATCATAGAATATTATTGTGTTAAGTTTTATGTATTGGATGGTTAAAAGCAACTAGCATAATTTTTAAATGTAATTTGTAATATATAAATGGTACCTGTAAGAGAAAGATGGTAAAAGTACTTAGTGGCAATTTTTTTTATGTTTCACATGAAATGACAAAATATTTATCAAACAGGATAAGACATTTTACTAATTTTTAACTGCCAGAAAAACCACCAAAATATATGAGGAGAAATAACATATACACATTAAAATATAAAATGTATCTGAACAACTAAAAGGAGGTAGAGAGAGGAGAAATAAGGAATTAAAAACAGATTAACATAAAATTTGAAGACAAATCTAAACCTGTTAACAGTTACATTAAATGTAAATTTAAAACATCACTTAAATATAGAGATTGTTATATAGATAACTGATTTTTAAATGCCTACAATATATACTGCATGCAAATTTCAGTTAACTACAATGATATAGGTAGGTTCAAAGTTAAAAAAAAAAAATTCAAAGCAAGTCAAAAGAAAGCTCTGGTGACCATATGAAAGGTAGATATAATAGACTTCAGAGCACAGAAAATTACCAGGGATGGAAAATTGGACATCCACATGCAGAAGAATGAAACTGGACCACTCTCTTTCACCATACACAAAGATAAAATGGATGAGAGATCTAAATGTGAGACAAGAGTCCATCAAAATCCTAGAGGAGAACACAGGCAACACCCTTTTTGAACTCGGCCACAGTAACTTCTTGCAAGATACATCCACGAAGGCAAAAGAAACAAAAGCAAAAATGAACTATTGGGACTTCATCAAGATAAGAAGCTTTTGCACAGCAAAGGATACAGTCAACAAAACTAAAAGACAACCTACAGAATGGGAGAAGATATTTGCAAATGACATATCAGATAAAGGGCTAGTTTCCAAAATCTATAAAGAACTTATTAAACTCAACACCAAAGAAACAAACAATCCAATCATGAAATGGGCAAAAGACATGAAGAGAAATCTCACAGAGGAAGACATGGACATGGCCAACAAGCACATGAGAAAATGCTCTGCATCACTTGCCATCAGGGAAATACAAATCAAAACCACAATGAGATACCACCTCACACCAGTGAGAATGGGGAAAATTAACAAGGCAGGAAACAACAAATGTTGGGGAGGATGCGGAGAAAAGGGAACCCTCTTACACTGTTGGTGGGAATGTGAACTGGTGCAGCCACTCTGGAAAACTGTGTGGAGGTTCCTCAAAGAGTTAAAAATAGACCTGCCCTACGACCCAGCAATTGCACTGTTGGGGATTTACCCCAAAGATTCAGATGCAATGAAACGTCGGGACACCTGCACCCCGATGTTTCTATCAGCAATGGCCACAATAGCCAAACTGTGGAAGGAGCCTCGGTGTCCATCGAAAGATGAATGGATAAAGAAGATGTGGTTTATGTATACAATGGAATATTACTCAGCCATTAGAAACGACAAATACCCACCATTTGCTTCAACGTGGATGGAACTGGAGGGTATTATGCTGAGTGAAATAAGTCAATCGGAGAAGGACAAACAGTGTATGTTCTCATTCATTTGGGGAATATGAATAATAGTGAAAGGGAATATAAAGGAAGGGAAAAGAAATGTTGGGAAATATCAGGAAGGGAGACAGAACATAAAGACTCCTAACTCGGGGAAACGAACTAGGGGTGGTGGAAGGGGAGGAGGGCGGGTGTTGGAGGGGAATGGGTGACGGGCACTGAGGTGGACACTTGACGGGATGAGCACTGGGTGTTTTTCTGTATGTTGGTAAATTGAACACCAATAAAAGTTAATTAAAAAAAAAAAAAAAAAAAAAGAAAATTACCAGGGATAAAAATGGACAGTATATAATGATAAAAGAGTCAAATTTCAAAAAAGACAAAACTATTTTAAATGTGCATGCAAATAACAGTTACAAAATCTGTGCAGCAAAAAACGAGAGCGCTGAGGAAGAATGATAAATCCTCAAAAATAATTGCTACATTATTGTTGAACACTTCATTCCAATAATCAGTAAACAATGATTGTTGAATATTTAACTTCTCTCAGTAATCAATAGAAATAAGGAAAAAATAGTAAATATAAAGAAATGAACAATACTATAAATAATGGGATGTAATTCTGAATTAAGGCTGGATACACATTCAAGTGAGTAAATATAAAGAAATGAACAATACTATAAATAATGGGATGTAATTCTGAATTAAGGCTGGATACACATTCAAGTGAGTATAGAAAATCCACCAAGATAGATAATCCTTTTGGTCAAAAAACAATCTTAGTAAATATACAGTAATTCAAATCACACAAAACATGTTCTTTGACCATAATGGGATTAGACTGGAAATGAAAGTACAAAGATAGAAGGGAAATATCCAAAAAATAATTAAATACACCTGTAAATAATCCATGGAGCAAAGTAGCTGCTTCAAGGAATGTGATAACATTTTTAACTTAACAAAACTAAAAATGCAATTTATCAAATTTGTAGGATTTAGCTAAAGCAATACTAAGCGAGCAATGTATATTAAATACTTATATTTTAAAAATTTCAAATAATCTAAGATTCCTTTTTTAAAAGAACAGCAAAATATACATAAAATATTAGAACATAAAAAGAAAAAATACATAATCAGTGAACCCATTAAAAGCTGGTTGTAAGAAAAGAGCAATAAAACTGATAAATCTATAGTGATACTGACAAAGAGAAGACACAAATTACTAGCATCAGAAGTGAAGGGTAGAAAAAAAAAAGTGAAGGGTAGGATATCACTACAGATCCTACAGATATCAAATGATTATTAGGAAATACTACCAACTCTATGCAATAAATTTAACAACTCAAGCCCAATTTATCAATAGCCACAAATTTTAAAACACACAATATGAAATACATAATACAAGTAGTCCTATAAAATTTTTAAAGAAACAAAATGCATAGTGAAAATTTTAAAAAAGAAATCTCCAGGCTCAGAAGATCTTACTGGTCAATTCTAAGAATTTGAAGAATCCCATTTACACAATCTTTTATAAAACAGAAAAAAGGAACCCATATGATACCTTCAGTACTATGACTCTATAACTAGACAATAACAGTACAAAAAAAAATCCCACAACAACATTATCTCACAATGTAAAATACTCTTCATCTAACTTTTCAAATATAACCCTGCAAAAAAGATCAGCAGATCTTACAGAAGTAAGGAACCATAACCAATTGGGGTTTAGTGAAGCTGGTTCAATACTAGGAAATCAATCCATGTAATCTACCATATTAACAGTCCAAAGGAGATAAGCCACATAATTATGTCAATTGATTCATAAATATCCATTCATGATTAAGTCTCTTAGCAAATTAGGAATACAGAGGAACTTCCTAAATCTTATCTACAAAAACAGAGCCATATTCATATTTAAGAGTGAGAGACTAAAGGTCTTCCTCTTAACATCAGGATCAGGGCATGGAAGTTCATACAAATTTATTCAACATTGTCTATAAGTTCTTTTTTTTTTCCTAAAGATTTTATTTATTTTTTCATAATAGACAGAGAGAGAGAGAGATGCAGAGACACAGGAGGAGGGAGAAGCAGGCCCCGTGCTGGGAGCCCGACGCGGAACTTGATCCTGGGACTCCAGGATTGCACCCTTGGCCAAAGGCAGGTGCTAAACTGCTGAGCCACCCAGGGATCCCCTCAAAATTGTCTATAAGTCCTTATAGTGCAATTGTGTAAGAAAAGGAAAGACAGGTAGATGGAAAAGGAAGAAATAAAGCTGTCCCTATTGAACTGAGTGGGAAAAATTAGAGAGGGAGACCTACCATGAAAGAGGACTCCTAACTCTGGGAAACAAACAAAGGGTTGCAGAAGGGGAGGGGGTGGAGGGATGGGGTAACTGGGTGTCAGGCACTAAGAAGGGCACTTGATGGGACGAGCACTGGGTGTTATACTATCTGTTGGCAAATTTAATTTTTTTTAAAGCTGTTCCTATTTACAGATGCCATGGTTTTCAACATAGAAATCAAGAATTTTATAAAACTATTCCAGAATAAGCTTAGAATAGTTGCACTGTGCAAAGAAATAAAAAATTGCATACTATATACTGGCAATGAATACTTAGTAAACTAAAACTACAAAAACAGTACCATTTACAATAACTCTAAAAATTAAATTGTAGTTTTACTCATTTAGATTTTGTATACATTTGATTAGATTTATACCTTAAGTATTTCATTTTGGGGATAATATGAATAGTATTGTTTTTTTAATTTCAAATTCCATTTGTTCATTTATGACATGTAGGAAAACAGTTTACTTTTGTGTATTCACTTTGTATTATGCAACATCACTTTTATTAATTCCAGGGGATTTTTGTCATTTTTACAGATTTTCTATATAGATGATTATGTAGCCTGCGAACAAGGATAGTTTAATTCTTCGTTTCCTATATGAATACTTTCTATTTCCTTTCTTGTCTTTTTGCAGTACCTAGAATTTCCAAAATGATGTTAAAAAAGGAGAAGGGATGTCCTTTCCTTTAATTCTTGATCACAGTGAGAATGTTTATAGTTCCTACTAAGTATCATGTAATCTGTAGGGTTTTTTGTAGATATGCTTTGTCAAGTTGGGGAAGTTCTTCTGTAGTCCTGGTTTATGGAGATTTTTATCATGAATTGGAGGATTTTTTAATATATATATATGTTCAATATATTTATATATGGTCATGACCACTGAATTCTCCAGCCTGTTGTGATAGAGTACATTATTATTATTTTTTAATGTTTAACCAGTCTTCTCTGGAATAAACCTCATTTGGTCATGGTGTACAATTCATTTTATATGTTACTTTGGTAAGGATTTTTTCATCTATCTTCATTAGAGCTATTAGTTTAGTTTTCTTTACTTAAAATGTCTTTGTGATTTCATCCTTGTAATTTTATTAGTAATGCATAAATGGTTAATAAACAGACATTATCGATTTGGCCTATTTTAACTACCCTGTAGAGAAAGTATTTTCTGTTTTCATATGTTAATAAGGAGGTTAAAATTTTATCTTGGGACCCAAGTTCACACTTAAAAAAAAAAAAAAAACACTTATTAACTTTTAAAGCACCCACCTGAGTTTGCTAGGTTTAAAGCTATAGAAGGCTGAGGAGAAACAGGAAATAGAAGTGTCTGTGGAACTGCCTATCAGTTTATTGATAGACAGTTCTCTCATACCAGTGTATCAAAAAATGTATTTCGATGTGTACAAAAAGGAAAATGCTCTTATTTCCTAAGTCTCTCACCCTTTAGTGGCCACTTTAATAAATTTATAGTCTATGTGAAATATTATAACATGTGAGTTAGGATTTTGGAATTAGGGTACATATTGGCCTCATAGAATGAGTTAGGAAATATTCCATCTGCTTCTATCTTCTGAAAGAGATTTTAGCAAATTGAAATAGTTCTTCCCTTAAATGTTTAGTGAAATTCAACAATAAAGCCTGTGGGCCTGGTACTTTTTATTTTGGAAAACTTTTTATTAAACTTCTTTCATCAATACAGGATTATGCCAATAGTTTATTTTTTCTTATTTGAGTTTTGGGAAATGACATCTTTCAAGAAATGATCAGTTTCACCTAGATTATCAAACTTGTGAGCATACAGTTGTTTATAGTATTCCAGTTTTATCTATTTCATGTCTATTGGGTCTATGGTTATATCTCTTATTTCTCATATTGATTTCTATTCTCTTGCTTTCTCTTATTTATCCCATCTAAAGATAAATTTTATCTTTTCTAATAATGAGTTTTGGTTTTGTTTCTCTCCATTGATTTCTTATTTTCAAATTCATGAATTTCTACTCTCATCTGTATTATTTATTTTCTTCTTTGGAGCTTATTTGCTCTTCCTTTTCTAGTTTTCTGTGGTGGAAACCTTGATCAATGATTACAGATCTATTCTCTTTTGTAATATATGCTTTCAATAAATTTCACATTAAGCACCGCTTTCACTGCATCCCATATGTTTGGGTACATTGTATTTTTCATTAGTTAAAAATACTTTTAAATTTCTGAGATTTCTTCTTTAACCCATGTGATATTTAGAAATGTGTGTTTAATGGTGAATCGATATTTTATGTAAGGTACAAAAGCAATTCAACAGAGAAATGGTGATCTTTTTAACAAATGATGTTGGAAAAAATGGACACCCGTGTGCCAAAGACACAAATAAAATTTGACTTAAATTTCATACTTTGTAAAGATTAACTCCGAATGTGTTAGATCTACATGTAAAACATTAAACTTCCAGAAAAAAAAATCTTTATGGCCTTAGTCAAATAATTCTTAGAAATTATACCAAAAACACAAATCCATAATGGCAGAGAGAGGGATAATTAGGCCTCATCAAAATGTAAAACTATTCATCTATAATAGTTTCTATATACAGAATACAAGTCCAGCTACAGACTAGAAGGTAATATTTAAATTTCACATTTTGGACAAAGGACTTTTATCTATATGTAAATAAAACTCATTTAAATATGCAAAATATGTGAACATGTATTTTATCAGTGAGGGTATACTTATTGCAAATAAGCAGACAAATTATGTTCAACATAATTATTGGAGAAATAAGAACACCACCCACTTAACATATAAAACTAAAAACTCTTGACAATACTAAGGGCTAGCAAGGATGCAGAGCAAATGCAGAACTCCAATACATTGTTAGTACAAATGCAAAATGGTCCATCTACTCCAGAGAACAATTTGATAGTCTCTTACAAAGCTAAATGTACACTTACTATATGATTATGGTAAGTGATTAATGTCTATCCTAGATATTAACCTAGAATGGCAGTATATGTTTACACTAATACCTGTATGCAAATGTTTGTAAGCAACTCTATTTCTTAATTCCCCAAGCTAGAAACCACCCAAATGTCCTTCAATGGGTGAATGAATAAATGGACCATGGTACATCCACACTGTGGAATATTAGTCAACAATTTAAAAAGAATGCACTATGGATACATGCAAAGATTTGGCTAAATCTCAAAGGCAATACACTGAAAGTAGATAGTCTCAAATGTTTGTGTACTTCATAATTTATATGATATTCTCAAAAGATGAAATTGTAGTGATATAGAACAGCTCACTGCCAGATGTTAAGGGAGGGGTGTGGCTCCAAATGGAATAACATGAGGGTGTTTCTTGGCTGATTGAACTGATATATCTCTTGATTGGTGTGTAATGACATAATTCTACATACGTGTTAAAATTAATAGATCTGTACCCCCAAAAGTCCATTTCACTGTTTTTTTTTTTTTTTAAATCCAGTTATCTAATCCTCATGGGAAGTATACATCTTGCACAAGTTGTTGGGTGCACTTGCTGCGTAGTCTTTTTCTTTCAGCTAATTATGAAAGGGTATCTTCCCAAGTACCTCACATAAGAATTTTACATTACTAGTATTTCATAATGTACATTTTTTCATTAAAATCCTACTCCTGACCTCATGGAACATTCTTAACTTCCAAAAAAATAAGGAAAATGTATTATCTACCAATAGAGTGTATTTATTGGCCCATCAATCTATTGATCGATCTTGTTTTCAGTCTTAAGTGAATATTATGTATGGGAAATCTTGTGATTCTAATAGGTGAAAGGAAGAAAATAAGCAATAATGTGATGCTGAGGATCAAAACTATGTTACAAACCTGCCTCAGACCAGCACATTTTAACTAAAACAATTAGCATAGGTTCATTTCAAAACAGGTAAGAGTCTACTTTCAAAAACTGGCTGCCAAAATTATAGTAAATTAGCATTTGGAAGAAGGTGCAACTATTTTACACAGAAATTTCACATGCATTTTCAGCATTCTGGATTTTAAAGCAAAATACAGTGCTAAATTATAGGACTCATGAACACCACCCTTTGTTTACATTTTGAACCTTTGTGCACCCATAATAATGATGCAGAGAAAACAGGTTAAAATACACAAAAACGGGAAAAGGAATATAATATCCTGCTTTTAGTCTTTTTCCCCCTCATTGAAGATTTTAACAATGAAGGACAAGATGTCATACTTTCAAAGGTTCATTTGCTTGAAATTCTTCTATAAATATGGTAAAATTTGTTCTTAGCTTGAGTATAAAAACTTTAGTATCTCCTATGATCTAAGTAAAAAGAAAAAAAAATCAGATTCTCCTGGATCACTCCACGTTTGGTTTTTTCTCCAAATCATTAAAACGAATCTTATATAACTGTAGATACAGTAGCCAAATGTTAGGACTTCAAGTCCTTCTCATTGCCCAAATTCACCCTTCTCACTGGCTTCTGAAACGTAATTGATAAGAACTTTCTTCTTCTAACCCAAATCTTTGGATTTGCTAGGAGTCTGTGCAATGTAAATAACATTGTATGCCATCCTCAGGAATTTACATCTTAGTGACAAAGAAAGGTCTGAGTTAGTGCCAATGAGAAAATGTATTTACAATTCATTATCTCATAGGATTTAACTTGCATCAGCTTAATCAATGCCCTTTCTTTTGTAAAAAAGTCACATGCAATTCTAAGTACATATAAACACTTTTGCTAAGTGCAGAAAATGAGCAAAGAGAGTTAGCTCTATGTTTTACTAGTGTATCAATTTCTAAAAGCCTGATGGATATCTCTGACACAGCATGATAACTAGTGGGTATATTAGTTACTCTTATAAAGGGAAAACTAAGTAAAAGCTGACTATTTGAGTGGTATTAGTTACTTTTGAGTTATGAAGAGAAGGCTTATAAGGGTGGTGGTAACAGGCATTGCTGACTTCGCATTTTTGCCAAGAGTTCCCTTTCTCTCCATCTTTACTACCAAAGGCTGCAGTTACCCCAGTTTTACTGTAATATTAATGAGCCACCGTTCTATTTACATCCTATCTCTGTTCCAGCCCACTATCAGGAACTATTTGGCTTTCTCTGACTGATCTCATTACTCTAAAGTTGCTTAAGGAGACCAAACCCCAGACACCGAAATACATTGTGATGTTCTGACAGAGTTTTCTCATAAAGCACTTACACATTCAGTATCATATACAGCAGGGAACTAATATCCATCTTTCCTCACTCATAGCTGGCATCAAAGAACTAAGGGCAGGGAATGACTAAGTCAGTCTGTAACTCCACAGACAAAGGGCAGTGGGGTTATCGGGTATGAAGGGTCCAAAATAAAACCATTTGATTCAGAACTCTTTGATACAGGGTAGTATTATAGAAAGGATTCTACATAATTGGATTTCAATATTCATTTCCATAAAGGCACTGAGTAAGCTAATTTCTTTTTCAACCTCATCTGTATTCTTTAGTTCCATACTCCTGCATATATATGTAAATGCACATATAATGTTAATCTTCTCTTTACCATTATTGCTACTAAAAATGAAGCCAGTGATAAAGACAACTGTGTTTGCATGTATTTTCTCTAATCCCTTTGCATTAGAAGCAAAGCAGAAACATCAAATCCCTAGCACTTAAGTTTTGTGGGTCTTCAAACTATAACACTATCTCCTCCTTACTACCTTTCCCTACCCCACAAATGTGTTACCTAACATTGTGGGCCATATCACTGTGCCATTTCTGGACTTTGGAATGTGGAAATCTTGGCATTTATTGATCTTATGACAAAGACAATCACTGAAGTGTAATCTCAAGGTTTATCATTTAGAGTCCACCTGAAAGTACATCCTCCTTTCAGTACATGGTGTCCTAATCAATCAGGCAAGACTCCGTAAACCCCACTTCTAATGCTAACAGTAGGCTGTGATTTTCCAAAGTGCTACTAATTTTTTTTCTTTTTGTTCTTTAAAATTAGAGAGGATAAGTTTGGTAAACTATTTGCAAACTTCAGGTAAGAACAATGGCACAAGATTTCATTTGCAATTTTATATTTTTAATTGGAAGGAATAAATCAATACTTTTGAGCATCTTTTATACCACATATTATGTTTGCCTTAAAAGTATGGTCTCTTGATTAAATATATCCAGCTTAGAATGTTGACTTACCAATGTAATATAGGCTTATCTAAATCAATGATTTCCTATGAGCATCAAATCATCTCAAGTCCTTAATAAAAGAATGGCTATAGGAAATAACAGTACTCATTTATAGCAGACATTAGTAAGTCAAAATGCATATTGTAATAACTAAAAACTACTAAGAATGGCAGAACAATGTATGGCTTATTAGCCAACAAGAGGCACAACACTTGAAAATCCTTAAAAATTAAAGTGCCTAGAACTGGTAGCATAAATACAAAACAAATAGTCATTGATAGATTTAAATCCTTAAGTCAGTAATTTTATTAAGTGTAAAATAGTAATAGTCGAATATACAAACCCAAACTAGATTTGAAAACTTGTTTCAAAAGCCCTCTTTGTTTGAATTACTTTAGAAGCAGACATTGTGCCAAGGAATCAAGTGTAAGTAGCTTATTAACAAGGATAGGAGGAGAAGAAGATGTGATATAGGGAAGGCAAGGCAGTATATCAAGGCAGTATATCAAGAGGACGCTGTCAAGTCAGCTGCCAGAGGGCATGATTGGTGCTTAAAACAGTGAGGAAATCCTAGAAAGTACTGCAAAGTGCACAACCCTGCCAAAGTTCAAGCAAGCTGAGGTACTCATCCTTCCATACCTGTCAGTCATAAGTTAAGGGGTGCCTCTGGGGAATGTTAATTCCCAGGTATTTCTGGATACTTTTGCCTATGGGCAAAGTGGGTGCTGCAGCCTGAGGGCAGTCCTCAAAATTGATTTAAGTGTTGGATGTTGATAAGCTGGTATGCACAGGAATGGATATGTAAGTGGTCCAAGGGAATGGAGGGAACATAGACAATATCTGCTCCAAGAGACAGATCTTAACTCTAAGGATACAAAATGACTGAAAGCAAAAAGGTTGAAAACCATCTGTCAATAACAGAAATAAAGCTGTTGTAGCTATATTGTCATATTAATATCAGATCAATAGAACTTAAGGCAAAACTACCAGAAAAAGAAGACTACTTCATAATGATACAAGTTTCAGTTGACTGAAGGTATAATGATTCTAAGTTTGTAGGCCTCCAGTCTCATAGCTTCACAATATATTAATTAGAACAGAAAAAAAATACACAAACCATAGACAGATTTTAACAAACATCTTTTAGTAACTGATAGAACTATTACAGAATATTTGAACAACCCAATTAATAAATTTAATGTAACTGACACATGTAACCTGACATCAAATAAGTACATAGTTTACAGTCATTTCAAATGGAATTTTTTTTTTTTTATTTTACATGGCTGGCCTTAAAGTTTCGGCAAATTTTAAAGGATTTAAATCTCAGTATATTCTCTGAACATCACAGAATTGACCTCAAAACTAATAACACAACCTTCAATGTTTGAAATATGATATTCTTTTAAAAATTGTTAGGTCAAAAAAGAAATCACAATGAAAGTTAGTTAGAACATTTTGACTAACTGGTCAAAACATAATAGGACATAAGGAAACCTATGAGTTACAGTTAAACTCATTTATGAGTAGAGCTTATAGCTTTAAAAGAATACATTAAAAATGAATAAGTGCTAAAAATCAATGATCAAAGACATTATATAAATATAGAAAAGGAATAGCTAATGAAACCTAAAGGAAATAAAGGCTAGAAATAAAATACAGGGGGGAAGCAATCAAGATGACCAGCAAAGACATTTCCAAAGGCTCACTTGAAGTTGGTGGTCATAAACATGAAATAAAATTAGTTGGAGTTGATGTTTATTTTTCATTAAATTAAAATTCAAACGTAGATAGTGAGTGGATGAGGAATTGCCTTTACCTAGTATATTTCCTTTTCCAAAAGCAAAGAACTGAAAAAGAGGGACAAGAAGGGAGATGGTATATGAAAGGAAGCTATAATACAGAGAGGACACAGGTAAGGAAGCATAAAAAGAAATGGGGAGGAGGTGAAAAAGAACATAATATCCATGGATTGAAGACGGCAGTATGTAAGTGGAGGAGCTTGAAACTGAGTCATGAATGGGAATGGAGAAGTTTTTACCAACATCATTCTTTGTGTCAAGACTTTGGGAAAATAGTCACAAGGAAAGGGTTTGATGGAGGTGGAAGCCTTGGTTGGTAGAATAGTACACTTAGAATTGCAAAGAGTTCAGATTTCATAAGGAAATCATCCCTTCCATATTCACTGTAACTTCAGCCATGAATTGTACAAGTTAAAAATCCCAAACAACAGATATCCTTTACATTTACTCCCCTGAAAAATTACTTCTTCTTTAGATACCCTAAAGGTTTCATACAACATATCCACGGCTTCTTTCAAATGTGTATTAGTGGTGCCCCCTTCAAATAGTCTTTTCTGATATTTTTTCTATTGATTACAGGGTTCCTTTTTCCTCCTCTTTTCAGCCTCTCAATGTCTCCTTTTGCATATCCATAAGTCCAAGACCATGTTTATCTTCATTTAAAAAATACTAAAAAAAAAAAAAAAGATTCTGACTTAAATATAATTTGTTATGTATTGCCACCACAATAAGCTAAATTGAAAAATGCTAAATTGGAAAAAAAAACATTGTTTTTATTTGTGTACTGCCAAAGGATATTCATTGATTTATTCACTCATCCATGCACTATTTACTGAGCTCTTTTTATAATGCTGGGTCCTTTTCTAGATAATAAAGAATAACAGTGAATAAAACAGGCCATGCCCATATAATGATTTTAATTAGAACAGACATGATAAAAATAAAAGTCAGAGGAGTGGAATGCTATAAAGGAAAGTAAATGCGGAATAAATGGATGGATGGAAGAGTCAGTGGTATTCTTTTAGATAAAGACTCAGTAATGTCTTCACTGAAGGAGCAGTTTCATAATAGGGACCAAAATAAAATGAGGTAGCAAGTCACATAGATGAGGGAGAGCTCAGAGTCAGAGAAGCATTTTCCCCAAAATGCAAAGGTAGGAGACAGGAAAATGGCTTATTGTGTGAGGTATGGAAAGGAAGTTAGTATGGCTGGTACAATGAGCTCAGGGATGAATGTTGGGAATAAGAGAATAAATTGGAGTCTGGATAAATGAATCCTTTACACGGCCTCCAGGTTCAGGATTTGTATTTTATTCTGAGAGAGCTTGGAAGGTTTTGGACAATTTGGAGCTGAGGAGTTACTTGACTAGAATTGCCTTTCTAAAGAACTGTTCTGGCTTCTTTGGCAAGATTAGTTTGTGGGGGATAAAAGTTAAAGGAGATCGACCAGCTAGAATGTTATCACAAGAGTTCAGCTGAGATAGTATCTCAATATCAATGGCAGTATGAAGAGTAATTAGATCCTAGTTATATTTCAAAGAAGAAACAGACTCATTTTGCCACTGAATTGCATTGGAACTGTGAGAGAGAAAGGAATTTTAAGAAAAGGAAAGGAGTTATAGATGATTCTTACACTTTGATCTTGACCCGCCGAGTAAATGGAACTTCTTTTTACTCAAATGGAGACAATTCTGAGAAAAGCAGAATCATAAACAAGATTTCAGTCTTTTGGGGGATGAATTTCAGACTTCACTTATAAATCAAAGTATAGAGATTGAAGAAGTCTGAATTTCATGGGCAAGATCAGGGCTAAAGATGGTTTTAAAAACTGGACTTGATCAACACAATGAAAAGAGAAAGGGTAAAAATTTGAAAATTGGTCCATGGGTATCTGGGATACTGTGAAGTTATGATAGGGGCACAGGAGGAGAAAAAAAATATTATTGTCCTGAAGGCTAAATGAAGTATTCTGGAAGGAGTGATCAACCATGCCCTTTGCTATGAGATCAAGTAAGAATTAAGAATAAATTAATAAGGGGATCCCTGGGTGGCGCAGCGGTTTAGCACCTGCCTTTGGCCCAGGGGCGATCCTGGAGACCCGGGATCGAATCCCACGTCGGGCTCCCGGTGCATGGAGCCTGCTTCTCCCTCTGCCTATGTCTCTGTCTCTGCCTCTCTCTCTCTCTCTCTCTCTCTCTCTCTCTCTCTCTCTCTGTGTGTGTATGTGACTATCATAAATAAATAATTTTTTTAAAAAAAGAATAAATCCAGGGAAGATGGCAGAGTGGGAGGATCCCAGGCTCCCTTCATCCAATCATTACACCTAGTTAATCCCACATCAGAGTACATAATAAAGAAAACAACCAAACAACCCCAAGACTGACAGGATAGACTTTCCACAGCTAAATGTAGAGAAGAGATCACAATAAAGAGGGGATGGAGGAAGGAGACACAGTCAGGAACCAAAGCAACACACAGGATTGTCTATGGGAGGAATACTGCAGGCATGGAGAGAGAACAGAAGTAGACCCCCATCAGTCACCAGGGACCTGGCAGTGGCAAGACAAATTTCCTAAACATCTCCCTTTGAAACCAAGAGGGGCCTAAATTTGTGAGTTCTTAAAAATCAGGCTTAACACTTAGAACTTTAAGAATCCATGGCCTTGATCTGGGAGAGGCAGGAGGGAGAAGAAACTGAGTCCTCACTCTTAAAGAGAAAAACACACAAAAAAAGCCCCACTAAGTACAGCTTAGAAAGAACAGAGCATTCCCCTGACCCCTCCCCATGACTTAGTTGATTAAGCAGATGCCTTCGGCTCAGGTCATGATCTTGTTGTCCTGGAATTGAGCCCCAGGTCAGACTATCTACTCAGCAGGGAGTCTGTTTCAAATAGTGAAAGGGAATCAGTGAGGGTGACAAAACATGAGAGACACCTAACTCTGGGAAATGAACAAGGGGTAGTGGAAGGGGAGGTGGGTGGGGGGTTGGGGTGACTGGGTGGTGGGCACTGAGGGGGGCACTTGGCGGGATGAGCACTGGGTGTTATGCTAAATGTTGGCAAATTGAACTCCAATAAAAAATAAAAATAATAATAAATAGTGAAAGGGATTAAAGGGAAAAGGAGAGAAAATGAGTGGGAAGTATCAGAGAGGGTATCAGAAAATGAGAGACTCCTAACTGGGAAACAAATGAGGTAGTGGAGGGGGAGGTGGGTGGGGAGATGGGGTGACTGGGTGACAGGCACTGAGGGGGGCACTTGATGGGATGAGCACTGTGTGTTATGCTGTATATTGGCAAATCAAATTCCAATTAAAAATATACAAAAAGTTAAAAAAAATAAAATGGTGCCAACAAGCCTGACAATGTACAAGACACCCCAACAGAGGCCAAAACACTCTTAAATGATTCCTGCCCTAGGGAGAAGGGAAGAGAACCCCACGTACCAGTCCCAGGGCAACCCAGCAGTGAGTCCTATCCATCAGATAGGACTGTTACCCCACCCACCAACTAAGCTTCCCCCAAGACAAAACAAGCAAAGTGCCCAGCAGTTTGGCATTACTGCATCTCTGGAAAATGCCTGGTCTGAATTCAGGTTGAAGGCAGCTCCAGACAGGCCCACTAACACAGGGAACATACCCTGCCCACAACAGACAAAGAAAACATTGAAGAAAACATTGAAGAAAACATTGCAGATGCCTGGACTGAAAGCAAATGCAGTTGACTCATAAAAGTAGAGTGTACTCAGTATACAAAGGAGATATCCCTAAAGTGCCAGCCTCTGAATAAGGAACCTTACGTTGACAGGCACTATAGGAATTCTTCGTAAGGCCATTACTTTCAAGAGCAGGAGACATAGGTGACTTTCCTAACAGGTAAGAACAGACACAAAGAGACAAAATGAGGAGACAGAAGACTATGTCCCAAATTAAACAACAGGACAAAAATCACAACAAAAGAGATAAACAAAATGGAGATAAAGAATAAAAAAATTAAAGAAATGTCATAAGGATACTCACTGGACTTAAGAGTGGCAGGTCTCAGTAAGAATCTCAACAAAAAGAACACAAAAAAGAACCAGAGATGAAGAAATTAAAAATATACTAGATAAATTGACTAGAGGAAACTGAATAGCAGATCAGTGAGCTGGAAGACAGAGAAAGCAAAGCAATCAAGCTGAACAGGTGAGAGATAAACAAGTATTGCATAATGAGAATAGACTTCTTAAACTCAGCAACACCATCAAGCATAGTAACATTCACATTAAAGAGATCTCAAAAGAAAAGTGAGAAAAGGAGGCACAAAATATATTTGGAGAAGTAATAGCTGAAAACATCCCAAATCTAGAAAGGAAACAAATCTATCCAGAATGCACAGAGCCCTCAAAATCACCCCAAGACACAAATTAAAATTACAAAAAGTAATAATAAAGACAAATTTTTTTTAAAGCAGCAAGAGAAAACAGTTACATACAAGGGAAACACCAGAAGGCTATCAGCAGCTGTTTCGGCAGAAACTTTCCAGTAAAGACAATGGCATAATATATTCAAAGTGTTGAAAGGTAAAAACCTGCAGCCAAGAATAATCTATTCAGCAAGGGGATCATTCAGAACAGAAAGAAAATTAAAGAGTTTCCCTAATACAACTTAAAGGAAATCATGATTATTAAACCAGCCCTACAGGACTCTGAGTCGAAAGGAAATACAAGACTGAGTAAGAAAAGTAGGAAGCACAAGAGCATTTCATCCTAAAACAGAATAGACATTCTTTTCAAGTACACATGAAAAATTCTCCAGAATAAATCATTTATTGGGCCACAAGACAAGTCTCAACAAATTAAGAAAGGTCAAAGTCCTACCACGCATCTTTTCCAACCACATCTTGTGAAACTAGAAATCAACTACAGGAGAAAATCTGGAAAAAGCATAAATATATTTAGGTTAAATTACATGCTACCCAAAAATGAGTGGGCCAACTAAGAAATGACATAAGAGATTGAAAAACACAGGAAACAAATGAAAATGAAAACACAATGGTCCAAAATCTTTGGGATGCAGCAAACGCTATTCTAAGATGGAAGTTTATAGCAATACAAACCTATCTCAAGAAGAAAAATCTCAACTTAAAATTACACCTAAAGGAGATAGAAAAAGAACAAACACAACCCAAAACCAGCAGAAGAAATAATGAACATTAAGAGCAGAAATAAATGAAATAGAAACTAAAACAGGGGCACGTGGGTGGTTCAGTTGGTTAAGTATCTGACTCTTGATTTTGGCTCAACTCATTATCTCAGGGTTCTGGGATTGAGCCCCATGTCAGGCTCCATGCTCAGCAAAGAGTCTGCTTCAGGATTCTTTCTTCCTCTGCCCCCTCCTCCAACTCTCTCTCAAAAAATAAATAAATCTTAAACAAAAAAACTAAAACAGTTAAAATAAAAATCAAACAGATCAAGGGAACCTGGGTCTTTAAATAAATCAACTAAATTGATAAACCTTTAGCCAAACACATCAAAGGAAAAGTAGGGGAGCGGGGACTCAAAGTCAGAAATTAAAGAGGAAAAATAACTGATGCCACAGAAATAGGAAAGATTCTAAAAGATTATGGAAAATTTTATGTCAACAGATTGGACAACCTACAATTGGATAAATTCCTAGAAACATATACCAAAGTTACACCAAAAATGAATCAGGAAAAAATAGAAAATTTGAACAGACCAACGACCAGCAATGAAATTTTATCAGTAATCAACTCCCAACCAAAAAAAGCTGAATACCAGAGAGCTTCATAGGAAAATTCCATGAAGCATTTACTTTTTTTTTTTAATTTTTATTTATTTATGATAGTCACACAGAGAGAGAGAGAGAGGCAGAGACACAGGCAGAGGGAGAAGCAGGCTCCATGCACTGGGAGCCCGATGTGGGATTCGATCCCGGGACTCCAGGATCGTGCCCTGGGCCAAAGGCAGGCGCCAAACCGCTGTGCCACCCAGGGATCCCCCATGAAGCATTTAAAGAAAAGTTAATACCTATTCTCAAATTACTCCAAAAAATACAGGAGAAAGGAAAGTTTCTAAATTCATTCCATGAATCCAGCATTACCCTGACAGCAAAACCAGATAATGACACTACAAAAGAACTACAAGCCAACATCTCTGAAGAACTTATCTATGGATCTTTAAAATCCTCAAGAAAGTAACAGTAAGCCAAATCCAACAATACATTTAAAAATATCACTTACCACAATCAAGTGGGATACAAGGTGGCTCAATATTCACAAATCCGTGTGATGTATTACATTAGTGAGAGAAAGAATAAGAGGATTGGTATGAGTAGGAGAAAGGATATAGGACTATTTCAATACATACAGAATATCGTGTGACAGAGTACAACATCAATTCATGATAAAAACTTTTAATGAGTTAGGTTGATAGGGTACATACCTCAACACAATAAGGCCATCTAAGAAAAACCCACAGCTAACGTTATCTTTAATGGGGGAAAACCCGAGAACTTTTCCTCTAAGGTCAAGATAAAGACAAGGATGTCCACTCCCACTACTTTTATTTGACATACTACTCGAAGTTCTAGCCACAGCAATCAGACAAAAAATAAGTACATAAAAGGAATCCACGTCAGTAAGGAGAAATTAAGACTTCCACCATTTGCAGATGACATGACACTCTACATACAGAAAACCCTAAGAGTACACTGATGTGAGCACTGAAAGATATAGAGTCGTGGAATCACTTTTTTGTACACCTGAGACTAGTAACACTGTATGTTAACTCTACTGAAATTAAAGAATAAATTAAAAATAAATAATGAAAGAATAGCTCAATAGAATTGGCAATGTCAAGTTCATTGGTGATAATATCGGGAAAAAATTTAGTAAGTGCTTGGAAACGCTTGATTAGACTTGACTTCAATAGAAATAGAGATGGGTACAAATCTTTCAAGGACATTTTCTCCAAAGTGGAGCAGAAAAAAAAAAAATGGGATGGCAGCTGTATAAAGACATGGAAACAAAATAATGTTTTTTCAATTAGAGACATTGAGACATGTTTGTATACTGAGGAGAATGATCACATATGGCAGGAAAAAAAAATCCTTTCTTCAGGGAGAAGAGGAATAATTGTAAGAGGAATGTTCTTGAATGGGTCAGAGAAAAGGTCATTCACTTCACAAAATGGAGAGCTGGACCTTCACTATAGGAGCAGGGAAAGGAAGCCATTCTAACTGGAGCAAGGTAAGCCTTCCGGGCTCAGATGGAGGTAGAGAGATTTCGTGCTAGACCTGTGTGGACATCCCCTCATTAATGGTCTTTCATTAATGAAATAGGAAGCAAGGACATCAGCTCAGAATGGAGACAGACTGAAGAGTCTGGAGGGAAAGACGGTAAGAAATAGTTGTCTCAAAGAGGGTGAATGGACCTGGGAAACAGATTTTCAAAGAACCCTGAGGACCCACTTAAGGTTGTCATCATGGATTTAAAATGAATTCACCAAAATGGGTATTTGTTTTTCTCCAGCCATATTATAGGTAGTAAATAGGTGAGAAGTTCAGTCATCAGCATTGAGGCCTTTTTGAGTTGGCAGGACTGAAGGGAGAAAAGGGAAGCAAAGCTGAGAGTGAGGACTGAGGGGTCTACTGAAAGACACAGTCAAGGAAAAACATGAGGAAATCAGTCACAGGAGGAGTTATTGTGTTAGTGCCAATGCATCGGTGGTCCCATTGGACCAACAGAATGAAGGGATGA
This sequence comes from Vulpes lagopus, assembly GCF_018345385.1. Taxonomy (NCBI): domain Eukaryota; kingdom Metazoa; phylum Chordata; class Mammalia; order Carnivora; family Canidae; genus Vulpes; species Vulpes lagopus. The sequence goes on from NC_054828.1 coordinate 35,326,496, forward strand.
GTTGTAGAAGCGGTGGTCTGACTGTATCATGTTTGAAATTGAGATTATAAAAAGAAGGTAGTTATTAATGACAATCTTTGGTCTGATCATAGAAATGGGCAGCTGATACGGGGTAGGAAACAAGGTAATTGGAGGCAACAAAACCCAGGAGGTGGTGGTGGTGGTGGGGGATCATTATGTGGATACTGGAATGATTGATTTAAAAAGGGTGGTGCTGGAGGAAGTTAAGCAGGTACTGAAATCTTGAATGAAGGGAATAGGAGCACTTCCCCAAAGGATAGATGCCTGCAGCAAGGAAGGACAGTATAGGGGTTGACTGTATGCATCTCAGGGGAACTGGCACATGAGAGAAGGGGGAGGAAAAGTGACCGGATAGGAGCAGTGAAGAGCAAAGAGGATATACACTCAGCCTCTAGGACCACTGGCACATGGGTGAGAGAAAATAGAACCACTCTTTGAGAAAACTCCAAGACAAGCAGTGCCTTCAAAGGAGAGCTAAATTTTACGAACATCAATTGAACCTGAACACAAAAGATGGATGATATCGAGGACAGAGCCTGGTTTTCAACAATTTTCAGTGTCACACTTGGATGCGTGGTCATGTCAGAGCAGGGACTGGACAAAGCAATATGGAGTTCTAAGTCCAGCTAATGCAGGATGAACTTGCATCTTATGTTGTTAAGTTCAGCATGGTAAGAGGACTGAAGGGCAGGACGGCCTTAGGTTGGATTTTTTCTTGGAGGAAGACAACCAATTTAATTATATACTAACTCACTGGGTCGGTGGTTTTAGGCACTTTGATCAAGACTGGGTAGAGTTGTCTAGGACAGAGTGGTTGTCTTGCCAGGAGTAAAGCTGCATAGGGAGGGATGATTTCAAAGAGTTTTCTCCTTTAATGTCTCTTTGACATAACTATTTTCCTGTGACCAATATGACCTCAGCTCATTAAATTTTAAAATTAATATACATCCTAACAATAAGTGTTCTAAATGAAGTGACCATAGAGAACATTGAATGCTTTCCAAATTCCAAATTGAAGAAAAACATAATACCTCAGTTTCTAATTCCAGTTTGGCCAAAGTAGTAATAGAGGAAGCATGGTGAAGGAATCTATTTTTCCTTGGTTTTCTAAGATAGGGACCATTTCTAAAGAAAGTCCTTTAATTTGGCCTCAAAATTAAAGTGAAAATCACTTGACATCTCTAAAGCATCTTAGACGTTTTTAACTCATGCTCTACCTTTGCCTTTTTTCTTTATTTTTACTTCTTCTTTGATGAGGACAATGATTGATATTTTTTGACTTTGAAACTTTATCTCAAAGCCTACTCTAGTGCTTTTCTGGCTGCTGTTTCAAAGGCTGGAGATTTAAATTAAGATCCTAATTAAAAACATCTGGTACCAGGGGAAAAATAAATTTTATATATATATATATATAATTTTTTTTTAAAGTCCTCAAGAACTAAAGAATTAAGAACCAGGAAATGGATTATTAAAAGACTTTGAACAACTACACCTTTAAGTTCATTTTGGAGGTCCACTCCCACTTAAAGCACTTCCAGTCATTTTGATCTTGATGTTCTCCAGAAATAGGATGCTTACCCACAGAGCAGCATAGCTATAAGCTTTCACTGAGGACGAACCACTAAATACACGGATTTTCATTAGGTTATTTCCATGGTAAAAAGTAATCCTTCTCAACGTTTAGGAAATTTTTTCCCCCGTTATTCCTTTTGGTTTTGGAGGAAAATATATTGGTCTTTTCAATGGATTTGGTCTCTTGCTATCCCTTAAAAAGAGTGGGTCCGATAGGTTTCCCCCTCACTACTTCCATGATGGTAGAAATAGTTTGTGCTTTGCATAAAATTTAAAACCTAGAAAAATTAAGTACAGATATTAGAATTAACTTACTTCACATTTATTGATGTTCCTGGGATCAAGAACAGAATCCCACATTTTTGATGAACTGCATATATAAGGTCTTCTCCTGCTTTCTAGATCTTAACCTGGTATTTATTAATATGTTGCATAAATCATCTTATTTGTCTCAATTCATTACCAGCTATTACTTCAGGCCCCTGGTTAATTTTTATATTATCTAGAGCCCCTCACTAGCCATTTTATTCATTTGTTTACATTATTTTCTTTTTTCCAACTCCCAACCCTGTTTCTATCACAACAGTTTATCTTTCAGTTTCTCTCTAAATTCCATGTACTCATTTGCATATGTGTACAAAAAAATACAGCATTGATTTATGTTTGGTTTACCTTTTGTATTTACTTATGGTATATCTATCTCATCCTGTTTCTTACTCTCTTGCACGTAACAGTATCTTTTGGGGACCTTTCCATTTTGGTATAAATAGATCTAGTAAATATTTTTCCTACTTCAGTAAGAAAAATTCCATCTTAGGTATCTATCACATTTTACCTCCCCTATTCCCTGGAATGACTTCCAGGTTGGCTTCAACTTTGGTGATAAATGTAGGTTTCCTTATGCACCTCTGTGAGGTTTTTCTGAAGCACTAATACCCAAGAGTGGAATTGCAGGATTCCAGGGAATATACATACTTAGTTTCACCAAGTACTGCCAAGTAAGTACTCTCCACAGCAACTATACCAATTATATTCATATCAGCTCTGACAGCATGTTAATATTAGTAATTATTTATAACAGCATTGCAATCACCTATTACTTTCATTATTTAAATGGAAAGACATTCATTTTGATAGCAAAGCTTTGGAAATTTTTTTATATGAATTTGGGCCTGAATATAAAAAGAATTCTTGGCTTTTATTTTCCTCATTCACCATCTGTAGACCAGACTTCCTTTTTTTGCTAGACTCAATCCTTAATAGTTAAGTTCCAACTCCTGTTAATTTCTGCCTTTTAAGTTTATGAAATGCACTTTCCTTGTGGTTAATTATTAAGGTAGAGTTACTATTTTGATTATGGTCATTAGCATAAATATATATATATATATGCTGTGCTAAATTCCCCAGCACTGGGTAAGATTGAGGGAAATACAGTCATGTGTATGAGTTTCTTGGTGGCTTTAATCATGATAGAAGCCTTTGCTTTATAGGAACTAAGTATCTATCTTTGCAATTTATGACTATGAGCCAATCCTACGAAGAATCCCAATTTTTCCTTCTTCAGAAATTAACATTAACATTGCTAAAAATCTAAGATTTCTAGTTTGTTAAGATACCATATATCCCCAAACGCTTGTATTCTCTGGGCAATTGCTTTTACCTTTTTAGAAGCATGTGTATCAAAATTGCCATTCTGAGAAAATGTACTTCCATATGAGGTTCTGTTAAAAATAGTCATTTTGCATGACAGTATCAAACACTATCCCCTTAATTTTAATTAATAATTTGGGGTTAAGATTCTATAATCCCTAATTCAAATACTAAAGTGAGAGCTGAAAAAAAAAAAATGAGCCAAACTTAAAAGTGAATAAAAAGCCAATTTGGAGACTCAAATACTGTTCAATTCCTTCGAGGGGTAGCTTTTTACTCCAAAATTATCAACACATATTAGGTAATAAAAGTCTTTAAGAATGATTACAAACTCAGTCATTTCAATTCATTTATGATACAGTTCTTGACATTAGCACAATTTGTTACAAGATTTGAGATAAAAGCATTACTAAGTTTTAATTAATATCAAAAATATTAGAAATTATAGGCATCTAAAACCCCTCATGTTATCATTTTACCTGGGCTCAGAGTGAGGGGATGGTCAGAATGCTTTAGAAGAGAAGAAAGTAACAGGAGAATCTACAATGCCCTACAGAGAACAGGTAATCAAAAAATGTTAGTTCAATCAGTAGAAGGCCTCTATATCTCATTTAAATACATGAGCGTCAGCGGGGAGGAGTTGTTTATTATAATGGAACAAGGTTATGGCCAGCATTTACAGTGTTAATGTAAGGATGAGAGGGGAGTTTTGGGTCTTGTTTATTCTTTTAAGGCTACACTCTCAGTATACAAAAATCCATCCCTCGGGAGAAGGATACAAGGTATTTGTGGCTTTCTGGAGTCTAGACAAAAAATTTTTCCAAGAGAAGAAAGTGGTCGTATCTTGCAATAATTTAAAACATCTAATTTGTAACTCTTGGTGCCAGAGATGCAAAGGCAAGAAATTAGTATAACATCTCTCAAACACATGGCAAAAATAAATACAAATGCACACAGGGGGCCATTCCCACACTACAAGCCAACTAAGATGTATTCAGGGAGGAGCCTGGAGGAAAACAAAATGCAACAGAGCATTACAAAGAATAAACAGAAGCAGCTGACCAAAAACACAAACCTAAAAAAAGGAAAATTAATACACTAACAAATTTGAGTAAGAGAACAACTACTTTTAAAAGGTTATAAAATAAGTGGTTTTTAAGTGATTTGCCCTGAAAGAGGGGTTGAAACGGGGCAAATTTGAAAATTAAAGGTAACCTGTAAAAACACGAGAGAGCAAATGAAGATTAAAATGCATTGGAGAATATCAGTAACGCAACAGATTAACACAACAGATGAAGAGCTAGTTTGTAAACCAGAGCTAGATTTGAAAAAAGACAAACAGAATAGAGCAAAAAAGAGGAAGACATTTTAAAATGTTTAAGAGAAATATTAACAAATGGAGGTTGAGATGGAAGAAACAGAATGAGAAAATAGTCTGAGATTTTCCAGAGAAAAAGAAAAACAGAAGGAGGCAAAAACAATATGTGACGGATTAATAATCCCAACAAAATGCTTACTACTCCAAGTGCTCAGAAAAAGCTAATTCCCTATCTCTCTTCCCCATATTTTCTTACTTTAGTCATTGAAAACAAGCTAAATTAAAATTAAAGATTTTTATACCTGTATCCATTGACTGGTTTCATAGCTTATGCCCATGATTTTATATGTTATTTGGTCATTTTTTATAAGGATGCTACCAAACCACTTTATTACTTCCATTTATCCAAAGAGGAGATTAAAATTCAGAAGATAAATATTGCTATGAAATCACATGACTGGGATTCAAATCTAATACACTTAACCCCAAAGAATTTTTACTTCTCACTTGCAATTTTTTATTAATTACCATATTAAATGACAACAAGTTTACTTCATCAAGTAATGCTCATGGAGTAAGGATTTTTATATAATATAATGCAAAGCTCTCTAGTGGAAGGAGAAATATGGAATAAAAAAGCGTGGGCATGTATAGTACCTGTTGAGTTTTAAAATACTTTAAGGTTACTGTACAATTGTTAATTGGAAAAATTAATTTTCTGGCTATTTTATAAGAAACAATTCATCCTGAACCAATTTTTTTCCTTTTCTTTATTTCAGAGTTCTAATGTTCTATAAACAGAGTTTCTAATGGATTTGCTGGCAGCCCCTTAAGCCACCCAGTGAATGCTATAATAGACAATTGGTATTTTGGCTTGCTTTAATCACTTATGAAAATTTCTGCTGTGTTTGCCCAGTGTTGCAATATCTGCTTCCCAACTCAAAACAAAAAGCTTACAGGCAAACTTATATATGCAGAGCCCTCTAGCTCTGCTGTGTGTCCTTTCCATTCATTCATCTATGCCCTCACCATTACACAACTATGTGTAAAGCATTCTATTTATTCCTGAGGATTTAGAATGGATACAAAAAAAAGTTTTTGACCTCATCGAGCTTACCATTGAAAGGAGGAGGGGGGGGAACAAATGATGAAATGAGCAAATTGTAAATTTTGATTAAGAGCTAGGAAAAAATAAGGTGCTGACTTTATTTAGGGTTGACCTATTTTTGGTTAGGATATTTAAAGAAGTCGTTTTAAATACAAATCCTAAATATATGAAGCCCATATCTCCTAATTCTTTCCATATCAGCAGATATTACTGTGCTAGCCCTGATGATAATGTCTTAACTCATTATAAAAGATGGAAAAAGCTTCATCACGTGGCTATCAAATGCTTCTAAGTAGCATTAAATATCGCTATATCAGAATCAAGCAATTTGGCAGTAGTCAACACATCTAGGTTTAATTTTCTCTCCCTTCCCTTGCTCTGTTTATCATCCTTACCATTACCTTATTGTCCTCCCTCCCAAATTATTTTTGTTCTACTCCTCCACTAACTCTCTTACTCTGTATCTTTTGGGACCCACCTCATTGTGAGTATAGATGACAAATGCTCCTTCCTGTCTCCAGGTTTTGGTCACACTTTCCCTCCCACCTCCAAGGCTGATCTCCATTCAGCCAGTCCCATTTTTCAGAGGTATATTTACCCAGCAAAACATGGCAAAGCAGAACTCACAATTCATCCATCCATCCATGCATTCCTTTATTCAATCTACCTTTTAAGACCAAGCAATGTGCTAAATTCTAAGAAAATGACTACAAAGAAAGTGAAAGTAGTATACCATGAAAATAATCTAAGAGTTAATGAGAAACATTCAAAAAAGTACTCAGTGAATTCAAAACAAGAATTCTACAGGTCTCAAGTGACTTCTAGAAAAAAAAAATTAGTATTTACAAACACTTGTAAAAAACATTACACATATGCCTAAGAAGTATGATGTACTTAATAAAATCATTGTAAAGCATATACACAGGTAGTAATAAAAATATGGCACTTCCTATGTACTCAAACATACTTACATTTTTTACCTCAAAGCAATAAAATTTTATCAATTTAATACCTGTCCATTGTTCATAAAATATATTTTGTTAAAACTAGTATTGCTTTATAAAATGAAATCTGTTAACAGGATAGAAAACATATCACATTTGTGTTAAATGTTTTCTGATTATTTCTTTCAACAGTGTGCACATGTGTATACCCGGTTGCAATGTAAAATTATTTTGTGTGTGTGTGGGGGGCCATTATCAGTTGAGTTTAAAGCGACCATATTAAAGGCTACTTATGAAGTCAACCTAATTGAGGTTAGATGAACTTTATTTACACAGCAGTAACTGATGAGTCCACCAATTAACCTTGTGCATATTAGCTTTTTGATTTATATAAATGATTCTAGACCCTATTCTATGCCTAGTTTAAGAACTCCTATAACACACAGTTTCTCAACTCAGATTAAGAGAAGATTGTCTGCTGACTTCAAGTTTCACTTTAAGAATGGTTGGTTGTTGCTGGCGCATTGTAAAGGAAGATTGTACAAAATGTCCTCGACTGGAAACTTTGTGTTTGCTAGTTAATTAGCTAGAAGTAAATTTTAGTTTTTCCATAAAGGCAGGACATCCCTCTTTCTGCCATATATGTAGTGCCAATATTATCTTTATAATCTAGGTCATTTAGTTTAGATCTCAATTCAAAGTTTATGTATGAATATCTAAGCCAGTAAGGTTTCGTTGTACATACTGTACATACATGGAGACAATGTTCAATGCCCAACACAAAAATCATGTGGCTGCGTGATACAGAATTCCCATAATATAGAAGACACAGCTGGCAAGTGATAAATGTTGATTTTTGACCGATAAGTCAGACAGCAAAGACACCTATACATTCCATTTCATTTTCATATTTACATCATTCCCACCAGCGAGATTGTCTCTGGTATCATTATGCATCCAAAACATCAATGCCATCTGTGGACTAGCAGAATAGGTTTCAAATTTTTAACTGGTTTAATACCCAAAGTTATATAAAACTGCACTTCAGTACTCTGACAAAATACTGCCCTAAAACTAAAAACAAATAATATGTAATCAAGATGTTCAACAAGTTTCACAAATAACCTCCCTATGATCCTTTTAAGCCAGATGATTAACTATCTCTAACACCCAGAGAAAATGTTGAGTATGAGTGGCAAAATGTCCTCTATGCTTTTCAGTGGTCAAGAAGCCATTTCCTCTGCTACTCTATTATATGAAATTAAAAGAAATGGATATAACAACCCTAATTGGAGATGAATATGACTGACCCACTTTATGTAGAAGCTGCTTACCATGCAGCTTTAGAGCAGACTGGAATAGACATAATATTGAATAGTTAATCATGAGGAATATTTGATGTTAAGGATAAAGGCAGAACTTCTTTATTTCCCGGGGGGGGGGGGGGGGGCATGCAAAAAAATGCCATTTTCTGACATAGAACATTTTATTTAGGCAAAAATTTATGTGTTTATTTGCTGCAGAGTAATCCTTTTTATTTTATGAGCTATTCTTAAAAGATTTTTAATAGTGCAATTTCACAGATGTTAATTGGACTTACAGTGATCATTATGCAATGTATTCAAATATCTAATCATTGCGTTGTACATCTGAAATTAACATGTTAGGTCCATTACACCTCAACAAATTTTTTAAATTGTAATTTTGAGTCTCTTAAAATGACAGGGATTTGATCAAAGGATAAAAAGGGTTAAGAACATTAAAGTTTTGAGAGATGGCAGGGATGAGCAATAAGACCGGTTTCATCATACAACTGTATTTCACTAACCTGAACTTCTGTATTGGGTCCATACGGCATGCTTGTGGAGCAGGTGAAGTTGAGAATCAGAAAGGAATATTCCAATGAAAGCAGCTGCTTTTAAATCTTGCCTGGTTCATGTTGTTCTCTGCTTCCTATTCTATCATCTGCAATCAGAATTTAAAAAGGTGTGAAAAAATTAAGGGTAGGGAAGCCCAAGGTCAAAGACACTATTAGGCAACAACATTGCAATCTGCATCTGTCTTACATAGGGGACCTTTCCTGGGTTACTCTTCTGGTTAAGAAAGGGCCTGCAAGCTACTTTGGTCATAACAATATCTGGCCTTAAATGACCTCCTTTCTAGATTTTAAGGAGTAACAAGTTACTTTCCTTAGTGTGATTTTTACACGTGTGCTGGGGTAAGAAATGAAGCCCAGCCTCCCTAACTGAAGAAAAGCACCATTTGGAATATAAACATAATGCTAAGAAAGATCAAAGGCTGTCAGTGGTCTTGCTCTGGCTGGGTGCCACCCTCTCAGTGGCATTCAGAGGTAGTTGTAGGCAGACAGAATGTGCTCTCTCAGAATATGGATTTGTGGCCAGTTATCGCCATTCCAGCAAAGACTCTGCCATTCTATCTTTCTTGAAATACTGCTGACAGCTTTGATAAAGTCTTTTCACTTGAGACTAAGCTTTATGCCCAAGAGGGAAACAATTACTAGTAGGATATGGTCACGTGGGTGCTAATAATTATATGCAAACTACCTAGAAGAATAGCCTGTATTCTTTAAAAGGCTGGTCTCTGAGATCAGTTATTTTGAAATCAAAGTTCTTTCATTATGTTTAAATTCCACATGAAAGACAAAGGGGCAGAAGTGTATTTGGGGAATATATAGTATTCTAAAACTTCCCTCCAAATCGTTTCATTGTTATTTTAATGTATGTACAAAGTCTTTGCAAGCTTCGCAATAACTTTCATCCTGTAGCCTCCATGATGAAGAAAAGCCACGGAGAATCTATTTAATTCCTTGTGAGATGATGTAATTATTCCCACCTCACAGTTAAGAGGATGAGGATCAGAGAGTGGAGGTAACTCGCTTAAGGACCCAGGGGTAGTAAGGGACTGTGCTAAGGGTGCGTTCCTAGAGCATGGATCCTGACACAGAATGCTCTGCTTACCAATCATTACACCTTTAGCAAATCACTTTTTTCTAAATATCAGGTTTCTTTCTCTGAAAATGAAGATATGAGAATTAATGTGGTTCCAGCCACAAACTTGGAATAGAAACTCTTTGCCTATATTCATTTTTAAAACAGCTAACAAAATATTGATTTTAACAGACAGTATTGACAGCACTGAAGAATAGCAGAATATGTCAACCCTAAATATGCAACTTTGGCACAAGGACTATTTTGAACTGAAAGCAATTAACAAAACATCAGGTACAAGAAGCATTCTCTGGGATGCCTGGATGGCTCAGTCAGTTAAGTGGCTGCCTTCAGCCCAGGTCAAGATCCTGGGGGTTCTGAGATTGAGCCCCACCTCCATGCTCAGTGGGGAGTCTGCTTCTCCAGCCACCCCCCCATGCTCTTCCTCTAATAAATCTTTAAAAAAAAAAGGGGCCCTCTGATCATCCCCTTTTCCTCCCTGAGAACAGGAAGAGCTAAAACCTTCATATAAATGTCCTTTCTAAAAGGCGAAGAAATTAACACTCTTACAATCAAGAACAGGAAGTTGAAGCTGAGAAAATTCTGTACAAATAACCTTGTTAAAATAAGTCTCCACTTTCTTTATCCTGGCCATTTATTTTAGTTATTTTTCCACAATTGCCCCTCTGTTCAACCTCTAATAGTATTTGGATTCTGCTGTTTCATTGGGTCTTCATTTGTTTTAAGGATTCCTATGCATGTACAACTTAGACTAAATAAGCGTGCATTTCCCCTGTTAACTTCTCCTTTGTCAATTTAATACTCAGTCCCAGCCAAAAACTCTTAAGAGGGTAGAGGTAAAATTTTGCCTTTGCTACAACATCTATTTTGTAGCATACCATGCTGTTGCACATGGTTTGGGAAACACTGCATGCTTCCCTGAGAGCTATGGTTTTCTGTACAGGTGTCAACTTGTCAACATGTGAACCCTTCAAAGACAGGTAGAAGATGTTACTTTGCTCTCTATCATTTGGCCTTCAAAAAAGTGCACATTGAATAGTTTAATGCTTTTTGGTTAAATGGATGAAACTAAAAGGTAGAGTAACAAACAGGCTTTATAAGTGCTAGAGAAACTTCACATTCCCTATTATAGTTCTGCAAATAGCCATCATTTATCTCCTCCATTGTGGTGTGTGCTTATTCAGTACTTCAAGCAGTGACCTTTTCCATGATGCAAAATAGGAAGATTAAAGACTTGAAAATATTATGTAACCCATTACTTTTAAGTTATTTTAGTGTGTCTGTAATAATTTACATCTTGATTATGTGCTTTTTTACATTTCTAAATACTCAAATATACATATTCTTCAATTTACCCTTAAAATAATCCCAGAAAGTAGGGCAAGTATTTTTTTTTTTTAACTCTAACTCATAAATGAAAAGGTTGGTACTTCTGCCAAGATTTACAGTTAGTGGTAAATCTGAAATTGTAATAAAGTCTTTTGAATTCTGGGATGTAGGTTTTTACAGTGATCTATACTTTTGTATGGCCTCCAGCTTGAATGGAAGAAGGTTTTGAACAGGTGTGTTGTGTGTGTCTGTGTAAATGGAAGGACTGTAGAAACATAGAAGGGCAAGAGATTCACTGATAAATAAGAAGGTTAGAGGAGCAATAGTCCTCTCTCCTAACAGCAGGGAAATTTCTGGCTCATCTTCCCCCACAGAAAGGAAGTCACAAGAACTTTAAGAGATGCCACTGCCAGCTTTATGGAGCATGTAAAGAAAAAGACCTTTGTTCTACCTAAACTCAGCACAACAGTTTAGGCCAGGTTCTCTGCTCAACCCGAATTTCACCATACTTGGCTTTCTCATCATAGGAACTTCAGGAAAAGCTAGCACATCAACCACATGGTGAAGGCCTACTTCTTTTCTTAGGCCCACCCCAGCTGTTCTAGGATAAATTAAGCCCATAGATGTCTTGGTCTCTTCAGGGGCAAGTCAGCGATATTATTTAAGAGCAGATCAGCAGGGAACGTCATAATGGAACTGTCCCAGGGTTTTCTTTTTCTAATTATCACCAATTTTTTTTTTTTTTTATTACTTAGCCTAAAGAAAGTGATGAGAGGAGAAGGCAGTAAAGTACATTAAAGGTTGAGGTAGCTGAAAGAAGATTCTGTGGGAGAAAAATCATCTTGCTCCTGCCATTTACCTATAGGACAGAAGAGAGAGAGAGAGAGAGAGAGAGAGAGAGAGAGAGAGAGAGATGAATCAGCTATTAATTCATAAAAAAACAAAAACAAAAACAATTACTATGCCTTTAAGGAGTTTCCAGTACTTTAGTAGACAAGATAACTGAAAATGACAGAAAAAGAAACTAAAGTTTCTAGGGTACAGTATTTCAGTACCCAAAAGGAAAAATATTTTAATTATGTTATTTCAAGAACTGTAACAGAGAAGTGAGAAGGTAGTTAAGAAAAGACTTTTTTTTTTTTTTTAACTTTCAAACACATATGGAGTCATGATGCCTTATTTGATAGAGGTATATTCCTTACATTCAATGGAGATTTTTTAAAAAAACTCTCGGTCATTAACAGAAGAATGCTATTTAGAAAATAAGTTTCCTCAGAATCAATAAATTCATTTGTATCACATTTTAAGAGTAACTTTAAAAGTGTAAACAATTTACTTAGAAATGCAATAATGGTTCATATAATCATTTTTAGAGTTATTTCTGCATTGAACACTGTGTGCGTAACAAGGAGTCACATATAAGACAGGATTGGAGGAGAGGAGACCAAGTAATTGTTAATACCTAGGATTTCTAAAGCTGCATTATGGAACATCTTGCTATTGCCTTTAGAAGAGAAGAAATCCAGCACTCTACAGTCTTGGTGAATACTCAGAGCCCATTGAACTTTGAACTTATGGAACATACACTTCCTAACTAGTATAGCCTCCCCACATTCTCCCTATCCTATCCCTTCTTTCAAGATCAAGCTCAGACTCTACCAGTCTTGTACAGGTGTTTCTAGTTACTAAATCTCAACAGCTTTCTGCTCTATCATCCAAGTCTGTCTTGACACTATCTGTTGAGACCATTCATTTGGCAGTTAGTCATATAATCATACTGTCCTTTCCGTTTGCCTGAAAAGTTTTAAATCTTTAAATCTAAATTTATGGTGATTTTGTCTTTTTCCAAAGAGACCATAAGTCCTTTGGATTTAGAGCTGATTTCTGATTATGATTTCTGATTACCTGTATTTGGTCTCAATTTTATTCCTATGAAGATTAGAATTTTGTTCAATTAACAGATTAATTTTTTAAGACTATTAGAGACAGTGCATCTGCAATGTAGTAAGTTAATAAGAGCTCAGAAAGAAGAATCAATATTTACAAAAGTTTTGTGTGAAATCTTCAGGAAAAACTTAGGATGAGAACTAGATCTAGAAGGATGGAAAAGTTGAGGGAGGGAAGAAATGCACATTAGATGAGGCATCTCAAATAACCTAACCTCCGTGTAATCCAAATGTAGGATGTACCTGAGACACTGTTGCCTAAAGAAATCACCTGTCTGCCTCCCAAGGTGACCCCATGAATAATCATTAGATCATTCAATATGACATTAAAGAGGAAATTTGGGGATCCAATACTTTGCAAGTGAAATCATGAATACTATCATGAGCTCTGACCTTACGGTAAATTGGGCTATAAAATTGAACTAAGACTCACCAGTGTGCTATACTGCTTCTAATCCCTAGTCCAGGGGGAGAGAAGATGGTGGAAGACTAGGGTCCCCAAATCACCTGTCCCCACCAAATTACCTAGATAACCTTTAAATCATCCTGAAAATCTATGAATTCGGCCTGTGATTTAAAGAGAGAACAGCTGGAATGCTACAATGAGAAGAGTTCATGCTTCTGTCAAGGTAGGAAGATGCGGGGGGGGGGGGGGGGTGGAGATAAAGAAACAAAAGGCATCTGAGGGGGAGGGGCCCCGAGAGGAGCCGGGCTAAGGCCGGGGCGAGTGTCCCCAGGACAGGAGAGCCCCCTCTCGGAGAAGCAGGAGCGGCACCAATCTTCCCGGGCAGAAAGGGGCTCGCAGGGAGTTGGAGCAGGACCCAGGAGGGCGGGGATGCCCTCGGGCTCCCTGGGACACTAACAGAGTGCTGCCGGGAACACAAATCCAACAGCGCAGGCCCCTGAGCACAGGGCGGGTGCCGCCGGGGACACAGCCCAGGATCCGATCTCCCCCCCGGGGCAGGCAGAGGCTAGGAGGGCCCAGGACAGCAAGGAAGCTCCTGCCTGGAGCTGAGCAGATCAGCGGCCCTGCCCTGGAGCCTCCAGGCCCTGCAGAAGGAGAGCTCTGGAGCTACTGCGGGAGCTGACTCCAGGGCTCCAGAGCTGGCCGCTGCCCCTGTTGCTGTTCCTCCTGGGGCCTCACAGGGTAAACAACCCCCACTGAGCCTCACAGTGGCCTCATCAGATAAACAGGATAAACATCACTCACCAAGCCCTGCACCAGGCAGGGGGCTGAGCAGCTCCCCCAAGTGCTAACACCTGAAAATCAGCAAAACAGGCCCCTCTCCCAGAAGACCAGCTAGAGGGACAGGGGAAAAACAAATTATTGACCAAGTAGCACTGGAAAGTTCCAGGGGAAGTCAAGGGACTTACAGTATACAGAATCAGAGGATACTCCCCCATGTTTTTGTTTCTTTTTTGTTTTGTTTTGCTTTTAGATTTCTGTTTGCTTCCCCACCCCCATTTCCCTTTTTCTTTTTTTTTTCTTTTATTCTTCCTTTTTTTTCTTTTTTCTTTCCTTCTTTCTCTCCTCTCTTTTTCTCCTTTTCCCATTACAACTTGTTTTTGGCCACTCTGCACTGAGCAAAATGACTAGAAGGAAAACCTCACCTCAAAACAAAGAATCAGAAACAGTCCTCACCCCCACAGTGTTACAAAATTTGGATTACAATTCAATGTCAGAAAGCCAATTCAGAAGCACTATTATAAAGCTACTGGTGGACCTAGAAAAAAGCATAAAGGATTCAAGAGACTTCATGACTGCAGAATTTAGAGCTAATCAGGCAGAAATTAAAAATCGGGATCCCTGGGTGGCGCAGCGGTTTGGCGCCTGCCTTTGGCCCAGGGCGCGATCCTGGAGACCCGGGATCGAATCCCATGTCGGGCTCCCGGTGCATGGAGCCTGCTTCTCCCTCTGCCTATGTCTCTGCCTCTCTCTCTCTCTCTGTGTGTGTGTGTGTGTGTGTGTGTGTGTGTGTGTGTGTGTGTGACTATCATAAATAAATAAAAATTTTAAAAAAGAAATTAAAAATCAATTGAATGAGATGCAATCCAAACTAGAAGTCCTAACGATGAGGGTTAATGAGGTGGAAGAATGAGTGAGTGATATAGAAGACAAGTTGATGGCAAAGAGGGAAACTGAGGAAAAAAGGAACAATTAGAAGACCATGAGGATAGATTAAGGGAAATAAACGACAGTCTGAGGAAGAAAAACCTACATTTAATTGGGGTTCCCAAGGGTGCCGAAAGGGACAGAGGGCCAGGATATGTATTTGAACAAATCCTAGCTGAAAACTTTCCTAATCTGGGAAGGGAAACAGGCATTCAGATCCAGGAAATAGAGAGATCCCCCCCTAAAATAAAAAAAATAAAAAATAAAAAATAAAAACCTCGACATCTAATAGTTAAGCTTGCAAATTCCAAAGACAAAGAGAAGATCCTTAAAGCAGCAAGAGACAAGAAATCCCTGACTTTTATGGGGAGGAATATTAGGGTAACAGCAGACCTCTCCACAGAGACCTGGCAGGCCAGAAAGGGCTGGCAGGATATATTCAGGGTCCTAAATGAGAAGAACATGCAACCAAGAATACTTTATCCAGCAAGGCTCTCATTCAGAACGGAAGGAGAGATAAAGAGCTTCCAAGACAGGCAGGAACTGAAAGAATTTGTGACCTCCAAACCAGCTCTGCAAGAAATTTTAAGGGGGACTCTTAACATTCCCCTTTAAGAAGAAGTTCAGTGGAACAATCCACAAAAACAGGGACTGAATAGATATCATGATGACACTAAACTCATATCTTTCAATAGTAACTCTGAACATGAATGGGCTTAATGACCCCATCAAAAGGCACAGGGTGTCAGACTGGATAAAAAAGCAGGACCCATCTATTTGCTGTCTACAAGAGACTCATTTTAGACAGAAGAAGGACACCTACAGCCTGAAAATAAAATGTTGGAGAACCATTTACCATTCAAATGGTCCTCAAAAGAAAGCAGGGGTAGCCATCCTTACATCAGATAAACTAAAATTTACCCCGAAGACTGTAGTGAGAGATGAAGAGGGACACTATCATACTTAAAGGATCTATCCAACAAGAGGACTTAATCATCAATACATATGCCCCGAATGTGGGAGCTGCCAAATATATCAAATAACCAAAATTAAGACATACTTAGATAATAATACACTTGTACTTGGTGACTTCAATCTAGCACTTTCTACACTCGATAGGTCTTCTAAACACAACATCTCCAAAGAAACAAGAGCTTTAAATGATACACTGGACCAGATGGATTTCACAGATATCTACAGAACTTTACATCCAAACTCAACTGAATACACATTCTTCTCAAGTGCACATGGAACTTTCTCCAGAATAGACCACATACTGGGTCACAAATCAGGTCTGAACCGATACCAAAAGATTGGGATCGTCCCCTGCATATTCTCAGACCATAATGCCTTGATATTAGAACTAAACCACAACAAGAAGTTTGGAAGGATTTCAAACACATGGAGGTTAAGGACCATCCTGCTAAAAGATGAAAGGGTCAACCAGGAAATTAAGGAAGAATTAAAAAGATTCATGGAAACTAGTGAGAATGAAGATACAACTGTTCAAAATCTTTGGGATACAGCAAAAGCAGTCCTGAGGGGGAAATATATCGCAATACAAGCATCCATCCA
Source organism: Vulpes lagopus (assembly GCF_018345385.1). Taxonomy (NCBI): domain Eukaryota; kingdom Metazoa; phylum Chordata; class Mammalia; order Carnivora; family Canidae; genus Vulpes; species Vulpes lagopus. The sequence goes on from NC_054828.1 coordinate 35,343,041, forward strand.
AAAACTGGAAAGAACTCAAATACAAAAGCTAACCTTACACCTGAAGGAGCTAGAGAAAAAAAAACAGCAAATAGATCCTACACCCAGCAAAGGAAGAGAGTTAATAAAGATTCGAGCAGAACTCAATGAAATCGAGACCAGAAGAAGAACTGTGGAACAGATTAACAAAACCAGGAGTTGGTTCTTTGAAAGAATTAATAAGATAGATAAACCATTAGCCAGCCTTATTAAAAAGGAGAGAAGACTCAAATTAATAAAATCATGAATGAGAAGGGAGAGATCACTACCAACACCAAGGAAATACAAACAACTTTAAAAACATTATGAACAGCTATACGCCAATAAATTAGGAAATCTAGAAGAAATGGACACATTCCTAGAAAACCAAGAATTATCAAAACTGGATCAGGAAGAAATAGAAAACCTGAACAGGCCAATAACCAGGGAGGAAATTGAAGCAGTCATCAAAAACCTCCCAAGATACAAAAGGCCAGGGCCAGATGGTTTCCCAGGGGAATTCTATCAAACTTTTAAAGAAGAAACCATACCTATTCTACTAAAGCTGTTTGGAAAGATGGAAAGAGATGGAGTACTTCCAAATTCGTTCTATGAGGCCAGCATCACCTTAATTCCAAAACCAGACAAAGACTCCACCCAAAAGGAGAATTACAGACCAATATCCCTGATGAACATGGATGCAAAAATTCTCAACAAGATACTAGCCAATGGGATCCAACAGTACATTAAGAAAATTATTCACTATGACCAAGTAGGATTTATTCCCAGGACACAAGGCTGGTTCAACACTCGTAAAAACCATCAATGTGATTCATCATATCAGCAAGAGAAAAACCAAGAACCATATGATCCTCTCAATAGATGCAGATAAAGCATTTGACAAAATATAGCATCTATTCCTGATCAAAACCCTTCAGAGTGTTGGGATAGAGGGAACTTTCCTAGACATCTTAAAAGCCATTTACGAAAAGCCCACAGCAAATATCATTCTCAATGGGGAAGCACTGGGAGCCTTTCCCCTAAGATCAGGAACAAGACAGGGATGTCCACTCTCACCACTGCTATTCAACATAGTACTAGAAGTCCTAGCCTCAGCAATCAGACAACAAAAAGACATTAAAGGCATTCAAATTGGCAAAGAAGAAGTCAAACTCTCCCTCTTCGCCGATGACATGATACTCTACATAGAAAACCCAAAAGCCTCCACCCCAAGATTGCTAGAACTCATACAGCAATTTGGCAGCATGGCAGGATACAAAAAAAAAAAAAAAAAAAATCCATGCCCAGAAGTCAGTAGCATTTCTATACACTAACAATGAGACTGAAGAAAGAGAAATTAAGGAGTCAATCCCATTTACAATTGCACCCAAAAGCATAAGATACCTAGGAATAAACCTAACCAAAGAGGTGAAGGATCTATACCCTAAAAACTATAGAACACTTCTGAAAGAAATTGGGGAAGACACAAAGAGATGGAAAAATATTCCATGCTCATGGATTGGCAGAATTAATATTGTGAAAATGTCAGTGTTACCCAGGGCAATTTACACTTTAATGCAATCCCTATCAAAATACCATGGATTTTCTTCAGAGAGTTAGGAGAAATCATCTTAAGATTTGTGTGGAATCAGAAAAGACCCCGAATGCCCAGAGGAATTTTAAAAAAAGAAAACCATAGCTGGGGGCATCACAATGCCAGATTTCAGGTTGGACTACAAAGCTGTGGTCATCAAGACAGTGTGGCACTGGCACAAAAACAGACACATAGATCGATGGAACAGAATAGAGAACCCAGAAGTGGACCCTGAGCTTTATGGTCAACTAATATTCGATAAAGGAGGAAAGACTATCCATTGGAAGAAAGAGAGTCTCTTCAATAAATGGTGCTGGGAAAATTGGACATCCACATGCAGAAGAATGAAACTAGACCACTCTCTTGCACCATACACAAAGATAAACTCAAAATGGATGAAAGATCTAAATGTGAGACAAGATTCCTTCAAAATCCTAGAGGAGAACACAGGCAATACCCTTTCTGAACTCAGCCACAGTAACTTCTTGCAAGATACATCCACAAAGGCAAAAGAAACAGAAGCAAAAATGAACTATTGGGACTTCATCAAGATAAGAAGCTTTTGCACAGCAAAGGATACAGTCAACAAAACTAAAGGACAACCTACAGAATGGGAGAAGATATTTGCAAAATGACGTATCAGATAAAGGGCTAGTTTCCAAGATCTATAAAGAGCTTATTCAACTCAACACCAAAGAAACAAACAATCCAATCATGAAATGGGCAAAAGACATGAAGAGAAATCTCACAGAGGAAGACATGGACATGGCCAACATGCACATGAGAAAATGCTCTGCATCACTTGCCATCAGGGAAATACAAATCAAAACCACAATGAGATACCACCTCACACCAAGTGAGAATGGGGAACATTAACAAGGCAGGAAACCACAAATGTTGGAGAGGATGCGGAGAAAAGGGAACCCTCCTGCACTGTTGGTGGGAATGTGAACTGGTGCAGCCACTCTGGAAAACTGTGTGGAGGTTCCTCAAAGAGTTAAAGATAGAGCTACCCTATGACCCAGCAATTGCACTGCTGGGGATTTACCCCAAAGATGCAGATGCAATGAAACGCCGGGACACCTGCACCCCGATGTTTATAGCAGCAATGTCCACAATAGTCAAACTGTGGAAGGAGCCTGGGTGTCCATCGAAAGATGAATGGATAAAGATGTGGTTTATGTATACAGTGGAGGAATCCCTGGGTGGCACAGTGGTTTAGTGCCTGCCTTTGGCCCAGGGCACGGTCCTGGAGACCTGGGATTGAATCCCACATCAGGCTCCCGGTACATGGAGCCTGCTTCTCCCTCTGCCTGTGTCTCTGCCTCCCTCTCTCTCTCTCTCTGTGTGACTATCATAAATAAAACAAACAAACAAACAATGGAATATTACTCAGCCATTAGAAATGACAAATACCCACCATTTGCTTCAACGTGGATGGAACTGGAGGGTATTATGCTGAGTGAAATAAGTCAATCGGAGAAGGACAAACATTGTATGTTCTCATTCATTTGGGGAATATAAATAGTGAAAGGGAATAGAAGGGAAGGGAGAAGAAATGGATAGGAAATATCAGAAAGGGAGACAGAACATAAGGACTCCTAACTCTGGGGAATGAACTAGGGGTGGTGGAAGGGGAGGAGGGCAGGGTGAATGGGTGATGGGCACTGAGTGGGGGCAGTTGATGGGATGAGCACTGGGTGTTATTCTGTATGTTGGTAAATTGAACACCAATAAAAAATAAATTTATTATTAAAAAAAAATCCCTAAGTCCAGAATCATCCTATGGAGAAGATTTGGTTCCTTATTTACAATCTCTATTTTGAGTCCTATTTAATGATGGAATATGTTATTATAAAATTCATTTGGATACTACTAAAAAATGCATGGCATCCTCAGCTAGAATTTGACAATCTTGCTAGATTTATTTTTCTACAATTTTTGCTCTAGTATATACTTCCCTTCATCTGTCCAATGCAGGATTTTCACAATTACAAAGGCTACTATGGTTAAATAGTCCTGAAATTCTCCCAAACCACCTAAGCCCAAGGCCCATCAGGAATAAGTCCATGCGTCTACCCTCTCAAAAGTTTTTAACATTTATAGAACATTCTACTCTTGAGAGGACTCAACTCCAGTGTTACAAGAGTTCCCTGAATGCTATTTTGCCTTAGTTAACAAATATCATCTAGAGGTATTAAAGAAACTTTTCAATACAAATACAGTCTACAGTTTCCAGTCTGGCATGCACATAGGTTAGAATGGCCACTTCTAAGCCAACAACAAATAAAAATCTAGAAAACCTTAGGGATTAACCCTTCTTCCTAGGTCTGTCAGAGAAGTGAGATCCTAGTGCAAACCATTGACACAAAAATTTAAAAAGTGTGATTCTCTGGTAGCTACAGAGAATAACAATTTACTGGAGCAGAAACGAAGGAACAGACACCTCCAGGAACCAGTGCTGGGGTAGGAAAACCTAAACTGTAATTAAGGAATTTCCAGAAGCTTCCTGTGGACAAATTTCATCATTAAAAACCCTAGGGGCACCTAGTGATGGGTATGAAGGGCCCACACTTTTGTAAGTTACTTCCAGTACCTCTATCAGGCCCTCACAGTGCATATTGGAGAAAAATGCCCTCCCACTTCCAGCAGAAAGAAAGATAACTTCTTTGAAATACACCAGAATGTGATACTCTTTATGAGGCTTGCCTTCAGGAGAAAATTGTTTGCCAGAACCTAATCTTCTGCCATTTGTTCAGAACCTCAGCTAAGTGGGGTAAGGGAAATACTCCACTCCAGCGCCCTTTAGCCATTTGGTTCTACGTAAGGGGGAAAGAAGCAAGCACTGATGAAGTTTAGAGCTCAGCAGCATAGGCTTACAAAAAAAAAAAAAAAAAAAAAAAAACTGAGACCTAATCATAGAACTGTAAAACATTCTTCTTTTCCCACATTTTACCACTACATGTCTAAAAGCCTATTTAGGTCAGGCAAGATGGACTGGGTAAAAGGAACTATCTTTCAACAAACAACTAAAAGGCATACTAAAATGAAGAAAACTCAGGTTGAAGAGACTGGAAATGTATGACCCTTAGAGTCCCGTAATGGCAAGTGAGGGAGGGCTGACAACACTGACTTCATCTTTGGCCCTCTGTCTTGTTCATGTCTACATAAGGACTTCCTTCTAGGCTATGTGTACCTGTGTTCCAGGTACCTAGGACATTAATGCAAGCTCTGACCAGAATTCAGGGAGGCAGGTTCTGATCTTCCCTAAAGGTATTTAGAAAACTCGTAGACCCAACATAATTTCTTCCCCTCCCTTTCTCTGGTGGACAGATGGCACCCAAAGATCTGTTAAAGGTTAAACCTTTTGACCTCACCTCAATGACCTCTGCACATCCCCTCACTCTATAAAATCTCTCCAGACTTTGTGGAGAATACCCATGCAGCCCCTGAATCATCATGAGCCCAATCTCCCCACCCCCACTCCCAACCCCAGTCAGTTACTGTGACTAAAACTTTGTTAACTGTGTGGAGTCCCTTACTTCATTTTATGGTCTCTAAGTGCCTTCTCAGTTCCAGGGATACTTTACTGTCCCTCCTCTGCCTTTGAACAGCAGGAATTTTGCAATTACCCAATCAGAAATATTTTTAAATGATTATTAGTATTTCAATGAAACAAGTAGATAACATACAAGAATAATGTAAGAGAGATGGAAATTCTAAGAAATAAAAATAAAGAATAGCAATCAAAGTCATTAAACAGAAATAAAGAACACCTTTGAGGGACACATTAGTAGACTGACCATGGCTAGGGTAAGAATCTCTGAGATTGAAAATACAAACTTCCCAAACTGGGAAAGCCAAGAGTAAAAGATCTAAAAAAAGAACTAGTACAGAATTTCCACAACTATAAAAGGTGTGACATATGCACAATGGCAATTATCAGAAAAAGGAAAAGCAAAAACATCTGAAAGGCAATGCTGAAAGAGAATTTCCCCTCAAATTTTGTCAGACACAAAACCATTAATCTGGTAATCTCATAGAACTTCAACAGGATATTACACCTAGCCATGTCATATTTAAACTTTATCAATTCAAATACGAAAGAAAATTGAGAAAAGCCAGATGTAAAAAGTCTTACATAAAGAATAACAAAGGAGTTAAATCTGCCTTCTCATAAGAAGGAAGTGGAGTAAAACATTAAAATGTAAAGAGAGGGGAGAGACACCACCATAAAATTGTGAATCTTATGAAATTGTCCTTTAAACCGAAGGAGAAATGCGCTTTCTCAGACAGAAGTTAAAGGAATTTCCAGAAGACCTGCCTTGCAAGTCATGTTCAAGAAAGTTCTTTGGAGAGTAGGAAAATCCTATAGTTCAGAAAATTGGACTAATATGAAGAAAGGCAGAACACTGGAGTATGAGTGAGAGCAAATATAATTAGTTTTCTTAACTGAATCTAAGTGGGTTTGAAATACTAATATATTTGATTATGTAATCGTGTGTATGAAGTATATGTATACACATGCTAGTTATATCTGCCTATGTATAAATGAAACGAAAGCAATGATATGTGAGGTGGATGGGAAGAATTGTGGTTCCCCCCCACCCCAAGAATGTGGAAAAAAATAGTGGGACAAAATAGTATTATTTCACAGTGGACTTATTAGGTTAACTCCAAAGTATAATGGCAAATTCTAGGACAACCACTAAAGTTAAAAAAAAGAGGAAGTGTAACTGATATGCTAAGGAGAGAAAATAGGATCATATAAAATGCTCAATTAAAAAAATCACAGAAGGCAGAGAAAACAAGCTGAAAACTGGCACAACAGACTTTCCACAGTTAATTATAGGGAGTAAGCCACATTGAAAAGGGTAGAAAGGGTGAGAGGTGGTCAGGGATCAAACTCCTAGGCAGACAAAACACAAACAGGAGGGACACATGCATGGAGAAGGAGAGGAGCATACCCCATACCAGGCACAGCTGGCATGGGCGACCTTCACTGGGAAGACAAGTCCCCACAGCATTTGGCTTTGAAAAACAGCAAGGCTTAATTCCAGATACTTTAAGAATCAGCAGGCTATGGGGCAGCCCTGGTGGCTCAGAGCTTTAGCGCCCCCTCCAGCCCAGCGTGTGATCCTGGAGTCCTGGGATTGAGACTCACCTTGGGCTCCCTGCATGGAGCCTGCTTCTCCTTCTACCCATGTCTCTGCCTCTCTCTGTGTCTCATGAATAAATAAAATCTTAAAAAAAAAAAAAAAAGTCAGCAGGCTTAACTCTGGGAGAGCCAATGAGTGATAGGAAACAGAGTCCCTGACCTTCAGGAGCCAACATAACCACCAACCCCAGGTGATAGAACACAGAAGCAGCAGTTCGAAAATCCCCGGATGTAAATGGGAAGGACATTTATTTACTAATCTCAAAACTTGCCTGCAAGGGCAGTGATCTTAAGGAGATGTTTCTAAGAAAAGAGCTGGCAAGAACACTCTCCACCTACCTTGCTAACAATGAGTTCTCTGTCCCTCCAATCGCCTTTAGAACCATTATATCCAAGCTTGGGCCAGTATCCCTCCAAAATAGCTCCAGCTGAGACACACTTTGCAAGTATATCTGACAGGGAACAGCACCAATCCAAAGTAACTCCTGCCCTGAGGAGAAGGGAAGATAAACACACACACATACCACTGCAATTGCAGTCCAAGAAGATGGACTGAGGGCAGGCATGTGGTTTCACTGCAGGCCCTGCTCACCATTGAAAACCTTTCAATGGACAACCCAGGGAGAGTTCCCTGCAGCCCCAGCAGATGGGCTGAAGAGAGCCATCTGGTCTGACTGCTGACACCACCCAGTTACAAGCACACTGGGCCCCAGAAATGGCTCCCTAACAGCACAGAAATCAAACTGTGCCTAGTGTGCTCACAAAGCAGGCCACTGCAACCAACTGGACTAAAAGTAAATGGGGCTCAGCCAACATAGCAGGGCATACATAACCTATACGGGAGACCCCCTGAAGTACCTGGTTCTAGTCAACAGAGGATATTGTGCTACAAGACACCACAGGAACTCTAATTCATAAAGGTCACTACTTTTAAGAAGATATAGCTGGCTTTCCAGATACAGAGTTGGGCAAAATGAGGAAACAGAGGATTATGTCCCAAATGAAAGGACAAAACTAAAGCAAAAGAGCTGAATGAAATGGAAATAAGCAATATGCCACATAAATCCAAAGTAACAGTTATAAAGATACTCACAGGATTTGAGAATAAAGTATAAAATCTCAGTGAGATATTCAACAAAGAAACATTTTAAAAATTCAGATGTAGAACTCTAATTGAAAAAGAGGAGATAGACTAGATCATGAGCTTAAAGACAGTAATAGAAAGCAAACAAGCTGAAAAGCTTGTTAAAAATAAATAAGAAATGGGAATAGGTTAAAGGAAGTCCATGATACTAAGCATAGTAACATTTATATTATAGGGATCCCAGAATGAGGAGACAAGGAGTGTGAGAAGGGGGAAGACCATACATTTGAAGAAATTATCATTGAAACCTGCCCTAATCTGGGGAAGAAACTAGGTATATAGCTAAAAATAGAAAGCTCCCAATTAAAAAAAACTCTACAGAGGTCCACCAAGACACAGGAAAATTAAATGGCAAAAAGTATTGATAAAGAGATTTTAAAATCAATTAGAAAGAAGAAAATAACCTCAAGGCATTGCATTTTGAGTAACAATCAACTGATTTTTCAGTTGAAACTTTGAATAGAGGGACACCTGGGTGGCTGAGAGGTTGGGCATCTGCCTTTGGCTCAGGGCATGATCCCAGAGTCCCAGGCTCCAGTCCCACATCAGGCTCCCTGCATGGAGCCGGCTTCTCCCTTTGCCTGTGTCTCTCCTCTCTATGTTCCTCATGAGTAAATAAATAAAATCTTAAGAAAAAAAAAACTTTGAATAGATTATTAACCACCTTGTGGTCTGCAGTGTTGGAAGAATAAGACCTCCAACCAATTATATTCTACCCAGCAAGATCACCATTTAGAAAAGAAGAGAGTGTTTCCCAGACAGATAAAAGTTAAAGGAGTTCATCACCACTAAACCAGCCTCATAAAATTAAAAGGAAGTAAATCTTTTTGCAGATGACATGACTACAAATAGAAAACTCTAAAGGCACCAAAAAGCTAGAACTGATAAATGATTTCGATAAAGTTGCAGGATAAAAATACACAGATCTGTTGCATTTCTATCCACTAACAAGGGAGAACTTAAGAAAACAGTACCATTTACGAATGTACCAAAAATAAATGAAAATATCTAGGAATAAACTTAACCAAGGAGGTGAAAGACCTGTGCTTTGAAAATAAAAACACTGATGAAATAAATGAAGACAACACCAACAAACAGAATCATAATCCATGCTAAGAGTTATTATGCCCATACTACCCAAAGCTATCAATAGATTTAATACAATCCCTACAAAAATACCAGAAGCACTTTTTCACAGAATTAAAATAATTCTAAAATTTGTATGGAACCACAAAAGATCCAAATAACCAAACCAATCTTGAAAGGAAAAAAAAAAAAAGCCAGCCTTATCACAATCCTAGATTTCAAGATATACCACAAAGCTATAATATTCATAACAGTATGGTACTGGCACAAACAAATCAATGGAATAGAAGCCCCAGAAACACACAGATGCAGGCAATTAATCTTCAACAAGGGAGACAAAAATAGTGGGGCAAAGATGAAGAGACTGGATGACTACATGCAAAAGCATGAAAATGGATCACTTTCTTATACCACACACAAAAATAAACTCAAATGAATTAAAGACCTAAATGTGAGATCTGAAATCATAAAAATCTTAGGAAGAGAACATAGACAGTAATTTCTCTGACATTAGCTGCAGAAGCATTTTTCTAAACTTGTCTTCTCAGGCAAGGATAACAAAAACAAAACAAAACTACTGGGACTATCCTAGAATAAAAAGTTTTTCAACAGTGAAGTAAACCACTGACAACATAAAACCACCATCTGCTGAATAGAAAAAGACATTTGGGAATGATATTTCTGATAAATAAAATCATTTAAAAAATCCTTATTTATTCATGAGAGACATACAGAGAGAGGTACAAGCAGCTCCTCACAGGGAGCCTGATGTGGGACTCCATCCCAGACTCCGGGATCATGCTATGAGCTGAAGGCGGATACTCAACCACTGCGCTACCCAGGCATCCCTCTGATAAGGAATTAATATCCAAGATACAAAAAACATACAATTCAACACCAAGAAAACACAAATAAGGACAAAGGACATGAATACACATTTTTCAAAAAAAGGCATATAGATGGCCAACAGACACCTGAAAAGATGCTCATCTTCACTAATCAGGGAAAGGCAAATTAACACCACAATGAGATATCACCTCACAAGTACCAGAATGACTAAAGTAAAAAGCAGAAAAAACAGGTGTTGGTGAGGACATGGAGAAAAAGGAACATTTGCACATGTTGTTGCAAATGCAAATGGCACAACCACTATGGAAAACAGTATGGAGTTTCCTCAAAAATTAAGAAATATCATATAATCCAGTAATTCCACTATTGGATATTTATCCAAAGAAAACAAAAACAAATTCATAAAGAGATATGCACCCCTATTTTTATGGCATTATTTACAATACTCAATATATGGAAGAAACCTCAGTGTCCATCCATAGATGAATGGATGAAGATACAATGTGGGACACCTGGATGGTTCAGTGGCTGAGTATCTGCCTTTGGCTCTGGGCATGACCCTGGGGGTCAAGGATTAGTCCCTCATCAGGCTCCCTGCAGGGAGCCTCCTCCTTCCTCTACCTATCTCTTTACCTCTCTCTGTCCCTCATGAATAAATAAAATCTTAAAAAAAAAAAAAAGATATGTGTGCGCACGCGCGCGCACACACACACACACACACACACACACACACACACACACACACACACAAAGACTACTACTCAGCCATAAAGGAATGAAATCTTGCCATTTGCAACAACACGGATAGACCTAGAGAGTATAAAGCTAAGTGAAGTCAATCAGACAAGAATATTATTTCACCCATTTGTGGATTTCAATAAACAAACAAAAAAAGATATAAAAAGACCCAAATACAAAGAATACAGTGTTGATTATGAGACGCCAGGTGGGAGGTGGGATGAGACAAATAGATTAAGGGGGTTAACAGTATACTTATCTCAGTAAACACTGAGAAATGTAGAGAACTGTTCAATTATAATGTATACCTGCAACTAATACTATACATTAATTATATTACAATAAATTTTTAATAAATTAAAAATAAAACCAAAAAAGGCAAAATAAGTGTGGAAGACAAAAACAGGAACAGAGAATAAAGGGAACAAATAGATAATAGTAACAAGTATGGTGGATACTAATTCAATTATATCGACAATTTAAACAATAGTTTGTATATATCAACTAAATTAGACTGTCAAAATGAATCAAAAAACAAGATCCAACTACATGCTGTAAGACACTCACTTTAAATATAAGTACACACTTAGATTATAATTAGAGGATGGAGAAAAAATATACAATGTCAAAAATCAATTTCAAGAAAATACAAGTAACTTTATTAATTTCAGATAGAGCAGTCTAAGAAAATGTCATCAAGAATAAATAAGGATATTACATAAAGGGATCAACTCTCTAAGAAAATGTACACCTTATACAACATCAAACTATTTGAGACAAAAACCCATAGAACAAGGACAAATAGATGAATCCACTACTATGGTTGGAGATCTTAATGTCTTTCTATCAAATATAAACAGATCCACAAGGCAGAAAAGCAGTATGAACATCGGTGAATCCAACAGTGCATTCAATCGTCACCTACAGACTACTTCATTAAACAATATACATTCTTCTCAATCTCACATGTCTAACATTTGCCAAGATAGACCATATTTTACAAACTATAACAAATTTAAGAAATTTCATGACTGCTCTCAAATCACAATGGAGTTAGACTATAAACCTGTAACAGGAAGATACCTAGAAAATTCCAAATTATATGGAGATTAAACAATACATTTCTAAATAACACATGGATTAAAGAAGAAATTGAGAAATTTTACATTTTGTACAAAATAAAAACCATAAAATTTATGCAAAGGCATATTAAGAAATTTATGCCCCTGAATCCATTTATTAGAAATGAAGATGTAAAAAAAAAAAAAAAAAGAAAAAGAAAAAGATCTTTAAAAAAATCATCTAAGCTTTCACCTTAGAAAACTAGAAAAAGAGCAAATAAAATCCAGGGTAAGCAGAAGAAATAAAAATCAGCAGAAATCAATACATTCATAAGCAAATCAATAGAGAATTTCCATTAATACCAAAAGATGGTTCTTTAAAAATAATAAAATTGGTAAACCTCTAGCCAAGCTAATTAAGGAAAAAGAAAAGCTACTATTAAAAATCAAAAAGGGATTATCACTACCAATACCATGAACATTAAAAGGATAATAAAGGAATACTATGGACTCTGCCCACAAAATTTGGTAACCTAGATGGTATGTGACAATTCCTTAAAGACAAAAATCTATTAAAACTCACACAAAAAGAAGTGGAAAATCTGAATGGCCTTTATCTATTGAAGAAATAAAATCAATCACTAATAACCTTCCAAAATAGGAAATTCCATGTTCAGATGAGTTCACTTGTAATTCTAACCAACTTTTTAGGAAAAAAATATTTTTTTTTTACAAATTTTCTTTCAGAAGATAGAAGCAGAAAGAATCCTTCCTAACTTGTTCTACAAAGCCAGTGTTACCCTAATTCCAAAGCCAGTCAAGGACATTCCAAGAAAAGAAAAACAGACCATTATCACTCATGAATATAGATACAAAAATCTTCAAAAGACTATTACCAACTGAACTCAACAATGTATAAAAACAGTTCTACATTACTACCTCATGGGAGTTACCCCAAATCTGCAAGGCTGGTGAAACATCAAAGAGAAAAAAAAAAAAATCAATGTCCTCCATCACATTAACAGACTAAAGAAAAATCATGCATTATAAATAGATGCAGAAAGAGTTTGACAAAACGAAACACCTACTCGTGATAAAAAAAACTCTCAACAAACTTCCTCAACTTGATAAAGAACATCTTCAAAAAAAACAAAAAACAAAACAAAAATAAAAAAAACAAAGCAAAAAAAATACCCTATGGCTAATATCATACTAAGTGGTGAGAAACTAAAGAGTAATTACTGTGATCAGGAACAAGGCAAGGATGTTTCCTTTCACTACTGCTTTTCAATACTGTACTCTAAGTGCTAGCTAATACAGTAAGATAAGAAAAAGAAATACAAGTTAAATATGTGGAGAAGGATTAAAATTGTAATTACAGATTAAATGATTGCCTATGTAAAAAATCTGAAAGAATCAAAAATGTAATAATTATAGTGAGGTTTCATTATGTAGAGCTAATATACAAAAGTCACTTTCCTGTAAACCAGCAACAAACAGAATTTGAAATTAAAATCCTTACCACTCACATTATTCTCTCCAAAATAAAATACGTAGGTATAAGTTTAATGAATTATGTATGTGACCTCTACCTCTGAAACCTATATTATGTTAATTGAATTTAAATAAAATTAATAAGATTCATATAAAATGTATCAAAGAAGAAATTAATGGATATTCTATGTTCATGGATATTAAGACTCCATACTGTCAAGTATTTGTTGCTTCCAACTTAATTATAGATTCGGTGCAATCCCAATGAAAACCCCAGAAAATTATTCTGTGGATATGACAAATTGATTCTCACGTTTTTATGGAGAGGCATAAATAAACAAACCACAAGATAGCCAATTGAATATTGAATAAGAACAAAAAGTAGAAGACTGATGCTCCCTGACTTCAGATACTATATACAAATATAGTAAACAAAACAGGACATTGACCCCCCCCCAAAAAAAATAGATGAATGATGTAAAATAAGGAGCTCAGAAATACACCTACATAAATACAGTCAACCAATCATTGACAAAGGAGCAAAAGTAACAGTGGAACGAAGATGGTGGTTTCATTAAATAGTATTGGAAAAAGTGTACATTTACATGCAAAACAATGAACCTCAACATAGATCCTGCAGATGTTATGAAAATCAACTCAATATGAATCAAGACCTAAGTGCAAAATGCAAGAGTATAAAATTCCTAGAAGATATGGAGAAAACCTAGAGGACCTTAGGAATGGCAGTAACATTTTCAATACAACATCAAAGTCATAGTCCATAAGAGAAATACCTAATTAGCTGGACTCCAAGTTAAAAATTTACTCTGTGAAAGACAATGTGAAGAGTACCAAAAGACAACCCACAAAGTAGAATAAAATAGGTCAAAAGACAAATCACAAAGAACTGTTAATTTAAAAAAAAAAAAAAAAAACTTTAAACACAACAGTAAGAAAACAACCCAATTTAAAAATGGGTCAAAGACCTACACAACCACCTCAACATACAATATGCATCTGGCAAATAAACATGAAAAGATGCTCCACATCATTTATCAGAAAAATGTAAATTAAAGCAATAGGATACCAGTACACATCTATTAGGTCAAAGTCCAGAATGCTGACAACCCCAAATGTTGGTGAGGATGTGGACAAACAGGAACTCTCACTCATTACTGGTGAGAATGCCAAACGGTATAACCACTCTAGAAGAAAATAAGGCTGTTTTTTCTGAAAGTAAACACACTCTTACAAGAAGATCCAGCAGTTATGCTCCTTGGTATTTACCCAAAAGAGTTGAAAACTTAGGTCTACACAAAAACCTATACACAGGTGTTTATAGCAGCTTTATTCATAATTGCCAAAACTCGGAAGCCACCAAGATGTCCTTGAGTAGGTTAATGGGTAACTTAGCTCTGGCACATCCTATAAAGGTGTTCTTTACACTAAAAACAAATGAGTTATCAAGCTGTGAAAAAAAAAAAAACGAACATGGAGGAAACTTAAATGCTTATTACTGAGCGGAAAAAAAAAACACTCTGAAAAGATTACCTCTTTTATGATTTTACATAGAATGTAATCATTCTAGAAAAGGTAGAACCACGGAGACAATAAAAAATGAGTAGTTTCCAGGGTTTAGGGTGTAAAGATAGACGAATAGACAGAGCTCAGAGAATTTTTATGGCAGTAAAAAATACTATAGTGGTGGATATGTGTCCAATAAATTTGTCTAGGTCAGAAAGATGGCCAGATAAGATGCCCCTCATTTAAATCCTGTGCTTAACAACAGTAATTTGTCATTCATGCATGAAGAAACAGGCTTTTATGGGAGCTCTGGGAAGGTAGGAAACCGTGAAACCCTGGTGCAGTCCAAGACCAAGAAGAGCCATTTTGAGAAGGCAGGTGCCGCAAAGCTCCCCTCCTAGAAGCCCCGGGTAACCCAAGTAACATATTTCTTGAATGACCCCACTTTTCCTTCCTCTACCCTATATCCTACTTTCATGTTTTAAATTCACCAATAAAGTTAACCCACAAAACCTTAGACCCCCGACTCTCAGACCCTAAGAAAGACAGAGCCTCAGATATGGACTTCCTCCCTGTCTATCCAAAGCCTTGCTGTGGCCCTTGAGCGTGCTGTGTAACCTCCTGAATCTGTAACTAATAAATCAGGTCTTTCCAAAGATGCCTGATGGTTGTTGCTAAGGGGAATCCTGCAATCCCAACAACCCCAAGGGCCAGTTTAGTCATAGCATTAGTTTCAGTCTGGGAAAGCTATATGGGAGCTCTCCACAGGTAACATGGCCCAAGGCAAGTGCGGGAAGCATTCCTGGCTAGTAACCTCACAATCAAAAGGTCAACACTGACACAACAGGAGGTTACAAGGGGGTAGAGGAAATGGGGAGATTGTTGGTCAAAGAGGACCAACTTCCATTTTAAGATGAAGAAGTTTTAGGGATCTAAGATTCAGCATGGTAACTATAGCTACCAACTCTATTGTATACTTGAAAGTTGCTAAAGAGTTATCTTAAATGTTCTCACCACACCCTCAAAAATTATGTGAGATTATGATGTGTCAACTAACCTTATTGTGATAATTATTTCACAATATAGGGATATATCAAATTATCACATCATATAGCATAAACTTATACAAATATATGCCAATTTTATCTTAAACCTAGAAGAATAAATTTGTCCAAACACTTGGAAATTACAACAGCAAGAGTGAACTGCGAACTAGGACTGTAGACTATGGACTTTGGGTGATAATGGTGGGTCAGTGTAGGTTAATTGTGACAAACCTATCACTTCAGCGGAAGATGTTGACAATGGGGGAAGCTGTAGGTGTGTAGGGACGGGCAGTATATGGGAAATATCTACCTATACCTTTTTAATCTTGTCGCACGAGAGACTCTTGCTTTGAAATCTTAGGATACTTAATACAACTTACATAACCAGAGTCCTGAGACCTAGATCAGATCTGAGTGAAAAGCCCAGGAATTTGCATTTTAATGTTTTTCAGTTAATTTCCAAGGACACTATGTTCCCTTAGATGTCAGAATGGCTTGGTGTAAGCGTGTCTTATATTCTTTAGGTCTTTACTGAAAACTTCTCAAACCTATCTGCTCTGACCACCCTATGTGAAATTGTAGCCTCCCTAAGGCAACATCCTGCATTCCCTATCCTCCTCCTCTTCCTTTTTTAAAAAATCTCTGGAATTGGTCACTATTTTAAATATTGAATTACCCAGTTATTGGCCTATTTGCCTCTCCCAATCCACTTCGCAACAACTAGAATGTAGTAAACTCAATGAGACAAGCTTTGTCTTAATAGGTTTTATTTACTGCTGAATGCCCAATACCTAGTAAAGCCTTTAAACATTATAGTATTCAATAAATATTCATTAAATGATGCACTCCAAGTATTTTAAATTCCTATGGTTCATATACTAACACTCTTTCATCCCTTTCTCCTTCAAAAAAGAATCTCATTCTACCTCTCACTGCCCCCCCTCAAAAAATGTATAATTTGGATCTGCATGTGAAAGTTTCTTTAAATATTTTTTTGTGTTCTTCATACCATAATCTAACAGAAAGCTTCTGCACTCTCTATCATTATCATCTTTGTGTATTTCTTTGATGTCAAACTCTGAGGTTAAAGACTGGGTGAGGATGAAAGCAAAGGAGAAAAAAAAAAAAAATCAAGAAGTGTCAGCCCTAATGATAGCAATAAATAATGTTTTGCTAAAAGCTGCCTAAGAATAGATGGCACAGTCTGTGTAGGTGTATGTAAATGATATGCAAATAAGAATCTAATTTTAATGCAAATGCATGTGTGGTCCTCCTAACTATTTCATGCACCTGGATGGAGCCCCTAAGAAAACTAGTGGAAAGAAATGTGCTCTCAGCAATATTTTAATGACTGGGTATATTGGAGAGCAGAGGGTAGCACACCTGGTATGCATTTAAGGTCCGTTGGTTAGCTGCTAAAACAAGCTCTTATATATGGAATATTGCTTTGAAGCTTTGGTGAACTACCCATTTGAATCACATAAGCCTTAACTTAACACATTCTGTAAGTGAAAATGACATTGCTTTGCCCCAGGCTAGTGGGAAAGTGTTATCAGTTAACAAATTGTTTAAAGCAGGCACATGTAGAAATTTGGGGACTAGAGGTCCTACTAAATATAAAGTATCCCAACTCAGTGCTATGATCACATTTCATCAGAAACACAATCCAGGCTGTCTAGGTACTTTGCATCCTACTACTAGTTAAGAACTAGCACCTTCTCTAGTTCTCGGAAATGGAGAAAAATAGAAAAAAATTATGGCGTCACGGTATTAAGTTGATACAGGAAACAAAGGTCCAAGGAAAGGTTTCCATTCAAAGATTATAATCAGGAGACAAAAGACCCAGCACCTTTTTGTCTTATGACAGCACAGCATGATTTATCTATTTCAGAGAATGACAGTTAATCACGAGAAATAATACCACCTTATATTTGTATAGCTCTTCATTATTATTAATGCTTTTCCAACTCGTTTGATTGTAATAGCAACAAGTAGATAGTGTCCTGTTACAAATTCACACGATTTTTAAGAAGTAAATCAGATTTTTTTTTCTTTTGGTATTATGACTAACTGGGTGCACTAGGGACCTTCCTACAGCAAAGCACTATGCATTGTATAGCGTACTTATTTTGTGGTATCACTGGTCCAACAGGAATAACTCTTAATGTCCCCTCTTAAAAAAAAGAAGATTTGAGTCATTGTTATACACTTTATAGTTTGACATTAATTCTAAGAGCAACATTTCCTAATATGGGAATGTCAGACTCAATTAAGACAATAAACTCATATTTATAGACTAACAAGCACATGAGAAAGTCAGTCTGAGTAAAAAAACAAAAAAACAGAAAAACAGCAGGGAGAAAAAAGTGTATCTGACCTCCAAGCACTGCATACTGGAAATATCAAATAGAGCGTCTAGACGGGTTAAGTATGAACCCTTTAAGACACAAGGCAACAAAATAATGAGCATGCAGCGGAACTTAAAAGAACGAACAAGTATACTGAAAATTTAAAAATGAAGCTTCTAAAAGAAATTGTTGAAAAAGAAAAAAAATGGATAGTTTTTATAAGTAGATTAGACATTACTAAAGGTAGAATTAATGAGCTAGAATATATTAAGAAATTATCCAGAGTATAGCATGAAGAGGAAAATGATAAATATGAAAGACAATTTAAGAGATGTATAGGACAGGGACGCCTGGGCGGCTCAGCGGTTGAGCATCTGTCTTCAGCTCACGCTTTAAAAAAAAAAAAAAAAAAAAGAAGATGTATAGGACAGACTCATTTCATTTTCATAGACTCTTCAAGAAACCTTGTGTGTGCTCTTTGTCTTCCTCATGTGTTCATCTGCCAGGAACACAGATGACAACCATACACCAGGTAGATCAACAGATAAAGGAATCCTATGCCTCAACACCCTAGTATACCACATAAGCTTTGGGAATGCAAAGCCAGACTTTTATATGAAAGAAAAATGCACTTCTAACCTGTCTCAACCACTTGGTATTTGGGGTTGGTTTCTCCAATCATACACCATCGAAATTCTAGGTCGCATAAACTCCGTAGAAAGGTCCTGCTAGATGCCTGGAGCCCCAACTTCCTGGTCTTAATTGTTCCATTCTTCACTCTTTATTTTCTCAATCTCTTCTGTTATTAATCCTGGGAATCTCTCCATTTTGGTCTTCTCTTCCATTTGAAATGCGGCTCAGTTTCCCAATGCTTCAGATTTCAATTCTTTGTCCAGCTATAGCTTTAGTTTTTTCTCCTCAGCTTAGTGATTCCACAAATATTCTTTCAATTAGCATCTGACCCCACTCAGTCCTGTGTCTTCTGGGCCCCTAAGACATCAGCTCAGGCAGAAATGAACTTAATATGCAAATGCAAGACAAAAGGTTTGTGTTCTCCAGCTAGTCCCTTAATTTTCCCTGCAATAGAAGGCTTCGCAAGACCTTTATTCCCTTCATATTTCTAGTTTGGAAGGATGAAGAGGTGCATAAAGAAAATTTACTTCCATGGATAGAGAATATATTGAAAACACACAAATTAGTTGTATCAAGGTGGCACATCTATCCAACACATCTTTCCTCTTACATTCTAGCCGAACACCTTTGACCAGTGGGGTGGTTTTTCTGTTGTCCTGCTGAATTGACCTTCTCCAGCCACATTCCCTGAGATGCTCCTAAATTCTCCCATATATATGTCTCTATTATTTTCAATAGCACCAATGGACAATAAAAAAGTTTGCCCTTACCTCAGTCTCAGAACAGAATGTCCATTATCATTAATGATGATCATAACCTGAGAAAGGAGTCAATTGACCTCTTAGCATATGCCCTCAAGCTACATAATCAGGCTTCCCTGGGGGTTTGGTATGCAATTGATAGGACAGGATTAATTCAGCATAAAAATGTTCTCTGGCCTATTTGAACTTTAAGTAGAATACAAAATGACCTACTTTGACGATATATTTAACTTTCTCACAGTTACTATTTTTCTTCCAACTCTTTATTGCCTTGCCCAAGTGTTTATGTGATTCTTAAACTCTACATCTACAGCTAAACAAGACACTTTTCTCCACCCCCCAAAACAAGTTGTTACAATACAGCCCCCTAGCAGGAGGTTAAGCAGAAGATTAGTATTAGCGACAGACGAAAAAATGAATCTGAAGTGGAGACCTGAGGAAGCAAGTCTTCAAAAATTCCTGTTGGCAAGGATTTCTGATCCGATAGTAATGCCAGACGCATAAAGGAAGAGGCTATTCAGGGAAAATAAAGTTTATAAAATGAAGATCAAGGCTTCAAAAACCATCAAGTTAAACTTCCATAAAAGCAGAGTCACTATCAGGTAATTAAAAAAAAAAATGCCTTCAAATCAGTTCTAATTTAAACCACCTATGAAAAGGGTAATGAAAAAATTAACTCTACTTGCATTGTTATGGTTCAGTTTTGGTGAGTCATCATCACATGTTTAAATAGCTCTTCCACCTAGAATATCCTCTGACCCTATAAAAATCCACAACTGGTCATAGTTTACCAGGTCTTTGTTTTGTATTCAGAAAAAGGGTAAACTTTTTGAAGGAGAAGCTCTTTCTATTTCTCTCATACCACTCACTAGTTCTAGAATAGTGCTGGACATCAGGCACTCAAGACATTTTAAATGGTTAAATCCTAATTAATACGTGGCATAGTGGCATTCTTTAAGTATGGGGGGTTCCTTGAACTATTTGATCAGTCAACCTATTATAAACATACGTCTTACAGGCCATTAAGATATTCAGACTTCTTGGAGGGAAGTTAGTACAAATAATTGTTTAGCACCAGTGACAGAATTACTTAAAAACGTAACCTTCAAGTTTTCCATTTTTAAATATAATTTTATTCACAATTTTTGATGTTACCATTCCTTTAAAACTTTTTATTAAAATGCCAAGAAAAAAAATAAAATGCCAAGAAAAATTACAAAATTAGCTAATGACATTCAAAGGTACATAAAACCTTTAAAAAGCATAATTTAGAAAATGACAAAGTAAATTAACTAGCTATTTCTAGTGGCAAGGGTAGGAGTCCCAGTCCTGACATCTGTTATGATTAAGCAAATGGGGTTTTATTTGCCTACTTCACCAAGAATATAAGAAATTAATTAATTCTGAATTGCCATTTCATCATAGGAAGTGAATGCACAGTTTGTAGATCTTATGGATTGAACAGCAATTCTTAGGATACAATTGAAGCAGTCAACACAAGTATTTATGCAACCATGTGAAATTCTGAGTAAAGTGTTCTGCAAGTCAGAGGACGCTTGCGGTTCTTAACTGCATAACTGATAATGGGGACAAGTTTTTCCCATTCTCAGTCATACTACCGTTTGGCCATCTTCTGGCCAGGCCAAAAGATTGGCAACACAGTCTCATTCCGGATTTACACAACTGTCATTATCTCTGATATCATGTTTAAAAACTTTAGCACCAAGTCAAGGTCTGATCATTCTGAGGACTTGTCAGATGGTCTAATAGGTCAGTAGCTGCAAAGCAGCATTTACGACTGTAGATGTACACATAGTAGAAAAGAAATAAGATTTGGATTTTGCAGAAAGCTTCGAACCCATATGTGCAAACTGCTGAACTCAGGACAACAAAGTATGTCCAGAATCTACTAGGATCTACCTTGGAGAATCAAATGGCCAATTCCTTCGACTTAGAGGTGTGTTCTACCTACCATATTTATCCACATGCAGCAGAAATTATTGTTGGCAGACATCACCTTGACTGGTTAACACAAAGTCTGAAACAACTAGATTTTAGCAGTTAAGCCAAATCATTTAGACTTGTCTTCTGACAGTTAAAATGGTGTATTTATATATATAAATAGTATAATTTTAAAATTTCCATTTTCTAATTTTCCTACTCCAAGGCAAAATAATGCATTTAGTAATCTGGGGGGTAGTGGAAATACTACGTTTAATTGAAGTTGTCAGGTCGGGAGTCCCTCAGAAATTAAAATTTTTTTCTGTTTTAAAAAAGATCTGATGTTTAGCTCTTGGAAACCATTGTCACTTGAATTTCCAATAATGATTAAAATTATTTTTAAATTGGAATTGCCAATGCCTTGACCTTTGAGAAGGGTTTCTTAGAGATAAGTCCTACATTTAAACTTTTTTCTTTAAAACGTGGTATTGGATGTTGACTTTTTACAGTTCTAAGCACTGTTGTTAATATCTGGAAAGCATTTTGAGAGATCAATGGACAGTAAACATTCTACATTTAACGTGAATACACTTCTTTTGGATTCAGAAAATAAAATCAGATTTTTGAAAGTAAAAAAAAAAAGACTTGTCTTCTGAGGTTTGCAAGCTGAGAAAGTATCATTTAAAACTTAGATTCATGATCAATGTCTCATCGTCCTTTCCAATGATATAATTAATCCCCATTGTTGAAACCATCACCTAGATGTGTGCATAAAAAGAATCAGTACTTCTTCTAACCCTCCAGAATAGTCTAAAACTTCCATTTTGCAAGTTCCTGAGCACATACCCCAATGAGACATTGTCCCAAAAGGGCCCAGGGGTCTTGAATTCCTGAAGTCTTTGATAAGTACACTGCAGACTCAAGCTGGATTAGGGTGAGGGAAACAAGGTTTGTTTTCCACAGCACAATAGTACTCTACTGGGGTGTAGGTGTCATTTACCCTAACGAGAGTATGCCAGTTAGCTCTTCAATGAGGAAGGCGAATTCCCTGCGTGTAGGTTAATAATTCTATTATGCAGTTGAAAATCTTTAAAGAGGGATCCCTGGGTGGCGCAGCGGTTTGGCGCCTGCCTTTGGCCCAGGGCGCAATCCTGGAGACCCAGGATCGAATCCCACATCAGGCTCCCGGTGCATGGAGCCTGCTTCTCCCTCTGCCTGTGTCTCTGCCTCTCTCTCTATGACTATCATAAATAAATTAAAAAATTTAAAAATAAAAAAAAAGGAAAATCTTTAAAGAAAGTAAGTGCCCTTAATAGCCCTGATCATTTTTCCCTAGCCCTGTTGTGTCTCCAACCCTGTGGATAGTATTATAGTAAAATCTGAAGACCCAATTGCTTTTTTTATTTGTCCTGGGTCTATTCCTCAGTCAAAACTGGTGGTGTTTCTGTAGCTGTAATTCATTCAACAACTTTATGAGCCTCCTATGCATTTCACTGGGGTTCACGCCATTCAACCAAAGTCACAATCATAAATCTTTTCAAGATAGAAGCTGGTTTGGGGATTTTTGTTTTTTATTGAAAGAACCTGTGAGGCACATACTACAACTCTCCATAGGGCCTTTTACATGACTTAATAGTACTCCAGGGCATCGCCTTTCTTCTGACTGAGCTCTTAACAGATGATTTTAGAATCACACCCTGAATTTTATCTCTAAGTCATATTTTCCTAGGGGTACCTGGAATTTAATTTTTGCTCAGAATACATTTTGTATTTTTAGTACCACCTGCCATCTGGAAGAGGCTGAGAATTTCCAAAAACATCATGGCCTGTCTCCCTTTAACATTCTTTCCCTCAATTGTCTCCCTCCGCTCCAATTTTACTACTATAAGCAGCAAAAGGAATCCAGGTAGTACATTCAACATTTTACTTACAAGTCTCGTAAACTAGATTACTCAGTTCACAAGGCACACCTTCTACCTCCCATGCTACTACAAGGACTGGAGGTGTCAAGCTCCACACTACAATGTAGCAAGGACTACTTCTCCCCTTTCCTGTAGTTTCCAAAAGCATATTTTCCTCTTTCTTCTGAGGCCTCACAGGCTGTAACTTCAAACCATTTTTCTGCTATAAGCGTATTCAAGGCAATTTAAGCCTTCACTAATACTCCCCTCAAATCTCACTACCGGCTTGCAAAACCGCTCCTACATTGTAGGTTTTTACGAGGCAGCACCCCACCTTCAGGTATGCAGCCTGTATTATTCATCTACGAATAAGTAACAAGTTATCATATACTGACCCCACAAACCAGCAGCTTAAAACAACAAACATTACCTTACAGTTTCATGGGCCAGAAATCCAGTTCTTGCTCAGCTAAGTATCTCTGATTCAGGTTCTCTCACAGGCTGTTGTGGAGAGTCCTGCTAACATCACAGCCATCATGAAACTCAAAGTGGAAAGAATACGTTGGTAAGCTCACCCAAGGCCTTGTTAGCAGGTTTTAAGTCCTCACTGGCTGTTAGCTTCAGATACCAAATCCTTGCCACCTGGGCCTCTCATAACGCAGTTCAAAACGTGACAGCTGGCTTTCCTCAGAATTGAGGCAGACCCCCCCCTTCCCTCTCTTTCTCGATAATTTATGTTATTGCAACCACATTTTTGAAGCAACAGGCTATCACTTTGCCACCTGTCACCATGCCCAGCCCACTTTCAGCGCAACAAGACTCCACAAATACCAGGAGGTAAAGATCACTGTGACCAGTTCAGGGCCTGCCTACCACTAAGACACATCTGTATAAAATAACAAAGATGTAATGGGTGAGTAAGTAAACTCGGTGTTCTATAAAGTTTTTGTGTTCAAGAAAATCAGAGCTTATACTGAACATGTGACTCACTCTCCACTGAATGCCAGGAACCTTGAGGCGAACTGGTACAAATAGCTTTGAAATGTAAATGCTTAAGCAGACCAAGGTGAGGGGACTCACCTGAACCTTGTTGAATCTCCAAAGTGTAGAGCATTCCCTCCTTAAATAATAAAGCCTGTTATGGTACAACCAAAGTGAGTTTTATTGACTTCTCTCAGCAAGGAAAAAAACCACATTAGACTCAGACAGAGATCATTAAAAGGGTGATATGAGGAAGGGATAACAGAAATGGTGGGAAGTCTTTGGACTGATTGATGTGAGGCACAGTTTTGAGCAAGTAAGTGCTGTGCAAGTCATAAAACATCCTGGAATTACAATTGTGTAAGCATGGGGATGGTTGTTCCAGTCTTCAACAATCACCGCTTAATTTGAAACCCATTAATAACATGGAATATATCACGTATTTATTCCAAATGTCTCCTACATACTCTGAGAGATAAAAAGGGAAGTGTTGACTGGAAAGCTCATTGTTGAATGTACCAACTCAAACACTTAAATGGCTGGTAGGTTTTTTTAAAAAAATTTAGACTACGGAGTCAGAATCTTGTGTTTACATGCAGCTCCATCACTTCCTGAATACATGGCATTGATCAAGTTGCTTTGCCTCTCCATACCTCAGTTTTATATGTTCAAAATAGGATAAAAATAGCACCTATGCTACATGGTGGTTTTGAGAATCAAATGAGTTAGTGTGTGTAAATCACAGAGGTAGTGCCTGGTACATAGTTAATAACTAAATAAACAGTGTTTTTCAGGATTCTGATAATAATGATGATGTCCTACTGTTCATGTCAGAAAGTACTTTCTGCCTGTGTTTATGCCAACACACCCCCACAGGTGATCTAAATCAATCAAATTGCCAACATAATATATGCTAACAGAAAACAGCATTTATGTACTTAATGTCCAGTGGGTGTTGTTCAGGGAATTTCACTTGAGCATTGGATATTTCTGGTATGGGGTAAATTCATCTTTGGGCTGCCTGGTTACTGGCCCAGACTGCCCCTGGACACAGTTTCCCAGACTTCAAGGTTGAAATCTATAGCACACCATACCCAATAACTGTGTCTGCCTCTTTAAAGTTTCATCTTTCTGTTAGCTTTGGAGCTTAGGGGCTTTAGTGTATTTTAGAAAGTCTTTACTTAATAACAGATGACTTCTATTAATTTGTGGAGAAAATTAGATATTATGACAGCTAACTCTGAAACCTTATAAGCTATACCTCCAGAAACCTGATAGAAAATCTCACTTCTTTGCCTGTCCTCTTCAATTTTTCTTTCTGTAATGCTGTTTCTAGTGCGATATCACAGTCAGTAAATTTTTCACTTCAGGTGTTGGCGAGAAGCCAGGTGGTTTTAAAGTCACTTGCTCAGGCAAAAGAAGAATGGTACATTTCGAGTGGAAGTATCCTGGAGGGCATTGTTGCAATTAGGTAGATGAATGACCATGGGTTTTAATTAGAACACTAGGTACACACTCCATATCATTATTCTAAAAAACTGCACTTACAGAGCAAGGTAGTGTAATACTACTAAGTCAATATCCTGCAGATCTGTAAGCACAATTTCTAGGTAGGAGCCATTTTAATTCCATTTATTTATACCTTTGCCATTTTTAATAGAATCATTCTTGATTAACCCCATAGGACAGTTCTATAATCAAATTAATTTTTAAAGTCAGTCAGAGGAGGGTAAAGAATGAGTGTTATGAAGATGGATATGAATGTCTTTTTTTATGTCCTACACCCAATAATAATGTTATCATCCTGTACTTCTAACATAGAACCTATGCTTAAAAAAAAAAAAAAAACTATAGCAGCTTTCTGCAGATTTGCTTTATGTTACATGCTTATAAAATCAAGATGAACATGTTATTTCAACTCTATATTCAAAGATTACAAACCGAACCTTGAAATAATTAAGTTCATAAATATATACTTATAGGTAAAGTGCACTAAGAAATAACTCTAAAAATAAAATCTCTTCATAATAGAACTGCTTCTATGTCTTCACTTACTTGTTGAATCATTCATTTGACAAGTTTTTCTCAATAATCGATACCATAACTTTACTGAATGCTTAGAGGACACTATGAAAGCTTACAGAAATATAAAGGTAGATCATAATATGTAATCTTAATATTTGCTATAATCTAATCGTCTTTGTCCCCTCCAAAAATTCCTATGTTGAAACCTACCCTCTAAGGTGATGGTATAAAAAGGCACAACCTTTGTAGGTGATTAGATCCTGAGGTAGAGCCCTTATGATTGAGATTAGTGCCCTTATAAAAGAGACCCCAAAAAAGCTCCCTTTACATTCCCTAAGTGAGATTACAGTGAAAACATGGCCATCTATGAAGACAGCTCTGGCACTGTGATCTTGGATTTTTCAGCCTTTAGAACTATGAGAAATAAATTTTTGTTTTTTATCATCTACCCAATTTATAGCATTTTGTCATAGCAGATTGAACAGATTAAGAAAATATGTAGCAAGTTATTTTTAGAGAAAGAAAATGTGGACGTGTAAAAAATAATAATGGAGCAACGCAAATTCTCTTCATCAAATTGGGCTTCTTGATAAGCAATGTAGCAAAATTCCTTTCTATGTTCTGTCCCTAGACCTAAGTTTTGCTCAACACACTGCCACTCTCACTTCCTGAAATAGAACTACACAGACACAACTATTGGCTACCTGGGGAAGAATTTATAGAGATTCTTTTGAACGGGTATTTTTTTAATCCTAATCTTGCAAACCAGCATCTTCCCAAAGCCCACTAAAAAATTATTTGTGATCTTCTGCCTATATTGGCCCCATGCAACTTTACAACAATGGTAGATATCTAAAGTCCAGGTAAGTAGGTCTAGAAACATCAGGCTCTACTCAATCCCTTGCCCACCACCCATTTTTTCTTTTCTTCCAAACTTTTGACTTCCTCCCTCCCAAACCTAAACTCTGATCTACTACTACAAGCCCTACTTCCATACCTCCACTGCACCCACACTACTCATTTCATCTTCCATAACCTCGACCACTTCCATCTCTTTGCTCTAACAGATATTCTGAAATTTGGTTATACTCTGAAGACATTATTTCCCTGCATCTGTCTTAAATGATAATATTTATTAACAATAATAGTGGTGATTTATTGAAAGCTTTGTCTAGAAACCTGGCTAAGCAATTAGCAAATATTATATCTTTTCATTTTATTTAATCCTCACAATAATTTATTACTTCTAATTTATAGCTAAAGCAAATAAGACAGAAAGAAGTTAATTTGCACCAAAGCATAAAGCTATAAAGTGGTGAAACTAGGATTCAAATAAAAAATTTCTGCTTCTAAAACCGTACTCTTTTTAAAAACAATGTCTTCATTTTGACATAATTCCAGATTTATGGAAAAGTTTCACAAATAATGTAATGAGTTCCCAGGTGTCATTCACAAGAATACCCAAATGTTAACATTTTATTACATTTATTTGTCTTTTTTTTTCCTCTCTCTCTCCTCTCCTGAAATATTTGAGAGTAAGTTTTAGATATGATGCTCTTTGTATTTTATCACAGTAACATTTTGAGGATTCCAGGGCACTATTTGTTTGTTGCATTTTTATGATTGCACTTCAATTTGGGTTGGATTCATATAAACCTTACTCTCAGCTACCACATCTGTTATACTCTTATTACTCATCACACATAGTACAGCTGTTTTCCCAAAGACTGATGCTTACGCATTAATAGAATAAGTATTTACCTTTTGCATTTCTTTTTCTTAAAGAGGTTTCCAAAATTGTCTTAGCTTCAGTTCCCACAAAGCTAGATCTGTCCCTGCCACAAATACTGCATCTGAGCATATTCAAATGGAATATAGTAACTCTCCTCACCATCTAAACTAATAGCCAGTCGTGCCAACAACTGGTGGCACGAGTCAGAAATTCAGCACCATCCTCTGTGTCTTTGTCCACTCTCACATATAATTGTCAGTAAGTCTTATCCATATGTCTTCTCAACGTTTCCAGAACAAGTCTGCTTTTCGTTTCCCCATCATCACGGCACTCTCCAGTTACTCATGCCTACCTTTCTAGACTAGAGCAAATCTACCATGTTTCCGAATTTCCAATCTTGTTCCCTACATCATTCACATTCCCTCCACTGTTCTAATACTACAAGTTGAATCGAAGAACTCAATTGTTTAAAAGGAGTCAGCGGCTAGAAATCTACCTATGGGTATTAAATCTAAACTTTCTGGAATCTCATCTAAAACCTCTGTGATCTAGTCCCTGATGCTCTCCATCCTCGTCTCCTATTTCATAAAAAATGCTTACCGTCACCGTGTTCCACCCCCATGTATCTTGCTCATATCTTAATTATTCTAAGTGATCCATTATTCCAAAATAACCTGCAAGTGTACCAGATAATTTTATAACTCTGTCTTTGCACATGCTGTTTGTCTTCTTCGTTGGAAAAATATTCCTCACCATCCCTATCTGACAGGTTTCTTTTTTTTTTTTTAAGATTTTATTTATTTATTCATGAGAGACACACAGAGACAGGCAGAGACATAGGCAGAGGGAGAAGCAGATTCCCTGTGGGAAGCCTGATATGGGACTTGATCCCAGGACCCTGGGATCACGACTTGAGCTGAAAAAAGATGCTCAACCTCTGAGCCACCCAGACGCCCCTGATGGATTTCTCTTCATCCTTAAAGCCACTCTAATCTCTTTGTGGGATTGTTTGTTCTCAACTTTATTTTCCCACAATTTTCTATATTTTTATCTTGGTTTTTAGATATTTTTATGCACTTAAATATTTACCTTTGTAAACATTGCCTTTGTCATTCCCCAATCTTCCTACCTTTGGTGGACTGCAGACTCTTTGAGAGCAAGGACTGTATCTTTATGATTTACTATCCCTATTGCCTGGACAGTGGCAAATGTTTGCTTAATTAATGTAAATCCTACCCCAGGGGTCTTAGATCTTTCCTAAATTTAATGGAATCAGCTTTTGCTGAAAGGAAGGATTTGAAAGGTGTGTCAGTCCAGGTCCACAGGAAGAAACAAAATTGTAGTCTGATGGTTCAAGGGGAAAGAATTTATCAAAGAGATTATTTTCAGTCACGTGGACAGGGTTCAGGGGACCAATCGGGGGTGTTGCACCACTAGCAGCAGAGGGAGAAAGTAGTTTTACTAGAGCCCAGAAAGATCTGGAGATGTAGAGGAGATACTACCAGCAAAGCAATAGGTAAGGAGGGACCCAGCCACTGCCTGAAGCTCAGCATGAACGGGTGGGTGGGTGGGTGGGGGGGGTGGGTGGGTGGGGGGGGTGGGGGTGGATACCATGCCTCACCTATTCTCCTGTGCTTCCAGCTCCTGCTGGAACCCCCCGCCCCCCCCTACCCCCCACCGGGTGAACCCATTAAAAAGCCAGTTGTCAAGGGAGTCCAGATGATGTCGTCTCTGGGCTCAGCTTTCTGGGCTAAAAATAGATCTAATTTGGGTAATGAGGAATAATCACCAAGACAGCTAAGAAAAACTATGCAGAGACAGGGGTTAATATTTGTTGTACTCTGTGTTTTCCAGATATTCATCTAAATACATTATATCTATCACCTTTCATCCTCTCTACAACCGTATATTTCAGATAAATTATTGTCTCTTTCCCCTTAAAAAAGGAGATTAAAACTTAGAGAAATTAAAATAAAATATCTCACCTCATCCATAGCTGCTAATATATTATCAGGCCTAACACTGGCTTCCTGTCAGAAGTCAAGTTACATTTTTTTTCATACGGGCTACATTTGCTGCTTTCTCAAAAACCCTCCCTTCTAGACCAGAAATTTCTAAGGTAAGTCTCAAGTAGAGAAGAAAGTAGATAATCCATAACTACTCTGCTTGACAATTTCCTTACAATGAATTTTAACCCTACTCTTAAATCCATTGTGGTTTTTACTTTGCAAATAAATACACAAAGAATTGGATTGCTACGAAGATAAAGTATTCATGGCCCACTATTATGGCTACTTCGTTTTACTTTCAAACCACCATACCAGAACAAAGCAATCTCCTAATCTTGTCTATATTTTTAAAATAAATTTACTCATTTTGGTTAAGCATTCTTTTTAGCAGATAATTCTTTATCATTGGGGTTACAAGGCATTTTGTCTTCAGTTCCGGAGGTCCACAAATTTAATTTTTCTTTAAGATTTTATTTATTTATTAATGAGATACACAGAGAGAAATACAGAGACATAGGCAGAGAGAGAAGCAGGCTCCCTGGGAGGAGCCTGATGTGGGACTCGATCCCAGGATCTCAGGTTCATGACCTGAACCGAAGGCAGATGCTCAACCACTGAGTCACCCAGGTGCCCCTACCTGATTTTTTTCCTTTATGATTTAAATTTAATTTTTAATAGAATATTCATTTCAGTAAAATCCTCCCCCAAGTATATGAAAGCCCAGAGAGTTTGTTTATAAAAGAATTTCACATGTATATACCTAAGACTATTTACATCATTACTGGAGATTTTTACTTAATAATTTAAAAGGAAGGCAACTATGCTACATTTCAGAGAAGGGACACCAAGATAGCTGAAAGATAGTAAATTAAGACCCAGGAGAAAAGTTTGAAGGAACTGACATTATGCATCCTATAAAAGAAAAGAAACCTGGATAGAGTCTAAATAAAGGCCTCTGAGAGTGAAATACAGAGAGAGGATGATAAATGCAGCTCATCCTAGCCATCTGTGTATAAAGTCCAGTGTGAGACTCTCTAGAAAATACAGAAGTGCACAAGCATAGTTCCTGCTCAGGATGGAATGACATTTTTGCAAATACCCACAAAGCAAGTTTCAGTGTTTTAAGTATTAAAATAGGTGCTTTATGCAACGGAGGACTTTGATTCCACAATGATGTCAGTGCCCCATTATCTCTTGCCTGGATTATTATAATAACTCAATTTGTTTCACTTCACCCTTGGCCTCTGCCATCTAGCCCATACAGTCAGAATGATCCTCTCAGAATCTAAGTCAGATCATGTCACTCCTTGGATCAAAACCCTACAATGGCCTCCAGAACACTTCCTTACTAAGGTCCTAGGTGGTTTGGCTCCTTGTCACCTCTCCTACATAAATCCTCCTTTCTCTCCTCAGTGCAGTCCAGTCTCACCTGTCTCCATCTTTTCCTTCCTGTCTACCATGTACTCTCAACATTTGTAGTTCCTGTGCTCTCTTCCTCAAAGATTGGTCCACCAGGTAGTTGAATGCAAGATGGTTGTCTCAACTCAAGCAGAGAAAATGGGTTCACCTTCTCTCATCCTTCTGATCTATTCCAGTCCTCAAAGGATTACATGATGCCCACCCACACTGATAAGTGTAACCTTCTTAACTCGGTCTACTGATTCAAATGCTATTCTCTTCCAGAGAGAGCCTCACAGACACATGCAGAAATAATGTTTTACCAGGTATCTAAAGGGGCATCCCTTAGGCCCCAGGAGGTTGCCTAAAACCAACCAGCACAGAGGCTTGCTCATGCACTCAGCATTCCCCTCCCAGATATGAACTCCTCAGGGAAGTTCTTCCTGACCTTTTCATCTAGAAAAGCAACTTTTGTCACTTCCTATATGTTTTATACCCGCTTTACTTTTCTTTCTAGCACTTGCACTAACTGTTTTTATATCTACATCTCTTTGCATATTAATATATTGTCTGTCTCCCTTTACTCATACCCCTAAGTGTAAGATCCTGAGAACAGAATCTTTGTCTTAGTCATGGCTGCATCTCCAGCACCAAGAATAGTGCCTGGCGATAGAGCTCAGAAAGTATTTGTGGAGAGAATAAATTCCTGATTTTGGTTGTAGGAGAATGAGCATCATTTGTAGTTTAGAATAGTTTACAGTGTTCAAAAGGGCAGAGATACTTGAACCTAGCCTTGAAAAGATTTTCAACAGGGAGAAAAAATAAAGGAGGAAATAAGAAAACTAAGTATTATATAGTATTAGAGGCAGTAAAGTGTAATTCTTGATAATGAGCAATTAAGATTGAGGGGAATAGAAGAAGTTTATATAAGATCAGTGGTGATAAAGTTAGAACAGTAAGGTGTCATGGGATCACAAAGAACTTGAAATACCACATTGGAACAATTGTATATTTAGCATGGGAAGTGACTGAATAACATCTCTTAGGAAATTTAATTTTGCCTACAGCATGCATTTTAAAAAAAATGGAAGACATGGGGATGAGATAGAGAGTCATGGTTTAGACAAAAAAGAGTAAACTTCCAAAAAAAAAAAAAAAAAGAGAGTTGAGGTAAGAACAAAATGAAGAGGATTAAAGGATTTAGGGGTAAGAAAGGCATATTTTACTCAAAAGACTGAATTCAATAATCTGATAGTGGATATCCCAATGAAAATAAAGTGAATACCTTTCTGAAATGGTAGCCCAAGATTATATAAGGAATGGATTTTCAAGAGAAAAAAAAACATACAGAAGAAATAAGAGAAACAAGCTCAAGGACTGAAAATTCTGAAATGTTCACATTTCTAGGGCATATTGTAGGAAAGAAGACACTAAATGAGAATGCTAATAAACCACCAGAGAGGAAATGAATAGAGTATTCCTAGACTTAGAAGCTAAGAGAGGAGATTTTTTAACATAAGATAATCAACAGACTCAAGTGATGTTGAAGAGTTAGAGGTTGGCCTATAGATTTTAACTGATAAACTTTAATGGAGTGGTTTGTGCAATGGGTGAGACAACAATGCAAAGAATACAGGCTTGAATAGTAAGACCATGATAGGTGAAGATTATTACTACCAGTAGTGTGGAAAGAAGAAAGTGAGATGGGATCCTATATAAGGGAATTGCACAATAAGAGACAAGAAGGCTTTTTTGTAATATGAAAACACAGTGTCAAGCACATAGTAGGTAGCCATTCAGTAAATATTTGTTGAATGAATAACTTGAATGTGTTTGTCATTTAATAGGGAGGTATAATTTGTCAAAAAAAATCTAGTAGGGTTTTGGCAATAACATTTTTAAAATTCTGAAGCAAAAGCTAATGAGGGGATAGATAGCAACATTGTACTTGGAATAAATTCCAAAGCCTTGAGACACCTGGGTGGCTCAGTCGGTTAAGCGTCTACCTTCAACTCAGGTCATGATTCCAGGGTGCTGGAATCTAGCCCCACATCAGGCTCCCTGCTTAGCAGGGGGTCTGCTTCTCCCTCTGCCCCTACTCCTCCCCATGTGCCTCCCTCCTCAAATAAATAAAATCTTAACAAAATCCAAAATCTTTAATGGCTTCCCAGCTCTTCCAGAAATTGTCTAATATTCACCTCTCCATCCCCTTCTCTATTCCACCCTAGCCTTGCTTGGGCCACACAAGGTTTCTTTTAGCTCTTCAAACATACAAGCTCATTCCCCAAATTTACATTTTCTCTAGCTTTTACCTCTATCTGCAATGTTCACTCCCAGGACTTCCCAATGGTCAACAATTTTTCTTAAGTCTCAGTGTAGATGTGATATTCTTAAAGAGGATTTCTCTGACTTCCCAATGAGATGGAGCCTCTACTTAGGTCACTTTTTAATCACATTTCCCTGTTTCAATGAATAGGGCACATACCCCCCCCCCCCCCCCCCGAAATCATCTTTCTCAGTATCTATTTTTTTATTTATTTTTTAAAAGATTTTATTTATTTATTCATGATAGATGGAGAGAGAGAGAGAGAGAGAGAGAGAGAGAGAGGCGGAGACACAGGCAGAGGGAGAAGCTGGCTCCATGCCAGGAGCCTGATGTGGGACTTGATCCCAGGGCTCCAGGATCAAGCCCTGGGCCAAAGGCAGGCACCAAACCACTGAGCCACCCAAGGATCCCTCTCAGTATTTATCTATCATTTGTCTCCTCTGTTCTCCAAGAGAAGAGGTACCTCATCTGGCTCATACTGATTATTCTCCTGACATCTAGAATAGTCTCTAGCAATACATACATACATACATACATACATACATACATAATTAATAAATCTTGAAATGGAAAGAAGGACAGTTAAGGAAACACACATTAGATGACCTTAGTCATCTTTATAAATTTTGTTGTAAAGCATTTTCTCAAAACATTCTATTTCTTCCTCTCCCTCCTGCTTCCACCCTGCTAAGGCCCCCCCCAGTTCTGACCCAAAGCACTTCAATCTCCCTGCCTTGGTTCTTGTCCTACCCCAAAATAGTTTCCCTACAGAAGCCAAAGTGATCTTCCTAAAGTGATATCTGATTATTTCCCTACTCCACCTACAGTATATCATAGGCTCTGCATTACTCTTAGAAGAAAAGTCAAACTCCTTACCTAGCTTTTATGGTCATATTGTTATGGTTCTTGCTGACTTCTGTAGCTTCATTTTTCAGCACTGCCTCCATGCCCTATCTCATTACCCTCACTGCATTCTCTGGTCAGACTGAATTCTATTAGTATGCTATATTTCCTCACTTCTCAACTATTTCCTCTTCCTGGAAACTTGTTTTGCACTTGCTTCATTTGAATCAATTCTAGTTATCCTTTAGGTCTCAGCTTGAACCATGATTTCTCCAGGCAATATTAGACAGCCTAGTCTTACCCCAGCTATGAGCTCATCCTGTATATTCCCAAACACTCTCATAGCTATTAGAGTTCTTAGCTATAAGCAAAAGAACACTTTGGATGTTTTAAGCAGAAAAGAATTTTATTAAAGATTATTAAATAGCAGACAATATATCATCAGAGCAGAGAACTAGAGAATCAGGCTTGAAGGTGATGCCAACATGAAAAGAAATGCCTGAATTTCTCCTGAGGAGACTTGTTCTTGCTGGACACAGCAAAAACCATCGGCCCTGGATACCTAGAGCTGCTACTGTGCCTTCCTTTATAATGAGCAACTGAATGCTACTGTGTCTCTCCCACACTTGCCAGATTGAATTCAATTCAGTTTTTTGTTTGTTTGCTTGTTTATTTGTTTTCCAAATCAGCCTTCTGAAATGATAGGTTGACAGATCTGATTGGTGGACTCATTGCAGGTATAATTCCCCAGACTGCTAGGAGGCCAGGAAAGCACTCTCCTAGGTTTTAATTTAAGAAAGCAAAACTTAAGAGCTAGGATGAACTATGATAAAAGTCTACTACATACCTGTACTCTCTGTATCACTGCTCTAATCACAGTATATCTTAGTTGTTTGGCTTTTGTTTGTCTCACTCGCTAAACCCATGAAGGCTGGGGCCACACCAATCTCATTCACTGCTGTTACCTAACAGCTAGCAGAGAGCCTGGCATATAGTAAATACAAAAACTATTATTTATTGAATGAATGAATGAGTTGTAAGTGGGGCTTGAAGATAGTTTGGAACAGCTGTTGGAATTATAATGCAGGACTTATATATAATTGGGAATCAATTAGGGAAGGCTAAGGGAATTGCTGAGTTGTATTTGGGTCCTGCCAAGTTTAGGGAGAATGCATTTGGTTTGGAACTGATCGTCACCGTTCAATGAGTTTCTCAAACAAAGCTAAGAAGCCAGAAAAGGAGAGCTTAGGGATCTAAACCAGTTTGTGGTTGGGAAGAGGATTAGTGCGCAGGAGATGAAAGGGAGTTTGGGCTCCAACCAAACAAAATATACATGAAATGACTGACCCTAGAATTTAGGTTGCTTAAGGAACAAACTAAACCAGAAAGGGGATGCACAGCCTGCAAGAATGTGGAAAAATATAAAATGACTAAAGATGATGATAATGACAAAGATAGAATTTTGTATAAGATAGGAAGAAAAAAAGGAAGAAAATATGTTCACTCTACCTTCCCCCAAATTATTACAATTGAATCTGCTGCTTCTCCCACCCACGGTTCTGTCCACTTATATGCACCAATCTTAACAAAAGTAGCTATAGATCACCATCCTCAGTGTCCCTTCTCCCCCATCCAGAGGTGCTGATCATTAAATTGTCCACTCAGGGGACACCTGGGTGGCTCAGTGGTTGAGCATCTGCCTTCGGCTCAGGGTGTGATCCTGGAGTCCTGAGATTGAGTCCCATATCAGCCTCCCTGCGAGGGGCCTGCTTCTCTCTCTGCCTATGTCTCTGCCTTTCTGTGTGTCTCTCATGAATAAACAAATAAAATCTTTAAAAAATTGTCCACTCAGACCCCCTAGAGACAGCCTAGCCCCCTTGTGTTTTTCTCTTTGCGAATCAGAAGCCAAAGTCCATAGAATTAGATACATTTGTCTGTTTGCCTTCCATTCCTTTTCTTCTCTTTCTTTCCACATTTGTCTGTAAATACTTATCTTCCATTGCCAAACCCATCTGTTCAATCTTTAGAAATGGTTATCTGTTTTAAGTCCTGTCTTTTATTTCTAAACAGATTGCCTCTGAAATGCTCAAATGTGCTCAGAATTCTGCCCACATATTGTGAGAGCCTGCTATTTTGCCCTGTACGTGCTGTCTTCACGCTCAGGATCAGAACCTTGCCCCAATTAGCCTGTATGGATCTCATACATGACAACTGCTCATCATCCTGTCTATTTATTTTAAAGATTTATTTATTTTGAGAGAGAGAGAGAGAGAGAGAGAGAGAGAGAGAGAGAGAATGCAAGCATGAGTAGGAAGGGGAGGAGGAGAAGGAGAGACAATCCCAAGCAGAGTCCGAGCTGAATGCAGAACCTGACACAGGGCTCAATCTCACAATCCTGAGATCAAAATTGGGGCCCAAACCAAGAATTTGATGCTTAACTGACTGCACCACCCACGTGCCCCCATCCTATCTCTTTAATCTTGGCCATTGCCTGGGTGCCCCAGCATTGGGCTGTGTTATGAACTGAATGTCCCAACACTCCTCAAAAAATCATATCTTGAAGCCCTAAGTCCCCAATGGATAAATATTTGAAGTTGAGGCCTTTGGGAAGTAATTAGGCTTAAATTCTAAGGCTAAGGCGCCCATGATGAGATTAGTGTCCTTATGAGAAGAAGAAATTGGAACTCTCTTAGCTTGTTGAGGACATGGGAAAAGGCTTTTTGCAATTCAGGAAGAGGGCTAACACCCTCTTGATCATCCTGGCACCCTGGTCTTGGACTTCCTGTTGCCAGAACTACCAGAGATATATGTCTGTTGTTTAAGCCACCCCTTCTATGGTATTTTGTTATGACAGCTTGAGGTGTCTGAAAGAGATGATGCTGATTTTGAAAGTGCTATGATTGAGCTGCCTTTACTCCAGAACCCTGTGCCTAGCTCACTTTGTTGTTCCTCTGGTCAGGGCAATCTCTACTACAAGGTCATCTCCAACATCATATAATCCTAAAAACAAATAATGTAGGGATTCTTGCGCATTAGTTAGTCCATGACCAAATACCAAGAGAGTAGTATACTAAATGAAAGGATGGTCTGGGTCAAGGTACAGTCACAAATGTCTCTGAAATTTCAATGACTTAAAGCTACTTCAGAAACTTTTTCCGTCAGGGCCAGAGGGTAACTAGTTAGGTCTCATGGCCCACATTTTCTGCCACAACCACTCAACTCTGCATGGTAACATAAATGGCACCACAGTTGGTACATAAACAAATGAATCTGCCCATGTTCCAGCGAAACTCTACTTAGAAAAGTGAACAAATTGGGTCTTAGTTTTCTGAAGACTCAAGAGAACAAGGATTTTATTTATAAGATTTTTATCTATCTATCATCTATCTATCTATCATCTATCTAACATCTATTTATTTATATGAGAGAGAGAAAGAAAGAGACAGGACAAGTAAAGGGGAGGAGCATAGGGAGAGGGAAAATCTCAAGCAGACACCATGCTAAGTGCAGAGTCCAAAGCGGGGCTCAATCCCACAACCCATGAGACCATGACCTGAGCTGGAACCAAGAGTCAGATGCATAACCGAATGAGCTACCCAAGCACCCCAAACAACAAGAATTATATTATGTTCACATTGCATGTTCATTATGAGTTAGATGAATGATCTGCTCCACATCATCACATCATCACTATGGATACTCTAGGACCCATGACTAAAGAGCCACAGCCTGCATCTCTACTTTTAATTGTAGAAAAGAGAAAAATAAACTTACAGGATTCTCACTTGTTCTTAAAGCTTTTGTCTGGGAGTGGCACACATGGGTTTTCACATGGATTTCATTAGTTCATGCATACCACATGGTAATTCCGGAGTTCAACAGGTTAGGGAAGCATTAATCCCCTACAGAGGAGGGAAAGTAAGAATTAATGAACAGTATGGAATGCATAATGAGGATTCATGGTTCAAGAAGGGAATTTCAAACTTAAAATTGTCAATGAGGTAGTCTTTGATGATGAAGAAATTCAAAGTGATATGCTTTAAGACAGCTGAAGAAAAATGGCATAGCACTGAAGACAACTGGGGTTGAGAAATTATGAAATCTGTATATTTTAAAATTTATTAGTATGCATATTGAAATAAAAACTGTCCTCTATATCTGTAAAATGATAATACAATATATTAACTTAGATAATGTGCCAGATCTGTGTAGATCTTCAATCCCCTTAATATATTGACCCAGTACTTGGAGACAGGAAAGAGGTCCCATTGGTTTTTTGTTTTTGTTTTTTTTTAAAGAGATTGTATTTTAATAGTGTAAACACTTTAATCTGTTCTTAATATACCCCAAAAATATCAGACATCCCAATTATTATCTATTTTTAATTATCTAACTATAGGTATATATTGACAATGTGAATATATCTTGAAATAGTCACCTGTTCAGTAAATCGATTAAATAATATCATAATCCATTTGAAAAATAAGAAATCAATGGTACAAATCTGCTGTCAAAGTGCTTTAGCATTTTACTGATGCATTCCTAAAAACTAATTTAACTTGTAAGTTCCCTTTCTGTTTGTCATAGTAGAATAAGACAGGAAAGATGCAAGCAAGTAGTTAAGTGTAGATTATCACATTCGTTGTGACAATGTTTTTCTCCACAATGCACTCGAGAAATAAAGTTATCATAATCAAAGTTTATGAACCAATAGCTCCTCTAAGTTCACAAAAGCTCATCAAAATCAAGGTAAGGAGAGCTAAGATATAGAGAAATAACCTTGGACACACTCTACTTTTTTTAATTTTTAAGTGAAACATGTATAATTATTGTTTGCTTTTGTTTGTGTTGTCAATTATTATTAATAAGCTACTTGCAGCAGACCTTAGTGTGATGGAGGCATGCTACTGTCATCACACCTAGACTCCGAATGGCTAAGGTGGAATGTTCCCCGGGCATTCTAACTGGGACATAGGCATGGTTCTATGAACTATTGTACTCAGCAGCTCATTCATGGCCAAACTGGTAGAATTATACTCAATTAGCATTTTCTTCTTTGTTTGTTTAATCACTTAAGGGCAAGAGCAATCCTAGGAGAATTTGTCTTGGTGTCTGCCTCAAATACATAATGTTGTGATAGCCTGTGAATCTAAGACTGAAAAAAAGGGGTCGGAATGGGACAGCTTCTTTATGCACAGGAGCTTGGCTTTTACATTGTTTACTACGTTTTGTGGTTGTGTTTTTATGTGTTTGTGTGGGGTGAGGGGGTGGGACATGGCATGATTAAAAAAAAAAAATCCGAGAAACCATAAAAAATTGCCACACAAAAATAAGACCTTAAATTTTCTGGGCATTATGCTTATTTTACATTGGAATAGAGAAAACAGAGGAG
This sequence comes from Vulpes lagopus, assembly GCF_018345385.1. Taxonomy (NCBI): domain Eukaryota; kingdom Metazoa; phylum Chordata; class Mammalia; order Carnivora; family Canidae; genus Vulpes; species Vulpes lagopus. The sequence goes on from NC_054828.1 coordinate 35,383,022, forward strand.
CTCAGGGAAAGTTTATCATTTTTGTTTACCATTAGATTGCATTTTCCATTTTGAATTTTTGAAATATATTACCTCAAATCTAATTGCAAATACTAATTTGTTCCATGATTTAAAATAAATGTTGTTACTGTACTTGTAGAATGCTTCTGCATGTACATTACTACCTTTGCATCTTATTGATTGCATTGCTGGTTTCTATGGGAACAGTAGTGGAGAAGTTAATTAAGATCTAGAGGTTAGAACTGAAGAAAAATAGAATTTTCAATACAGCTCATTTATCATGTACATTTAAATTCGTTCTCTTAATAAAATACCTATTGGGGTAGAATGGTGATGGCTGAATCACTTTAATAAAAACAAATGATACATGTTAAAAGTTTAACATCACTAATTTGTACTCAATTCATCCCATTAAGAAGCATTTTGGCTTTGGTAATCAAATTAACAAAAGTCATTAATAAAGGCTTCTGTGTCTCAATACTGTTCTTCTAGGATTTTCAGTGCATTTTATGCATTCTTATTATTATTTATTCAGAATAATCCTGAGTTGTTATTAAGTTATTGTCTTCTTCTTCTTCTTCTTCTTTTTTTTTTTCTCCCAAAGCCATCCTTTTATACTTGCTTTATGGTACTTCGGCTTTGATTTTGCAAGCTGCATTTCTCAGCTGCCAGGAGCTTCCTAGATCCTGCCAATAGGGGGCAACAAGGAGATACTAACAGGCAGGAGGGTGAATTTTTGTTGTTCCTGTCAGGGTCAACACAGTGATACTTTACTCAGGAGAAGTTGTTAATTCCAGCCTCCAACACCCAAAACCTGCAACCAACTTCCTATGTAAATTCCCACCTTTGAAATATCTAGTTATTTCTATTTTCTTAGTTGATATAAAGTCCATGATTGTTTTCATATGTAAAAAAGGTAGAATGGTAATTTAAACAAGAATAAATTCTATTTTTTCCATTATAAAAATTTTGAGAAATAAAAAAATGTAGGAAGAAGAAAGATTAGTCTATCCCATCATCCACATAAAATTCATACTAACATTTTGCTTCTTTACACTGTTTTTTTTTTGCAGATAATTGTATACTTTTCTCATAAACATACCTATCATATTCTATCTTTGCTTTTGTCTCCCGTGTTTTATTTTACTCTAAATCAAAACTATGTTCCTGTTACCATAAAATCTTCATAAACATCATTTGTATAGCTATATTTTACTATTGCTCAATATTTAGACATTTGGGCTGCTTTCAAATGGTTTATAATAATAATTCTTTCATAAACATCTTTATGCTTTGAGATTTGGGTATTTTCCATATTCAGGTTTACTTCCTTAGGATTTAAACCTTTGTTTTCATATTCTTGTGCCAGCCTCTCAATGCAGAACCACGACCCTTTTCAAAGTCTGCACACCCACAAGGATTCTGGAATCTCAGAGGCTGTCTTAAAATAGACTCACAAAGCACTCTTTTATGCTTAAGTGTGTGTGTTTGTATAGGTGTGTATTTTTCTTACTCATTGTCCCTCTAGCTATATTGCAGCTGAGAGTGTACGTAAAAAATATTTTAAACTGCATTAAAGGAATAATCATACCACCCTGTCTTGCTAAGAGAAAGTTCATATTTCATATGCATTGAGCATCTAATTTTAAATATGTTTTCCTCTAAATGATACTAATACTCCCATTACACAAAATATTACTCTCTTGTGCAATAGGAAAACGAAATAGTAATCATGATATTATTTTTTAAGTGGGTCATTAATTACAAGGCTATTTGGGTTATAAATTAAAACGGTGATATTTAAATGATAAACATGAACTAATTAGACCTTCAATATAAACCAGAATAAATCACTGAACGTCTTAGTTTTTTCACATGTATAATGGTGTAATACTTGTAACAATGCTTACTTCAGAAGGTGTTATGAGTCAAATTATATATCTCTGTATATCCATATTCATATCTGTATCTATATAGACTAAATATTATGAAACAATAGAAAATATAAGGTAGTCAATACTAGTTTTTTAAAAATGTTTTATTTAAATTCAATATGCCAACATATAGTATAACATCCAGTGTTCATCCCATCAAATGCTCTCCCTAGTGCCCCTAATCCTAGTCTTTCTAAACAAGATAAAAAACAATGATACTGTATTTAGGAATAGGGCATTAATTATGTTCAAAGAAGGTCTAGAGTAATAAGCTTTATGCATCTATAAACATCTCATACGCTATACTAGTCTCAACTTAAGAGCCAAAGTTTTCTTTTGTACCCGTTTCTTTCCGCATCTTCCCTCAATTTCTCAGCATGGCACCTTCAAAATGTAGCCTTCTGATTTTAGCAGATGTTAGCCACTTAACGATGTGATAAATTGGGACACCTGGTGGCTCAGTGGTTGAGCGTCTACCTTCAGCTCAGGGTGTGATCCCAGGGTCTGGGATCGAGTCCCATATTGGGACTGCTTCTCCTTCTGCCTGTGTCTCTGCCTCTCTGTGTGTGTCTCTCATGAATAAATAAGTACTAAAAATCTTTTAAAAAAACAATATGATAAACTAACCCTTTATCTATAGAGCTACTCTTACTTATATGTATGGTTTTCTGGAGACTACAACATATTCGTTTATTCAACTATAAAAATGGAAATAGCAAAACAGAAGACCTTGTTTTTTTAAAACAAGAGAATTTTCCTTTTGGAGGACCTTCCAAAGTGATATCTGCATGCTGATACTTTTCACAATTCTATTCAACCATTTCATTAAAAAAACAATTATTAAACACTTGTGAGATGCTGAGTGCTGTATTTAGAGCTATGTGTGATCTAATTTGCACCTCACAAAAACCATGTAAGGTATTTGTTAGTAACCTTGTTTTATAAAACAGAAAGCTGGGGATCAGAAAAGTTTATGTAGCATTTCCACATTTGCACAAAATGACAGACTCTGCATTTGAATGTCAGTTGGCCTAGCACATTACCTCATGTTCTTTCTTGGAAACAGTTCTTATTTTTTTAAATAGTTAATAAAGACAAAGGTTTTTAAAATTATTTTATTAAAGATTTTATTTATTTATTCATGAGAGACACAGAGAGGGAGAGGCAGAGACATAGGCAGAGGGAGAAGCAGCTCCATGCAGGGAGCCTGTCATGGGACTCTATCCCGGGTCTCCAGGATCACGCCCTGAGCTGAAGGCAGGCAATTAACCGCTGAGCCACCCAGGCATCCCTGTTATTTTATTATTATTATTATTATTTTATGTATCTGTTGCTGCCTAGGTACTGGGTTTTAAAATAGTAGTCCTTATAGAGGATATTTTAGCAATTTGTCTAATACATAATTAAGTTGGACACTTTGATTACAAGCATCCACTAATGTTGGTTTGCATACTGGACCCCATACACGGAGGCAGGAAGAGCCAAGAAAGAAGCAGGCCACTTTAAACTGGTAAGGGGCAGTTTTAATAAACAAGGGAACACATTTACAAGACTTGTCAGCCACAGGATGAGTACAACTCCACATTTGCCCACCAGATCTTTAAAAGTTTGTATGGAGACCTCATGTAGCTGGATTCAGTCCAAGGAATATCAACAGCACATTGTTCTCTCAATACTATGTCCCTGAAAATGGCTCCAACTATGGGAAGAGTGGGCAGAATATACAATCCAAGGATAAGGGAGGGAGCAAGGGACTCTGTAACCAGGTCTGGCTGGTGGGTCAACCAAAGCACATCCTCTCCATGGCCTCCTCCACAATTAACCATGGGTTTTTTTTTTTTTTTTCATTATTGTAAATTTCTTAGTTCTTAAAACCCTAAAGAAAAAATAATCTTGCTCCCAGCCTTCCAAATACAGAATCAAGCAATTCTTACTCTCCTGATCTTTTTAGGCCTTATCGAGTCAATGGATACTTAAGGGTTATACCTGGAAAAAAAATTTTGAGATATTATATGTGTTAGAAATATATAAAACTCTATAGGGGTGCCTGGCTGGCTCAATAGAGCATGTGATTCTTGATCTTGGGGTTGTGAGTTCAAGCCCCATGCTGAGGGTAGAGTTTATTAAAAAAAAAAGCCACACAATTATATATACTATAGCCATATATTTTTATAAAGTGCTTTCTATGTATACACATTAATTTTTTTAAGTGCTTTCTATGTATACATATAACTCTAGGGACACCGGGGTAGCTCAGTTGATTAAGCATCTGACTCTTGTTTTCGGCTCAGGTCATGATATCAATGTTGTGAGATAGAGCCCCGTGGTGGGGTCTGCCCTGGGCATGGAGCCTGCTTAAGATTATCTCTCACCCTCCCCCTTTGCCCTTCCTTCATCTCTTTCTCTCTCCTTCCCTCTCTTTCTCTCTCTCCCCTCTTAAAGAAAAAAAAAAGCCCACTAAATGTCTGCCCCACTTATGTTGAATGAAATATTATGATATAAAAACATATACATATTTATATAAGTATATTGAATTATATTTATATTTTTTTTCATTCAATGTAAGTGAGCAAACATTTAGAGTCAATCCCTTCCAATGATATCGTTTTGACTTCACCATTTTTTTCTAGGGTATGAAGTGAAAAGCAAGGCTAAATCTGTTAATTACCTTATGATTGTAAAAATGGGGCACTCGGGATCCCTGGGTGGCGCAGTGGTTTGGCGCCTGCCTTTGGCCCAGGGCGTGATCCTGGAGACCCGGGATCGAATCCCACATCGGGCTCCCGGTGCATGGAGCCTGCTTCTCCCTCTGCCTATGTATCTGCCTCTCTCTCTATCTCTCTGTGACTATCATAAGTAAATAAAAATTTAAAAAAAATGGGGCACTCAAGGTTAGGTGAAAACTTTTCTTTGTGTGTACATATGTGTATGTTTCCTATAGGTCTTAATCACTGAAAGATAACCTCATTGAAGTTATGTTTTTTTTTTTTTAAGGTTTTCTCTCAGAAACTTCCAAATATTGGTCAATCTTCCTCAACAACTCTGTTACTAAATATAACATCTGTCTTTTCATCATGAAAGTGCCTTGAATATTTAGATAATAGTGAAGGTGGCTATTGACTTGAATCTATAAATTAAGAATAGCTAAAAATGTAAATGCATGCAATACATCGAGCCAGAGTTTTGGGGCACATCTCATTGATCTACACTGACTTGCTAATACATGTCCCAGCAAGGCTCTTGGAAAGAACTCTTGAGAAGACAGGCTGTTAAGGAGACTTTCATACTCACCCTTTTAGAAAAGTCAGAATTGGAATGGATTTGACATTTTTTTCTAAATGATGAATTTTGTGCAGTCAATTTTGGGGTTAATTTAGTCAATCACACAGATAGCATTTGTCTACAAATAATGTGACTATATTTGTCATTGAGCGGACTATGACTAATTACGAGAACATAGTGCAGGAAGCCTGAAGATGTTTCAGGTGACTAATAGGGCACTGGGATAAGTTATTACAAATATTCTCACATACAGCTGACATAATCTAACCAGCCCTTAAATCTATATATGTAATACATTTATATATGAAACTATCAGATTGAATTAAATAATTACCTTTCTTGGAGCAGCCCATCAGCACAGATTAAAACTATAAAATGACTTAGAGAATGAACAGCAGTTCACTCCACTGATCCCAAGTAAGAATTTAAAAAATTAAAATATTAGCTATATATAGCTATTAGCTATGTTTTCTTACATTTTCTTGCTCTATACCAACAAGGAAATCTGTACTATTCACTTGTGTAAAAATGAGTCATGTATTGAGCCAAATTATAATATATGGGGTCATCATAATAAATACATGGACTGGAATTTCCATGTGACTCTGAATGTTCATTCTTTTAACCTGAGAGTGACATGCTCAGTGCTATATTTGATCATGTTATGGATATATGTATAATTATCAAACTGCCTTTTTGGACCCTTAAAAATTGCTACTGAAAATAACCTCCTGTGAGCCTATGGTAGCACTCAATTGTCTTGAATCTGAGATGTCTGCCTCCGAATGTAAAGGAATAAAATTCAGTCTCCCCAAAACTTCCATTTATTTCTTCTGTCAAGAATGAGGCATTGTGGTAGGTGTATAAAGAAATTGGAATCAGTAGGCTTGAAAGGCAAACAATGGAAATTTTGTATAGATGGTAAGGGAGGGTGGGGAACATAGGAACACAAGATTGTTTTTTAGCTGATTTCCTCTTTGAATATGGGCACATATATGTTCATTTCAGGAGCATGTTCATTTTGTGGCTCAGGTTGCGATCCCGGGATCCTGGGATCGATTCCCATTTCAGGCTTCTCACAGGGAGCCTGCTTCTCTCTCTCTGCCTCTCTGATGAATAAATAAGTAAAATCTTTAAAAAGAAATTTAAAATTTTTTTAAAGGGACATACATTGAGAGAGCACACCAACGTTTTGACTCTTCTCATGGTGAAAGCCTTTCTATAGCTATTGTACAGTGACTTTTCTGTTGGAGACTTTTGTACCTTCAGTTAATTGGGGTTTCTTTCCCCCCTGCAGTGAATATAAACTTTCAGAACTGAAGAGCAGAGATTCTCCCGGATGTGACTCCAATCTTGACCTTCTTATGTGCTGTAGGGATTTTCTTTCTGAGTGACTGAGGCCTGATATTGAGGTAACAATGGCTCTGCTGGCCCTGCCAGACCTCTGCAAGGGTATCAGCCTTTTACATTTATTCTGGTCTCACAGATGATTCCCTGTATTGGGTAGAGGACATCAGTGTTTCTTTAAATAGAATTCCTTATCTGTCTTGCTTCCCCACCCTCTCTTCACTGGTGTAAGTGACTGCCGAAATTGTCCCTGCTCTATTTTAAGTCAACTCCATTTGACCCTTTGCTTTACTGGAAGTATTTGCTCAGTCATGAGCAATATGTATTGCACTATTTGCTGTTTGCCTATTTAAAGCTTCCTGGTGATGTAGTCTCTTTACATAGACTCCAAACCCATAATAATTTCCCTGACCAATGTTTTGATTGTCTCAGGGTATTATCACCATAAATATTCTATCAAATACCAACGTATTATTTATGAATAAATGGATGGAATTCCAGTTTGAATTCCCTAGAAATTCTTAATGACTGAATAACTCTCAACATGTTTGCAGGGATGGAGATACTTTTCATACAAACTTTTTTTGGGGCAGAGGGAAATTTTTTGTGTAAGTATAGTTGAATATGGTCCTAGAAGACAAGTATTTTTGAGTGTTTGAAATTATAAAGAATGAGTCTTCAGTGTTAGTAGCTCACTGTAACCTACTTAAAACCAAGTTAACCTGGACCATGCTGGGTTTCAGCAATACGTATTCATCAGACAAGGACAAATGCCTGCCTGTTAGAGTGACTCTCTGAGAAGTTTCAGATCCTCTGAAATGCACCTTTTGTGGCCATTTCTCCCAAGTGACAAAACACCTTTGCCACAAGTAGTTGGACTAGGAATAGGTGATGGGTACATACGTGGCTGTTTGTAGCCTGGTCAGCATACTAGGATGTGGCATGAAGGGACAGTTTTACTCAACAGGGTCACTCTCTGAGGAACAGAAACAAACTTATTAGATCTCTTTCCAAGGAGATTCAGGAGTGAGGAGATATACATGATCCTTAAACAATAGTTATGATAGTTATGAGGAGTTAGAAGGAGGAAGCAGAAAGAAGAGACTAGCAGGAATGGCTTGAATCACCAAAGGTGGAAAGTGATGCTGCAGGGATTGAGCTACCCTGTTGGAGCCATGGGGGTGTTGGGACAGGGTCTGAGAAATGTTTCCAATTCCTGAAAAAAAAAACTCATTTCTACAAATCAATACACCCAATAAAGAGGTCTCTAAACAAAGAGAATTTTAACCCTAAGAGGAATTCTGTAGTTATCTCACAAAGTAATTCTTTTTCATCCTACGATATGATTTTACCAAGAATCCCATAGCACTAGGACTCATATTTATAAAATCCTTTAGTAGTGAGGCTATCTTATCACACATACACACACATGCACAAGCACAAACTGGGAAAGGGTAAACTATTTGGTACTAAGGGCTAAACTTTGATGAATATTCCCCCAGGATAGGACCAATTCCCCATTAAACAGCCAACAGATATGTTATATCAAGAAGGAAAAGACTGACTCTGCCCATAGGTCCTCTACACAGGATTTTAGTAGACCTCAATGTGATTAAGAACAGCTACACTGTGGATGTGGGGAAAATGAGATCTCAGAATGACAAGCTAGATCTCACAGTTTATCAAAGATGCCTGAGATGCACATTACAGAAACTCATCAGATATTCAGGTGTAGGCTCTTCCCTAAATGGGAAATCAGATAGTAAAGCCTCTAATACTTTTTTTATTTGTTTTTGGGGTAAAATGCCCATAACATAAAACTTGCCATCTTAACCATTTTTAAGTTGGCAGTTCGGTAATGTTAATAGCATTCATATTATTGTACAACCATCCCCACCATCTATCTCTACAATTCTTTTCATCTTGTAAGACAGAAACTCTATACCCGTTAAACAATAGGCCCTTATTCCCACTATCCCCAGCATCTTCAAACCACCATTCTACTTTCTGTCACTATGATTATAACATGTCACTTTAAAATAGTACTTCCCCTTCTCTCCCAAGAAGGGGTGGCTCTATATGGCCTCTCCTTGTCACTATTACGAGTTTTCTGATAAAACGGTGGCCAAATCTTTAATGCAACATGTGTTTGCTTGTCCTCTTTGCTGGGTCGTGTCCTTTCGCCCTTATTCTTGTCTTGGGGTTCTACCTCCTGATAAACTATTAGTATATGATCCCTGTTCCAGGTGCTATTTTCTAGGAAATCAGGGCTAAGGCAAGTTCTTAAATAGGAATGGCATCAAGATCACTATAATAAATACATTTGGAATAGGAAAAAAATAGCCCTCTAATTCAAGTGATTTGGGATGTGTGAAGATTTTAATGGAGTAGAGGTAGAGTAATATTGTGGAAGAAGCGAAAAAGAAAAAAAAAAAGTAAGTAATCATTTTCTCTTTCTGCCTTTCTCTGAGACATGATCAAGTGCTAAGGTTCAGAAAGTTACATTTGGGTGCTAGTAAGATTTGCTCAGTTCTTGGTTAAATAGCTGAAAATGGACAGAGAATAAGAAGGGGAAGCTTGCAAAATATTCACTTTATGATCTCATCATTAAGGAAGAGATGTAAAGGGGAGTTTGAGGTTTTATATTTTCCAGTCTAGACTGTAGAAATTAAAAGAAATATTGAGAGCTGAAGCTTTGTGCATTTCACAAGATTTTCCTGAATTTTCTCCCTAAATCAGCTACTCCGTGAGTCTTACCAAGCTCAGCAAATGTTAACTTATTCTTCCTTGTGCTTAAGACAAGACCTTGATATTCTGCTTGACACTTTTACGTGTCTCAGAGCCTATACTCAAGCTATTGATGAATTCTATAAACTTTATCTTATTTTATGGATAATTAAAATGGAAGAGCAATTATATCACTTGGTTCAAAACTTTACAACAGGGGCACCTGGGTGGCTCAGTGGTTGAGCATTTGCCTTTGGCTCCGGTTGTGATCTGGGATCAAGTCCCGTATCAGGCTCCCTGCATGGAACCTGCTTCTCCCTCTGCCTATGTCTCTGCCTCTCTCTGTGTGTCTCTCATGAATAAATAAATAAAATCTTAAAAAAAAAAAAAACTTTACAACGGTTTCATTGTGTCTCTTAGAGTAAAATTCAAAATTGCTTTATTAACTGATGTACTATCTACACACACACACGTGTATAATACATACTATATGTATGTTTATACACACACACACATAATTCCTGGCTCATGTTATGAACTTAAAAAATATTTTGTGAATGAATTGCTATATGTTGAGCCTTTGGTTTTTTTTGAGCCTGTGTTTTAATCTCTAGAGATAAAAAAGAAAAGTTATAAAAAAAGTTTAAATGTGCATTCACGGATAGTTAGACTGATGTTTCTGCTGCTGAAAGACTTAAGAATTTTCCAATTTTAGAAACATTGAATAGCTGACAGTGAAATGACCTGAATGGAGAACAGTCTAAGATAAAAGACAACATGGCTTCACAAATAAAATCTAACTTTTAAGCTGGTGTTAAATCACAATCAGATTGGCCCATTGGTTGAATATTTTCAACACCCCCAATTAGTAAAATCTTCTTAGTGACCAAATTGTCTCTCTGCTTAATGCAGAAAATGATGAAATTTTGTGGGCAAAGTGAATATAAAAATCTTAAGGCATTTATTAATAGCCTCATTAAGAGAAATTGTGAAAGAACACCTCCATCTCTAAGTGATACAGACAAATTTAGTGTCCTACAAGGAAGTAGGACCAAAGAGAAAAAAAAGTGAAAGAAAGAAAGAAAGAAGGAAAGAAAATTAAAAAAAAGTAATGGGATACTGATAAAAGTAGACTACCTTGACATTTAAATAAAAACTAACAATTACCCAATATCTGTGAAGTGTGTTTTCCTTATATTTAAAAATCACCTCTGTTGTGATATGTAGGTTCTTGCATTTAAGCTTTTGGACAGAGTCAGTCTTTTCCTTCTTGATATAGCATATCTGTTGGCTGTTTAATGGGGAATTGGTCCTATTCTGGGGGAACATTCATCTCGGTTTAGCCCTTGGTACCAAATAGTTTACCCTTTCCCAGTTTGTGAGTGTGTGTATGTGTGTGTGTGTGTGTGTGTGTGTGTCTGTGTATGATAAGATAGCCTCACTACTAAAGGATTTTATAAATATGAGCCCTGTTGCTATGGGATTCTTGGTAAAATCATATCATAAGATGAAAAAAATACTTTGTGAGATAACTACAGAATTCCTCTTAGGGTTAAAATGTTCTTTGTTTAGAGACCTCTTTATCGGGTGTATTAATTTGTAGAAATGAGGTTCTTTTTTTCAGGAATTGGAAACCTTTCTGCTTTGTTGAAGATGAGTTGACTATAGAGTTGACGGTTCAATTCTGGATTCTCTATTCTGTTCCATTGATCTATGTATCTGTTTTTGTGCCAGTACCAGTACTTAATGATTACAGCTTTGTAATAGAGCTTGAAGTCTGGCATTGTAATGTTGGTTTTCTTTTTCAACATTCCTCTGGCTTTTTGGGGACATTTTTGGTTCCACACAACTGGTACAGCCACTCTGCAGTTTTTCAAGTACAGATCCTTTACTTCTTTGGTTAGGCTTATTCCTAGGTATCTTATGGTTTTCGGTACAATTGTAAATAGAACTGATTTATTAATTTCCTTTCTTCTGTCTCAGTGTTTAGAAGTGCAACTGATTTCTGTGTATTAATGTTATATCCTGCCACGTTGCTGAATTCCTATATGAATTCCAGCAATTTTAGTATAGAATATTTTGGGTTTTCCAGATAAAGTATCATGTTACCTGCAAAGACCAAGAGTTTGAGTTCTTCTTTGCCAATTTGGATTCCTTTTATTTCCTTTTGTTGTCTGATTGCTGAAGCTAGGACTTCCAGTACTATGTTAAACCACATTAGTGATAGTGAGCATCCCTGTGATATTCCTGATCTTTGAGTAAAAGCTCTCAGTTTTTCCCTATTGAGAATGATATTTGCTATGGGATTTTCATATATGACTTTTATGATATTTAGGTGTGTTCCTCTATCCCTATACCATGGAGAGTTTTAATCAAGAAAGGATGCTGTATTTTGTCAAATGTTTTTCTGCATCAGTTGAGAGGACCATATGATCCTATGATCCTTGTCCTTTCTTTTATTAATGTGATATATCATACTGATTGACTTGTGGATATTGAACCACCTTTGTACCCAGGTATAAATCCCACCTGGTCAGGGTGAATAATCCTTTTAATGTACTGTTGGATCCTTGGCAGTATCTTCAACAAATGGTGCTGGGAAAATTGGACAGCCACATGCAGAAGAATAAAACTGGACCATTTTCTTATACCATGCACAAAGATAAACTCAAAGTAGATGAAAGACCTAAATGTGAGAGAGGAATCCATCAGAATCCTAGAAGGGAACATAGGTAGAACCTCTTCAACCTTGGCCACAGCAACTTCTTAACTAGACACATCACCAAAGGTAAGGGGAACAAAAGCAAAAATGAACTATTGGGACTTCATCAAGATAAAAAGCTTTTGTGCAGCAAAGAAAACAGTCAACAAAACTAAAAGGCAACTTACAAAATGGGAGAAGATATTTGCAAATAAAACATCAGATAAAGGGCTAAGTATCCAAGATCTATAAAGAACTTATCAAATTCAACAGCCCAAAAACAAATAACCCAGTCAAGAAATAGGCAGAAGAGGGGTGGGGGAGGGGAAAAAAAAAGAAATAGGCAGAAGACATGAACAGACATTTCTCCAAAGAAGACATACAAATGGCCATCAGACACATGAAAAAATGTTCAACATCACTTGGCATCAAGGAAATACAAATCAAAGCTACAATGAGATACCCCTTTGCACAGTCATAATGGCTAAAATTAACAAGTCAGGAAACAATAATTTGTTGATGAGGATGTGGAGGGGCACCCTCTTACACTGTTAGTGGGAATGCAAGCTGGTACAGCCACTCTGGAAAATAGTATGCAAGCTCTTCAAAAAGTTAAAAATAGAGCTACTCTCTGATCCAGCAATTGCACCACTAGGTATTTACCCCAAAGATACAAATGTAGTGATCTGAAGGCACACCTATACCCCAATGCTTATAGTAGCAATGTCCACAATAGCCAAACTGTGGAAAGAGCCCAGATGTCCACCAGCAGATGAATGGATAAAGAAAATATATATATCACAATGGAATATTACTCAGCCATAAAAAGGGATGAAATCTTACCATTTACATTGATCTGGAGGGAACTAGAGGGTATTATGCTGCATGAAATAACGCAATCAGAGAAAGACAATTATCATATGGTTTCACTCATATGTGGAATATAAGAAACAGTGCAGAGGATCACAGGGAATGGGAGGGAAAACTGAATGGGAAGTCATCAGAGAGAGAGAGAGAGAGAGAGAGAGACAAACCATGAGAGACTCTTAACTCTAGGAAGCAAACTGAGGGTTGCTGGAGGGGAGGTGGGTAGGGGGATGGAGTAATGGCGGATGGTCATTACAGAGGGCACATGATATAATGAGCACTGGGTGTTATATGCAATTGATGAACAACTAAACTTTACATCTGAAACTAATGATGTACTATATGTTGGCTAATTGAATTTTGAAAATTATGTAAAATGAAAAAGAGAGACAGCTGCTTGCCTGATTTTATAGATCTAATAACTCCAGTTTATGACGAGTAGTTCAAGTTCCATAGTTTTTAGTGTCTTGAGATCTGGTGTTCACTCTCCATTAGGGCTCATTAACATGCAGAGAGACATATTCCAGTGGGTAGTCTTCTTCTACAAAGATCTTACTTTAGTGTCCTAAAGGTCTGTATTACATCTTCCTTAGTTGTAGCAGATTCGAGATGCAACAAATTGCTACTTTATAGGGCATGCACCAGCCTACTCTAGACCACTGGACCCCTAAAGACTTCCGTAAAATTCCCCAAATCATTGTAGGATGTGTCTCTTACCTTCTGGAACATATCTTACTAGGGTTTCTAGGGTAGTTGCCATTTTCTTCTCCTCGAGCATAATAACCATGACTTCATCAATGTAGTAAATCTGATGATTTTCTATGGCATAGCAACATAATAAAACCATCTGCAGTCTGTTATGAAAGAGCAGGATATTCAACTAAATCCTGAGGAAAGACAGTAAAAGGGTATTGTTGATTTTACCACTTAAGAATAAATTCCTCATACCAAATGCCAGAATTTTAACTGAGCTATCCGAGTGAAGATACCACATCTCGTAGCAACTGTAATTAGATCTACCACCTGGATAAGTTTATAATAGTTTATCAATATCCACCACAACCAACCATGTTTTGGTAGAAATCAAACAGGTGAATTAAAGGCAGCTGTAATTAAAGCAACCTTGTCTTTTTCGAGTATTTGATATTGACACTGATCACTATAATTCTTCTCTACATAGAAGCATTTCTTCTAATTTTCTGTGTCAGCTGAAATAAAAGGACAGTTTCAGAAATTTCTATTTTCCCTTCCAACCAAATGGCACTTACCCTACAGGCCAGAGAGTCAATGTGGAGTATTTTCCAGCTGCTATGTTCACAATTAAATATTTGAGGCTCAGGAAAATTATCTTGTAATGGACCCAAACACCCATTGGACCAACTATAAAAACATTTGGTCAAAATTCCATTTATTATTTAGCTTCCATAAATTACTACTCTATTCAGAAGATCATAATGGCCTTTTTAGTTCCCTGGTGTCAGTATCATGTCAGCTCTCAAAAAAAAAAAATAGTTACCCTAGAAATTGTCTGCAAGTCTGATAGGAAAAGGATTGTAGGAATATTTACTGTATATACTTACAGTTCTTAAGGATCCTCCTCAAGAACACTTGGCTTCCCCTTCAATCAATGAGTTATCTCATTAATCCGAGAGACCTGAAACCAGGGTGAGGAGCTATGATTTTCATCAGCTGACAGTTGATGTCAGCTGTTCTGCTAGCCAGATTTCTTTCATTTTATTAGTATACAAATTAAGCACACCCCAGTTAGCTGATAGCCATTGCTCTAGATCTCTATGGACTGCGGCATCCTTTTTGCTAATCTAGTTTTGCTATCCATTTCAGCGGCTGCATTTACTTTGTCTCTGATAGTTGCATGCTGCCAGGTGGCCCAAGCCATTTCAAATGCTATTTGATATCAAGAATCCAAGTTCCATCCAAGTAGCAGAGAGAGCTACTAATGTGCTCCCCAAAATGCATTCTTTACTGCCATAATGAAGACAGTATCTTTTGCACCCTTCCTGGAAACAGGCAGATGGTAGTCTCAGTTGCCTCTCTAATCTAAATCCATTCTAACATTGCCAAATCCCTGTGGCCTCTAACACCTCTTTCAATACTATGCCAAGTATTCTGAAATCTCTACCTTATTTACCCTAGGTCATTATTATATCCAATCATCAAGGATCCCTCAAAGCAAACTATTATTACTAGTTTCCCGTAGATAAACCAGAATGTTGAACCATTAGTGTGAATGTTCCAGGGTCACTGAGTTTTCCTCTAGTCAGCATTAGATTCCATCTCTCTGAATAACACTTATAAAATACATTCCCATACATATTTCCTCAATGCATGACCATACACATATGTCAGATCCTGTAATTTCTTTGGTTGGTATGTTCTTTATTCTCAGAATAGTGCTTCTTCCTATCCTGGGAACAAGAAAGTATAATCAGAGTCATAAATAAAACAAGAATCATCTTTCCTCAGGTGAAAACATTGTGTGATATTCAGATAGAAGGAAACTATTCTCCTTTGACATAGAAGCTGGATGTTTCTACCAGCCAGAATGTTTCGGTGGAATCTGATGGCTCATGATTCTCAGGTTTACAAACTGATTATCCCATCTCATATTTCACAGTTTTATTTTTTTCCCCAAATCAAAGGCTATGCAATCAACTTCATTTTGCAGCCCTGCCATCACTATGCCATCTAAAACTCATTTTTAGTTTAAAATGCTTTGTTTATCAAGGAATAAGAATCTTTTTTAGAGTTGTCTTTGCGACCTCTGCCTTCCAAAACATGCTTTAGTTTGGCTTCCAATGCTGTTAAAATCAGCCAACCTGCCGGAGTCCTGTAGTTATCATTGCTCCCATATTGATCAGGTACTTTAAACACTTGATCTCTCAATGTTCTTTCTTCCATCAGCACCTCAGACCGTTAATAGGTAAAATTGTTAATAATTATAGATATTCACTTTTCACCAGCAGTGGACCTTACCTTCAGTCAGGTGTGCAATCCAACTGTAAATTTCTATCCCAAAGGTCCATTTTCCAGATAAGTATCAAATGCATTGCCTGGGTCTCTAGAAAACAGGGCCTGAAACGAAGCTCTCGTGTGAATGTTTTACGAGGGAAGCACAATCCCAGGAAAGGAGAATATGCCTGGTGAGTAGAGGATGAAAAGAATGGGGCAGGAAAGAAAGGAAAGCAAACACAAGCAAGTGTGTTGGCACAGTTTCACAAGGAAATGAAACTGGTAACTCAGTCCCTGAATTTATCTGCCAGCTGCCTTCCTAATACTGTCTTTGGTCAAATCTTAGTTATAGGCCATTACCTCTCCTGAACTCATATATTTCCATGTTGTCTTATTCTGCTTCTCCAGATGGCTCCTGAGAAAGCCAGAGCATTTTGAAGCTTGATCAACTGGACCAGAGTACTGCTTTGTCTCTCACCGTGGAGAGTGCCTTGAGCCTTTGCTAAAACCTGGCCCTTGTCACTAGAAGGCAAGTAGAGGTATTAGAAGCTGTGGTAAGATCAGAGGTGGCCAGGTTTTGTAAGGATGGGAATAGCCTGTGTAGTCAGTGGGCCACTCAGGTTTGAGAAGCAGAGGAAGTGGCCAAGGCCAGAAAAATTGACAGGGCCAAGTGAATCTAGGGAACTACATAAATAAAGTTTAGTGAAGAGTCAACATCTTGTAAATCTCTACTCAAGAAAGGTGGTCAGCAGGGATCCCTGGGTGGCGCAGCGGTTTGGCGCCTGCCTTTGGCCCAGGGCGCGATCCTGGAGATCCGGGATCGAATCCCACGTCGGGCTCCCGGTGCATGGAGCCTGCTTCTCCCTCTGCCTGTGTCTCTGCCTCTCTCTCTCTCTCACTGTGTTCCTATCATAAATAAATAAAAAATAAAAAAATAAAAAAAAAATAAAAAAAATAAAAAAAAAAAGAAAGGTGGTCAGCATCTTTGTGACTAGAACATTGAGGTCTTCACAGAAGCATGATGACTTGGAATAACTTAAATAAGAACAAGAAGATCTACGAGTTAGCATTTCATGAAGAAAGTCTAACTCACCAATGACCAGAAGTAGCAACATAACAAGCAATAATATTGAATAAATGAAAAGACGTTACAGAAATCTGCCCTCAGGGAAATTTGGTGCATTACTAACAATTATTTAACACATCCATTATGTATTTAAAAAGCAAAAAAAGTAAAAGATGAAATGATAGTTTTCTGGAGGCAAACTGGAAACATGAGGTGTTTATTGACAAATTTCAAGGTTATTCTTTATTTTCTGAAAAGAGGCATTCTTTTCTTTTGAGGTTCTGGGCCCTCATAAGAAAGTAATTGCTTTTGTTGAATCACTCATTTTCTGGGATTAAGTATCCGTCTTTCACCTCAAAAATATTTTTTTACTTTGATTTTGCCATTGATAGCAATAACTTAATGCTCAGACTCTTCCTTGAAATAAATTTGACAAGGAATATCAGGTTTTTTTATCCGAAAATAACAGTAACAACTGAGTTAATCTGTCAATCACCTTGTATGGAGTACATAAAAATAGTATATTAAATACAAGATTGATTCAGTAGGCATTTAATTTTTTTAATAACTTAATATTTCCTTTAAAAAATTTTTATTGGAGTTCAATTTGCCAACATTTAGCAAAACACCCAGTGCTCATCCCGCCAAGTGCCCCCCTCAGTGCCCATCACCCAGTCACCCCAACTCCCCGCCCACCTCCCTTTCCACTACCCCTTGTTCATTTCCCAGAGTTAGGTGTCTCTCATGTTTTGTCACCCTCACTGATATTTTCACTCATTTTCTCCCTTTCCCTTTATTCCCTTTCACTAATTTTTATATTCCCCAAATGAATGAGACCATATGTTTGTCCTTTTTCGATTGACTTATTTCACTCAGCATAACAACCCTCCAGGTCCATCCACGTTGAAGCAAATGGTGGGTATTTGTCGTTTCTAATGGCTGAGGAATATTCCATTGTATACATAAACCACATCTTCTTTATCCATTCATCTTTCGATAGACACCGAGGCTCCTTCCACAGTTTGGCTATTGTGGACATTGCTGCTATAAACATCGGGGTGCAGGTGTCCCGGCGTTTCACTGCATCTGTATCTTTGGGGTAAATCCCCAGCAGTGCAATTGCTGGGTCATAGGGCAGCTCCATTTTTAACTCTTTGAGGAACCTCCACACAGTTTTCCAGAGTGGCTGCACCAGTTCACATTCCCACCAACAGTGGAAGAGGGTTCCCCTTTCTCCACATCCTCTCCAACATTTGTGGTTTCCTGCCTTGTTAATTTTCCCCATTCTCACTGGTGTGAGGTGGTATCTCATTGTGGTTTTGATTTGTATTTCCCTGATGGCAAGTGATGCAGAGCATTTTCTCATGTGCATGTTGGCCGTGTCTAGGTCTTCCTCTATGAAATTTCTGTTCATGTCTTTTGCCCATTTCATGATTGGATTGTCTGTTTGGTGTTGAGTTGAATAAGTTCTTTATAGATCTTGGATACCAGCCCTTTATCTGATAGGTCACTTGCAAATATCTGCTCCCATTCTGTAGGTTGTCTTTTAGTTTTGTTGACGGTTTCTTTTGCTGTGCAGAAACTTTTTATCTTGATGAAGTCCCAATAATTCATTTTTGCTTTTGTTTCTTGCCTTCATGGATTTATCTTGCAAGAAGTTGCTGTGGCCAAGTTCAAAAAGGGTGTTGCCTGTGTTCTCCTCTAGGATTTTGATGGATTCTTGTCTCACATTTAGATCTTTCATCCATTTTGAGTGTATCTTTGTGTATGGTGCAAGAGAATGGTCTAGTTTCATTCTTCTGCATGTGGATGTTCAGCAGGCATTTCAATGATTATTATATGCTCATTGAAGTTGCACAAAGAATTTCCCGGTATGCTGTTGAGTATGGCAAGGGAGGTGAACAGGGTAGATTTGGTAATAAAATAAAAGAAGGAGAAAAAGAGGCAGATTATGTGTCAGCTTCAGGAAGTAAATAAAATTAAACAAAGACATACATTCATACATATATATTATTGTTGTAGTCATGGAGTCAAACAAGAAGTCCACTTAGCTTTTTCCTTTTCTAAATATATGCCTAGTTTTATTAAAATAATGCATCCTGGGATCCCTGGGTGGTGCAGCGGTTTGGCGCCTGCCTTTGGCCCAGGGCGCGATCCTGGAGACCCGGGATCAAATCCCACATCAGGCTCCCGGTGCATGGAGCCTGCTTCTCCCTCCGCCTATGTCTCTGTCTCTGTCTCTGTCTCTGTCTCTGTCTCTGTCTCTCTCTCTGTGACTATCATAAATAAATAAAAATTTAAAAAAATAAATAAATAAAATAAAATAATGCATCCTTATGATGAAAAGTAAAAAACAGCACAAATGAGCTTAATGTGCAAAGGAATAGACCTCTGCTCACTACTCCCAGCTCCAATCCCACTCCTAGAGTCAACTATTTGATTTCTTCTGATGAATGTCCTTCCATCTCTAATATGCTTCTAGGATACATAATTGATTCATTAATTTTGACATATCTATTGAGTTGTTGCTGTGATTGATGTTTTAGTGCATGTGCACTAAAACCACCTCCTGTACACCTACTTCCTAAGTTTGATAGTTATGAGTAATTTTAGTTTATATCTTAATTATTTATGTAATTCAAGACACAAACCTGTTTCATGTTCCACTTACGTTCAATAGTTTTTCTTGACTGTCATTTGATAAGATTGCTAGTTTTTCCACCTCAACTGTCCAGCCTACCTACATATCCTAACTTCTGTTATCTATACCTTTATTTTTATATTTTTATACGTTCCCAGAGCTCCTGGCAATCATTTTTTATAGAATGTGGGACCCAAACAAGGAAAAAATATGTTTACTGTAAGTTTTCTTTTTTTTTTTTTTTCCATTTTCTGTTTTATTTCTCAAGGCCTGGTAGCCTTCGAATCTAGAATTTATTAACATAACACAGTCTGGATGCAGTTAACAGTGCTTGAAAAGCAAGCATAGGAATGGCTTCTAGCAATATGCTTTAGAAATGCCAACCAGTTTTTGGCTGCCAGAGACCCCTGAGGTATATATAACTCCTCTTTGTTTAACTACCACACATAGCTGATTAGCATATAAATACCTAGCCATCCTCAATTACTTTGGCCTGCTAATTCTCCCCAACTAAAACCCTCTTTTAGGAAGGCTTGAAGCGAGAGATCAAGTACTTGGCCTACTCTTGTTGCAGTGACTGGCATTGCTAGTGGGATTCTTCAGGTTGTGAAAAAGACCTGGCTTTTTGATACCATATGGCTATTTGCAAAAAGCCCACTCCATCCTTGCCTACAGCTTATGCAATACTCTGTCTGAAGTGGTAAGAAATTAAAATTCTTTTTTTTTTTTTTTTTTTTTTTTTAGAAATTGAAGTTCTTAATATCCCTCTTTGGAGATCAACCTTTTCTCCTTCCCACTAAAGTTTGCAAAGAAAGAAAGATGGCATTAAAGCTTGATTTTATTCTTACTGTATTCAGCAGGTGTGAGTATGATAAGATTGTGTAAAAAATTCATATTCTAACCTCTGCCTCTACTATTAGAAAATTAATCTTTATTTAGATGTCTGGTAGTAGTATTTACATTCTATTCTGCAGCATCAATGAAATCATCTGAGGGTTATCTAAACATTGATTGTAAAAGTTGAAAGATCAAAAACAATATTTCCATTACCATGACTATGTAAATACTGTTTATTTGGAAACCAACTAAAGGTCTATGATTACCACTCTCTCCGTGGGCTCAATATTATCACCTCATTGCCACTCAAACAAAAAAAAATTTTTTTAAAGATTTTATTTATTTATTCATGAGAGATACAGAGAGAGAGAGAGGCAGAGACACAGGCAGAGGGAGAAGCAGGCTCCACGCACTGAGCCGGACGTGGGACCCGATCCCAGGTCTCCAGGATCTCACCCCAGGCTGCAGGCAGCACTAAACTGCTGCGCCACCAGGGCTGCCCTCAAACAAAAATATTAAGTGGGATCTCCTTCATTTTACTCGAACACTTGCTTAAAATCATGTCATGCTTGAATATGCTTTATATTGGGACAATTATTTCCTTGTACATTTTATTTAGAATTTCTTGAAATAACTCATGGCTCTTCTGTTCCTTTGGGTGAGAAGAAAGACAGCCACCTATAATATCTTTCAGCCTACTGCCTAGTCTTCTTTTTGAAGATATATTTTTAGCAACCACTAATGTCCTTTTCTAGTGTGTATAATTGATATTTCCTTTTATTCAGATCCTGGATTACTCTTACCATCTCATATATGCCTTGTCTTCCTACATTTTCATTTCTCATTATTTTGCTGAGTTTATCCTTAAGTAAAAGCCTCAAAAATGTTCACTAGAAGTAAAAAGTAATTATACAATTAGAAATCATTTTATTGTCCACCCTCTACATCCTATTGATGAGATGATTTACTAAATCTAAAACTATTGACGAAAATTAATTTTCCCTCAGAATGTGTAAAGGTCATGCATACTCCATCTTCTAGCGTTGATCTTGGTGATGAAAAGTTTGATGCCAGTCTGGTTTTTTTCCCCCTTGGTTGGCAACCTACTATTTTGTTTGTTTGGTTTTTTTCTTCTTTGGAAGCTTCTAGGATCATTTCTTTTCCCCAGATCTTTATAAAATGCTCTCATTATCTCTTAGGAAATTCAGAGAGATTTTCTTTCTTATTTCAACCTTCTTGGCGTTCATTGAGTCCTTTCACTTAAATCACTTTTTAATTCTGGAGATTCTCTTGTTTTCTTTATTTGATAATTTCCTCTTTGCAGTTGCTATGATTTCTATTTGTGAAACTCTGATTTAAAAGACTCTGGATGTCCTGAATTGACTCTTTATGTCTCTTACTTTTATTCTTTCATTTCCCTTGTGTATGCTGCAGGGATATTTCTAAAATTTTAGCCTCTGTGTCATTAGCTTTGAGTACTCTTTGTGGATTGAAATTTAGTAACCATAATTTTGAAGTCTTTGTTATTTTTAGTTTATAATTTTATATACTGTCTCTTCTCTTCTAATGGAGGCTCTATGTCCTCAAATAGCTCTGAGAATACTAGTTAATGGAAATTCTGTTTGGTTTTTGGTTCTTTATTTTTTTTAGAGAGAGAGAGAAAGAGCAAGTGGTGGGGTGAGGGTGTGGGCAGAGGGAGAGAGAAAATCTCAAGCAAACTCCACACCCAGCATGGAGCCAGACAGGCTGCTCCATATCATGACCCTGAAATCATGACCTGAGCTGAAATCAAAAGTTGGACACTCAGTGGATTGAGCCACCCAGGCACTCCACAATTGTGTTTAAGTTTATTTTTGTTATCTGATATATTTGCTCCCTTTGAGTTTAGTTTTTTAGTTTCTTTAATCTCTCCTTTCATTCTGCAGGTTATTGTAAAGCATTTAATGTTCTTTGGTTATCTGTTCAATTTAAGAATGACTATATAGAAAGGCTGACTTGGAGTTCTGTGTACTTTACTATGAGCAGACAGAGAGCCAGGTTTGTATGCCCTAGTTCACAGCCAGTGCTGAAATGAAGATGCTTTACTATTGAAAACTAAAATTAAAATTCCACATATATATGGAGTAGAAGTCCCCAGATATTTCATCACATCCTTCAAAGAACTGCCTATTCCCCACCTCCTACACCTCCCAGGAGTAAATACAATCCTGACTGCTTCCCTTTCTAAGGAGAGAGACAGTTCTTACATGTTAAGGTTGAAGGAAGAGATGGGGTAAATTCTCTCTATGCCAACCTTCAGTTGATGCCTCTTTTTTCTCTCCCACCTTTCACTCTAGGTTTCTGTCACACATGCTACCCTGAGCCAGGGCTCTCAGGGGTCCTGAGTAGAGGGGAGATTAAGTCTCTTATCAGCTCTCTACATGCATAATCTAGGCTGTTTCATCATTCCACAAGTTTTTATTCAATTTCCATTTTTGAAATATTTGTTAAAATCTCTCCTGTACGGAAATTCATTGTTCTGTCATCATTATTACTGCCTTCATTGTTTGGGACAATACTTTCTTTATAGATTTGCTATTGTTTTGGTTCTCAAGAGGAAGAAAGATCAACATATATTCCATTAGCCATCTTAAACCTGAAATCCAACTACTCTAATAAAACAACACAATCAAATTAGTTGTGAAAATTTTATTAGTGACTATCTAAATTGATCTGGCAATGAGTCAATAACTGTTTAATAAACACTGAAGAGACAAAACACAAATTATGAAAAAGGATAGGCAAAAAGACATATTTTTCCTATTCATAAAGAAAATTTTAGTCAATATCTAGTCAACATAACCTCTCTGAATTTCCTAATGGAAAAAATTGTCTTAACAGAAGGAATTGTTTCAGGTGGGGCTTCTTCTTGCCTGCTGTGGGCTCAATATCTAGCACTTTCCATCTAATCATAAATTGTATCAGTTTTTCATGCCCATTGTAGATAAGAATTAATTTTATTACCTTGATTTGTTATTAAAACTCTGAGACTCTTTGTTAATGTCAAAATATGACCCTTTACACTTTAGTGAATGTCACTAATTTAAAGGGAAATTGATATATAGTTTTACAGAACAGTAAAAAGATATTATGTTATCCTGTGGGTTGGCTTGCATGTACAATTTCAATCACACTGGTTTCTAAGAGGCCAATCATCTATAATTTACCTGAGATTGTAGTGTTGGAGCCTTTTGCAGACACCATTTCTCTTACTTTTGAGAGTGCTTGTCTAGTTGATAAAAAGAATAAAAAGGAAAAGAAAAGAAAAAGACATCACCTGTCTTATTTCTTAAATTCAAATGAGCTGATAATGCTGTTTGGTTTTTCCCCCATCTGGTGATGGGAGTCAGTCAAGAGTCTGAAAAGAAAATGCATCTCAGAGAAGGTAGATTCCATTGTTTTAGAGCCCTGGACATCAGCTGTTGTTCCCAAGCAGCCAACCAATGCAATCATAAGCAAATCTCCTTAGGACTGCCAATTCAGTACTAGCTTGTGTTTGATGGCAATATAGTATGTTTAGAGACAACTGTGTCCTTGAAATTGGTCTGTAGTTTGGGTAGCCATAAGGCTGGTAGATACACTTCATTTTCTCCTTTTTCTTTTCTTTCTTGTTTTGTTTTTTCTCTCTCTTTTTAATGACAGGACAGTCATCTTGTAATAAAACCAAGTGTGGCTTGTGCTTAATGCCATTCTTGAAGATGTGATGGAGGGTTTGATCAAGAACTCTTTATTCCCTTAATATCCTTCCTGACTTACCTGCCTTCCAGTCTCAGTCCATGTCCTCTTGGCTAAATGGTCTGTGGCTCTCTTCCTACACCAGAGAAGAGAGGATGAGGAAAAAGAAGAGAAGGACATGAAATTGATTATGAGATCTTTGAGGCCAAAGAGTTGAGTCTATTATTTGGGGTCCTCAAAAAAGAGAGAGAGAGAAATTCTACAGAATTTCAGATCTTTTTTTTCCCCTTCCCCCTTTCTGCATTATACTAAACAGAAGACAATTTTAGTATTTAATAAATCATTACCCTCAAAACCTGTATGAAAATGAGATCGGAAAAAAGAAACGGTTTTAAAATTCAATTAAAAAAAAAAACCCCAACAAGCTTCAGAGATAAGAAAATGTGGAGAATGAGAATTTAGGGGATTATCCTTAATTACCAGAAGTCTATACCACTTTATTTCTACTGTCATCATTTTGAAATGACTTTACCTCCCCCACTCAGATCAGAAGTGCTATGGAGCTATATTTATAGGTATAAAGATATGCGTGTATCTTTATAGATATAAAGATAGCAAAATATAAAATTTTGCTTTTATATACTTTGCTCATAAAATTTATATTGTAATGTACTATTAATCAGTATATGTATAAAATGCATATATAGTGCATGCATATATAATGTTTTTCTCTATAACTAATAAGATATTAGAAAATGTTAATTGAAATTGGTAGGCATATATAAAGACTGTGATCATTGAAGGAAAGAAAAAACTATTAGTCATACTAAATAAGATCTACCATGACAAGGGACCCAGAAGAGTAAAGATAGGTGACAAGGCCCCTTAGAGAGTGAGAGAAATAAAACCCTTACATTCGGTGTAGAATTTGTCAGCTGGGTCCTATCCTTTAGTACCTGAGATTATAATTTCTATTATAGCTATCAATGGAGCCATTTTATGGTTCATTTTCACTTCTGAATTCTAAAAGGAGTACCCTTGCCAACTCATCTACCTAGAAGCTCATTAAAATTTTTGATTTAAAGTTCACTGATGGGAGTGAGTGGGAAAGAACTCACTTTTCACCAATCATCAAACACAAGAAACCAAATAAATGCCATGTGAAAGATCATTTGCTCTTACCCTTCTCCTTCCTATGTCTTTTTCTATTACATATATATCCAGAGAGTAGAGAAGAAACAATAAAACGCATATCCAGGAGTCACTGTTTTTCACCTCTGTCCTCAGTTGATCTGTAAAAAATTGTAGGGAAAATGTTTTTAGGTATAGAAAAGTATCTAGGAAACCCTAATTAGGATTCTAAAATTCAAATCCATACTGGAGAGCAGAGACACACTTGTAGAATCTTCAAATCAAAATTAAAAAAAAATTCAAGGGACACCTGGGTGGCTCAGTGGTTGAGTTTCTGCCTTTGGCTCAGGGCATGATCCTGGGGTCCAGGATCGAGTCCCACGTCAGGCTCCTTGTGGGGAGCCTTCTTCTCCCTCTGCCTGTGTCTCTGCCTCTTTCTGTGTGTCTCTCATGAATAAATAAAAATAAAATCTTAAAAATATAATTAAAAAATAAAATTCAAAATCTCATCTGACATATTTCCCACGAAAGGTCTGAAGTAAGAACTAGCACACATTTCATAGACACTTATGATTGCTTGCTGTTTTTAACAAGTAAAGGCACTACTCACATCTCAGTGTCATTTCAGTGGCAAGTAATTTCACAAATCCCTAGACAAACATAAGATATTTTCATTTCAGACTTATGAGGTCTGCTTTTGCATGTATTGACATTCTGTGGTTTAATATCTGATATTTTTCCATTATTTTTATTATTCTCCCAGAGAGCAGAGTCCTAGGGAAAATAACTCTTCTTTTTGACCATTTTACTTCATGTCTATAGCTCTTCAACTCGTGCCTTTTCTTTAACCTTCTGGGGAATCCTTGTTTTTAGGTCAGTGACT
Source organism: Vulpes lagopus (assembly GCF_018345385.1). Lineage (NCBI taxonomy): Eukaryota > Metazoa > Chordata > Mammalia > Carnivora > Canidae > Vulpes > Vulpes lagopus. Next base: position 35,409,122 of record NC_054828.1, read on the forward strand.
CTCATCTCTTGCTTGTGGCTAAAAACATTAGAGTAGTTCAGTGTTTTTGTACCTGTGAACTGAATCATTTTTCATGCTTAACGCAAGTTTCTGGCTACATCTTAGTTCTATGAAGGCTCAGATGCACTGGAAAAATCTCTTCTGGACAGAGCGTTTTCCAAGATTCTCATTAGAAAATTCTAATCCACTTTTCTTTATAAGTTTCGGTCATGATGTTTATTTCTTTTCATGCATGGATACAATAAAGTTTCTCCCATCTTTCTTTTGCTTGAAGTGAGACTAATCACCAGGTCAAAGATAAGCAGGAGAAAAAAGTAACAATTCAGCCAAAGTATAAGTTAGAAACTGGAATGATGTAATAACAATGAACGTGTTCTGGATGCCTAATAGCTGTTCTCTTCTCCTTCCTTACCAGTAGCACTCTAATTTTGGAATGTGGCCATCCATCCCTTTTAAATTTTAAAAATCTCTTTCCTGATCTCTCATATAGCTAGGAACTCCCATGTGACCCACTTCTGGCTAATTAGATGCCAACAGAAGTCTTCTGGATCAAGTTTCCAGAAAAGGTTTTCCCAACAGAGAGACTTGCCCCACTCTTTGCCACTTTGCAATTCTCTTTGTTCCTGCCAGGAACACAGAGGCCCACCTAGAGATTCAGCAGCCATATTGTGATCATGAAGATAAAATCCTCAAACTAAGGATGCCAGAGCAGAAAATATAAGAAGCAGCTATGCCAGCCCTGGAATGCTTACCTCTGGGTTTGTTGTAGGAAGAAACTAGAGTCCTTATTCATTTCAGCTACTATAAGTAGAGTTTTCTGTTACTTACAACATTCTCCTTACTAGTGTGGGAAGTAGAATAAATACCAGCACTTCACCTGACATAACAGGAATCCTGCCCGGGTTCGCCACAGTTGCTGTTGCATAAGGCAACCAAGCTTTCCTTGAGGCCTATAACTCCCTGAGTTGAAGCAACATTCCTGAACCTGTCAAAGTAATCTCTTTCCCTCCAACGTGCTCAGTCTAACTAGTGTGGTCTAGAGTTAAAACATATTCTCATCCTTACTTCTAGGGTTGACAACTCATCTCTTAGCTCTTCATGCCTCTCTGCAGAGCCCTATTGTGTGGTAGTCTGAGTAGCCTTCTGGATAAAGCAAAGGAGCTTCTGAAAGAATGTCAAAACTCACAAGAAGAGTTTTTTTTTTTTATTTAAAAAACAAATAACAGATGCTTTAAATATAATTTCTTCTTTTCAATTAATAGCAAATTACACTCGCCATTTCTCTAAGACCTGACATTATTCCTTAGCTTGGCAGCTTCTTTAAATAATAAAAGCTGTTTACTTATTTTTCTTTGAAAAGAAGTTTCCTCTCACCAAATCCCCTTCCAACTCAAGAAGTGCAAGGGCACTCACACATTATCTCTCTAAGCACATTAATCTACTAAACTTCCAAACTGTCCTTCCCACTGCTTGTGTTTACTGATACAACATAACCAAGAATTTCTATCAACCTGTTGGTCTGATGCAAAAGTAAATCACCCACTCTTTGAAATTCCTGTGAAAATGTCAACAATATCCCCATGCTAGCTATAATAGTCCTTTCACTTTATTTCATTCCCATACGATATTTTCATTAAAAGGAAATGAGCCTCAGTGATCTCCAGACAAGTCTCTCCACATTTAAAACCAGAAGTCACTTTGAGAAGTCGAATGAGCCCCTGAATTCTCTTAAAACAATTGTTTCATTAAACATTGAAGTTGGGGGTAATTTATAGCTTGTTTGTGTATACATTTTTAAAACTAAAGCTTACAAATTATCAAATGGCATAATATCATATGAGGTAGAGCTTGTGAAGTCTATCTTGAATTCCTTAGCTTTTCTTCACAGTGAAGGTGAGCTATTAAAATTAAACTAAGACATCGTATGAAAATAAGCCATTTTCAAGAACTCTAATACATTACAGAAGTAGCTATTTACAATTAACATGCTATTTACAAAACTTTTCTTATGCAGTCATTAAAACACGTGCTCTGGGGACCTGGTCAGGCAAGGATTTGTTTCATATCATCTGCATCATCAAAATTAACGCATGCTACCGTACATCACTTTCGAATTGCTATTTTTATGAATAGCCTACCTACCCTCTTCTTTCGCTCAACCCAGTTGATAAGATTCTACTTAGTTTTATTATTACTTATAGTTTGAGATCATCAAATGAAACATTAGGTGGAAGCATTTTGGTGGAGTTTTGCTTTATTCATTAACTTTCCTATTATCCCTTTGCATGTGACTATCAGTTCTTCCCTTTTATGGATCTTTTCATCCATCCTTGCTCATGCCCGGTTCCTGTGACCTCTTGCTATGGCACAGCAACTTTAATTCTCTGGGCTCCATCATCTGCTTAGAACTGTGTTTCCAACACTCCTTCAACCTGCCATAAATTTGATCCACATCTCGGGTTCTAAAAAATATATTTCAGACTCCTTGGGTAAGAAAAGTTGGCCTTTCCCATTTGATTCCAGTCGACATTTTCATACAGATTTCCCACCTGGGATTTTGTGATTCTCCTTCTATGTCTTTATTTACAAATCCCTCTTTCCTCTCAGCTCTCAAAATTCTTGTTCTATCCAGGAGAGGATATCCAAGTCACCTCCACATCTTTCTCCTGGACTCTCTTTCCCTGTGAAATGTTCTCTGTTCTCTTTTGTTCAGAATGAGAGCACTCACATTTGAACATCTGAAACACTCCTTCAGAAATTTAGGGATAGGAGTAGAGGTTTTATGGGATGGGTTCAAGTCCTATCTTTGTTACTTGATGTAACCTTGGAAGGTGAATTTCCTCTTCTCTAAAATGGGAATAATAATAAGCAGTAATAGTCGTGCATATAAAGTTCTTAGAACAGTATGTGACAAATGTAAACAATCAGGGTTAGCCATTGTTGTTTATAGTTATGATTTTTTACTTCTCTATTCTTGTCAGTCCTATTTATCCATGGATGTCTTACCTCTCCAATTAGATGGTTCTAGCTAAAGTCAAGGCCTCTGCTAAATTTCTTTGAGTGCTCAGTAGCACCTGGAGGCACTTTGCTCACACACTAGTGTTTGATGGTGGACTGAAACTGTATGTACAGGGCCAAGAGTCATCAGCAAAAAAATGCCATATCAAAGCTGGCAAAAAAATGTTTTCATAAGTTTCTGATGAAGCATAATCTTTTGGTTCTCACCTCTGCAAAATGAAAAGCATATAGCCAAGGCAAGAAACTGTTATTTTTCAACCAAATGCTCCAAGCTATAGTTGAGTAGTTTAAAATAGCTGAAGAAATAGGGGAGTTTATTTAGAACTTATTTCATTTTATTATCTCTTCTTGTCTATCACAAAATATGTTTACCAAAAGCTGTTTAATATGCAGGTTTTATGTAATAAGACCCGTACTACATTGCTGGATATATAACATAGGCAAATAACAATACTCTAAAGTAGGATATAAAAAATAATTCTTATAAATCAGAGCACTTAAAATTATAATTTCATTGTGCATGTAATAAATATCATTTTGGGTCTACAGGTCAAAATAAATAGTAATATCCAATGGTAGATAAATTAGGAAGAAATCAGAAACTCTTTGGACAAGAAAGTGTTGCTATGGAAACCTTAATGTTCACAGGCCTGCTTCTGAAGGCTCTACTGCCTTGCCAGACTTTTACATTTAACTTTCTTTCAAGCTTTTTATTTAAGAAAAATTAAAAAAAAATATTTTTACTGCTGGGACCTAAAATGTGACAATGACAATCTATCCTCTAGTCTTCTAGCATCCATGTAAATGCCTTGTCCTATGTGCTGCTTCCTAGCATGAAAAAAATTTAATTGAGATTGAATAGAAAAGAAAAAAAAAAAAACAACAGTGTGTTCAGGCTTGATTTGAATTTTCTTCCACAGTGAGGCTGTGGGAAGGAGCTGGAGCAGGAACTTGCTTCACTGAAGCAATTTTTGTGCCAGGTCACAAGCTGACAAAGATGGCTTTTTAAGCACAAGTTGAAAGCCATCTATAAATGTTTCTTTGGCCGAGAGCCATCTGAACCCCAAAGTCAGTATTGTCTGAGACAGGGAAAGCGGTGTAGTCGTGGAATTCACAAATAAATCTGAACTGTCAGAACTCAGCCTAGAAACTTTTGGCTTCTAACTTGGCAAATTTTATTTATTTTATTCCCCAGGCAACTTAAATGTAACACAGCCACCTACGTGTCTGGTAAGCTGAGACTTAATGAGGCTTAATCGACTTCCGTACCGTGAGTCTTATCTGCATTCTTCAGTTTGTGCCTTTGCTCTTCTTACTCTGCCCACACACTCAGTGGCAATTTTCTGCTAGGAATGATTTTTCCTAACTTTAAGTCACCACGGTTGAGCTTCAAGATAGACATTTAGGCCATACTCAGAGGAGATAGCCACTCTTTGAACAAGGTTCCTTGATGATCAACCTCTCAGATTATAGATGAGACTCAGACCTGTTTATATCTGGTGCTGGCAAAGTTTTCCAGAATTATTCTGAAAGTCGCCACCAAGCTCTTTGCTTACCCTCCCCAAAGGCTGGGAACTAGAACCCTAACAGAGTTAAATGGACACAAATAAATGACAGGGGCTTTCAAGTGAAACAATTTTTTTTCTTTAGGATGAATGGTTTCCTACTTATAATGATTTGCATGGACTGTGTACTTTCTGCTCGTTATGACCTTGATATTATCTATAGGAACATTACATGAGGGAGTATACAGCTCCCATGTCATTTTTGAAAAATGGATCCTAAATTTAAATGTAGCAAAGAACAACAGCTTGATGTCTCTCTATATCACCAAGAGGAAACAAAATGAAAATAACATAAAAGCCTACAGCATTTTATTGGATTCATAGCCATAACTGACTCTAAAGGCTTACTCCAAATCTTCTAAAATATGTTTCTTAAAATCTCCCCTGAGAAAATTCTGACTTTTTTTGTACTAATGAACAGCTCATGTAGTTCCATAAAACAAGATAAGAGTTAAACAATAAATTATATTGACTAAACTGTAGTGATTGATTACCATAGTGCCTAGTTTGGGGATTATCATTTACTTTAAAGAGCTATACTTGAATATTTTGCTGCATGTATTGATCACATTCATTCCTTAAAAAAAAATGGCATCATTTCTCTGGCCAACGATGGTATGTTAATTTGTGTTTCTATAAAAATTAGATGCATTTTTTAGACCTGCAATGTTTTTCCTAAAAAATGAACTGGCTCAAAATGTGAAGTCACATATTGTTTAGAAGAGGCAGTTCACAAGACTATTCTAGTAGAATCATCTCAAGAAAATACTAAATTAACACAATCAGTCATCTGAGCAATTTAGTTCTTATAAGTTCCTAAGTCTTTGGTCGACATCTGCCATAGGTAAAGAGTGGTGCATAATGTTGGAATGTTAGTTGGAATAAATGATGGAAACCGTTTAAAGAGAGAGACACTGCTAGCCCACATTTTATATTGAATAAAAGTTATCTCTTTATTACTAAATTTGTACTCTTAATGTTTTTGTTTTTGTTGTTGGCTGGTTTATCCTGTTTTCTTCTTTCTAGATCACCTCAAGATATCCTCATGGTTTCTGGTTCTGTTTTCTCAGTTTATACTCTGTTCTTATTTAAAGGGTAGGTGTTAATTACCGTGTTACACCTGTCTGCCACTTAATTCCTATAAGAAATATTTCATCTGGATCTTTCTTTCACATGAATTTACCCACTGTCATTCCTTAAGATCATTTAACCACCTGGTTTCTTAAAGGAATATTCTGAAAATACAGACAAAACAGGGACAAAAATCACACTTAAACAGCATTTCACTTACAAACTAGTAGTAGTAGTAGCTATTTATCTTAAAATATATAATAAGAAAAGCAACACTCCTAGTATTTGGGACTAGTTTTGACCCAGTGTCAATTATGTCACTCAATCCCCTGAAGCAAGCCCACTGTATCAGATCAGACATAACACAGAATGTAGGATATATCTAGATAGATAGATGATAGATAGATAGATAGATAGATAGATAGATAGATAGATAGATAAATAGATAGATGATAGATAAAATCAACAATCAGCACAACTTGGACCCTGGTTGAGGAGGTAAATGTATGAATCCCATCTATTTACCATCTCTGGATTGTATGCTTTCTAAACATTATTTTTAGCTTCATCACTCTTCAGTTACCATGTTGTTTAATAAGAGTATCCTTTCCAAATCCTTGCATTCTGAAGAAAAAAATCTTAGACTGGATAGTCTACCATAAATAGACCATATTTACTATTATAAGACAGAGAGGCAATATGTGTGATAAAGCTTTATAGCAAGCAGTGATGATGAAAAAAGATTATCTGATTAATATATAGCTATTAATTTATAATGTTTTATTTTATCAACTTCTTTAAAAACATATTAATTACAAACTTTTATGGAGTAATTCAGGGCCTGGGAATACAAAAATAAATAATTTTTAATTTTTAAAATTCTCTACTAATTCCTCTAAGAAGAGCCAGTCCTATTTAAAACATATATTTAATGAAATAATGAATGTAAGATATTTTGAAAGTTGCAGTATTCTGAACAATACTGATTGTTCTAAGAAAGACTATGTTTCTTAAAAATGTGTCTCCACCTTTTACATTACTTAGGATTGTAGTTTTGTGCTAAAAACCTAAAATAAGCATAAGGATTTAGTGTTTCTAAGTATATATTTTCTCTCTCTCTAAAAAAAAAAAAAAAAAAGTAGAGCTTTCCAAATATGTGAATTCTAATAGGGTAGGCTTTAAGGAGAACATGTAAGCTTAAAGATAGATGGAATTTGGGCTAACATGGCAATATTTAACAGCAGTTTTTTAACCAGAAGGCACATATTTGAATTACATTTCAATCAGAAACTCTTATCTTGGACTTGGCTTTATTAATCCTTCATAAGGGAAGCCTTGAAATTCTACTTGACAGGCAACCTAAGGGACTCCCATACCATGGGAAGGGGTCTAAGACATTATAAATAGACAAGGGTAGTTTGACCCTAGTGCCATTGTGTCATATGATCCTTTATGTCAACAAACTTGGGAAATAAGAATAGGAATCGACTTGACACATACTCTTTCCTCTACACACTTTCACTTAACCTACATGATATCAACTTCTTTTCTCCTAGAAAATCCCAGGGTGTACTAAATTCATTGAATCACAAATAGTATGATCTAATGAAAGCATCCTTAAATAATATAGCCACATATTAGTACCTAGGAAAATAAGCAACGTCATGCAAAATTACTTTCCTTCCCTTTCTGAAGCTTCTAGTTTTGCTAGAGTATCTAATTTCTTGCTGTTTTAAATGCCATATTTGAGTCCATTTGTTTTCAATGTTCTGGATTTCCCATGGTTCCAATTGACTTGTCACTACTTAAACTTCCTTTCAATGGAGGAAGTGTCTGCTGATTTGGAGCAAATATTATTTTGGTTTCTTTTATTCCAGAAGAGGGAAACTTTTATCCCATAAGTAATTCCCCCAACTCACTTAATTTGATCTGGGAATCACTGTACTTTGTGGTGGTAGTTGGATTATGGGATCTGTGCTTTTTATTTGAGACTATAAATTTGTGTCTGAGCATCTTGCTGCTAAGCTATTTACTGTGTCCCTTCTTAAATGGATGTGATCAAGTGAGTCATTAGGCTTTTATCAATATCATTTTGTCACATAGATAAAGAAAACTCCTGAAGGGGTGATCATCATCATGGAGGTAAAGATAATGTGATAATTTTGAGAAACAAGCAGGCAACGGCTTTCACCAAAAAGGAAGGCAGCTTATAAAGAACAGGGATAGGAAGTAAAAGAGGACAGGTTCAGGGAGCAGAAAGCAAGTTTGGGAATGTTGCCATGAGGAGCTACTTGAAACATACTGAGAAAAATCCAAGTATCATTTATTATTTTATTTCTGTCACACTAACAGATATATGTAGTTAAAAATTTAAATGGAACTAATTAGCTTTCAAGGAAACAAACAAACAAACAAAGCTCTGTGAGTCTTTGTTCCAACTTTATAAATTCTCCAGAGGGAAGCAATTTTCAAATTGTTTTGATGAATTTTCTGGTAGTTTTCTCCATGTATATAAATATCAATGCTCTTATTTCTTCATTTATCAACTATAGACACCATCTACTGACTGCTGGTAGAAGTTGATAATTCTCTTGATTAAACTCTTCTGTCCTTACTCCCATTATCTTTTTTAAAAAAAAATATTTTATTTATTTGATGCAGAGAGAGAGATAACACAAGCAGCCCTCCTGCTGAGCAGGAAGCCCAACGTGGGGCTCCATCCCAGGACCCTGGGATCACCATGCCAAAGGCAAATGCTTAACTGACTGAGCCACCCAGGTGCCCCTACTCCCATTATCTTTAAAGAAGTGACTACCTTTGGTTGAGTGATAGAATGTGCAACATCTAAGCTATGCACATACTGTTCATCAAGTAATTAATCATGATTATGTGTGATTTCTTATAATATTCTTTTTGCTTTTTTAAGGATTAAAATATATTAAATTTCCTTTGTAATCTCCAAAAATTAGGGAAAAAAAATCAAATCTCCCTCCTCCGGTGAATGGATAATCGTACTGTGATAAATCCAAAAAAAGGAAGAATACTCAGCAATGAGAAGAAACCAAAGAGAAGAAAAGGAACAAATTACCTATATACTTAACAACATGCATGAATCACAATGCATTAAGTTCAAATATCCAGACTTGAAAGTTACGGCTGTATAATTCCATGTATATAATATTGAGGAAAAGCCCAGACTACAGAGACAAGTCAGTGGTTGCCAGGAACTGGGAGTGGCAGAGGGGGTAACTATCAGGACAAAAGAGAACCTGGGGGGGATGATAGAACTATTCGATATTTTCGGTGGTAGTTACACAACTGTATGCATTTTCAATACACTCAGGTCTATATACAAAGATTTAATTTTATTGTATATAAATTGTGCCTTAACACAAAATGAAAAAATGCTCTAAAAGTAACATATTCATTCATAGCATTCATTCATTTAAAAGTAACATATTCATTTATTGCATGATTTTCAATGCATTTAACATTTTTTTCTTAACTCCCTAATGTATCTGTTGAACAATAAGAATTTTTTTTTTTTTTTTTTTTTGCCAAACACTGAATACATCAGATAATCTATCAACTACTTTCATTCCTGGATCCCTTCCTGCCCTCAGTCTACCTCTGTCTTGTGGACCCATCTTTCCTCAACTTGATACGTAATAATTATCTGGGAGACTTCTATTCACCAATATCATAAATTGGATACCTTGTTCCTGGGCTCCACTGTCTTCCTCTTCCTGTTGACTGCTTCCTTTTACCAGAGCACAGTCCCTTACCAAATAAGGAGGTAACTCTTTACCTTTGGTATAAAATGCATTTAAATTTACATACAAATGTAAAGAAAGCTCAGGTCGGATCAATCGGATGGCTTTGGCTAAGAAGACCCAAAAACCACAGAAGTCACAGAAAAATTGTAGATAGCAATCACCCAAGATGCTCACAAAGCTAATTCCAATGCTTCTTCTGAAGCATCATATTCATGGAGAATAATTAAGAGGCAGGTTGGAGGACAGACTCATCCTCACAACTGAACCAAATAATAAAATATCGACAAAGATCTGTGGGGAAATAAATCAGATCCTGAAAAAAGGATTTATCTTTGCTGAAACCTTTGTCCTCTGGTGGAAAGCCTTATTCTATTTTATAGGAATGAACTATGTTTAATCTCTCAGGCCTTTTCGTTTCTCTTTAAGGTTTTATGATTGACTTCCTTGAAAGAGAGAGACAGAGAGAAAAAGTGAAGGTAGGAGAGAGAGTGAGGGGCAGAAGGAGATGGAGAAGCAGACTCCTCGCTGAGCAGGGAGCAGGACTCTGACTTCAGGGTCTTGGGCTCCCCATCCTAGAACCCTGGGACAATGACCTGAGCAGAAAGCAGACCTTTAAGCGACTGAGCTCTGGAGCTCCTCAGGCCTTTGCCTTCTTTATCCTTTCCTTGGCTTAGCGTACCTTGCTCTGTCCATTTCCACCTTCTGGAAAACCTCCTTTTCCATCAGGGTCCAGGTTCATTATTTCCTTCCTTCTCAGAGATCCTCCTGGTGCTTTGTTTATAACTGTGTCCTCAATATATAATTTAAAACACAACCCAGATGTAGATAAGTATCAATATCTTTGTTTCCAAAAAGAAAGAAAATGTTTAATTTTCTTTCCTTTTCTGGGAGGAGCAACAACAACAACAACCCCACCACTAATGAAAAAATGCCACCTCTCACCCTTTCAAGATAAACAGAGTCATTTTCCCTTCAAAACTAATTTCCCACAATGTACATACACATGATACACTTAGAAACACTCAAGGGCCTCATGGTTCCCCTTCCCATCCCACCCCTGAGAGGGAGACAGGCTTCTAGGTCTCTGCCACCTGTGGGAGATTCCGCCGACTTCTACCCCGTGGGCCTCAGTTTCTGCGCCTGTATCACGAAGAGTTTAGCGACATCATTTTAAAAGCACTTTCCTGAATGAAGAATTTAAGCTTCTCAGAAAATATATTGACCATTAACTGGAGAAATCAGCACTTAATTCACTTAATTATATGTTATCTAGAGCTATTTTAGTCCACCCTTGAGGATTTTACATTTCTCTTTCATCAATGTTCAATGGAACTTCATCTATTTTGTAAAGAACCACATATAACCTCTCAAGGGAACATAAAACCATCTTTTCTAATTTAGTCCAGACTTTCCATTCTGAAACTCTAGTGTCACACTATGTTTCTTTGCCTTCCTCCACTATTTCTGACCCTGGAAGTGACTGTGATTGCCTGTAGTACTTAGGAATAAAATTCAGATCCATCTCTAAGGTTATAATGCCCTAAATAATCAGAGCCCTGACTTTACCTCCCAACTCCCTGGAGGTCACATGCCTTTTGTTCTCCACACTCCAGTCACACCGCTCTAGTTCTCCTATCTGTCCTCTGTGGAGGCACTTCTTCCTGCCTGCTCCCTTGGTGAGTCCCTTTTCATCCTCTTATCTTAGCTTAAAGACAAAATCCTTAAAGAGACCTCCCCTGACCATACTACCTAGAGTATCCATGTTTTTTTCCATAACTTCACTTATTTGCTTCATGGAACTTAAAACATGGGAGGCGAGATACACACACACACACACACACACACACATATATATATATATATTTTTTTTTTTCATTTGGAAGGTGCCATTCTAAACAATTTACCAGATAACTTAAGATTGCCATCTTACAGTGAGACCCAGAGAAAGACACAGCTCACAAAATTGTTCAGGCTCTAGACTCAGAAGCTCTCCAAGTTGGTTCATAACAATCAAAGGATCTGTGGAGGGGTGCCTGGGCGGTTCAGTGGTTAAGTGTCCAACTCTTGATTTGGGCTCAGGTCATGATCTCATGGCTGGGAGATCGAGCCCTGTGTCAGGCTCTGCTCAGCATGGAGTCTGAATGAGATTCTCTCTCCTTCTCCCTCTGTTCCTCCCCCTGCTCTCTCTCTCTCTCTCTCTCTCTCTCTCTCTCAAAACAAATAAAACCTTAAATAAAAGTGGGGTGTTATCTGGAAGATCAAGATACTGTATGAAATGTATGGAAAATTGGGATGCCCGGGTGGCCCAGCGGTTGAGCGTCTGCCTTTAGCTCAGCGCTTGATCCTGGGATTCCAGGATCAGGTCCCGCATTGGGCTCCCAGCATGGTGCCTGCTTCTCCCTCTGCCTGTGTCTGTGTCTCTCAGGAATAAATAAATAAAATCTTAAAAAAAAAAAAAAGAAATGTGTGAAAAATTCAGGAGACTCACCATACAGGCTTTTAGAGTTTTGGAGCCAAGTAAGGGACATTTCTACTTCTCATTCTTCTCATTAACAGTCCCTGTCATACCACTAAATCCTGGTAAAGGATGATCATCTGACTGCTTCATACCATGAGTTTTCTAATCTGAGCTGCCAACTGTGCCCTACATGTTATTTGATATACCATTGTCTAGTCAGGCATGCCCCATAGCAGTGTACTACTATTTTGTGATGGTATGTGTGAGATCTGGAGCAAGCAGGTCCCAGTAAGACAAGATGTATACATGAGCTGATAGCTAACATTCCCAGTGCATCTGCTTCTCACATTCAACTGACATCCAAGAGATAGGACACTCAAGAACTAAAACATGAAGGAAAAACAGAACTGTCCCAGGTAATTGGGACAGCCTAGAGGTTAAAAAATAGGAATGGTACTTTGGGATTTGAGTCTGTGAAGAGCGGGGAATGTAAGAGGCAAGTGGTGAGGGGTGAAAGATTAGCAGGAATTGGAATATGAAGCAGCTGATAACACAGGGTAAAAAGTTTTGTCTGGTGGAATAATGGCAAGATCGTGAAAGCCTTTAATCTTGGAGTGTTATGAACACAAGTGCATTTTTAAAAGATCATTCTTGTTGCAGTTTGGGGATTGGATTAGAGGGGGCAAGTAGGATTTGCGGTTTTAGTAATCCAGTGGGGAGATGAGAATGCTCTTGGTGAGCACACTTGTATTGGGATAGACAAAAGCAGATTGTTTCTAGGATTTATTTAGGAGAAAGAATCACCAGGACTTGATGACTGGACAAAAAAATGAGGGAAAGGGAGAAGAGGTAGGATTGACTTCTGACTCGGGATGGTGCATGCACTGACAGATCACAGAGGAGAGCAGAATTTTGCTTTTGAATATGAAGGATGGGGCAGGTTATAAGAAATGGTGTCTAGTTTTGTATATTTTTGGATAAGGTAGCAGAAAGATGTTCAAGCCAAGATACTTAATAGGTAGCTGGATACACAGAGGTCTGACAAGTTTAGTTTGGCTATACTTTATTTCAATCTCTGGAATACGTACGCTTATTAAAACCATGAAAATGAATGAGACTGTCCAGTAAGAAAAAGAGTAATCTGGGCAGCCCCAGTGGTCCAGCGGTTTAGCACCTGCCTTGGCCCAGGGCGTGATCCTGGAGACCCAGGATCGAGTCCCACGTCAGGCTCCCTGCGTGGAGCCTGCTTCTCCCTCTGCCTTGTCTCTCTCTCTCTGTGACTATCATAAATAAATAAAAATTAAAAAAAAAAGAATCAGATCCCTTGGGGGACACCTGGGTGGCTCAGTGGTTGAGCACCTGCCTTGGGCTCAGGGCATGACCCCAGGGTCCCGGGGTCGAGTCCCACATTGGGCTCCCTGCATGGAGCCTGCTTCTCCCTCTGCCTGTGTCTCTGCTTCTCTCTCTCTCTCTCTCTCTCTCTCTCTCTCTGTGTGTGTGTGTGTCTCTCATGAATAAATATAAATAAATAAAATCTTAAAAAAAAAAAGAAAAAGAGTAATCTAAGGAGTAGTTAAGTCTTAAGAGGTTAAAAGGTAGGCTTGACTATTTAAAGTTTATAAGCTCATTGAATTATATGGACAATCTATTAGAAAAAGAAGAAATGACAGTACTTTTACTAACCATTTCTACGATTTGCTGAAGTAAATAATGTATCCTTGATATAATATACGACCAACATTGAATTCTTTCTTTTGCTGCCTACCCAGAATAATGAGTAAAGAACTTTTGGGTTGTTGAATACAGTTTTTAGAAATGATTTTAAAAGGTGCACCAGAGAATTTCCAACTAGACTGAGCAGGTTACAGCCAATCAAGAGGGCAAAAACAAATCAGGGAAAGATTTGTAGTTAGCATGCATGGCTGCAGAGTCGGGCTGGCAGTATTTCCTCCTCAGCAACTGCTTTACCTCACTACTTTGGGAATTTTTACCTTACCCTCTGAAGGATTATCCTGCATGAAAATCAATCTGAAGATTTCACAGCAGCTGCAGACAACTCTTTCAGAGTGTAGCAATGCCAATACATGGGATTCTGATGGAGTCTCCTGCAATATCTATTTGAATACGCCCTGTCAAAACTGCAGAAGGAAATGTTGTGCGGCTGTGCTCTGACCTCAAAATCAAAATTACATTTCATGTAATATAAACAAGAACAAAAAATAAAGTGTGGCAGATGTAAAGATGTGGCTCTTGCTTTAGGTATATTTAGCTTGAACTTGGCATCAGTCTGTTATATTTAATGTGGCTTTCTGTTATTCCAGTGCTTAGATTCTAGATTTTTATTAAGGTTGAATGTCTAGGTCTTAAAAAATCAGATTTCAGAAGTACTATTTCAGAGTACAGATTCTACTACCCTTCTTTTTTTCAGAACCAAATGCTAGCTAGCTCCTTCTTTAATTAAATGGCCCCCTCAAGAAAAACAAGAGTATATCGTCTATCTCAACAGGGCCTGAAGTATGATAAATATAAAGAAATAATTGTTCATAAAGCATCTGATAAGTTCATTACAGATGCATGGTTTCCCCATTTCTCACTTATTCTATTTGCAAAATCCCAACCTGCTTTGTTGTTGTAGTAAATGGCAGCCTCGTGCTATAAGGAGGAAAGGAGGCAGCAACTGGGAGGTGAAATTGTAGTGGAAGGGCATTGACAGCAAAAAGGCCCAAAAAGGTGCTACTGTAAGAGTCTTTGAAGTGTTTTTTTTTTTTTTTTTTTTTTTTTTTTTTTAGCAAAGATACTTCAGAAAAAGATGAGTTCGATTTTGGAATAAGGGAATATAGATCCAGGCCGAACAAAACAAGTCATCTGAAGTTTCACATACCTGGATCGGAATGAGTTCTGCTATGTGCTGATTGCCTTATTGTGAGCTAGTTAATTAACTGCTTTAACCTTGGCTTGGGGACACCTGGGTGGCTCAGTGGTTGAGCGTCTGCCTTCAGCTCAGGGGTCTTGGGATCGAGTCCCACATTGAGCACCCCCGCAGGGAGCCTGCTTCTCCCTCTGCCTATGTCTCTGCCTCTCTCTCTCTCTCTCTCTCTCTCTGTGTCTCTCATGAATAAATAAAACAATCTTTAAAAAAATAAGTTAAATTAAATAAATATACCTTGGTTTGCTACTCTATATGGTGGGGATATTATGAACTATTTCACAATAGTTTTTTTTTTTTTTTAATTTTTTAATTTTTACTTATTTATGATAGTCACAGAGAGAGAGAGAGAGAGGCAGAGACACAGGCAGAGGGAGAAGCAGGCTCCATGCACCGGGAGCCCGACGTGGGATTCGATCCTGGGTCTCCAGGATCGCGCCCTGGGCCAAAGGCAGGCGCCAAACCGCTGCGCCACCCAGGGATCCTTTTTTTTTTTTTTTTTTTTTTTTCACAATAGTTTCTGAAGAGTGTTTGATAAGAGTATAAATATAAGCACCTTTCCTTTCCTTCTGATGGTCGTTTTCTAAACAAAGCCAGGGAAGAGATTGGCGAGGGGGAGGGAGGAAAAATTTGACCCTAGGGACTCCTGCTGGAGAAACAGGATTCCATTAACCGAAACATAACGAGCACTTCTAGGAGTTAAATATGTAATATTTTTAGCGTATCTGTCAGGCTCCGGCCTTTTCAAACCAAATCAAAGCATCCTTTTGGTATTCTTGGAAATCAAATTATTCTCGCATTTAGGCAGCTACCGTGAATCATGTCAGCACACCAACGTGCACAGAGCCACAGCGAGCCTTGCCCTGAGAGGAGAACAGGGAGGAATGGCTCTTTATTTTTTATACTTAAAGGTGTGAAGTAGTCTTTGTAGGAGTCACTACTATTACTGGCTACACTACTGGAAGGCAAGCTACTTTCAGATGGCTTTACTTGGACGGATTCCCAGCAATGTTCCCCAACCTGTGCCACCAAGAGATCCATACCTAATAAGACCTTACCATATAAAACAGAACAAAGGCAGCTGAAAATCACTTTATATTCTGAGCTGCTTACCTCAGAGCACAGAGCTTTTAAAACAAGGCACATGCTTCCAACCACAGGACAGCAAGGGATTTTGTTTCAGGTCACTGCTTGCTTTCCCGTCCACTTTATTAAGAAGAAAGGAGAAGCAGAATATGGAGGTTACCTTTTGTGAACCACCAGGTGATTGGAACATCTTGCTGAGGGGAAGAAGGCTGGTGGCTCCACAACAATTATTCATTTGCCACAGCTGCTGTTAGTCCATGGCCTACTTGAGTTTCCTGAAATGTTGCTATTTCTGAAAGCCTTCTTCTTTTAGAATGTGTATTATTATCAGCCTCTCTGACTCTTAACTATGCACAGGGCATCTCTCTAAACGTATATGCTCTTTGCATAAACTATGTGAAATGGTCTCTTTGTTTCATTAATGTGTGGCTGACACAGACTGTTACATTAGTTCCAGGTGTACAACATAGTGACTCCACACCTGTGTACAATGTGCTGCGCTCACCACAAGCGTACCACTGGCTACCATCTGTCACCACACACCATTACAGTCCCAGCGGTTACATTCCCTAGGCCCCTACCTTTCATTCCCATGACTTATTTATTCCATAACTGGGAGCCTGTACCTCCCATACCTCCCATTCCCCTTCACCATTTTGCCCATCTCCCACACCAGCAACCACCATTTTTTTCTGTCCTTATGGTTCTATTTCTATTTTGTTCTTTATTCCTTTTGTTTTAAAGATTCCATGTACAAGTCAAATCATATGGTATCTGCCTTTCTCTGACTTATTTCACTTAGCATAATGCCCTCTGGGTACATGCATGTTGTCACAGGTGGTAAGACTTCATTCTGTTTCATGGCTGAGTAATATTCCGTTGTGGTATATACCATATTTTCTTTATCCATTCCTCTACAGATGGGCACTCGGGTCGCTTCCATAATTTGACTCTTGTAAATCATGCTGCAAGAAACATGGGCATCCATAGATCTTCAAAAATCACGTTTTGGTTTTCTCTGGGTAAAGATCTAGTGGTAGAACTATTGGATCATATGGTAGTTCCATTTTCAATTGTTTGAAGAAACCCCATACTGTTTTCCACGGTGGCTGCACCAATTCCCACCAATAGTGCACGAGGGTTCCTTTTTCTCCCCATCCTTGGCAACACGTTGTCTCTTGAGCTTTTAATTTAGCCATTCTGACTGGTGCAAAGTGATATCTCACTGTGGGTTTGATCTGCATTTCCCCAACGATTAGTGAAGTTGAACAACTTTTATATTCTAGTTGTTCTTTTAGGTTTTTATTTATTTTTTTAAATTCATTTATTTATTCATGAGACACAGAGAGAGAGCCAGAGACACAGGCAGAGGGAGACGCAGGCTCCCCATGGGGAGCCAGATGCAGGACTTGATCCCAGGACCCGGGATCACGTCCTGAGCCACCGGGCAGATGCTCAACCATGAGCCACTCAGGCGTCCCCAGTTGCTCTTTTAAACTTCAGCTTGTTTTTTTTTCCCCTTTCTGCATCCCAAGGCATCTGGAGCTGATGTAGGCTATGGTGCCAGGTCTCCCTGAGGCACCAGGCCAGCTATGGTGCCCAGAGCCCTGCCCTCTCTGTGCTGTCAGCTGTGGAGAGGAACCCTGAACCGTGATGCTCACGAGCCTCTGCAGACCCAGCAAGAGTTCTAGCAGGCACCCCCTCTGCTTGGCAGGGTTCTCGCACTGGTTCCTTTATAGCCTAGTTGCCCTTTTAAGCCACAGCTTTTTTCCTGTGCCCCAGGGCAGACAAATCTGCTCTTGGCTCCTCAGTACCATCCCTCCCCACTGCAGTGCTCAGAGTCGGGGGTGGGAGTTCCTGGTGCTCCCTTGTCTCCATCCCTCCCGCTGTTTCCTCTGTGGTCCGTCTAGCCTATGTTGTGCAGAAGCTGTTCAGTCAGCCCTCAGTTCTTCAGGAGGTTTGGCATGTCTGTGGTGCCTTCCTGTGTCGCCGTTTGGACCCTCCCTCTCTCCTCTCTTAAAACCTTACTGTCTCATTAATGTCCCTCACCACGCTGCGTGCCTGTGGTGTGTTCCGGCCCTCTAATGTGTTCTACAGCCCAATTCCTCTTCTCGCAAACACGGTGAAGGGACACCTGCATCAGAATCACCAGAGTACTTATTAAAATGCAAATTTATAGACTGTATCCTAGCTATTTTCATTATAACCCCATTTGCAAAAGATGAAACCACACATCCAATGTTTGGAGAGACTCCTCTTTATATTAGGTTAGAGTCCTTCTAAGCAAACGTAACAGCCTGTCTAAGTGGACCTCTGGAGGGCCAGAAGGAATTACCATGGGTAGTTAGGAATGCTCTCTGAGTAGCAGCTGGCATGATATGTGTATGTACATGTAGGCTCATGTATTATTTAGGCCAGTCTGATCACAAGAAACATCCCTAACACTAATCCAGAATGCTACTTTGACTTATGTTGAAAATCTCATGGGTACGAAAAGAATGATGTGCATGCCAAAGCCAATTTCCCATTGCCTTTTAGCACTGATTGTGTTAATATGGTAAAAGGGACCCAGCATTTCACAAGAAGCAAATAAATAAGATTCTAATTATAACTTTTCTTGATAGACTGATTATACAGAGATTTTGTTGGCCATTCATGTGTAACAGTCAAGAATGAGTATATCTTCATGGCCTGGCTTGCACTTAATTCCTATTAAAGACTGCCATTGGAGATTCTCTAGCAAATTAGAAGTTAAGCACTACAGCTTTTGCATCTATTTGCTCAACCAGCTGTCTTGGAGAAAACATCAGAAAGGGAAGTGAGTTGCTTGGTGAGGTAATGGCTGCAAGTTTAGGTTTCTCACAAAGATTTCAGAACTATGCTGCCCACTATAGTAAACACTAGCCACCAGTGGCTATTTAAATATAAATTAATTAAAATTAAATGGGAAAATTCCAGTTCTTCAGTAGCCCTAGACAGATTTCAAATACTTGGTAGCCTTATGTGGATAAGTGGCTACTATATTGGATAGTACAGCTAAAGCATCTTGGTCATCGCAAAAAGTTCATTTAGGATTTTCATTCATTAGTATCTTCAGGAAAAAACCCCAAAGAACAACAGGGCAGGGATTTCTTTGTTAATGAGTTAACTGTAGCTGTACAAGAAAGAATTCATGTTAAGCTAGCACATTAAGTTAGCCATCCTTAGGTGGGAGTAGAGCAGGAAAGGGAGGTATTTAATTCTAAAAAACCTGTTGCTACATCTGATACATATACAGAGCATCAAGAAAAATCTCATGCATTTCTCCAAAACCTTTTTTTGTTCAGACATCAGAGCATACATGTAAGGACAGAAATTGAATATGGTTTCTTCTCTTAGCACTTCTATCTTTGAGGTTCATTTTCTCCTTGAATCTTGTCTTTAAAACCCTAGGCCAGGGTAGCTCAGTTGGTTAAGCATCTGCCTTCAGCTCAGGTCATGACTCAGGGTCCTGAGATTGAGCCCTGTGTTGGGCTCTGGCTCAGAGGGGAGCCTGCTTCTCCCTCTACCTCTGCCCCTCCCTCCCTCTTGTGCTCTCTCAATCATGCACATGCTCTCTCTCTCTCAAATAAATAAATAAAATCTTAAAAAAAAAAAAAAAACCTTAACCCAGTGTTACATGTATTCTTTTTCCTTTATGGATCAATTTATTCATTTATTAGCAGGCATTTATTTAAAACCTACTAAGTGTCATCACCTCATGAAAGACCATCCTTTTGGTGAAGGCAATAGGGAAGTAAACAGCCAAGGTGGATACTTGATTATATTCTACAATAGATGACTCAAAGGATATTATGGGAGCATAGAAGCTGAGGAAGCCAGAGCAGTTTTCATGCAGAAATTATGTTTGAGCTGAGTTTCAGAAGAGAAAAGTATTCTAGACAGAGAGACCGCTGTACACAAATGCATGGAGACATGAAAGAACATGGCAGGGTTAGTGGTGTCGAGGCAAGAGTAGACAGCAATGAAATGGCAGTGATAAGCATCTGACAAAATATAAAGGGCTTGTGAATCTAGCTAAGGAGTGTGTATTCAAAGTTGTAAGAAGACAGAAAAGACTATAAAAGATTATATTACAAAATATATCATATATACAGCAGCACATCTCAATTTAAGATCAGAAATCTATTTCTTGGAAATTAATTGTTCTTGGCAGAAAGTGTATCAGGAGCCTATTTCCCATTATTTTATACATGAAAGTTTATGTCATTGCACATTAACCTCAAACCCTTACCCAACATCTTTAAAAACACATATGTTTTTGTTTTTGTTTTTTAAGATTTTATTTATTCATGAGAGACGGAAAGAGAGAGAGAGATGCAGAGACACAGGCAGAGGGAGAAGTAGGCTCCATGCAGGGAGCCTGATGTGGGACTTGATCCCGGGTCTCCAGGATCACACCCTGGGCTGAAAGAGGCACTAAAACGCTGAGCCACCTGGGCTGCCCCACATATATATTATTATATACTTATAATAAAAGCAACCTATATGTGTATATATACTTACAGGTTATAAAACTGAAAACTTTTCCTCTAGATCAGGAACAAGACCAGCATGTCTACTCTTGCCAATTTATTCATCATAGTCCTGGAAGTCCTAGCCAGAGAAATTAGCCGGTGAAAAGAAATAAAAGGCATCCAAATCAAAAAGGAAGAAGTAAAACTGTTTCTGTTTGCAGATGACATGTCATTATGGATAGAACATCCCAAAGACTCTACCAGAAAACCATTAGAACAAATTTTAAAAATTCAGTAAAGTTGAAGGGCATAGAACCAACACACAAAAGCACTTGTGTTTCTATGCAATAACAGCATACTATCTGAAAGAGAAATTAAGAAAACAAACCCTTTTATAATAGCGTTAAAAAATAAACTACTTAAGAATAAATTAAAGCAAGGAGATGAAAGACCGGAACATTGAAAACTGTAAGACATAAATGAGAGAACTGAAGATGATGCAAATACATGGAAAGATATACCATGCTCAGGGATTGGAAGAATTGATATTGTTAAAATGCTCATACCACCCAAGACAATACACAAAGAAATGCAATCCCTACCAAAATTACCATGGAATTTTTTTCACAGAACTACAACAAGCAGTCTTAAAATTTGTATAAAAGCACAAAAAAGATCCTGAAAAACCAAAGCAATGTTGAGAAAAAATGAAGCTGGAGGCAACACATTTCCTAATTTCAAACTATATAACAAAGCTGAAAGTCATTATTTGTCAGAGTTTAACTGCTTGCTTATCCTCTGATTTTCATTTCTTGTAGATTATTTCCTCCTGTTTTTCCACTGAGGGCAGGTCATGTCTTCATGGAAGATTTTCTGATCTGATGTCTCATTTTGCTCATGCCCTCGATTGGGTTTCCTGTTGTCTGTTCAGCACTTTAATCTGACACTCTTTTCCATGCTCTCTTATATATCTGGAGTTACACTTTCTCACTGATTTGGTTTTGGAAGACTTTTTCTTATTCTCTTCCATTTTTATGCATTTAAAAGATGTTTGAGCACTTCAACCAAAATTTTATTTTGTTTTCGTTATTAACTAGATGGGTTTTTAGGGTTTCTAATATGACATGTTGCAGGAAACAAACAATTTGTAAGCAGGGATAAGATATAATGAGATCTTCATTTTAGAAAAATCACCAAGGAAAGATGGTATGAAGTGTAGGAGAATGATGCTAAATAAGACCACTTCTTAGGAGACCTTTATAGAAATCAACGCAGAAATAATGTGACATCAAATAAAAGCAATACATCAAACAAAACAATGGAGTGTTGGGCACTAAAGATATACTGGGGTGCAACAGACAGGTCTTTTCAACCTTGTGATTGTAAGAAAGTATGAGCGATCTTGAATGACTATAATTTTCCAGCTTTCTATCTTGTACGCTGTGGTTATTGATAATGACTTTGATTAAGAAAGACCGTTTGGGGAAGGTCCAGGAAAACCTCCCTCTACCATATAAATAAATATTTTTAAAAAACCAAAAATAAATAAATATCAATAGACGACTTAGTATTAGAACAAATACTCATGTATTCTAGTACTCTTTTATCACTACCTTTATCTACAGAGACAGAGAGACAGAGATGCTAAAGACGAATGGTTCATTCATATTTCTATATTCTAGCCCAGGAAAGATGGAATACTATTCCCGAAGAATGGAGGAAGGATGAAAGACATAGCTAAGAGAGAATTAGAAGACTGCACGCTGAAATATTTGCTTATAGAAATGCTTACCAAAAAAGTGTTCATAATTTGATGTCTCCTTTGATTTTTTTGTCTACCTCCTGCTCCTTGTTACACACCCCATTCAGCCCGAGAATTAATGAATGGTGAAGAAATCTCCCAAGTCAGTGAGTGCTAACAATGGTGTATTCAATATTTCCCTGATAATGATGAAGTAATCATTATCTGAAGGACCAGCCATCTCCTAGCTGAGTAAAAGCAAGAACAAATTAGAGAAGAAAAATTCTAGGTTGATTCCCAGTTTTATGCTGCTGTAATTTAGCTAAGTTTTTTTTTTTTTCTCCACATGAAACCTTTATAATTAAGAAACAATTTCCAGTCCACTTTTTCTCTACTAAGATCTATTGGATAATTTAAAAATCAGTTTGCTATTACTTGAGGAAGTAAAAATTCCAAGACACTTTGTGTGCTGATTAACATCTAAGAATTCTATAAAGTTTAATTAGGAAAAAAATGAACAATAAAGTTTTATTCACTCTGCTAAATTTTAGTGGCTAATGCACTGCTTTATTTTCCATAGTTTTATTTCAGTGCAATTCTGAAAAAGGCTTGACAATTTTAATCAGAGAAACATATTTTGACTTTGCATGTTGAGTGGTAGAAAGTAAAACAATAGCTTTAGACTTGTTGTTTTTATTATCCTTTTTTTAGTGCTTAGGATTAATTTAAGCAATTGTCCTAATATTCAGTTTCAGTACTTCATTATATATATCCAGACTAATATTTTTATGTACTTTTTCCTGTGTTTAGGAGCCATGTCCTGGACTAGAGTGGAAGATCTTTGTGGACAGAATCTTAAATCATAGAAAATATATAGATATATATTGGTGTCTGCCTCCAGTTCCTGGCACAGAGCTCTGGAAATCCGTGTAATTTCCTGGGTGATTAAAGTCTTTTGTCCTAATTAGGTAGCTCTGACTGGGCTCCTTTAATGCATACAGGTTACCCACCTAAAAGACCATGCCATGATTAGAAGCTTGAAATTTTTAGTCTTGCTGCCCCATTCTCTTGCAAAGGGAAAAGGGATGAAAGTAGAGTTAATGATTGGTCATGCTTATATGATAAAGCCATAAAAAAATCTCATCATAAAAAATCCCAATAGTACGTGGTTTGAGAGCTTCCAGGTCAATGAACACATTCACGTTCTGGGAGAGTTTGACACAGCCCTCCCTCTACAGGGACAAGGGCTTCTGTGCTCAGGACCCTCCCAGACCTCCCCTTTTGTATCTCTTTATTTGGCTATTCATCTGTATCCTATATCGTATCCTTTAATAAACTGGTAAACATAAGCAACTGTGTCTGAGTTCTGTGAGTCCCTCCAACAAATAATTGATTCCAAGGTGAAGGAGATCTTGGGGACCTCTGACTTGTAGCCAAGCTGGACAGAAATTGTAGGTAACCCAGGGACCTGCCACCTGCAATGGGCATCTGAAGTTGGGGGACAATCTGAGGGGCCCTTCACCTGTGGGATCTGTTGCTATCTCCCCTTCGATGACGTTAAGAATAGTGTTACAAAGCAGGACACCCAGTTGGTGTCTCACAGGAGATTGCTCAGGGTGGGGAAAACTTACACCAAAAGTCACTAACACTGTCAGAAGTGAAACATAATCTGTATGAGTAACAAAGGAGACATATAGGAGGAAGATGACTGCACTTTTCCAACATAGAACCTAATTCATTTAATAAGTTCCCTCAGTAACTTTCAGGGTAGTGGGCATGTATAAGCAGGATGATTTGAAAATTAGGAATTAATAAGTGGAAATAGACTAAAATTCCTTCCCCATTAGCCAGGGACTGGCAACACAGAAACTACTACTACTACTTCTTCTTCTTCTTCTTCTTCTTCTTCTTCTTCTTCTTCTTCTTCTTCTTCTTCTTCTTCTTCTTCTTCTTCTTCTTCTTCTTCTTCTTCTTCTTCTTCTTCTTCTTCTTCTTCTTCTTCTTCTTCTTCTTCTTCTTCTTCTTCTTCTTCTTCTTCTTCTTCTTCTTCTTCTTCTTCTTCTTCTTCTTTTCTTCTTTTTTTAGAGGTGAGGAGGGCCAGAGATGAGGGAGAGAATCTTAAACAGATTCCACATCCACCTCAGAGCCTGACGTGGGACTGGATCTCACAACCCTGAGATCATACCTGAGCCAAAATCAGCAATCAGATGCTTCACCAACTGAGCCACCCAAATGCCCCCAAAGACTTCTTGATGAAACAGCTTTAACATAAATTTGACCATCATTCTGTGTATTAAAATATATTCCCCTGTCCTGTCTTATGTAATGCTATCTTTTAAATCATTAAAAGCTCTGATAATTAAAAAGACCAGTACCTTTCCCCCCATTTGATGGATAAAGAGGCTTAGACTTAAAGAAATGAAGTCATCTACTTGCCTAAAAATTAGTACAGAATTTGAGATCGGAACACAGAATTCCTGATTCCTAAGTGGTATTTCTGATTGTTTCTGTTACAACATAGATTTCCGAATATGTTTAGAATTGGCTGAAATATAGAAGAATGTTACATCTGCTGGATGATTGGAAATGGGTGTGATTTTTAAATATGAACATTTTACTTCCATTAATGTTAAAACCCAAAAAGGCTTTGAAATTCCTGAGCTATCCAAATCACTTTACACACTCTGCTGGCATCACAGAGACAAGGAGTATTTTACTAAATGGCAAGGGAAAAAGAGCCCAAAAGTAATTATCTTTTTTGATTATATCTTGATAAGACATCCAATAAAAGACAATGAGTTCCTTCCTCTCTCTCTCTCTCTACATATGTTATGCACACCACATACACCAGCCTTATAAAGATTTCTTTTATAAAGATATTTATTTTCATTCTTCATATATATAGAATAAATATTAATTAATTAATCGATCAATTAATTAAATGAATATTAAAATTCTTACTTTTCGGGACACCTGGGTAGCTCAGTGGCATCTGCCTTTGGCTCAGGTCGTGATCCTGGGGTCCTAGGATTGAGTCCTCCACTGGGCTCCCCACAAGGCACCTGCTTCTCACTTTGCCTATGTCTCTGTCTCTGTGTCTGACATGAATTAAAAAGAAAATCTTAAAATTCCCACTTTTCAGCTAATTGGCAGAACTGACTAAGGTCTCAGGACCCCTAGTCATTCGTTTAACTTTGTATTTAGTTTTACTTAATAATCCTGGCTGTAGTCCAGTTTAAGTCAATGAATGTGTCCCGGATGCATATTGTACAGAGATATTAATAAGCCATAGTTTTCACAAGCATTATGCCCAACAATGGTCACAGTCATTAAGAAATCAGTTTCTTATAAAGTCTGGCTCAATGATTCTTGGTTTTGGGGGTGCCTGGGTGGCTCAGTCAGGTGAGCCTTGCACTCTTGGTTTCAGCTCAGGTCATGACCTTAGGGTCATGGGATCGAGCCCCACGTAGGGCTCCCTGATCAGCCTGGCATCTGCTTAGGATTCTCTCCCTCCCCGTGTGCCCCTCCTTCTGTCTGCACATGCTCTCTCTCCCTCTTTCTCTCTCTCTAAAATAAATGAAATCCTTAAAACAATAATTCTTAGGCTTCTTTCTGGACTTCCTTTATTATTTCTTTGTTTTAGGTCAGTCTCAAGGTCTTTGAGAAAACACCTTCTGTGGAATCTTTTTTTTTTTAAATTGCAGAAGCACAGAGGCACATAACTGTGAGTCAGTCAGCTATGCATGTTTACAATAGTCATATTACAAATTAAATCTATATAATATCTTAAGTGAGAATGTTGAAGAATCTTATATCTTGAAAAGATGGGCAATATGAGACCTCCTTGAGAAAACCATAGCAGTAATAAAACAGGGTGTCCTGGTCAGAGAGAAATTGCACAGTAGAAGAGCTCACTCACCCTAGCAACTCCAAAACACGTTATGGAGGAAGGGATGGGACACAGCATTGCAAGTTTCATACACTGAGTGTGCAGTGATGGCAAGGTCATTGTGAGAGTGTTTGTGTGAGAGTTACCATGTGTGACATTATAGATTGCTTAAACTTTTAAAAAATAAGATGATAAAAGGGGTACCTGGGTGGCTCTTTCAGTTGAGCCTCTGCCTGTGGCTCAGGTCATGATCCCTGGGTGCTGGGATGGAGTCCCACATCAGGCTCCCTGCTTAGTGGGGAGTCTGCTTCTCCCTCTCCCTGCTTGTGCTCTCTCACTTTCTCTGTCAAATAAATAAATAAATAAATAAAAATCTTTTAAAAAATAAGATGATGAAACATGATTTTCATCTTTTTGCTTGAGCATTTCTACTCTTATTCATTAATTTTAATGAAGTAATTCAATAAAAAGGAAAAAGGTCTGTCTGAAATGATTGTGGTACAATCTGAATGGTGAGGAAAATAGGAAAAATCTAACTGCAGGACAAAATCATTAAGAAATTCATCGCGTAGCAATCCAAATAAAATGATGTCTAGGCAGCCACGACTCTCATGAAGTATACGAGAACATGAGCCTCTTTGCGATTCGTGATGCCACCATGAAAGAGATCAGGAGCCAGGAACCTACGTGCATCCAGTGTTTTAGTAAAGGTTTGAACCCTGTGGTCTACGTCGCCCAGAAATATTATTCCCTGAATCTTCCAGCCACATTTAGGGTGGAGCATTTTCAATTCCATGTTGATTTCCTCCTTCCTGCCGGGCACTAGGTGACAGCTGAGCGAACACTCTCATCTCTTCTTTCTTTGTTTTCATGTACACCGCCTGTAAAAAATAATAATCGTGCAAGCCAGCACTTGTACAGGTGTGGGGTACTCTCTCTGCTTGAAGTGGGAGCCCCGCTTCTCCTCCCAGTAGCCTGCCTATCTGCGCACAGCAAAATGTCATATGGCCAAGCACGGAGTAAGGGAAGCCCTGGATGCTAATATCACTCCCATACCCTGTAGAGCACAAGTGCACGAGCCCTGATGCTGACATCTGCCTTCTTTTTCAGACCGTAGCTGCTGTTGCTTGGTTAGCTCAGAACATTGCTGTGTCCACACTGCATGACTATCTCAGCAGCACGGCCGATAGCTTGGCTCCCCGCCCGACTCCACAGCCAGCCGCAGGCCAGGGCGAGCCTGATCATCTGAGTGTGAGGTCAGAGCCGTGATTACTTAAGAATCACTAAGCACATGAAGAGGCAAGTTGTCTGAGGCTTCCGTTTTCCCCTCCTCTTCAAAATCACTCGAGCTGATCACAACTAGCACAGGATGACAGCGTTCTGTGTTGATTTAAGGTGTGACCCCCAGGAGCGCAGTATTGTCATCAGAGATTTCCCTCAATCACTAAGAGGAGAAATATCGAACCAAGGACAAATTCTCAGCACTCAACAAGTCAATCAGGAAACCCCATGGAGAAAAGGATTTTTCCCTTTGGCTGAAAGTAGATAATGCCCTGCATTTCTCTCTATACGAGGAAAGGAAAGAACAGATTAAAGGGAAAAGGTTTCTGAAGGGTAATACAATCTTCAACATGGGAAAGGGGAGTGGGAGGGGAGGAAATAGAACCCATAACCCAGGGATCCCTGGGTGGTGCAGCGGTTTGGCACCTGCCTTTGGCCCAGGGCGAGATCCTGGAGACCCGGGATCGAATCCCACATCAGGCTCCTGGTGCATGGAACCTGCTTCTCCCTCTGCCTGTGTCTCTGTGCCTCTCTCTCTCTGTGTGACTATCATAAATAAATAAAAATTAAAAAAAAAAAGAACCCATAACCCCTAGCTACCTCCCTGCAGGGCTTCACCAGGAAACACAGCTCAAAGCCTGCCAGCGCTCTTCCTGGCACAGTTTGGCTTAGTGTCTTGACTGTATTGTAATCTTCTTTTTTGTGAGTCAAAAGAATCTGGTAGGAACCAAGTGTCATTTGACAGGTCCATGGCTTTCTAGAATGAAAGTTCCATGACAAGAGGAAACGTACTTGTACTCACCTCCCTACACCCAGTGCCTAAAAAGAGGCTGAGGCTGGCACATAATAAATTCTTAATAAGCATTTGTTAAATGAATGAATGAATGTGTTATTAGCTGGATCCCCTTGCGATTCTGTTTCAACTTTTTTTTTTTTTTTTTTTCCTTAACGACCATCAGTCAAGGCTTGAAGCAGGTAGTAAAAAGGAAATGGAAGTCCTACTCCATCCTTCAGCTACTTAGGGTATAGTGGGGTGAGGGACTGAAATAAAATGAGCAAAGAGAAATTGGTAAATGGAGAGAGGAAAGAAACCTAAGGAGATGAAAAGGCAAAAGGAATACTTTTTCTCCTGAGTCAGACTGTGGAAATAAACCCTTAAGGGATGAACCACTGGATGTGCTTCCTTTTCTTAAACATGATAGGAAAAAACGACTGGCCAGACTAATGGAGAGGGGGCTTGTGGGAGGAGAGATTGACTCATGAAAGCACTGTCTGGGGTCACCTTTATCTCATTCCTTAACTCACCATCACAGGTGGGTTCTGATACTCTCACCTGGACACAGGTAACCTAAGCTTCATTTCTTATGTTTCTACTTGTGGTTTTGGTTCATCAGATTCTAATGAAACATATTTCCACTTTACCAGGCTTCCACCAAAGCAGGTTCTAGCAAGGTTCGTGAAAGAAGTTGGACATGTCTTCCCACTACTGACCCCAAATACAACCTATAAATTTTCGGTCTTTGTAGTCCTTTTCTAAGAGAGAAGATTTCCTCTTATATTTGATTCTTGCCCCATTCTTGTGCCAGATTTAATTATTGCATCAACATTTTGTATCCTCGCCAAGGAACCCTACAGCCAGTGGCAACATTTTTAATAAACCAAAAGGAACAAATCAAATAAATAAATGGTTTGAGTGGCAGAGGCCAAAAAAGTTCCTCATGAAACTCAGAAAGGTTTTTTGGCTCCGCTCAAATGGGAAGCTGCACCATCAGCAGATTTCCGGAGGTTTTCAGGTTATGAGACAAGGTTTTTTTTACATTGCACTAATTATGGCTGGAGTTAGAGAAACATAAAACAGAATAAAGAAAAAGCAAAGTATAGTGATTGGAAAGTTGGCCAAAGCCATCTCTCTGTAAAGTCTCATTTCTCATGACAAAATGCCAGAAACAAAGCTCTTTGCGGTGAGTTTGTAAGAATAGGCAATTTAGGAGGATCTGTCTCTATTTTTTTTTTCTTTTCACTATAGTCATTCCTTCTGCCCCAGTGGGAAAAAATGTGTTGTTGTTGTTGTTGTTTTTCACGGGCAAAGGTAGTTTGATGGCTTTTTATTTCTTCTAAATGCATTGGTATGTCCTTGAATCATTTCTAAAGTGTCCTCAAATTTTTACTGCCCCTCCCCCACATGCACATACTGTTGAGAGACTACAAATGCCTGTTCCAACATTTTTACTCTGTGAATTCGTTAACTATCCAGTGTGCATTAGCTCTTAGATGTATAAAGCAACTTCAGCAGCGTGGCTCTGCTTATTGCTTCTCAAGTATTGCCTGGTTTTAAAAAAGTTTTACCATCTGTTCTGGCTTAAGCCAAAGCTGAATTAAGACGATAAGCTCTCGCTATTGCTTCTGTTCCTGTTGTGGTATTATTGTATTTCAGGAATGGGGAGGAGGTGAGAAGTCAAAACAAATCTATTATAAAGTCTCAGAATAGAGGATGAGAATTCACCTTTGGCAACAAGTGATAGGATTTTTGAACTTGGCCATGTACTCCTTTCCTCTTTGATGGGCCCCATCAAAAATAAGTTAAAATAGACTCATGACTATATCAGTAAATCTATCAGTCACATATTTCTCAAATTTCTTCTGAGTTTTGATATTTACCTAGGTTCTGGTTCTTTTTTCTTTCTTTCTTTCTTTCTTTCTTTCTTTCTTTCTTTCTTTCTTTCTTTCTTCTTTTTTTTAGGTTCTGGTTCTTAAATAGAAGACAAGCGTAAAACTTAACCATTGCTGTCTGGAAACTCATGTTGTGGTTGGGATGATAAGATGAATGTGTATGGAATACATGGGGGGAAAACTGTCCAGATTAGGAAGAAGGACAGCCAGTCACATTAACCATACTGAGGCTATGGTTTTTAATTTTGATTTTAAAGGTAAAAATGCAGTGCTCTCAAGAGATTATTGCTCATAACTGACAACATTAAGTGGACAAGTTATACTTCTACTAATATTATTTTAAGCTACTTGCGGTGGTATATATAACATGCAGCTGTGTTTCTCTGATTTTTTTTAATCAGAATAAACCAGAAGAATTCTATGTTTATAGCCTAAGGGAATGTGGACAGATTATTCCATGGAAACAGATTCTAACAGGTATCTTCATGTGATTTATCTGAACCCTTGGTGTCCATTAGAAATACCTGGAGAGCTTTAATAAATTAATAAATGTATATATTAACTAATTAATTAGTAAATTAACTGATTAGAAAATTAACATGTCTTGGCCCCATCCAGGTCCCCAGGGTAAGGCCTGAGCATTAGTAGTTGCTAAGGTTTGCCAGGTGATTTTAATGAACTGCTGGGGTTGAGGATCCTTGTGTTAAGTAATTAGATCCATATTTTAATATTTGAATTTTTCTTTTCTTTCTTGAATGTTTAATTAGTTTCTCCTCTTATAAGCTTGCTGAAACAAAATCAACAATTCCCAGCATCTGTCAATCATCAAGGAGAGATTTTTTTTAAACTTTTAACAACCAACACAATCTTCCATTCTCTTTTCTTTGTTGTGATGATATTGTGTTCTCCCAGCATTCCTCATATCTTCCTGGCTGCTACTCCTTTGCAAGATGCTCACAATCTATAAACTCCTGAAGTCCACAGAACTTAAGAAAGAAGGTGAATCCTTGTGAGCATCATAAATCGACCCTAACGTCTACCATCTCTCAGAGTTTCCAATTATGTGAACCATTTCCTTAGTAAAAGAGTTTAGGTTGTGTTTCCTGTCATCTGCAGACAAAATTATCCAGTCCTCATTTAAAATTTCAGCCTCATTTTGCGAACTGCTCTCTATAACCCTGGTACCCTTGCCTTCTCTGTTCCAGCCTCGCTGATTTTCATTCTGTCCCTCATGTGTTCCAGGCTTCTCTTAACACAGAGATTCCAGCCTTCTTCCCATCCTTCATCTGGTTAACTCCATCTTCACAAGTTCACTGAACTGGTCAGCTAACTGATTTTAGCTCTGGATAACTGATTTATCATGTGCTCATATTTCTTTTGTAAAATAATTATAATGCATGATTCATGCACATGTTTCTTTGATTACTGTTTGTCTCTCCAGTGACATGTAAACATTTTGTGGGCTCAAAATTATACATTGAGTATCTACCTCAGGGCATTTGGACATCACAGATGTTTTCTAAATATTTGAATATTTGAACAAAAAATGTTCTTACCTTCCATAAATGGGGATACAGAATAATTTATAAATAATAACTATTTTGAGAATAATTACTACGCATATATAAATTGCTCAAAATGCAATCTAAGGGATGTGAACAGTGCACTGTGTAAAAGCACAGGAAAAGAAAATGATTCTAACTTCTGCATTTGTCAAGTTTTATGGAAGGCACTGATATTTGAACTTACATATAACTGAGAAAATACATAAACTATAGACCAAGGCAGAATGAAGGAAATAATTAACAGACACATAGACACTGTGTGAATGTAGGAGTAATTGATTCCAACTGGGTTGATGGGAAAAAGCTTTACTAAGTATTATGAAGTGGGCCTTCATCAAATAGAAGAGAATGAGTTCTATTGGTATGGAACTTTGTGCTTTTCAGATTAAGGTACGAAATAAGCCAAATTACAGAGACATGCAAATACACAAGAAATTGGCTCAGGCTGACAGGAGCAAGCACCAATGTAGAGCACAGACTTTATTTTAAAGGCAAAACGGAGGCTTTTGACTTCTTAGAAAAGAAAACTGGTGTAATTAAGAATGTGTTTTGTAAAGATTGGATCACAGAGATGATAAATGTGGATCAGAGAGAAAGTATGGTTGTTACAGAAGTCCAGTCAAAAAATATTCTGAACTAATTAACCAGGGATATTGCACACATAAAGAATTAGACTTATTCAAGAGTATAGACAAGGAAAAGAGAGATTTAAAACATTCCACAAGATGCCAGGCATTATTTAAAATGTGTTTATATTATCTTCACTAATTGTGTGGAAGGTTGATAATGCTATTCACATATAATTTTAAATGAGAAATAATGAAATCATTTTGGGATATGCTATGTTCGAGATACCTAAGGAATAGGTAGTCTAGCTTTGGGGTACCAAATATTAAGAGGTATGGATGAAGAGTAAAAACAGAGGAATGATGAGGCACCAGGGTGGTTCAGTCGGTTAGGTATCAGCTTGGATCATGATCTCAGGGTTGTGGGATCCATCCCTGTGTTTGGCTTCATGCTCAGCAGGGAGGTTTCTTCTCTCCCTCTCTCTGCCCCTTTCCCCTTGCTCATGCTCACTCTTTCTCTCTCAAATAAATCTTTAAAAACAAACCAAAAAAAGGAGGAACTATTGGCTTGCTATAGAGCAGTGGGTTTTGTACCGTAAGAATGAGTAAGAAATACAAACATTCGAGAAAAGGCTTTAGGAAAGCAATTGACTACCATCTGGGTGCTTGTGTCCGTAACAGGACAAGTGTATATGAAGGGAGATCAATATAATGATACAATAGGACAAAAAGGCAGGCCAAGGTGTTACAAGTGAGACGATTATTATTAATTGGAGTGAGAAATGGAAAGGAAGAATTAGGAATAGTTGTTAGAGAAATTGCAGAATTTTGCATTTGAACAATGCAGTTCTCTTTGGGGAAAACAAATTACTGATATGTATCAATCATTCCTCAGTAACTGAGACTGAACTTAATGGAGGTCTTTGGGACTGGAGAGGATGAGGAAGTCTAAAGTCAAACTATTGAGAGGTTCAATAACAGAAATACCGAAATTCACACAGATGGTGGGAGAGCCCAAAGGGATGTTCTAGGCCAGGTGTGCAAGATGGAAGACAGGAGTCACTTGGTAAATGATAGCATTGGAAAAAGGTGGTGTGAGTTCAAGATTATTGAGGAAAGTGCTGCTCTTTACCTAGGCCTGTAAGGTAAAGGGAGTAGAAGGTGAGGTTTGTATTTTTGGTAACAGACCAGGAAACACCATCAACAAATAATAAAATCCTTGCTTGTCTTCCCCACTGATTTTTGAATTGTTATTCAACTATTGTAGAATAATATGTAAATGTTAGTAGAAATGCCAGTGCCAACCCAATTGTTTTAATTGAGTCACTCATTCAAAGAAATCTGTTGACTAACCACTCCATGCCAGACATTGCCCTTTTGCTACCGAATTTCAAAGCAGTAATTTTATCTGATAAACAGCAAGGTCAGCTGAAAGATTTACGTCAGAGAGCTGGAAAGAAATCAAGTTTGGGGAAATAATGATGGCATCACTAATGGGTACATGTTTTCTGCTTGCAGAGTCTATATATTTCTTGGCTATGGAGATAGGATGTGGGAATTGGAGTCAGGGGACCCAGATTTCGTTCTAACTCGGCTATTAACAGGCAGTGTCATTTCAGATGAGTCACTTCTTAACTTTAAGCTCCAATTTCCTTATCTACAAATGGAGTTTAAAAGTTTTCTTTCAGCTCTTCTAAACTATGATACTAAATTTAGTTTTCCTGGTTTCAGGAGAGATATGACCTAATATAGGAGATATTGATTTATTGCTAGCAGTCACTTTACATTTGGTTTCTTAACCTTTCTGGTTCTCATTGTTATCATTTAAAAAATGGAGATATGAATCTCAATTGTATCTGCCTCACAGGAAGATTGTAAAGATAAAATAGAATAATAGATTGGAATGTGTTAGTTATAAGGAGTATCATTATCACCAACACTGCTCAAATGCAGAAATATATTTAGATTTTTTTTTTTTTTTGCTTCATCATTCTCTCCTTAACTTCTGTTTTATTAGCTAAGACCCAGATGCATGTTATTGACTTATTACTATTTGGATTTCTGCTTTTTGTTAGCAACACTTATAAAAAAGAAAAATTATGCTACTTGCCAGTTATGCCAAGAAATTTGTTACAAAAATTTGTAACATGATAAAGTTAGAAATATCTTTTTGAATTATCATGGATTTTTGTTAACCACAATGTCCTCCATGTCCTCATAACCACAAAATAAAAAATAGTCAAGAGCTGCCCAGTTATTTTGGCTAGTTAACTTTTTTGTGTGTGAATAATACTTCCTAAGCCATTCTATGATCTCTGAAACCATTGTTTATGTTATGCTTGGTAATACGTACATATCATCTTTCTTGTCTATACAGAAGGTGGTTGTGAAAATGTAATGAAATGGCATTTGTGAACCATATGGCACCCCACAATGCTCATAACCATTAATAACCGTTAAGCCAGGTAGGACATTTTTATTGTCTGTGTAATTTTTCACAAAAAAATAATTTCATTCAAGGTTTTACCCACAAGTTTAAATTATGTCAATTTAAAATCAGAACCTATTAGGATCATAGTGTCCCTCTATGTAAAATTTTATCCAATAAAGATATTTTGAGCATTAGTGTTGAAATATAATATTTTGACGATGATGAAAGTGTAGAGAAGAAAAAGTGATATTGTGGAGAAGAGTAAATAAGAGTTTACCATCTTGATAAAACAAGATGCCTAAAGTTTAACTACTTACATTACCTATGAAAAGTTTCATTTTATCAAAAGTAGATCATTTATACAAGTCTTGAAAGGCAACAAAATTGATTGGTATTCTGGACTTCATGCTCACCACCAATGGATAATAAAGTCCTGATGTAGTGATGGAAAAAACAGGAAATTTTGTGAAATTTATACTAGGGTAGGAAGGAAACCTGGGGGAAAGGACAGATATCTGCTGTTAGCTTTGGGAGAAAAGATTTCTTAAAATACAAAGAAAATGTATGTGTTATTCAGTAACCAGATTGTCTGGAGGTAAATAGGATAAAAGATAAACAGGAAACTTCAAAAACAGAATAGAAACTCTAAAAAATATATGGGGATCCCTGGGTGGCTCAGTGGTTTAGCGCCTGCCTTTGGCCCAGGGCATGATCCTGGAGTCCCGGGATCAAGTCCCATGTCGGGCTCCCTGCATGGAGCCTGCTTCTCCTCTGTCTGTGTCTCTGCCTTTCTCTCTCTCTCTCTCTCTCTCTCTCTATCATGAATAAATTAAAATCTTGAAAAAATAAAAAATACAAATTTACAAATAATACCTAAAGAATAGTTTATATATAATACATTATGTATATATATATATATATGTATATGGAAATGGGAAGATATCAAAGATATCTATTTATCTTTTCCTTTTAGATGGTATCTTTCTAATTTAGATAAATTTAGATAATTTATATCTTTAATGGTATCTTTTCCATTTAGATACCTAAATGGAAAGATATCAAAGATAATTGTAATTAGGTTCAGAAGTCTCTGATAGCTCACAGTGTAAAACTACATTTGGGAGTCATGGTGGCCCTATTCCTGCCTTCTATAGGCAGAAATAACAGATGGAGGAATCAGAAAGAGGTAAGAAAATATACCTTCTTTTAAAGTAATGGAGATGTCTTTGTAACATGACTCAAGGTCAATAAGAAGACAAGAACTCTTTAGCATAATTTAGTCCAAAATTAAGTGAACAGGCAAGGTATCTTGTGAAGGTTGTCGTCAGGAGAACAACATATGCAGTGCAATGACTTTTTTGTCTTGTTTGGAAGATTTACTTATTCATTGTAGAGAAAGAGAGAAAGCACGGGCACATAAGGGTGTGGGTGGGGGAGGGGCAGAGAAAGAGAATCACACTTAGACTCTCTGAAGAGCATAGAGCCAAACATGGGGCTCCATCTCATGATCAAGAGATCATAAATTGAGCCAAAACCAAGAGTTGGCCACTCAACCAACTGAGCCACCCAGGTGCCCCAGTTTGTTTTCTTTCTTTCTTTCTTTCTTTCCTTCTTTCTTTCTTTCTTTCTTTCTTTCTTCTTCCTTTCTCTTTCTTTTTTTTTCATAGGGACCCATAGAGAAACCTAGAAGGAAACAGAGAAAATAAAGTTGTATCCAGAATACAAGACCACTTGGTTGTCTGTAATCATTTTTTTTTTCATATTTAAGACTTGAAATGTTACCCTACAGAAGTCCATTATGGCCATGCCTTTAAATGCATACTAGATATTGTGAAGATTTCCATGTCACGAGAGGAGCACAAACAATGAGGTTAAAGGACTGGTTGAAGGGGAAATGGGAAGAGTATAAAGAAGTGAGAGGGCATCTCTGTGGAATATGCTTCAAGATCCAAGGGAAATGCACACAAGCACAGGGCATGTGTCTAGAGGTGAGATCCTATAGCATATATAATGCATATAGGCAAGTGAGCAATATCAAGGCACAACCTCTTCCATCTTACCTCCTGATATAAAAAATTCAGATTTATCATTGGGGACATGGAGCAAAATAATGTTTAAACCTTTTAGTTCATTTTCTATGTTTTTTTCCATAGGTAGGGAAGGGATACATTCTATCCCATCCTCTCCTAGCCAGAGGCAGGCATCTGAGACAGCTTCAGAGTGAGCGAGGGACATAACGTGGGTCATTTGTGAAGAACATATAAAGAAAGAGGTGAATCTGATTTCTGAGACTACCTTTTCCCCATTCGCAGAGGGTAACTCCACATGCCCAATGATCCTTGATTATATTCGAGGAGAGACATATTTGGGTTTTGGGTCTAAGTTACTAGATGTGACATGACAGATGCTGAGATAAATTATTCCACTAGAACTGAGAAAAGGATAGAAGTTGTGAGACCATTGTGGCTATAGTAGGAAATTATTGCAAGATGGCCAGAAAGTAGCCATGGTGGTCCTACGAAAACCATCAGAATCAAGGGAAAACATAGAGGCTGGTCTGAGAGTAGAACCACATCATTTTGGAGAATGAGCTGCTAAATTCAGAACTGATTTTACATGACAGAGAGCATTCAATTTTAGTCAAAGTATTAAGTCACTAATGCATAAGAAACTCTATCAATGTGCAGACATCCCATCTGTATACCTTAGCATTTACCACTCTGAGAACAAGAACCGAATGGCTTCTAGCTGCAAACACTTGCAATTCCTTGCTTGAAGGCTTTCTCTGGACCACAGTTTATACTCAGTTTGCAACACCACATAAAGTACTTTGGGATTATTGCCTCTAACCTTTTACCCCCTAGAAGTCTTAAAAAAAAAAAAAAAAAAAAAAGACTGATGGGAATTGACAGATAAACATCCCCATTTCCTTAGCCCTCAGGCAAAACAATTCTGAAGCTTGTTCTACACTGTCTTCTAGAATTCTCAAGTGGCAGTGAGCCCCTACTGTTCCTAACAGTAACCCACCAAATATTACAATCTTATTGGGCTTCTTTCTCATCCTTAAGTCACTTCCCCATTCCTCTTCCCCATTCCTCTTCCAGCGTTCCATGGAATCACTTCTCTGAAAAATATTCTGATATTGAGTGAGCTTATTGGATAATGGAAGGAAAAGTCCATTATAGTGGCTTTCTGGAAATGAAAGAAAACAACCAGAGTACTTATTGGAGATTATCTGATAGACTAAGCAGGCCAGAAATCACACTTATATGTAAGCCTCTTGCAATCAGATTCCAAGAAATAGGGTACCAGTGAGAAATGATGCTCCAGGTAAGTGAAGAGTAAATGATTTATAGATCCCTTCTTCAAAAGCTTATCTGTCCTTGACAAGGCCATATGCAGCCAAGAGAACTTTAATGTGATCATGAAATTTTACTGGTTATTTTGACATTTTTGGAAAATAAGAAGTGACAGTAGAATGGAGGAGGCAAGATTTGCCCTGAGTTTAGAAGTAACACTCAAAGAATGTTTCAAATTCTATAATGATAAGCTTAAATCAAAATTAGAATTGTTTTTAAAAATAGATGCACTGTGGCCATTTTTCTCAAAAAAATGGTAGTGATTAATAAACATCATTACAAATTAAACTAATTCGCTTTCTCAGTAGATCCACTGACACATTAGGAGAAAATTATCTGTATCCTGATTGCAAGGCAACTTAGTTTCTCATGATCTTCTCCTAAACAAGATGAATTTATTGAGTGAATCTCCACTTAAAGATAATCGGCAAGTTGATGCACATTATTTGAGCCAGGTGATATGTATTATGACTATCAACCTAGGAAATATTAACATTTTGTACAGGATAATTGTTTGTTTGGGGGGGGTTTCCCTGTGCATTATTAGCTCTTTATCAACATCCCTGGCTTGCACCCAGTAAATGCCAGTAGCATTTCCCATCCCAGCCATGACAATGAAAACTGTGACCAGAGATTACAAATGTCTCTTAAGGGGCAAAATCCATCCCTGGTCCCCAGTTAAGGAGCATTGTTTAGTGGGAGGTCTCTTGAGTCATCCCTAATATCTTTCCTAGAGAAGAAATTTTCACTAAATGTATCTAAAATTGGCCAATGATTCTGTGTGAAAGGACATCGTGAGAGAACCAATTGTGAGCCACGCCCAATTTCTCATGGATAGTTATAAAGTTCTACATTTAAATTCAAATAATACATTTCATAGGTATAAGTTAAAGGAGACCTATCTTGGAAAAAAATCTGATGATTTTAATTGATCATAAATTCAATATAATCCAAAAACATCAGTTTTTTTTTTTTTTAAATAATGCAACCTTGAATATCACTATTACAATAAAGTTCAAATCAGGGAAACTGATACATCCATTGTAATTTGGCCTTATAAATACTGTGGTTACTTCTTTTTATTTATTTATTTACTTATTTATTTATTTATGATAGTCACAGAGAGAGAGAGAGAGGCAGAGACACAGGCAGAGGGAGAAGCAGGCTCCATGCACCGGGAGCCCGACGTGGGACTCGATCCCGGGTCTCCAGGATCGCGCCCTGGGCCAAAGGCAGGCGCCAAACCGCTGCGCCACCCAGGGATCCCCACTGTGGTTACTTCTATATCACATTTTGAGAACAGTGGTTTAAGAGAAGGGAATTAAGATTATGAGAATTTTAGCATCCAGATAATTTGAGTAATAATTAAGGGAAACCAAAATGTTAAGAATGAAGAAGAGAAAACCCAGGCAAGGGTAGAGAGAAGTAATAATA
The DNA here is from genome assembly GCF_018345385.1 of Vulpes lagopus. Classification (NCBI taxonomy): domain Eukaryota; kingdom Metazoa; phylum Chordata; class Mammalia; order Carnivora; family Canidae; genus Vulpes; species Vulpes lagopus. The sequence continues at coordinate 35,448,454 of NC_054828.1, forward strand.
TTGGAAATGCTGTTATGTGGAAAATGCACAAAGGAAATTAGAACCAACAAATGGGAGCTATAGGAATCTAGAAATAAGAAATCACAACTACCCTGCAATGAAATAGACGACCTCACAAAAGAAGCAACCACTTCTTTAGTCATGGCTAGATAATACTTTGGGATATGTAAAAATGCCACCTATATTAGCACTATTAAACCATCAAAATATTAATTTTGAACATATAATTTTATGTGAATCCTACTCTCTTTGTAGCTGCCCAGAACATCTCCATGTAATAGTGTTAAGGAGATAAACTTTACTTTTTTTATCTTCTAGTAAAGTATCGAATTCTAACTATGTAAAGCATTTAAACACATTATATTTGAAAACTCACAAACTAAAAGTTGCCTTGTCACACTTATGATTTTTTAAAAAAGATTTTATTTATTTTGAGAGGAAGGGAGAGTGCACACATGTGCATGAGTGAGGAGAGGGGCAGAGGGGGAGAGAATCTCAAGCAGTCTCCACACCCAGAGGGGAACCCGATGCAGGGCTTGCTCTCAGGACTCTGAGATCATGCCCTGAGCTGAAATCCAGAGTTGGGTGCTTCACCAACTGAGCCACCCATGTGCACCTCATTATTTTACTTATCTGAATAAGCTTGATATGGTGGAATGATTTTCAAACCAGACTTCAGGTTCCAAACATCTTGCTCTAAATTCTGTGCTTATGACAGATCATTACTAGTTTCTATAACTGTAAAAACTCATTGTTCTAAGCAGTAAATATGAGAAGTATTCAACAAAACTTATTTATGCATTTATGTATTTAAAAGACCCCGTTTATTTATTGCTATTTTTACTGAAGTATCAATAATGTGGCTCCATATTCTGTTTCTTCAGGTAGTTTTTTTTTGCACTCTTAAATGAGGTTGGTACATTAGAAACCATCACCATTTCTTTCACAGAACTGGAATTCAGGTAAGGAACATTGGATGCTACCACTTGAATACCCATTTTCCTTACCCAGAATTGCTGTCTTGTTTGGGAGAACAGCACTCAGTAATTGGTCTAGAATCACTCAGCCTCCTTGAAAAAAGACAAACTATCAAGAAGTGGTCAAAGCATCTTCTTTGTATAAGCCTCACGAGGAACTATTTCCTCCTTTCCAATGAATTTAATTTTGAGGTCAATCAGGTGTCTTTTTGTAGTCCATCTACTACCCTGGAATATCAACGACCTCCACAGGATGGACGCTTTTGGTGGATAGAGCCTTCCTTGCTGTGCATTAGATATGTACAATGGATCTTCAAAATACTTAATTATGCCAATCTTTGGAGACATTTGTCTTCAAACGAATATCACATTGTCCAAAATAGTAGATATGAGATGAACAGAGTGATTTACATACACTGGTCTCAATAAATATTTGAAGGTTGAACTTGTAAAAATGAAGCAAAGTTAATTTATATAAAAGTCAGGTAGCTGAACAAGTTATAGAAAAGGATACTGTCCATGTACATTGTAAAAGTATATGATATCTCTGATGCTTTTTGATCCTCACTGAACCATTTTCTTCCACATTATTTTTATAACAAAGTTTTGTTTATATTCAATGTCTGTTTTACTGGTTTGATTCTTAATATTTTAGAGAATTTTGAAGTCCTTTGAAGATTGATGAGCCCAATTAGGCTCTCTTCCTGAGAAAATACTTTTCTGAATATATCTGTCAAGTTTTATTAATAAATATTGTTAGAGATTCCTAATCCTTGAATTCTGTTTACTACTGGTAAATTTTGTACTATTTATTTCATCATCTTTAAAATTTCGTGCTTTTAAAAAGGTAAGCTATATTACATAGCCTTTAACTTAGACATTAAGAAGAGGTAGATTGTTTCCCTATTATATTTAAAAGTTATGAGTTAATAAGAAATAACACATGTCTAGAACAAGGTAGGTGTAATATAGATTAAACACTCATGTTGAAACCGTTTTCAGTGAAAAAGGAGAAAATGACCAAACTCCTGCTTTCCTATCAGATTATTCTCAAAGCCCAGAGTTTTAAATCAGTTACCAACTGTTGGACTGAAACTTACAGAAAGTGAGTGATGGGTCATCTCACTTCCACAGTCACTTTGCTTTTGTGGGAAAAAAAAAAAAAAAGTATGTAAGAGATGAAAAAGTATATTCCTTTACACACTTTTTTGCATTTTTATTTTTCAAATAGCACAACCTGAGCAAACATTTTTGACATATTTTCTTGAATTATTGTTATGGAAAATTATAGTATACAAGCCACCTTTTCTTTATACTTAGTTGTGCAAGGCACATTCGTTCTTATGATCCTTACTACCCTATGAGGTTGATATTATTACCCATAATTTACTAATGAGAAAAGTGAGAGAAATTATATCTGTCAACTTGTAGCTAGTAAAAGATAGTACTGGATTTAATCACAGGTTTACTTGAATTATACTGGTTTTTATAGAGAAAATCCTACGTATGAAATCAGCATCTTCATGTTGTTTTTAACTACTTCTTACAAGTTTGCAGTTTCATGGAGAGCAAGATGCACAGATGTAAACAGAGGTACATTTAGTGACTGTATCTTAAATCTATGAATGTAGATGTGCTTACTGAATATTAAAACCCAGAAAAAGATCGGCAGTATTCATCCCCTGCTTGTCTAAAGGGCAGGTTTTCCTTTCAAATTCAGTCTTCCTTACTGGGCCACTTTTCCCAAAATGGTGCCGCATACGCTTTTTTAAAAATCAATAAATCCACAGTTGTATTAAGAAATATTTTATTAACAAAACAGTAAATTCCACTTGCTTAGCATTTCCAATAATGGATAAATTGGCCTTGCAACAGAAAAAACAAAACAAAACCCTTAGATACCCAATCACACAAAGCACTAGAAGGGTAGGGTCATGTGGCCTTTCTTTAATGTCTTGGGGATTGACCACCTCACACATTATTGTAGTATTTGTTTTTTTGTTCTTTTTTTTTTTAAAAAGGCAACACATTACATGGATAAAAAAGAAGCATACTCAATCAGAAAAGTTACAGTCTAGAGATGTAATCAAATTTATGCCAGGTAGTGTGAAATCCTGTTAACTGCAAACTATTCATGGAACCCTGATACATTTGATATGAAGATACTTGGGATCTTATTCATGTCTTTTTTTTCTCTCTAGCTCATGTTCCTCTCTTTTCTTTCTCCATTCACAAAGAAAGAAAGAAGAAAAAAAAGAAAAAGATTGCTAGATTTTGTGTAGGCCAATAACATTAGAAGTATTTTTACTGACAATATTAGATTATATCATTACATGAAATTTTAAAATTTATGCTGGAAAGAAACAATGAAATCAATCCCAAACAACATGCTTCATAGATATACTGCTTAAAAATACCATTATTTAATTTATTTTCTATCATATTTTAGAATCTTTCCAGTTGGAAACTAGGTTGAGTTCAGTAGATCATACGGAAAAGCAACCATTTCTTTTTAAAAACCTCAAGCTGTAAATTAGTGGTTTCATATTTACCTTCTTATTTCACTGGCTTTCCCTGAGTAAGACTGAATGAGAGGAAAAAAAAAAAAGACATGAATTCCTTAAGCTAGCAAATTAAAAAAAAGAAGAAAATCTGAAACACAAGTTATAGATACTAAATTTTAGTTTTAAACCTCTACTTTCTGGGTCATGAAAAGCCTTTAAGACTTTTCACACAACACAATTACTTGGCAACCATAGATAGTGGTGATTTGCTATGAATTACACATATTTCTAAGGTGCTGTATGTCTGAAATCCAGGCCACTTTTTGGCTTTTTTCATCATCTAAAGTATCACAAAAGATGTTTTGCATTTTTTGCCTTTGCTGATTAAAGCTAATTGTAAAGGTATTCTCTTTTATGAAATCTAATATCATTCTTTTAGGAGATGTTTTAAAGTAATGCGACCAATTTTTACTGAGGCATCACCTTCCAATCTAATAATGCATTTCCTTTGCATTGCCTGCTCATATTAATAATTTATTGCTATGAACATCATTGAAACAATATGCAAAACAAGTGTCAAGTGTATAATCTATATTTCTCTATTACTTAATGTGTGTTAAACTAAAACTATATTTAATGATATATATGAAAACCAGAAAAGTTAAAATATGGTCAATAATCAACAAATAGAGAATGATTTTTTAAGATGGATAGTAATACAGAATCAAAGATTACTAAAAATACTTTCTTAGTTGAGAAAATGTTTACTTTCCAAAGTGTTTATCATGCACATCAAGTTCAGAGATTTTATATACATATATAAAATCTCGTATGTATGATTTTATTGGAAACAAAATTTTTAATTGCAGCAGCCAGGGTGGTTAAGGTATACATTAGCCTGTTTTGCTTCTGTAACCTCCCCCACAAAATGGTTCATATTCATGCAGCAATATACCAGTGATATTCTATTTGATAAGAAAAGGTTCCATTTCATTAGGGACTAAAATATTCTCAGGGTTTCTTGGAAGCATGATCTCAATGAAGCAAATCACCCCATTTGTCATCAATACCTTGGCACAACTATCTTCCTTCCTTCCTGCTTATCAATTTGTCAGTAAACATTTGCTGTTATATATATGCTTGGGTTTTCCATCATATTTGATGGATTCCTCTGGATTTGTGTGTGTGTGTGTGTGTGTCTGTGTGTGCATTTGCGATTGTAAATGATGAAAGTATGTGGAAAATGTGAGTATTTAGGGGAGAAAAGAAGATTATAAGATACATATGTATATATTTTACCTTCTAATTCACACCTTTCATACAAATACTAAAACTTAATTGCAACAGAATGAAGGCTGTACATGTTAGAAAAAAAAAGTAGCTGAGTCTTTTTATATACATTCATACATATCTTCCTTAGAATAAACACTACATTGTAATTTTTTTAAAAAAGTAAGTAATTGTGGCAATTTATAATGGTGGCAAAAAAAAAAAAAAAACAACCCTGAAATAATTGTTGCTCCGATGTCATAAAACTCCCTATACTTAGCAACACTTATAACATTGAATTTACCAAAAATGGCTGAAGAGCAGAGATATATTTTGCATTTTCTATACAACAGGCTATAAAACGTCACTTATCACAGTCCAGAAAGCACACAGAGATGGATTTTATATAAACATATGTAATAACATATTAAGCGTGCATGAAAATTTCCCAATGATTGCATCTATGCCCTCTTGTTTTTTTGTTTTGTTGTTTTGAAATTTTAGTGTGAAAATGTGCCTTATATTTCACATTGTTGAAAATAAGGCCTCCATACTTTTTTTCCCTCACCACCAGAAAGGGGCTTTTTGAATGTGTTCCTACACAAGTCTTCAAAAAAGCCAGCACTTTGTTTCAAATGCAAGTTCCAACCACTGCTCCAGTTGCGGCCAGGTGGCAAACCCAAAGGTTTGCAGGTTGGGTCATTCAAAATGACACAGTCTTCTCTGGCAATCGGACTAACTGACTTCTCAGGAAAGCGCTAGCACTTTGGCTAAATCCAGGATCATAGGTAGCTTCTTTTTTTTTTTTTTTTTGTGTTGTGTGTTGTGTTGTTTTTGTGTTGTGCCTTGATGTTGTAATACTCCTTTGCTTTATGAATGCGTGCGGTCATCACTGTCTTTTAGGAATGTTCCAGCAACATAAAGACAGGCAGAGTAAATGAAAACACTGTGGATGTTAGGGAATTTATTGGCCCCTGTTTTTTTTTTTTTTTCTTTCTTTTTGGAGAAACAAGAGCATGAGATACTTGTTTTTATTTTTTAAAAACAGTCTTTCCTTCCTGATTGCATTCCCTGTCTTCTTTTGTATGTGCTTCGTAAAAAGGAAAGTAAATAAGTTTATATTATGTCTCAGATAAAATGAAGACTATTTCTATACAAGGGTCTTTTTAAGATCTTGGAATCAGACGTAATACTCTTTATCCTTGTTTTTCTTATTTTTGTTGGCGCTTTTCGCACTGCTGGGTTGTTTCTCCTTTACAACAGCCCCATTGGACTGTGCTGAGTTACTGATGTAGTTTCGACTCTCGTCCACATGGTACGAGCCTTCATCCCGGTTTCTGTACTTGTACATGGCATAGAGGAGGATGAGGATGCACAGGGCGGCGGCAGCTACTATCCCCACCACCATGCCCGTGGTGCTGCTGGACTCCCGAATCACTTCTGCGGAGCCTGGGTAGGGCTCTCTCCCGCCGGCTCGGGTTGGGTTAGCTGTAGGAGACAGGGCGAGAAGAAACATCGTGTGATGACTGGGTTCACCCAACCCCCGAGAGCTATAACATTAGAATATATGTGTACATGTGGATCTTACTTCTACATATTATATATGTATATAATTACATACACATATTACCTAACATTTACCATCTATTTCCATGCCTAATGGAATAACACCCACTGCTTTAGGGAAAGTCTACTGCTGCTAAATGTAGCAGTCCCTGTGCCTCACGGTCACTAAAAACTAGAGACTATGACTCAAAGCACTAGGGGGGAGATCTGTTGCTATCTTTTCTTTATCACAGATCAGTTAACAAGATTTTCTAAGTGCAGCCCCAAATAAGCTTCATGCAGCTCTTAAGGGCCACGTTGATGTGTTAGGTGAAAAATCAGAAACCCGACATGGTAGATGAAATCATAATGACACTCCCTTATACTATCAGAGGGTATTAATTTAGCAATCAAGTTGATGTTCATACAGAACACTCAGGGCTAACTCCAGACTCTGAATTATGATACCTAAATTTAGTAATACTTTAGAAATCTGACTGCAGGGCAGCCCCGGTGGCTCAGCAGTTTAGGGCCACCTTAGGCCCAGGGCGTGATCCTGGAGACCCAGGATCGAGTCCCGCGTCGGGCTCCTTGCATGGAGCCTGCTTCTCCCTCTGCCTGTGTCTCTGCCTCTCTCTCTCTCTCTCTCTCTCTCTCTCTCTGTCTCTCATGAATAAATAAATAAAATATTAAAAAAAATAAATCAGATTGCATCATACAGTAATGAATACAGTACTGAACAGTAAGATAATCCAAGCATTCTGAATGGACTCTCATGCTTCCTTAATAAAAGCATGATTTTAGTCACATCTTTACAAACTAAAATAACACTAAGTCCTTTTCTGTCGGAGGTGTATTTATTCATATAAGTGTAGTATGTATCACTTATTCATTGGCAGTGGCTGAGTGACCACCAAAACTATATTTGGGAGGGTGAAGTAGGAAAATATTTTTTTCAGTTTTATAGACTATCTAAATCTGATATGAGTCAGAATTTAGTACTTAATACATAATAACGAATAAAGGACTGCCTAGCCCACTTTTTTCAACTGACAAAATTCTCGTTTAGTCTTTCCAATGTATAAATAAGCTCTTCCATGGCATAAGAAAGGGATTACAGGGTTCATTACTGTCTTCTCCAGGGCATAGTCAGGCACTGAAATTGATGATAGATGGAGAGAAAAAGTCCTGGAATTTAATATGTAAATGGGGTTTGGAGAGCGAGGAGCAGCTCTTTTCCTCTACATAAGGAACTTTTTTTTTTTTAAATATTTTAAATGAATAGTAACTGTACAGAGATAAAAACCAATCCTATCTCTGACCCTCAGGTCATTTTTCTCTATGGATTATATTTTCTTTCCCTGAATCTCTGTCCTCTCTTTTGTCTTACAGAAAAAGATTACTTTTCTGATGCAGTGAATTAAAAATGCTAGAATTTTCAAAACGTCATTTTTTTTGTAATGCATTAAAATAATCTCAAGAATGAATTAAAATAATCTCAAGGTTGTAAATATGTATCAGATACAGATAGATATGTGCATATAAATGGTGTGTGTGTGTTTATATAGAAATTGAATAATTCAAGAAGACTAAAATTATGACTATTAAACATCATTTAGGAGCTATTTTTTAATATTTCTACAAAAGTGCCTGTTAAATACTGGTAGTCATTTACCAGCCATAGCTCTGTACTGCTCTGTAATTCCATTTTCAAACATCACCAAGACTTCCTCCGCATAATGGGGGTTTCTCACTGTCACTTTCCTTTCGTTCCCCAAATAAAGCCTTACAAATAGAGTCACTTACAAAGTACAGCCCTCAGTCGCAAAGCAGCAAGAGGCTATGTTCTGGAGCTGCAAATTGTATCAGGTGAAACCCTTCTATTCTGAGTATATTCCTGCATGTTTCACAAAAGCTAATGTAATGTTGCTGAATAAAAGGCCGTAGAGTTGCTTCTGTGGCCACGGTGGAAGGAAACAAAGACCATAATCCACAGCATTTGATTACAGGAAATTAATTCCCTTTCAAGAAGAACAGAACCTCCTGCAGGATCTCTGTCACTACCTCACAAACCAAAAGCAGCACTTTCTCTCTCAAATATGGTCATCTTTGCCAAAGTCGGCCAATTAGCTCAGTTGCTAACTTCCACGGAATGACAACTTTTTACTTGCTCATTTGTGGATCATTCTTTTAACATGGTATCTTAAGAGCTAAAGAAAAGATTTTATTTAAATGTTACATAAATCTTTCCCCCCACCCTGATGGAATGCTTTTATTTTAAACACATTTCCATAATTACCTCACTTTGTCTGTCAGAGAAGAATGGGAGAATGGATATAAAATCCTCATCATATACTTCATGCTAGTAAGAACTGAGAGTTTTAATGAAATGCAGGGTTTAAATGTTAGAGTAGATATGTTCTTTTTTTTTTTTTTTCTAGTTAGGAACTGGTATGATAAATGGACTATCTTATCCAAGAATTTTAATCTTACTTTTATCTGCTCAAATATTTCTGATATATTTTCAGAACAACTGTGTAAGAGCACAGGAACAACAAGTTGATGTTAAAACTAGAATGAGATTCAAAGACCAAAGCAAAGCCTCAAATGCTTCAATTTTGCCATATGGGCATTTGATAAACACCTTCTATTTAAGGAAAATACTCGCCTTTTTTGCAACTCCAGCCAAAATGTTGCTTAAGTCACATGCAGGCCTAAAAATATCTCTGTAACCCATATGTAAATAAAGATTCTAAATACCATTTTCTAAAAATAGCCGACCAAAAAAATGCCAAAACCCAATGATGAAACACTTTACCCTTTACCTATCAATTGACATTAAAAAATTAATAACCGCCACAGGTATTCTAATAGGTCTGTTTGCAATATGCAGTCACTTCCATATCTCACTGATTATTTAACAACTTTTTTTTTCAGTTTTTGCTTCAAATCTGAAGGCTAAGTGACATTTTTCTTAAATTTTGTGCTAAGATCAGAAGTGTTTATACACTAAAGACATCTCTTCCAGATGTACAAAAAAGACTAGAGAAATTTGGGGCGCCTGGGTGGCTCAGTCAGTTCAGCTTTGGACTCCTGGTTTTGGCTCTGGTCCTGATCTCAGGGTCCTAGGATTCAGCCCTGCATTGGGCTCTGCTCTCAGTGGGGAATCTGCTTGTCCTTCTCCCTCCCCTCTGCTCCTCTCTTTCTCTCTCTCTAATAAATAAATACATAAAATCTTAAAGGAAAGGCTAGAGAAATTTAAATATATTTATAAATTATAAATGTGGCTTCACTTATTGTTATAAATGGTTTATTTTGATGATCGCTGGAAAGCCTCTGAGGAAATTTCACATTAATTTAAATGCAGTGAATAGTAGAAATAGCTAAAAAGGCTAAATGCCTTCTTATATAATTTAGTTAAAATTTTATAGCAAAAAAGAAACACAGTCATCTCTTAACCCTTTATAACAATGAGAACAAAGGAACTTAATCAGAGAAATCCATAGGCAATTCTTTTATCTCATGCATTTGAGAATTTTGCAGCTCCTGTACAGTCTATAATACACTAAATCAAGGCATTGTACATAAATACAAGAATCTATATGTGTTTCTTCTGCAGTGTTAAGAAATAAACAAATGAACTAAGGTTTACTTTCACTCTCTCTCCCTTTCTCTGCTCCACCCCCCATGTGATGAGAACAAAGTAAAGGAGAGTAAAGGAGGAGCAAAGAGAATGGAATATATACAAATCAGCAGTAAGTCCTTGAATGGTCAGAAGTTAACTGACTTATAGGTGAAACTAAGCTAATTGGACCAGAGGCATAAGGAGCCCAGGTCAATGGAAACTTTTCATTGCTTCCATGGATGGGGACCGAAGAAGCCAGAGCACATGAGGACCCTCTGTTAGGACTGGAAACAGGCAAGTAAGCATTCAACTGTGGTGGTGGCACCAGTATTTTGAGTTGATGGTTAGGTCACAAGCCAAAAAAAAAAAAGAATAAAAGAAAGAAAGAAAGAAAAGAGTATATGAAATATTCCAAGTGCCTGTTTATATCCTCTTTTAATGATACGTAAAGTAGGAAAGCATCATGAATTATACACAATTTCTGTGAACACTGAAACAATAGAAGATTTTTACCCCCATGTCATCTACACCCATGATGCACCCTCAGAGTCAATCAGAATGGAGCGTAAATCGCTGGGTCTACTACCTGCGAGGAAAGCGCATACACACACCAGAATGGCAATATGAAGGCTTTTGATCTCTGCTGGCATTTTTGCCTAAACGATTCAGAAGCTATTGACTGCACTGGCCAAGACAAAGAGCTGTCAAAAGGGTTATAACCTGTTTCATATAAGCTACTTTTCAGCTAAATGGCTGTGAAAATATTCCTGGGACTCATGGACGGGTAAACAGTGTTATCTTAGAGGACAGATGAGAACTGATTTTTAATTCTTTCTCTATCTGTTCAAACATTTGGTAGGATCTCATGGTCTCCAGAAGCCTTCTACATAGTCTGTTTTGGCCAGATTAATCAAGAATCTGGGCCAAAGTATGTTAGCTCTATGTATTTTCTTATTTTTCATTGCCTAATTACTACTGTGATTATGTAGGTAGGCATAGTCTTTCAAGTCTTAGGATACTTATTAACGTATTTCCACATTATACCCCGAACCAATTTATTCATATCGGATAATCCATTGTGGAAAATACATAGTAAGTGCAAAAGAATCCAGTGCCTTGTCATATAAAAAGGATAAAAAATGCATTTGTTGCTTTCACAAAAAAATTTAAAAATGAAATATTCAAAATTTTAACTTATCCCTCAGTTTGCTGAGATAGTTATTTTAAACAGCCACGACAGGAAAAGAAATTGTCCTGATGTATGTTCTTTCTTTATTTTTGACAGCCTTTGGCACTGCATCTGTGAAAGAACATCATTTCCCCAAATAAGAACTCATTTCGATCCGGTTAAAAAACACCATGGAACAAACATGTTTAAGTGATATATGAGGCTACAGCAGAGAACAGAAAAGTGAAGATTGTTTGTAGCAGGTCTTATTCCTTAGCAGGTCCTCTGGCCCTCTGCCAACAACTCCAAGCTCCTCTCCACTCTTCCTCCTACTCCGTCCCCCTCTCTACCCCTTCTGTGCATCCTGCCCCGAGCTCATGACTTGTCCTTGAAGGTGGCCCTAAAAGAGCATAACGGGTCAGCAAGGTGTTCAAAGAGTGACAAAACTTATTGCCAAGTTCCTAATTTCAAGTCCCAATATAAAATCATCCTTATTGGCAAAAAACAAACAAACAAATGACTAAATGTGATTTTTTTCACTACAACATAGTCTTTGTGTTTCATCTTGGAATGGTTTACTTTATAATTTAACATTCTAAACTTGTTTACAGAATAAAATTATATGCTTTATCAAAATAAATGGCATCTTGTTACCAATTTTGAACTTTTGGTATTTTATTATGAATTTTGTTCTGCAGATGGGGTATGGGGATATGTAGAGCACATTAAGCCATTAAGCTTTGCACAGGAGCCTGTATTTCTCAGTTTGCCACAGTCTGATTGTATCTAGTCATAACCTTAGTTTATGCAAATGGGGAGCATAAAGCCCACATTTATTTAAGATGATTCACAACTGAAGTTCTAAAATAACTGCATTTTGGAAGGTAAATTTTTGAACATTCGCCAGTTTTTCCAAAGAGGCTTCACTTTGCAGTAGAAAGTGTCTGGCATCCTTTGGTTATTCTTTCTGAGACTGGAAAAATAGCAATCAGATATTGTTATTAAAAAATAAAACTGCTCTTGATTTATGTTTTTCCAATACTGCACAAGAAATGATGCTTATAGTCCTAATTCTGTCACATAAAATGAGGGTTTGGTGGGTGGTGGGACCTTATATTTCCATTGGTGAGTTCACCAAGGCAATAACCATGCCATCAGATGCTCTTTTTATCACTCAAATTGTCATTTTTATGAAACTATTCTGTATACTTGGATGAGCTGTTCTTTCACTGTAATCTTATTATATTTATGTTGTTTCCAAACTTAGCTTTGCAGGGTAAGATTACAGTTTCCAGGCGATTCTTATTGTTTGTTTTATTTCTTCAGTATAGGCTGTTAGCGTATAGGTACGCCATCAACCATGACCCTGTCACATCAAGGATGAAGCAAGAGTTTCCTAATATACCAATGACAGTTTTTGAGTTTTAAGAAAAAAAAAAATACAAGAGACTGCCAACTTTAAGAAACAGTAAAGAATAAAGCACATTAATGATAAAAAAACCAAACAGAATATGAGCTAAATATTTCAGATCGGGAGGCGTATATAAAGGATTATAAAACTATAATGCTCAACACATATCATTCTGCCATCTGAAATTGTTAGATATCCTGTCTTACAATAATCCTTTTTAAAAATTATGGGCAAGATGCATTCATTGAATTCTTTTCTCACTGAGTCTCTGACCAGTCTTTCTGGTTTTATCATAAATTAAACTAAAAGTAATCAGTTTTAAATTTCTGTCTCCACCCCACCTGCCTAAAATGATCTCATTAGAACAGAGCACTGTACTGTGTTTTAATAGATGTGGAAATTATTATAATTCTAGGCTAGTCTTGGAAATGGTTTCAGATTTATGAGGGAAGATTTGATTTTTCCAGTACCCAGTTTCATTAATACTGTGAAAAGAAAATTGGAATTGTAGGCTCCTGGGGTGTTTGTAAATTGAGATTACCACGTTTTTGTCCCCCCATCTCCAGAAAAATAAAGTTTGTTATTTTTTCCATTTCTGTGCTTCAGTACAATGTGGGTCAGAAGAAACAATTATGATGCAATCACTCAAAAGAATGCATGCTTAAATGCCACAGCTGCAGAAAGGTAGGCAATGATCTGTATGCATGCTCTAGTTTCAACTCACACTATGGTTTTTTGAAAGGTGATGAATGCTGGGTGTTTCAAATCCCTCCCATCTTCCCTTCTCACCAACTCCACCCACTCCTTGAATATTCAGAAGTTTGCTCATGCAGGTCAGACAAAAGGGTTGAGAGAGGACACGTCTGACACATCTTAGCCCTTCTGATGAAATGGAGAACTTGGAAATCAATAAGCCTTTTCCACCTGTGTGGCTGCTTGGTCGAACATTTTCCTCTGCTATTTTCAAATCCACAAAGGCACATGTTTGAAAGGAAGTACAGAGGCCACCACTGAGGGATTGAGGGATTGTTATCTTTACCAGAAATCTCGGTACCACAAGGGAAGGGATGCTAGCCACAGAAAAACTCATCCTGTGCCTGTAGGACAGAAATCACCAGCTAGCTCAAGCTACAACCTCAAATGGCACCACATGGAACAAAAAAAGGCAATGGACAATCATACCCTGTATGACTTTGGTCACAATGAAAACTAATAGAGGAAAACACACATTGCCCCTCATCTCTGGGGGAGACATTATGTGGCATTTACAGAAGCCTGTTCTTCAATCCTCTTATACTTCATAAATTGTGTACCTATAACTGAATCATCTGCAGCCTTCATAAACTTTAACATGGTCATTGTGCCTATAAGGTTTTATTAGAACCCTTGACAGTGTCAGAGTATTTACTAAAGTATCAATGTGACCACCATTCTCGTGGCCTTTCATGGCCTGGCCACAGCTACCTACACAAACTTGTCTTCCATTTCTTTCAAAAGAATTTGCGGCCACAATTTTATTGCTGTCCCCAGTTTCCACATGCCAATATAATTCTACCTACATGCATGGCTCAATACTACTTATTCCTCAAAATTAGCTTAATGCTCCATCTTTTGTGAAGTTTTCTGAGAATATTCACTCCTTCTGCCAACTAAAATATAGTGAACTAGAGTTATGTTCCAAGGACTGTACTAGGTCCTGGGGATAGAGTGGATAACCATAGACACTTCACATTGCCTTCATGGACCTAAACTTAAGTTTAACTTAACTTAAAGTGATAGCTGGACCGTGTGTGGTGAAAGAAAATGGTTAGCTACCATGCAGAAGTAGAGCAGGAGTTTCTGATTTAGACTAGGGGAGTCAGAAAGACCTGACTTCGTGACATTTATGCTGAGACATGGAAAAGGACTGGAGACTGTCAAGTGAAGGGTGGACAGGAGAGTCTTTTAGTCAGAAGGAATAAGGAGGAACGACCTCGTGGAAAGAAAGAGCTTATTTTTCAGAAATTCAGAAAAACAGAGTGATTGTAGCATAGTGATTGCTGGGGGAGATTGACAAGAAATTTGAAGGTGGATATAAAAATTAACATATATGTCATAGGCCATGCAATGAAACCATACACGATGAGATCAGCATATTGTACTTTATAAATAGTAACCATTTTATGGGGAAAAAGGTGTCACTAACAAAGTGAAAATGCAAGTAAAAATGAAAAGAAACATATTTGTAGCAATATGGCAGACCAAGAGTTAATGCCTCTAAAATACAAAGAGCATGTATCAAATGATACGAAAAAAATAATAATCCATAGAGGAATGGACAAAATTACACATAGGCAAGTGATGAACAGAAGATCTAAATGAAAATTAAATGTAGGACAGGGCGCTTGTTTCATTAGAATGGAAGTCAAAACAAAATAAGGAGTTTTTTTTTTCAATAAACTTAGAGGAATAAAGAAAGAAATAGTGATAATGTGGTAAATATATTTATTTGGGAAATTTGCTAGTGAATACAAATTTTTAGTCATTTTTTAGTAAGCAATCTAATAATATCTATTAAAATTTTAAAAATATTAAATTACAGGTGGATGATGGGTACATGTGAGTTCATTAAACAATTCCCTGTACTTATTATATGCTTGAAATTCACAATGATAAAAGTTAAAAAAAAAAACAAATATTTTAATCAAACCTCAGTTTGTGGAATATATTCTATATAATTAAATATACCAGCACATAAATATATAAGTACAGGATGTTTGCTATAATGTTATGAGAAGGAAAGAGAAAAGTGTAAACACTTAAGAGCTTGACTACAAGGCTATGGTTGAATAAATTATGGCATACTCATAATCTAGAATTTTAATAGAGTTGAAAATAGGAGTTAGAGTCAAATTTGTTGACCTTAAAGAGACCCCTAATATATTAGTAAAGGAGAAAAGCTAGTTTAATTCATATAGCATGTGCCTACTTCTGTAAGGCAAGAAAGAAAAACAACCTTATATTTGTATACTTTTAATAGGAACATGGTGAAAGATATATGAAAGGTTCATGTCATTACAACTGGTTAAGGTATAGCGGTGGGAAAAAAGGGGGAAATAAAATAAAGTAGAAAAATCTAATTAGGGCAGCCTAGGTGGCTCAGAGGTTTAGCACCGCCTTCAGCCCAGGGCCTGATCCTGGAGACCCAAGATCACATTAAGAAAATGTGAGAGACCTTTGATTTCAAAGTTGTAAGTAACGGTAATACCCAAGTGGGCCAAACACTGGCAGTGACATCATAAATATCATTCCCTCGATACTTCCCTAACTCCCAGCCCCTATGATATCTTCAGTAAAAGAAGGAAATATGATATTTATTTAATGAAACCTTCTCCTATGCTTAGGCAAAGTTGGATAATTTTATATCAATGTAAGTATCATATCTGCATTTATTTTCTTTATGCCTCCAAGTAATAAGCCACTTAATTCCAATGACTAAGTCACTAAGTTATTTTAAGTCAACCAAGTTAGCAATCTCCAGTTTGGTTCATTTGGGTGCCTTATTTACATCAACATCATCTGACACCCATCTCACTACAAATAGTTGAGAGCTAATTTGGAGCTCTTTTCTCAAAATAAGCAGAATAGTTGCAGAAGTTTCTAGGGTACTTTTCAAGACTGTTACTATTGAAAAGGAAGTTGAAAAGAGCCTCATCAGTCAGGTCAAGCATTCTATAATTATTAAGCGAAAGAAAAGCCATATAGGCAATAATTAAGAAAATCAGCTTCAAAGCTAGGGAGCCTAAAGAGTCTGTGTTTTTCATCAAAATGTGTTAAATTTCAGAAAATGCAACAAGAGCTATATTTTGAAATGTAGATTATACTCTCCATTACTGATTTTTACTCAACTATACTCTTCAATAGCAAAATAGCTTCTTTTTCTGGCAGCTCATTGACTAAAACATCTAGGAATACACACACCCAGAAATCCCTTTTCTTAAGATGCATTTCACGTTTTTACACGCAGAAAGTCGAACAACCAATCTTTACAAAAACCTAGAGGATTCATTTCAAAGAATCTTCAAGTCTGGAACTAAGAGTTTAGGGGGAATCTGGTTTATAGGAAGACAAAAATGGCATCAAGAGTATAAGTAAATGGGATCCCTGGGTGGCTCAGTGGTTTAGTGCCTGCCTTCAGCCCAGGGCCTGATCCTGGAGTCCTGGGATCGAGTCCCACATCAGGCTCCCTGGATGGAGCCTGCTTCTCCCTCTGCCTGTGTCTCTGCCTCTCTCTCTGTGTGTGTCTCTCATGAATACTTAAATAAAATCTTTTTTTTGTTTTTAAAAAAGTATAAGTAAAGTAGTGAGGAATGTGTATGTATGTGAATACTGTAGCCTTCCTTCTGGTTTTCTGATAGAAGTTGCTTGTCATGTTTTTTTAGTTTTTGGTAGGTTTTTTTTACAAATTACACTCAAAGACAGGGTGTTTGAAGAGCTCCAGAAGAGCTTTCATAATACCTTGGTGTTAGCTTACTTAAGTATATTGTGTTATCAAAAACCCGCTTTCTTAACTTCCTCCCAAATATTGCATAGATTGACCTTCGGTAGATATATTTTCACATGACTTAATTGTCAACTGCTATTCAATGCGACTGCTATGCCTTCTCACTCACTGTGAGGCTTAAATTTCTTATTTTATTCAGTAACAACTGTTACTTTTACTGAATTATTAGTACACGGTAGGCTCTGTGCTGTTACACTTTACACACATTGTCTAATTTATGCCTCCTAACAACTCTGTGGTACAGGTGTTATTACTACAGTATAGGAGAGGAAACTGACTCTCAAAGGGGATATGTCATTTAGGCCTCACAAGTAGCACAGACAAAATTCCAACCCAAGTATTTCTATAGCTATTTCAGTTTTATACATTCAATGTGTCTGCATTTATGACCACAGAAAATTTGTTAGTATTTTCAATGTCATCCTTTCCTATAGAACTGGATATGTTAGGCTTCTTTTCTACACAGCTATTGAGCTCTAACCCTTCCAACTCGACTCTACTGCACCTGCTGCCATTTATCTGTCAATTCCGATAAAAGGAATTTGCATTCCCACAGAATCTTAGAGAAGCAATGCAGAGTGGTAAAAAGAATATTGGACACTGGGTTCTAATCCCAACACTGCACCTAGCTGTAATAATTTATGATCCCCTGATAACATTTTTTTTTTCCATCACAAACATAATGGTGATCCATTATTTACCTCCCAGGGTCAGCAGGAAAATCAGATTGGGTCAAATAATAAACGTGAAAGCACTCAGGGAAGGATAAAGTGCTATATAAAACCTACAGAATGGGAGAAGATATTTGCAAATGACATATCAGATAAAGGGCTAGTTTCCAAAATCTATAAAGAACTTATTAAACTCAACACCAAAGAAACAAACAATCCAATCATGAAATGGGCAAAAGACATGAAGAGAAATCTCACAGAGGAAGACATGGACATGGCCAACATGCACATGAGAAAATGCTCTGCATCACTTGCCATCAGGGAAATACAAATCAAAACCACAATGAGATACCACCTCACACCAGTGAGAATGGGGAAAATTAACAAGGCAGGAAACCACAAATGTTGGAGAGGATGCGGAGAAAAGGGAACCCTCTTGCACTGTTGGTGGGAATGTGAACTGGTGCAGCCACTCTGGAAAACTGTGTGGAGGTTCCTCAAAGAGTTAAAAATAGACCTGCCCTACGACCCAGCAATTGCACTGTTGGGGATTTACCCCAAAGATTCAGATGCAATGAAACGTCGGGACACCTGCACCCCGATGTTTCTATCAGCAATGGCCACAATAGCCAAACTGTGGAAGGAGCCTCGGTGTCCATCGAAAGATGAATGGATAAAGAAGATGTGGTTTATGTATACAATGGAATATTACTCAGCCATTAGAAACGACAAATACCCACCATTTGCTTCAACGTGGATGGAACTGGAGGGTATTATGCTGAGTGAAATAAGTCAATCGGAGAAGGACAAACAGTGTATGTTCTCATTCATTTGGGGAATATGAATAATAGTGAAAGGGAATATAAAGGAAGGGAGAAGAAATGTGTGGGAAGTATCAGGAAGGGAGACAGAACATAAAGACTCCTAACTCGGGGAAACGAACTAGGGGTGGTGGAAGGGGGGAGGAGGGCGGGTGTTGGAGGGAATGGGTGACGGGCACTGAGGTGGACACTTGATGGGATGAGCACTGGGTGTTTTTCTGTATGTTGGTAAATTGAACACCAATAAAAATTAATTAAAAAAAAAAAAAGCTTAACAAGCAACAAGCAAAAACTCAGCAAACTGTATCACTTGGGCGGGGGGGAAGAGTAAGAAAAATAAAACCAGCACTGATAAAAAAAAAATAAAATAAAAAATAAAAAAAAATAAAAAAATAAAAACAATGATAGTCTGATCTGATTATTTTCCCTGTGTCTTCCACACTAAAAGTATGGAATCAGCAGCTGTCCCAACAATTAGACACTTCTGCACTATGTACTGCATGCCATGTGTCAATCAGCTGTGATGGTGAACACCTAGGACATTTTATTCTCGGGGGTCACTGTATTCAGGGACTTGCCTAACATGAATGGAATCCCTGGGAATTCAAGTGACAAAAAGATCACTTGATTCACAGGGCATATTGATTCAGGCCATTAATTGTCATGCTGCATGTGGAACCTGTTTCTGTTTATCTGCGAAAAATTCTGTCTTTACAGATCAGTGCTCTCTGGCTCCCATGGTTGGAGTGCATTAAATTTCTCCCTCTTTCAGAATTTCATTGTGATATTTTATATTTGTATCTATCATTACATCAATCACCTAAGGCCACACTTTAGTAGTCACTGACAGCGAGGCTCTTCTGATGAGGTTTTATGTTTCTTTCTAAAATTGTTAGGTCAATTCTTTGCTCCTCCTTCCTTCCCTGCTCTGGAATTCTGTGGTGTGCTCTGAATGAAACACAGAGTATCATCTCTACTGTAGAGCTGTATGCTGGGTGCTAGGTGTGCTGCTCCTCCACCAGGGTTCCTGCACACCATCTGTAGAAGTCCAGATCGTCCTGGGTTAAATAGGGCAGTATGTAATTTTCCTGATTTAACACTGGGTCTACTCACTTTGGGTGATCACCTTTATATTCCCATCAGAAAGCTATTGCTGTCTCAATTTTCTTTTGTTGGAGAAAGTTCACATTCTTTTTGGTGAAAGTATAAGAGCTTAGGTGAGAGATTAGCCAGGTTCTCCACTGATCTCATCAAAGGAAAACATGTCAAGCCTGGAGCTGGGAAATATGGAAGGGAGGCTGCCCATCAAGGGGGGTGGGCTGGGCATGTGGCCCTCAGTCTGGTTATGTCATGTGGCCCCAACGACCTGAATGTCTTGGGAGGAAGAAGAGGCAGGAAAGCTAATCATTCCTTCTCTCAAGAGCTCAGCAGGGCAGAGACCCACATTTTTTTCCTCAAAAAATAAGAATAAAAAAAAATAAGAATAGCAGTTGATATGTGCCCTCTTTCCATCCTCACAACCTAAATTTATCCCAACGGAAGCACGGCTTTTGTCTTACTAGTTTCATAGTGGCTACTGAGAAAAGTTTCATGCTAATAGAACTCAGAAACACTTTAAAAAAATTTTAGGTGTTAAAGTGCCAATTACTAATGTTTCTCCTTCTTGCCAGTGGATATAGGTTTATTTCCATTTGTAATATGGTTTATTCCTCAGTTAAATTGCCAGTACTACTGATAAAAGTTAATTTATATTATCAAAGGTTCTATGTGGCAGACTGAATGCTAAGTGCTCTACATGCATTTTGTATTTTATCAGCACAACAATGTCATGGGTATTTAACATTATTCAAGCTATTTTGCAGATGCAAAAAGTCAAGTACACAGAGGTTCAATGCTTTGCTTTCAATCATACGATTACCCAGCAAGTGGCTAAACTCAGACACTCTAACTTCCGGAAGTCTGCTCAAGGAAATGGAAGATTTTAGCACCCTTGTAGATGTGACAGCATTGGTGCTTTTCTTTCTACTAGTTTTCTTTCTTTGCTGGCCTCTGTCTGTATTGGCATCTTTGATACATCTTTTTTTTTTTTTTAATCTAGAAAATTAATAAAGTCTTCTTGTCTTTCTTATTTTATTACCAATGCCAAGATTTTGATAACACTGAGATTGGGTAAGGAGTTTAATAAAGATGACAGTGACTGAATCAACAAGTCTGATGACCGGAGATGAGACTTGCAGACTAAAGTCTAATGTAGCATTTGCTGCTCTTTGGAGCACAGGAACCAACAGAGAAAGCATATGGCTCTTCATGGAAGCAGCATGCCCTGTAAGTGCAGTGTTCAGAATATGCTAGGTTACCTCTGATATGATTAATAAAATACCAAGAAAACACCACAGGAAAACAATTCCATTACCCAAACAGGTATTTGATATAAATCACAAGAAGACCTGGTTTCATTCTTCCTGGATTTCCTATTTCCATAAGAGATAGACTTACCCTATATTTTGCTGAACCTTTACCACATTTCTTCCTTCAGGGTTGGTGAATAATTTTAAAATGACAACAGAGGCCTTACGGTATTTTAGCATTTTCTAATAAGGACACGTGATATGAAAGGTTATTAATATTTTAAGGTTAGATACATGTAGATTGAGTAAAAATTTATTGTGTACTCATTATCGGATTCCTCTGTTACTTAATATAGGAAGGTTCTGTGTTAGCAGCCACATACTTTTTGCAGACTTTCAAGTAAATGCTTAATCTATCATAGCAAACTCACTCATTTCTTACGTAATAATTATAAGCAGCAAACCATGTGTTAGTAAAGATGTTGGAATAGAGCCTACTCTCTCTAACATCAATAAGGACCGTGGCTCATCTTTTACTCAGATCAAATCTGTATGCCTTATGAGGGCCCTACCAGAAGACAGAATTATGCATCTACTGGCAAGAAAACAATGTTAGTAGCAACAGGTCCTCCACTCACCAGTGGGTTTATTATAATTATTTGTTATACCCTCAGTATGTGCCAGGCATGCTGCTAATTACTATGTATGCATCATCTTCTTTCAATCTTGTAACAATTCTATTTTCTCCATTTTACAGACTAGGAAATTTTGCCTCAAAGGGACTAAGTAACTTTCCCAAGATGGGGAAAGGCTGCAACTCAAACTAGTTCTATCTGACTCCAAAGTTACAGCCAGAACTAATATTTGTTCCTTGTTGCTTATCACGATTCTTACAAAAAGTTCTTAAGAGCTTATCTAACATGTGGCAATAATCCATTCTATTTTAATGCTAAAAAAAAAAAAATTCCAGGGGTGCGTAGGTTGCTCAGTAGGTTAAGTGTTTGCCCTGATCCCAGGGTCCTGGGATTGAGTGAGCAGCTCCCTGCTCAGCAGGGAACCTGCTTCTCCCTCTCTCTGCCCCTCCCCCTGCTTGTGCTCTCTCTCCCTCTCTCTCACTCAAATAAATAAAATAAAATAAATCCAAAATCAAGAAAGGCCAAAATAGTTCACACTGAATAAAAATTGTGTTCTGAAAACAAAAACCACCTTTTGTTTATTTATTTATTTTTTCCTACTGATTTCCTGGTAGGAACTAATTTTGGTGAATGGAATTGGTTGCCTTGAAACAGAGAATCATCTTCACTACCAAGACCTTAATATTCCCCACAGCTTGACCAAACTTTAGACAGGCTTCTTTCTGCTTCTAGGCCTCTGGCTTCCCTTTCTTTGGCACATATACTTTAGAAAACTTGTAATTTCAAATCTCTTCTCTGCCCCTTTGATATGTAAATATTTGAAAGAGCCTCTTGCTAGTGTTACAACCCAGGATTCTATTCCTCAAGAACCTAAGAGCTGTCCCTTTGAAATATAACCTTCAAGAGTGATAGCTTCCCATCTTCCAATTTCTGTGGGAAGATAGAAGCCTACTTGTAACACTACCTCCAGTCATGAAGATATTTGAAGGAAAGGTTTACTTTTCCTTTGGGTGAAGCCAATTAGCAAACCACATGTGGTCTATGATCCCTCTATGGAAGCTCTTAACAACTTTCCAGTCTTCTTTTTTTTCAGTTGAGTTGAGTTTGAGGTGAGCTCAGGGTGAGTTCTGGCCTCCATGTGTTACAATAATATTGAATGAACTTTCCTTGCCTGTGTAACTCTCCCCAATGTAATTTTTGTTTGGACATTGCTACTCTCAGAAAAACAGGGGAAAAGCGAGTGCAAATGATGTCTAATGACTTTCTTCTTCTTTAACCACACAGCATTCAGTTTTATTCTATTTTTCTGGAAAATTAAATTTACATGGGAAAAAAAAATGGTTCCTACACCAGAAAGTCACACACTAAAAATCTACTGGCCCATCAGCGCCCCAAATCTAGGTGCTTGGTCTGCCCCTTTAGGATTACCTGGGCCCTGACTCTATATGATTGGTACTCACTGTGGCCTGATGCTCAGGAGACACTCTAAATGTCTCCAAAAATGATGTTTCCTAATTAATGCTGTTTTTCTGGCTACAGCTCAAAATTTCCATTTTAACAGCAATGTATTGGCTATTATGGCTAATTAAACTTGCTTTTGAATAATTTCATAATACATACACAAAATTTAAATGTAGCACAAAATTATCTTCTAATCAGGCTCTAAAAATATGATCTAATAAGTGATATATTCCTTTAAATGATTGTGATTACTTATTTAATGAAAAGATGCACCTTGTTCAGTATACATATCTTTATTCCTAATGTGGTTAATGGGATCACTTCAATAGAAATCCTTTGATCTTTTCTCAAAATAGCACACTGGAAAACCACTCAAAATTGCATGGTAATTGCAGCAAATTTAGCCTAATGAATAGTAATACATGTAAAGGACCTTTTGCCATCAAATTTAAATTTATGCCAGCCATGGAATTATTTAAATGAACATTTTAAAAAATTAATCCTATATTTGTGAGGTGCCTGAATTCTAGAACAATCTTCTGCATTCCAAGAAATTAAAAGCCCACCTTTTCTAAATTAGAGAGCTTACTAGCTCTCTCATATTATAAAAAGGAACTTAATCTCTCCAAATCTCCCTAACTATGAAAATACTTCACAGTTTTGCAAAATAATGACATATAATGAAGTACGAAGGACAATGATGAACACAGAATAAATCTTCACTAAAAACTAGTTATTACTGTTATCTATCATTATTCATGTAACCTGAACCCCAATCAATGTGGGGCAATGTGATATAACTGATGGGCAATCACAGGTATTCTTTGAGGAACTGTACTGATCACCTTATCCCCATTAGTTCAGCTAATGTTTAAGAAACTGCCATAGAAACGATGATCCTTTTCCTCTATAACTACCCAGGTTTTTATTAGCAAATTTTTCTTTTTCTCATTTGAAAAAAGTTTGATTTGAACGTGGCCCAATATCCTATTAGCTACCTTCTCAGTCCCCATTTACAAACATAAAGAGCATAGACGAATCATTCTAAGCATTAGAGATTTAAGAGAAAATTGTCCTTCCTAAGTGTGCTCCCAGGAAACAGGAAGCTGGCCCTGTTTTCTCTGTAACAAATGACAGTATAAAGTTATTCATCAGGAAGCTCCTATGCCAAAGAGGATCATTATCTTCATTTACAGTCTTAAGTCTTAGATATAATCTTAGATGTCACCTCTTCTAATTTCTTCAGGAGTTTTGAGAAAAGGGTCTTTTTAGAAGAGGGCCTCAAAACTAAAATGTATAGACAGAATTAAGGGCCATTTTGGAACGTAAGTGGTTTGCAAGGCTGCCATTTTGTCAGCTTACTAAGTGAATCAAAAACATAAGATTTCAAAGAACTCAGTCTTGCAAAGCCTTCTCTTTATGTGAAAAAAAAAGACATTTTAGAAAATATGTATATTTACATAATACAAACTGTAATAACAGTACACACTCATATTGCATGTATTATGACCAAGACACTGTTCTACAAAATGCTTCAAATATATTAATTCATTTAATCTAACAACCATATCTCTAGGCTGAGGATAAAGCACATAAATTGCAAGTCCTTTTGAGAAGTGTGAAGAAAAGGTCATACACTTGTCACATGTCCAGGCAGCTGAAACCCAGCATTTTAAGGCAATGTGACCTAGTTGCTTATTCTAAAAGTTGGGGTTCAATTAGACCTCCTATGTTGTATAGCCACACTCTTATATTCTAAAACACTAAATTTATACCAATGTGAAGTTGTCACCCAATGCTAGCCATGCAGGACAGTGTGACTGGAATCAAGTATAATTGAGTTCCATGTGTTCTCACCCAGGGGGTGACTCCTGATCCAGTTTCAACATGCACACTTCCCATCAGGAGGCCTGAGTGGTTTCATTAGTTGCCCACCAATTTTCAGCCAGGAAAAGTAACAGCATTACGTAAAAGGGAAAAAATAGCTTGAATATTTTTTTTTATATAACTGAACTGGGAAAATGAAAAGCAACCATTTATTCTCTATTTAATGCCAGGGATTGCAGTTGGTGCCTTAAATATATTTGCTTTAATTCTTGCAACAACATGAAAAATAAGTGAATATTTTAATGTCAAAGATGAAGAACCTGGCAATCATGAAAAATAACTGAAAAAGCATGTGACATGGAATGAAAGATGGCTTTCTGTACAATGAAAATGAAGGTGCAAATTTTCTATTTCTATTCCCAGTGGTTAACAGCAGTGGGTGGTAAAGTAGGACTCAGTACTACTTAATCAATGGTGGAATTGACAGTCCACCAAATATACAACTTCCCTCTTCTTTAAGAGTTTTGAGTGGAGCCACAGAGTAATTCAAATTCATTAAATACTTGATAAAAGGTATAGTTTACTTGTGTTCAGACAGATTTTTCCTGTCTCATTAATAGCCTTAAGAAGGCACGTAAATGAGCACAACCCATTTTCACATAAGAAGCCACTTTTTTTCAAGAGAGGGTTCATTAGGGTGATTAGAGAGCCTTCATATGTAAATATTCAGGGATCCTGAAAGACAGTGTGAACTACAGAGAAGATTTGGGCAACCCACCTGTAAAAGTAATTATGCATCTTTTTACAAAAATGTCTTCTTTTGTTGGGGTCCCTGGGTGGCTCAGCAGGGTCCTAAGGTCAAGCCTGGCAGTGGGTTCTGGACTCAGCAGGGTGTCTGCTTGAAGATTTTCTCCCTCTGCCCTTCCTCCCCACTCTCTCAAATAAATAAATCTTTTTAAAAAATCTTTCACTCGTTTAAGGAATAGGAAAAGTACATGGCAGATAGATCTATTTCTGAATATTTAACTCAGTATATTACATTCCTATAAAAATCAGTTTCCCAAAATATGACCTGCTGATATCTGACATGATTTCCATCAAGTTATATCTAACAATAAAGCCTAATAACGGCAGCAACTATAATTTTTGTCCATGTTATTTTATGTTTGTATTCAAGATGAAAAGCAAGCAAGAAAAATATATTTAAGAAAACCACTACATCAGTACATTGAGAAACAAAGATGTGCAGGAGGGGCATCCTATAATGAAATAATATTGGATTAGAACATGATTAAAAAAAACCAAACACTGCTATTAAAAAAGATGGTTGGAAAATAGAAAAAAAAAACATATACACTAAGGATTTTATAAGAAGCTGTCACACAGAGCCAAG
Source organism: Vulpes lagopus (assembly GCF_018345385.1). Taxonomy (NCBI): domain Eukaryota; kingdom Metazoa; phylum Chordata; class Mammalia; order Carnivora; family Canidae; genus Vulpes; species Vulpes lagopus. The sequence continues at coordinate 35,474,652 of NC_054828.1, forward strand.
TCTGCCAAAAGAGCAACATTGCATGCATTATTAAAGATAGGTATGAAAAAATCATAGGGAATTAGACAGAAAAAGCCAATGTAGAAAAGAGCTCTCACTTACAAAATGCAATGTAGAAAGAGAAAACATTCATGAACTACATCATCAAGACACTACCAAGGAGAGGTAAGATCACAAGTGCCTACAGAGATAGATGACATTGAAGCAACTGAATTTGAAGCTTAAGCTTTAAGAGACTTGATGAACTGAAAACTATGGACTGTGGAAAGAAGGACCAACGGAGAGGATGGAAAGTTCCAGTAGACTTGGTGCAAGAGTACAGAAGGCGCTGTCATCACACGTAGTCAGTAGCTGCTGTGCCTTGTACATTAGACAATGGACTCTGATGTAGTGGGAGAAAATTAAAGTTCACAAAACAAATCCATGCAGGGGGAAGACAAACAAGGTTCCTGCTTCACGGAGCTTACATTCTTGGGCGGATGCAAACTGTGCATTAATGAACAAATAACAAACAGGTAAACAAAAAATATTCTTTCTGATAGTGACAAGTATGGGGAAGAAAATGGAACAGAAACATTGTTTAGAGTATGGCTATTAAACTGCTCCTCACTTTCCATCATGCTAAAATATGTCACAAAACAGACATAAATCAGGTGAATAAAAGGAGATGGGATGACCAAAAGTTATCTCTCTTCTTCTCTTCTCCCCCTCTTCTCTCCCCCCACCCCATCCTGTTCTTAGGGCTGGTGTTCCCAGAGAAAGAGAAACACAGTAATTTAACATATTTATTATTTATTTATTCACGAGAGACACACAGAGAGAGGTAGAGACATAGGCAAATGGAAAAGCAGACTCCCTGCCCGGAGCCCAATATGGGACTCGATCTCAGGACCCTGAGATCACGACCTGAGCCAAAGGCAGATGCTCTACCACTGAGCCACCCAGGTGACCCAGTAAGATAGTCACTGAAGAATGGTTAAGCAGTGGCTATAAGAATTGGATCATTTAGCTGTGCTCAAGAGGGAAAAAAAAAGCAACAATTTTAAGTGCAGTAAGAGTTCTCACACTGAATTGCTAGGTACTCAGGGTGAGGATTCCATATATAAAGAGGATGATGGTCTACAGTCAGTCAGCAAAAGAAAGATTCAGGCCAGAGGAAAACCAAGTACAATGAGTACTGTAATTAGTAAGAATCTATACCATTTTCAGCACTATGTTAATATAGTGAGAAATACTGCAAAAATCAACATTCTCTCAAGAAAATGTTAATTGGGAAAACAAAATCAAAAATAAACACACACACACACACACACACACGCACACACACACACCCCAATGTACAATTTAACACCAGATTTTGTTTTATGAACAATCAATGCTGGAGGATCTCAGCGAAAATCAGATATAAAAAAGAATGTCATGATCGGGCATGTGGAAGTAAGAGAAATAAAGAACAAAGAAATGTAGGGAAAGAGAAGGCAAAGAAGCGGGGTTGATGTAATGCAAAAAAAAGAAAAAGAAATCCCTTTTTTTTTTACTAACACAAAAAGAATGAGAATACCAGTTTACAACAAAACAAAACAAAACAAAACAGGCAGGAACCTAGCAAAAGGGCCCAGAATGGTGTCATGAAGTGACCCTATCTGTCCAGACAATCTAAAAAGAACTGTTGCAGAGCCCAGTAAACTGGAGAAATGGAATGGAGGATCATCAAGGTTTTAACCACATTCTGGAGGCTGAGAATTTTGATGGGTGGGGTGGGGGCCAGAGGAAGGAGGACGAAAACATGACCTGTCTGTATCTCCTGACCTCCTCCTGCTGAGATGTGACTGGGAGTCCCTGCTCCTTGTGGCACCTGGTAGCTGCTCCAAGCGCTTAGAGTATGTGGCTACAATCAATGGGACATGATATTCAAAAGGAGACACAAGATGTGCATCCTGAACCATTTTTGTAAATCCAAATATCAGAATGAATGGATTTACTTTAAAGTGATATTCTCCAGAAGAATATGAGGTAGCTATTTTATGGTGACATGATGTTCTTCTGAGATTCCACGTGACGCTACAGAAGTCACGAGCTAGCTGACAGTGGTTAGCCTCTCTTCAATCTCAACTCACCTTGTTCACCTACACAAGAAAATTACTGACTTTGAAGAAGCACTGCTTTACAGAGGAAACTAAAAGAAATGACCCTGACATTCGGTATTACGAATATCTGGAAGCAAACCCAGCCTATGATTCATTCATTTTCAGAGTTATAGCCACCACTTAGCGGTACAGGGCTGCTTTGGAAACCGTATTTTTGTGTTAGGCACACCATATCACAAAGAAGGAGGAGAAATTATGCACCAACTATAGTTAAAATGCATCAGCTTAAATTTTAGGGAGACGCGGCAAGACTCCTATATTTCTCTATTAACTATATCAAGGATTCTACCTATGGTTTGTTTTACTGCTGCCATAATACTCTTACTTCTGAAATTCAGAAATTTATCACTTAAGATAATTTGCTGGCAGAGTGAGTGGTGGGGACGTTTTGTCAGTAGAAAGGTCAAATAATTTTCCACAATGCACTGCAATTTTTAAGCTTTACAATTTTACTATAGGTGACCCAAGGGAAAGCTCATTATACCGTTATATACAAAAATTACACTGTGAGTTAATGGAATGTGAACGGTAAGGTAGCAGCCTTGTGTGCTGTCCCCCACTGCTTTTTCTGAAATATATAATCTTGGTGGGTTTTGGTTTTCAAATTTGTTTTTCAATAAATGTGGGGAAATTTATCCACATAAAAAGCAAAACCCGGTAACTCACAATGAGGCACTGTTTAAGGGGGGGGGGGACTTCTACGACATAAATGCAAAGGCTCTTCTAAGGACTATAGCATGCAACAAAGACTTATTAGAGTAAAGCAAAAAAAGTAAGAAAAAAAGTCGACTAACCTAACCCACCTGAGCTCGGCTCACAGGGGTCAATGTCCTCGTCATCGCTGGGACATTCTGCTGAGGCCACAAGGATGTCATCTGTGGTCTGTAAAAGAATCACATTAGAGCAGATTAATTGAAAGGGGCCTAACAGATACTCGCGTCTTTATCCCAATGACAAATGAAACCTCGTTCGTGTTTTCCTGATAGGTTGAGAAACCAAATTCAGAATTTCCCTCCCTGAGGACGCAGAGCCTACATTTTTCGGCCTACTTTGGATCTCTCGTGGACGTATTTGCATATTTGTGAAAACCTGATTACACCTTATTCTGCATAAGGACACGGAAATGGTGGTAGCCAACTTGTAGATAACCATCCATTCTCCCGCACAGAGAAGCTGCACACGGTGGCATACAGAGGTTTAAGACAACCTGGCACAAGCAGATGATTTGAAATTTATTACAACCCTGGAGGGCTACAAAGTATGCATCAGTAGGCTTTATGCAGTCCTTGTACTTGGCTTCCTAAAAGCAGAACAGCTATAACCTTTTATATTCATGACCAGATAGAATTTGATGAATCTTTGAGATATAGCTTGTCATTATTAGGAAACGCAGATTAAGTAGAGGATATATTTCACCGACGCATTAAAGGGAAGCAAACATAGTCCATTTGAGGAATTGTGTGTGTAGCTTTCACACCTGATTCTTATTTTGGCGATATTCAGGTAGCAGGTATCGTTTCACCACTGTCCTTTCATCATTAAGGTTTTGTAATAAATGAAAAGCGTATGGGGGGAGGATATTTTACGGCCAAAAAGGATAGAGGTGACAGTTTTCTCTGTGACGTTCTAGTTGCTTCATTGCACTTACGGCAAAAAAGATAACCATCACTGTAATAACAAGGAGAGTGTGTAAATCCTAGCAGTAAGCCACATAATCAACACATTTACAAGCACCGAAGGTTGTTCTTTATGGCCACTTACAAGGAGCAGTAAACTCAGCATAGGTATCGCATAGAAATTGTGAAGGTTTGCATCATATTTGGCTAATGCTGAAGTAACAAAGAATTCAATGTATAAGACAGAAAACATCTCATTCCATTGGCTAAGGATTAAGCGGATTATAGTTGTTTAGGTGATACTCAGGACCGCAACACTGATGAAGTCCTTATTTAAAAACAGAATTATAATAATATGGATCCTATATTAAAGAAAAAAAGAAACATGCTATGACTTACTTTCATTACAGGAGTACTTAGTATAGTGAGGGAGTAAAGTATAAACAAATAAATGTTAGGAAAATGGTGTCATTTTGAAAACTGATGATGAAGGGTAATACACTTTTGTGACAAAAACTTGGCTTAAAATTCTTTCAAGGCCAGGGTCTTTACTGAAAAATAATTTGTTCAGATGCTAACATTTCATGATGTAACTTTAGATAAATACAAGCATTTAAAAAGCATTTTGACATGGTTTCATGTTATTTTGCTCTTAATTCCCCTGAGAGATAGTTGGGCGACTGGATTGGTTTATTTTGCTGCTGTTATTTTAAAAGAGGAAGTTCAGTTTTCCTGGAATCGTAATTGTTCATGTCAGTGACAACTATCAGCAATTGGTGTTATGGTCACGCAGGTATCTTTCATTAAAGTGAGCTTTAAAAGGCAAAACCCATCCTCCTTTTGGCACCAGCACATTTTGCAGGATAACATCCAAACTGACTTGATAATAGCAAGTTATTGGATTATGAGGTCTTGCAGGTCAATTGTTCCAATTCACTTCAGACAGATTATCAGTTTTTTAAAGAGCCAACTTCAAGTGGAAAGCTACTTCTTTCTCAACCACAGCAGATACTCTTTGAAGTTACCTTCAAGGTTACAAGAGAATTTCCCATTTCCCTTGAGGAATTGTAACTATATTGATGAAATCAGTATAGGGTTGTTGTTCTGTACTTGACAGGGGGAGGAAGAGGATGGGAATAAATCCCTTTATCCTGTGCCTCTCATCCCAGCAGTGATGCTGCCCCCTTTCTCTTCCTTCACCTGAGACTGGAGGGGCATTTGGCAATGTCTGGAGTCATTTTAGGTTCAGCTGGACTGGGGGCTGGTGGGGGGCTGTCTGCTACTATTCAGAATCTAATGAGCAGAGATGAGGGAAGCAAACATCCTAAAATGCACATGACAGCCTTTCCACAACAAAGGATGGTTTGAGCCACAATGTCGATAGTGTGGAAGTTGTGAAACTCTACTTTAAAAGTGTCAAACTGGTTCTGAGCCTCATTTTTCTCATCTGAGAAAATATAGCAAAAGAGGGCATAATAGTCCTCTTGTAAGGATTAGTCAGAAAAACTAACATAGGTCCACGTTGTAAACGCTTACAAAGGTTGTGATATTATCAACATTACTGTTACTATTTCAAGCAATGTAGCACCAATTTAATCTTTTTTGCGCTATATTTATAGATAATATGATTTTAGATATTGAACCAGAAGTTGTACATGAGAATTATTCTCAACTTTTCGGATCTCATATTAATACTTATATTAAAATAAAATAGATACATTGGTACTTTGTTGAACTAAGCTTCCACCTTTTACTGCCTAGGTTTACATTCTGAATTAGAAATCAAACATCAAATATAAACAATGAAGGCTGCTTCTTAAAATAAACTCACGGGCAAAAAAAAATGTGTGTGACTCAGTGGATAGTGTTTCATGAAGACTAAATTTTTTAGGGCACACAAGTTAAATTTTATTTTAAAAGTTGACCTATTGGGCAGCCCAGGTGGCTCAGCGGTTTAGTGCCACCTTCAGCCCAAGGCGTGATCCTGGAGACCTAGGATCAAGTCCCACGTCAGGCTCCCTGCATGGAGCCTGCTTCTTCCTCTGCCTGTGTCTCTGCCTTTCTCTCTCTCTGTGCCTCTTGTGAATAAATAAATAAAATATTTTTACAAAAAGTTGACTATTTTCTACATTTCCACAGCACACAGAAAGTGTGAGAATGTTCTCAGTGTTATCTTTCGCGAAACACAGTACCTAAAATAACAAAAAAAGGTCATAAAATAAATAGTACCTTCTATAGCCCTCCTACAGTAGAAAAAAATCACTGTACAAATATGACCCTACCATAAAACCATATTTTAGTTTTTAATGTGCTTTTCCTGATATAATGAATATATGTTCTTGTTTTCCATATTTCTTCTCTCAGAAATGGAAAACCAGCAATAGTCTTCTGAATAAGAGATCTCAAATCAATAGATGCCTTGACAGAAATCATCACTCTACGAAAAATCAGGAAGTAGCTCAAGTGTACGAAAAAAAAATCAAATTTCATTTCAGAGGCTGAATTAGCTGAACAATCTTCTAGCCAAAGCTGTGTAATTTAAATTTAATTCACTGTGTTTGGAACTGCCTCTCTATGACACACTGTTGTGAGAGTGGTAGAAAGAAACTCAAATATGTCACATTAATCAATTCTATTCTTCAGTATACTTTCTCTGATGTTTATAACCTTTTTCAGAAAAGAGACAACCTGCTGAAAGAGACAGAATAGTAATCAAGCAAAAGCATTAGCTTTGCATAACTGTCCATTTAGATAAATGTCCCTAACTATGTATTTAACCTCTCACAGGTCAAAGTGCAATGCTGTTCTTCCCTAATTCAGAGGCCTGTACATTCACATGGCAAGCAGCTTGTTCAAAATGTCTACTAAAAATACCTAGGTTTTCCTTCGCTTTGGGGTAAAAAAAAATGATGTGGACAGAATTCAAGAAATAAAGGCACTGAAACTTAATTCATCACGCTCTATGGGAAAACACCAACATGTTATAGGATACAAAAATGTAATCAGGATGGGGGAGAAAGAATGTGTATAGCAAGAAATTAAACCAACTCATTTAACTTATTGGACAGCCAGAGTTAAGAGAGACACCATTTGGTGGGTGAGAAAGTAGAGAAACTGGTGTATTTTTGTTCCTTCTTACTTACTTACAGGCACCACCCCCCCAACTTTACTGTTGGAATTTGCATATTTACTTGCTATCACTTTTTAAAATACAGCACAAATGCATATCTGGGTGGTGAAAAGATATGATGAGAGGAGAGGTAAACTTAGTGTGTAAGGTTGTATCTCTACTAAGAACAGTCTGATGAAAAACACCTACAAGAAAACTCTATCAGGACACACCTGCTTTGTTGAGGAAAAGAACAAACTCCCACCATGCAAAAGGATGTCCACTATGAATTCGATATCCACAAAGGAATTCATAATTTACTTTAAAATTGTGATTGAAACTTTGTTTCTAAACAGCAAGAGTTTATCTGGCCATATATCCAAATACAATTTTGAAAAATATTGTCTCAAGCAATGGTGCTTCCTTGTATAGCAGGATTTAGCCTAATGTTTCACTACTCTGGTGGATATTTAAATTGAATTGATTGAGCCAATGATTAAGTTGAGAATGGAGCTAGCTAACATGAGACATGTTTTGCTAATTGATGGATATTTGTTCTTGCTGATACTTTTTTGTCTGTGTGAAGCTGTTCTGGAGGAGAAAGCATTCGTGTCTGGCTTTCAGGACTGAATCTGATCGTCTCTCCAGAAAAGATTTATTGCGAGGCATGTTTCCATGTAGAAAAAAAGTCAGGATTCAGAATTAGTGTTACAAATTGCCCAAGCCAAGGTCCAGTGCATTGCACTGATAAACCTATAAGACAAGAGGTTTCTAGGGATTGGGAGAAGTGACAATTTTCAGGAGAAAAACTGCAGGAAAAATAACGCAGTTGTAATACGTGTATACAATTTCCAAACCATGGGTCAATTTGGGCAAATCAAACCAATAAAGAAAGAAATCAGATTGATAATTTTAGTTTATTAACAACCCTATTAAAGGTGCAAAATGAGTTTAGACACTCTGCATAAATTCCATGGTAGTTTCCATGATCTCAATGAAGCCTTTGGTTCTTATTTGTGAATTATTTCTTGAGTAGTAGATGCCATATAAAGATGTCAATCCCACGGCTAGCTAATATAATGAGAATAAAAGCAATGAACTGAGATCCAATGTGTGAAGCATGAATTTTTAGCTTCAGCACATGAATAACAAAAAAAGTGAGGATCAATTAGTTACCAACAAATATAATACACCTCATCTATGCATAGCATTTTCTGATGGGCACAAAATATGGTCACTACCTAGCAGGGTATAAATTGTGGTTACTACCTGCAAATAACTTATTGTGCCTACTTAATTCTAAAGCATAGGAACAAATCACTCACTCATACAAATAACAATCAATTCAATTCAAATGGCTTGTTTTTCTTGAAGTGCAGCAGTGCTCCCATAACTATTACTTCATTAAGTATTCACCAACAACATGCTTATGCAGAATGCTAGTGGAGGTGCTATTATTCTGAGCATTATAGTTAAGTGCTTGCTCTAAAAAAATAGCCATTTGTACACTCATTTACCCAATTTGAATGTTTGAACATTGGCATTCATGAATATTTAGGGCAAAGCTTAAATATATCTGAAAACAGCCAGCTTTCACATTTCTTTAATGTTTTTTTTTTTCCCAGTTGATGCCTTAGGTTATTACAAAAAGTGACCATAAATCAGCTGTCTGCTTGGGGAAAAGACAGACTTGAAAGCCATTCAATTTTCTTCAAAAATTTTTTGACTATTTAAAATGTATGCAATGGCTCCAGAACAGTAAAAGTGGGTTGTATAGAAAAACTCCATCATGGAAAAGAGATCACATCTTACTCTTTTAATATGCATTTTTATATGCATTTGATATTGGTCATCCTAACAGGCAAAACTCAAAGGGGAAGTTAGGAATGAGGAAATAATGTCACAAAAAGTAAATATAAATAAAGGAAATATGGAAGAAGGAAAAGAACTACATTTCTGCTTAGTCTAAAAAAGAACATCATATTTTAGTAAAGTTATGCAAAGTAGCAAAGCTGCAAAAAAGAAACCTGGTGTCAGAAAACCTGAAATTAAATTTATGTTTTAAAAAAGATGGTATATCTCTCGTACAACTTCTTTAAGCCACTGATGACCTTTATGCTCATATTGCATTTCCATTTTTAGCCAAAGCAATGTCAGAGAACTGGCCAAAAGATAAAACTAAAGCACAGTGTAAATTTTCAGATAGGTATTGTAATAATCTGTTCTTTTGGATTCTTGTTAATTAGCATTTGGGGGTATAAGACCTGTGAAGACTGCTGGTAGTGAAGCGGAGGTTCTAAAGGGGAAACTGGAATACGCATGTGATCTGTTCCCTCTCTACTTGATGTGCTTTGGGACAAAGCACTTTCTGAAATATATTTGGCCATTTCCAAATTAAATGAATACTGACAGATGTTTACAATGCAAATCTAGGCTTTTAGCTGAGTCAATATGAATCTCTACTCCAACTATTATGACTGAATGAACTAATTTAGTCACACAGGTTGAACTGAAAATCCTTACTGATAATAATGCCAAAACAGATTTTTTATCAGTGTAAAATGCCAGTGATGGAGAGTTCCAACTAATATGTCTCCAAAATTCAAGCTTTCATTGTTGGCATTTAACATGTTAGGGGTAGAACCATGGTTGAGTCAAGCAGTCATACATCTCTTGCAACTGGGCCAGACCTTAGTGATCATTAAGTCTAAACTCTTCATTTTCCATAGCAGGAAACAGAAGCTCCAAAATTGTTTTTGTCTGAACACAATTACAGTGCCAACTGATGGCAAAAGTATGAGACTAAACCGACCTCAATAGATTGTAATTGTCTCTATCCTAGCCCAGATGACTTGTATCTATCCATTCACCATCCATCCATCCAAAACCATTTTGCTCTTTCAAGGATATGATATGCTCTATAAAGATACATGATGAACTGCACGTAAGATATATTAAAAGGTGGCAAAGGAGATTATTGGATTTTAGACCAATAACCACTAAAATTGTCATAAAGAAAACACACACAGCTAATAAAGGCACCACTTGATATGACAGCTCATTAAATAGAGAACAACATGAATGCCAGTGTTCAATTTTTTAAATCTTGTTATAAAAATCCAAATACTGATGTAATAGTAGTTACTCTGAAGTGGTGTAAACCCTGAATTGTTTATTTACTTGTTGTAAACTTTTCTTAACTTATGTGTTTAAAGACTTTTTAACATCACATCTCTTGTTTTTACAAAATGCATAACTAAACTTTGGGGGACAGAAAGAAATATAAATTGTTTAATATTTTTCTACCTCTTCTTTCTTCTTGACTTAGAACATTGCAGGCCATTTTGGCTACAAAATTAACTCAATAAGGGGTACTTGGGGGTTCAGTTGGTTAAATTGGACACTTAATTTTGGCTCAGATCTCAATCTCATGACCTGAGAGATTGAGCCTTATGTTGGGCTCCATACTCAGCTCAGAGTCTGCTTGAGATTCTCTCCTCTCCCTCCCTTTCCCTGCACTCTCTCAAAACAACACCAACAACAAAAACCTCAATGAACTCTCTTTGTCCCTTTTCTCATTAATCCACCGATGAAAAACCTTCCAACTTCCAAGTTCTCCCTTATTAACTACTATTTTCACAACATAAGTGCTGATGAGATCCTTATTTTTGTCTCTCTCACGCAACCGCCATTTGGGTTTTGTCAAACTATCTCTTATTACATCCTGGAAATAAATAAATGGAAGTGGTCATTTATTAATACAATCTAGAAATGCATTCATTGATAAGGGCAGTCTCATTTACATGATGATCCTGGAATTAGAAATTCAAAATCAAAGAAAGAACCAAAGGAAGCTAGCTATCCAAAACAATTCTTTCCTACTGGGTAGTACCAAAACAAATGTCTTTTTGATAGGGCTTTAACCTGGGAACATATGAGAACTTCTATTTCACAAGGTGCTTGGAGTATGGAACAGCAAGAAATAGGGATGTGGTTGGAAATGAGGATGACTTAGTTAACAGAAAATTAATTTTCTGATTTTTTTTTGTCATATGAATTGAATATATGTAAGGTTCTAAATTGGGTGTTCCCAAATAGGCCAATGTAATATATGTATTATATATGTAACATATATAATATATAATATATAATTTTATGCATGTAAGTATATACTATACATATAAATATATATACTATATATGTATATATAATCGTTTGAATATGTGAATCATAATAACTTCTCTATCTCACTGGAATGTTGTGGGGATCAAATTTGATAGGAAATACGAGAATTTCCATGATGCAGTGCTTATATGTTATTATTACAACTAATAAGGAATTATTTTTGTCCCTCATATGACACTACGAAGAATAGTTCTGGGGAGAGCTTAAAGAGAGCAGCTGACTATCCACTTAACTGCATAACTTTCACTTTCATGTCCTGAAATCCTTGTCTCCTCAATTGAATAGGATCTGTTTCATCCAAATAGTCTCTCACATAAATGCTGCTATTCTTGGGCTGATCCCCTTTATACTAGGATAGGATTCATTTAAGCATTGCTTATTTAGGGTAGTGTACAAGAAAGGTAGTACCAATCCCCAGCTGGCACTGTCATTTCTCCTCTCCAGGCCTGATCTCCTGGAGAGTCACCACACAGATGCAGGGACACTGGAGTCCTCTTGAGTTCTCCTTACTCACTTTCCTGGGACCTAAAAGATGGGGACTAGATTTACTTTATCTCTATATCCACTGTTACTTCTAATGTATGCCCTATTTCATCTAGAGCATTTAAATGAGCAGATAAGTAGGAAGAACAGATCACTTAGCAAACACTGTTAATTAAAGGAGAGAGAGAAAGAGAAGGAAAGAGGGGAGAAGAGGAGATGTCCTTTAGGTGTGGTCCCAGCCACACAATGCTCCCTAGTATAGCAATTGTATTTGTAGTTATAACATGACACTGCTTATGCTTATGTCTTCTGTATAGATTAATAAAACACTAATGAACTAACAACTAATAATATACTGATTAAATATACTAATTAACTATTAACTAATAATATACTAATTAAATATTTTCTTAGTACATCAAAACATTGGAGGTATTTGCCCTTGCAAATTATGCTAAAGTCTAAAAGTCTGGGAACCACTTATATGTATGTTTTAATTTATTTTGTGTACCTCTGTGGGACACAGTTTATGTTCACATTTAGCACCCCCAGAATATCTATCATAAGAGTCCAATAGAGTTAATTTAAAATGTCATCACCAATGATTGTGGTGAATTGTTTTATATTGTAAATATATATAACAATGTCATATACCTTAAATGCATAAGATTTTTATTTGCCATTTAAACTTCAATAAAGATGGAAAAAAGTCATTACACTCTAAATCTGATTTATCTTCTTTAAATGTCTGCAACATAAAGACTTTTATGAAAATAAGTACAATTATGAAAATTAAATTAATAGAGTTGAAAGTACATGATTCATTTTTATTTTAAAAATAAAAGAAATATTACACATGACACTTAAATTGTTAGAATCATGTCCAATAGCCTTAATTCCTGATGGCCATCTTCTCTAAGCTTACTACACTGAGGTATATGTTTGTCACAATTGCTCATTTATAACAGTTCATTAGGTCTCAAAATAAGAATGAGCAAGTATAGATTATTTTCCAGGAATATGACTGCTAAGAGTGGGAGATGAGAATTGTGGCAAAATCACACTTTTTCAAAGACTTTATCTGCCTCTAACATCTCTAGAAGTGACAATGAAACTTTATAACTGGTTTCCACATTATACCTCCTGGCTGGAAATTTATGGTAGAGAAATAGCAAGAAGTGACATTATCTTTAACTGAAAGGAGAGAATTACTGGAAGTTAGAAAGAGGGAAAAGCTAAAAATGTCTTGCAATAAGTTGGTCTGCCTGTTTTTATGAAGCAATCCTGCCCCTTGAGAAAGTAGTAAGATACAGACTGCTTTATAGAAAAAAGGGAGAAAAAATAGTTAACTATCATTCTAGGTGCTCCTCTCCTCAAGTCTGCCTCTCTCCCCTGAACTCTACAGCAATAGTCTTTCTTTGTAAATATTTTTGTTTGACTGTAAAGAAACTATACCTTTACAATGTTACAATATCTAACTATAAGATGAAAGTCTTATTTTCTTTCTGAAATAAATTACATAAAGGTAAGGGTTGGCTGAGACCAGCCTTCAAATTCAGACCAAGAAATATGTGTGGGACAGAACACAAACTGAGATCTTTTGACTGATTCTTCTATGAGTTCTACTCATTCATTAAATTCATTCATCCACTTACAATCATTCATTGAATACCTTTGATTAATAAAGAGTTATACAGAGAAGGAATATAACAGAGTTAGACATCCTTATCTTGAATTGCATGGATAACTTCAGATGTGCAACAAATGGAGGCTGTCTATGAGCAGAAAGTTGCTCTTTGACCACTGAGCATTGAAGAGTATAGATGTGAGAGCTAGGCAGATAGGGCTGAAGTCCCAGCTGCAGCCTATTAGCTGAGTGAATTTGGGAAAGTTCCTTAACTTCTCTAGATTTCTTCCTAAGTACAATGAAGTGATTTACACCTATTTTGCAAGACTATGAAGAGTATTAAGTTCTCTAGGGGTAGGGATGCCTGGGTGGCTCAGTTGGCTGAGCGTCTAGCTCTTGGTTTTGGCTCAGGTCATGATCCCAGGGTTGTGGGATCGAGCTCCGCATGGAGCCTGCTCCATGCATGGAGAGAGAGAGATTCTCTCTCTCCCTCTCCATCTGCCCCTCACCCCACTGCATACTCTCAAAAGGAAGGAAGGAAGGAAGGAAGGAAGGAAGGAAGGAAGGAAGGAAGGAAGGAAGGGAGGGAGAGGAGGGGAGGGAGGAAGAAAGAAAGAAAGAAAGAAAGAAAGAAAGAAAGAAAGAAAGAAAGAAAGAAAGAAAGAAAGAAAGAAAGAAAGAAAATCTTTTTAAAAATTCTCTAGGGATAGATAGGCCCTGTCTAGCACAGTAGCTGGCACTTAGAAAATGTTCTGACGATATTATGTAGTCACAGCTGTCTCTGTACACATTCTCATTTTGCTCTCCCTGCAACACTGGAGGGAGGGTTGTGTGTAGCACTGGACTCCTGAGATCTTTAGACACAGATATTCCCTTGACAAAGGACGTGCAATTTCTGACTTAAATCCACACTTCCATGTTTAAACATTCTGTAAACAGAGCAAATTATATATTTGATATGAGAGCACTTTTTAAGACATCTAAAAAAACATCACATCATCAATACTTGGAAAAGCCAGGGAGTTCTTTTCTCCCCAGCTGTGTGATATAAGCAAAAATCGTCAAATTGTATTTGTTTCAGAGTTGAGAGACTCCTTAAGGTGTCTCTTCCAGTTGCCTTATGGTAAAGAGTGGAAAAGTGTAATGTGGCCCGGTCAGGTGTGCAGGATCAAATCGCTGCCTGGCTTGGCCTTGGACTCAGAACAAGATCCTGCCTCCTGGCTCCTCATCCACTTGGCATTCCCCTCCCTCCATTGCTCCCAGTTTCATGTTTGGAAAGTACAAATAGCAGCCTTTTTAATTTGCTACTTTTTCCAAGTTTCTCAAACATATTTGCCTTTTTCAATTGCGCTCTAAGTTTTATTGAAAGTTTTTGGCAAGTCCTTTGAGAAATACCAGGGAACAGCATCCGCTGACATTGCCCCGAGCTGCCCTACCGAGGAGCACTCAGCAGCCCCTACAAAGGCCATGAAGAGCTGCCTGGAAGAAAAAAAAAAGCATGCTCGTTGTGAGAATTCTACTCATTGTCTTCTGCTGAGGCCTAGAAAGGAGCTTCATTAGGGACCCTGCCTTTGCGAGCACATTTCTTTAGGTGAAATCTTGACTGAACTTTTCTCACCAGTATCTGAGAGTTCTATTTGGTTATGCCATTGTCTAATGACCTCTTCTTCTTCAACTACTATGCACACCTTACTATGATTATTTTGGCCATTAAAAACATTGTGATAAGTAAAGCTCATGTGTAAAACCCTTAGATGGCTAAGTGACCAACCATGTCCTCTCCCGGACAGCTCTTCTCTCTCTAGCCTTGCATTTACAGTTACTTCCACTAAGTTCCCATTCCTTTCCTCCAAGTTGCTAGCATACTTCTCCCCACTGGATGTACCTTTTTCCTTTGCCTGCAACCCCTTCCCTCTGTTCCCTTCATTCTCATTACCAGGATGCCTGCTGATTAAAACGGTAAGTAAGCTTTCTATTCACACATGCACGAAATGGCATTTGCCATCATGAGAACTTTTGAAATCACAGAAATGTCCCCTTTTAACCAGAAGGTTCAGAAGACAAGCTTTTCCTGATGGTTTCATATCACTGTAAGGAACATCTGCACCTGTAACAAAGCGGTGATCTCACAACGCTTGAGCGTGTATGGCCGTGCCCTGCACCATGGGCCCTCGCACTCTTCTTTCATTTCTTAATCAATGCCTAGTCTTACTAGCTTTTCTCTTTTGTCTATCAATGTCAGCCTTTACAGACAACCTTTTCCCTTTTCAAACTCACTCCTTTGATCTGCTTTGAGCTGGAAATCCAGATAACCAAGGTTCTCTAACTATTTTGAGAAATAATAAATGGGCGAAATGAAAAAGAGGGCTAGAGAAGCTCTCTAATAGGAAAGCTTAGGTGCTTTAGAGCACTCAGTCAAGGCCCATGGCTGAACACCCACAGACATGTTAGTTTCCACAAAAAAACAATGTTCCTTCTGCAGGTAGTGCATTTATTTCTAAGTCACTGCCCAGTAACATTTTTTACTATGATGATTCTCAAATAGGCTTTTTTATTTCATAAAGTCCAAGGAAACTTCTTGGAACTAGACTCTACATACCTCAATCTATTTTCCAAGATCTAATCAAATAGAAGCCAAGCCTTGTTCAGTGTTTCACTGAGTCTGCTGGGAGAGAGATGAGCCATATAATAAGGAAGAAGGCTGCTTGACCACCAAGCTACCTGAAAGACTGGAGGGTATTTTTGCTTGTACTTACAGGTGGAACTGATGCTGCCATGCAAGGGTTTAGTTATATTTATGATTCAATCTGTATTCTGAATACAGACAGATACATTGTCTGTGGAAGCCCCTTTACTGGTTTCCAAGAAACAGCTTTTCACTTGACAAATTGAGGAGTGTTGGTACTTACTATGGGATCTTGTAACACTGCTCCTAGTGATTTGGTGCAGTGAGCACTAGAGCCAGAGTTTAAATCTGGAGTTATGAGAACCTGGATGATCCATTTAACCTCTCATTTGTAAAATGGGAAGGATGCATTATGAGTCTCTGCAATGTAGTTGTAAGAATTAAGAAAATCAGGGGATCCCTGGGTGGCGCAGCAGTTTGGCGCCTGCCTTTGGCCCAGGGCACGATCCTGGAGACCCGGGATCGAATCCCACATCAGGCTCCCGGTGCATGGAGCCTGCTTCTCCCTCCGCCTGTGTCTCTGCCCACCCCCCCTCTCTCTCTCTCTTTCATAAATAAAAAAAATAAATAAATAAAAAAAAGAATTAAGAAAATCATGATCAATTAAGTGCTTAACACCGTTCTTGGTGCATAATAAATACTAAATAAATCTTAGCTATTCTTGCCCTCATTACTATTATACAACACAGGTAAATGTTACCTAGCATGCCAGGAGGCAGCATGTTATTCAGTAAAGTGGGCAAAACCCCAATACCCTAAAAAACACAACAGGTAGATTATCTACATTTACCCTTGCCTAGAGTATTGCGAAGTAGGAGGAGAAAAAAGGCCAAATATTGCATGAAGAATGCAAATGTACTTTTCCCTTGAATGTTCTATTTTGCTTTTCAACTTTCAAACTCCACTTTATTTCAAAACATACTCCCAACCATTCCAAAGCATTTTCAAGTTGGAAAGGCTTCTTTTTTGTTTCACAATAAGCTAACTGCAGGTGCAAACTCGAGGGAGACAGACCTTGGAAATTTTAAGTATGTTGCCATGGCAATGGTTTGCAAGAATGTGTATGAGTTTCATCTTAGCTCTCAAGCATTCAACTGAGTTCATATGTGGAGGTTCAAATTGCGAGGCACACAATGTTTGCCATTCATTGTGTCTTGAAAGGCTTGGAAATAACTGTCTCTGTTGCTTATAGCAACTAGAAACCACAAAATACTATCTATCTATCTATGCAAATATAGAGACCTAGTCATTCATTATCTGCTCTTAGCTGGCCATCTTCACTATTTTGGCTGCTCTAAGGGAGGCTGCATATATAAATTCAACAATAATCACTCTCCCCATTATTGTAAACAAAGTTGCATTCTCAATATGGATTAACTATAAAATTTTTCTACTGAATTTTCATAATAATTTTCTCATTCAAAATGAACATATCCCTAAAGAAGCATGATAATTATTTAGGGATGCTCAATTAAAGCCAACTGTCAGTCTAATGAATTGTGGAGGATCTTTTTAAAAAGGTCCCATCCTATAATGTAGGAAAGAAGATGAAATCTCTAGTTCTAGTCATTAAATCAAATGCCCCTCCCACCCCTGAAAATGCAATATCACCACTACCCCCTCCACCACCACCACAGTCACCATCACCAAGAAGATATACAAAAAAAGTAATTTTATCTTATTTGAACCGTCACTACCTCAATTGTTCTTAAATGGTTTGGTTGATGCTTCTAAATCCTAAATCCTCCACAATGGTTTCATGATTCATGGGCAATAAAAGCAGTGTTTCTTGACAAAAGCATTTTTCCCTGTAAATGGAATCCATAGAATGCTAAAAATGGAAAGTTTTAAAGCTATCTCTTTGGTATAAGAAATAATTCTTAACAAATTCTCTTCAAGTTATAAGTCTCTTTCCATCTAGAATTATACTCTGCAAATAAAGTCAATATTTAAAAAAAATTCATTCATTAGCAAAAAAAAAAAAAGCTGGATTTAAAATTGCATATTCTTTAGTGTTTCTAGCAAAAGCTTTTGCTGCAAATGATCCATCATGATACAAAGTGCCCTGTGTAAAATGAGGCCACAAGGGACCCCACTATCTCCTGCATTTGGTTACTGACAAAACCTTCACAAAAGTGTTATTAGCTACCAAAGCCTGGCAGTTATTTGAAATTCACTTTGCTGCTTTAACTTTGACCCATCTTCCAAAACACCACACACACACACACACACACACACACACACACACACACACTTTAACTCTCCATACTCCTTGATTTAATGGCTTGTTGATTTACTTTAAAACTGCAGTGGTCCTCTCCTCCTCTCTCCCATTCTAAAAAAGCCTACAGGAATGCTGGAATTAAACAAATGAGAACACAATAATTAGCTATGCAAACTGTCAAGTGGATCTAAAAAGAAAAACAACCCGGAAAGCACAACAATCAGCAGTTTCAAGCTCTAACAAGAATCTACATTGAGTTCCCATTTATTTTAAACAAAAATAGATTAGGTCTTTTGAAAAATGTTCACTGCAATTTCCATGGAAATAGGGCAAATCAGCTAATGGGTCTTTTACATCTCTAATTTCTATGATGCTGATATAGTAGAAAAGTCTTTGATCCTACAATCTTCCCAAATAATTTCTGTTCTTCTATAACCAGATTCATTTCCAAAGTGAGTAGTATTGAAAATTGTTCCAAAGTGGATATGGCACAGGTAAGTGGGTCAGATCACATGCTGTGACCCTCCTAGTTTGCAAACCCCCAAAACCTCACCTCAATAGTTTTATAAATGATAGCTATATTAGTAAAAGTGTTAAGGGTGAGGGATCCCTGGGTGGTGCAGTGGTTTGGCACCTGCCTTTGGCCCAGGGCATGATCCTGGAGACCCGGGATCGAATCCCACGTCGGGCTCCCGGTGCATGGAGCCTGTTTCTCCCTCTGCCTGTGTCTCTGCCTCTATCTCTCTCTCTCTCTGTGTGACCATCATAAATTTAAAAAAAAATTAAAAAAAGTGTTAAGGGTGAAATGGAAAGGGAAATGGATTTCTAAACTATCTGGTATGTTTTGTGTGAATGGGAGAGAAGAGGCATTCAATTCTGTTGATGGAAAGTCCTAATTTTATAATGTGTAGCTAAATCTCTGGGATTCTTTACAGATGGCAACTAAGCTAGGGAAGATAACTAAGACAAATAAGAAGGTAGGGTAACTTACCTTCTCCCCCTTAGTCACCATGCTGAATCCCTATGAAGCAACATGGATTACCTGTATCAGATACATGCTTCTTATGAAATACCAGTAATGCTCACACAGACAGTTAATGCTCCTTCACCTGTTATAAATCCAGTATTATAGGATGAGAATTTTTAAGATCCAGAATTGTGATGAAATGGGTCAGTTCAACTAACTTAAAGCTTTTGTTTGCTTCAATTTTCTTATCTTTAAAATTGTAGAACAACAAGTGCCTAGTTTATAAATTGAGAATGAAAGGTGGGATATCTGAAAGTAGTCTGGGAGAGGACACAGCATTCTGAGCCAACTAGGAATTCAACCATTACTTAAGCCCTTGACCTGAGGGAAATCACTCCCCATTCAATGTAAGTAGTTTAGAGTGAATGACCCCTTGGGTCCCTTTAAAATGTAATAATCAAGGGTAACACAAGGAGTCTTGTGGTAATGGTACTGCTAAGTTTGATTGTGGTGGTGGTTACAAGAAACTATACAGGTGATGAAGTTGCACAGAGCCACATACACACATACACAAGCACATGTGTAATTAGTGAAATCTGAAAAAGCTCTGTGATTTATAGCACTATTAATATTCTGTTTTGATATTGGACTATAGTTGTGTAAGATGTTAACGGGGAGAAGTTGGGAAGAGGGTGTAGGGAATCTCCCTGTATTTTCTTTGTAACTCTGTGAATCCATAATCATTTCAAAATTACAAGTCTTAAGAGTATATAAGTATATGCATACATACATAAATAATAAAAAAAAACAATAAATCTTCAATTTCATGAAATGCCTTGGAGCCACAGATGAAACAAAAATATACAGGACTTCATGGTTTATCAAGGAAGTCAAATTTATTGGTTCCAAACAATGTACTTTCCAGCTAAATGTGACAGTTTTTATCTAAAACAATTAGTGGTTTTAAGGTACTTAGAATATTGACTATTTCACCATGATTTGAAGTAAAAAAATTGTCACATGATGGGTTATTACTAGTAATACCATTTTTGCCTATCCTTTTACCATTTATCTTTGAATATTGAATCCTAAGGATTAAGATACCAAATAACTAATAATTTCAACCACAACAAATAGTGTACCTTTGATTTAAAAAAGAAAATTAAATCAAAATATAAAAAACTAAACAAAACTGGCACAATTGAAAAGGAAGTATCAGGGCTTTACTAAAAACTAAATTCTAATACTTATATCCTGAGGACTCTAGTTTCTGCCCATTTAACTACTGTTACAATGAGTAATCTTACTTTCCATTCCTTAAATCTAAAAAATCCTAGTCATCTAAGAATTAGGTTGTACTCCATATATCTCCTTCCTTTTATTTATTTATTTTTAATATGGGGCTTGAACTTACAACCCTGAGATAAAGACCTGAGCTGAGATCAAGAGTCGATGCTTAACCAACTAAGCCACCCAGGTGCCCCTCAATATATTTCCTTTCAGTGTCACAGAATCCACTTGGTTCTCCTGACTTCCATGAGTTTTAAAAAGAATGGCTGGTAACTTAGCAATTTCATACTCATATATATTCAAATCTGATTTTTAAGTGACACAAATGGGGTGGAAGAAAGAAATAGGTACTAGGAGCATCCCTCTGCTAGAGATAAATTAAAAGAAGAGAGACAAAACAAACAGGAAATTAAAAAAAAATAAGCCTAAGAAGGAGAAAAGGAGAGAAAAAGTTTCTTCCACCTATGTTTGGAAAGTGGCAATGTGTTTCAGCTCATTTTACAAGTGACATCAATGACGGAGGTCTTTCAGACTCAGGAAAGTAGGATTAATGTCTCACTCAGTGAGATGTGAAATAGGTGTTGGTTTCAAAATTTTAGAAAGGTAGGCTTAAGAGGAAAAAAGCATGAGAAAATATACAAGTGAAAATAAGACAATCTATCAAACCAGCTCTGCTCCAGGACTAACCAACTAAATTCAGTCTTTATGCTTTAGCTATCTGTGGCAGCAAACACCCCGCTCTTCTTAAATACCAAACCTTAAGACACAGAACAGAAACTTGGCCGGTACAGGATTCTCCTATCCTTGAATATTTTTCACCAACTAATACAAGATAAAACAAATAGAGGCAGTTTCTCAATGACTTTAACTAAAATGAGCCAAGAATGATGAGTTAGCACATGAAATCCTGTCAGAACACATGCATACTTACCCCAAAATTAATTCTACTGGTTACAGTATATTTAAAGTGGTAAGAGGAATTACTCCCAATAAAAGAATAAAATAGATAATAAGTGATTATCCAAGAAAGACACTAAGTGGGGGAAGTTGATCACATGTTCCAGAGCTGCCATAACAGAATCCAGGCCTATACTTCAGGTGGCCATAATGAAAGGAGCCTACTGAGAAGTGTGGGTTACCACACACCTTGTAAAACCTTCCCCCCTTCCTTTACTTTCCCTGGTGCTTCAGGGCTTCTTAAGCTTTGCAGGGTCTAGAGTATGCTTTTTAGTTGAAGTGTTTAGGGGCACCTGGATGGCTCAGTGGGTTAAAGTGTCCACCTTTGGCTTGGGTCATGATCTTGGGGTCCTTGGGATGGAGTCCTGCAGCAGGCTCCCAGGTCAGTGGGGAGTTTGATTCTCTCTCCCTCTGCTAGTGTTCTCTCTCTCTGTCTCTCTCATTCTCAAAAATTAAATCCTATTCGTTCATGAGAGACACACAGAGAGAGGCAGAGATACAGGGAGAGGGAGAAGCAGACTCCCTGCGGGGTGCCAAATGCGGGACTTGAT
Organism: Vulpes lagopus; assembly: GCF_018345385.1. NCBI lineage: Eukaryota > Metazoa > Chordata > Mammalia > Carnivora > Canidae > Vulpes > Vulpes lagopus. Next base: position 35,496,494 of record NC_054828.1, read on the forward strand.
CCCAGGACTCTGGGATGATGCCCTGAGGCAAAGGAAGATGCTCAACTGCTCAGCCACCCAGGTGTGCCTTCATAAGTAGAATCTTAATAATAATAATAAAAATAACGTTGAAGTATTTCAAGCTGTGTCAGGAAGTCAAATCTATCATACCATGATTTTAAAAGTTAAACCTCTACTGTACATATCAAGTGGTACTCCGAAATGTTGGTTTCCCAGAACATCCACAAATTCTATGTTTAGATGCTGATACCAAATAGAAAAGAAAAAATTAAAAATGCAATCACTGCACCTTCCATATATTAGGAAGTCTTGAAATTATAAACGTCTAAATTCTAATTTCATTTGCCTGTGTCTAAAAATATTTCCTTGCTAATCACTTCAAATTACTATAGACATTTTGCAAGCTCTCTTAGATTTTATATAAAAATTGTGAACATCCATAAAAATAATGTGTCGTGCACATCTAACCTTTTGTTCCCAACACAGGCCCACTTTCTTTTTTATGTTTATAGAGAAATGCTTACAAAGTCTTGTTCTCTGAGGATCTCATTTGGCACTTATCAAATGTATTTTTTCATAGATCTTTATCAGCGATGAGAATTTTTCTCAGACTGTGTTGTTGATTGCTTATGTCACCACTTTTCTTTCCACTTCCATTAGAAGCCACAGGGCACCTTACTTCTTAAAGAAGAATGTGAGACTGATTTGGGGATGAAGGACTTTTAGTCTAGAGTATGCACCACTTTATAAAATATTTATTGATATAAAACCTAAAAATATACATGGTAGGTACAGTATTCACGTGGCTAATTATTTAGTAGATTCAGCCCATGATTTTACACCACAGGGTTCTTATTAGGAATAGCAGAAAGGGAGTAAGAGTTTCTTGACACATGGTAATAAATATTTTCACTTACAATGAATAATTCAGCTCTTTTGGCATTCACTGTATGAAAAATAGATTTGAAATAATTTCAAGGTCTCTTAGCAAAGGTAGAGGTTTTGGCACATTAGAACAGGCAGTATGGGGCTCCTTTCCTTTGTTTTCACAGAATTTTCCTTGCTTCTGTGGTGCACACACTACAAAATTTTTCCACATTTGTTAAGATGATGTTGAAATGAAAAGATATTGTTTCTTCTATAGCATTTCCTTTAGCGACTTTCTAGAATTCCAAATCACTAATTCTCTGAAATTTACCAGCCTTGCCCAGAGAATGCTAAATGAGCCTCTATATTCTTGATTATGGAAATGGAAAAGGAGCTTTCCCTCAAATTAATGCTAGCCAAAACTGGAATTATTCTCACGCTAATTTCAAAATGAAAATTCCCATAAGGAAATTACATATAAAAATTCATCTAAAATTTCAGGGAGATGATTCAACAAAATGAAAAGCAATCTATGTTTTAAGACCACTTTAAAAACTTTTCTTCTAAAGGAAATACACATTTATTCACACTCTAAAATCATGAAGTATTAGAGCTATGAAGCCCTCACTTTACAAATATGGAAGTGAAGTACCAGAAAATTAAGCAGTTGGTCTTCATCACACCAAGAGCAATAAAAATTTCTCCAGTGCGATCTCTTTACATAAATCCATTAAAAGAAAATGTTTTAGGATTAGATAAACCCCCATAATAATCCATTCACAATGGGGCATGTTGAATTTGAGGCAAATTGGGGATGGTTGTAAAGGTCTAATGTTTAGAAGAGCAATATAGGTTGAGAATGGTATAAATTTCCCAAGGAAACAAAAAGGGAATCTCAGACTAACTTTAAAATAAAACCAACATATATAAAGGTGAAAAGAAAAAAATAGGCATAAGCAAAAGGATCTTTTTTGGTTAGGGATCAAGTCCCACATTGGGCTCCCCACAGGAAGCCTGCTTTTCCCTCTGCCTATGTCTCTGCCTCTCTCTGTGTGTCTCTCATGAATAAATAAATAAAATCTTTAGAAAAAATTAAAGACACACACTAATCTGATCCATTCTTCCAAATTACACGTAAGTCGGCCAAAGTGGTATTTATAAAATAATTTTCCTTAAAAAGATGCAGATACATTCTTAAAGAAAAAAAAAAAACAACACAACCACAGTAAAGCAACCTGTAAATCCAACTCCCCTTTGTAATATTTGCAGGCACAAAGCATGTATTATCCTCCCTTGGATGACATGTCTTTGGAAATGTCCTTACATTGTGGACTTTCAAATAAATGAAGTATATACTTTGCTCCTACATCTTATCATTTTAGAGCCTCATATTTCTTCCTGAAGTACTACAAAGAGTTGATGCATCACTTAGGGAATTGCTAGGTAGAGAGAGAGGCGGGGGTGGGGGGGGGTGGGGAGAGACTAAAATCAGTATTTACTTTGTTACCGCATCAATAGCCTTTTGTTTAAAATGATACCATCTGTTGCAATTGAAATCTCACTGGCTGTGTGGGAAACAACAGTCAGGAATCTAGGAAACGCTTCTGGCATGGCACACTGACCCATGCTTACTACCTCTAGTTTGAGATTTTGAAGAGTAATCAAGAGGTATTCAATTTGATATTTTGCACCCAGGTATCATTTCAGTCAGTACTCATGACTGGTTCATGAAGTTCCGCGTAATTATTCACTATATTTGAGACCACTTACTGAGAAAACAATACTATTGATAAGTATTTCAATAACATGAGTAGATTGTTTACGTAATTATCACTATTCAAAATTGTTTCACTCAAGGCCAAGCCCTTGCTTCTGCCTATACCATTCCCATTCTACTTTCTTTATAGTGGGTATCATTTGAAAAGAAAATAGAATCGAAGATAGAAAAGAAGTAGGATCAGGGAGATTGAAAATTATTGCTGGGGGGAATTTACAAACACACTCAATTATATGGAAAAATGACTCGATATTTCAAATCATCCCTCAGTAAAAGGAAACTGATTTCTTATTTTTTTAAAGGAAAATGTTTAGCAATGAAGGCTAATTTTAATGAATAAAGAGAATGAATACACACTGAATATGCAGGTGATTTTTACACAAAAAGTTGTAGATATTTTGTATTTACTTTTCTTACTCACAAAGCATAAGGACTGGCTTTTAAGAAATCGATATGTTGTCCTGAGAACACACAGAACAGGAAACAGCCACCTTGATTGATTTTGAGACAAGCTATTGGAACCTTGGTTCCTATTCAATTACTCCTGGTGCCCTACACACCATTTCAGAGGCTGGTACTTGTATGATGGGATGTGTCACTTACCTGATTTGACCTGATTTTGTGTAACTTTTTATTTTGTGACTGCATAACTAAGGCTGCTTAAACAAATGCGAGGAACATATAGCAGAATAACAACCATGCATTTGCCTAACCCGTAATGACCTCCTCCTTTCTCCAAACTACCATAAAGTAAGTGCAGCAAATATGTGTTCATTAATTGATAACTACAGGGTAAAATAGTTACTTCAGTATTCTAGTACTATAATATACTCTTATGTGTGTTTATCCTGACTCTTCAAACAGACTTTTAAGGCAAGAGATAGCTTTTTTCCTTTGAGTTACCCATTATATCTAGCAGTTTTGGTACAGATGAATCAACCAGTAGATATCTCAACAGACTTTAACTACCAAATGTACAAAAAACACTGAGATAATTCCTTATGTATTAAAATTGGTAATATTCTAGAAAGATAAAACACTCCTTGAAGGCTAAGAAAACTGTTGGCAAACCTAGGAGCAGTTGTTTCGCCTGAAATTCTAGTTTGTTATATGTATCCTTTAAACCTATTATTTAGCAGCTAAATATTTAGCAGTGTTGTTTTTATACAGACACATAATACATCTGACTCTGAAAATCTTGCAGTCCTACCACAAACCTATTGAATAGATCCATTCAAATCTAGCTGTGCTAATTAAAAGAAGTCATGGTATGTAATTGAAAACAATGATTTTTAAGCCAATGGGAGGGTAAATGGTCTAGAAAGCAGATTAATTTATGCAAGGTGACCCATTATGTAGACAGTTCACACATAAGTAATTGAGAATTGACACCTAAGGCTGTACCCATGCAACTGCAAAATAAGGAGCTTTTAAAAAGAATCAAAAACTCTATGTGATTTTGATCTGACAATAAAACAGCAATATTTTGAAGTCATAAAGATAGTTTTAGTTTTGTATATATAATGCATACTTTATTATATATACATCATATTTATATATGTAATCTATATTTTTTAGACATAAGTATATTTTATCACAAGCAAATCCATTTCACTGGACAGTTGATTTGGGAAGGCATTGTTTTTGAAGCTCTAGCAGAGTTTTCAATATGAAAAACATGAGAAAATGAGACAGGTGAAGGCATTTCCCCATTGCATTAAACCCCTACTTTATCTATGACATTACCAGTAAATCTAGGCTGTGAACTTATATAGTAATATTTTTGGTCAAAAGTCTGAAATATGCTAAGAACCAAGACTGTAGTATCCTACAAAACCCATTATGTTTTAATAAAAAAGCAGTGGAAACAAAGATGAGAACATACAGAGATTTCTCTAGGAAACTAATTTTTTTTGGTCCCTTAAGGTAACATTCAAGTCATTCTCACCATTATATTATGGTTGTGGGAAAATAGTAAGAAATGTATTTTTTTTTTTTTTTTTGGTCCCTTAAGGTAACATTCAAGTCATTTTCACCATTATATTATGGTTGTGGGAAAATAGTAAGAAAAGTATTTGAGCCTTTCTATCAAGAAAACAATTACACTGTGGCTTCACATGCAGTATTAAAATATATATACAACAACATATATATATTCATGACACACGCATATATACACACAACATATACACATACACACATACACATATACATACAATAGAATATTATTCAGCCAGAAAAAGGAGGAAATCTTGTCATTTGCAACAACATAGATGGAATGGACCAAAGTGCAATAAGTCAGAGAAAGACAAATACTATATGATTTCACTCATATGTGGAATTTAAGAAACAAAACAAATGAACAAAGAAAAAAGAGACAAATCAGAAAACAAACTCTTAAATGTAGAGAACAAACTGGTGGTGGTCATAGAGGAGGTGGATGGTGGGATGAGTGAAATAGGTGAAGGGGATTAAGAGTATACTTATCACGATGAGCAGAGTAATATTTAGAATGGTTGAATCACCATACTGAAGCTAGTATAACACTGTATGTTAACTATGCTGGAATTTAAAAAAAATTAATTGAAATTTTATTCACACAGACACACACACACACACACACACACACACACACACACACACATACCCCGATGATGAAAACAAAAATGTGTAACTGATTTTGGAAAATAGTTTGAAAATTCAAATGAAGGTAAAACTTTGAGAAGCAAATGGGAATGTATAGTGATAATCACTCATAATTTATGACACAAAATAGAAAATATCTCATATATTATTGCTTTTTCCTGGTTATTATGCAGTTTGGACTTACATTGCCTTAATATATTAAGGGAAACTAGAGATACCCATTGGTTTATAATTTTCTATTATAAGAAATAGTGTTAGTGGATATACTGGAAATTGCTTTTCTACTAGATATTATTGTGCTTGGCTCCATTCTCTGTGCCAGAGTGACGAGGGAAGGGAGTCTTTAGGAGATTCAAATATCAGCTGTCAAGTAAATGTAAATAAGGTGGCAGAAAGTAAAGCCTATCTTTCAGATCAATATGGTAACCTTAGGAGAAGTCAAAGAATTTGAAAGCCTAAATATACACAAAGATGTATAAAGCAGAACCTGGTGTCATTATACTCTGCTGAATTCATACATAGCTTATTGTTTAGTAAAATTGAGGTCTGGAGCAAATGGCATTTGAGTCCATAAGTGACAGGTAAAGCAGAAAAATACAAGACAAGAAGTAGAGGGATTGGGAAATGAAGGAGAAGATGGAATAATAAAAGGCGCCGCTTGGTCAAAGTAAAATTAAATATCCACTAACACTGTTCACCTATGAATTTTGCTAGTGGAAAAAATTAGTGGAATTAATTTTTAATTAATAGTGGAATTAAGAGTACTAATTTTGACTGGGAAGAAATCTTGTTTCAAATGAATTATTTTCCAAATGGGCAGAATGTAAGCTTAGTTCTTAAAACATTTAAACTTAAAATAGACAAAGGTTGAAAGTCCCTGGCTACATGTTTTTGTCCCCCATTTGAAAACTAATAAGCGTAAGCCAAGAGGGCTTTCCCCATAAATTTGCATTCTGCCGACTGCATCCATCATATAGTTAATTGATTGCACTTGTAGTTTATAAATGCACCCAGATGCTGTGGGATGAGCACATTTCGTAAATTAAAGGAGCATATGGAAGGCACACAGACAGTAACATTTCATCATAACTACCCAAAACATCCTTAATATGCAATGCTACATCACTAATTACTATGTAAATATGTAAGCATTTCCCTGGTTAATGTCTTGGTGAGAAATTAGTTTGGCAGTTGAGCCCAAATGCTGTTTTGACCAGCCATTTAATACCACTTCAGGGCTCTTCTAGTTTCATTACACTTTGCCTATAAGGAGAATGTGGCTCTCAGCCTATTAGGCAACCTTGATTGTGTAGTCAGTGAAAATGTTTATTCTTTATCACTGGTCACCTTACTTAAGGAACACCAGTCAACCCTCCAAATTATAAAAATATGTCTAAAGTTCTGTCTGCAAGCCCTATTTCTTCCTTAAAACATTAGATGGAATTTGCCAAGTGAAGAACGTTTTGCTTCTTAGTGGACTTTTTCATTAACTTCTAAGAAAAGGGCAAGGAGGAAAAAGACGGCAAAACTGGTTTAAATCTTCAGCATTGGGGAAATTAGTATCAATGATCTGAGTAAATTATCTCGAATACCTTGAGGTGTCAAAGGTAAAGATTTCATTCTCTAATCCGGGTCATAGTTCTTTGTCAAGCCAAGGTTGAAAAGGTAAGTCAATAGAGACATGCAACAAGGCAAAGTTTCCTTTGGAGAGTGTAAATTCTCTCCATATACAACATCCATCAACCACATGATTAAGTGAGCTGTGGGTGACCCATGGATCAGATATGTATATTTAAACTTTGAAAATTTGTGTTTTATTGGTAGATTTTGGCATGATGGTTTTGGTCAAATTCAGTCACACTCAGGACTGGAAATTGTGTCTAAATTCACTTTAACATTTTGAAGAAATCATTAAAATTATAGAATTCAAAAGTAAATTGGTTGTCATTTTTTTCCCGGTCCTAAGGCCTTTCTGGGTAAAGACTGTGCCCAGTTCTCTGGGCAGGTGGGTGACAGAAACCTTGATAGAGGATTCTGAGAAATTAATTTCATTTCATAATTTGAAGTGGGCATTGGTAAAGCTCCCAAGCTTCATGATAAAAATCAACAAATACTTAAATAAACCACTCAAAGTTATTCTAGAAATGAACATCTATTTATAAGCCGGAAGTAAAATAATAGTAGTTTATAGTCAGCAAAGACTCTTAATATTTTCAGAATTAAAAGCTTACTTAGGGAAAAAGTCAGCAAACTCTCCAGATGCTTGAATCATCTAAGGTCTGCTATATAAGTTTAGTAGTTGCTACATTTATATTTAGATACCACCAACTCAAATAATACAATATAATTTTAATTTTGCTTCTACTTTTCCTTTACAGGGCAAAGATAAAAAGCTTACAAACAACAACTAACAGACCACACATTATTTATAATCTGGTAAAGCAACTTCTATTCATGAGACTTCTTCCCTACTCTATGAAGCAGGGCTACCTAACTTAATGAAAAATGTTTGTTACAACAGACATGACATTCTATCTCATTATTAAAGGAAGATGCAATCAGGAGTTCCCTTGAAAAGAAAGGGCAGGCTTCCTTCACTATCAAGCAGACTCTTCCCCTCACATCTTCCTTTTCTTATGTGTGATCCCTTCTGTTCTCCATCTGCTCCGCCCCCACCTATTGTCTCCACTCGCTGCCAAGCATGCCAATCCCATCTGGCCATACTTTCGCTTCTGCTGGCTCTAAGTCCCAGGGGCCTAAGAAATTTTTGAATGCCAAGGCTTTTCCCCTCTTCACGAGACTCAGGACTAGCTAGGAGGGTATCAAACAATTCCCCAAAGAATTCACACACACATGAACATGCACATGATCTCTCGCATACACAAACAGCAGTTTTAAAATCCTTTCCTAGGCTACAATCAAAAAAATATATATATATTTAAAATTCTTTCACCTCGATGCATTTTTTAAGAATTAAAATCTTAGTATCTTTGAAATAAGCAAAATTTATATTTCAAAAATATAAACACTTCCAGTAATCCCGGACATGCATTTTTTTTTTCAGAAAGCAGAAGTCATTAGTGTAAATAAATGTTATTTAAATCTTACCATCATGAAATATTTCCATTAGTTAATCAGGTTTAATCGTTGACCACTAATACATTTTCTGTTGTACCAAACATACATTTAATTCAGACATTCCAGCTTTACAAATTCTCCACGAAAGCCCACTCTGCCGCAAAAGCATGCATGGTCAGAATCTAAGCATATTTAGGCAAAATTATCACCAGGTCATTAACAATAATAAAGCAGTCTGGCAAGTATTGAAAGCAGCTTTTATTCATGCTTTTACTTGAACCAACTTAATACATATATACACATACATATATATATATACACACACACGCACAATTTTTGGTTGTTTTGCCACAAGCATGCTAAAAAAAAAAAACTCGTAAGCTCACAAAAAGCAGCAAACAAAACTAGAAGCAACCATGCTCAGGGTTTAAGGACATTAAAAAATTAAAGCAGCCTTTCTACATTTCATACAGAGCGTGCATAAATTTGACATGCAACCTCCAAAAAATAAATACTGTAACGAAAATCTTAAAATCAGTTCATCCAAAAAGAGTTTATTCTCATTTTCATTATTATTGTTCTTAGGCTTCTGGTATCTTAAACCCTGCATGCTGCAGTTCTGAGCTGTGCTGAGCACCGGCTGGGAGAGAAGAAGCTACCTGCGAGTTTTCACAGTGCCATCTCATATCCATGTCTGTCTGGCTACCCTGCGTGCTTAGAGCTTTTTTCTTAATTCTTAATGGAAATCCTAGGAAATTTAGTCCATCCTCTGAAATCAATACTGGTGACAGGAGAGCTCCCTGACTCAGTGGGAGATCAGGATGATAAATTGCCTGCGCATCAGCCTGGCCTATCAGTGCCCTGCACACAGATGGGCGAGAAGAGACACAGAAAAGGCTCTATCCGTCACGTGTCACCGAGGAGCCAATGGCTGAGGCGCTACTGCAGGAGGAGATGCTGCAGTTCCGTCTGCAGTGGACCCGGCAGCTGGTGCGCAGCCCAGCCCGCGCCCCGCTGCAACCGTCCGGGCGCCGCTGCTGTCCCGTTTGCACCCTGGCTGCACCTGCAGACGGAGCGCAGGTCGCTCTAGGTCCGACCCAGATAAAGACCTATTTTCATGCACAGAGAGTTTTCTCTGCATTCCTTGCTAATCCACTGTGATCCCAAAACAAAAGAGAAACTTTTTTTTTTAAAAAACATCCCAACTCTTAACCTTTTAGGTGCTTCCCTTCCCTTAATGATCATGTTTTCACCTAATATTAAATTAGAAGCTTAGACTGTGCAAGTAGCATGCAACCCTCCTGACAGGATCGCCGCAGAGCTTTAGGGTTGCAATTATAATTTCATTTCCAAGTTAACGAATGATTTTTTTCCCTCTCTTTGAATGCCAAGTTTATAATGGGTGTTTTTATGGGATGACTCTGTAAAGGCAATTATACAACAATAAGGAGTACATGATTGCACTTTTCTGCCAATTAGAACTGCTCTTTAAAGACGATTTAAATCCCAATAAATATGCCATTGTATCAATCATTAAAAATAAAGACAAACAAGCACCAAAGGATATACATCTCATTTCCTAAAGCCTGAAGAACAAATGTGTTATATAGTGATGGGGATGTGGACTTATTTTTTTGTCTTTCCTCTTATGTTTAAAATAATTCTTTGGGAAGCAAAGGCTCCACATCTGGAATACCATATGGAATCATATCCCTCAATACATCTGGCATATAAGTTGATCATTGTGTAATAACAGACATTTTGCACAGTTCTTCAAGGTAACAGATGATTGTATCCAGTCTGACAGGTAAGGTTATAAGTGATGAGACTGTGGTGTTTTTCAAATGGTAATATGATGGAGCTTTTTTTTAAAAAGAAGCAGCTCAAAAGAAAGAGTGAACAACCTTCAGGAATAACAGAAAGAATACCAGGGCGCTTCTCTATCATTTTTCATTGCCCCGTTTCAATTATAACCATGCATTTTCAAGGATTAATTCTAACTCCTTTAAAATGACCCAACAGTACTTTAAAAAACCTGAGAATAAATACTGATAGATATATCATCATCAGTACATTGTCACTGAGTTTTAAAATGCTGAAATTCCAAAGTTTATTTCACCTTGGAAACTATTTTTTAAACATATTCTTGAAACACTGACCCTGCCAAGTTTTCTGCAAATTTCTTTCCACCCTGATTCAGTATTGACTACCAGGAAATAATAATGCACTTTTCAAATTCTTTAAAATATATATTGCTTTGTGCTCATTCTATTTGGCCTATTTATTCAACAATAAAATAATCCTCAACAACCAAACTTTACTTAAAAATATTTTTTTAAGATTTTAAAGTTATTTATTTATTTGAGAGATAGAGAGCATGAGCGGGGATAGGGGCACAGGGAAAAATAGACTCCCCGCTGAGCAGGGAGCCTGATGCAGGGTTTGATCCCAGGACCCTGGAACCATGACTAGAGTCTAAGACAGATGCTTAACCGACTGAGTCACCCAAGAGCCCAAACTTTCCTTTTTTAAGGGAAAAAATTATGGCCCACCCAGATGCTTTTTATCAAAAAGAAAACAATAATAATAAAACATCATCAAACCTATTCACTGTGCTATTGTAATAACCAGAAGTGGAAACTATTTAGTCATCAATAAATAAACTGATCAGATAAATTATGGTACAGTATTACAGTAGAGATACTCTGCAGCTGTAAAATATAATTTGGCAAATTCAACTGTTCTTATGTGAAAAGATCTGTAAGATGTAATGTTATTTAAACTAAAAAGGGACAACTTTTAAGTTGTTTGAAGTCTGGACACACTAAACACACACACAAACATTTACACACCTAAATATACAGTTCCATATGCAGAGGAAATTTCCAAAAATGCATAAAATATCAGTTAATAGTAGTTAAATCTGAGGAGCAAAGCTGAGTTCCAAGGTGGGACTGAGGCATAGTTTTATTAGCCCATTTTATACATTTTTCATCAAGTCTATGTATTACTTTCCTAATTTAAAATTAATTAATTAAAACGATGGTTTAGAAGAAAGTGATTGGTAGACAGTTGAGCACAAATGTTGAGGGGAAAAATGGGGAGACGGAAGGATGACCTGCTTTTTTTAATGCAAAGAACATAGGCTAGGTGTGGGCAAAAAAGGAGCTGCCAGACACAGGTTCTGCCAATTTAGCTGAAGACCTCCACAAACCATATTTCATCTACTACTTTCATCTCTGAATGCCTATAACAATACAAACCTACAGGTGTTAAGAGCTTTACAATTTGTAGTGACAATTCACCTAAATTATCTCTGATTCTTACAGGTGAGAACTGAGAAGTAAATGATTTGGCTAATTAGCGGAGCTTTGGGAAATTAACCCCTCCAAGCCTTAGTTTTCTCAGCAGGATGCAATTAGCAAGAAGTGGCACAGCTAACCATGAATCCTAATTTAGGATATTGTTTATTGCTGCTTTAAAGACAAGCTAATGCGCATGTTTTTTAACCAATAGTGGTGAAGGGCGAAAGACAAAACGAAATCCATTCTCTTGTGTTTCCTACTTGGCGCAAGCTTATTTTATTCAAGAGACAGAACTTAGCTTATAGATTCTATTGTTCACTCTTTTTGTGACTGTATTTCAAATCCTAGGACTTTAAGGGATAGAAACATTAAAAAAAATATTGAGTAGGTTAAATTAAGTAAAAGGCTGATAAGTAGCACTGTTAAAGGGTCTTTGTGTTTTACACATTTTATTTATTTATTTATTAAGATTTTATTTATTTATTCATGATAGAGAGAGACAGAGAGAGAGAGAGAGAGGCAGAGACACAGGGAGAGGGAGAATCAGGCTCCATGCTGGGAGCCCGATGTGGGACTCGATCCTGGGACCTCAGGATGGTGCCCTGGGCCAAAGGCAGGCGCTAAACCACTGAGCCACTCAGGGATCCCCTATTTATTTATTCTTAAAGATTTTATTTATTTATTCATGAGAGACACAGAAGAGAGGGGCAGAGACCCAGGCAGAGGGAGAAACAGGCTCCATGCAGGGAGCCTAATGTTGGACTCGATCCCGGGGTCTCCAGGATCACGCCCTGGGCCAAAGGCAGATGCTCAACCACAGAGACACCCAGGTGTCCCCACACAAAGTTATTTTAAATCAGTAGTTTATGGAGGGTAATTTTGTCCCCAAGGGGACACTTGATAATGTTTGGAAATATTTCTAGTTGTCACACCTGAGGAGGTGCTACTAGCATCTAGTGGGTAGTAGCCAAAGATGCTGCTTATCAAACTACAACACACAGGACAGTGAGTGTGATGAAGACTTATCTGGCCTAAACATCAATAGTGAGATTGAGAAACATGTACTAAATACTGTGCTTTTCTACCTTATTTACAAACAGGTTGAAAACAAAAAGTACTCAGTACTATGAGATGTATATTGTAAAGTGGCAAGTAAGCAAGTTTAGGTCTAGAGGAGAGGAGGACCGAGGACCAGGCCCTGGATTCCTCAAAGAAATCTTGGGGAAGAGGAGGTAAGAGAAGAACTGGTGTGGTGACCTGGAAGCCTATGACAAAAAGCATGTTAGCAAAGACAATAGGGTCTTGTTCAAATATGCAGACAGGTCAAAAAAATCTACTTTTATTTATTTATTTATTTTTGGCTTTATGATTAGTTGGGGGGAGAGCGCAGGCAGGAGCAGGGAAAGAGGGAGAAAGAGAGAAGCAGGCTACCCACTGAGTGGGGAACAGCAGGAGGGGGCTGGATCTCAGGACCCTGAGATCTGCCACCTGAGCCCTGAGATCATCACCCCAGACAAAATCAAGAGTCTGACACTTAGTCAACTAAGCCACCCAGGCACGCCTTCAGTTTTGTCTTTAATTTAAACAAAGGGTCTGAGAAATTAATCTCATTGCAATCAATAATACAAAAGATCTGAGGTCCTTATTCCTCTTCACATTTGGATTTTTACAGATGTGGCCAGAAAAGGTAGTATTTACAGGGACCACGAGAGGGCTATTTGGAGAATATGTGAGGAGGAAGGGGCTTTTATGACCCTCAAATTATACTTCTCAGGCTATTTATAAGTTGTAGCTACTTTATGGTCCACAAAGATGTACCCATAAACAAGCAGTGAACAACTGCTATTTCAGACCATCCCACATCATAGTGTGCAGAGGAGCAGAGAGCCACTGCATCCCCCATAGATATGATGTCTGCAGTCCTTCTCTTCAGGCCCCCACCCAGTCTTACCATCCATAGACAGGGTTTCTGGAAACAGAGTTCTCAGGGCAGCTTCAGGCCCTTTCCCTCTGTGACTCCTGTCAGGCCAATTTCCACACTTGGTCAAGCCTGTGGCATTCAGGGTTAGTGCAGCAGAGCTGAGATACACAGCCACCTGTATTACTAGGACACTGCAGCAGCTTTAGGTCAAATTTATGCCCTTCTGATGAGAAAATATTGCAGGAAAGCAGTAGAGGGAGGGAGGGAGGGAGAGAGAGAGAAGGAGGGAGAGAGGGAGAGACAGGGGAAGAAGGTGAGAGAGAGAGGGAAGGAGGGAGGGAGAGAGGGAGAAAGAAAAGGGAGATCAGTAGAAAGATCTACAGATCTATTTACATACTGTGTGGAGTGAATGAGCATTGCACATCATAATTCTCTCTAGAGAGATCTTTACGAGTCCAAGAGGTTTTATAGTTTGCATAGTCCAACTCTTTGATTTTACAGATGAAGGACTGTGATGCAGAGAGGTTAAATAAGTTGGTTTGAAATAAGTGACAGTGGAATTCTTCCCAATCCAGTCAATGGGTAAACATGATATTGGCAACTTTCAAGATGCTTTCAAAAATCACCATAATTATCAACCAGAGTAAGACTTAGAGGAAGGTGAAAATAAGATGTCAAATAAGAGACAAAGGATGGCTTCCAATATTCCTCCTTGCCCTAGTGATGCTGGATTAAGGCACTGAAAGTTTAGAGAAGGATCTTCCAATGAGCATTTAGAGGATATGAGACAAAAAAGGAGATTTGAGTCTCCTCCTTCAGAAGAATAAGCCTATCTCCCGAAGACTTTTTTTTTTAATGCAAATTCCCTTGTCTGTATTTGCACCACAGTCATGATGAATGAGAAGTAGGATGCTAGGATGACTTTTAAAAGACATATGTCAGGAAGTAAGCTCTCCTTGTGAGAGAATATATGTGGGGGAGATATTCCGGATCATTTACATTCTTTTTAAAGATTTTATTTATTTATTCATGAGAGACACAGAGAGAGGCAGAGACATGGGCAGAGGGAGATGCCCTCTGGGACTCGATCCTGGGACCCTGAGATCACACCCTGAGCCAAAGGCAGCCATTCAACCACCGAGCCACCCAGGGGGCCCAAGATCATTTACAGTTTTTAAGAAAACGGGAAAAATAGAAATGCTAGAAAATCATAGTAGATTGTCTTTGTTTAAAAATTTTATTGTTTTTGCTTTTTCTCCCCATAATGGCAGTTCTAGTTTGATGCCATGGAGCACCACTAAACTTCTGTTAACTATTAACTAAATATTTGCAAGTACATATTAAAGGTAGGATGTGAATTAATGTCTAAATATATTTTATATTTATAATGTCTAAATATATATTTCATATATTCTATATCTTATTTTTTCTGCTACTTTATTCTTGTGGGTTTTGTCTTCTACAATGATTATTTCTCTAGGTATACAAGCTTTTTAAAAAGTAAAAACACACAAAAAAACTATGCCTCATATAATCTTTTTGATAACATTTTACTCTAAAATTTATTATATTAATGTTAAAAATAAAATAAACTGAGGGTCACTTAGGTGGCTGAGGTTAAGCATCTGACTGGCTCAAGCCATAATCTTGGGGTCCTGAGATCAAGCCACATCTGACTTCCCACTCAGCAAGTAGTCTCCCTCTGCCTCTGCCCTATCGCCCCCAATCATGGATGGGTGCACGGTGCACACACACACACACACACACACACACACACACACTCTCTCTCTCTCAAATAAATAAATTAAATCTTTAAAAAAATAAGAAAAATAAGAGAAATTGAGGCTGGGGGGATTAAATAACATCTATACACATGAAGCTGGCAATTAGAAGTCTACTGACTGCACAGCAAATGTTCTTCCAAATGAGAACTACCCCTGGTACTCCACAGTAGTTGTTCTGCATGTTTAGTATGCATAAGAACCAAGGAAGAAACTTGTTAAATATCCATATTTCTGGACCCTTCCCTGGAGAATGATGCTGCCTCTGACTTAGATGGATCCTGAAACCTGCATCCTACCTCCATAATTTAAGAACCTCAAAATTATCTTAGAGTTTCAAATTCAGAATTCTTTTTCAAGAAAAGCCACGTCAAGAGGATTTCTAATGAATGGAAATAGGAAGCTTTTTTTTTTAAAGCATAAAATGAGAAGGTGTTGGACTAGTGTTTACCAATAGAGAAATTGGAAGAGAGCAGCACGTTAGCAGAAAATAAAAAATATAGGTGCTTTAGAGACATCCATTAAGAGACAGTTTCCCAAACTGGACTTCACAATGTAAAGAATATTTTAGTTGAAAATATTTTTCAGCAAGAAAGATTAATGTGCATAGAAGAAGTATGTAATTAGTAACATTCTGAAGAATAGGATGACTGTTTTACAGCCATGGATAGATATGGCACTTGACTGCCTTGTCCCTACCACACTCCTGCAATTAGAAACCATGAATATGCAAATATCCAGGCAGGCCCCTTATACATATCCTAAAATTCATTTATACTGAGAGGAGTTTTCTTAGGATGGCTCTGTAGACCTCTAGATAGAGGTAAGCTTCCTTTTATGAGATCAGAATCCACCGGAAATCATATCAAACCTTCCCCAATTGTTTAAGACAATAAATCCACTCAGAAAGAAATCCCTAGCCCATTTCACGCACAACAATGATTCATGAAGATGAAGTGAGAGTGCACTCTACAGAAATCTCCTCTTCATTGCTTTTCTCCCAGTTGGCTTCTAGGTTGGGCAGTCTGAGGTCAAAGGGTAACGATGCTAAAGAATACTCTTTTCAGAGTAATCTCTTTAGGATTTATACTGCTAATTCCTAACTTGTTCTTATAATTTTCTGAAATTTTTGGCATGCTATATTTTTTAAAAATTTTTGACAGTAGGATGACTAATTGTTCAGTTTGATCCAAACCCAAGAGCTGAAGGACAAAGTTAATAAGGAACTGATTCTTTCAGGATATATATTTTTAAAGATTTATTTATTTATTTGAGAGCAATATATATAGAGAGAGAGAGAGCATGCAAGTACATGTGAGCGGGCGGGGGGAGGGAGAGACAGAGAGGGAGAATCCTCAAGCAGATTCCCCACTGAGCGCAGAGCCTGACAGGGGCGGGCTCAATCTCCCAACCCTGAGATCATCACCTGAGTTGAAATCAAGATTCTCCCACTGAGCCACCCAGGTGCCCCTGATTCTTCAGGATGTTGTGGGTAGGATAATGCCTTTTACTGAAGAGATGCCAGTGACCGAATATTTTTGGTGGCTAATTGATGAAAAGCGTTAAGCAAGAAAGTCGCAGTCTGTGATCAAGTCTATTAAGAGGCAGGAAGTAAAGAAAGGAAGGAAGAAAGAAGAGGAAAGGAGAAAGAAAGGAGGGAACAAAAAGTAGAGAAAAAAATACAAAACCTTATAGATAGCTGAGGTACATTAATAGACTGTGGGAAACTTTTGCCTTTTAGTGAACACAGCTTACCAGACATCAAACGTAAGCCTCCTTTCTCCCTGCTCCCGTACTCCTTGATAATGGACCACACAATGATGTCATAAGCAGTCAGAATGACTTAGAAGAGATACCTACACAGAAGCTTATGCATGACTCCACAATCCTAAGCATGCACAGAAGCGCATGCACAAACAGAACCCACATTTTTACTTACTAAGAGTGAATAGTTTCCATTAACAAAACTGTGAAACCTAAGATGGGAATAAAGCTCATCTTGGAATGAAGATAAGAAAATCAGTGAACAGAGAAATTCTCACATGGTCACTCTTATAATGTTACATGAGAAAGCTCCAGCAGGCAGATGCAATTATTCCATACAGATTCAATATTTTGTGATTATGGTTTCCAAATTTAAGATGCCTAAGAATTAGAGTGTTTGCTTAAAAGCTAGTTTTCTAGACCCATCCTGATCTACTTTATTAAAATTTCTAGCGATGAGAGTGAAAAGCTGCGTGCTTATCATGTACTCCAAGTGATTTTGATGCAGGGTTTTTTAAATATTTTTTTTTAGATTTTATTTATTTATTTGACAAAGCAAGAGCACAAGCAAGGGGAGTGGTAGGCAGAGGGAGAGGGAGAAGCAGGCTCCCTGCTGAGCAGGGAGTCTGACCCAGGACTCAGGGCTCCATTCCAGGACCCTGGGAACATGACCTGAGCCAAAGGCAGATGCTTAATTGATTGAGCCACCCAGGTGCCCTAAGGCACTGTTTAAAACCTTCCTTTGAGAAACACACTTAACTACATCCCAACCCCAACCCTCTCTCACTGTGCCGCCAGCTTTGGATATGTTGAATTATCCAATTCAACTCCAAAAGCACAATGTCATTCATTTTGAGGGACAGAGATTGGAAAATCTAGAGAGATATTAGGAATGATGGGATGGACAAATTCTGAAAAGTCTTCCTAGAAGAGACTGCACTGAGCTTGGGTCTTGAAAGTGATAGAGTTAATTATTTCAGCAAAGGCATGAGAGAGTAAAAGTGTTTTTCTTTAATATTTAAAAAAATTATATAAATGATAAGCTCCTTTATGTTTTCAACTGGAGGACATAGCAACGCTTGTAGCACATGTGAAAGGGTCGATTAACATTAGTTGAATTAGTAAAAGACAGGACCACAACAAAGTCAATCTATAAAAAAAAAAAAAATTCATTCACAAGCCTGTGACCACCTTCACAAAACTTTTTGTTGTTAATGCTGTTGTTATTGTTTTGATTTCATTCCACGTTCTTTCCATATCTTATCTGTACACACATATAATTTCAAATTGTTATAATAATAAAGATACACTTTCTTGTTTTATAATTGAATATGATGGCATATGCATTTATTTTTACTTTGACTTAGAATATCATTATCATCATTCTAACAAGTCAAAATGGTACAATATAACTTACATGACTATTTTGTATTTTTTTGGATAATGGATCCATCTCAATTTTATTTTTCTGCTATTGTAAATAACACTTTTCTTCCCGTGTATTTTTTTCATAAGATAAATTCCCATAAGTGGGATTACTGGTCTAAAGACATAAGTGTTTTTATAGATCTTGAAACAATCTGCCAAAGTACTTTTCAAAAGACTTGTTCTAATTTTCACATTGTCTCCAGCATGCTATGTTCTATTACATCTTCACTGGTGTGAACATGTTGTTTTTTTCTATCTAGAGATGCCCTTTCCCATTAAAAAAAAAAAAAAAAAGTTCTGGTAAACTCCTACACATTGTCTTATACCAAGCTCAAATGCTACTCTTTCTTTCAGCCTTCCCAAAGCTCCTGGGCAGAGTTAGTCATTATTTCCACTGTGTTCCCAAAGTACTTTGTAATAATATCAATTTTAGTACTTATCAAATAGTTTCATGTTTGTTGTTTTTTTCTGCTTCCTAGATGATTAGTAACTCCACAGTTAAGCTTCTGTCCACTTTATTTTTAGAGCCTTACTCTCTATCACAAGGCTGGGCGTATATTATACATTCAACAAAGGCTTGTTATGTGAGTGGATGAATGAAAGGGTAAATGTGATGCACAAGCCCAAGACTCTTCCTGTATCCCTGAGTAAAAAGGCCTTCTTTCACCAATTCTATTATAGGCCATCCAGTCCGAAAATGATTTGTATTATTGTAGTTCTGTTCTGTAACATTTATATATTTTTAATATTTATCTTTGGTAGATCTATATTTTATATTTTTACTGATCTACTTTCGGGGTCTTGTTGGCATGATTTTGTGACATCCTGTGAATCAACTCTTTGAATACTTAGATAATAACTTTTAGGTACGCCAGAGTCAGAAAATGTTTCTTTGTAGCTCAAAATGAAGCACCTTTTATGGATGAAATGGATTAGAAACCACCTGTGAAGACTGTAGCATGCACATGGCCCCACTATGGAGAGAATACAAATTTTAAAATAGCCCCTGATACTACTTAATAACATATAATCAATAATTATTCTTATATATCACTTTATGAATTTTGCCACATTTCAATATATATGCTCTCATTTTATCCTTTACCAAAACCTGGTAAGAAATACACACAAAGAAAGTATATTATAATTAAAATTTAAAAGATAGGGCAGCCTGGGTGGCTCAGCGGTTTAGCGCCACCTTCAGTCCAGGTCATGATCCTGGAGACCCAGGATCGAGTCCCTTGTTGGGCTCCCTGCATGGAGCCTGCTTCTCCCTCTGCCTGTGTCTCTGCCTCTTTCTCTCTGTGTCTCTCATGATTAAATAAATAAAATCTTAAAAAAAATTAAAAGATAAGAAATTTAAAGCACAGAAACATGACTAGCAAGTGAAAAGTGAAGGGCTGATAGTCACATATTAATGAGGCATATCTTAGCCTTCGTTCTAATAAAATCATTAGATCTTGCTGAATTTTGTTACTTAACCAAATTGAGAAAATAGGCTGTATAAACTAGACTGGTGGTTTAATTTTTCTAAAGATTTATTTATTTGAGAGAGAGAGAAAAAAAGAAAGAGACTGAGAGAGAGAGAGCAAGAGCAGAGCAGAGGGAGAGGGACAAGCATACGCCTGGCTGAGCAGGGAGCCTGATGCAGGGCTTGATCCCAGGACCCCAGGATCATAATCTGAGCTGAGGGCAGATGTTTAACTGACTGAGCCACTCAGGTGCCCCTAGACTGGTGATTTTAAAACAAACTAA
This sequence comes from Vulpes lagopus, assembly GCF_018345385.1. Lineage (NCBI taxonomy): Eukaryota > Metazoa > Chordata > Mammalia > Carnivora > Canidae > Vulpes > Vulpes lagopus. Next base: position 35,516,816 of record NC_054828.1, read on the forward strand.
CAACTTTTCTGGCAACAGAAACATTTTTTTTTTCTAAAAGGATGCTTATAAATAATTCATTATGAAAAATAAATAGTATCAGAAGACTCATTAAAATCAGTGTCAGATGGGGAGTTAGTTTCTAGAACTTATGCCCAGAAAAGCAAAATAATAGACCATTCATCCATTCACTCACTGTCAATCATTCAACCAATACATAGTACAGCCTGACTAGGCAAAACAATAACAACAACAACAACAACAACAACAAAACAACAACAACATGGCAGGCGGGGGGGGGGTAGGAAGAATCCATCAAAAAAGCACACACATATATACACATACACACTGATACTGTATCTTATAAATGCCACAGAAATTATATTCCATAGAAAATACTCTGGGGGCACCTGGGTGGCTCAGACGGTTAAGCCCCTGCCTTTGGCTCAGGTCATGATCAAGGGTCCTGGGATCGAGCCCCACATTGGGCTCCCAGCTCAGCGGAAAGCCTGCTTCTCCCTCTCCCTCTGCAGCTCCCCCTGTTTGTGTGCGCTCTCTCTCTCTCTCTCTCTCTCTCTCTCAAATAAATGAATAAAATCTTTTAAAAATATTCTGAAAGTTCAATGACAAAGTATGACTTCTAGGTCCATATGCTATATTGAGTTTCACACGTCCACCTAAGGAACAGAGTGAGAGGATATGAACTGTTTCCTATCTTGTGATTGTGTATAAGCCATGTAATCTGCTGATGCTGGAGTGTCCTTGTCTATGCAATAAAGGGACTGAGTCACTTTTGCCAACCAAATGCATGTAACATGTGACCACAGGGAAGAGAGTATCTTAGTGGTAAAACCATGGGAAGTGAAATCAGACAGATCTGGTTTCATGACCTAACTTTGGGGCTTAGATCAGTTAGTTAGCTCAACTTTTCTACGTACCAAACTTCTTCAACCATAAAATGAGAAAAACGGCAGTACCTAGCTTTTGAAATTTCCCATAAGGTATAAATGAGGTTATATAGAACACTTAGAAAAACTGGCACTTATTCAATGGTCAATAAATAGTAGCAATCATCATTAACCATTAACATGAAGAAGTTGCTGCTGGGTACTGCATAGACTATTTGAATTTTATGATTCTACATAATTTATTTTTGATAAGGTTCACTCGACTATGGAAATAATTAGTAGTCTAAATTTAATAAAGGCCAAAATCTTTGGCAAGGTAAATACTGTTATTAGAATTTTTAAAATTATGTACAGTTTCATGCAAAGTCTGGAAAAGATGCTACATTTTATTTCACAGTGAACTAGATTTTGCCCATTTGGAAAAATGCTAGGCTTTATTTCAATCATCAATTGTATGTGGACTCCAGTTTGATCAATCAAAACCAATGAAATCGTTAGTGTGCATTGCATTTTGTCATTTCCATAAATGGTAACTGCTTTAAGATCCTCGACTTCATCTCCACTCTGACAAGCATGACGAATGGAGGTCCCAGGCATGACACACTCCCAGGCACATTCCCAGCAGGCTGGCCACAGCCTTATCCTTTCTCATTCACTGAAGAAGGCATATTGGAATGCAAGTGAGTGTGAAGCTACCTCAGACAACCTTGAATCTACCTTGCCTATTATTTAAGACAACAACCACAAAATATTCACTCACCTTAGAAGTTAAACCATTATTATTATTATAACGTTACTTAAAACATACTTTACATCTGACTGGGACATACCAATTTTCACTCTTAAAAATCATTAAAGACTCCAAAAAATCTTCTGTTTATGTAGATTATATCTACAGATATTTAGTCTATTACAAATTAAGTTTAAAAATGTAAAATATTAACTCATTTTAAAGTGACAAAAATAAATCCATCACATGTTAATATAAATGACATACATTTAAAAAATAACTATTGGGGTGTCTGGGTGGCACTGTCAGTTAATTGTCTGACTCTTGATTTCAGCTCAGGTCATGATCTCAGGGTTGTTGAGAGCAAGCCCCATGTCAGGCTCTACATTCAGAGCAATCTGCTTAAGACTCTCCCTCTCTCTCTCTCTGACCCTTCCCCCACTCTCTCCCTCACTCTCAAATAAGTAAATAAATCTTTAAAAAATTAAAAATAACAATTTAAAGATTTTTTAAAAGGCACAGCATTGTTTCACACTTTTGTAAATCCTTTAAATAGGGCTTAATAGAAGATATCTGGGGAAAATATCTTTCTACATTCAATGTGTTGCAAGACCATATGTCATTTCATTTCTGAAAAACTCTAGTATATTCTTGGGGAAAAAAATAAGAATGAAAAGGGCAAATAAAATTTTAGTATTATAAAAGTCATTTTGACTTCACTGAAAAGGTCTTACAGATAGATCCCCTCCACCTCCTGCAACAAAATTCCCTGGACTATACTTTGAGAATCAATGCTTTAAAGTTTCTATAATATTTAGAGACTACATTCATTTAGTACTTTTTAGTATTTAATTTATATCTATGTGCTGTTCTTGTTTCCCTGCTTGAAAGCTTCCTGATGGAGAAGATAATGTCTCACAATCTGTCATTTATAGCATGTGGTAGGCTTGCATAGAACTACAGTATGGCAACAGCATGTAAAATGTGATTAACTGATTGACTGATGAAATTCATGTCTCTGGTCCCTTTGATGACCTTAAAATTTGTCCTAAGTAACATTTATACAGTTTGTCAAATTGTGAGCCCGTTATGTCAACATTCAACTTAAATAGAAGAAGTTAATTTTATCTGAATTTATTCCAGATGCAACAAAGTTGTTTTCCTAGGCAGTACCTGTGACTTAAAAGAGAAATATGACATAAGAAGCTAGAATTCTAGGGAGATTATTGTTACATTTTTTTCCCCTGTAAAAATTGCCCTGACACATCAGGCAGACAATATTTCAAGGTTTAATCAGTTTTTATATTTAGTTGTAGTTTCACAATTATGGAATAATTGAAAGCTAATAGCATGGAAAGAAACTTGAGTCTGTTGATTAAAAGCTAGAGTTTCACACCTCTATCAGTGAAAAGAAAAACAGCAACAAATATCATTATTATTTTTATTTGTTCTTCTTCAAAATCAGATCCTTTGAGAGACACCCACATAGTAACTCAGAAATGAAAGTTATACGTTTATCCCTGCTGAACTGCTGTAGAGTGGGATGGTTGGCAAATATATATATATAAAAGAATGAAAGAATAAAAGAATGAAGCAGTTCTCTTAAATTAAAGGTTTTATTACATAATAAATAATTTCTTTGATTCTTATAAAATCATTCTATTATCTCCAAATCTAGGGAAACCCACAGAGAGACTTAGTGCCTGCCATTGCCTTGGTAATCAGATAACTGTTTTGATTACTCTATTATCAAAGCAGCACATTCTATATGAAAAAATACTTTTCCCTCCTAAAACCTGGGTGGGTAAAGAAAATAGCTGCTGGATTAGGAGATAAAAAGAGGGTTCACTCTTCTGTGTTGACTCTTCCTTTGTCATAAGTCACTGGATAGGAAATAGTTTAGTTGTCTTTAGCCTTCAGAGGAGTTCTGCAATATCTAAACTCATGGCTGAATCACAAAGCATAAGGCCTCAAGGTTTAGTGGTTTGGCAAGTAGAGTTCTCTTAGATATTTTATCCGTAAACTAGTTTTACTCTTGACCTACTCACATAGATAGAAAAAGAACTCTAAAGCCTGCCTGTCCTACTTATTCAGCACTTATAATTATGTTGACGTGCCATTGTACAAGTGAGTCTGGGAAGCAAGGAATAGGAAGAGATTTAGGAGTGATGGATTTTGGAACTTTAAAACATAAATGTCTGAAATTCTAATAATCAAAAAATGTTAGTTGATGTCATATGTGTCATACAACAGGGTTAATAAAAAAAATAAAACAACCTCAGTTAGATGGTATTGCAAATGCTATAACTAAACTTGCAACTGACTAAAAAGCAAAACTGTCATCAGTTGAAAAGCATCCGAAAGAAATCAGGTAGGAATTTCTACTACCTGTTCATTTGCATGTGCAGTGGACACTTTGAAACACTGTCCAGCAGAATATGGCAGCCAGACTCTAGATTATTCAGTTTGAATTTGAGTAACTGTAATTGTATGCTATCCTGAGTTTCTGAATGCTAATATTATTTAAATCTTAATAAGCTGGTAGGTGGCCTTCAACTGCATTGCAAAAATCCAATTTCAATGGCTTGTGTGTTACTGGCCTATAAAAAGCAAATAAAGCGCTTGGATTTGTGGTTGAGGTTGCAATCCATTAAATGGTACCGTGGGGCCAAGGATCTGAATGCGCAAATCACTATGTTAAGGTTTATTAAACCTCTGTATAAAGAAGACCAAGTAAGTCTTTCAACAAATATGTGTTGGGTCTATGAAATGGCAAACCTACTTATGACTGGATACAGTAGTGAGTAAGATGATAAGGCTTTCCTCCAAAGGAGTTCATCTTCCAGTTAGAAAAAGTCAGAAAACCAAGAGCCAACCAACAAATCATTCATTGTCAATGCCCTCCAGCCAGAAACAATATTAATTGACTGAGTTGGGTTTATTAATCATTGTAGCAGGGGATAGCACATGCCATGGGGAACCATGGAACATTCAGTAAGGTGGTATTAGGAGAGACTTTTTAAAGAGTTTGAGCTTAATTAGGAGATTTGCAGAAGTGTTTAAGAAAGCAGGACTTTGTTCTGGATAACAGGCTGTCAGGAAGTGGAGGAAATTCTATGACTGACTGGGCATCTCTTTAAATCTTATCTATAATAAGAGCAGATGAGAATGAGGATAAACCTATGATTGGTAGATAAGTAATAGTTACTTATTTTACCAAGAGAGGGTTTAACATTTTGTGGCTTTACAGAGACTTTGGTTTCATAATTTTGTAAACAAAATAATGATGTGATCTTGTTTTCCTTCAGTAGATCATGGTCTCAGAGCGACTTTGTCTAATGTTAGCGTTCTCTGAGATTGTTTCTCTCCAGCAGGCAAATAACACAGTCTACCTGTGAGTGCCAGGCCAGCTTCTAATGACACTGAGGCCTCACTGTATGGGTGTAGGCCAGTGTGCCCAGATATTAGGAGTAGCTCTTCTCTACCAACCATCCAACTGACCAAGCAATACATAAACAAATTTTAAAACATCAAAGCATGACGAACAGGGTAAAAGGGAGGACTGTTTATATTGGGTATTCACGGAAAGCTTCTTGGACTGGAACAATCAGAAGGAGCTAAATTATGGACTAGTTGGGGAGATAGTGTTCGTGTTCCAGAGAACAACTATGCCAAAGTCCTAAGGTAAAAAAAAAATTTGCAGCATCTGAGGGACAAAAGAAAGATAGTGTGACCCAAGAATGGTCAGTGAGAAAATGAGAAGGCAGGAGAGAGAGCCGGGGAGGTGGCGGGGGGTTGGGGAGAGGTAGGGAATGAGAGACCTATTCTAACCGTAATAGGAAAATCAATGGAAGTAGGAAGAACAGAATAATGACATAAGTTTGTTCACATATTTAAAAGATCAGTTGTATGGTCAATAGAAAATGTGTCATGGGGTTGCAGAGTAGATGAGAAGCTGAGATACAAGTTGAGAAGTTTTGCAGTGTAGACATGAGGTAACAGTGGCTTGCTGTAAGGTGGTGGTGGTGATGTATAGAGGGGACTGTTTTGAAGTCAGTATTGTGGGGCTTATTGATGGGTTAATCTGGGAGGCGAGGAGTGGGAAGGAATGAACAATAACTTTACTATTTATTGGGTTCCTGATGTCAGTGATAATCTTATTCATCGTATCATTCTTAAATCCTGATTCACAGAGGGCACTGGATGCTGAGTGAAAGAATCTATGTTGTGGCAAATATTGGCACAAGTAGCAATTGTCCACATTTATTAACTTACATTTGAGGTTTGGTTCCTAATTCTCTCTATTGATTTGTAGGTAATTTAGTGGTAGCAAAGTGCAAAATAACCCAGGTAGATAGAACAACTCAATCAAGGTAATACTGTCATGAACAAGTACTAAGTATATCTCCCACCTATTTAGTAAATACATGCAGAGAATGGATTTGGAGAAATTTTAATAAGCAGAAAAATAGTAGGTAATTACTTATCATTGCAGATAAAATCTCACTGATTCTGAATGTTGCCCTTAATCACCTTTGATAGGGTGTCTAACCTTATCTTCTTAACTCATGTGAATGGTCTGTTTGCTTGTCTCAAAGTGGTCTTAGAAAAATTGGCTGTGACGATATTTGCTGCCTCAAGTCAAACTTTGAAACACACGCACCTATCAGATGGCATTATCTAATTTCCTGCCTTGTACTCAGAGAGAATTACCTTGGAACAATACAGCTTTATAATTAAGTATGGGAAATATACCACTGCTTCTCCAGAATCACACTGGGCTCCTTCCTTTTCTCTCATAAGAGAAGTCCCTCAGGAAGCAGTAATAGAGCTAGTATGGGGGCACTCCTCATTAATGCCTTTGGAGGCTCATAGCTGGAACCCAGACTTTGTTTCTAGTGTGACGATGACTCCGGCAGAGAAGCCTGGGCCTCTTCAGCATGCTTTCCTACTGTGGGACCCAATAGTTCAAAATATTACTATGTGAAGGCAGGACTGGGTATATAAATTGGGTCTATAAACAGGAGGGATACAGAATTGGGTATCTAAACAGGTGGCTTCTTTGTCTATTGACATGTTTGAGGCCACAGGACCTATAAAGAGACTAAAACAGTGTAGTCGAGAGGTTTAGTTTGGGAATGTCCTTGTGAGGCACCAGAGGAGTAGTTTCAGTCCACAGGTAACATCTTGCCTAGTACAACACCAGATTAGCCAAAGTTATTTACTGCATTCAACCCACTTCTACTCTTGAAGGTTAGAGAATACTTAAACTACACAGGTGAGAGCTGTTGGGAAAAATACGAGTATCATGACCTAGTTATGGGTACCTCCAGTCAGGTAAATCATCCCAGCTAGGGGAACTACTTCAAGGAAACAAAGATAGAGAGCGGTCATCCTAAGGCCCAGAGGCAACCTCACAACCATTATCATGATTCCCTCGGCCGGTCATGCTCATTCACAATTATTTGATGATACGAGCAAATCACAAGCTACTCCACTTTATGTTAGGCAAAAGGTGAGAGTGAATTTCTAGAAGTTAATAAACAGGTTAGCAGTTTTCTTTCACTCTGTTCAGAGGACCATGGAAAAATTGCTGAAGTGTAAAAAAAACAGGATCCTGTCACACTGCTGTCTCACATCCAAAGCTGTGGGAGAATGAAATATCGACATATTTACGTGTAGTTCTTATAATTTCACCCAACTCAAAAGAATGACTGAAATACTCCTGGGTAACATGAACACATCTGGGGAAGGGAGAGAAAATGATCATTCTTTCCAATCTCCTTCGCACCTCTCTTCTAGCTAAGGATACACATTTCTTGCAGTGATTGAAGAGGGTGGTAACATCTGTCAAATCTGTGAAATCAAGACATGAAACTCATTTTTAAGATCTCAGTAGAGGAGAAAAATGAGAGAAAGGTAACTTGTAATTTCTGCCAATTAGATATGCAGGAAAAACTAAGTGAAATGAATGCTTTGAAAAAGAGAGAGAGAAAAACCCTTATTTGACTTTTTAAAAATTGAATTTCTACATTTTAATAACATTGTCATCTGTAATTATAGGAGGGTTGAAATTTTATTTCCCCTTTCTGAGCCCTAAGTTGGTCTTCTGAGAGAAAATAAAACCTTAAATATAATCATATATTAAAAAAAAAAACCTGCTAAAGCCTAGTACCTTTCATATTATTTTCAACAATCAAGATACTGGAAAGAAAGGAAAGGAAAGGAATATATTCCATATATATATATATATATATATATATATATATATATAAAATATAAAGAGCCTGAGTGCATGTCTTTTGGGTCTCATGACTTTGCCAAAATGACAGGGTGATTTCTAGAAATTCATCAATTCTTTCAAAAAGCATTTACTGAGCACCCATCATGGGTGGTGATCTATACAGGGAGCTGGGAGTAGGGTAGGGGTAAGCATGATCTACAACTACAAATGAGATGTAGAATATGCCCTTGAAGATCTCATGGTCTAGAAGGGGAAAAGACATATTATTTTCTACCTTGAACTAAAACTATTTGTGTTTGAGTCATGAAAAGCAGAGATAAATACTATGGAATTTTATAGAAGGGGGAAATAGCTTCTTACAAGGAAGAATCACAGAAGAATTCTAGAAATATGCCTAGAAAAAATGGAATATGTTTGGACATGTACAGAAGGTGGAAGAATATTTTCCTTGCAAAGCAAAACATGAGTAAAGACATGAAGAAAGGAAACATGGTGGACCAACAGATGGTTCCATTCACCCAAAATGAGGAAAAGACAGTAACTAGAAGGATAGATTGGGGATTTATAGTATGTGGTAAACTAAAGAATGGTCACCTAAAGATGTCCACATCTAATCCCAGGAATTTGTAAAGATGTTACTTTATATGGCAAAACAGACTCTATAGATGTGATTAAACTGAAAATCTTGAGCTGGAGAGATTATTCTGGATTATCAAGCAGGTTCAATGTTATCAGAAGGGTCATTATAAATGAAAAAGGAAGTCAGAGTCAGAGGAGACATGATGAAGGAAACATGGATCAGAGTGATGGAAAAAGGGGCCAGTGGCCATGAGCCAAGGAATGCAGGCAACTTCTAGAAAATGCAAAAGACAAGGTAACAGGTGCTCCCCTAGAGCATCCAAAAGGAATGCAGCCTTGACAATCCATTTTAGGCTTCTGACCTCTAAAGCTGTAAGATAATACATCTGTGTTGTTTCAAGCTATTATAACAAGGTACTATATTAACAAAATATAGAAAACGCGCAAAGAGAAAAAGATTTGAGAGCAAGATGCTGAATTCTTTTGTGAACACAGCACATTCTTGAAATGTTGGTGGGTCAATATAGTGGGTGGACAGTTAGAAATAAAAATTCATGCCTCCTACTAAGAGATAAAGGTGCATAACTCTCAGAAGCAATTACTAAAATTTATTATTATAGCTCATAAAATGGAATCATTGAAGTGAGGCTATCGACCATTGGGAAAATTTAAGTGACGTGTATTCATGAGAAGGGAATGATTTAGTTAGGATATTTTGACATAGGTTGTTGGAAGAAGTGATTTTATAGTATTATTAGCTAAAATGTCTTCATCTTAACTAGTCTGTGATTGTCCATAACCAAAGTATAAGACAACCTACTATAGATAAATTCACGGATGGAAAAAAAGACCTTCTAAAGAAAACTACCTCACCCATAAGTTCCTTGGTTTCTGAAATGTCTTTAACAGGACATTAATCATTCAACTACACAAATATTTCTGAGTACCTACGAGTGCAAGGCAGGGTTCTTTATTCATCTTTTACCAAACACAATGCTTGAGAAGCTTACTCTCCCTTTTCAGTATAAACCTGTATACTTCCTCAAAGCACCATACGATTAGAGAGACTCTCCCTAAATTACTTTTTCTTCCAAGGGCATATAAGGTTTAGGTCTCCCAAAACTGTGCATGGGCTATCATTACCTTACAGTTTGTTCCTAGGGTTCATCTCTGTAGACTGTAGGGAACCAGAGGACAGTGCGTGCCCGGGCACCCGAGGAAGCTAAGTAATGGGGTTGCAGAGGAAATGTCAGACAGGGAGGGAAAGCAGGTTCAAGGAGGCTTAAAACAAGGATAATGAAAACAACCTTTGCCTATTTCAAGTCCTGGGTTGGCCCAGATCACCACCACTTCAGGGATTTTATAGAATGCTGCTGCACTGCGTTTGCAAAAAGATAGCCTGGTCAGCAGAGTGGGATGACCTCTATAAACAGAAATGCAATGAGTTTAGCCATTACAGAAATTTCAGGGGCAATAGGACACTGCAGTCTCCACTCTCCTGTCCCAAAGTGCAAACCTCTCAGGTCAACCAAGTAAGTAAAGGCAGGGCAGGATTAAAACCTTTCCTGCCCTAAACTATGGAAAGATGATGCTATGTCCCTCTCTAAGCCAGTGCCTAACCTAACACCAGAGAACGACATTCACATAGTATTCCACAAATGATGCCTCCTGAGTTTAACTGAATATTATATCTATGACCCCCGAAATCATGCAATAAGATGGAAGACTCCACCGCATGTAATTCTTACATAACACACACATTTTGTAAATTATAAAATAGGTATAAGTGGATTCTCTCCAAAATATATAATTTCCCATAATATATGCTTGGTTGACTTTTTTGAAAGTACCAAACTTTTTCCCAAAACTTTTTTTGGGGAATATCCACTTTTTTAATATGCAAAGCACACGTTAATTGAAGCATGACTCTTTAAGTAACAAATCAGAAGTAAAATGAGCCAGATTTTGCTAAAAACCATTCTGAAACATTACTCACTTCCCCATTCTCTTAATCAAAGGACAATGAATGTAATTTAACTTTTTTTAGAAAAAAAATATAATGACATGGATTTCATTATTATGAATGATAATTATTCTCTGTGACACAGAGAATCCCATAGGAATTGTTGAGGTATATTGAGCTTCTTTCCTCCACTTGAAGTGGCCTAGCTGCCTTTTATCTTTTTTAATTCTGAGTAAGCTATTTATAAATTGTCTTGGGCCTTTCTTATTGGTATGAGGTACACTGGTTGTCTTGTCTTATTGCTCTCCCTGTAGTCAGCCTGCCTGCTTCCATCAGCCCCTATCCAATAAAGCATGATTTTCCCCAAGTGTCAAAGCTTAGGGAAATTACCTTACAGTAGGGTATTAGACCAATGCTTTCTGAAATTTAATGTGTAACAACTCATTCTGGGTTCTTGTTACAGTGCAGATTCAGACCCACTGGAATAGGAACTGAAATTTTGTGTTTCTAAACATAAAAGCTCCCAGGTGATGGCCATGCTGCTGGTCCTTGGAATACACTTTGAGTAGCAAAATATTAGATAATCATGTCTTTTTTTTTTTAAAGAACTGTGTTTAAACTAAAGGTAAAATAGTTCTGAGGAAAGGACTGAATACTAGTCTCCTATAAATAAGTTCTAAAAATATAAATGTGGACTTGACATTTACTCTCTCCAAAATGATTTTCCTTACCATCTCCTGGTCCCACCAAACAAATCATATCTCTCTTCTCCACACTAGCACAGAATTTAATTTCTGCCTCTCTTACATAACTTATATCTTTACAGACTGCTATTTGCATATATATGTCAAATAATATACTAGAAGAGGACCGAGTCTTACATATCTCTATATTCCTTAAAATTATGCTTTGCCCCCCAAATAGTCTTTGCATAAATGTAGAGATTGAAGAACCAAGGACTATTAGGTTCTTTCCATATAATTTCAGATTCTTTATTGTATTAATTTGTTAAATAGGTAATTTAAAGAATGAAGCAACATTATAATCAAATACACCCACTGCAAGTTCTAGTAAACTGTTAGGAAAGTAAAATTTGTTCTCAGACTTTCGGCATCTTTGTGCTAAACATATCCCTGCCAGTTTCCTTCTCACCACCTACATACCTAATAGAATACACACAAATCTGAATATATATCATCCTCACATTCTTCAACTTTCAAAATCTTCTCTGAAGAGTCTGGAATTGATTTATGCTAAAATGTAAATGACTGACTATAGCTTAAAGTGCTATTTCCTTCCTCCACCCTAAAGGGCATTTAACAGAAAACAAATTGCACATACAATGGAATAAAGCCACTAAAGATGACTTTGGGGCTCTTAATTATAAAGCAAAATACAGATTTCAATAAGGACCTCTGAGTGCCCCCACATTGTATTATGTTATCAGTGAATTTCTCCTGAGTAAGTGCTAACCCATAGCTCTCCTGCACCTGGGCTGTAAAGTCTCTTCATAGTGATAAACTGCTTCTAACCTGATATGAGGAACCAAAGTGCATAGAAAACACCCCCTCAAAGTACAAACAACAGAACCAGTCAAGGCTAAAACAGGACAAACACAAAAATCAATTTGGCAGCTCATTTGAATCTACATTGTGCTTTTTTCCAAGGGCAGGCAGGATTTATCATTTAAGTAGGAAGAGAATAAAACAAAAATCCCAATTTCCATTAAATATCAGCGTAATGAAAAGAAATGGAAATTGTCTAACTAGAGATGATTCAAATATCTAAGTAACAGTATCAATGAAAGCAGACATCCTGCTAGCTTTTTGGGTTAATATGATGCAATATCTATTTTACTAATTTAATCTAGCACACCAGTCTGTTACCCCACACCTTTAATTAAATCAATGTTTACCTCCACGGAATTCAGTGGAGTCAATAACAGACACTCAGAAGGAAAGATGAGGCATAAAATAAGACAGTAAACATAATTTAGAGAGATTTATTTGAAGCTACTCTGTACCAATATATTCTGAAATAATAGAACGTAAAATGAAAATAACTCTAGAAGATATTACACAGAGTCTAGAGGTTTTCTCCTAATCACAGGATATCAGTGTGATGAAACACACACCAAGGGGTAAGGATCTGCCTTTTCTGGCTCTGCAAATCGTTTCCTGTGAAGATGACTAGAATTCACCTTAGAAATCCGAGCATAAAATTGGCAAGCAAGACACTGGAGCTACCGAAGATGACTAGAATTCAACTTAGAAATCTGAGCATAAAACTGGCAAGCAAGACACTGGAGCCACAGAAGGTGACTAGAATTCAGCTTAGAAATCTGAGCATAAAACTCAGCAAGCAGGACTGTGGCAAAATGTGCTGCAGGCAGCTACAAAATGAAGTTTCTACATTTGCTTTCTTGGTCATCCAGGGGTTGCTCAATTGTGAAAGTCAGACAATAGATCTCCAATTTCAGATGGATAAAAATCATGAAATTGTTATTTTCTTCCTACAACAAAACAAATCTAGTAAGTCAGCACATTTTGCCAAAAAGGCAAGAGAGAAGATGTACTAGCTTGGCAATGCCCTACAAACTGCAGACTATGTTGCAATAAGCCTGTGTTTTTGAATCAAGGGGAACTGGATTTGAGCCCCAAACCCAAGAAACCATGGCCAAATTATTTAGCACTTCTAATATGAGTGTCTTCATCATAAAATGTGGATGGTAATATCAATTTTATAGAGAGGTTATAAGGTAAATGAAATAATATTTATGAATTGTTTAACAAAATGACCACCTAATAAATAGTATTTATTACCACTTCCATGGGAGGTGATCATATTCAAGCATTAATTTTATGGTCTCCTTTGGCTTGTCTGAAAATTAAAGGGGATGAATTGGATGCGTACTAAAGTTGTGTAATCACCAGAAGCTTAAATGAATTAAAATATGTAAAGCACTTAGCGGGTACTATAACAGAGTAAGCTATTATCACAGAGAGACGTATAACAAGTTAAGATGATGGACTCCACAGTCAGGTTATCTGCATTCGTGTTCCTATTCTACCTTTGACCAGCTGTGGGCTCTGGGCAAGTGACTTGAACTTTCTGTTTCAATTTCCTTACCCATAAAGTGAGGATAATAATAATAACATTACTTATGGGAAAGTTGTGAAAAGTTAAGAGATGAAAATAAGATACTGGTACACACCAAGTACATACATACATATTTAAGTATTATTGTATAAGTCTTTTTTTTTCTCCTCTAGCGCACACATACTGTTGCAGAGACCTCGTAGTGATCCCCAATAATTTCTGCCTTGTGGTAGCCACAACTTTTAATAATCTCTTCCCCTTAAATGTAGACAGGATTCATGACTGGCTTCCAGCTAATATAAAATGGTACACGTGTCACACCCTTGATTAGTTTATGCGACAAAGACTTAATCTTGGAAGATTGGAGTGATAGACTTTCCTGCTGGCCTCGAAGAAGCAAGCTGCCCAATGCGAACTGCTTACAAAAGGGTCACATGGCAGAGAACTGCAGGTAGCCTCCAGGACTGAGGGTCCTGGTCTACAACCACCAAGAACAGAATTTTGCCAATAACTGTGTAAGCTTGGAGGAGAAATCTAATTCCCAGAAAGGAATGCAGCCAGGCTGACACTGTTGCAGTCATGTGAGAGCCTGAGCCAAAGACCTACTTAAATGAGCCCAGACTCTTAACCCAGAAAAATGATAATGTAGTAAATATGCATTATTTTAAGCCTTTAAATTTGTCATAATTTGTTACACAGCAATAGAAAACCAATACACACTTTCATGTAAAATTCTCATAAAAGGATGGGAACATGGGGTTCATGGCCCTGGTATCATTTTTCTGATACTTATTAGTACTAAGCAACATGGGTCCGGTGTTAGTTGCAGGCTAGACCGACTGGGCTTGGCCAAAGCCATATAGAAGTTTATCTTTGTAAAATATACTGAGAACAAACAGAAAGATGTACTCTGATCCATATTCTTCCTCTAGGTCATATTGTAGCTTCCGGCCTTCATAGATGGCAAGAGTATTAGAAAGTCAGTGATGTTTGTTTCTCTAGCTTCAGATGGAAGTTCAGAATTTTTAGCAAAAAGGGCTGAACTCAGGAGCCTTTTTGAGGGTGCAATTGAGAGATCGGGATATTTGCTTTTTTTAATGGAAAATCTGAGTATGTTTTGCTGACAGAGCTCACCCTGCAGATTACTAACTATCTGACTAGTACCTCTCCTCGTTTCATTAGTTGTCTGCTCCACTCTGTCTGCCATTCTAGAGGAACAGACTAGGCGTTAAGGGTTTTATGTACTGGTTTGGCTTGGCTTACACTTGGTTGTATCACTAAAAGTAATAAAGAAAGTCAGCTCAACTCCGTTCTTTACTGACCTCAAAGGGTTGGGGTGGGGAACAATCGAATAATAAATGGAAATTAATTTCTGGGGGAAGAACTAGAAAAGCCAGACAAATAAAAAGTGGTGATACTACACAATGGTCTGGAAAATGCAAGGACATATAGGTGAACATTTTGAGAGTCTCAAGTTTTTTTTTTTTTTTTTTAAGATTTTATTTATTTATTTACGGGAGAGAAAGAGGGAGGCAGAGACACAGGCAAAGGGAGAGACAGGCTCCCTGTGGAGAGTCAAGTTCTTTTCCATATCAGACACTGATATTTTACCTTGCCCATTCCAAAGTATGAATTTAGGATTTAGAGTTTGGTCCAGGGCAGCCCAGGTGGCTCAGTGGTTTAGCACCGCCTTCAGCCCAGGGCATGATCCTGGAGACCCAGGGTTGAGTCCCACATCCCACATCCTGCATGGAGCCTGCTTATCCGTCTGCCTGTGTCTCTGCCTCTCTCTCTCCCCTCTCTGTGTTTCAAATAAATAAATAAATAAATAAATAAATAAATAAATAAATTGAAAAAAAAATAGAGTTTGGTCCAAAAGATTCATGAAATTTGAGAACTGGAAAGTAAGTTTTCCTCTCTTAGTCAATTCCTGTGTAACAGTAGTGGCTTTCTTGGGGCACCTGGGTGGCTCAGTTGGTTAGGCATCCAACTCTTGTTTTTGGCTCAGGTCATGATCTCATGGATCTTGAGATCAAGTCCCATTTTGGGCCCTACAGTCAGAGGGGAGTCTATTGAAGATCCTCCCCCTCTGCCTCTTTCCCAATTCACATGCATGTGCACGCATAAGCGCATACTCTCTCTCTAAAATAAATAAATAAATGTTAAAAAGAAGTAGTGGCTTTCTAGATTGTTTTGTAGGGTTCTGAAGCTCAGTGGAAGAGAGTACTCTTATTATCTATCAATATCTACTATTGTTATAGGAGAGGCTAAGTGACAGGGGTGGCATGCTGGCTACATATCTCCTGATGCTAATTCCAGTCCAACTGTTTTAATTTATGCACGAGAGCACAACGCATGGGGAAGAGAAATAGCTTGTTAAGATTGTGTAGCTAGCTGCTTTCAACTTTGGAACATAATCACAAAAGGCAATTTGTACGTTTGCTTATTCCTCTTAAACATCTATATTCATAATACCAACCACGAATTTATGCTACTTTAAAAGGACATTTTATTTCTCAAATTTGTGATGTCTCTATTACATTTTGCCAGTGTGAGGGAATGAGTTTCTAATCTTGTCAATGTAATATTTATTCTCAATCCCTGTAATATTGTTTCATCCTGATTTGAAAGTTGATAAAATCTGTTGGCAACCTCCTTGAAGCGCAAAGTAGTTATCCAAAACAATAATTTGCAAAATGTTCAATCTAAATGTGCACAGGCCATTCGTGAAAACCGATGTGCCATTTTGCTTAACTCGGTTTAGCTAAAGCCTGTTGTAAACTTTAAAATTATTTATTAACTTTTTACGTCCTTCTTTTAAAATTTACAAACCATAATATGACGATCTTTCAAGATCGCATCTGAAATAGATAATATTTCTAATACTCCTTGAAGAGCTATGGGTAAGAATAGCTCTTCATGCTCTTCCAGACAGAGTATCAGACATGGGAGAGTTTGCTTCCCTTGACTTACAGATGCTCCCTCCCGTTTATAAAAACTTATTGACAAAATCTAGTTGGAGGTATAGAAATGTATAATTTGACACAATGTAATACGTATTGTCCTGAAGGTATGAGAAAAAAAGTTACAGGGCCAGGAAGGCATGGTAAATTTATGGAGGGCAAATAGGGTATTTCTAGGGTAAACCTTTCAAATCTTGCCTTGTTCATTTAGATTTTTCTCTCTGAAAAATCACAGAATAATTCAAAGCCATCTCTTCTTTGCCCTTCCTTCCCACTTTCCTTTGCCTCTCAAATCAACAACCTGAAGATAAGGTGGGATTAACACACGTTAGTTTATAGCAGTAATGTAGCTAATTCGATGCTATGAATTATAATCCAAGCAGAGAACTCTCGGTGCATTCTGTCTCCCCAAAACCATGGCAGATTATTCACACTCATTTTGTATTATGTGAATCTAGTTAAAGTGCAAAAAAACATAGAGGGATGTAAAAGCTATTGCTGATCTTTTTGCTAAAGCTCTGGAAACATTTTCTGAATTCTATAGATCCACAACATGAAGAGCTGATTGTTTAAACATGGCATTGTGAGGGCACCACAGTTTAGAAAAAAGTGGGCAGTCTGTTGCCCTATAGCCAGGTAATAATCCATAGTGACCAAAGGAAAGACAGATGCTTCACAAAAACACTATTTCTTCATAGTTCACTATCGAATGCTCTAATGTATTTATTATTCCTGCTTCAAAAAAATAACATAGGAATTACTAATCAATAGATCATATTCTTATTAAGTGTCGGATACAATAATCCTCATAACAACACTACCCACTGTGAAAAGATAGTAGGAAACTGGCAGGAAGGAACCATAATGTTAATACAACCATATGCCATGGAAAACAAAAAAGGGGTATACTGCGGGGAGCAGAAAAGAACAGACTCTTCTACATGTGTTAAATCTTGATTCCTAATAATTGAGATGATGGGAATGTGCTTGGCCTCTAAAATGACCCTACATCTCTTTCCCCTTTTACTAGCCCACCTCTTATCTTCAGGCCATTAGTAGCACTGCCTACCTATTCTCTTGTGAGAATCTACTCACTCTGGTGTACAGTGTCTTCAGATTTCATACTCCTGAATCTGTCCTTCACTCTTCACCAGTATTATCTTTTAAAACGTATTGAAAATAGGGATCCGTGGGTGGCGCAGCGGTTTGGCGCCTGCCTTTGGCCCAGGGCGCGATCCTGGAGACCCAGGATCGAATCCCACATCGGGCTCCCGGTGCATGGAGCCTGCTTCTCCCTCTGCCTGTGTCTCTGCCTCTCTCTCTATCTCTCTGTGACTATCATAAATAAATAAAAAAAAAAATTAAAAAAAAAAAAAAAAAAAAAAAAACGTATTGAAAATAACTTTATATGACTGCTAAAATAAAAACAAAAAACAAAAAAAACCCCAAAAATAAAAATAAAAACAAACAACAAAAATACTGTTCCAGAGCTTCCCATTATCCAGAGAATTAAAATCTAACTTCTTTAATGGAGTATCCAATATTTTCTAAGTATCTGTTCTAGATTCCTCCCATCCTCACCTTCTACTATTCCCTGCATTCTAATTATCCTGTGTCTGCACCAAATCCTATAGTTCTCTAAAACCCTGTGCATGTTCCCAACCACAGACCTTTGTTCAAGCTGAAGTCTCTACTTTTCCTCTAATTTGCCACCAGAGGAAAACTTGCTGCCCATCCAGTGTAGTATTTTTTTTTTTATTATCACAGTTTGACTTGTTAGTTTTATTGTAATCGATTTCATACTGAAAGAGGACTTCCCAGGCAGCTCAGGTGGCTTAGTGGTTTAGCGCTGCCTTCAGCTCAGGGCGTGATCCTGGAGACCTGGGATCGAGTCCCACGTCGGGCTCCCTGCATGGAGCCTGCTTCTCCCTCTGCCTATGTGTCTCTGCCTCTCTCTCTCTCCCCTCTATGTGTTTCTCATGAATAAATAAATAAAATCTTAAAAAAAAAGAAAGAGGGCTTCCCAAAAGTATTACCTACCAGTAGCACATGTGCTATCGAAATAACCCAACAAATATATGTTGAGTGACTGTGGAATCACACGTTAGCCGTCTATGTGCTCCATCTGGACTAGCATTGCTCTTATACCTAATGGATCCTCAGTAAGTGCTTACGTACATGGACTTTCCTCTGTCTGCCCTTTTCTCTTTGACATCCATCATCTCCATTCGGAACCCTCATTCAATCAGTGGCCAAGTCCTGTTGATTCAGCAATGTTCCTCTTGCCTATCCCACATTCCCACTGCCATTACCCTAGTTTTAATTTTCATTACCTCTTTCTTGAATTACTGCAATCGTCTCCTTAGTGATCGCTCAGCTCCCAGTCTCTCCCCTCTTAACATTATTTTACAATCAGTTGGTAGAGTCATTTTCCCAAAGCACAGCTCTAATAATTTCATTCCCTGGGTTGGAAAATATCAGTGGCTCTCTAATGCCTGCAGACAAGTCCAGACCCCTTTCGAAGGTTGTCTATCATCTGTTCATCATATGTCATTTGTCTTTAACATCTGTTATATGTTCCCCCTTTACACATCCCACGCACCACTCTAACCCTGCTCTTTGCCATACCCTGAACCTTTGTACAGATTCTCTCCCTTGGTTTCCTAGGTTGCTCTTTTCCTCATCTCACCCTGTTAATATGACAATTTCTCCAAAAGCAAAATGGATAAAATACCTGCTGGCACATTTAGGTTCTTCAAAGATGTGATCTCAGACTTTTTTGCTCATATAGGACATTGATTCTGTCATTAAAAATGTGCAGCTATAATGTACCAATCCCATTTCACTGTTACTTGCCCTAAAAACTCTGCTATTGGCTAAAAACTCTCTGCAGGGATAAATCGTATTTTGTTCATCTTTGTTTTTGAAGTTGGGCTTTATGCAGTATAGATAATATTTAATGAAAGTTTAATAAATGTATTGGATAAGACAAAACTTCCTTTTATTCAGAACTGTTAATGATAGAACATGCTACCTTGAGGACGAAAAGTTTTTGAGGACAGGCTAGATGAGCATCTATGAAGAATACTGAAGGAATTTTACACCAGGAAGGAGGCAGAACTACATGACTTTCAAGGTACTTTACAACTTTAAGTTTCTGTGCTATCAAGGGATCAAAACTAAGTACTATGCTTTAAATGTGAAATAAAAGTAAATATCAAGTAGGGGGTTATGAAAACCCCTGATTCCTGGTTGGTTGGTCAGAAACATAAGTGACAACTTGGACTTGCAATCGGCTTCTGAAGATGGGTGGGGGGGAGGCAGTCTCATGGGCTTTTAAATTGTGGGACTGGACTCCAGGTAGAGAGTGTGAGAATTGAACTGATTTGTTGGACTTCAGTGGGTGTCTGCAAAGAATCGGAGCACTGATTGAATGGAAAACTCACACATCCCATGTCATGTGTGAACTGCTGTGGTGAGAGCATAGTACAAAGATACACAGGAGTTTTGTATCTTAACTTCCCAGCAAGTAATTTTGGCCTTTGGTATGACACTTGGATGCTGAACCTAAGAGGCTGATTAGGGATCTGAGAAGAGATTCACTTACCTGCTTTGATTTTGTATAGCCATCAATGCAGCGTTGGGGGGAGGGGTGGTGGTGGTGGTGGTGGTGGTGGTGGTGGTGGTGAGGAGTAGCAAAGAACATTCATACACAAAGATACTTGATCTATAGATTATGTTTTCCTAAGTATGAGGACATCCCCTAAATAAAAGGATCGACGCTTTAAATAGCATTGACCAAACATGAGGTTTTCTAAGCGACTTGGAATAGGATGACATATCTGTTAAACAAGAGCCATTGGAGGGGAAAGGAAATTTTCTACTTCAGGATTGGAGTTTTCTTTTGGTCCACTAATTATACAAAGAACACAAAATTACTCAACACTTTTACTAACTGAAACAATCAGGTTACTCTACATTATAGAAGTCATAATGTCACCAGGGGGTATGTGTATGGTTCAGGGAGGGTGCTACCGATTTTAATTATAAAGTTTTCAAGTGGATAGACGAAGTTTCTTCATAATAAATTGATGCCATAAAATATCTCTGCAGCTAGCAAATCACCATGAGTCTGAAAGCTCAGGATGGTCTCAATTAATAATCCTACAGTTATCAACTATTTTTTAAATAAAAGTTCAATTAATAACGAAGACTTTAGCTGAAAGTCTTCTTAGAGAATTTTTGCATTTATGACAAAAACCAGATATGTTTGGCCTTCACTCTACCTCATGTGCAGACTTATTATGAACTCCAGGAAGTCACCATGGCCAAGAGAACTATCATAGTTCTTGATGATCCCTTGCCATGAGTGGAACTTCAGTAGCTTTCACAGAATCTCTGCAGTCACTGAGCACAGGGCATTCTCGCTAAAGACAAGAGATCAAACAGAATCACTTGAATTTGACTCTTTGAACATTAAGCATGGAGGGCATCATAGAAATCACTAAACAATGTCCTCCCCTTTTTTATAAAAAAAAAAAAAAAAAAAAAAGGTTTTCTGACGCCTGGGCTCCCTGCCGTTTACGTTACAACATCTATCTCCCTGCTGAACTATCTTTTTCTAGAACAGATCCTAACATCATCAAACCAGTTTCAAAAGATGCAAAGTTTTGGTAGTACCATAACAGAGAAGTCTTCACATTTTTAATCTAAAGTCATTATCAGACTAGGATCAAATTCAAATTCTCCAATTCTCTAATTCAGTCAATCATATGAGGGCTAGAGCCATGGGAACAAGGAGGCTGAAAGCATAAAAAAAAAAAAAATAGCTTGTTTGAAATTTATTTGCTGGAGGAGGATACCCCACCTTGATTTTAATGAATCTCAGAGTAGATACAAGCTGTCCTTCAGGGCTTTCATGTGAGTTCCCTACACAGACTTCTTCCTTTAGAAATGCAAAAATGCTTTCAAGAATTTTATGCCTGCATGGAGAAAATTGCTATTGTGTACAATTAGCATATTTACTAAGGTTTGTCATTACTTTTAGTAATTAAAATTGTACAAAGAGAGAGACATATCCAACTCGAGAAAATTACACAGTATAGTAATACAATCATAATGGTCGCTTGACAATTATTAAAATACACCAAATTCTTCTTTACAGTAAAAGTATTCACCAGAGTAGCTTCTCAATAAGATCACTGCAGTGCTTTCTATTTAAATATGTTTCTCTGCACAGAAAATTATAATTACATTTGCATAACTACTATAATCAATCTAGAATTATGGCTCAAATTTTTCTTTTCCAAATCACTGTTCTTTCTAAGACATCAGGAGCTTTGAGGCATAATCTGGGTTTGTGGACCATTATTTAAATTTGTAATGGGATTAAATATATTTTTGGTTTCTCTTTACATGAATCACTTATTCCAGGGACATAGTAGGCAATACAACTATATTGTGCAATTTGTTTATTTCTGTCTTGAAAAATAGGCTGTAATTTACCAAATCCATTTTGTCCAAAAAAACAAACGCCTAACTAAGTAAAAGGAATCATTTAAATTCATAAAAGGAGACTACCACATGATACTTGGATGAGACAGACTTCCACTGGGAAGTCACTTATCATCTCATCATTCAGATACCCTGTACTTACTGAGATTTGTTGGGATGGTTGAGCTAATTCCTGTCCCATCTTGGAAATACTGGTTACCACAAACCAAAGATTTCTTTTGAATGTTGCTCTTTGCTCCCGATGAATTCAACAGGCTTCCTTGGGATCTGATATTGCAGCCATATCTATTTTTAAAATCCAGGTCAGATCTGATAAAAATGATAAGCAGACCTAAAAGCATTAATCTACAGCCAGCCTTGTAGAGCCATGGACCAGGAGGAGAATGTCTTTACGAGAACCTCCTGCTCACTGTTTCTTCTGAACAGCTGTTGATAATATAAGATTCTACAGACACCTTCTGCATGGTTCTCGTTACAGGAGGGCAGAGACTAAAGCACTGGATAGCAGGCCAGGACGTGAAGTGTTCTCAAATCCAGTTTGCCTCTGGTCCTGCTACATAGTGTTTTTGGTTACTAGGCCCAGCTTCTCAAGAGAATGATGTCTCCAGGGGCCACGCCAGCACAAAATAAATTCTCAATAACACAGACAGTACATATTTCCCAGGAGGCACGATATGAAGTCACTACAGAAAGAAACACTAAAGCATTTCTCCAGCACCAGATTTCAAAATCATTTCCAACTGAAAAGATGTGAAACCCAACTTTCTATTTGGGAAGGTTAGGAGCTTTGCTGAAAATGCACAAGGAACTGTTTTAATGACCAATTAATTCAGACTGGCAGACACACAGAAATAAACATGTTCAATGAGTGACAGCAAGGGTCACATGGATACCCAAAGGATTACGTATCGACTTTAGGAGAGAAATTGAAAGAAACTCAGGACAAACATTAAATCAGCACTTATACTATGACTTAACTGTGTACTCAAGTGTTTGTAAGCACAGATGATGCCTACCTAGGAAAAAAATAGAGCCTAGCAGGTAACTTGACTTGAATTTACATAATTTAATAAAAATAAGTTCTTGTCTCATTACTTAGAGGCTGGCCAAACTGCCAGCCTCTAGAAAGTATGGTTAATTCTAGGCGTAGGTTCATCCTTATTTAGAAGGTGTGTGAATCCAAAATAATGATAGTTTCAAGGGTTCTTTCTTTTAAATAGGATGAGGACATTTATCTAAAGATAGAGAAACATAGTCAAAGATACAGGCAAAGAATCACAGCAAGTTGGAGGTGGGTAGACATTACATATGTCCTAATTTTATTTTTTTCTATTCTAATTTTATATGCATGAGAATTGAGGCTCAAAGAAATTAATTTATTTTAGTTGTGATTACATAGCTAACCAAGGCATTGATTGGTCTAGAACTAAATCATTTCCCATACCATGACACTAAATCTAAAGAAATAAGCATGGATGTCAGGCATACATAACAGTCTAAGGTCAATATTAGAAGAATAACAGAAAAATGGTATTTTTCTATTTCTAAAACATCCTGGCATTCTATTCTTTATGAGATTGGTAAAAACTATTTCAGTCAATGAATGACCGAGAATATTTCATACTTAAACTACAGCCTTTTTTCATGAAAAACATTACTTCTATTTTCTGACCAAAACAGGGAAATGAATTATTAGAAGAGTAAAAGCACAGAAGAAACAGGCATGAAATTTTCTTCAAGGCAATGTGTGAGCTATCATTATTACATTTTATAAATTTATTACATTTTGGTGTCTTTTTAAATCTGATATTTTGAGTAGAAAGTATAGATTAGCATATTTATGAAACAAACATTTGCCTCTCAATCCTTGTTTAAGACAAAGAAGTTACTATTCACATAAAATATCAGTCATGTTGCCAATTCTTCACCAATTCCATCATCATGTACAGGTCACAAGCAATCTCTGCCTTTCATTTTTCTTTAAAAAAGAGAAGAGGGGAGACTGAATTCTTTATCAGGGAAACAGTCTTATATTCTGAGTGTTTTACTTTTAATTCTGTATTGCTCTTGCCATAATAGTATATTCAATGATTCATTCACTTATTTACTTACTAAAGAAATGAAATTCTTACTGAGCATCATGTACCATGTTAGAGCTGGGTATACAGTTATAAACAAGAAAGTAAGGTAGTTGACCTCTTAGAACTAACAATATAGTGAATGGAAAAGCCCATTTCTTTCAGCAATGTCCCTATAATGAAGTCTTTTCCAAAGTAGTTTTCATTTGAATATCGTTTTGTATCAGTCCATGGGGTGGAATGGGTTGTATATCTGAAAGTACTCCCCTTGTGGGAATCTTCAGTGCTCATAGCTCGTCCTTTCTTATTGAAGTGTGAGAGGAAAAAGCCTCTTAATAGGGGAGAATCCTTGCCTACTTGGGATTCAGTCTGAAAAGAAGCCCTAACTTTTGCTTATCATCAAGATGTCATCCACAAAGCCATTAAATATCCCTCTCCTAATGATCACTCAAGATCATGATGTGATCACTTCATATCCAAGAGTTGCTTTCATTAGTTGTCTTTTTTAGCCACTGTAAACAAGGGTTATCACTAGATCTTTAGGAAAGAATAGCCCTATAAATATTCTAGAAGGTTTGTTTTTGGCTTGGATTTTGTTCATTCTTTGAAAACAACTATATATATAGAATAACCTGTAATCTATTTCTCATTCCAGATTATGAGTACGGCTTAGGATTCTGTACAAATGATTTTATTGGCTTCATGAGCTGCCAAGTTAAATATTCCCTTTAAGATGAATCATATCAGCCCTTGAATTGGTGGTCTGGTATTCAGAGTCACCATGTTCTGCTTTAATAAGGCTTATTTTTATCCTGATGTGTTATACGTTAGCAACACACACTGAATTTGTTGAGGGCCTCATGTATGGGAGATCTATAATATCTATTATGTAGTAAAATGTTTGCAATTGCTTTTGTTTCTTAGAATCTATAGAACCAGTAACTATTGGATTGAACATTTTTCAAAGTTTCTTCTGCAACCAAACAACAACAAAAGTCCAATGACAACTGAGCATCAATTTTGGCCATTAAAAAAAAAAAGATTTTATTTATTTATTCATGAGAGACACGGAGAGAGAGACAGGCAGAGGGAGAAGCAGGCTCCATGCAGGGAGCCCGATGTGGGACTCGATCCCAGGACTCCAGGATCACACCTTGAGCCAAAGGCAGACACTCAACTGCTGAGCCACCCAGCCGTCCCAATTTTGGCCAATTTTTAAATACAGGAACAAAATAAATGAAAGATAACCCTTAACTCTGGGATAAAGCATACCCCCAGGAAGGAGAAATGATATTTGTGTACTAGTTTCAATGAGTCCCTATGAGCATAGGACATGAAGAGGGCTATAATGGTGGAATGCTAGAGCCAAGTAAGTAAATCAGGGGAGGGCTTTGTGGAGACGTCTTGAGTAGGAATTTTAAAGAAGAGAAGCAATGTGGATAAAATAGTAGGAGAGTGATCCAGGTGTGGCAGAAGTAAAATACTAAAATTATAATACTAGGGATGACAAAAATATGTGTCTAATCCAAACAGCTTATATTTGGGAAAAATAAAACAAAACATCAAAAACAAGAAATGAAAGCAGTGAGATGGGGGTAACAGCAGGATGTAGATGGAGTTAAACATTGCTGGGGTCATTTAGATTTAATAAGAAGGTACAATTTCTCTATGAAGTGTAACAACCCAAGAATGCATTTAAGAAGAACAGTTGGCAAGACAACTAAACTTCAAAATGAATGATAATAATGGCTAACTCTTCCTAAGTGCTTACTATCCATTACTGTGTACTAGTCTAGGGATTTCTTGTACCTCATTTCATTTAATCTAGAATTGCTCAACCTTGAAACAAGTGACATTTTACATTGGACAATTATCTATTGCAGAAGACTGTCCTGTGCACTGTAGGATGTTCAGCAGCATCCTTGACCTCTGTCCACTAGATGCCAGTGATGACACCCACACTCCGCACCCCACACTTTCCCACATACATGCAAGTCATGACAACCAAAAAAAAAAAAAAAAAAGTCTCCTGAGGGAAACATCTCCCTAGCTGAGAACAACCACTTTATTCTTAACAACAAGCTATGAGTTCAATTCATAAATTTTTTCTAATTAACTATCTTTTATAGATGAGGCACAGGGGTGTTAAATAACTTGCCCAATATCCCATCATTAATAAGTAAGCAATAAAGCCTGTTGGTCTCTGCCCCAGGTTACTAGCACAGGGCTCCTAAAACCCTTATAATTTTCTAAGTGATGAGAGCATGAGGATCATCTCTTGTTCTAGTATTTGTCTTTGAGCCTGGTTCCCGAAACAGGGTCCCTAAATCTTTTAGAATCTTCTGGATAATAGCGTCTTTTGTTCTGGCGGTGGTGGGGTCCTGGATGGGGGATGGTCACCAGAAAGACCGTGTCGTGTTTAGAAGCCTTGTTCCCCATTCTCCAGAGAGGAGAGAGTGGCTGGAAATGGAGTTAATGATAAATCATGCCTTTGGGAGGAAGCCTTCATAAAATTTCACAAAGTATAGGGCCCTGAAAGCTTCTGGGTTGGTGAACACATCCAAGTACCAGGAGGGTAACACACCCCAACCCTAACTCTACAGGGACAGAAGCATAGATGTTAAGTAATTTGTCTAATGTCACACAGTTAATAAACAAGCAGCAATGCCTGCCTGTGAACTCCAACCACTTGGTTCTAGGAACTGGATTCTTAACCACTATTATTTATTGCTTCCCCGTTATCTTTCTAAGGATGAATCTAGCATAAAGTCCTATTAAAAATAAGAAATAACTCAATATAGTGCTCCTCATTTTAACTGAAATATTACAAAAAGACCAGACTTTTTAATTTTAGGTAATGACATCACAGCCGGTGCAGTCAAGACTCCTGTCTCTTGTTTTGCAATTTATCCAGTGGCTGACTTTCTCGTCTAATGCTATTTCAGTGATGTGTTCTAGATAATAAAGACTTTGTTGTATCTGACCTTAAATTGACATCAGAGCAGCTATTATCAGTGCCTTCCTCTTCACTTCTTCTAAGTTTTGATTATGTAGGGGCAATAAAAAGCCCAGTTTTTCCACAACTATTTTTTAAAAATGCAATTATTACAGTATACTTTGTACCTTCCAAGTGTCCCTAAATTGTACAATATACCTAAGGGTCCTAGTGAGAGGGGACAATCCATCTGCACACCTTCTGATGGGAGCTGTTGCATTTTCCTTTAATGATGTGTGGAAAGTGGGGCAAGGAATGCCAGGAGGGAAAGAGGTCTGCCCTTTCTCTAATGTGGAAGTTTTGTGATCACGTAGTGAGAACTCCTCTGAGCTCATCTCACTCTAGGAGACCATGCCAGGAATAAAGAGGAAGAAGTGGGAATAACTTAGAAATGATACTAAATGGTCAACGTCTCCCTTCCTGCCGG
Organism: Vulpes lagopus; assembly: GCF_018345385.1. Classification (NCBI taxonomy): domain Eukaryota; kingdom Metazoa; phylum Chordata; class Mammalia; order Carnivora; family Canidae; genus Vulpes; species Vulpes lagopus. Next base: position 35,544,295 of record NC_054828.1, read on the forward strand.
AAAGCTAAACAGAGATTACTGCTAAAGACAAAAGCCCTGGGGTAGGTAGGAGGGGATCTGACTCTGTGCATGTGGCCTCTTAATAACATTCATGGAAGGTTCTTTTAAATGAAAAGGTTCCATGCGTCAGTAATAATAAATGAAAGATAAGGAAGGCTTTGTAGGGTTCATTTATTACTTGAAAGCATTAAAAATCATAGAGATGGTATATTTGAAAGAGAGAAAAAAGAGAATCATAAATTAATATGGCCAAAAGCACACTTACTGCCCAAAGCATGGTTTTTGATCCCAGAAAAGTTCTGCCTATAAAAACTCAGACTTCAGCTTAGACTCTGCTTTCTCATCTGTAAAATGGAATAACACAATCTCTCTTGCAGGATTTTTTGAGACTTAGACTGTAATATTTCCAACCACAACTGACATCAGACAGGCATTCAATATACACACATTGGTGAAATGGATGCAGTAAGTTTTGAAGTAAATATGTAACCGTGCAATGAAGTTTGGTGCTCTCTCCCTTCCTGGATTTTTGTTGAGCCTGAAAAAAGGGAGACTTATTTTTATTTTAAGAAGATCCATGGTCTAAATGGAATGTGAAGAGTAAGCAATTCTAGGGACCAAGGCAATTAGGCAGACAAAGTTCAGAAAGTTGAGGAATCTATAGCAGGGAACAAGAGGAAAAGTAGGAGTCACAGGGAAAGCCCATGGGTTTCAGTATTATTCAAAGAAAACTAGGTGCCTTTTCTACTACCTGAGGGGCCTTTGAGTTCCAGTCAACAATGTTGAAGTGACAGACGGAAGTCAGATAGGGTGATGGCATATATTGCATTGCCAGTGGTAGAGGTGGAATGGGGTGGAGAGATTATATCAAAGAAATTTATCCTCAGACACAGAAGCAACAGTTGAACATTCCCAGCCACTCTACAATGAAGTGAGAGAGCTGGCACTTGCCTCCCTGCTCCCTCTAAGATTATGCAATTGGCAGAATAATAATGTTCTCACAAAGACAGCCTGGAACTGATGAATGAGATTGATCACAACCATCCGCCTCCCAGACTATCTATACTTTTTGTTTGTTTTTTGCTTTTTTTTCCTCTAGCTTTAGAGATAAAGGATGTGTCTCAGCTCACAGTTTTAGGCATAATACTGGAAACTGACATTTGATTGGCATTTTATACAGTATAATCATGTAAACTTTTAGGCCTGCTGTATGATAATCCTTCCTTGCTATATGTGGAGCACTTTGGGCCCTTCTGGATGATAAATATGATATGAATAGGAAGCATTATTATTATTTATGTTTTATCATATGTCAGTTCTATGTCCTCTGCCACAACACACACTATATTCAAGTGTGCAGCAACAGCCCCCAAATGATGCACTGTCAAAATATTTAAGCAAAATTAACTACAAACTGCCCCCTTGTCTCCATGAAAATAGCATTGAAACACTACCAGGGAAAACCAATGTTAAATAATAAAAGCTAGAAAAAATTGGAATGAGCTCTGTGTTTGGAAGAAGCATGTTTTTATAAGTCCCAACAATGGTAATTTTGCCTTCCAATTAAAGTGTAATAGTGAAGTACCCAGTCACCGTCACCCAGAGTATCCTGAAGAATACCTCAATGAATTTTGCTTTACTTAAGAAGAAGTAAGGTTTTTGGTAGAGCTAATTTCCCTGGGTAAGTGTTTGAGAAGCAAAGAGAAACTTTTTTTTTTTTTCTCTTCCCATTACCCAAACCCAGAAACCTTCTGATGACTCATCAATTCACATGAAGGCTGGAAAGCACATGTTTAAATATGTAGTGGACAACAAGTAACAAATGATGGACTCTGGTTCTTTTGTGGGTAAAGTTCTTCTGCAACATCAAAGATTTTCTAAAAGCAGTGGGTTTACCCTTTAAGCCACTGAGTTTCCATTTAGGGGCAGGTCACGTTAATTCTCAGGAACTGTTTTCAGAACACTAAGTAGTGTGACTCCTAGATTTTGAGTCAGGATGCTATGGTATTTTAAGACAGGAAGATGTCGATTTAAATGTGATACATAATTTATGCTCTCTAGTTTGGCACACTTTTATATTGTACCTTTGATGCTTTCTCTGCAGCCGGAATGCATCAAAGGGCCTCCTGTGGGCTGAAAAAGTTAATGCACTTCTCTAGATGTTTCCAGTCTGGGAGAATTTAAAACAATAAAATAACATTTCTTCATTAACATACTAGTCACAATGTCATTCCCAGAAGCGCCTCTGGCATACAAGGCTGGACTTTTTCCAGATGATCTTTTATGGGGCTGGTTTATTTTTCTTTGCCTTGACATTAATGAGCTATGTATTCAGGAAATAGAAGATTTCAATGCCTGTCAAATTACTTTTCAAATTACCAAAGCTTGCCTTTTCGCTGTCCAAAGAGCAAGCAGGGACCTCTGGTAATACGGGGGAGAACTGGAATATTCAGTGGAAGGGGTCAAGCAAATAAATGTGAAGGTAGTAATGGATCCATTCCAACTATGACTTCATGACAAAATGCTATGACTTCAGCATTTTATTGCTTGTTATATCTTAATCTTTTATATTATTGCCTTATCTTTTCTTCTGAGTTCTTATATGTTTTGGGAAAAAGAATATGAGTATATGTGAAACTTTCTATAGTTGTAAGGTATCTTACCCTAAAATTTAGGAACCACTGATTTGATATGAAAAGCATGTTTTTATATATCAAGGCTGCTAGTTATTTATAAGCATTTTAGAGGAACAATTTCTTGCCTGAGCAATCCTAATATATCATTTTTTAGCACATCATATGCTACCACAACAGCCTAAAGTTGACTGTTTGATTAACATTTATTTTCTCCTTTATGTGGAATTGGCTGAGTGGGTAAAGGCAATATAACAAGAGGGATGGGCACAGAAGATATTCTTTTATGTTGACCTCATTATCCTGAGTCTCAGTGGGATAAGGAGAAAAAAAATTAGGAAATGAATGAGTTGGCAGGATTGAGAATATTGGAAAAATATTACAGAAAAAGTCTGACTAGGTAAATATAGATGAAGGAATCAGCAGGAGGTCAGGCAGCAAGCAAACTCAACTTCACATTTCCTAATCACTCCCTCTGCTTTGCAGATTCTTCCAAAACATTACCTCATCCAGGCTTTCATCATCCCCAGTGTATATGGTTTGATTATGCATCCTCTCCCTGTGCACAACTGAGAGATTAACTTTTATTAAGCCCTATTGGCCCTTCTAGTTCCCTGTATGGTCGCTTGGTTTAGCACTTATTATTTTGGATTTAGTGTGGTCTCACAAGATGGAAGCTGTTTGAGGACAGGAATATGTCTTTTCTGTGCTTCTCTTGTAGCCTCCCTGGAGCCCTTAGTTCTTAAGAGATAGGTCTATGGTACATTAACTGAAAGCCAACTCTGTTATTTTATTTTTTATTTTTTATTTTTTATTTTTTATTTTTTTTTCAACTCTGTTATTTTAAACATATGTGTGTACATGTGTAAAAACTACTACACAGTGGGTACCTCCCATTTACACACAAAACTCAAGTAGTTGGGGGCATTGAATTACACATGCTCCTGATTTACGAACAAAAGGAAACACTATGTCATGCTTACTTCATAAATGATGAATTACTGTGTATCCTTTCTTACAAAAAGCATTTCTAAGTACATGTTTGTCTTTTTCTTAGTTTTATTGTTATATTTATTCTAATTAAATTGTTTTAATGTCATCATGCTGAAGTGATTTCTGCATTCTTTTTTTATCCTGAAATTCGTAACTGTATATTGTAAGTGTATTTATGACACATTCTTGATATGAAAATGCAAATGTTTCCAAACATAATTATTTGTAAATACTGCACCCACCTGGATATTTTTTTTCCCAGCAAGACTTACTCTCTTTTATAGGTTAGTACTCTAAAGAACTAAATATAATTAACATATGAGTTAGTGGTGGATATCTATATGCAGTCATATTTTTTACTTGATAATTCCATGTAAATTTAGAATAATCAGAATGCCCTAAACCACTTCTTGGCAGTAGTTTTAACAACTTTAACAGATTCATGATAAACAGTCATGGGTAGGAGGAGAGCATATAATTCCTGCTTAAGCATTCCCATTTTATTTTTTAAACAATTTATTCATTTGAGAGAAAGAGAGAGAGATAGACTGACTGTGAGCTGGGGAAGGGCAGAAAGAGAGAGAATCTGAAGCAGAAGCAAAGTCAGTGTTGAGCCTGACATGAGGCTTTATCCCACAATTGCAAGATCATGACAAGAGCCAAAACCAAGAATCAGATGCTTAACCAACTGAGCCACCCAGGCATTCCTAAGCATTCCAATTTTTAAAAGAAAGATTTAAAATGTATTTATGTTTTATATATAATTTACAAATTTTTATATATACATATATATTTATGCAATTTATTTTACGTATACAAATATATAGACTTAATTATAAAGAAAGGTCATTTAATATCTACCAAAATTCCTTCCTCCTTCCACTAGAACACCTACGAAGAACATTTCTCAATTTTTCCAGAAGAAAAAAAAAAAGCAACAAAACAAAACAAAACAAAAAACCCAAATCAGACATGCATTCAACCCAAATGTTTTTCTTCCACTAAGCCAGGTAAGTTAGCAATTGTAAAATACATTAAATTAAAATTTTCGGGGCCCTGGGTGGCTCAGTTAAGCAACTGCCTTCCACTCAGGTCATGATCCTGGGGTCCTGGGATCAACCCCCACATCGGGCTCCCTGCTCAGTGGGGAGCCTGCTTCTCTTCCTCCGCCTGTCACTCCCCCTGCTTGTATACTTTCTCTGTCAAATAAAATCTTTTATAAAAATTAATTAATTAATTAATTAATTAATTAATTAATTAAAAACTTCATGGGTGGCTCAGTGGTTGAGCTTCTGCCTTTGGCTCAGGGTGTGATCACGAGGTCCTGGAATTAAGTCCCACATTAGGCTCCTTGCGTGGTGCCTGCTTCTTTCTCTGCCTATGTCTCTGCCTCTCTCTGTGTATCTCTCATGAATAAATGAATACAGTCTTAAAAATTTTTTTCATTTAATTATTAGTTAGGAGGTTAAAGTGCACAACAGACAAGTTAAGCTTTTTCTTAACTATAAATAGATCCTAATGTCAATGTTTGACTGGCAGCTCTGTCAAGCATTTGCAAAACGCTGAAGACCAATAAACACTTTAAAAACGGGGAGGAAATTCATAGCCATCTCCTGAGGTCTTATCACCACACAAATAGTGCTAACTCTAAGAAAGCTGCTGGACTTTGTAGCATAGGTTGTTTTTCCAGTTTAAGGATCAAATTGTATTGGAGTGTCTGTTCTACAAGACGTTGATGGAGGATATCTATAAAACTTTACTAACTTCTATGTATAGTAGCTGGGCAAGCTGAATATGGCTGGTACAGCATGACAGAAAGGTACATTGGTTGGAAAATATGCATAGACAACGAGTCACAAAACTGAGTGTAAGCAAAGATATTCAGTAAGCTTATTGGTAATTCTCTTAGACAAGAAAAAGAATTTTTTTTAAATCCCCTATGGAATATATCAAATAGGTACTAAATGCTTCCAGTTTAGGAATATTAAAAGAAATAATTTTTAAATAAATAAATTATGAGAGACTCAAATGTTGGCCTATATTTCACTGAAGAATAATAATTAAAGGAACCAAGGATGCTAGTTAAAACTAGGAGAATTCTTCAGTGCTGTCTTCCTAGACTTGAGAATTCCTAAAATTTGTTAAATAATCAAAACATTTTGAAAGACTTTTTAAAATACAATATGCAGGTCATCTTTAACATATATTTTGATAAATCATCTATTCAAGAGTCTTCTATTGTCTTTATCATCCTACATGAAAGGTAATTCAAATACCTTGGCTATAAAACAAATGTTAATAAAGATGATAAATAATTCTTTATTATTCCAATCCTGGATACTGACTCTTAGAAAATGAAATAAAGTGGCATTGCAGTGCTGATTTAAAAAGCATATTAATTCTTGCAGGTAATGATTTGGTACATAGAAAGATATTAGATTTTCTTTTTTTTTTAAGATTTATTTATATAAGAGAGAGAAAGAGAGGGCTTGTGTGAGTCAGGGGTGTGGCGAGGAAGAGGGAGAGGGGAAGAATCTCAAGCAAACTCCCTACTGAGCATGGAGCCCTATGTGAGGCTTGATCTCATGAGCCTGAGACAATGACCTGAGCCAAAATCACATCAGACACTTAACCAAATAAGCCACACCAGTGCCCCAAGATACGAGGTTTTCTAACATAATTAACTGCCTACCACATGAATCTTGTCCTCTCCAACATACGTATATCATTTAGAAAACACAGAATTACAATTTGTACCAATTCAACTTTCTTGTGAAAAAAAATTAAAGAATATGTACAAGATTTCAGAACTGGGATACTAATCTGAAATTTGATAGGATCATTGTCAAACAACTGCAGATGAGAGAACAGAATGTATAGTCCCTTTCCTAAAACTTTGGAACATAACCAAGACAGTATAAAATAATTTTAAATTATTTTAAAAATGTGTTATATTTAGTTGTGCCCTACATACTCATTCTACTATTTTTCTAAAATTTGTGAGGAATAGCTGCTGAAATGTCAAGGAATTAAAAAAAATTAGATTTTTATTCAGTGACCTGTAAATTTATTGGTTGTCCGAATCTCTTATATAGTAGGTAGAAATAAAGCTTCTATGGCAACCAAATTCCATCCTTAGTTAATGCTGGGTTTTGGTTTCTATATTCCCAATTCTTGTTGAAATCAAGTAGTACTACATCATTCTATTGTCTTCCAAGGGACTGTGTGTCCTTCCTCACTGATAACCAGGGAGGAAACAAGAATAAAGTGAGGATAATAATTTGTAGCAGGTGCTAAGACTTGCTTGATATATGTACATATGCATGTCACATTCTATAATATACTAGAACCCATAAGAAGAGCATAAATCACTGCTGAGACTTTCTCTTGTTCTTTTTTGAACAGAAATAACATGACATTCTGTGACCTCAGTAAGTCTGGATGCTACTTTCTTCTAAGTTGAGATTTTGATTGAGAACTATTATATATAAAAGTCTTTTTACCTTCAACACTTATATTTTTCAGTACTATTTTAAAAGGTGCTATAAGTTAGAAGGAAACATTGATGAGGCTGCAGTTGCCTTGGCATTATATCCAACCCAAAATGAATGCAATAGCATTAAAGAGGCTATTGTCAATTTGTTTCTCTGTATGTGTGCACGCATGTGTGTGCCTGCATGTGAAAAATTGCCACGTTTTCACCTATAAACATGTTCAACTTGGTGACCAATTTGTCATAAAAACCTGGGACTGGTTTTTACTTACTTTGAATAAAAGGTTAATATAAGGCTTCATGGATGTTTAACCAGCATCATTTTATTTTTTTTTATTTTATTTTTTTAATTTTATTTTATTTTATTTATGATAGTCACAGAGAGAGAGAGAGGCAGAGAGAGAAGCAGGCTCCATGCACCGGGAGCCCGACGTGGGATTCGATCCCGGATCTCCAGGATCGCGCCCTGGGCCAAAGGCAGGCGCCAAACCGCTGCGCCACCCAGGGATCCCTAACCAGCATCATTTTAAATGAGGGAGGCAAAGGCAGAGCTAATGGATTAACCTTTTAAAATGCAAGCCAGTGGCATAATTGTTCTAGCACCATTCGCTTCAAGGCTGAATTTGTTTGTAAGGATAGGTTCCCTTGGATCTTATCCAAGAAATTGAAATATTTAAGTACCAAAATCATGGTGGGATGGAGGGGGTAAATAACATATATTGCATACCATATAGTGAGTCTCAAATATACATTTTAGAAAAGTACTTGCCCTCTTTTTTTAATATTTATTTATTTATTTATTTATTTATTTATTTATTTATTTATTCATGATAGACACACAGAGAGAGAAAGGAAGAGACACAGGAGGAGGGAGAAGCAGGCTCCATGCCGGGAGCCCGATGTGGGACTCGATCCCGGGACTCCAGGATTGCACCCTGGGCCAAAGGCAGGCGCCAAACCGCTGAGCCACCCAGGGATCCCCTACTTGCCCTCTTATATGTAATTTTTAACATAAAAAAAAAACACTTCATATATGTCATCTGGAAATACTCAAGACAATATTAATGGTATCTGACATTTATGCTAAATACTTCATATTGGTTATTTCATATAATCTTCACAGCATTCCAGAAATTAGGTGCTATTATTCTTATTTTACAGATGAAGTTAGGTCTCCACATATATAGTTACTGCAGAAATCAAGTAGTAATTCATCACATTCTGTTGTCTGCCAAGGGACTGTGTGTCCTCCTTTCCTCACCGATAGGGAAGAAACAAGGATTCACAGCAGGTAGTGGTTTGTAGTGGATTTACTTGATATACCTACATATGCATGTCAGAGGGGTTTAAATAATGTATCTTATATTTCTCAGCAGATCAGATAAAGAACTGAAACTGTGAAATCAAGTCTAATGAAGACCTTAGGCCTTGAGTACTTGGCTGTAATATCTGTCAACACAAGACGCAGGGCTTTGTCTTGAATGTTTTCCTAAAATGTCTTCTATCTAGAAGTATCCCTAAGGTTCAACTCAAGTATAAATATAAGAGTCTCCCTTGGTCTTAAGTCTCACTTTCTCTGAATACTCATTTCTTAACATCATCTACCTGTGAGAAAATTACAATATAAGTGCTATCCTATAGAATAACACAGTTTCCCTAAAAATGAGAAGGATGAATAAGGTTTCTTATCGATTAGAGCTATAGCTAAAGAATTAAACTCTGAGTGCAGAGAAGCAGGTTCTAGTCCCATTTCTGCAACTAGCTTTGCACCATGGTGAGATGTTTAATCCTTTGGATGATTCAACTATAAAATAAGGATTTAGGACTACCTAATGAATGAGATTCGTGGATTAGTTTTAAGACAGTATGATAATCATATTCACTCAGCCTATGAATTTTCAAATATTGTACTAGGTACTATGAAGAGATCCACAATAACTGAGAAGATAGAGGTCGAGTCTTGAAAAGGTTTATAATCTGGTGATTCAGAGTGGGGAGAGGAGATGAGCAAAAAAGAAATGTGTTCTTAGACAAAGATGAACTTACAGACCCACTATCTAGAATGTTCCTTTTTAACTGGTTCTACAATAGGTATGTACTGAGTAGATACTACCATAGTTTCATAACTTGTCCTAGGAGATGACTTGTGAACAAAATGTGGAAAGCAGTAGCAAATATGATGAGGTAGAAAAATGGGGTTTTAAGGTAAAAAGAGATGGCCAGTACAGAGACATGGAAGAGTAGATGGGGAAGTGTAGTCAGATGTGTCCATATGGGTCTGGAGCTTATATATTTAGATGGGTGGAGAAATTAGATGTGCAATGTCATATGGAATGAAGCTGTTATAGGCAATGGAATCCATGAGTGTCAGGAAAATGGCTAAGATAATGAGGTTAAGATGGGAAGAGTAAATGAGGAGCAGAGTGTGTGAAAACAGGGAAATCTGACAAGGTCAAGTAGGAGGGAAATTTTAAAATGCTTTGAAGTCTATTTTTAAACATCTTGCTGAAAATAATATTAGCTTCTTAAGCATCTCTAGGTGCCAGAAATGTTATGTGTGTCATCTACTATATTTTTTATAATCACCTTGCAAACTAGGTAATAGTTTTCTCATTTTATGGATATTGATATAGGTTAAGCAACTCAGTAAGGGTCACCAGCTAGTAAGTGGGTAAGCCAGGAAGAGAACACAGGTCTGCTCTGTGGCTAACATCCTGTTGACTCTCAATCCCTAACTCATTTTGCAAACATGCAAACGGGGACTTTAATCCTCATGACCCAATTTCAGGCCAACCTCAACTGTGGACATTCTATAATAACTTCTTGTAAACTGTTACTAGATTTTTCTCACTGGTTCAGTGGAGATATCAATCTCTTTATTTTTGGTAGCCAGGCATATGACTTGCAGGCATGGCATACTGAGTACATAGCATAAAGTATTTCCTTAGAAAATCTATCAGTGAAGCAACGGGAATTACTGATTATCATGTATTAATGCAGTAAACTTTCCATCATCCCAAGACAGTGCTTCACTGTCTGCCTACAAGAATAGAAAGAGTCCTTTCAATCTGACCTGCAACACCTTTTCCATTTTGAGGTACATGCCATCTGAAACACCATAATTTTACTGTTTAAAATAGACTTTTTCCTTAGGAAATTTGGCCCTAAAATGTCCTTTAGTTTTAATGTCAAGAGGTTTACTACAGTGGTCTGGAGAGTCTAGTTCATCGTGAAAATGTGCTCTACTTTTCAACACCATATGAATATCCTTTCCCTGCATATTGTTCAAAATGGCTATTCCCTTCATGGTTGTTTTATTATTCATGTCATCAGATTGGGCAATGTGAGATTTATTTGGGAGGAACATTTCATCAATTACAAAACATAAAAGCACACTCCTGTCTCTCAAAGGGTTTAGTGACACCTTAAATAAGTTTTGAACTGTTGGGGGAATTACAAATAACACACTTCTCCTGAAACCCATTAAAATTACATACTCGGAATAAAAAATTGGATGGCTGAAGTTTAACAAGGGACACTCCTTCTCCTTATGACTCATTAAATGTGTTATTATTTTAACCCAGGGAAGTGGATTTTTTTCATTTCCTTTTAAAATTATGGCCTTGGGAATACATTGCCTAGATGATGGAGTATGAAAAGCAAGACAACTTGAGAACAGCTCACAAAAAGTAGCTGATTCCATGGCATTGATGTGCTACCCCCTTGCCTTGACATTCCCTCTCCCATTCCTGCCTCACTTATATCTATTTTCTACACAACATCCAAAAGAACACAAGCTTTGTGTATTCTATTCTCTGTCTCCTAAATAAGGAAATTTCTATCTTAATACTCTTACTCCAGCTACACTGATTACCTCCCAGCCCATCTTCCTATGTGCCCACCTATCAGAATCTTACCCCACATTAAGACCTATCATAACACCCATTCCTCCATTAAGCTCACCTTGATTGCTCTAGTGGTAAATAAATTCCCCTTCCTACTATGTTGCATTGGTTTTCTATGGGCCGAGACTCTGCTTTCAAGATCTTTGTGTTTATGCCCTAATGCTTTGCACATTTTCTTGGAACTAATAAGTACTGGGACCACAGAATGAATGCAAAAAGGAAGGAGACTGTGGAGAAGAAAAACTTGTTGGCAAATACAGAAGTGCCCCTGCTTCCCTCTCTCTCAGTTCTCTTACTTCTGCCCTTGCCCATGATCATATAAAATGTTCATCAGTTATTCAAATAGAGTTTCTTCAGAAATTGTTAAAATGCTGCTCTTTAAAAAATTCTGATAGAAATACTGATGGAATTTTCACAGTCCTATAAATATGAAGGGTTCTGTGCATACTTCTTTAAAGATGGGTTATTATCTGGTCTTCCCAGATATCTAACAAGGGGACATCAGGTATTTTAAAATAGACCCAGATTCTAAAATAATAATGTGTCTTTTTCATTCTGAGGACTCCAAGCATATTCTGACTGCCCTTCAATAGCTTTATGATTAGACATATATAATCTTATGCCCTATAGAAAAAAAATCAAAAGCATAGTCTCCACCAAACGAGAAACTGCCCAGGTGGTTGTCATGAAGATCCTAGAAGAAATTTTCCCCTGGTTTGGACTGCCCAAGGTAATAGGGTCGGACAACGGCCCCGCCTTCGTCTCCCAGGTAAGTCAGTTGGTGGCCAGATTACTGGGGATAAATTAAAAATTACATTGTGCATACAGACCCCAGAGCTCAGGGCAGGTAGAAAGAATGAATAGAACAATTAAAGAGACCCTAACCAGATTGACATTGGAGACTGGCACTAGAGACTGGGTCCTATGGTTCTGTTCCGAGTCGGGAACACTCCTGCGCGCTATGGGCTAACTCCTTACGAGATTCTCTATGGAGGTCCCCCACCAGTAACGGACTTACTAGATTCTGCTATTGACCCTCTTGCTAACGCTCCCGGTTTACAGGACAGGCTAAAGGCGCTCCAGATTATCCAGGGCCAGATCTGGAAACCCCTTGCGGCTGTCTACCCCCCCGGAGACACAACCTGTTCCAGATCGGTGACTCCGTCTATGTCAGGAGACATCAGTCCAGGACGCTTGAGCCCCGCTGGAAGGGCCCATACACTGTACTACTGACCACCCCAACCGCCTTAAAGGTAGACGGCATTGCTGCTTGGGTCCACGCCTCACACGTCAAGCGCGCCCCATCAACGAGCACCGCTGACGCCAGCCAGGACGGACCGGGCGAGCCACTCCAATGGAAGCTCCACTGCACCCAAAACCCGCTCAAGATAAGACTTTCAAAAAATTGTTCAATGACAGTTGTTATATTCGCTACCTCTCCTAGCGCTCTTCACCTCCGCCAAAGGTGACCCTCATGCCCTCAAAAGGTTAACCTGGCAGGTACTAACGTCTGGGGGTGACGAGGTCTGGTCTATAACTAAGACCGCCCCGTGGGAACCTGGTGGCCTAACCTATATCCTGACCTATGCAAGCTAACCATAGGGGCCCCTAGCCCATGGGACCTAGAGGGATACTTCGACACCTCTAGAGCCCCTAACCGAGAAAGCCCTCCAGGGCGACTGGGATTAGACCCATGGGGAGGATGTGGCACGCCTGACAGAAGGGCCATGCTCAGCACTCTTCCCTTTATGTCTGTCCCGGGTACCACAGAGATCGCAGGCTAAATCCCACCTGTGGAGGGGGGAACACTTCTATTGTAAAAATTGGGGGTGCGAGACTAGGGAGACACAGGATGAGAGGCCCTCCTCCTCCTGGGATTACATCACTGTCAAGGCTAACTATACTCACCCGGGGTTACCAGGACCTCTGCAATACTACCGCCCCGATTTTAGGGACTGACTCTTACCTGGAGCCCCAGCCGGGAACTTGGTGGGCATGCAACAAAGGCCTCACCCCCTGTGTGTCAGCTAAGGTTCTAAATAGCTCAAACGACTTCTGTGTCATGGTGCAGATCATACCCAGGGTGTTCTATCACCCTGCTGAAACTCTAGAAAATCAGTATGATGAACATCCCACCCGTTTTCAGCGCGAACCTGTCTCCCTAACCCTAGTCGTTATGTTGGGACTAGGGGTCGCTACTGGGGTGGGTACTGGCGCAGCTGCTCTGATCCAGGGCTCACGACGTCATATAGAACTCCAGGCAGCTGTAGATGAGGATCTACGGGCACTAGAGCAGTCCGTTTCTAAGTTAGAACAGTCCCTCACCTCACTCTCAGAAGTAGGACTCCAAAACAGGAGAGGCTTGGATTTACTATTCCTGAAAGAGGGAGGACTGTGTGCAGCCCTAGGAGAAAAATGCTGTTTCTATGCAGGCCATTCTGGAGTCATCAGAGACTCCATGGCCAAACTCAGGGATAGGCTAAATAAAAGACAAAGGGACCGGGAGGCCCAGCAGGGCTGGTTTGAAAGCTGGTTTAATCAGTCTCCCTGGTTGACCACCCTAATCTCTACCATTATGGGCCCTCTAGTTATCCTGCTCCTGCTGCTAACTTTCGGCCCCTGAGTCCTCAACTGGCCGCTCCAGTTCATCCGAGAAAGATTGTTTATTACCCAAGCTCTGGTATTAACTCAGCAATGTCGGGCCCTCCAAACTGAAGAAATAAATGTTCCCTAAGATTTTAAGGTTAAAATCAGCCCAAACAAGAGGAGGGAATGAAGAAACCTCCCCCCTTGTAAGTAGGGCCAGCCCTAATCCAGAGGCAGCCCATCCAGGCGTCTTCCTGAAATTTTAGCAACTAAAAGCATTCTGTTTACAATAAGAAAACCATTTCCCCCCACACCCTGATTGGAATGTCCCTGAATAGGTTCACGTTGACCCTCTGTGAAATCAATAACCTGAATGCTATGCAACTCCCGAGGTTCTTTTGTCTTTAAGCGGTTTTTTTTTCCTTTTGCCTTTAAAAGATACCTGTAATTGCTAATCGGGGCTCTCTTCCTCTTCGGAGGTGCAAACGTCCAATAAACCCTCTTGCTAATTGCAAAAAAAAAAAAAAAAAAAAAAAAAGCATAGTCTCCTGGGATGCTTGGGTAGCTCAGTGGTTGAGTGTCCCTTTGGCTAGGGCGTGATCCTGGAGTCCCGGGATTGAGTCCCACATCCGGTTCCCTGCATGGAGCCTGCTTCTTTCTCTGCCTATGTCTCTGCCTCTCTCTCTCTCTCTCTGTCTCTCATGAATAAATAAATACAATATTTAAAAAAGCAAAGCATAGTCTCCTGCTGAATATTACATAGGTTGTCAGTATCTGAATTAAAACAAAAGATTCTCACTCTATGGACATGCTTCAACCATCTTAGCAGGCAGCCTCAAAGAGTGCCACCTGGGCCTTATTATCTGCACATTGCCAAGGCCATGATAGTGCCTGGCAGCTAGTGAACATGCAGTAAATGAGTCTCCAAATAAAAGGATGTGATGCCAGGCCACTAAGTAGTCACCAGAAGTTTCTGACCCTTACTCCTCCGTTCCACACTCTACAAAGTATGAAAAAAAAAAAAAAGTCCCAGATAACTCACCCCCCCCCACCCCCCACCTTGTGATAGTGCTTCTATGAGGCAAAATAGACTTACTGGTCTAGTGTTGGAATCTTCAATTGTGATTAGTTGAACAATAAACATAAAACCTTTATGACAAAGGCAGGATACTGAGTTCAAATATAATCAAGATATAGAACCAATCCTCATGGAGTTTGCAATGCAGTTAGTGAGTTAGTTACTGTGGAAAGAGTTGTGCTTCCCTCAAATTCATATGTTGAAGCCTGTGATAATTTGATGTTATAAGAAATAACATATTTTAGTTTTTGTTCCTGGCTCTGGACCTGTCTAATTTCTCTACTTCCCTAAGAGTATTTTTTGCTCTACTTTTTGATCTTTGACCCTGGCTCCTAACACAGAGTTCCTAAATCCCTTGGAATTTCCCGGGTGATAGAAGTGTCTTTTGTTCTAGTGAAGCAACTTTTGGTGGGCTACTGGGTAGCTTCAGGGTGTGAGATTATCATCACCATGCAGACCATGATTAGATGCTTGGAATTTTCAGCCCCACCTGTCATCCTCTGGGGAGGAAAGAAGGTTTGGAGATTGAGTATTAACTCAAACATGTCTACATAATGAAGATGGCATAAAAAGCTCTTAACTGAAGGGTTTGGAGAGTTTCTGGATTGGTGAACACATCCATACACAGGGAAGGTGGCACAACCCAAATCTACTGGGATGGAAGATCCTGTACTCAGGATCTCTTTATCTGGCTTTTTATCTGTATCCTTTACCATATAATAAATTGGTAAATGTGTTTCTCTGAGTTCTATGAGCCATTCTAACAAATTATTGAACTCCAGGAGGGGGAACCCTAATTTATAGTCAATTAGAAGTATAGGTGACCATCTGAGACTTGTGTCTGAAGTGAGGACATTCCTGAGGGACTGAGCCCTTAACTTGTGGGATCTGGTGGGTAACCCCAGGTAGATAGTGTCAGAACTGAACTCAGTAGGACACCCAACTGGTATTGGAGAATTGGTGAATGTGAGGGGAGAAAAAAACAAAACAAAAAAACTTCCAACCACCTGATGACTACAGTATTGTAAGTAGAGTAGTGAACTAAGGAGAAAAATTGAGTTTTTTTCTTCCAGAGCCCCAATTCCCAAAGTGATTGTATTTGGAGTTAGGGACTTTAGGAAGTAATTGAGATCAAATGAGGTCATAAGAGTAGGATCTTAATCCAATAAGACTACTGGACGGACGGACCTACCTTCCTTCCTTCCTTCCTTCCTTCCTTCCTTCCTTCCTTCCTTCCTTCCTATTTTTTTTTTTAAAGACTATTGGCCTTTCAAGTAGGGGAAGAGAGTCATCTCTTTCTTTCTTTCCACATGTGCACACCAAGAAAAGACAATAGGAGCATACAGTGAGAAGGTGGTCACCTACAAATCAAGCAAAGAGGTTTTAAATGAAACTGACTTTGCCCGAATCTTGATCTTGAACTCCCCAGACTCCCCAGACACTTAAACTGTGAGAAATAAATTTCCATTATTTATACTACCCCATCTATGGTATTTGATTATGGCAGCCTGAGTCAACTAAGACACCAGTAGAACACATTGGGCTCTGCATTTAGTTGGCAGAAGTTCAAATATGAGTACCCCCATGTATTAGCTTGTGACTTGGGATTTCTTAGCCTTAGCCTTAAGAAGTGATAGGGTCTTCTTCGGAATGGAACTTATACAAATGCCTTCCTCAAAATATGACCATGAATTTTGAAAGAGAAAACATAGTATAAAGTACTTTGTGCCATGCCACAACTTCTCCAGAAACATACAAGCAGCCTTATATTTAATAAGTCTGGGTAATTGTGTCAAGTGAGTGGTGGAGACAAAAAAGGCTGTGTGATTTTGGTGGAGAAAGTTGACTCCTTTGGTGGGAAGAGTTAAAGAATAACTGAGACTTTACACCGGTTTCTTCCTGACTATAAGCCTCAACTTCCTTTTCCCTAGAGCATTTACTCTAGAAAACCTTTAATTATTATTTCTTTCTCTGCTCCTCTTGAAATGCATATAAATCTCCTTAAATGCCTCTTGCCAGATTTAAGACCTAGATAATGTCTTTCTCAAGGATGTGGGAGCCATCCCATTGAAATGTAATCATCAGAAGGGATAGCATCCTTATCTTCTAGTATCTGTGGAGGATGGGAGCCTATCTTCTGTGAGCCTCCTATTCAAAGTTATAAAAGTATCCTGTCACAAAGAAACAAGAAAGTTTACTTTCCCTTTGGTAAAGACAATTAGCAGACACAGGTGGCCTATGATTCCCCATCTCAGATCTACAGCTCTTTGTTTCAGTGGAGTTGAGATCAATTTCCCATATGCAATAATCTCAAATAAAATCTTCCTACCTATTAACCTTTGGTACATTTTTTTTTTACTTTGACAGGAAACATTCACAGATAATATACAACTTGAGCTATGCCATAAAGTATAGCTGGAATATTGGTTTGGAAGAGTATATAGCTTAGAATAAAAAAAAATCACATATATTTTATTGGTTAGTAGTAACTAGTTACGGCACGTCTCAATGCTTTACTAAGGTTTATCACTGAGAATTCTTAAGTATTTCAAAGGTTACATAGAGAGCACCATCTAAGTGTTTTTTAGGTTTTAAATTTCAAAACCCTGCACTAATATAGAATTTCAATGGCACTGAAGTCTTGTATATGTTTCTAGGAAATTGATCAAACAGTAAATTCTTTGCACATGCGGTGGTGAGAAGAGAGAGAGAGAGAGGAGTTCCTGACTTATAATTAAAAATACTACCTTCAGGGGAACTGTTTTCTAAAGAAATCTTTAGGATGTAGCATATGGGTCAATGTGTAAAGCCAATCTTTTTATACTAAACAAATGTAAAGTTATATAAATATAACATCCAAATGACTCAGGTAGCTTTTAAATCTCTTTTCTAAGACTAAAGTAGTAAGTTTTGTGGATCTATATAAAGAAATCAAGATGCTTGGATGGAATCTACTGCTCAAACTCAGGATATGTTATTACACTATTAATCTTGATGTATCTTGAAAAATTTAACATATTTTAGGCAAGAGAATGAGTTAACAAATGAAATCCATTTTGGATAGCCAAAATGACTACCTAAATTAATCTGCTTATTATTAGTGGAATGTTTTTCTTTATTTTTAATAATCCACATACATTTAATTATAAATCAGAATTTATCAGTATGAATTAATATACCATAATTTTCTTAGCCAGATTTTGTGTTACTTTTTACAGTATAAAGTATAGTCACTTAAGTGCCCTGAAAATATAGAATTAGGAATCTTTTAACTCAATGAGTCTGAAAAGAATGAACAAGTATCATTTTTCCAATTCTTCTGCTGTCAGAGGCTAATCGCTTGCTCCGCCATATACCTAATTGTGTACTTAGAAAATATCAATGCACAAAGGAAAAGCAATGCAATTTGTCTCATCCAAAAGCATCATATAAAATGACCAAGTGCTATTAAGTGCTAGAAATGTGTCTCAAAAGACTCTCCATGTCTGCATCATTTTGGGGTTGTTTGGAAGTTCAACCCTTTTAGCGAGAAGTATTGAAAGATAAATCTAGTTCCCAGCCCTTAATTCACCACTTACAGATGAGGCATTCTTATTTGAGAACATGTCTCCTGGACTTGCTAGTTCCTAAAGAATGTCTCTGGCCTTCCTTAACAACATATGAACTTTAATAAAATGAAAGACACAATTGCCCCCTACTCAGTTCTAAAAAGAGTGAATACATCATCCTTTGTATGGGACAGAATTTGTTAAAAAGAATTCAATATGGATCCTAAAAAAGATAATGTCTACCATTCAATTTGAAATTCCTTTTGGAGAATAATAAAAATGATAGATATGCTATTTCACTGTGACTAGTCAGCCATTATTATTAGGAAGAGTATGATTTCTAAATATGCTGGATGTCTGATGATATGTGCAAGAGAGAAAAGGCACCTTTGTTCACCAGTAATGAATGGTCTCTTGTCCATTCCCTACAAGAATTAAGATTTTCTTTTTTAGATCACACCCTGGGCTGAAGGCGGTGCTAAACCGCTGAGCCACCCAGGCTGCCCGAGGGCACAGAGTTTAATTTAATGTGTTCACTGCCATTTCCACACTGCCTAGGACAGAACTTTCCTCTAGCAGGTGTTTTACAAGTATTGACTAAGTAAATGAATGAGAGAATGTCAATATTTGAATGTGGTTATGTGTGTTGTTCATAACCATGTCGATCTGTGTCTTAACTATTTCCATCACATTCCCTTTTCTTTCTAAAAATGTATTTTCATGTGTAAAAAATAAAATAAAAATGTATTTTCTGTGTTGATTTATCTGAATGCTGCTCTTCTAAAGTCCACTTGCACAACTTATATGTAGTCTAATAAATGAGTAGATTTTATCAGAGGTGATTGGCCTACATTAGAATGTAAATCAAAACTAGAATTCATTATTTTAAATTGAAAAAAAAAGTTTGGTTCTATTTGTCTCAAATAGAGTTGAAGTCATGCGCCTTTCTTATATTTTATTCTTTCATTTCATCACACAAAAATGAGAATATGTGATGCTAAATGAGAACATTTTATTGACTTCACATCTCAGGAAGAAATAAAAGGCAATGTAACTTGATTATTTGTAATAAGAGATGCCATATAAAGGGAAGTTAAATCAAAAGTTTGGATAATATCCAAAACATATCTCTTTAGCTTTGTGAAAGTTTCCTTGGTATCTTCATTTGAATATCAGTGTTTCTGCTGTTCTAGAAGTTCAAACCACTTGAATCAAGATACCGTATTGTCTTAGCCAGTTTAGGCTGCTGTAACAAAATCCCATAGACTTGGCAGCTTATAATCAAGAGAACTTTATTTCTCACAGTTCTGGAGGCTAGAAGTCCAAGATTAGAGTGCCAGCATGGTTAAGTTCTGATGAGACCCCTCTTCCAGGATGCACACTGCTGACTTCTTGGAGTGTACTCACATGGTGGAGAAGACAAGAGAGGAAATAAGCTCTCTGATGACTTTTCTATGGGCACTGATCTCATTCATGGGGGACTCTACCTTCATGACCTCATCTAATTCTAATTACCTCTCAAAGGCCTCATACCATCACTTTGAGGGTAAAGTTTCAACATATGCATTTTGGGGAAACGTAAACATTCAGTCCATAACATATATTTTATAATTCTAACTACCTGGATTCCCCTTCCCATATAAAATTGGTTTCACTCTCCCTACCCACTTTACCAAAGAGTAGTGTTCTTTTTTGTTTCTTAAGGTGTTTTTGGATTGAGAAAAAAAATCCAACTGTTAACTTCTGCCAGATATTTAAACAGATTTTATAGGAATATTAAGGTGAATTAAAAGCAAAATTTGGAGATAGGTTATAATCCAAATAATATTCTTTTTCTCATAGAGGAAAACAAAGACATTCCTTTAAGTTTTGTCATCTTTTTTGCCTATGGTCTGAATGACAAAACCTAGTAAAAAAGGAAAAGCATGACAGCTACAAAGCATATACCAAAAAAAAAAAAAAAAATTAACTTAAAATATAAAACAGAAGAAAATGTGAAGGTACGTGGGTTTATGTGTAAAGGAGACAGAGAAACAGTGACTGTGATAAGCTTATTTAATCAAGAACATGGAAGATATAAATATACTGCAGCTCAAAATAGATTCATGTACTTTGTAGTAGAGTGATCTTCGAATGATGTGATCTTTGACCATCAAAGTTTGTTGATGAAACCTCCAGGGAAGAAAGGGGAGAAAGCTAACTACAGGGTTTAAATAGTACCTGCTGTCAGCTGAACAAATGAGCTATTCTGATAGCGCGTGAGCCCGGGAAGGCACGGATAAAATAACCTTTATTTAGGAGACTATCTTCAGAGGACAGTGGGTAGAATGGAAATAACCAGTATTCGAATGGTTAACTGAATTTCTCAGATTTTGACAAAGCTGTATACACATTTTGTTTGTCTTGACTTGTTAGCTATAAAAAAATTAATGTGGCAGCATGATCTTACCATGTGGTAGGCTGGTGCATAAATATAAATACAGGTTAAACTCTGTAAGTTGTGATCAATTATAAATGGCCTCAATTCTGGCCGCCCCATTTGCTGAATCTGGACTGACCTTGTGCCCTGCTTTATCAATGCAGCAAAAGCAAGATTATGCAAGTTCTGAGGCTGGGCCTCAAGAGATTTTGCACAGTTCCACGCTCAGAAGGTTAAGTTGGCCTTCTAGAGGATGAGACACACATGGAACGCAGACAAGCTATTCCAACCGTGCCATCTTGGATCAATCAGTCCTTAGTCAGCCTGGTGTTTGATCATCAACAAATGAGCTAGACTAGCTGAGGTCACCCCAGATTAGAAAAAACATCCATCTAAGCCCAGTCCAAAGTGCAGAACTACAGAATTATGAGCTACATTTTAGAGTTTGTATCACAGCAAAAACTGATAAAGTAGGTGGAAGTGCTTAAAAAAGGGGATAAAACAAAACTTTAAGCCAGCTTAATTAAATAGACTATCTTTCTCTGAGTAAATAGGAATAGTAACCTTTAAAATGATTAAAAAAATAGATGATAACTATATAAGGCTAGAGCATCAGGTATAGTTAGATTCGAATATAATGTTTCTCTCCTTTGCTTTTTATTATGATAGTCTTAGTTCCTTTTTAGAGAAGCAAGCAAGAATCTTGCTTTAATTACCATCAGAATTAACGTGTGAATGTTTTGAAGTGAAAATTTTAAAAGTTGTAATGCTGGAATACACCTAATTAAAATTATCTTCTGCTTCCAATACTATTCTAATATCTCCGTAACATTTCTGTTCCTTACTCTCTGGAACAAATTGAATGGGACACCAAGACAAAACTATACCTGGCTTTTCATTTTGGCTTTTCTTCATTGATGAATAGAGGGTTATGAAGTCAGAAATATAACCCCATTTCCTTCTAAGATTTCATTAAAGATAAGATATTAGAGAGATTGAAGGCTATTTTGCTGGCTTACCACATCATCTACTTCCAATCATCAGAAATGAAGGACAATAAAATAATGCAAAAGAACACAGGCCTTATCAACCACAGAGTCATTTAGAATTTTTGCAATTGCTCTTTGAGTCTAAATGATTATTGCTAAACTTTGTGAAACTGGGATGATTAAAAGATTATTTGGGGTTATATACATGCAAAACCATAAATACTCAAGCAAGTAGAAACTGTAAGCAGGTTAAGCTGAGAGAGGAAAACCTAGGAAGCTCAGAATTCAGAAATGCTAAGAACCATACAGTGTTTTCTTCATATTTTGGGATCTGCTAAAAGTTAAAAAACAACAAGATTGATTGTGGGCAGAGGAAGACTTCCCATCTGTCATTTGAATGTGAAAAGAAGTCACTTGAAATGCAAAGAGTGTTCTGTTTTATACAGTGACTAAAGGCAGGACTGATCTGAAATCCTCCAGTCATAGTAATCATCCTTATGTCCAGTTCAAACTGAGGGAGAAAATAGATGCTTTCTGTCTCTCCCCACTGAGGCCCCACAAAAATAAAAGCTAGCAGAACAAAAAGTGGGCTGTAAACTCTTAACAATGCAGAGCAAAAGTATGCAGTTAGCAAAATCAAGAGATTTCCAGCGAGGTTTCTAGTAGAATACTAGAAAGAGGCTTACTGAGTAAAATAAGCCAAGAAAGGCTCCACTTAGGAGATGCCTCAGAGAGATAGAGGGATAAAGAGTCAGTGAGAGCCAATCTGGAGATGATCTAGACGGATACTGGCAGAAAATAGATATAGACATCACACCAGTTGGCATTCCTCTACTCTGTGACAGTGTGGGGGCCTCAAAGAAGATTCCCTGAGGTCCACAGCCCATTCGTGGCTTGTGGAATTTCCTCCCCTTGAGTGGGGGTGAAACTAACAGCAGCCATGATAGAATGCCACATCCAAGGTTAGATTATAAAAATTCTGTGGCTCCAATCCCAGGTGAGCTCTCTCCCATTCTTCCCTGTTCTCTTTTTCTCTCAGATCATTTGGGGGAATCTGAGATCTCAGGATCTCAGAGTCCCTGGGGGAGATGAGCTGCTAGTATTTGTGAGGCAGCCTTGTGCCTACATGTGAGGAAACACGGCCTGTGTAAGCCACATGGTGAAATTCTAAGGGAACTTAAAAGTAGATTCCGACTCGCTTCTGGTCAAAGATTCAAATGAGACTGTAGGCTTGGTCAATAGTTAGACTCCAGTTTTATGAGAGACCTTGAGCCAAAGGCATCCAGATAAGTTTCACACAGAATCATCTAAGCCACAGAAATTGTGAGAAAAAAATGCTTATTATTTTAAGTTGTTAATTATAGGGATAACTTATTACACAGGAATAGAGTATGTATGTATGTATTTATTTATTTAGGGGAGGGATAGAGAGAGAGGGGCAATCTTAAGCAGCCACCATGCCCAGTGTGGAGCCTGATATGGAGTTCCATCTCAGGATGCTGAGATCAGGCCCTGAGCTAAAATCAAGAGTCAGACACCCAGTGCCTGAGCCACCCAGGCACCCCTACACAGGAATAGATGATTAATATAACCACCTAAAATGTAGAACAAAAGGGCTTTTTTACCCCAAAGCAAAAGCAAACTAACAAAGGAAGTTCCAGACCATTCTCTTGAAAGCACAGAACTGGTCTAAGAAAATGCCAAGGTCTTACTGTGGTTGTTCTCTTCATTCTGTTATTAGGAGGTCTGCTCAGTGTCTTCTATCTCCAAAGAAAAAGTCTGCCACTTACATACTCTGCCCAATTAACCTGAGTAGGCACTCCAGAACACCCAGTACTGACTGGTACTCAAGAGCAGAAAGCCCAGATAGGAGATGTCAGGGTGGGGAGAAGGGGAAGAAAGGTCTGATAGAACTGAAAGTATGATTTAAATGGGAATTTAGGGTAATAATACAATAAAAGTAAGGAAAGCTATGCAAGAAAAAAAAAAAAGAAAGAAAAATATTGAGAAATCTTGGAAAAATGAAACCCTGGAAGACAAATCCAAACATGAAACAAATACAATGTCTTAGCTTTCAGCAATTGATAGAATGGAAGGAAATCCATTTGACCTTGATTCTGGGAAAATCCCCCCTTGAGTAGTCCAGGTAATATGATATTGGACTCATAGGAAAAAAATGTAATCTTAACACATAACTGAGACTGGAATCCCATGCTATTTACGTAGTAATGGTAACTTAAATGTTGTTTATTGCTTTTCCATTTCAGACTCCTCATAGATAAAATATGGGAGATTTGGTTGTGGTTGCCAAACAGAATGTCAAAGTTAACATCCCTAGAAATACTATGAGATGGTGAGATGTGGAAAAATAGAAGGAAAGGAGAGGAATACAATGTCTTCATCGTACTAATGTGGACACTCAGAAGATATTGTCATAAACTAACAGAATGAAATATGGAGATGTACATATATTACTTAAAGTGAAAAAAAAAACTAACCTATATAATATGAAATTCAGAAGAGAAGAAAAGAAAAAGGAAGGGATTAAAGCCAGGAGTTAATCCTCAATTTTCATACTGGAAATTATATAGATATCGTATAATAGGGATAAGTAAACGAATGGAAATATATTATTTTGAGATGTGAAACTAATTACTGAAAGAATTATGAAAAGGTATCATCTCTGGGTAATAAGACTGGAGGTGGAAAGGGGATGGATGGGGGATTGTTGCCCTTTCTATATACTATCTTCTAAATCACATTGATTTGTTTTCATGTGCTTGTATTGCCTTAATGAAAATAATTTACCAATTATCCTCACTTGTTTTGCGTACATGCAACAAAGCATAAAAGTGAATTTTGCCAGCATCCTGCTATTAGATTCCAAAATAGTGTAAAAGAGCAGCTTATAATTAATGTTATTTGCAATTTGAGGTACCGCCCATTTAAATATATTGTAGTTTCAAGTAACCCACACAGCAGGAATAAATTCCTTTGACATTTCCTAGGCTTTGTCTAGATTTGTCTGTCATCAGGAATTCACTCCACTCCCCAAACTTCATTTAAGTCTTTGTGTCCAATTAGTGTTACATCAGCATGCTCTAATCTCTTCTTTTACTTATCAAGTTCTTTGTACTTGGTTCTCATTTTAAATTGCCTATGAAAATATCACAGCTTTTACAAGTTTAAACCTGGCAATGACTATCTTTTCAAAATATTATACAGATGGTCCTCGATTTATGATGGTTTGACTTATGAGTTTTTGCTTTGATGATGTTGCAAAAGTGATATGCACCCAGTTGAAACTGCATTTTGAATTTTGGTCTTTTCCTGGGACAGTGATATGTGTTAGGATACTCTGTTGTGATGCTGGGCACCAGCAAAGGAGACACAGCTCCCAGGTGGCCATGCATTCTTGAGGGTCAACAACCCACACATTTGGTACCCACTCAACCATTCTGTTTTATATTTTCAGTACAGTATTCAATAAACTACATACAAATCAATAATATATTATAAAATAGGCTTTGTGCTAGATGATTCTGACCAAGTCTAAGCTAGGTGTTCTGAGTACATTAAGGTAGCTTAGGCTAAGCTATCATATTTGGTAGGTTTAGGTGTATTGAAAGCATTTTTGATCAAGGATATTTTCAACTTGTCAGGACATTCTGACAAACCCATTGTAAGTTGAGGAAGATTTGAACACTTTTCCCAGTTCCATCTGGTTTTCAGCAATAGTTAACATCTAAATCTATGATAAGCTTTTCTTGAAATACTGTCAAGGGTCTCCGGTGCAAACTCGATCTGTAATGGGTCTCATCTAGTCAGACTTCCTTATTGTTCTCCAAATATTTTCACCTGTTCATTACTCATCAAGGTTGGCTAGAGATATCAAAAGTCAGATAAAATACTTGGAAATGTGAATTTCTGGCTCTTGAAGATGGTCCAACTACTTGCACAATTCTGAGATGTGAGCAATATGACTGGCTCACCACAGGCAACAGTGGGAGAGGTTAGCCTTCTGTGCAGACAGTAAGGGGTGCTTTGCTGTAGAGAAATTAAAAACAGTAATAAATCTGACTAAAAGTCAGCCTGCTTTTTTGTCATTACAATGTGTTAGCAATTCCAAATTATACAAGTAATAAATATTCCCCCAGAGAGGGGACCATTAGTGCTGCCTGTCCCCCTGCCCCCCCCCAGGTAAAACATAATAATCTAAAAATGATATTCCACTAATATCTAGAAAATGGTTTTATACCTGAGAATCTGTTACCTGATAGACAAAACTGTACTGTTTTGTACCCTTCTCCTTTCCATCAGAGAAACAACTACTGGAGCTTCCTTTCTGGACTAATGTAAATGTTACTAGTACAAATGGAAATGAGATTTGTGCCTTTATAAATCACATCTATATCTTTCTTCAAATAAATATGCATAAAATTTTTAAAAAATCCAACAACCAGCATTTTCAAATCGTCTCTTTACTCTGCATAGGAAGGAAACTATTTCTTTTATTCCTTTATTATATATATCATTTTTATTCTCTACAAGTACCGATCAATCCAGGAAAACTCAAGACTAGGCCACACACAGTACTTATCTCAGCCCTGGAATATGTACTCTGTGTGATCATTAATTTATTTATTCAAAAACTGTTTACTGCCTGTCCACTTTGCATCAAGCACAGAGTGAGGTGCTAAGTATGCACAGATTAACAAAGCACAGATTTTTTTTTAAGATGTATTTATTATTTATTCATGAGAGACACACAGAGAGAGTCAGACACCCAGGCAGAGAGAGAAGCAGGTTCCCTGCTGAGCAGGGAGCCTGATGTGGGTCCATCCCAGGACCCCAGGGTCATGACTTGAGCTGAAGGCAGTTGCTTAACTGACTGATACACCCAGGTGCCACAACTAAGCCCTTTATACATGTTTTTTTTTTTCCTTTTCTAAATAAAGTTCCCAAACAATATACAATGGAAAGCCATCCTGACAAAGTATGTAAGACAACGAATGAGGCAATTAAATAAAACAGGGACAACTTTAGTCACAAATGTAATTAAACCTGTATCTGAAACCAGAAGAAAAATTCTTAGTTTGGACAGTGGAAAGCCATCAGTTTACAACAGAAAAAGTAGGTCATTTGGCTGCTCTGTGATGGCTTATTTTCTATGATGTTATGATGGGTTGCCATGCTGACTCTTTCTAGAATTATTACTAATGGCCAGCTAATGCTCTGCATGGAAAAGTTGGGTTTAGGAATGTCGCCACACAACTTGAAAGAATCTTGATGAACCTTTTTCATTTCTGAAATCTGGGCATTAGAACCAGAGAACTTCTCTTTATTGAATACAGATATTTTCTATTTTCTTCTAAAAGAAATTGATATTTATTTTGCATTCATGAACACAAGTACTTACACTATTCTGTAGCTGTGCACACAAGCTTTTGATATGTATTTGGGGAGAGCAGCTGTAGAAATAAACTTAGAGGTTTAGAAAATACGAAAATAAATTTCCCTCAAGTGTTCCAGGGCCAAAGTTTTGTTGCTGAATTTTAAAAGCTGGGTTATATTTAGTGGAGATCTCATAATAGCTAGTACAATGGAGTATAGCAGATAGAGACTCCTCTTGTGGGTAGCCTGCCAGGCTTGCAAACTTTATAGTAGAATATATTTGTTACCTAGATAGGTTTAGCCAAATTCAGGCCCATTTCTCTCTCTCTCTCTCTCTCTCTTTAAAGATTTTATTTATTTATTCATGAGACACACACACACACACACACACAGAGAGAGAGAGACAGAGAGAGAGAGAGAGAGAGAAACACAGGCAGAGGGAGAAGCAGGCTCCATGCAGGGAGCCTGACCTGGGACTCGATCCCGGGTCTCCAGGATCACCCCCTGGGCTGAAGGCGTCGCTAAACTGCTGAGCCCCTGGGCTGCTCTCATTTCTCTTATTTGAAATTCAGGTCATCATGTGTGAATATGCAGTGCCTAAAAGAGGGTCTAGCACATGGAAGAAAGAAAAAAAAAAAGGAGGGTGAAGAGAAGGAAAGAGTGGTGGCTGGGTGGGGACAAGGGAACTAGCAACGAAATATGTGCCAGATGCTACACTAAAACCTGGCTTATGCAAGTATAGTTGATATTCCCAAAGAATCTGTCATCAAGATAATCATGATTTTAAAGTTTCTATTATTATTGGCTCATATTTTATTCCAACATTGTAGCAGACAGTACGGGGGCTTCCTCACCCCAGTATTTATTCCATGTAAAGATGAAGAGGACTCAGCTTCCCTTACGCCACTTAGCGGAGTCTCTAGATCCCACTAGACTGGGAAAATCTAGGACAAAAAGGGGCCAGGCCACCTATTAAATCTACAGACTGGATGATAACATCTATTTTAGAAAAAGGTTTCCAGAGAATGTGAATAATTCCAGAGGCAGGGTGGTGTCTAGCACGTTGCCAACGCTCAGGACATGTAAAGTAATACAAGTGTGTTGCTTCAATATGCTAATTGTTATTTAAAAGGGACTAAAATATCTTCCCTCCTTTAAATTTGTTTCTGAGTTTCATTTATGTTGGTGGTGCTGTTAATAATAGACCATGCATCTGTGATGTACAAAAGCTTTGCTACTGTTGAGTTAGGGCACTTTATAATTTATGGATGGATTCACTAATAATGTAAATGTCTGAGAAATGGTTCTAGTTATAAAACCCTAAATCAATAGGTACCTCACCCTTCTCCTTAAAAATTAACTTGAAAGGTGTATTTTATATGTTAGATACACAAAAGATATTTGCTAATTTGTAATTTTAAGTAAAAACATTGTGGATTTATAGGGGACACGTACCATGGCCAATATACATATATATACACACACACAAATAAGTATACACTGCTATGTTTTATTTTGTTTAATTAACATTTAGAATGCTTACTGGAGAAACCATTGGTTAATACTGGTGTTATCTGTCTGCTAGAGATCCTCTATGAAGAGAATAGTTATGATGAGAAAACAGTGAAATCTGTTTAGCAAATGCTGTATCAAGGCAGATGAATTAGCTAAACCTTCTCTTGAGGTTCCAGCCTAATGATGTTAATATGTTTTTACTGTTGATAAATTTTCAGTGATGCCAACAGATAAGAATATCTAATAATAGTGGTTCTAGAAATTATGATAGAGTTTTAAATTTAATCTTGACATTAGTTTATTGAACAAAGCTTACTGCTTTATATTTATAATGAAAGGACAAAACCAAGCACCATTAATTCCGTACACATACATACAAACACTCACACACAATTATCCTTTGTTTTTTTTTTCATGCTTAATTTGCTTTCTCCTTCCCCTCAGTGAAAATTATTACTAGATACAAAAGAGGAATAAATCAACAGGTGTAATGCAAATACTTGTGTATTCGAAAACCAGAAGTTCATATTATATAATGGCACAAACTATTTACAATCCTGATAAAACTAAAACAAGAAAATAAGGCTATATTCTTGCTACTTTGACATTAACTAATTGTTTAATAAAAATAAATTCCTTTGCCCTAGACTGAGACTAGAAACTAGAGAAGGTGGCAACCTCACCAGTGCTTCCCGAGAAAACACTCACTGAAATTACTGCCACATCTGAAGTCCTAGATACAAAGTCTTGTCATTCTATTTCTCCAATGCTAATAAAGATTATATCAAAAGAGATTATATCAAGAATCCCAAATCTAGTTTAGTCTAACTCACAGCTGGAAGCGCTTGATGTTTTTCATACCTGAGTTGAAAAAGGAGCATATGATGAATTTTTAAGCTCCTTAATCAAAACATTTATCAAGGACAGCTACAGAAATCTTATTTGCAAGATTCAGCACCATATTCTGAATTGGCTTCTGTCTGAGAATAGCTGGGACACAGGAAATTTCTGGGCTATTCAGTCAACAATAATTTCAAGTCACTGTTATTGTTGTGGGTGGTGGTGGTGGTGGTAGGGTGTTGAGTAAAATACTGTAGAGTATGCAGATTACTGGATAGTCTTTCATTGTACAGTGTACAGCTTTCATGGCCCTCTCTCACTAACTGCCCATGACAGCTCTTCCCCTGAATGATTAAATTCATTCCCCATCCCACATGCTTGTTCTAGGGGAATGGTGCTGCCTCCCTGTGGAGAACATCTCACTCAAGAGAGAATTCTGCTTGGTACATGCCACATAATTGATGCTTTCATTTAGAAACATTAATTCAGAGCTCTTTCTTTCTTTCATTCATTCTTTCTTTTCTTTTCTTTTTTCCTATCAGAGCTATTTCTTCAAGGGCAGAGAAAATAGCTTTATAGGTAAGAAAGATGCTTTAATTTTTACTTTGTACCTGAGAAATGCTTTCCACACGGAAGCACCATGTGTGTAAAGGTTACATGTGTTAAGACACTTTCTATTTCTTTATATTTTAGGATGAACCATATGAAATTTCTGGGCTTTCTGGATAATAAAAAATTGTCAAGTAGCAGTAATTCTATACAGCGCATATAATTGACCCCTTTAATCTTCACACTAAGTTTATGAAGCCATAATCCCCATTTTATAGGTGGCCAACAGGTATTAAGGGGCTAAATAACTTACCCAGGGTCACACAACCAGCATGTGGGGAAAGGAAGGCTGAGATTTAGGTAGGCATTCTGGCTTCCAGAATTGATGCCCTTGACCACTATGCAACACTGCCCCCTAACATCTAACACTGGTATTGCCTCTTCAGACTGTCCCTTGCCACTTTACAGAATCAGACTGGGAGAGACTGCTCAGTGTGTGAAGGAGGGAAGTAGGAAGGTGAAGAAAGGAAAGGGCTTTTCCTGCCGAGGTGTAGGGGAGCTGACCATACCGACTCCATCTTCAGCACTCTATCTTGTTCATACCTGCTCACTTACTCCCCTGGGGCCATATGTTCCGGGACCTCTTGGAAATTAATTTGCATACCTTACAAATGCCCACCAAGGCCAGAATGGAGGAAGGTTTGCTTTGACCCTCCATAAATGTGTTAAAGATAACATGATCTCTCCCTTTCCTGACACACAGGTGGTGCCAGAAGATCTAATTAGATGTAAGGTGTCAATTAGATACATGCAAGTCCTTTGAGGTATATGCAAATTATGTGATCTTACTACAAGGCCCTACTGCATGTCCTTGCACTATAAAATTGTCCTTGCAGTATAAAAGGTCCAGAGTTTGTGGAGAACGACTGTGCAGCTGGTTCATCCTCCAACAGATCCCCTGTTAGTCAGTTATCCTGAATACAACTCTGTGGGCCTGCTCTGGTTTTCAGTCTTTAAGAGCCTTCTCAGTTTGGGAGATACTTGTCTCTCCCCCATCTTCTAACCAGAGGACACAGAGATGTGAAATGCATGACCTCTAGAGGTTACTGTGAATAGTTAACCAGAAGGTGAGGTGAGGGAAGGGTAAGGAGGAGAATGGAGATAAACCTTCTAGTAAGGCAACAAGGAGGATGGCTGTGAAGGATGGATCCTGATGGTCATCCCAAGGAAGCTACCTTTTATCCTAAATAGCTCAATGTATTAAAGAAGGTAATATGATGACTCTATGTCAGTTTTTGAAAGAGCAAACTGGCTCTTGTGTGGCGATCATATGGAGCTAGTTAAGAATATGAGAAGACAAGAAGTAATAAGATTCTGAATGCAGGCCATATTTAAGGGCAGAAGACCAGACACCTCAAAATACCCTGAAAAATAACTGGCTGCATAGCCTTGGGTAAGTTATGTAGTTTCTCAACTTTCTCACATATAGAATATAATACCAAGCCATACTTTCTGAATTTTCATCTCTTCCTCATAGATATTTATACCCTAGAATTTGATTATACTTCTTTTTAGAAAATATTTATTTATTTGTTTGTTTAGAGAGAGAGAGTGCATGCACGCATTCACGAGCTTGAGCAGGGGGAGGAGTGGATGGAGAAAAAAGAATCTCAAGCAGACTCTGAGCCAGTGTGAAGAGCCCAATGTAGGTGGTTCCCATGACCCTGAGAGCAGCACCAGAGCTCAAACCAAGAGTCCTATGCTCAACACAGGAGCCCCTGATTATACTTCTGATTTAATTAACAAGATGTTTATTAGTCTCGTGTCCATAGGACCACATATGGCAAGTAGGCACAATTCCTTTTTGGTTCTGACTTTGAATTGTCACGCTCCTACAGAACCTTTGGGTCAGAGCCTGTTCTCTTGGACATCGTCAGGCTCCTGAGTTGGAGGTGATGACTCTTCGTGACTCTGAGTGAGGTAAGGCGTGGTGTTCAAAAGGAGGGTTTGCTTTATAGGTGGCTTGAGCCAGACCTCTTCCTAAATCTGGGGCCTGGTGCACCCAAGTTTTTCTCACCCCAGGACTTCTCTGCCAGCCTAGAGAAGTCCTAAGATCCCAAGAGATGTGGCTCCCTCTGGAAAGAGTGGTCTTGGCAGCAGTGCCTATGACCTGATTCTATCATCCTCTAAGCTGTCTGGATTGGATGCTCTGCCTATCCCAGCCTATCCTCTCCCTGTTCCTCCCTGAGGGCCTGCACTTACTGCATCCATATACCAGAAGCCACACTGCAAACCCTGGGCTTTCCAACTGTACTTTGCTTGCCTTCCTAGGAGCCCCACAATGCACCCACCTGGACTAGGCCTTGGTCCGAGCCTGAGGGCATCCCTTATTAAAGAAAAAAAGAAAAAAAAGAAAAGATAAATCTTCGTGTCACTTTTGTTCTAGTTTCCTAAAACAGCAGCTAGTTGCCACTAGCACTATCCACACAGGTATGATCCTGCTTGATCTAAAAATAAGTCTGACTTTTAATATGCCAGTGTTCTCTTATAATTGGTGCCTATATCACTAATAATCTATGCATATCTATTCAAAAAGGATTGCTATTTAATGTCCACGCATCCCCAATACAAACATCCCTTCTCTTTTTCCTTTTTCGTATAAGTGCTATCATCCCATGTATGATATTTGTTCTAACACTTATGTTCATCTTTAACTAAAACATAAGCTTTGTGCAGAAAAGTCTAATTTTGTTCAATGCTATATTTCCAGTCTGTAGAACATTGCCTAGTAATATAAGTAAATACTCGGCAAACATGTGTTAAGTGAATAGATGGATAGATGGATGGATGGATGGATGGATGGATGGGTAGACGGATATCTTTATCTAGAAAGAGCTATGTCTGAAGATGTCTCAAAACCAAGGTTACATCCACCAATAGGACACCGTTTTACCTAGTAAAAGTTCCAGATCCTAAAGAAAATGCACCAAGCAGAAGATTTTTCTTAAAATAAATTCCTTAAAACATGTATATCCTGGCACTTTTGCTCACCAACAATCAGAAGGAACAATATCCAAGCAGCAGTTGCTTATCTACATTTAAAATTACAATGAATTACACTTTTCTTACCTGGCACCATTATTTCAGGAGAATATGCCTTTGTATGTATTTTTAAATCTACACCCAAGTGTTTCTCTTTCCAATAGGCACTGAAATCTGCTGTAAAAATGTACATTAATTTACGTGAATTCAGCAGAATGACTGGACTAGCAAAAATAAAATTAATTATTCATGTCACCAGTATTTTTAAAATGCAGAGTGGTTATCAGGAACACACATAATTATAAGTAATGCTGTTATTTTTTTTACAATGAAGCCACAGCTGAGGTTAATTAATATTTTTAATAAAAAGTAAAATTTTGCTTTTGAAGTTAATGTATTTTGTTAGTTTTAAATATTTTTCATGGAAATATGTGTACACTCTGCTTACATTTTTCAAACAAACAGTATTAATTTTTCATGGGCATTTCCAATGCTGCCAGGAAACAACAGCAGCATCCAATATATTCAAATACTCTTTTCTTGCTTGAACACTAATTGGGCTTCTCTTTGCAACATTCCATAGGAATCAGATGCTATTTAGTAGGACACTGCATATGTGAAATATATAGGTCTCTCACAACCTATCAATGCTTTTAAATCCTCAACAGTTCCTTTTCTTGGGTTTGTCATGCCCACTCTGAATTGTTTCAATATATTTCACTCATGTGTCCTAATTCTGCCCTACTCTGTAATTTCTTACTAGGAGTTGCAAACTATAGTCCCTCCAGTCAAAAAACAAAATCTCTCAAAGCCTTAGTCTTTCTCTTTTCTCAAGATATTTGAAATAAGATAAAAAGAAGATGAACAAGGCTATGGATTCTTAAAACCAGGTAAGGATACCAGAGTCAGTTATTGCTCTGAATGCAAAGGACAAGGCTTCACCATTTATTATTCTTATGAAGTGTGATTTTTTTTTGCAAAGATATATTTTATGTATGCTGTCAGAGAAAAGTGTAATATGTAGACCAAAATGGAATACTTTGGAAACTCAAAAAGGGATACTATTAACAATTACATTGGTACACCAGGGGTACACAAGAACTACACGGGCCAACCAAGACGAATGGCCATCCTGTGTAAAAGTCAAGAGTGAAATCTATGCTTTGAAATAATCATCTGAAGACATAATTAAGAGCATCACCACTAGTATCAATGAAATTTTAGAGCAGAATGCAATTCAAGAGATTCTTAGTTAACCCACTTAGAGAGGTAGTAAAGCCAAGGTGTAGCCATAGTAACCAAACTATCCAAGCTACACAACAAGGTAGGTGGTTGTGCATAAAGTAGAAACCTTGTCTCATGATTTATATGTTCTTTCCATTCTCCTATACTGTAAATAAAAGGCATTTCTGTGGATCCATATGATGCTCTACAGTGTGCATATAGCTTGTTAAAATAGTCTTGAAGAAAAGAACCAAAAGATTGCAAAAGGCAATATAAAAATTAAAACAGA
The DNA here is from genome assembly GCF_018345385.1 of Vulpes lagopus. Lineage (NCBI taxonomy): Eukaryota > Metazoa > Chordata > Mammalia > Carnivora > Canidae > Vulpes > Vulpes lagopus. Next base: position 35,578,792 of record NC_054828.1, read on the forward strand.
ATAAATGTTACAATTTTGATCTTAGAAGGAACAGCACAGCTGCACTTTCCTTTCTTTACAGACTACAACCAAAGGAAGTGAATGTTGCCCTCTGCAAGGCTGGTTTACTTTTACTCATTTGTGTAGAGCCACATTTACATTATAAGACATTGGCAGATTATTCAGAAGAGGGAACCCCTAGAAGCTGGAAATCTTACATGGCACTACTGTCCCTCATCCCAAGAAGCTCTTGGTATCCCGAGAAATTTTACTAGCAATTATTTGCAAATATTTGCTTTCTGAGAACAGCCTTAGAGAAAGCTTCTCACTCTCTCTTTTTTAAGATCTTAAACAGTAGTGTGCATTTTAATGTACATTTTCCTGGTTTGGAAAGTTTCTCTTTAAGATGAGCAGGTCTTATGGAAACATTTAGATATTAAATATTCTAAGTAAAACAAATTTTAAGAAATTTAAGTAATGCACATAAAAAGTATAATTTTAAAAGTATCATTAATATTGTTATATTCACATTTTAAAACGCCATTTAATCAGGAGAGTTGGTAAATTTCCTTATTTCATATATAAATCAAGTCTTTCTATTTTTTTAAAAGAATTTATTTATTTATTCATGAGAGACATGGAGAGACAGAGGCAGAGACACAGGCAGAGGGAGAAGCAGGCTCCATACAGGGAGCCCAACGTGGGACTTGATCCCAGGACTCCAGGATCACGACCTGGGCCCAAAGAAGGTGCTCAACTGCTGAGCCAACCGGGTGTCCCAATGTCTTCTAAAGTAAACATCAGGCTCAAATTTGATCATCAGTCAGAAGAAAAACATTTTTAAAAAAGCATATTTACTTTTAAGTAGGAAAGTAAACAGAATTCTATGGGACATTTTAATGAATATTCTTTTATAAAAATTGTCTGACCCTGTAACAGACGAAAATACATTTCTTGCCTGTCACTTGCCCTGCATTCAGGATGGCTGAACAAACCTGATATCATCTATCTGAAATGAATCCAATATAATTTTGCTTGATCAAAAATCTGTTTCCATAGTTCTAAAACATGCAATCACCCCAAGGTATATTGTCATTGTAGCTTAAGTGGCTCAGTGTTATCACTGAGGAAAATATACTTTGATTGAGAAAACAGTCCAGTATGGCTTTTGAAAAATAAAATGACCCTTCTTCATATACAATTGAGTAAGGCAGTTGATAAAAGCAGGCAGATACAGCCATAGAGACTGGGTTTAAAGGAAGATGCTTCATCTAATTTGCAAAAATGGGTCAAAGGTTTCTGTCCTGGAATTAGCATAGCAAATCACTCTCTTATTTAAACTTCTAAAACTGACAATTCTAACAGTTTAAATCCTAGGAATATCAGTGATCTCTTCATAGTTGAAGGGCAATTTAAAAATCAATTGTGAGGTAAAGAGAATTTGCAACAAATTACTCTGTTACTCAAAAATAAATAACTTGTTTTCTTCCTTAGTAGTTTTTTCCATATATGCACGCTTTATTACCTGAATACACATACATATCATTATAAAATATAATTTTAAAACCTGTTGGTCCAACCTGAAAATACTGTTGCCACAATGGACTATTTGTGGCATATTAATCCAAATTATTTAATTGCTGTTATTTGTTAAAATCTAAAGATTAAAAATATCTATTTTTTAATGAACCCAGTAATCTTTTATTTAAGTCAATATCTTCCCAAATGAACCAAATAATCACTAATTGATTAGATCATTTACTTTCATAAACCACTGCTGTCTTTAAACATGTAATAGCTTATAATAAAAGAGACTCTTTTCATTGGAAATTAATGGGTAGTTAACTGTTTTCCTTTTGTATTAATTAATACTATAAAATCCATAACTTTATTTTTTCATTTCTAGGTACTGAGCTTGCAAATGCAATAGCTATTTTGCACGTTTTCTCAAAAAACAGAATTTCTTAACATGTACCAGTTACTAACTGATAAAATATATTCTAGGAAAAATTGTTAAGTCTTTCTTTATTTTGGCATACATTTGGTTTACCTAGGAGCTTAGACAATTATAATAACAATAAGATGAAATAAGGCTACTAAGAAAAATCTCTGATTATTTGAAATATTATTTCCAGGAACATTTCTTTTTTTTATTTTTTATTATTTTTTATTTTTTATTTTTTTTAATTTTATGATAGTCACAGAGAGAGAGAGAGGCAGAGACACAGGCAGAGGGAGAAGCAGGCTCCATGCACCGGGAGCCCGATGTGGGACTCAATCCCGGGTCTCCAGGATCACGCCCTGGGCCAAAGGCAGGCGCCAAACCGCTGAGCCACCCAGGGATCCCTCCAGGAACATTTCTAATTTTGACTGTCCTACAATGTCCTCTTATGAATTATCTCATATAAAAGAAATAGTTTATCAATCACTTTATTTTTCATTTTCTTATATCAAATTCAGCTTAAATAAACAATAAACTAACAGCCATAATAATAAATCATTAATGGTATAGTAGTGAAGACTATCAAATGAAGTTGACAGATATGCCTAAATCTGTCTAAAGTTTTAAATTCACAAGTCTTTATCCAAGGGACTAATTGTTATTATTAACCATCTTAGAAGCCAAAACAAGATAGAGAAATTCAACAGAAAGATTATACTATGAGCACACATACCCACTAAAATGTATATCGCATAAAGACAAGGGTATTTGTTCATTGTTCATTGTCCAGTGCCTAGGACAGTGTATGGCACAGATAGAATGATCAATAAATATAATATTAATGAACACCTGGTGAGACAGCTCATTTTACTTTGTGGCCAAATGCAAATCAAAAATAAAGAGGGTGGCGGATAGAGAGAGAGAGAGAGAGAGAGAGAAAGAAAGAAAGGAAAGAAGGAAGGAAGGAAGGAAGGAAGGAAGGAAGGAAGGAAGGAAGGAAGAGGGGAAAGAGAAAGAAAGAGAGAAAGGAAGTAAGGAGGAAGGAAAAAAGAATAGAGCATATAGGCACATAGTATATAATACTACATTTATGAATTTATAGATCATCTCTGTAGAGTTTTCATCATCTCTCTTCTCCTAAGATATTTTTCTCCCTTTCTATTCTGTTCTTCCCACTCCTTCATATTGAAAGTAAGAATCAGAATCTGTTTTCTTCTTTCTCTGGTAAACGTATGTTAATTAGTAGACACAGTACTGATAGGAACAAATTCACCTTATTCTACTCTTTCCGAATTTGACAGTTAAGTCTGTTTCAAACACTTGAAATAAAAGAAATGTAAAAATAATTGTTGTCATTCTTGTTTCTTTAGAAGGCAGTTTTCTAGAAAAGTTAGGATCATGTACTTGGAAAAGCTTTATATGGCATCTACTAGGTACATTCATTCACTATTAAAAACAAAAGGAAACAATCAATCTAGACCAAGGAGAGCACACAATTCTGAAAGACAACACAACAGAATATATACAAAGGTTATAAATGTCTTTAGGGATCTAGTAGCATTTAACAGCATATCAGCATTCTAATAGCATTCTCTGAGGCAGAGAGGGTATTTTTCCCCCCTTATTCTTTACTGATGCAATGCCAGGGCCTGATACACACCAGGCGATTACTAAGTATACCTTGACTGAATTAATATGATTCTAAGTTATAAAAGTTTGGGATTTAAAAATTATATTTTTCAAGAATTTTAGATGTAAAACATAAACCCACTGAAGTGAATTCTCGGTGAGGGCAGTTAATCACATATAATACAAAACATGTTAGCACAAGACAGTTTTTAAGGATCATATTTTGGGTCTTTATCTTCAGATAAACTAATGGTGCATTTTTCTTATAGAGCAAGGGCAGGTATAGTGATTATTTTGAATTAAGTTACCAAGGAACAGCCAGATCAAGAACACCATGATGCCCTTTGCCTTCATAAAGCAGAAAATAAATCTCCCATATTAAAGGTTCTTCCTTGTACCATGAGGTAAAAGGACATCCATGTCACCAGACATTGGAAATGCAGAGCCAAGAAGGCTCTATAAACAAACCTTGTTACATTTACTATTTTATTACCCCAGCCCAAATCCTATTTAGAATTCCTTCGTAATTGAAGCTTCCAGACCTAAGTCTTCTTGCTCTGTAAATCTCTTACAGATATGTTTTTTGTCTAAAAAAAAAAAGTATAAAAGCTCACTGTCTTGGTCATTTCTTAGAGCCTCATTTTCATGATTGAGACTGTGTACATGTATCAAACTTTTTTTTTCCCTCCTGTTAATCTGCCTCATATCAATTTCATTCTTAGACCAACCACAAGAAACTTGAAGTGTAGAATAAAAACTTCCCCCTCAACAACAGTAAACAATAGCCCTATCATTCACCATGAGAACCACGTACCTATCAACTCAAAATTCTGAGGGCCTCAAAATACAGTAGAAATTTGTATGCAATTTTTCTTCAAATTCGTTTTGTCTTATTTTGATGATGTGCGGAGCCTGAACAAATAGGGCCTTCCAAATACTTCACTAAGTTACTTGTTTATTTAACTTAAAAAGTGAAAACCCTGTGTAATTAGCGGCAGTCCCCTCGGCTTGGGCTAGACTAAGGTTATTCATCAAGACTACCAGCTAGCAGCTAACACCCAATACAAAGCAGCAAATCTCAAATCAGCAGTGTACACACATTTCACATTCAAACTGCTACTAAGCAAGACTCAAAGAAAGCCACAGTCCCTGAGATCAGAAACAATCCCATTTTGGAAAAGACACATATGCGGAAACGCCCACTTTCACAACCACAGTTCCAAAACAAAGGAATGAAAGCCACATACTCACCTGGCTAATGGGTTCTTTTGTAGGGGGCTTTCCTCTTCTGGCTGTGCTAGTAGCTAGGGTTGTGGTGGTCTCCATAATTGATGTGGACATCTCTGACTGCATGGCAGTGGCTGTCGACTCAGTTGTCATTGAGGAAGGCACTTCACCAACAAGTCTCACATTTCCCACTATGATGATGTTGGCATCATTTTCGGCTGCCATATTCAGAACTTTCAAGCCATTGTAGTAAAGCCCAGAGAGCTGGCCCTGGAAGGGCTGGCCCTGCTCTTTCCCGCCAATTATTATGGTTGCTTGGCTATTGAAGATTGTGAGCTGACGCCCTGTAAAAATAATATTACATACATGCAAAAATGTTGATTGTGAACTCTACATTCTACAAAGGATGATAAAACAGATCTTTCATGGGGTGGATAATGAGAGCAATAAACTATAAGAGAGGCATTTGACTCATAATTCATTGCTTATAAATGAGGTGTCCATGAAATGCATAATCATTGGCAAATACTTGTAAATTCTCAAATTATTGTAAATGTAGTGCTTTTGCTAAAAGACCAATCAAAGATACGTATTATAAATCAGTTTTTAGTGGATCCCTTTTCCCTTTTACCTCACGATCTTATACTGTTGGTCTCCTAAATCTGAATTGTTGAATTTAAAAAATGTGAGATATCTAACAGTTCAAGTATTTGTCATTCTACAATTACCACTGGCAGAAACTAATCTAGAGCAGCTAAATCTAATTTTAAATTTATGATAAAAATTTCATAGTTCACGTAATGGCCACATGTATCTATATGCTATTCTTTAAAAACGTTTATTTTTTGAAGGCATAGTCCATTGTTATTTGAATTATTCTATTTTTCCGGCAATCACACTGAAAAGAAATGCATGGTTTACACTGAGCATGTCAGAGACAAAAAAAATCCAAAAATATTTTTCTGATTGGCTTTCAGCAAGTCTATTAAAACAAAACAAAATGAAAAAAAAATAGCTTCAGATGTAAAAAGCGGCTTCAGGAATGATACACAAACCGATGGAGAAATTATGGCACATTTCCATCAAACAGCAATCCTCAGCAACAGTACCAATATCATCAAATTGAGTATCCAGTTTTAGCAGATTGCTCTCTGCTCATAAAAAGCATGCACACAACTTTAAGTTCAGTTTTAATTAGGGCTTGTTCTCAAATGCTCTTAGAAGGTTGCAAACGTTAAAGGGACTTCATTTTGACTGGCAATCCATATTGCCCACTATTTAAGATGCCTAGAGTTTAAACCAAGAGTTTTGTTTTGTTTTGTTTTGTTTTGTTTTCAGGACCATAATAAAGATATCAGAACTACATATATTTTAGTTAATAATTTAGAGGCTGGAACATGTAATATAATCTATGAATGATTTATCATTTTGGGTTAATGCTTGCTGTGAGTACCTTCATAGATTGAGTTAGTGGATTATATTTAACAGTCCCTTTAACCTTAAGTTAACAGGGTAAGATTATTAAACAGCTGGTACGTCTAAAAATGTATAGAAATTATTATACAAGGTATGCAAATATTACTATCTACATTTTACTGTTTTAAATTTGTTTTTAATTTAGTTTTACGGAAAATTTATTTTTTATGTTTATTAGTGTTACAATGAAGTACTACTTGGTTATGTTCAAATTATTTTTTTATTTGAAGTTTTAATCAATGTTTTTTACCTTTGTCGAGTAGCCATTCATCAACTACTCGACCAAGTCGATATGGAATTCGCTGTCTAGCAATCGCCAGGCGCTCGTTATCATTGTTTCCTTTAAAGTTTAAAGAGACATTTCATTGGTTAAAATCTGTAAGGTCAAAGGTTAAAAGTTAATACTTAAAGCTTGAGCTATACAGTTGCCACATGATTTTTTGAAATTTGGAATTTTAAAAAGTTCTACCTAGAACATTTCATGTTTCAGACTTGTCATTCATTCATTTATTTTATTTTAGCAAACAAAATTATTCCTATGTTAATTGAAAATTAGAAATCTGCATTTGAGCTAGGTTATTAAACTTATGTTATAGACAGACCCGAACAACCAATTTAAACAGCATATAATAGCTTTACAAAAAAATGACCATTGATCTCAGGGTTTTGTCTTTTTGATGTTTCTTATTAACTAGTTAAACATGTTCAGGTGAAACAGGTTTAAGTTTTCAAAATACATTCAACCTCTTATTCCAGATTAGTAATTTATGAACACCAAACTTAATACCATCTTTGGCACACTGAAGCATCTAAAATAAGCCTAGAATACTTTATGTCCTATTCAAAAAATAGAAATTCTTATTCATCTCATTTAAGGAAACCACAAAGTCTGAATAGTTCTTGTATATTCCACACAAATTGGTTTATCAATAACTTGGACATCACAAGGGAATACATCTTGTATCATCCAAATATATTATTACAGGAAAAGGCTTTGACAAAAGTGACTTTGTTTGAGTGTCCTCCAGTTTCACTTAAAGCTTAATGTGTTGAAGTGTATAAGATTTGAAAAAAAATTATATGTATGCTCTTTTATCCTCAAATATCTGCTTTTATTAAACTATTCTAAAGAAGGCATGACAGTATAAGGAACAAATACAATCCACAAACAGTGGTTCCGTTCCTACTCAGAGATTCAAACTAAGTGGGAGCCTTGCTTCTTTGAACAAAACATTATCTGATAGAAACACAGTTTAAACTGACCTTGAATAATGCTTGCAAATAGATGAATGTACACTTGGTCTAGAAAGCACTTAGGAGGAATCTAGGCTGCCATCTCAGTGCTCAATTGTATATATTGCAAGAAGTTTTTCTATTCTGTGAAAATTAACTAACATGGAATTTGAGCTAAAACATTTTGGCAAAAGCTCAGAGGAGAACTCAGAGAAGGAAATACTGGAAGGTAGTACTGCTGACGAGAAAAGACTGGAACATTTTGCTCAAAAAGATAATGGATATAAATTTTTCTCAGAATAATTTGTAAGTGCTTTCTTATACTTTTTTTTAGTATAAAAATACTAATATTTTAGTGTAAAATAAGCTTAGTATAAAAAATACTAATAGCTACTGTAGTATTCTTATACTATTTTATTATACTTACCACAATAAAGCTATCATTATTTTGGTCACACACTTTTAGAGAAGTAGACAAGAACTGTCACTTAGATCTTATCAATTTGTCCTTTGAATATCAATTTGACCAATAATATTTCATGCATTAGTACTTAATTTAAAATGTAAATATGTTGTATTCTTGAAACTAGCATAACGTTGTGTGTCAACCAGGGATAGTTTTAGTATACTGATAATCTAAAAAAAACCCCAAGGATACAAACAGCTTAAATTTCAAGTCTATCTTTGTTGTAAAAGAGTGCACAATTTATGTTCTCTTCTTTGTGCTTGCATACAAATTATATTTGGAAAAACACACTAAGATATGATATTGGTTATCTTAAGGCAGTGTGATGAATGATGAATATGTAGTTTTCGCTTATATTTGATTTTACGTGATAAACATGTTCATGTGCAGGCTTTGATAGGCAAACGTGAAATGTTTTTTCAAAGACACATACCCTTTGCTCTATTAACTTCTTTTTCCACCAACACTGATATCAATTTGCACTGTTATAACTCTCCTGATGACTTTAAAATTAGGTGTTTCCTTATGCAGTTTTTCATGCTAGAGTATTCCCATCATCAGAAATGATTATTTCCTCCGACATCACCCAAATTTAGGATCCATATCACCTCTTGCACAATTACTACTACAGCATATTAACAGACTTTTGTGTCATCTCTCCAATCAATTGCATCCATTCTCCACATACCAGTCAATATCTAACTATGCCATTTGTCTATTATAACCCTTCTCATTGCCTTAGTATAAAATCTCAAGCCCCTGATGAGATTTATGAGCACTTCCATAATCTGAGCCTTTCCTACCTCTTGTTCCTCATCTCACACTTGCCACTGCCCTGCTGTAATCTGTCCATCGTCAGGAGACTTCTTTCAACTCTTCTAAGGCTTATTTCTCTGGACTTTTGCACTTGTAGCTTCTTTTATTTGAAATACTCTTCCTCACCCTTATACCATTTCCATTTTTCCTCAGCTAAATGTGACTCACTATTTGAGCCTTCTTGGCAGAATCATTATTTCCTCGGGGAGGGGGGGTGGGGTGAGGGGGTTCCTTCCTGCTGTCCCCAAGTTAGATTAGGACATTTGACTGCATGTTTGCCTAGCACCTGATACATGCCCTTTGGCATACAAGCACTGATCTTGTAATCGCATATTCAATTAATGTTTTCCCCTCGGAACTCTGAAGTTCTAGAAAGATGCTGTGTGTGCTGTTGATTATTGCATTCTCAATGCTGGTACAATACCTATCATATAACCTCCTATGAAATATCTGTAGATTGAGGTAGTGAAGGAAATCTTGTTTTTAATTCTGATAGCTTTCACGGGCCCATAATCTCATCCTATAGCCTAACAACATTCAGAAGAAAATTACGCCCAGAGAATAGATCACAAGTAGCTGAGCTTCCCTTTGACTTTCCAGAGGAAACATTTATCCCTTTAGTGATTGTCACTGACTTGAACATCCATAAAGTCAGCTCATTACTTGTTTCACAATAACTGCCTCATGCCACAAAATAAGTAATCATAGTTACTATTAGTAGGGGACATATAAAGTCTTAAAGAAGACTGGTAGAGAGAATTGACAGTTTGTATATTCTTTTTGAATAGCTTAGAAAAAGAGCACATAAAAACATGTACAAATATATACACAGAGACATATAATTTGCTCTCGTATCTTTGGCACATAGAGCAATTAATGTAATTGATATAACATGATTTAAGTCAACAATAGCTTTTAAAGATCCTTGATGAGACTCAGCTAAAACAACATAAACATCACATTTCCAATGAAAAACAAAGAGGCCCTAACAACAACAACAAAGAAAAAATGGAGTAGGCAGCCGAGACAGGTATAAGAAGATATGATAATTTTAAAAAACATAGCCACAAGGATGATACCATATAATCCCATCACCCATGAATATCAGATGCCTTCTAGGTCAGAGATTTTTTTTTTTTTAACAGAGAGATTTGATTTTGAAATCAAAGGACAGACTTTAGCTTTTGTTGAAGTAACGGATGGGAAATCAGATGGCACTCACTTCAGTTCAATGTATGTTTAGTTTCCAAATTCTTTGTGGTTCTACTAGAATAAAAAAAAATAATGGCTTCTCTTGTGATGAAATTATGTATAAATATACTATCAACCAAAGAAACATCCAAATAGAGTACTATGATGATGATGTCTTTTAACAGATGAGTCCCAAACCTCTTTTACTACTCAGTATAAAATAGTTCAGATCGTTCAGGTTGACCAGGAATAAGACTACATTTTGCCCCCACCTCATGATTTTCATTAACTAGTTTCGTAGGAAATGCATTATTGAGGTATATTAAGAAATTGCTCAAAATGCATTTTATGTCTTTATAAATTCATAATGATATGTTATTTACAAAACAACCAGTAATTTGGTATGATTATGTTCATTTTTAACCCTGGCCATAGTTTGGTGTATATCTAAACTTAGTGTGTAACATAAAGGACATAAAACAACAAATTTGATTGAGAAAGGTCAAAGATAAATATAATTTCCAATGACCTTTTATTTCATTTGGAAAGGGTTGGGATCTAATACCAAATATACTGAGATGTAGAAACATTATATAGTGCTTCTGAGCATGGTCAAAGAAAGCAGGTTTACATGGACAAGATTAAAAGCAAGTGGAATGTCAGGCCCTTGGGTGGCACAGTTGGTTAAGTAACTGACTCTTGGTTTTTGGCTCAAGTATCATGGCATGGAGTCCCACCTTGGGTTCCGACCTCAGCAAGGAGTTGGCTAGGGTTTCTCTATCACTCTCCCTCTGCTCCTCCCCACACACATGATCTTTCTAAAAATAAATTAATAAATCTTAAAAACAAACAAACAAACAAAAACAAGTGGAGTGTACCCAAATTTTCAAATCAAGCCAAAGGTGAATATTTGGGAGAAGCTATTTTCATTTTCAAGTTTCCTAAATCGGAGATAAAGTAGTAATGACCCACTTAAAAAAGACCTATCTGTTTTGGAATTATTGAAAGGGTCCAAGAAGAATTTCAGTTTTTTAAAAAAATTAACTATAGTAATCTACTGAGCACATAAACTAGGTTTATGATAATAGAACTTCTGATCGAATAGGTAAAACAAAACTTAGCCTCATATTTCCTTCACCCTAATACATCTAGAAGGAGATTTTCCTTTTATTTTCTTTTTCCTCTAGTTGATTTTATGTGGGTTAAGTATGTTCGTACCTCCACTGAAAATGTCACCAGCGACAAACACACTCATCTCTGTTGAAGTAATTTCCAAGTAGCGAAACAGTATATAAAAGTTGGGTTTATTTTTCTTTCAATTGTGAAAGGATTTGCTATTTTTAATTAATTATTAATTGGGCTGTAATTTTTTTAATTGGGCTGTAATTAATACATAACACTAGATTAGTTTCATGATTCAGTATTTTTGACAAGAGGTAGGCTTCCTATAGCCAGAATCAATTTCTAGGTGCAGGCTCTAACTGGAATGACCATTTAGGTATAAAGTGCTAAATGTAATGGATATTTCAAACAAGATTCCAGGGCTGAAGAATAAAAAGGAAAATCTGCTCATTCAGACTTAGACTGCGACTTCATTTTGATCGAATCCTAGATAGTTTCATTTTCTTACCTAACCAATAATGTTTGGTCACCCTATAGAATATTAATTTTATATGAACCAGTAGATTTCAAGGAAACAAGAGTAATTTCAAAATATCAAGGTAAGCAGCAAGCAGTAATAAAACTCAAATCCTTGACTTGTAGTTAAATTTCATGGTGGGACTCAGAGAACAAAGAGAAATAAAATTGTAATCATATTTTTATGACTATTGGTCAGTAGAGAAAAGCTATATGAACTTTGCTCATACATAGTTTTTCTCCTCTCATTTTCATAAATCTTCACCCTTGATGTGTAATTTCTCTTCAGAAATAAAAGTGTCAGTTTTCAATACGAGAAAGTAATATAGTTGGAAGAAAATTAAGGAAAAGCAGTGCTATGAACCCAACATTTGTCCAAAATAATATGAAAGTAAAAGCAAAGATACTTGCTTCTTCTGAAGTCTTCTTATTTACCTGAGTTTTGAGTTTTGGGAGAAGAAACACAAAAGGGTTCTGAAAAGCTATACATACTTCCAGAAAAGATTAGGAGTCTGTTTTTAGATGTTTGGCTTTTATTTTATTTTTTTTAAGATTTATTTATTTATGATAGAGAGAGAGAGCGAGAGAGAGAGAGAGAGAGAGAGAGAGAGAGAGAGATTGAGGCAGAGACACGGGCAGAGGGAGAAACATCCACGCTGGTAGCACAACATGGGACTCGATCCCAGGACTCCAGGATTGTGCCCTGGGCCAAAGGCAGGTGCCAAACCTCTGAGCTACCCAGGGATCCCCTAGATGTTTTGCTTTTAAATGAGAACATGTCATGTAGGTATGCCTCCACTCACAAAGCAAAGTAAAAGTTTAACATAGTTTTGTAAAATTAGTCTAGCTTTAAAAGCAGTAATATCATAATTTCCAACTAAATGCCTTATGTGTCATTGTTGTGGAAACCATACTAAATAGCAATACCTAACTTAGCTGATAATGTTTCAAATGAGTGGATTTTGAACATCACTGACACTTGGAGTAACAAATCTGTGAAAGAAACTTAAAAAGAATGAAGCTTTTTAATGTAAATATTTGTCCTATATATTACTTTATTTGCTGTCATTAAGATGTACACGTAACAATATATGCATCTATTTGTCTCTTGACCCTTTCTCCAACTTCATCTTGAACCAGCTTTTTCTGACTTTTTAAACTCTAGAAACTCTGTACTTTTTGATTCCTTTTATGGAGCTAATTCTTTTTGAAGATGTCATTTTATTTGCTTTACAAATTTCCTGCATCTCTGGGTACTCCTTAACACTCTGGACATAAATGCACACACACGTCCGTGTCTGGCCAACTTATTCTTCCCTTAAATATATGTTTCTCAACGAAGCATTCCCTATGCACCCTTCCCCCAATTAGCCTAGAGCTTTCCATTTTGCACTGTTATAACACTTAGTAGCAGTATCGATAATCGTGACAAAACTGATTCTAAATTTTAGATTTCTTGCAAGCAAGGGTCATGTCTAGTCCACCTGTTCACTGTTATACATCTTGTACATAGTACAATGCTGAGCACAAGGTAAACACTTGATAAGTAGTTCCTCAGTGGAAAATGAACTCACTAGAGGTTATTTGTTGTTCAAAAGTCAAAATCAGTAAGGCTTTCTCTCTCTCTCTCTCTCTCTCTCTCTCTCTCTCTATATATATATATATATATATATATATATATATAAGCATCGAGCCTGCTTCTCCCTCTGTCTGTGTCTCTGCCTCTCTCTCTCATGAATAAATAAAATAAAATAAAAGAGTTTCTCTATGTCATTATATATATATATTATATATAAATATATAATATATATATATATATATATCTCTGCCTATATATATATATATAGGCTCCTTAATCTTGCTCCTCTTTCATCAGTCATGATTTTGCCATTGGAGTAAATACAGGTCAAGGTAATGTCTTAAGTAAAATGTTTTCTGCTTAACTGTAAGCCAATGATGTGTAGCTTGAAGTTGGGATCACTATGGTGCATATACATTAACAGAGACATTAATCCCAACTTGGGATCCTTTTTTTTTTCTTAATTGCAGAGAGAACTGATGGTTGATTTAATCAGGGAAAATTTCTGTAAGTGCCTAAATTCTCTAATGAACCATATATGAGAGATATAGTCTTAGACTCAATGAATCTTCAGAAATGCACAACTCCCAAGAATATCTTTTTCCAGATTGATTTTAGTGATTATTTCTTGAAAATGAATTGGATTATAAACTCCCCCACTAGCATTTTCTGAAGTCCATCAATGAATATAACAATTGCTTGTAAGCAAAACGTCTGCCCTTTAAGGCAAAAATGACACAGAATTGGATCTCTACAAAATCAGGTGGTAGAGGTTATAGATCTGTTAGTCATGAGAGGGCATAGGCCTTCCAGAGTTTGCCTCATTCATGGTTATTATATAAAGTAGCAATGGATCTGGATTGTCATCTGGATTTTTAAAACCTTATAGAATTACAAGCATGTACCACCAGCATCTAAAAGTGCTTCCTGCCTCTCTCTCTCTATGTCTCTCATGAACAAATAAATAAAATCTTAAAAAAAAGATAAAAGTGCTTCCTTTCTGACAATAGAACTAAACAAACTAGTAAGCCTACAACTCAGTTTCAAGCACTTTGGAAAAGATACTTTTTAATTATGAAAGTGGTCTGTAGGTAAAGGAGTTAAAGAAAATACAAGACTACCAGAAAACAGGGCAATAATGTATTGAGTGGCTTTTATACTTTGTGTATTTTGCTACCGACTTATCATACAAGCTATCTTATTTAGGCCTCATATCAATCTCAGAACACAAGTATCTTTTATAGATAAAAAAAAATGAGGCTTAGATAGATGATATAACCAATGTTACACCATGCAAAATAGATGGAGGAAACTTCTGAACCCAAGTATATTTGACTCCTAAGCTATTCTCTGCAATAGTTTTTTTTTTTTTTTTTTTAAAGAAAATGTCTCAAACAGCCTGGGTCGTAGAGTCCGCACATCTTCCTTTTAAGCCTTATCTCACTCTCTTGTATAATGGAAAATATCCTGGTCTTGTTTTTAAAGGTTCTGCTTTGTGAAGTTTGAAATGAGATTCTCCTCTTGGGCATACAAAGTAAGTAATCTTCCCAAATCCTTGAGAATTTATCAGGAGTATATTTTGATCACCTCTATGTTAAACATTAAGGTAGAGAAGATCCACTACAGCTGAGATCCCAATGAGGACCAGGATTCATTTTCTTCCTTTTATGATGATGCTCTGCCATGCAAGCCACTTGAGACAAAACACTCCAAGTATCCTTTATCTTAACCTTTTACCTATCAGACAAGCCACAAGCATAATAATCAACCTAGTTCACAGCTTTCTTTGATGCTGACTCTCTCCAGAGACAAACTGCTAAAGGAGAGAAGGTCCTAGCATGCGTGAGAAGACCTCTCCCTTTTGTTGGCTTGTGGGAAAAGGGATGGGACTCTGCAACATATTAAAGTGAATTCTGCTTAGACTTCACATTTCCTCCTTTTTTCTGCCCTGCTCATCTCTCATCTCTGCTTCTCCTTTTACACATCTCCAGGGGCCCAATGCTTAAATGCCAATCATCAATAACCCAATGTGTGCACCCATTCCTAGACATACCTCATGTACCCAAAAGACTTCACCTTCCTTCTCTAGTTCCAATAGTTAAATCCTTTGTTTCTTTAGTATAGCTTAGGTGGACACTAGGAAAGCAATCTGACTCAACAAAGTCAATACATAAGCACCAACAGTGTACTCTGAAACTGCTGCATCACGCATACATCAATATATAACATAGATCCTTTGTTAAAGAGCTTACACTTTGTCTGGGGAGTCAAGGAGCAAAATGAAGGAAGTTAAATGGAAGTTCAGGATAATAGACAACTTGGCATGAGCATATAATTTAATCACTATATGAAGTGACCTTGCCGCAGAACTTCAGAGAGGACAATGCATTACACTTCACAGAAGGTGTGACAAAACACAAAGGATTTTACCTAGATCACAAACAACCTATATTTTATTGAAATAATAACCAGGTAAAATTATGTTCTAGCATGGACATTAATCCCCTAAAGTTTGATTATCAATTATTCTTTTAACTTTCATAAAACTATATACCTTTACATCTATTTTTTAAGTAAATACATTCTCTGGTATAGTCTCAAGCCAATTGTAAATATAAATAAAAATAGTTTGGGACACCTGGGTGGCTCAACAGTTTAGCACCTGCCTTCAGCCCAGGGCATGATCCTGGAGTCCTGGAATCGAGTCCCGCATCAGATTCCCTGCATGGAGCCTGCTTCTCCCTCTTCCTGTGTCTCTGCCTCTCTCTCTCTGTGTCTTTCATGAATAAATAAATGAAATCTTAAAAAATAGTTGCAATATTTAAGCTATGTGAAATGAAGCATTTAATACACACCATATTAAAACTACTAAAAATATGATGAACGTTGACAAGAATTTAAGGGCAATATGCAAAAATGAAAATAACTGAGTTAGGATGGAGAGATTATGGGTGATCCTTTTCAAATTTTAATTTCATATTGATGCCAAGTTTACAGATACTTCAGTTTTGCTCCCATCTGTTTTTAAAGCAGTATTTTCTATAAATTAAATGTCATATCTTAATGCAATGCCATACAAAGAGAAGGTGCCACAACCCAAGCACCCTGTCAGTCATCCCATATAACTTAAACATCTGGAGAAAGTGCAGACTGCTATGGTAGGGCAATGTCTGTTTGTGATTAATGGTTTAGACAATGCCCAGCTCCCTGAATGAAACAATAGGCCATTACATCTAGTTAAACAATATCTTTCTGTGAGACTGCTATGATGCTGGGCATGAAGGCCACAGGCTGTCTACCGCAGAGTTCAACAGTACTTTGGAGAAGAAATTAAAAGCTTAGTGCACATCTAATTGGGTTAAGAAAGTTCTCCTTTCATGCCTCCCTGTTATGTGAAATTATGCTAAGATATCTAATATGTCTTTATAGAAAGATTTGTAGAAGCACCTGTTCCTCTATGCTACTTACCTTCAAAATTTTTATTTTGGATACTATTCCATCAGAAGTAAAGGTAACCTTGTGATCTTTGGATCTCACTGACTATGTGCAGTGAATAGAGATTTACATGTTCTTCCCTAAGCCTTTCCATGTTGTTGAGTTCCTAATGCAAAGAGACTAGAGAATCATATCAAAAACTAGTGGCAAGAAATAAAAAGCAACAGGGACAAGCAGATAACAGAGTACAGAACGCACTCTGATAAATTAAAGGTCATACTCTGTTATCACGCATACTAAAGAGTTCTTTTGTGCTAGCTGTGTAGCACTTAAGCCAGAAGAATGTTTTAACAGCTACAAAAAATAGACAGGGCCACTGATAGATATCACTCAATGGTGAGAAAAAGAAAAATGAAATGCAAGAACAGCTCCACATTACCTTAAAAATGGCATTTTGCCATTTTCTCAGATATGAGATCTTAAGTACCTTCTAAATCATGTCAAAACATTTAAGCTTATCCACCCTAATAAGAACTTACATGCATAGTTAAGCCTCCTTTCCTTAGTTCTTGATTTCTGAGAATCAGAGTATTATGTCGTATAGTTCAATTTTCTATTTCTCACACCTACCCTGACTTTTAATCTGTTCTTCTTAATATTTAGACTGGTCTAAGGAAGAGGAAATAAGAAAATGTCTCATCTGTGGTCGGATAGGGACTGTAAAGTACACTGAGAGAGTTCCTTACTCTCCAGTAAAGAAAAGTCTGATTACTATTGCATTCTAATCTCACTTTAATGGACCAATCTCTCTCCTTCACTTATAATCAGAATGCAGGAAGATTTTTTTTTTTCCAGTTAGAAAGATGGGCTTTGTTAACTGCACGCAAATCATTTAAGATTGCATGCTCTGGAAGTACCAAGGGCGGGCTGGGATTTAGCTGGATGATGGCTAGTCCTCCTCAATCTTATAAAATGTACAAACTCTTAAATAAAATAACCAATATTTTTGTAGACAGATCAAATAAAATATATTTGTATCTTAAACTTAAAACCCTAGAATGGCTTATTCTTCTTAAAAATGTACTTTGTATATCAGCAATGATTTCATTTTTTCTTTTTGTAAAAAGATTTATTTATTTATTTATTTATTTACTTACTTATTTATTTATTTGAGGGTGGGGAGGGACAGAGGGAGAGAGTCTTTTTTTTAAGATTTTATTTATTTATCAATGAGAGACACAGAGAGACAGAGAGAGAGACAGAGAGAGAGAGGCAGAGGGAGAAGCAGGCTCCACGCAGGGAGCCCAACGCAGGACTCGATCCTGGGACTCCAGGATCACACCCTGGGCCAAAGGCAGGCACCTAACTGCAGAGCCACCCAGGGTTCCCCAGGGAGAGACAGTCTTAGGCAGACTGTGTTGAGAGTAGAATCCGATGTGGGGCTTAATCTCATGATCTTGAGATCACAACCTTATCTAAACCAAGAGTTGGATGTTGATTTCACCACTTAGGCACCCCCTCAGTAATGATTTCTTTCAAGTAAGCCCACGTGGTCAGACTCAATGTGGAAAGAGACCCCTTGATGGTTAAGGATACTGGGCTTTACTTTCTGGCTTTCCTAGTGATTAGCTTTGTAATAGGGGACCAGGAAGACAACATTTGAACTTTCGTTTTCTCATCTGTAAAATAGGTATTTGTAAGAATGACTGATATAATAAAATATATTTAAGTATCTTAACATAGTGCATGGCACAGGGTGGCCTCTCAGTATATACTAGCAATATATTGTGCTTGTGTCATTATTTGTTGTCTGGTCTAATTTGCCTAATAGGACATGCATATCTACAAATACGTAGATTGCAGAAATTGTTTCTCACCCATCTAAACATAAGAAAGGTGGTAAGAAAAATAAATCAATTTTTCTTTCCTAAGACAAATAAAGGAATTAAACTTATTCTATGTGTGTCCTCCACTCCATAGATGCTTTGCCAAAATCACTGCGTTTTCTTTCAAGCAACTTTCTCCCAAGTTATACATGGCTACCTGTAAGCCAATGGGAACAACTGAAGTGAGGCCACTGACTTAAGGAGGACACACAAAAAGAAAAAGCCAAAGGCACTTGCCCTAAGAGAAAATGAAATTCAGGAGACCCACCTATTCTGTGCAGTAGCACAGTGACAAAGCTGTTCCTGGAAGAGGAAAACTTTAGATATCACTGAGGTCTCAAAATGACATTTCAATGTATATATTAATGCTTCAAAGAGATACATTTCAAAAAGAATGTCTCAAACTCTTCATTTTCCCCAATAAGGTTTATGGTAAAAAAGAGCTACAGAAACTATAAAGAGAAGTGGATACTGAGTGGCCTAAAGCAGGGCAGTCCCATTATCTGTAAAATATGGTTAGTGGACTGTATGGTCTCTAAAGTAGCCACCATTGCAAATGACTTATGATCCCCAGTTGAGTGTAGGGTTGTCAAGAAGACATGCGTTAGGGCATCTTGTTAATATATGCTGTTTAGGGGTTTTTATGGGGGAATTAACTTTAGATCCACTGAAAAACAAGATATGATCAATGTTTCTAACTCTGCAAATGTCTTTAAGAGAGTGAAATTTTTGATTTGGCATGTTCTTTTTCATATCCTTTTTGTTAACTATCAAATAGTTTTGACAAATTTATGAAGATTTTGAGTTGTCATCCATGGAGGTCTTTATAACTAAGCCATTACATTTTTTTGATAGATTTAATATTGCAAACTTGTCTTCCTTCTTCTTTCAGCTATACATACAGACACACACATCTCTCTCACCAGGTAGCCATTTCTCTGGCTTCTCTTTCTACCAAACCACTGAAGCATGCCACTACTCTGACAGCCATTTCAAGAGGATAAAGGCAGGCACAGGTTAGATTTTAGTAGATTCTGATCTTATAAAAAGTAGTTAAGAGGATGGGGAAGTGCATTATGATGCTTGGAAAGACGTTTGTCTGTTCTTCGTTTTCAATTCTTAGTACCAAAGCGATGAGAGGACACTTTCAAGAGGGCATATGGATTTCTTCTGCTCTTTGCAAACCCCTTTTGTTCAAAATTTATCTAAGTAAAATCTTTTCTTGGGTTTCTCAAACACCTATGATTTGGGGTACTGTACTTTGGGCAATACTTCTGGTTCAGGAGACATCCTCATGAGAGTTCTCATCCAATCAAGTCTGATAAGAGCAGACTTGAAAACCTGCAGGTGGCCTAAGTGTAACTCCCAGCCTGAGTGGAGATCACCAATTAAGATCCTGAAATCTGAACGAATATAGTAGATACAGAGGAGAAATAGTACACTGCCTCTCTCAGAATGAGACTAGTTATGAATTTCTTACTGCCTTCAGTATTTCCCCATAGACTTACGTCATCTATGATTTTTAGTAGATCCCTAAATGTAGAACAGAATCAAGAGAAGGATAAAACTACAAAATGCCTTATCAAGTTTAAGCTGATACTCCACTAGTAAGGACAATTGGAATTTGTTTACTCACCTGTTTTTTGGTTTTTTTGTTTTTGTTTTTTGTTTTTTGGTTTTTTAATAATCTAGCACATCTCTGGTTAGGTGATGTCATTTTCAAGAATAGGGCTTAATTATTTGGGTCATACAATTGTAGCCTAACTAATATTTCATTTAAATTTTTTCCTAATGTCTTTAAAATCTAACTGGCCTTGTGCTAACGTCAATAGAAATAGTTTGTTGACATCCTCCGTGAGGACCTTTCAAATGCTTCAAGATTGTTATGGGATGAATTGTGCCTTCCACTCCTTGAAATTCATATGGTGAAGCCTTAACTCAGTACTTCAACATGCAGCTGTACTTGGAGATAGGGCCTCTGAAGAAGTGATTCTGTTAAACTGACACCCTTAGCATAGGCCCTAATCCAATCTAACTAGTGTCCTTACAGGAAGAGGTAATTTGGACACACACAAAAAGACTACAGAAGCATGTGCCCAGAGAAAAAAGACCACGTGAAAACACAGAGATATGGTAACCATCTACAAACCAAGGAGCTAGGCATCAAAAGAAATCAACCCTGACTTTGGACTTCTAGCCTACAGAACAATAACAAAATATATTTCTGTTTAAGTCATCTAGTCTATGGTATTTTGTTATGGAGACCCTAGCAAACTAACATAGAGATGATTTAAAACTATTTAAAATTATATATTGTTGGCCTAATCACAGACCTTGGATACCAAGCTGGTGTGGTAGCAATTTGCTACAATTGCTAAAAAGTCTGGAAGTGAATACTCCTGGGTTTGCATTTTAATAAAGTACTAAGTTAATGTCAAAATCATACCTACTTTAATTATAAATTTTGGTTGAAGAAAGCACTTTATCCTTTTCTAGATTAGTTTTAAATCATAATATTCTGAGCCATAATTGTGGTAGCACAGTTATAGAATGAATCCTACCAATTTACAGTTTGCTTTACTTAAGCTATAAGATAATGATGAAAATGATTTCAGCACAAAATATATAAATATCAGCATGATATATACATACACATATATCTATATTAATAAATAGATCTAGGTATACACATAGTTCCATTATGTCCATAGGAAAACTTTTGCAAAAGGAGCTATTTAACATTTCATATCATTAAGTGAAATTTCTTAAACAAACAAAAGCAATCCTATCTTTCACTTTACTTTGTGGCCCTCTGTAACTTCATTAACACAGATGACTGCAGTACTATTTAAAATCTAGTGTTAGTGTTAAGTTGCTAATTTATTTTAAAAGTTTCCATAGGGAAAAAAATCCACAAAACACTGCATAAAGAAATTCCTACTTATGGTAATGATTACATAAGGTGAGATTCTTTAATTTAGTGACTACTGTGAGATCACACTAAGTTTCTCATGCCCACTTCCAAAGCTCTGAAAACAAATCCTAAATCCCAATAGATAATCCTGTATTATTTACTTACATTTTTAGTCTTAAGATTGCCTGAGAAATCTTTTTCAACAAACACAAAAAAATGATTTTGTGAGGCCATAGTTGGTTTTGGGGGGCTTGCTAAATGATCATGCCAATAAACAGTATCTACAAAAATATCAACTTCCATTGTTAACTTGAAGTATTTATCATCTATTCAAAACTAGATGAGCGTCTTAATCTGTTCTCTTTCTCTTTTGGGGCTTATTATTGAAGGATGCCAATTCCAAGCCTAACATGAATAAGATATATCTACTTCCCTGAAGCCATCCAGCAATGGGGGTTAGAGCCTCCACTGAAAATACCCAGGGATAGTAGAAGGTCTAGCAAATGGATTCCTCCATCAGTTTAGTGCTTAAACAAAGAGACTTAAGCTTTAATTAAATATAATAAACTCAAGGTCCTTTACATTTCCTGATTAACTGAATATAGTTTTACCACTTCCACCCATACTACCAGACTTCAATATATGCTTTGGTCTGAACTTATTTGGGGGAATTATTTGGTAGAAATGGGTGGAAAAGCTTTGTCTTTGCCCTTGGCTCATCTCTTCTGATGTTTCCAGGGTCTGCGCCTTGAGGGAGAAGCTGATCTTCACTCAACACCAGTGTCTCCACCTCCACTTCTCATACTATAATCCAAGCAACACCTGCCATGCTCTGTCACCCCCTACCTTAGCTCCAGGTATTCATTCTGGTCCTCTCTAGTTTAGATTCCATACTTTAGTCAAGGAGTTATTTGAAATGCATTTTCACCAATAAACTGTAAGTTCCAGGAAAGCAGGGGTTTTATTTGTTTTTGATCAGCACTGTATTCTCAGCAGAGAGCCAGGCATACTGGAGGTCTTAAATAAATACTTTTAAAAGAATTACTAGAGGCACCTGGGTGGCTTAGTGGTTGAGCATCTGCCTTTGGCTTGGGTCATGATCCTGGGGTCCTGCGATCAAGTGCCTCATCAGGATCCTTGCAGGGAGCCTACTTCTCCCTCTGCCTATGTTTCTGCCTCTCTTGTGTCTCTCATGAAAAAATAAAATTAAAAAATAAAATAAAATAAAATAAAATAAAATAATTACTAAACAAATTAATGAACTGCACCCTCGTATGCACTTGCCTTTTCCACTATCCTTTGTCCTTTGCCTTGCTATACTGAATCTCTTTACTCTGGAATATTTATTGGGTTTATCTCACATTCCTAGCTTCTTCTCCATGATCCTGACTTAAAGATTATATCTTCCATTCCCTTCCAATACTGATTTTTGCAGGTAGTCACAGTGGTGACTGGATTCTCAAAAGTATATGAGGAGGGCATCCCGGGTGGCTCAGCGGTTTAGCTCTGCCTTCAGTCCAGGGTGTGATCCTGGAGAACTGGGAGCAAGTCCCACATCGGGCTCTCTGCATGGAGCCTGCTTCTCCCTCTGCCTGTGTCTCTGCCTCTCTCTCTGTCTCTCATGAATAAATAAATAAAATCTTAAAAAAATCTTTAAAAGTCTATGAGGAAAATAAGCAATTCTACAGTGAGATTTACATATGGAGTCAATTTCCTTCACAAAATTTGATACAATGATTCTGCTATTTGTGGGGATATACAACAGTTCTAGTGGATAGGAAACCTGGGAATCAAAAGAGGCCAGAGGGCCACTAAACTGTTTTTTGGGGGAAGTTCTTGGCCATTCTGATTAAAAATCCCATTTACAGGGGGTTTAGACATAAGTGAGTGCACTATTATATTAAGATTTCAATAAAGAAACGGACAAGCATGACAAAAAAGAAGCTATATGCTATAATTCCTTGGTATTAATAGAGTTTATGCCAAAAAAGTTCTATGCAATACATGTTTTTTCTTTAGCTGTCATGGAAAAGCATGGATAGAGTCTGAGACCTGCCTTTAATAACATGTATAACCACAGGTACTTTATTTGACTTAGACTAGTCAAACAAATAAATTTAAAAAAATAAATTAAAATTTTAAAAATCATAAATGATTCTAGGTTGCCAGGTTATTTCATGACTAAGCTAAGGGATTACAACATAGCATACTATCTAGAATAGACAGCTTTTTAAACATTTTACATTGTCACAATAATTTAGGTGGAAGTTGTAGTACATGTAGATCACATATTTCTCACACAAAAAAATAATAAAGTCATCTTTTAATAGCTCCAAGAGAAAAAGCTTCCAGTTTGAAATTTGTGAAATCTTGGTTTTCTAGATACTTAAAACTGTAAGACTACTAAGATTTATGGAAAGAAATATTCAAGTCTATGTGATTTTATGGGAGTTAGAAAATGCCAGATTCGAATCTCAGTTAAGTACTCAAGGACATGTTACTTATTCTTTTCAAGTACACATCTGTAAAATGGGGATAATTTATGAGATTATTTTTAAGAATAAGATGTAATTTGTATAAAGTACCTGGAACAGTTCTGGTAAATAATCAACATTAAATGATGGCTACTGTTGTTTTTATAAAGTACACAGATTTATAGACCTGGAGAAATAAAAAAGACTTTAGCTAAAATCTGGTCCAATTCCCAACTGGTGAAAAATGGGTTTGATAACACTGACAAATTGGTCTCTTGAGCTCTACAGAATTAGAAGATAATTGGAAAGTCACCACAGGTCATTGAGAGTTGAAATAAAATATTTTACAAAAGTACTATTGTTGATACTACTTCCTGTTTAAAGGAAATAAAGAAGTAAAGAACATTATCACATATTACGGGCAAATAAAATAGACCTTCTTGTTTTGATTGTTTTGGTTTGGCTATACAGTGAAATACTCTAATTGCATGTAATCACTACATTTACTTTTTAAAGTGAACAGCTTTTAGATATATTCAATACAGGCTAACAGTAAAGTTCAAAGTATGAAATTGGAATGATAAATATAGTAAAAAACAAAACAAAACAGCTGTAATCTTTGGTTTCCTATTTCAAGGGCAAGAAATTGGTAACATAATACTTAGAAAAATGTAAATCAGGAAAACCAGATTTTCAAAAAAAATATATGTAAAAACAAAAAACTTAAAATTTGAAAAATAAAATTCCAAAATGTGAAATATCAGACCTAAAAGAAAGGCATTGAAACCTACATCTCTCTTCATCCATATAACTTCTCTTCTTGTATTGCCCACTTTAGGGAGCCACTGAAGAACTGAGGGCAGGAAGAGATATGTTAAAAGTAACTTAAGGAAGATATACATCTTGGCTATATATCAAATGGATTACAATAATGAGGGCTGAAGAGGAATATAGATGGTTTACAGTTGCTGACAAGAGGCCCAACTGTGATGAGGGCCTTACATCTTTAGAACAATGCCAGCATGGATAGAAAAGGATGGAAACTGGGAAACCTGAAGGAAGAATTAGTGGACTGGTACCTATCATTGGATCCAGTGCCTGATCTGATGGGATAGCTAGAAGATTGTGATCTATGGGGATAATAAGATGAATTATGTTATTAATGAGGAATTTAAGAGGGTAAGGTGGTTTGGGAAATTATAATTTAGGGTAACAATTCATTTTCAACCAGAAATAAACATCTTTGTAGAAATGAAACTCCATTGTGCTGATCACTACCTATTCATCCAGATTTTATTAAAATTTAATAGGTACACACCGTTAGCGCCAGTTATTTCAATTCTTCCATGTAGACAATGCTAATTTCACCTTTTCATCACAGACTCAGAAACTGTATTCAATTTCTCTTGAGAGCCCAGGGGAACTCAAATAGGAAAGCAGAATGTTCCTAAATCTGGGGGTGCTTGGGTGGCTCAATTGGTCCATTGCCTGCCTTCTGCTCAGGTCATGATCCCAGAGTCCTGGGATCCAGTCGTTGGGCTCCCTGCTCATCCAAGAGCCTGCTTTTCCCTCTCCCTCTGCCCCTCTCCACACTTGTGCATGCTCTCTGTCAAATAAATAAATAAAATATTAAATAAAAAAAAAAGAGGGAGAGAGAAAGGGAGAGAATGTGCTAACTCTGCTCCTAACTCTTGACACTGGTTAAAATTATTTTTTTGAGTTCAGCCAGAGTCTTTTTTCTAATTAGTATCTTCAACTTTCCCACCTGAGTGGGAATAAACCCAAGCACCTAGTATAATGACTAACAGTTGATTCTAGTTTCTCCAGTTAAAAGATAAGCAATAGTCTCACTTCTACCTGGCAGCCAGGTAGACAAATGTTCTCAGTAGTTCTGGATTGCTCAGGGAAGTGTTGGCATGTGCCTATTATGCAGTAGTAACTATTAATATTGATTCTTTTCTGTCTCAGAATTGTGTGTGCTTAAATGACAATTTTTATGGTCTCCTAATTATAGAGTGCTATCATGGAGAACTGAAAAAGGAAGTTCCCCTTGTATTTAGTGCCCAGATAAAAGGTTGCTTAAGCCCAAGGCACTTGGTAAGGAAAAGATAGCTCTTTCTTTAGGGTACATCCTCTATGCCAGGGTACCCGGCTTGTTGACCCAAGTATAAACTGGATTCCAGCTTCCATTCATTTCTTCCAATGGGATATTGGTATCGTCCATATAGTCACCCAAGCTGTATAACAGTGTGCAGTGGCCCATCCACCAGCTAGTGTGGTCTCTCCCTAATGCCCACTTACCAAAATCCAAAGGATTCTCCAATACTCAGTCCAAATTCCAGTCCTCCAGGAAGTTTCTCTAATCACTACATACTGCTCCTTCTCTAAATTTATACAGAACATATTTTCTGTCACTCATTTGACTTGAACCCTGTCCTTCCTAGTGATGCATCTGTATTATCTTGGCTCAGGAGGAGTTTGGTAGGGGGTAGACAGGTGTGGGGCAATTACATCTCTGAAACTTTCTGGAAAGATTTATCTCCATGTGTGTGAACCCAAGTCTGATAAATTTGTTCTCAGAAGGAGATACACACTAAAATGGGGAGGTTAGTACCTAATGCAATTATAAGATTACAAAACTGGACTGCTATGATTAATCAGAGTGGAGCTAACATATATTGAGTAATTTCTACTTACCAGTTCTTACCAGTTACTAAATATTTTGAAACTAGTAACTAACTCACTGAAACTAGTAACTAACTCATTCAAACACCCTCTGAGGCAAGTACTATCATTTATGCATTTTACAGATTAGGAAACTGAAGTACAAAGAGATTAAAGATTTTGGTGAAATTTTTCACATCTACAAAGTGTTGTAACTAAGATTTAAACCCAAGCAGTTTGCTCCTGAATCTTCTCCCATTTAGCTCCACACTACCCCGCCTTTAATCTTGTGTTAAGTCCATAGAATATGTCTGAAGTTTGGTCATTTGATGTGTGGTCTATATTTTCTATTGCAATTTAGTGTTTAACAGGGGAATACAAATTGAATTTGGTACTCACTACTATGTTTAAATAAACAATAACCAGAAAACAAAACAAAAACAAAAACAAAAGAATGACAAGGGGCAGGGAAGGGCATCATTATGAACATGATACAAATGTCAAGGGATCCCTGAACAGATTTCAAAGATATGAACAAAATGAACAATAGCCATTGGTATCACGACCTCAGCACAACAAAGATTTAGGCATGTGCAACCTGGTGAGAACCAAGGAAAAACAGTTCTGATTTTTCTTTTCTTTTCTTTCTTTCTTTCTTTCTTTCTTTCTTTCTTTCTTTCTTTCTTTCTTTCTTTCTTTCTTTCTTTCTTTTCTTTCTTTCTTTTTCTTTCTTTCTTTCTTTTTTCTTTTTCTTTTTTCTTTTTCTTAGAAGGAGTAGGAATAGTGTAAGCAATGTTGCATAATACTTCAGGGTACCAGAGTGAGCTTTGGGATCTGTGACCTTGGGAAGTAACCTAATCTCTCTGTGTTTACTCATTTATCAAAAGGAAATAATATTAGCTGGCTTATAAAGATTTTGTGAGTGCTAATAAGAAAATGTATATAAAAGAACTACTACAGTTCCCCATTATAGAATTCCTGTCTAGCTCACTCTTGCTGATACTAAATCCTACAAAAGACAAGAATTTTAATGGGCTTTGTGCATGTCTGGGATTTTCTGTGAGTTGTTACCTCTTTGCCCCAATCCCTGTGCAATACCAATTTCCTTATTGAGTCAATCCTATGGATTTATCCTTCTATTTGCACTACACTTCCATAAAGTATAGGCCTTATCTAATGATCCCCAGGCCTATTTCCTTCTGTGACTATGACCATCTTGTCCTCCTTTCCAGCAAAGCAAACTTCTACATTAAAAAAAAAAAAAAAGGCTCTTTTTGTTTGTTTCTCCTCTAACCAGAAAATACATTCTCATCCAACTCCTCTGCCAAATTGAGCTATAAAAATAACAAATGAGAAAGCTGAAGACTCTATATGGACTTTTAAAACGCTCTAGCAAAGGTGACCCTGAAGAATTATTATGACATGCTATCAATTAGTTGACACTATCTAGAAAAATGAAGCTCAATGTTCCTCTATTCTGTCCAGTTTTACATCTCATAAATTCAGCTAAAATACTTCATTGGAAATGCATATGGTAATATCTAGACATACTTATGTTAGGTATATTCTCTTTCGGACTCTCACTGGATATTTTAAATATTCAGGCCACCAGTATAGATAATATGTCCAGGATGAAAAATTACTTCAATTATACTTAACAGGAGCAAAGTTAGTCTCAAATTTTTAAGAGAGGTATGAACCTCAGCTGCTTTTTAATACAGTCAGATTCAAAAGGCTAAAAACAAAACAGACTTTAAAATGTTTAAGATGAAAGTCTTTTTTTGACAAATATTCAACCCATGAGGCTAAATTTGACACAAAATATTCATCATCATAATTTAAATTTTAATATTGGCCTATTTAAAGTCTTCATACTTCAAAAGACTTTCACATTTATTATGTCATTCTGTCTTAATTAAGAACTAACTAAAATATTAGATTAGGTTATACCTTTGGATTGTTATAGAAGTTAGGTTTATATTTCTTAGGAATAAGTGTGCTTTTCTAATAATCATATAACCATATAAACATGTCAATGCATAATTTATCACAACAATTACATCTGACTTGCCAGTTCTACAAAGACATGAAAATCTTTTTTTCTGGAATAATGTTATATAGAATTGAGTAAAAGGTATTTTTAGATAGGAAATATTTTTAAAATTTTTGTTAAAAAATACTAACTTACAGAAAAGTTATAAAAGATAGTAACAAGAGCTTCACATATCTTTCATGCACCTTCCCCCACTTAACAACTTAACTAACCATTGAACAATTATCAAAATCAAGAAATTAACAATGGTATTATACTATTAACTAAAGTACAAACCTTTTTACATTTTAATAGTTTTTAACTAAGGCACTTTTGTTGTTCCAGAATCTAATGCAGATTCCCACATCACATTTGTCATGATTAGAATGAGGTCATGACTTTTTGCTGAGAATACTTTCTCAGCACATCATGTCAGGAGGTACATGAAGTCAATATTCCTTTAACAATGATGGTTAGTTTGATAGCTTAGGGTGCTTTGCTGAATTTCTCTGTGAAAAGTTTCTATTTTCCCCTTGAAGGAGACAGTTTTACATTACATAAATTACTAGTCTCTACTCCTACTTCTAAGCACTAATTTTAGCATCTGTTGGTGAATCTTGACCTTAATAATTATTACTTTGAAGTTGTAATGCTGAATTTCTATTTCCATTGTCCTTCTACATTTGCTAATTGGAATTCTTCTGTAATAAAGCACTGTCCCTATTCCCCGACATTATCCATGTATCTACCTATCTATCTGTCATCTTATTAATAAGATATGTGCTTATGGATGTTTATTTCACTATTTAGGTTATAATCCAATGTTATATCCATTTGGTTGGTTATTAAAATTGCTCCAGTTCTGGCAAGTAAGAGCTCTTTCAGATTGATCCCTATGCTTTTCTGTTATGCCGCTATGTTGGAGGTCAATAAATTGTGGCCTATAGGTCAAATGCGTCCCTCTCCCTACTTTTCTAGGTAAAGATTTACTGGGACACAGCTACACTCATTCATTTACTTATTATTATTGCTGCTTTTGAGCTATAATGTCAGAGTTGAGTAACTGTGACAGAGTTCATGAGACCCACAGAGAAGAACATATTTACTATCTGTCCTTTTATAGTAAAAGTTTGCTGATCTTTGCTCCAGATGGATTTTTTTAAATTATGAACTTTAGATTGCTGCCAAAATTATATCTGATTGCCATATTTGAGGTAGTTCTTAATAAAGTTAAACATCTATTTTTCCTATATTCTCATAACTTAGTTATAATATTTTTAATATTGAGAGTTTGGTGAAAAGGAAGAAATGGATTGTCAGTATTCTACCTGGAATGAAGGCATATATAAGAAAATTAACTATAAAAATTCAAAAAAGGAAAACAAACTATAAAGATTACAAAGTAATGAGAAGATAAAAGTGAAAAATTATCTAGTAAACAGAGAAAAAGAGAAATTGCCCTCATCCATGAGTTCTAAAGTTTCTTCTACACATGCAAAGGGCTTTATTAACATGTCCTCACAACAATAACACTTTCCAAAGATGTCAGATTAGTAGTCATTTTTATCTTGAAGATATAGGACATCGTTATTTCACCATCACATTTCACAATCCTCAGATGATTTACCAGTAGACCTCTCCACATGAGAGCCTCAAATCATGCATTTTGCTTTTCAGGCTATTTATTATGCAATGCACCAATGCAAGAATTATATAAAACCTATCAGGGCTCAAAGTACATTTATTGAAAGGATAACACAGCATTCTTATAATCATATTTGAGAGAACATTTTTTCTATAGCAGAAGTACAAAATTTGGGTTTCTTCTATTAAAGAAAAAGAATTTTATATAAGCGAGCAGAGGCTACATCCAGAAGGCTACATCAGTAATTAGAAGGTTATTATTACTAGAAGGTTATAAATGAACAGCTACATTTCACTGGATATGAAATGGAAGCACACTTCATTTGGACAGGAGGAAGTTCCTCCTCTGTTCATTATACAGGCTGTTTTTTCCCCTCTACAATTTTGACATCCTCAAGATCACCCAGAGCAGGGGTTCTGAATCCTAGGTAAATGGGCCATGGGATCTGAGGACACAACCCCTAAAATTAATCATATGCATAACTGTGTGTAAATGCAGATATATGTGCATTTTTCTAAAGATAAAATGTCCTACTTCAACAGAATGTTATAGAGGCAAAGATTCAAATGAGGTTAGGAAAATTGATGTAGAATAATGTCTAAAACTGAAGGTAGTTATCTAATTTTTATATGCATATGGAGAGTATATAGAACCTCAAGACATTTATGCATGAAATTTTTATCTTTTTGCTATTCTGCATCCCCTTGAACTGTCATTGTTTATTATAACTGAAGTGACATTTAATAACCAATTTATTCCTGAGTTTACAAGGTAAGAAATGTAGATAGACAAGAGACAAAAGGAAATAGTACAAAAAATGAGTATTGCTCACATAAACTTGAATGCTTGACAACTGAGATAAACCAGATAGAATTGTTTAAATTACTTAATTATATGCAAAAGTACTAGTTGTTTTCTGTATTTGTCATAAAAGTATTTTTTTAAGATTTTATTTATTTGAGAGAGAGAGAACACACACAAGCTGGGGGAGGGTCAGAGGGAGAGGGAGAAGCAGACTCCCCGCTGAGCAGGGAGCCTGACTTGGGGCTCACTCTCAGGACCCTGGGATCATGATCTGAGACAAAGGCAGATGCTTAACTGACTGAGCCACCTAGGCACCCCTATCATAAAAGTATTTAAATATTCCTGAGCAATTTAATAAAAAGCTCATGAGAAAATAAAGGGTCAGACTGTTTGAGAAAGAATTAAGAGAAAGGTTCATTGAGTTGGGAACATGGCTGATCTTCCATTGAGCTCAAGTAATTATCAGCTATGTGATACAAGAAAGATACCTTAGGTATTGACGAAATTATAAAAGTATTGTTATAAAACTATAAATCTTATCAAAATCAACCAAACATTTGGAAGAGCTGTCAAATTTCCTTCAAACGCAAGGTCCTTAAAAAATGTAATTTCTCTGACCTTCACTCTTTAGCTATTTCTTTTTTTTTTTTAAAGATTTTATTTATTTATTTGACAGAGAGCACATGAGTGCACAAGCACACAAGCAGGGGGAGCTACGGGGGGGGGGAGGGATAATCAGACTCCCTGCTGAGCAGGGAGCCAGACATGGGGCTCCATCCCAGGCTACGATAATGACCTGAGCTGAAGGTATCTGCTCAACCGACTGAGCCACCCAGGCGCCCCTAGCTATTTCTTTAAACATTTTTCTACCTCACTTCTTAAAAACTGAACTGTGCTTTGTGGTAGTAACTAATTTTTTGTATGTGACATTAGTAATTCATTGTTTGTAAGCAGTAAGTAAATCCATTAATCTGATTATCAGTATCTTTAGAAAAAAAGGCCCTGAAACCAATTCCGCAGTCAATACTTAGGCTATCCTTACTTAAAATTATGATAATGCCATTTTCTGTGTAATATGAGTATTTTTCAGGAGTGGTATCAATACATACCTTTATTGTGATAAAAACTTAAAATACTAAAATTATACATTGGAGACAATAGTGTGGAGCAAGAAGATAAAGGGGAAATCTTCTGGAAATCATGAAGAAGGTGCTATTTATATTTATTTATATTATTTCTGTTTGTTAACCTGTGTAGAATAAATGATGCCAAAGCCTACCAAATGATCAGAGGAACTTTCTCTTTTGTCAGAAAATTAAAAATCTTAATGTGATTGCCTTACAGCAACTGTAATAAATCTCTGACATAAAAACAAACAACCAACCAACCAAACCCCAGGTCACTGAGAATCTATTAGAATGAGAATGTATTGTTTCTTTCTATTTCCTTGGATACAATCTCTCTGAAGTTAGGCATTTTAGGCAAGTATATTTAATATATTGCTGAATAAAATGTTCATTCTGTTTCATCTTAAGAAAAGCTCCAGAAGTCTCAGAAAAACTGAACACCATGAAAGAAGATAATTAACACTGGAAGCATGAAAATTTTAGTCGCTAATTCTATCTAACACAGCTACAGTATTTGAAATTTCAAATAGTTCATAGTATGTAAGCTTTACCAGAAAATTTTAGTAAACTGTTAAATATATCAAATAAAAGCTAAAGATCTGTATATTCACATGAATACTCACCCATGCACATAAGGATATTTTGGATAAAAATGATCATAAAAGACAATGTTTTTAAATAGAAGTTGAAGGAAGAAACTGGACTTATTCAATAATTATTTAAGAGGCCTACTATCTGACAAGTCCTGATTATCATCTTCTGTTGGACTCTACCAAAAATTGGCTGTTTATTTAAAGAATGATTTGAGTTCTCTGTTATTTATCTCAGTTTCCTAAAAAAGTTATATTTTCACTGCCTTACTATTGTAGGAGGGAAACAAAATTCAAATATTTCCCATATCTAATACATTTAACTAACACATGTAAGAAATCTATTACGATACAGTTTTTCTCCCAAATAATCTTTTAAGGATCCCTACGACCTGAATCCTCTAATGACTCACTCCTCCTCTGGCTACTGAAATCAACTGTTTCAAGTAATGTCACTGAGAAATAAATATAGCAGGGGATCCCTGGGTGGCTCAGCAGTTTAGCGCCTGCCTTTGGCCCAGGGTGTGATCCTGGAGTCCTGGGATTGAGTCTCGCATCAGGTTCCCTGCATGGAGCCTGCTTCTCCCTCTGTCTGTGTCTCTGCCTTTGTCTCTCTCTCTGTGTCCCTCATGAATAAATAAATAAAATCTTTTTTTTTTTAAAGAAGTATAGCAAGTGGAATAAATATATAAAGTTTGAAATCACGTCAACTTAAAGGTTGAGTGCTGCAGGAACAGGAAAATAGTGGTGATTCATAGTGGGTTACCTAGTTTGCTAAAAACACTTTAAAAGTGAGGTTAAAAAATAACCAGTGCCTATAATAATGAGTATTATTGACTCCCAAATTTAGCTAAAATAACTGTGGTTTTTCTAAGAAAATTATTGTTCTATGTGTTATTACTTTTTGTGCACTCATAAGATTTGTGTGTATATTTGTCTGTGTTGGTCAGCAGAAGTAATAGACTGTGACATGGACCAATATATACAACTATGACCAATTGTTTAAGTTTTCATATTTATCTATGAAGAGTATACTTGCTGTGTTGAAATATCTATCTAATGATTCTCTTCTTTTGGTTTCCGTCTTCCAGATAGTATAAAGTAAGGTACATAGAGCTGGTAAACAAGAGTTCCCAAGTGTAATTTTGACTTTACTATGAACTAGCCAGTGATTCTGATTAAATCCACTAGCCTCTTCAAGGTTCTATTTTATTGTTTGAAAAATGAAGGAGCTGGAATAGATCTTTGAGTTCCTTCTCTCCTTTAAATGCTATGAT
This sequence comes from Vulpes lagopus, assembly GCF_018345385.1. NCBI lineage: Eukaryota > Metazoa > Chordata > Mammalia > Carnivora > Canidae > Vulpes > Vulpes lagopus. The sequence goes on from NC_054828.1 coordinate 35,612,816, forward strand.
CACAAATGTGGTAGATTTTTTCAATTACATCATACATAGCAAAAATTCTGATAAAACTAAATAAAAACACCAAGATCATCAAACCAACCAATGCTTAGTATCACCTAGAAATCTTTAAATGGTAGAATGGCTCAAATAGATAGTTGAGACTAATTATTGATGACTTAAACTAAAATTCAATCAACCAGTCTAAACTAAGTATATAGAATTTATTTTATTTTTTAAAGGTTTTACTTATTCATGAGAGACATAGAGAGAGAGAAGCAGAGACATAGGCAGAGGGAGAAGCAGGCTCCCTAGGGGGAGCCTGATGAGGAACTCGATCCCAGGACCCCGGGATCACAACCAGAGCCAATGGCAGACACTCAACCACTGAGTCACCTAGGTGCCTCTAGTATATAGCATTTAAAGGGACATCATAATTATGACTTTCCCGAGCTCTGAAATGTTTTAACAATTTTCAAAGATGAAAACAAAGTCAAGATTTAGAGATAATACTCATAAGATCTTCAAGCCAAACTGAATGGTGATGTGAAAAATATTTACACTATTTCTATAGAGCTTTCCTTGGGATATTCCTATCTTTCTAACTCCCCCATTCCTAAATAATCTGCTTTGTTATAGCATCACAGACCACCATTTTCTCCTTTTAAAAAACTGTATCAATTAAACTCTTCACTAGTAATTCTGAAGTTGACCCATTTTATTTGACATTGGTCAGGGTTCTGAATCCTCCCTGTCTCACAAAAAATTAAACTCTTAGCAAGCAAGAACCATGTCTCTGGGATGCCTGAGTGGCTGCCGTCTGCTCAGGTCATGATCCCAGGTCCTGAGATCAAGTCCCACTTCGGGCTCCCCACAGGGAGCCTGCTTCTCCCTCTACCTAAGTTTCTGCCTTTCTCTGCTTCTCGTGAATAAATAAAATCTTAAAACAACAACAAAAAAAAAAAACAAAAAACATGTCTCTGGTTTCTCTATTCATTCCTACCACAGGTTTCCATTGCATTGTTACTTGGTGCAGTCTGATGACACTGCAGCAAAAGAATGTTGGGAAATTGCTGGTAAGAGAGACAGACTAAAAGTAGAAATGATTCTTCTATTCAGTCGTTGACCAGACCTTCTACTGCGTTCTGTATTAATTCTCTATTTTCTCACACCCTACTCTAGGCCTCCGTCTTTTGATATCTGTACTGTTTAATAGCTTTCTAAATATCTGTCTCTATCTTTTCCTGCTAATCTCATTAAAATAAATGCATGCCATCCTCTAAGTAACAATCTAGCCATTCAAGAGCCAAATCAAGTTTCCAGTTTTTTCCACAGGCTTACTAGACCACTCATTCCAAAATTGATTCTTCTTCCTTAGAATGTATTTCCCCCCTTTATTTGTACTTCTTTTTTCTTTTCTTTCTTTCTTTCTTTCTTTCTTTCTTTCTTTCTTTCTTTCTTTCTTTCTTTCTTTCTTTCTTTCTTTCTCTCTCTTTTTTTTTTTTTTTTTTTTTTTTTGCAGAACTGCCAAAGTTTTAGTGTTTAATATTTAACAGCACAACTGACCAAGATCCAAGATGTGGAGTTCAAGAAACCGGGAGAGAGGGTTACTCTACAGTATAACTATACAGTATGTTGTAAGAAGAACGCACACTTCAGAATAGAAAACCTGTCTACACACAGCAGTTGCTTCAGAAAGCCATTCAGTCTTCTGCCGGCTTGTAAAAATGCTGTTCTGGACTTCAGTGTGATTTAGCTGCTTTCGGCTCTTTGGCGTGGCAGGGATCTTGTTCTCCCCCTCCAGCCCTTCCACCCCAGCCCGGGTCATGAAGTCTGCAATGTTTTTTTCCAGGTTGTCAATGCGATTGCTCATGTCATCAATTCTTCTAATGACCTGGTTGGACATGGTCTGAAATTTATCTTGCATCTATTGTAGGAGTGTCTGCACCACCGAGGTGAGATCCTGCAAGGTCTTGGGGTCAGTCCCAGCCATCTCCCCGATTCCCAGCTTGGTGGCAAAGTCTTTTTCGTATTTTTTTAAATCAGAAATTAACTGTATATTATATGATAACTCTTGTATTTTCTCATATAGTATATTTTTAATCTCCGACAATTTTTATGTATCTCTGTAACCAGATGGTAAGCTCAGTATGTCCCTTTAACGTAGTATATATATCCCTTAAATACTTGTTCATTTGATGTGTTAATTTGACAGAAATAAAATGAATATTTGGCCTTGTGTAAAGGACATTTTTTGGCACACTGGTAGACAAATGAACTCAAAGGTTTATCTTCAAAGGTAACTACAATTTACCTGGAGCAATCTTTAGTTTGGGCAAGTAAGAGGATATTAAGTTCTGTGGATTAACATTGTGAGATAAGAAAATCTATTTTTGTTAAGAGAGAAATTTTGCTACATAACTATAATTAGGAACAAATCAGAGATTAACGATGCATTATATTCTAGAGCTTTCACTAATAAGTACCAATAAATGGCTTTCTCAACTTTAAATGGCTTGCAAAATATTATTCCTATTCATTGCTCCATGTACACAAAATAATTGAAATTGGGTCTGCTATTCAGAAAATTTAATATTTATTCTAATTTAACTCAACAATATAAATTGTTGAGCTAAAGGAATATTTCATATACTTGAAAAAGAGCATAAAATCTACCTCTACTAATTAGTTTCTCTATGAAAGCCTTCCAGACAATTACTGGGTAATACCACTGGTCAATGCTTTAGGTGCTTTTCATTAAAGGTATAGCGTTGCTACCAGATGAACTGCTTCATATAAAAGCACTTACCACAAAGCCCTATAATGGAAGGTTAAGTGCTATACTTAATTACTAATTTCAATCCTTATTACCTATATTTTGCAGTGCAGGCACTTTAAAAGGAACCAAATATAGTCTGTTGGTTCCTGTTTCTCTGATTATAGGATTTGGTGGTAAAAGCATTAGTCCAGCTGTTTTTCTAATGAAGAGTAACAACAATAAAAAAACTTTTAAAGTAAAAATAGTCATACCACAAACCAATATAAAAGAGAGGTACTAGACATTTCTATTGACTTCATATGTAAAATCGCTTTGTTCTAAAAACTTTAATCTAGATGACACATACTTTTAGATTTGTATTCAGCCTTCATGGTATTGTCACAGATAAAGCTCCAAAAGAAAAAGGTATTTGAAATTTTCATGGCTTATTTCCTACCTCAATATCATGCTGAAATGCACACAGAACAGATGATTAATATAATACTTGAATGGTACCTGGGTGGCTGTCTGTTAAGCATCTGCCTTCTGCTCAGGTCATGATCCCAGGGTCCTGGGATTAAACCCGTGGCAGGCTCCCTGCTTAGTAAGGAGCCTGCTTCTCCCTCTCCATCTTCCCCTTCCTCTGTTTGTGCTCTTTCTCTCTCAAATAAATAAAACAATTTAAAAAAATAGAAAATCAAATAAAATGCCTGATAACAACAATGGTGAGTCCCCTGATTTCATTACATATTGATCATTAACTTTTTTAATGTATATATTGAAATTCCCCACATGCTCTAATATTCTTAAAGACAGATTCTACATTTTACTCTTGCTTGTACCCTTCATAATAACTTCTTCAACTTTGCTAACTCTTGATTAATTAATATTATCTAAAATACTTTTTACTGAAAGGACACATAGAATCTTTGACAAAATACAAAAGAGGTTGAATCTAAAAGAACTTATTTCTAAAGATTTATTCCTTAACTATTATGATATTTCCAGCTTCTGATTTTTTGCCAGCTTTTGATTTTTAAATATATTTTGTATTGTTCCCTATACTGAGCATCCATTTAATTGGTAAATGAGACAATGCATATTTTAAACAAATATTAGTCTAGAAAAATATACAAATAATTGACAAATATTTAAGTAATTTACTGTCCCAATCTCAGTGACTAGTATTCAAATTAAACATGAGCTTGCCACAAGTAAAGGTGATGCCTTTTTGAACTATATCTAGTACATAGCATCTAGTATGTGCAAAATCAAAGGACAGTCAATCAGATAAAATAAATCAAAGAGGTATAGAAATCCTTTAAAACATAAAACATTTACCCAAATGCATTAATACATTAGAAAACTAGGTTCTGATTATCTATGCTTGGGAAATGCATACTATATTTCTCTTTTAGAGATGCATTATGGATATCAATAAAGTCCAAGTATACATATTTTATACTTAGTTTAATAGAGATTTTTCCCAAACTAACTTGAGAGTAGGACTTTCTCCCCTCATAGGTCACCATTAGCATTCACTAGAATAGAGTTCTTGCAGACTGCAGTACGGAGAGTGTGATAAGCATTAAAAGTTACTAAAATGAAATACTTTGGGGATCCCTGGGTGGCTCAGCGGTTGAATGCCTGCCTTCAGCCCAGGGTGTGATCCTGGAGTCCCGGGATCGTGTCCCACATCGGGCTCCTTGTATGGAGCCTGCTTCTCCCTCTGCCTCTCTGTCTCTCTTTCTCTCTCTCTCTCTCTGTGTCTATCATGAATAAATAAATAAAATCTTTAAAAAATAAATAAATAAAATGAAATACTTTGAACAAGTTAATTGGTGAAACAATGCTAGGCTTCAAGAGGCAACTGTCATACTACAGTAGTAACAGGATTTGTCAATTTACATGTTCAGTCTACTATTCACAAACACAATACCCCCAGAGACAGAGCCTAGACCTTATCCTACTTTACATTTTCCATGGTGTCCAGTGCAATAACTTCCTCTCAGGAAATAGGCATTGATTAATCTGTTTTTTAGGAAATCCACTAATTTACTTTTCCATAATTTCACTGAGGCTGTAGATTTTATGAAAAAATACCTAGTAGGATTTCAGTAAATGCAATAAGATATTAGCAGGGGCTATGTGACATTGCATGCATATTTAAGTTACTTTTCTTCCAAATCTTCCATTCCTTTGTCTTATTTCAGATGGTAAAAGTAGGTGTACATTCTCTTAATTGCAGAGTAAAATCAGGATAATTCCCAGGACATCAATTCAGCAAATATTTATTGAATACCTACTGCTTGCCAGTATTATATTGGGTACTAGCCATATTAATGTGCTTGCTTCTGACTTTTGTCATAGAGTTGAGTTTTTTTATTATACTTAATTCAGCAAATATTTGCAGAGCACCAGGTTTACAGAATAGGTCTGAAATGAGGCTTGAAGATGTAGTAGACGTTTTTAAATCAGAAAAGGTCCAGAAGGGCATCACAGACATTTCATTAAACATTTCCTAATTGTTGAGTCAGTATTAAGAAAAATTAATCCTTATTTAATAAGTTAGTTATTTCCTCAAATTATTTCTGTCAAGAAACAAATACTTGTAACAGAGGCTTATGCACATTTTGGCAATCATTTTTACTGCATAAAATGGAAATTGCTTTTTATATTCTTTCTTTATTCTGTGCTATAAATCTGTTGTACAAGTCAGTTGTATCTAAAAGGGGAGTAGAGAGAAATAAGGCTGATGTTCTTAGTGACCTCTTTGTACTAAAATATAAAGAGGATAATAAATGAAATAAAATAACCATTATACTTTCAATTTGTATTTTACTTAAAAATAACATGTTTTTTTTTTAATTGAGACCATATGCAACCACAAATAACCTTGGTTTAAGTTTCTCATCTACTGCTTTTGTTTCAATGTAGAACTGACAAAGTTGATTAACAATGAAAAAGGTAATTTTTATTTTATCAATAATAGCTTAATGTTCATTTTATAAACCTGAAATGAATAATGCTAGTGTCATAGAATCCTTGTGAAACTCCCATATAGTTATATGATAGTGAAGACAAATGTCATTTAGTTACATGTTCTTATAACTTGTGGTTTATAGTACTACATATTGTTACTTTACTATTTCTCTGTTAGTCCCATGGCCCTCCTGCACCTTTCACAAGTTTCAGCTCTGCACCACCATCAAAGGAACCACCTGGTCCTATTTTCTTTCAGAGAAAAGTATGTAATATTCCTTCCCTGAGTTTTAGATTTTAACTTTGTTACTTTTGACAAAGCCTTTCCTTTGTTCAAATGCAAAGATCCAGTAAAAAGAGCTTTGACATGTTGTGCCTTTTATGTGTGCATTTTTCTGGTTTCACTGATGTCCTGAATTTTGCAAACGATACCGTGTGCCTTCAAGTTCTCCTATAAAATGTCATTGTACACTGTATCAAGAACAGTTTAGGACAGCATTACATTCACACGATTTTAAAGTCCAATAAATACTTGCTGGTTTCTCAGAAAACCCACAATTTGGTGTAACGGACGCAAAATAGTGCTTTGTTTCCCAGTTTGTTTTTCATAAAATCTTCTCCCAATACACATTCACTGGCTTACCTGCAGGGTAGCGCTCGATCACTGGCCAGCTGTCCACCTGTAACGTGGCATTGCCACCACTCCTCGTAAAACGGACTACATGGTATTTCCCATCGTTAATGATTGCACTGGACTCCTCAATGGCGATGTCATCTGTCCCAACATTAAATTTAACTCCAATTTTTCCTTGGTGCTGGAAGGGAGGAGGGGACAAAAAAAGTTGTATGAAGTTATTATACTGATTAGTCAGTATTTAGTAAGAATTAAGTATAGGAACAAGACAAGATTGTCCATTCTTGCCACTTTTGTTCAACATGATGCTGGGACTTCTAGCCACAGCAATTGGTGAGAAAAAGGAATAAAAGACATCCAAATTAGAAGGAAGAAGTAAAACTGTCGCTATTTGCAAATGACTCAACCTTCTATATAGAAACCCAAAAAAACTCCATTAGAAAACTGTTAGATGGAGTATCCCGGTGGTTCAGCGATTTAGCACTGCCTTCAGCCCAGAGTCTGATCCTGGAGACCTGGGATCGAGTCCCACGTCGGGCTCCCTGCATGGAGCCTGCTTCTCCCTCTGCCTGTGTCTCTGCCCCTCTCTCTCTCTCTCTGTCTCTCATGAATGAATAATTACAATCTTTAAAAAAAAAACTTAAAAAAAAAACCTGTTAGAGCTCATAAACGAGCTAAGTAGCAGGAAATAAAATCAATAGACAAAAATCTCTTTACACTAATTCTTTACACTAATAATGAACTATCAGAAGGAGGAATTAAGAAAACAATTGAATTTGCAATTACATCAAAGGGAATAAAATGTATGGGTATAAATGTGACCAAGGAGGTGAAATATCTGTATTTTTGAAAACTATAAGACAATGATGACATGAAGTGAATACAACACAGATAAATGGCAAGAAATTACACATTCATGGATTAGAAGAATTAATATTGTCACAATGTCCATGCTACCCAAAGCATTATACACATGTAATGTATTCCTATTAAATTTCCAGTGGCATTTTCCATAGAAATAGAGCAATCAAAAAATTTGCATGAAACCACAAAAGACCCTGAATAGCCAAACCAATCTTGAGGAAGAAAAAACAAAGCTGGAGACGTTTTGCTCCTTGATTTCAAACTATGTTACAAAGCTACAGTAAATCAAAACACTATGGTGTTGGCATTAAAAACAGATACACAGATCAATGAAATAGAATAGAGAGCCCAGAAATATACCCACACATACATGGCCAATTAATTTACAACAAAGGAGCCAAGAATACATAATGGGAAAAGAACATTCTCTTCAACAAATAGTGTTGGGAAAAGTGGACAGCCATATGTAAAAAAATGAAACTGGACAACTGTCTTATACCATACACAAAAATTAACTTAAAATGTATTAAAGACTTGACATAAGACCTGAAATCATAAAAATCCTAGAAGATAACATACGCAGTAGGCTCCTTGATATAGGTCTTGGTGGTGTTTTTTTTAATCTCACACCAAAAACAAAAATACATATGTAGGACTACATCAAACTAAAAAACTTCTTCACAGCAAAGGAAACCATCAACAAAATGAAAAGGCAACCTACTGGATGGGAGAAAATAACTGCAAATCATACATCTGATAAAGGGCCAGCAGTCAAAATACATAAAGAGCTCATACAATTCAACAGTAACAAAACAATCTAATTTAAAAATAAGCAAACATCTGAATAGACATTTTTCCAAAGAAGACATACAGATGGCCCACCAGTACATAACAAAATACTCAACATCATAATCATCAGGAAAATGCAAATTAAAGCTACAATGAGATATCACTTTGCACCTGTTAGAATGGCTATTATCAAAAGGCAATAAATAAGTGTTGGAGAAGATGTGAAGAAAAGAAAACCCTTGTACACTATTGATGTGAATGTAAATTGGTACAACCACTAAGGAAAACAGGATGGAAGTTCTTCAAAAAATTAAAAATATAATTATCATATGATCCAGCAATTCCACTTCTGGGAATATATCCAAAGGAATCAAAAGTACTAATTCACAAAGATATATGTGCCCCCATGTTCACTGAAGCATTACTTATAATAGCCAAGAAATGGAAACAACCTAAGGATTCATAGATGGATGAATAAATAAAGGAATCATGGTATATACAATGGAATATTATTCAGCCATTAAAAAATGACTATCTTACCATTTGCAACAGCATGGATAGACCTCCAGGTCATTATGCTATGTGAAATAAATCAGAGAATGACAAATACTGTGTCATCTCTCTTATATATAGAATCTAAAACAAAAAATACACCACATTTATAGATACAGAGAACAGACTGGTGCTTGCAAGAGGCAGGAGATGAGAGGTGGCAGATATAGGTCAATTTTTTTTCTAGTTTAAATAAAGTATATAAAAAGTAAAAACAGATTCAGAGATACATACGTGTGCGTGTATATAAAATCACATATATGTGTGTGTAATCACTTCTCTCAAGATATTCACAGTTCAGTAAAGTTCATCTTGGGTTCTTTTCATAACTATATATATTTAGGTCCTCTAGGAGGCACTTCCTCTTGTCATGTAGTTACCCTATTCACCCTCCTACTCCCTGTTCTAGGAAGCCATAAATTTAAACAAAAAAATTATGTACAGTGTATTATTCAAGAACATGCTTTAGACAACAATTGCTCTTCTTCAAATTTGCTTTTGAAAAATTCACATCCTAGAAGCAAGATTCTTAACATTTGGATCAATCTGGAGCATCTTTTTCATGGATGACTGATAGGCCAATATAAATACTTTCAAGAGAACTCCCAGAGGTTGCCACAGAAAAGGTGCATTGCTGCCTGTGTGGGAGGACATTCTCTCAACTCCTCTAACATAGTTCCTTTATTCCACTCTTACCATCTCCCAACACCCCCCCCCCCAAAAGGCTTGAAAATCTCTCTTTTAAGAACTCCTAAAATCACAGCAATTCAGTCTGTTTGGAGTCCAATGATGAATCCTCATAATAGAGAATAGCATTCTAAAGGGCATGGGGCACATGGACAGGTATGTGAGTACCGTTTCTTAGTCCTTATTCACAAAAAGAGTCACCAAATGCTAACAGCCTGAAATTTATTCAATTTCTTTATTTTATAGATGATGAAACTATGACACAGGACGGTACAATGACTTGGTCAAGTCGAGTAACTTAATAGACAAGGAGTAGAACTAGGATTCGGTCCCCCAGTTTTGGTGTCTATCTAAGCCAAGAAACAGTGATCTAAAATTAACTTCCTTTCTGAATTATGCAAAGCAGCATTAAAATAATTCAAAGTGCAAAGTTTGTTGCTGTTAACTTTAGAATTTCATAACGTGAGGAAGCAAAGAGAAGCGTGTACTTATGTCCTCTGCCTCTGAGGAGCATTCTCTGACAGCAGGACTGTCAACTCCACCACGAGCACTGTTGATTTGTAAAGCATGTGGATTTGCCCTTAATCAGTAGCACAGAATACCTGCACTGTAGGCCCCCATCAGAGTACATCACCTCTAACTGTCTGCAGCTCACCTTTCATCAAACCTCAGTTGAGAGGAAGAACATGGGAGAAGAGGGGTCTCAAGGACACAAAATCTAACCATTCTTGTAGAAATTTACAATCAGAATATCAGAAAACCTGAAGACGTGGTTACATCCTCTTAACCTCTCACTGGATTCCCATCATTGAATTAGGTGGTAAAAGTATGGCATCGGCTTAGGCTGAGAGTTATTTTAAGAAAATCTTGCATAAAATTGCATCAAGTAAATGGAAGTATCTGAGAACGTTATTTGGGAATTGCTCATTGTACCCTTCATACTCATATGCAAAATGCTCCCATTTTTTTTCTGCTTCTTACTATCCACAAAGGATCTCTTTCTTATAATTAATATGGGCTTTAATTTGTGTGTTTTGATTTATTTTAGGCTTGATGGGCAACATGACTTAAAAGTATATTTCCTTTTTGACTTTGGTTCAAGGAGTAGGGCAATTTTAAAAACTATATAGACTTCAGATGTACTGTTTTCCCCCAGATTTATTTTCAGTGTCTACCATATATCTCATAATCTCTATTTTAAAATATATTCCATTGTAAGGCATTTTGGTTTTCTGTAGAATGATTCTAGTGATAAACAAACAGCAGGATTCTTATGAAAACTAAAATTTTATCCAAGGGCCTGTGGAGGCTTTTTTTTTTTTTTTAGACTTTTTTCACACAGGACTTTTGTGCAAATAATTATTATTTCCTCATTTTGGTAGGATTCCAATTTGCTCATTTTCAGTAAATTATTTAACGTGGTATATATTTTTAACATGTATGTGATGTAGCTCCACAGGGGGTAAAAATTAAGAACCTTATTTAATAGATTTGTTAAGTTATCTTTAACAAACACCCCTATAGTGTTATGGTACTTTACAAATACTAACTCTGGTATTTCTCATAACAGCCCCATGAGAGAGGAGCTATTTTATCTCCATTTGGCAGATGAGAACACTAAAGCACAAGGTGATCTGATAACTTGGCTATACAGAGAAAAGCTGTGATTCAAACCCAAGCAGTCTCACTCTAGAATTTGTGTTCCGAATGATTATGTTAGGCTGAATGTGAGGAATACTGGGTCATCCTCTAATAGCAGTTAACAGATTTGGTTAAGCTAGCTGTTCTTTGCTACCTGCTTTATCAATTTCCTGCTATAGTAGAAGTACCACAGGGCCTCATTCTGTGTTTTGCAGATTGTACAAATGTATCAATCAATGTATGTTTAAAATAATTTTATAGAGGACAATAAGCAACTGATTTGCAGATATTATAGGATGTTAAAATGGACTATTTTTTTTCTTAATTTCAGCTGCAATCTTGAGATGATAAGTCAAAAAAAGACTGCCCCTTCCATTCTACAAAATGAGGTACAAGACTTGCAAAGGATAACACTGACCACTGTTTTTGGGACCCGCAATTAATTACCTATTTTCAGCTCACCAAAGAGGAGAGAAAGGCCAAAAAGAAGTAGATAACTGGAAGAGTATTTTTGGAGACAACTGAGCTGTGATGTGATTTGTATGTACCTCCAAGGTAGAAGGTTACTTTTCCCTTATCTCAAGTGCAGGGGAAAAGGACTTCAAAGAAACATCTCAGAAAGTTCGATAGTTGTCTCCTAGAACTTAGTGGCAGTGGTTGGGACAGTCAGACGGACTAAGGCAGAAATCCTAAATAACCACCTGAAGGAGGTGCATTTACCCGCCTCAAGGGAAATGCAAGTAAAGAAAGTCCAATGAACGATGTGGTTAAAAGCACTAAAAAAACCACTAAAATGCTTCCCCAAAGTCCCCCCCAGTGTCAGTTTTCATTATAGGCTAAACCCAGCTAGATGGCTACTATCATATTAGCCAAGATCAAGGAGAACCCTTATCTCTTCTTCCTTTTCCTGCTTCATGTCTGGAGGAGCCAGAAAGGAGGAAGAGAAGTGAACATCACTGAAATGAGAGGAGAAATAACCTCATCTCTCATCTAGTGCAACTAGCAGCTCCAAGGCAGCCCAGGCAGGGCTAATAAACTAGCTTTAACTGAAGTTGTACTTATTATTACAAAAGAGTGAACTGAAGTTACTTCCTATGCATAAAAGTTAATAGATGACTTTTTTTTTTTTTTTTTTTTTTTTACTATCTAAGAATGACAAGAGCAGTGTTGAGACTTTTCCTGGACTTCCCTGGGGTCAGGAAAAAATATTCCACAGAACACCAGACTTAAATTCCTGTTGCATTGCAGGAGTCAACTCTTTCAACAGAACAAGAGCATGAAGATATATGTCACTCGGGAGTTGCCCACTGTTTTAGGGTCTCTTCTATGACAGACCTATTGCCCATTCCAGGATAGAGACTGAGAGAAATTCTTGAAGTTCCCTGCTTGTTTTGATAGGAACTCTTACTAACAGAGTTCTATTAACAAGATTCAAGTTCTGTGATCAGAAGCATTATAATAGTAAAGGTATAAAATATACCAAATTCTGAAAAAAGTCCCTTTACCTTATCCTTAACTTTTCAGCAAAATGAAATGTACAATGCATATTTTCTAGGACATAGAAATCCCCAGATTCTGCAGGGATTCACTTCTTGCAACATATTAAAAAATATATAAAGGAACATGGGTTGGTGATGCTTGGAGTGTTTCTGACTTTTAATCTATGCCCATCCTTTCCTGGATATGTTGATTTGGTTCTTTGACATCCAAAACCTTTGCTATTTCCTGTATTCAAACTCCAGTAGGCTAGAACAGAGCTGAATACCAGTGAAGTAGGTTCAGACAATAGTCTCCACAGGAAGTCAGAGATTATTTATCCTACTCAGGCTACATCGAGCCAGAATCCATTTTTTCCCTGAAAATAAATGAATTAAAAATGTACATAAAAGGGCGCCTGAGTTGCATAGTCAGTTAAGTGTCCAACTCTTGGTTTTGGCTCAGGTCATGATTTCATGGTCATGAGATAGAGCCCCGTGTCAGGCTCCATGCTCAGCTTAGTCTGCTTAGGCCTCTCTGTCCCTCTCCCTCTACCCCTCCCTACTCCCCCTACCTCTGTTCACATGTGTGAACACTCTCACCCTCCATCTAAAATAAATCTTTAAAAATGCACATAAACCACACAATAATAATATGAAGCACATTTAGAGGACTAGTATTTATGATTCCACTCAGAAACTGTAAATATTCTCAAAACACACCCCTCCCATACTGACAGAATAACAAGTCATTTCAATTACATAAACAATAAAACTTGTTAAACTTTCTTGCCAATGGATAATTACAATTTAAAAGAACCCATTTCAAATTCTTATTCTCTGGGATTAAATGTGATTGTCTCTGGCAAAGTCTCATGAATATTGTATTAGCAAAACCAGCAGTAATTTCACTGGACATGTACTGATCTTTCAGCATTGTATCTTCCTTGAAATAGATAACCGGCTCACACATAATTTCAAAAATCTATTATAAGAATATCAGTAACAAGGCATTCATAATTTAATGAAGTCTTTCCATGGATTCATTAAATAAACAGTGACAAAGGTAATTATTAGTTTTCTCCACAAAAGCTCATTTCTGAATAAGGATTATATTATTAAACCAAGTTAAAAGGAAACATGAAAGATGACACTGGAAAGGAACTTGAAAGTTCTAGCATAGTTTCAGGCACCTTTTAATTCCATCTGTAATCACATATTCACTTGAAAATATCTATTTTAACCAAGATTAAGATCTAATGATGTCCTTGATATCTTGGACATATTTCAAGCAAGACGTCTGTATATTACAGATACAGACATATTTCAATCTATATGCATACAAAACAGAATACATAAATGTAAAGATTCATCCTTTATGTGGCATGCAGATATGTCCACTGATTTTGTATTTCCCTATACTGGGGTTGTTATATAGAACTGTGTGGCTCAACTGTGTCAAGGAAAACAACCAAAAATGAAAAATAAAATTATCTACTATTATTTTTATTTGTTTATCATACCTTTGGAGTATCAACAGACAAGATGAACAGGGTGCAACTCAGAATGGCATGTAGATTAGCAAGGATACTTGCTTATGGTCTACAAGCTTCTGTTGTACAACACGAGACAGTCCGATACTCCAGGGCCCCACTTTGGATAAAACTTGACAATGCCTTCAAATACACTGAATGCTTATGCTCATTTCAGAATACAGAACAACTCCCACGGTCCAATTTTACATTGTCAACTGAAATCGGAGTCAGGCTGAATGTTATGTTTTGCTCCTCCAGAGACTAATCTTCACCAGGGAACAGAGGTTTTAAGGCCTGAGGGGGACTCTGGGGCCTATAGTCACTGTTGCTGGAATAAGTAACATTGCGGAGTGTGTCAGACAGCCACCTGTTCTCTCACCTCAAAACAAACAGACTGATTTGGATAATTACTAATTTAACCCAAATGCATTTCCAAATGAAATTAAGAGGTCTTACTAGCTGGTAGAGACTGTGTTTACAAACCTAGATGTGTTTTTGGTCTGGTTATTTTAAACTGGCACTGAGCTGGAACTGCACTACTTCTTCCCCCCAAATAAAACATACACATCATCATCATTTCAAGAAAAAGAACGTATTGTTGCCTTGTCGCCCACTTTCCCCACTGAATGTTTTTTTTTAATTTATTTATCTAATGAACAAAAATCGAATACATAACATGCATTTGCATTGGGCTAAGTATATAGACAGTAGAAACATGTAAAGTGTGTTCTCTGTCCTACAGGAAGTTTTTTTTTTTTTATCAAAATCAAGAAGACAAATTAGGCATACAAATATTCACACCCACAAAACAGTTGAGGGAGCAGGGCACACTGTGGAGAACTGCTCTCAAGGGCCTCACGGAGCCTCTGAATGTGTGGCAGGAGCAAGTTAACATTCAGATCACTGTATTATAGCTAGTGTATACCAAAGACACCCAGGGACACAGAAAATATCGTCCCTTTGTCTCCCTTTTCTTTGCAGGGCTTATATCCCAGATGGCTCACTGGGTGCAACCCATTGAACTCTGTAAGATTTATCACTTAAAACTCCCAGCCAACCTGAAGGCTGAGTGCTATGTTTTTCTGCCTATGCAGAGAGTTTAAATAATGTGTCCCAAATAATAATGCAAGTAAATATCAGTGCTGGGACCTGACCATGGTGGAGGGCCTTCTTAAAAACAAGTGACTTTAACTGTGTCTATGTTCCAGGAAAAGATCCTGAAGCCAAGGCATGCTCAGAGGATTGAGTCAGGAAGAAAGCAGTAGTAAAGTTTATCTTTCTTTTTGGCCAATTAGATTTCATAGCACCCCACAGCAAGGAACCAGAAGTGGGTGAGATCATCAGCGATGCCACTTCAGAAAGATCTCATTTAGAGGAAATACATTCTAAGGAAACAGTATTTTCATTTCCTCATCAGGTTTCCATTAAGGGTAGTATGTCTTTCCTAATCTGTTTCCATTCCACAAAATTCTAGAGTTCCTTTGATTCTATGAAACTATATCCTGGAGAGTGATACTATCTCCCAGATGCTTACGCTCATCTCTTGGTTCTCAGAGTATCTAATACTCTGTGTAAACCTGTGACAGTCCTTCCTCACACATTTCTATAGTTGTTAGTTTTTATGCAATTGTTCTAACTTCTCAACCATATCATAGAGATCTTGAGAGTAGGAAAAAAAAAACTGACTTATGCCTCGTTATATCCTTCCAGCACTTTGCAGACCACCTGTATATTTGTAATTCTCCAAAACTCTCACATACAATTTTTTAATTGAGATATAATTCACATATCATAAAATGCGCTCTTTTAAAATACATGCTTCAGTGGTTTTAGTATATTCACAAGGTTGTACGACCATTGGCAGTATTTAATTTCAGAACATTTTCATCACACTGCAACTTCTTTTTGATGAGATAATGCATATAAAGTTCTTAGCACTCTTAATGGCTACTCAGCACCTATGAGCTACATTATTATTATTGCCCCTATTATTATTATTATTACATTTGGAAAACATTGTTTTGTTTCTTAGTAGGTTGATGGAAGTTAATTAATATAATGCTTGAATTATATAGCCATGACAGTTTAGTTAGGACACATAATATCTCAGTTATCTTCACAACTCGTGAAACAGCATGTCTATTTTGTAAACAGAAAGCAAAAGTTCAAAAAGGCTAAGACTTGACCAAAGTCAGAGCATATATCCACCAGGTGGCTTAAGAGAAAACATTCTAAAATCGAATCATGTTCACGTAAGGGATACATCATCCTGCCATTGTTTGTACTGAAGCAGTGACTGCATGATCAGGAACCCCTATGCCCCCTCCCATCTCAATGATACAATAACTCTATGAAAAGCCTACATGAATGGCTAAGCAGTTAACATTCACGCACGCACACACACACACACACACACACAAAATTTAAAAAATACTAGTTTTTTAAATACATCAAAGACACTGAAATCTGAATGTGAGTTTCAGTTTTTTCAAAATTTATAAAATACATGAACTCTAACATTTTATTATGTGTTTAAATCAGGAATCCTTTAATTTGGGTGGAGGGTAGAGGGGTATCCTACTAGGTTGATATCTCAAAGTAATCTGGCACACTTTCATAAATCATAGGTGTTCTTTCCCAAGAAATTATGACTCCTTCACTCCAGCAGGGATGGAGGGGCTTGTTTTTATGAGCAAGAACTTTTGCTTTGCTAGGGATGTTGGACTTGGTGGTGCTAAGCGAGAAGGGTCAAAGAGTTCTCCTCTTGAGGACGGATGGACATTGAGTTCCAAAGACATCACCAAGTGTTTTTAATGCATTCCTTTCCTCATATTATCTGTCTTTAGAGGAAATTAAATCAAGAATCGAAACTATGTTAGGTGAGACTAGCCTATTAAGTGACTGGCTAAAATATTTTTCAAACGGGCAATACCTTTATGTGGATATTTGGAGATTGTCCAGATTTTGTCTGTTTCATAAGTTGAATCATAACTAGATTATCGTTTATATTTGGAAAGACTTTCCTGAACCCTTATGAAGTTCTCCATAGTGGCCATGGGTTCAGAGATTTCATCAAGCCTTTTTCATTGTACTT
Source organism: Vulpes lagopus (assembly GCF_018345385.1). NCBI lineage: Eukaryota > Metazoa > Chordata > Mammalia > Carnivora > Canidae > Vulpes > Vulpes lagopus. Next base: position 35,629,812 of record NC_054828.1, read on the forward strand.
ACCTGTGGTCCAAACAGCACATCTCAGCATGATATCACAAACAATGTACAATGAAATAAAGCTATCTGATGCTCTTAGGAATCAAAATCACCTCATTGGGATAATTAATTTTGTATTCCCATCCACTGAAATGGCAACTACCACTAACTAGAAACACCCCTCTTTAAATGTGTCCTTATATATAAAGAATGTCCTTATATATAAAGAAATCATTATCTTCCTCTGAATAATAATTTTAAAAACCTAGAAATCAAACAGAGCAAAAAACATGCACTGCCTGGTGGCCTATGGAAGTATTTTTCAATGGTAGTATCTCTGGTTTGAATACTTAGCCTATGGCATCTGACATGACATCATGACAGATTCCTCAGATCTGTGCATGAAAAGGTAAGATTCACACTGGGGCAAGTTTAGCCCTGTTTAAAGTGCAGTGGGCTGATCAGAGATAGCTTGTTTTGTTTCGTTTTTTTAAGTTTTTTTTTTTTAATTTGTTTTATTACTGTTGTTTTAAAACCCTTGGTTGGGTATTAAATTAGCTTTGCTCACATTTTACAGTCATTCAGGAAACTGTGCAATAAACATTGTGTTTCAAGTGCTGATTAAAACCATAACCTTTGTTTCTCTGTTTTTCTGATTCCTTGTCTTTGGGCCATTACACTGCTTATTATTACCTCCACCAGGAACTGGATAGGGAAAGGACATTCACCTCTATCAATTCTGCTTGTTGTTGGCATTTCTATGCAAAAAGGTTTTCCTATAAAAAAAGGTTTGGGATTATTTGTGGGTTTCATTTATTTGTTATATCTCAGGACCATCATTTTTGTGGAAAGCTGACTATATAATTACAGTCAACTCTAATGTTCCAAATTTCCATAGCACAGAGCACCACATTTTTCAGACAAATAGACAAAACATCGTTGGATGATTATTTTAGTTCTCTGTATGGTAAATGTTACCTCAGTAACCAGGTTGTAAGTAAAATAAAATTAGCCTTCATATTTTAAAAAAAAAATATTTTTAACAAATATCAAGAGATAGATGCAATTATTTTTAATGCTTCAGTTGATGAATGTTTACGAGCTACATATGAAATGAAAAGGTCAGTATGGAAGGGATATCATTTTTTAAAGTACTGTTTGGTGAATTGTGACTTGCAACCAGAAAAATAATAACAAGATAATATTTTCAAGTGTGTTTAATGGATTGACTTTTTAATAATGCTATCTTGGTTTTCACAAGCCTCAAGCAGAGCCCTAATTGAAATGCATTCCAAGAGAAAAGCTGACAGTGCTACCTTTCTCCTTTTCTTTCTTATTGACTTCTAGTCCAGGACTACCTACCTGTCTGACATCTTCAGAAAAAGCAAATGTGTGCATATGGGCAGAGAAAGGCATTCACCAAAGACTATTTTCCATAGAATCAGCAAGGCTCTAATATCCCCTGCATAGCAGGGAATAATTTCTGCAGCCTTCAAAAATAAATTTATGTTTATGTGTGTGATTTTGGCACAACAGAGTTTTCAGGAGAGCTAAGGAATCTCGAAGGCCAGACTCCTGAAGATTATGACTTTTCTTTATCTTAAAACACTAATATTGACTCAAAAATTAAATATTAAAAAATAAAATAAAATAATGTTGAGAAATGTTTATCAAGTGCCTATCAGGTGCAGTATATTTCTCAAAACACTATATTACTCTTTCTGGGCTCAAAAACTTTTAAACGTATTTGTTGGTTGTGTTTACATACAATCATTTCCCTAAACTACATGATTTTCTTGCATAAATGACACTAAAATTTTGGAAATATCTTAACACATGAGTTTTGTCCTTAACAATATTCATTCACTCATTCATTCATACAACAAATACAGACTTCTTACTATGCTGACATTCTGCTAGATTCTAAATAAACAGTAGTTAACAAAACAGGTGGTACTGCTGCCAACATGAAGCTTAAGACTTGAGTTATTTCTTTCTACATTAAAATTTATATTAGCATATAAAGTATGCTAGCTGTCAAGAAGGAAAAGAGCAGGGTGTTACAAGAGGCACTGAGTGGTTAAGGAAAGCCTTTCTGAGGAGGAGAAAAATTCAGTAATAGGAGAGTAAGAGTTTTCTAGGCAGAGAAAAGAGTGTGTGCACAGGCTTCAAGGAACAAAAATATGTAGGTATAAAGACGGATGCTTTTATGTACAAATGTAGATACAGATATAAATATATGGATTCCTTATAGAAATGGAGATATGTAAATTATGTGAATATATGTAGGTATTATCCAGAAAGTTTATGTAGAATAAAGGCAGGTTATGACATTATATGCCAAAAATAACCCCAAAAATATATCATATGGACAAATAGAGCAATTGGAAAATAGATAGTTAAGCACACTTAAAAGATCTTCCAATCGAAGAATGGAAAAATATTGATACAAATGTAGAACCTGACAGTATGCATCTTGACATTTATCTAGTTGTTTGTTCCTAAGTTTCATTCATTAATGTGCTTTATGAAATATAATATATAAAGACTTTCTGAATCAACAGGGACTCACCACATTTTCCAAAAGTCATTTGCTTCTACAATGTCAAAAATGATTCATCATTCTATGCTTACATTTCAAAGTTCATGTAACACATTTGTTTCTTTGTGGGCAGAATGTCTTGTTAACTTATTTCTCTAGAGAGCCCTTTTATCTTATGATGTAGCAAGAGTTCTCTGTATACTTTCCACCTTATAAATACCATTTGAAATTACTAGACTAGTTTTTTAAGTACCCTCCACAAACTACTTGAAGAAAAAAGTCTTCATCTTTGACTCTTTTACCTCCCTGTTCACCTGGAAAAGAAAATGAACAAGGTTCAATACCCATGTCCCTAAAATGTACTTTTCCAGGCAATGAATTTCAAATAAGAAAAGGAATTCATCCAATCTTCCTTTTGGAAAAATTTCAAATAAATAAAGCCAAAATATGAGTTTTTCCTATAATTTGGCCAAGAATTTTGAAGACAAAAATATATAAAGTACTCAACTGTAAATAATTCATGAACATTGTGAACCCGATATAATGTTTATTGCTATCTTCTTGAGAACAGTAACCAGTGGAGGATTCCTGAGGTCATCCCTTCTCACTGTTTGCCTAGAAAAGCCAGAGGATATTTTGAGAAGACTATGGATTCTGATAACAGGGTAAAGATATATGGCAAGATAAATATCTAGAGCAAAGTCAATTATTAGCCCTCTATAAAGGAACACATGTGGGGATCCCTGGTTGGCTCAGCGTTCAGCGCCTGCCTTCAGCCCAGGGCACAATCCTGGAGTCCTGGGACCAAGTCCCATGTCAGGCTCCCTGCATGGAGCCTGCTTCTCCCTCTGCCTGTGTCTCTGCCTCTCTCTCTCTCTCTGTGTCTCATGAATACATAAACAAAATCTTTAAAAAAAAAAAAAAAGGAACACATGCTCTCTCTTCTCTCTCTCTCCCCCTTTTCCTCACTGCTTTGCCATACTAGCTGGCCTTTCATTTCCACAAATATACCATGTTCTGTCCCATCTTAGGATCCTTGCTATTCTGCTTCTGTCTGATTAGCTCCTTCATTGCTCCCTCCATCTTCAAATTATGGATCTCCTATATTTTTTGGGGAAAAGAATCGTGAGGACTTCAGGATGGAGCTGGGCATCAAATCTGCTGAGCAAAAGTACAAGGCTTATCTATGGAAATGCCCTTCTCTGGAGCAAAAACTTATTAATGTTCACCCACTGAAGTACAAAATACACTTATTAAAGGTCTGTCCTGACAATGCTTGAAAAGTCAGTGCCATATAGGAAGGCCAAGTCTCTTTGATTAACAGTATTTTTTTTGATGGACTTGGATTATCCGTGACAAATTTTTAATCATTAAATATCACAGCAAGATTGACATGTTGAAATCTCACATCCAACTTATATACATACCCTGCCAAACATGTGCACTCCTTCACAATGAACACAAACCAAACCTAACTGAGAAGGTAAAAATACATAGAGAAATGAATCATTAATCTCATTCTAAAGCCAAATGGGAACCATAGCTAACTTGTTCACTATTCTATAAAATCAATGCCAAGCTTCCCAAACGAGTGTGGATACAGAGGTAGGGCTATATTTGGCAGCAGATGGATGATGACGACGACGACAATGACGATGATGACAGTGGTGGAGATGGTGATGGTGATAACAGCTACCCCTCTTGAATGCTTGCTATGTGCCAGGCACTTCTTCTAAGCAGTTTATAAAAGATACTATATTAAAATATATATTATTATTTCCAGTTATTTGATGAAGAAAATGTCTCATACGTTTAATGACTTCACCCCAATCACCTGCCTAATAAGTATGAGAGCTGTGATTTGGTCTCAAGCGATCTGGTTCCACATTGTACATGCTCAGCCATATCTGAGTGCCTCTCAGAAGGATTCCAAGGTGTTAAAAAGATGTTACCATTTAGATGTGTAGTAAGCCTTGGGAAGAGAGGGATGTCAACATCCTTCTATTGTATATACCAAGCAATGATTACTTTGCAAACTTTCACTCCTTTCATCCTCATAATAACTCTTATTTATCAGTCTTACAATCATTATGTTGAGCATGTTTTAAACTCAAATCAAGTGGGTGAATTCTCTAAAATCAGAACTATATCAGGTTATATCCAACACAAGTTTCAAACTCATGTTTTTCGACCACGTCATGCTACTTGCCTCTGTATATTCTTGAAGACCCACTGGAAATAGAAGAGGGTGCATGAGAATATCCTGGGACCTCAAACCTTTATCATTTTATGAGGCTTTGAACACTGACAAACTTGCCAAGGTAAGGGTGGGTAGAGCATGTCAACTGTTCTTTCATAGGCATCAAATTAGTCCAGGTGTTCAGAATTACTAGCAAGCTAAATTTTCAGCTGTACTAGGGTCAGAGTAGATTTTCTCATACTTCAGGAGCCCTCTGAATAGAAATGGAAGCATACATAATTTCCTTTAGGTTTAGTAATAAGTCTGAATGTCACCAGATGCTCTAAAACTCTATGGAAGAGCACTTGGAAAAAAAGGCCAATGTCTTTCCTCTTTCCCCAGTTGTCTACACCCTGTTTTTCTCTAATATCTTCTCCCCCCTCACAGCTAACAGATTTCTTTAAATTATTTTTAGTATTCATTGTCATTTTAGGAAGATGTGCTTCAAGCTTTCAGGCAAATCCAATAGATTATCATCTTCATAATAAAATCAGTTATAAAGTTTTTTGCTAAACAAAATGTGACTCAGTTGGAGAAGAAATGAGAAACTTAGTTGTAGTTTCCCCTAGTGATATACTTAATACTTAAACAGAAATATTAATAACTTTCCAGCAGGTCAAGTTTTCCAAATGTCACAATCAATAATGAAATGTATATAGATCTGAATTTTGTAACCAGTTTGGTTGTATTAAAAAAAAAAAACTTTGTATAAGTACTGTTACAGGAAACCTTTAAATGGTTTTAAAAGAAATGAAATAAACTATCATATTTTTATATCACAATAATACAAATAGTTTAATAAGCAGTGTTGCTGAACTTTGAAATATGAATTGACCTATTATAATTTTTCAACTTAATTAATGTTCCAGATCACAATTAGAAATGGTATTATTGTTTCTTATTCTATCTCATTTAACCCCTTTCTTAAAAATATAATGACTATGTCTCAGATCCTTTTAACATTCTCCTTCCATGAATATTTAAAGTTTTCTCTTAATAAATCAAAATTCTTCAAATTGTTTAATTTTTATCTTGGTTGTTTGAAATCAGCCTCTCAATCATTGTCATTTTCTCTTTCTCTCTAAGCATATAAGCATGGGTCTAGTTTTTAATGATACCATTTTTAATTGGAGCTAATTTTATCCAAGATGTTGCCCAAGAGTGTCAGCTCTGTGAGAATACTTCATACAAGGAATCATAAAGATAATACCCATGCTGCACTAAAAACTGAATAAAAAAATAACTGCAATTCTTTCTCCTCAAGCAAAGAGCACACTTTGATGTTAACAGAAAGAGGGAAGAATATTTAATACTGGCTCTGGTTGCACTCCAATTAAAAACTAACAAGTAACAGTCTATGATTAAGTCAGAAGATTCAACAATTACACTTAATAATAAGAGATGTGGAAAGCATTTCAGTTTGAACCAAGATGCAACAAATATGAACCTAGCACAATTGGCATGGTGACATTAAGCCTCTGATTAGCTTTCCTACTCAAAATTAAATTATTCCACATTCCCTTGAAATAATAATACAATCCCTTGCTTTGATTAACTCTATCAGGTATCTCAAAATTTGTTCTTACAATTTATTGCAACCAAAAAACTGTCAGAAAAAGAAACTCTGCAAGCATTTTCTAGAAGGAATGATAAACTTATCTCATAAGTTTAAACACCATCTAAGTTTTTTTTTAATGCATCATTTAGCTTAAATCATCACAGTGTCCAGTCTATGCTACAAGAGCTGAACTGTTTTAACATGTTTTTCTAAGAAAATGACTACACTGATATCCATAGAGACACTAAAATGCACTAGCTATGGAAGCTATGTTGTTAATGTATACAATATATGATTATGAATTCAAAAAGTAGCCAACATTCAAGTCTTTCAAATAAATGCACACAAAAATGAGAAACTAGGTAATAACACCTAAAATAAGCCTTCAACATCAAAAGGTTTGTCGTGTTGTCTTACATATACTCACACACACAAGCGCGCGCGCGCACACACACACACACACACACACACTAGCTGAGTGTTTACAAAGTATTGTTAAAATTTTATTTTATTGTTGAAATTGTTATCCATTCCTGACCCACACCTAATCTTAATCCAACTTACTTTTTTGGAACAGCATTTATTATTTGACTTTCTAAAAAAAAAAAAAATCCCCCGTTTTCATTCTTTTGCTAGCCAAAACTCCCCCTAAGAGTTTTAATGGTGTCGTGCTGTCCCTCATTCTATCCAGCTGAGAATTGTAAAAGGTACATTTCTGCCATTTATTTAGTCTTTAAAGAGACTATAGGGGCTTTTTAAAAATTACTATTATTATTTAACTTCTTACTGGCCTTAGAATTATTCTATCAAAAGTACTATCATATGTTATTTTCTACAACACATTTTTTTAACTCAGTGACTACAACAGAAACATTATGCATATTGTAAATCCACTAAAAATAGAATAAATATCTACTCAGCTATCTACCTAGTTATGTTCATACACTGTTACCGAGCAGAAACCAATAAACTGGTACAGAAGTAACTAAAAATTTAAAAACTAGAACAGAAATAACTGCAGAAATTACCAGGAAAAAAGGTTGTTGACCTAGACAGTTTATATCTCAGCTATTAATAATATTGATAATAATATCAGCAATAACCTTTAATTTTCAATGATCCCTTCCTATGTTTCCAGTTTAATCTTTTTAAATATTGCACTGAACACAGTGCTAGCCAATAATGGTCACAAAATTAATATTTAGTGAATATGACTGAATTCTCATATCAACCCTGAGAAGCAAATGCTATTATTACCATCATTTTATGTCTATTTTTAATTTTTTAAATTTTTATTTATTTATCATAGTCACAGAAAGAGACTAAGAGAGAGAGAGAGGCAGAGACAAAGGCAGAGGGAGAAGCAGGCTCCATGCACCGGGAGCCCGACGTGGGATTCGATCCCAGGTCTCCAGGGTCGCGCCCTGGGCCAAAGACAGGGGCTAAACCGCTGCGCCACCCAGGGATCCCACCATCATTTTATAGGTAAAGAATCTTCAGCATAAAAATGTTTAGTCCCTTGCCCAAAATCATTCTGCTAATCAACTGAAGAATGAAGAGTAAAACCCAAACCTGCTTATTTTAATTACTAGAGTCCTGTATTGCCTTTGGTGAAAAAAAAAAAAAATCACAGACAATTCTCAGTGATGGAACCTGCTTCAGAATAAAGAAAATGATAACTAACCCCTCACTAACTTCATAAAATTAGAACTTCCTTCTGCTACATTTTCACTGACTTTTGTCACCCCACACATAAATCCCAATTTCACAGGACAATTTATATTATAATCATAGGTTATAAAAATCTAATTGACATACTCCCTACATATATTCAATAGCATGCAAATGAAGAATCCACTATGACAAATATGGCTGCTTCATGTAGTGCCATTAACTGAATCAGTCCCTATCTGACACTTACTATAATAACTGATTTTAGCTTTACAATTCTGAGGTAAGTATTCTTATTATCAATTTAAAGATGAGGAAGTGTGGCCCAAAATTACACAGCCACTAAGTATAAATCTAGGACTCAAGCTTAGTTCTTCCTGATTTCAGATACCATGCACGACCATGTTGGGTATGTATCAAGAATGCCGTGGTGCCTCAAAATTAGTCAATCTATTGACATGTATCATTAGGACAAATGAGGAAAAACAATATGAATCATTAAGACACATCTAATAAAGATAGTTTATAAATTTAATGCCATTCTTGATATTTAAAAAAAATTCACTTAGTAAACTAGAAATAAAAGAATTTTCCTTGGCACGATTAAAGCAAATCTACCTTAAATTTACTGCCAACATCATGTTTAACACTATAAGCACTTCCATTAAAGTAAGAAATAGATTTTAATATATTATCACCATTATGTCTTAGTTTTGTTTTAGATATGTCAATCAGTATGACAGGAAATGGAAATAATAGTTTAAATTATTGGGGGAAAAAAGAGGAAAACAATCCTACACTGCTGCTACCAAACTGAAACTACACTGCTGGACGCAAAAACAGACATTTCAAACAGCATAAAAGGCCAATCTTCAAAGACTCTTCTAAGAATGAGACAGTCAACCATAAATGCACACATCCTTGTAAGGAAGAGTAGGAGACATTCAGAAAAATACCTTAGAATGAAAAAGAGAAACATGAGTTTCATAAAGGTATATGAACTTTTTTTGGCAAGTGATTCTAAATGTGGATGGACTCTGGATTATGGGTTTACTGAAGTCTATCATGTTATTTTCTCTCCTTGTGCTAGAAAATTCCCATGATAAAAAGAATGAACAATGAATGGTAGCCTGATCACCAATGGAGCTGTAACTTTTGGCCCTACCTCAAGTTGTGACCTTGAATGAATTACTTGACAATTCTGTTGTCTTCATTCCTCATTTGGCTAAACATCTCCATTTTCTAGATCATCCTTTATAGTTGTATGATTCTATTCTATTCTATAGGCTCTATAGAGTCTTCTAAAGACTATTCTATAGACTTTTCTCAATAATGACGTATCTTAGTATATTATCATCCATAAAGGTTCGATTTGTGAGACCCAATATTGAGCAATAAACAGAACATTTAGCCAAAAACAGACAAAAAGAAAAAACAAAACAAAAACAAAAAGAGGCATTCTATAACTTTTGAATAGCACGCTCCTTCTGTTTGCTTGAGATTTGGGATTGTTTATCCTATAAAACAACACAAAACAAGGAAAGAAAATGAAAACAACTAAATCTGTTTTCCACCAGGATGCTGAGATATCTTGCCAATCATTGCTGCAATAGACGGGGTGGGTGTGTGTGTGTGTGAAGACCCTACATTCGGCTGGTTTTTCATCAGGATTGCAGTTACATTCACTTTGGTTGAGGCCAGAGATCTATACTGAGTAGTATAAATGTATCCACAGAGCAATGTTTCACTTTTATTTGTAGGGTGAGTTTATTTTCTTTTATTGATGACCACACGGAATGATGCTTCCTGGGTTTCTGCTATATATATATATATCCTATCAAAAATAAAGATAGTCTAGAACACAAAATAAAAATATATTCACCATGATTATATTGACAATGGTTTTGATCTATACGCAATTATACTTCCATGATGTTGATGTAGTTACCACAACAAATTTATGTTTACTAGGTAAGGGAAACCTTTGTTAAGCATAAAGGAGATGGCATGGCCCCCTGGAAGTTTCCCATCCTTTGCATCAAGCTAAGGCAGACAGTTCTTCCTGGACTTACAATGGGCTTGCATCCCTCAGAAACCCATTGCAAAATGAAGATATCATAAGTTGAAAATGCATTTAAATACACCTAACCTATGGAACATCACAGCTTAGCCTAACCTACCTTAAACATGCTCAGAATACTTTCATTAGCCTACGGTTGAGCAAAATCATTTAGCGCAATGCCTGCTCTATAATGAAGTGTTGATTCCATGTGTAATTTATTGAATGCTATACTGGAAGGGAGAAACAATGCTTGTAGTATATCGGTTGTTCGGGAGCTACAGCTCACTGCTATGGCATCATGAGAGAGTATGGCACCACATTTCACTAGCTCAGGTAAAGGTCACAATTTAAAATTTGAGGAACAGATTACACTGAACATGCATCACTTTCATATCATCATAAGGTGAAAAAATCATAAGTTGAACCATCAAAATCAGGGGACTGTCTATATAATGCAAGCAGCAAGTAGGACACAGAGAAAAGCAATCGTCACTACCAAGAGAATGCCAGATATCCCTCCACACTTAGAAATAAAGAATGTTGAAAAAGCAGACATCTTAATTTGCATAAACTTCAAAATAAAAAAATAATTTCAAGTCTCTTTTTCCAACTTTATATGTGGGGTGTGTGTGTGTATGCAAAATAATGTCTTAGGCAATAAAAAATTGATCAAGGATGGCATGTGAATAGAAATGTTACCAATTCTAGCATCTCTTTTTGTCTTGTTTCTCCATTATTGGATAATAGTGGTTACCAAATATAATTCAACAATGCAATTGAGTGAATATCTTCCCCTAGGTTTTAATTTAGACTATCCGAAGTGTATTGACTCCTTCACATTACTAGTCATAAAAAATTTTCTATCGTTCCCCTATTGATAGTTTAAGAGAATGCCTGCAAGCAAGCTGAGTTCCTTTTAAAATATCAGTACACTAAAAGATAAAATTGTCAATATCTTTTGCCTTTCATTTCCTTTCCAAAACTTATACCTTTGAATTGTCTCCCATTGAATATAATGCGTTATTTCCATTGTATTTGCTCAGATTATTTAAAACTTTAAGTTGCAAACGACCATTTCTTTTGAAGACCATAAACATAGGAAATTTATAGGATTTCTCTTGGTCCATTATTTTAGATTATTCCATGATGCACCAGGAGGTAACTAGTGAAAGAAATAAGAGGGGCTTTGCCAATGACTGAATAACAATGCTTCCCAGTGCTAAAATACTGAATAACAATGAAAATCTTAACACTGGGAAGAGGCCTTGTAAGGCCTCTTGTAAGGCCCAGACACTCCCCCAAAGCAGGAAGCTCTCCTCTGACAAAGGACACTTAAGTTCTATTTGAAACTTGCCAGTGATGTTATGACTTCTCAAAGCAGCCTATTTAATGGGCTTGAAAATCCTATTTATTCTTGAAAATCCTATTGAATGGGAAGTTACCTCTCTTTTAATGTGTCTGCAGTAAGGATCAATGCAGTGCAATCTGTATCCTTTTCCCATATGACAACCCTTCACCTTTCTGAAAACTGTTATCCAGTCTTTCTTCCACTCTAGTTCAAGTCTTCCCCTAGAGACTCATTTTCCATTTTCTTAACTATCAGTCATTAAGGGAAATTTTTTAACAATTCAGCCCTCACATATCCAGTTTGTTAATAAACTTAAATTCTTTTTTTAAAAAGATTTTATTTATTTATTCATGAGAGACACACCACACACACACAGAGGGAGAGACACAGGCAGAGGGAGAAGCAGGCTCCATGCAGGAAGCCTGATGTGCCCTGGGCCGAAGACGCTAAACCACTGAACCACCCAGGCATCCCAATAAACTTAGATTCTCAAGGACGGGGGCGCCTGGGCAGCTCAGTGGTTGAGCGTCTGCCTTTGGCTCAGGTCACAATCCCAGGGTCCTGGGATGGATTCCCTCATCAGTCTCCCCACAGGCAGCCTGCTTCTTTCTCCTTCTGCCTATGTCTCTACCTCTCTCTGTGTATCTCTCATGGATAAACTAAATCTTAACAAAATAAGATTCTCAAGGACCTTAACACAGTACATTGGCTTAAATACAATACATAAGGTGAGTGCTAAACAGTGCACTAATCTTCCTTAATTAAGGAATTATTCTTCCATCAGTATTGTCTGGGTTTTTCTAATAGCCAAGCTCACTAGTTGCACATATGAGCATTTAGTAGACTAAAATTCTCAGACCTGTGCACACTGTTCATTAGTAAGTTATCTTCCCTATATTTATTCTTACAGATTTCAAATTGCAATTATAGAACTTTATCACCCCTTCCAGATCTTCCATTTGTGTTGCTTTTGCTCAAACATTTTTCTTCATCCAAAATACTCCCTTCCAGCTCTGCTGTCAGAAAACATTAACTGTCTTGTTTATCTTGGGCTTAAACTTCCTAGGATTCATATTATCCTTTCTATTGTATCATTCTGTTTGATGGAAAGACGAAATCTAAACAAGAGCCAGACAACTTAGCTTTCTCTCTTCCCCTGTCATTACATCGTCTGAGCCAAGCAGATTCCCTCCTTGTCCATCATTTTCCAGAAAACAAGAACAAACCGATGTTACAGAAGGCTCTGCTTATTCTAACTTCAGACTTGATGAGTCTATATTTACTTTCTTAGAACAATCTCTCTCTCTCTCTCTCTCTCTCTCTCTCTCTCTCCTCATTTTTGGCTTTGCAAGCATCTTTTAAAATACCCTTTTAAAATATTTTGAGTTGTGAACTCTCTCATGGAGACAGAATCCTGAGAGACTTCAAGAGCTTTGCCATGGTTTTGACATATAGAATTCAGCATCAAATGTGCCTCAGGTGTGCCCCAGTCCCACATGAGGCAAGTCATTATTTCCTTTAGTAAAACTGGGAATAAAAATCAAATCTAAAAAAAAAAAAAATCAAATCTAGCTCAGAAATCTAGTAGGGATTACCTGAACTTTCCCCAAAAAAAAAAAAAAAAATCAAAGTGTTTAAAGTAATGTCTAGGTCAAAGTAAGGTCTCAATAAATGTAATTTGTTACTTGTATATTAATGATGCCTTCCTAGATGTAATATGATCATCAAAAGAAATAAGGAATTCATAAATTTTTTGGTTTTGTGAATGTGGACAGTCAAGAGCCTATGCCTTTATGTTGCCAGTATCTGGAATGTGCTTCCCCTCTTATCATTTACATCTCCAAATACCCAGATCCTACCACTCCTTTGATGCCAAGTCCAAATACCACCTTTTCCAAGATATCTTCCTTGAGAGTCTTTCCTGAAGCCCTCACTACTATTGGACCTGATTCCTGCAGAATGAGGATCTGAAATTATAGGAGTTTTGTAACTCATCCCTAAAGCCCATTATCTGGCATGGAAATTGAACCACAGTAGGTGCTTAATTAAAACTTGTTAGGTGGGCAGCCCGGGTGGCTCAGCGCTTTGGCGCTGCCTTCAGCCCAGGGCCTGATCCTGGAGACCTGGGATCAAGTCCCATGTCAGGTTCCCTGCATGGAGCCTGCTTCTCTCTCTCTCTCTCTCTCTCCCCTCTCTTTCTCTCTCTCTGTGTTTCATTCATGAATAAATAAATAAAAGAAAATCTTAAAAAAAAAAATAAAACTCGCTAGATGAGTCAATGACTCCCTCCCAAGACAAAATTAATTTCTTGCTCTCCTGATTTCATACATACTTATTACATGTAATGGCCCAGTACCATAATTATCTGAGTATATGACTCTTCTGTCCTACTACTTGATAAAGTTTTTTAATTATATCTATGTCAACTTGACCTTTGGCTGATCACAATGTCAAAGCATATGGTAGACACTCAAGTTATTTTTAAATGAATTAGTGTCTATTTTTCACCATTGCTATAGTATTACTTGTTCATAGAAATTTTAAAATATGTACCCAAAAAGATCATTCATAACTTGCCTCTTTGACATCTGTTCTGTAATCCAGTCACCGCAATTCTGCCTATACAAGTGATCTATCTATAAGTCTTTCTCTGAAAAGCCTTTGGAAAGTTTAAGTCCAATTGTAGGATAATCTTTTTATGATTCCCTTTATCCTTGATACACATTTACAATTTATCTTAATATTCTGAAAAGTGAGGCAGAAGGAGGATCATATAATTTGTATCAGGACTTGCCTAATACTACTAGTCTTGGGTATTACTATGGAACTCTTAAATTTGGGGTATCAAATACACTAAAGTAATTTCCAATGGATATTCATCACTCAATTGATCCATTAATCATTATTCAGCAGCTCTATCATGCAAAGGATGATACTGGTACTATCCAGGATACAGGGCAAACTCAAGGTCTGTTTACTGTTTTTGAGGATACATACATATCAATACACATCAATACAAGGAATATACAAACTGAACTCTTACTTAAGGTATATAAAAAGTACATTACTGACCGGGAGAAAATACTTGCAAAAGACCTATCTGATAAACAACTTCTATTTAAAACATACAGTAAACTCTTAAAACTCATCCACATGAAAACAAACAACTAGTGTAAAAAATAGTTCAAATACCTGAACAAATATGTTGTAAAAGAAGATATATAGATGACAAAGCATGAAAAAAAAGACACTCCACATCATATGCCATTACTGTAGATTAAAACAACAATGAGATGCCACCTAAAAGAATGGCCAAAATCCAGAACATGGGCAATACCAAATACTAGTGAGGATGTAAAGCCACAGAACTCTCCTTCATTGCTAGTAGGAATGCAAAATGGTATAGCCATTTTGATAGACAGTTTGGGTATTAAAAAAAAAAAACTAAGCATATTTTACCATGTGATCCAACAATTATACTCCCTGGTATTTAAACAAATAAGCTGAAAACATGTCCTCACAAAAGCTGCACATGGATATTTACAACAGCTTTATTCATAATTGCCAAGACTTGGAAGCAACCAAGTTTATTAAACAGATAAACTATAGTACATCCAGACAACGGAATATTGTTCAGTGCTAAAAAGAAAACATGAATAGATATGGAGAAACCATAAATGTATATTACTACATAATAGAAGCCAATATGAAAAGACTGTACACTGTATGACTCCAACTATATGATATTCTGGAAGTCAAAACTATGTTTACCATGGAAATTGCAAAAGAATCAGTGATTCTCAGGAGCTGTGGGTAGAGGAGGAATCAACAGGCAGAGTACAGAGTGTTTTTAAGGCAGTGAAAACTTTGTGTGATATAATAATAGCAGATACATGTCATTATACATTTGCCAAGATTCAGAGAACCTATAACACCAAGAGACAACCCCAATGTAAAGTATGGACTTGAAGGGATAATGATGTGTCAATATAGGTTCACTGACTCTAAGAAATATGCTACTAGAATGGGAGATGTTTATAAAGGGGGAGACTATACATGTATGGCGTCAGGGTATGGGGGAAATCTCTGTACCCTCCATTCAATTTTATTGTGAACCTAAAACTATTCTAAAAGATAAAATCTATTAAAATTTGTATGATATATATATCATATTATATATTAGAAAAAAATACAGTAGGACCACAGAAGAAATAAATTCCTGAGGTGCCTAAGGAGTTTACCAAGGTGAGATAATACCAATAAGAATCAATATTCCTTGAGCACTAATTCTCATCCCAGCATGGTCAAAGCAGTTTATATATACTTTCTCATTTAATCCCTGCAGCGAACCAATAAGGAAATGCCATTATTAACTCCACTTTGTTTAAGGCCTGAGACATATAATGGCCAGAACTTTCTCAAGCTCACACAACTAGAGGAGGGAATGAGCGATGTATGAATTTAGGCCTGTCTGACTGCATAGTCTGGGGTTAACCATTAACCCACACTACCTGTCTTGAAGAAAAAGTAGAAATCAGGTGCAACAGGAATCGCAAACAAGTTGGGAGAAATCAGATTTGCTTCTGGAAATTCTGCAATCTAGATAGCAGATGCTTCATTTATTTTTTAAATATTTCTTCAAAACTGCTAGTGTTTGTCCAATACAAACAGTGGCAATAGTCTTCCTGTTACATCAGAATTATATATGTATATATGTTTATATTTAATTTATAAATAGTCTGTCTTATTAAGAAGACTTAATAAGAAAAAATAATTTTTCACAGGGTTAGTCTCGGGGCTAAACAATTACATTTGCTATCTTTTTAATACTAGTAGTTAGATTTCTGGCCTAATTGATTTTTGAACCTTTCCAAACATGCCTGAAGACATAGCTTGAAATTCTCCCAAAGCTCAATCTCTCTGTGTTATTGTGACTAACAATTTTTAATATAGGGCAAACATATTGAAGGCTGAAGACATAATTGCTTGCACCTCTTGTTGGGGTACTCTAAAAAGCTGCACAATTTTTGTTGATCTTCCACTATTTTGACTATAGCAATTGAAAGTTATTGGAAAGATTTATGACATGGTATTGCAGACTCTAATAAATGACTTTAGGAAGCTGGGAAAACTCACTGAAGTTGGCTATTATCTGACCTTCATAGGGGTAATTAGAGATAAAACCAAAAGTGCTAAATCAGCCATTAAGAAACACAACAAATAATCAATTAAAACCATTGTCTAGGGCAGCCCAGGTGGCTGAGCAGTTTAGTGCCTGCCTTTGGCCCCGGGTTGTGATCCTCGAGTCCCGGGATCGATTCCCAGGTTGGGCTCCCTGCATGGAGCCTGCTTCTCCCTCTGCCTGTGCCTCTGCCTCTCTCTCTCTCTCTCTCTCATGAATGAATAAATAAAATATTTAAAAAAAACCTTTGTCTATCTTCAGGGAAGAAGGTGGAAAAAAACTGCGATGAAAAATAAATCATACATTCTAACATAGAACTCAAAGATTAGACCTGGAAAGCATTTCCCAGACTATTTCAATGGGGTCAGATCACTACTTAAAAAGGACACTCAAAATAAGGATTCTCAAAATAAGTCAACCAAAATTGCTTGCATATCTAAAAGTGGAGGGCTTGAATATGTACAGATGCAGGGCTTAATAAAGCAAGAAAAATCTTTGCCTCTTCTCCATATCTCTTCTTCTGAGGAATAGGCAAAATCATCCTCCTCTCCCCCACCTCCTTGGCACTGACATTTCTAAATATTTTCAGGCAAATAAAATCAATGGCAATTTGAAACATTTTGTACTTTTAGTAGTGTTGACAGCCTTTCCTCAAATACAGGACAGTA
The DNA here is from genome assembly GCF_018345385.1 of Vulpes lagopus. Taxonomy (NCBI): domain Eukaryota; kingdom Metazoa; phylum Chordata; class Mammalia; order Carnivora; family Canidae; genus Vulpes; species Vulpes lagopus. The sequence goes on from NC_054828.1 coordinate 35,647,060, forward strand.
GCTAATGCTATTGATTAGGGCTACCTTCTCTTCAATATTTGTGGTTTGGTACTGTTCTTTTCCACTAAAAAGGACTTGCAAATTCCTGCACCTTTCTGGTATCTAACAGGCACATGGGGGTGGTGGGTCCTGGGAGGCCGTGGCATATCAAGAGAAACTAACCACTTTCATGATTTTCTGAACTGAGTCACAAAAATAACAGAAAACCACACGTGTGTGTGTGTGTGTGCGCGTGTGCGCGTGTCCAAGTGTGTTGAATGTATGTGTGCATGAAAAAGCCTTGGAAATAAAGAAGCAGAAATTTTCAAAGTATTCCTTTGTGATTATTTTTTTCAGAATCTGTTCGGACAAGAAAATAAGAACTGAGAGCAGATATACCTTGAAACAGTATCAGCCCATACCCTGCTTCTTTCACACTGAAAATTGAGGACCCCCCCGCCCCAGAAAAAAAGAAAAGAAAATTGAGGACCATAACACAATAAACTCCTGTTACGTTTATATCTTTCTTTTCAGTCAGCAAAATTCCCAAAGTGCTGTGCAAAATAACAGCAAAATTAATTGTAAAATTATTAGGGGTTCCCATAAAAATCTTTGAACCTGGAGATGAGGGGAATAAAGAGAGCCAAGAGGAAGATTTTTCCATACTCCGCTTCTCAATTCGTTATTTAAATACAAGCATAAACTGGATAAGCAAAATAAAATTTATGTGCCGCATACATTTGAGTCTGAAAGATAGAAGGCAATATTTAAAAATATGTATTTAATATAGGATGTAATATAAAAGAGATAATCCTGAAGTGAAGGTGGATTGTAGGAGCAAGTGTTAAGTGATTATACCTTCTTCCAAAAATTATTTCTTGTTATGTGGCTCAAAAAAGAACAATCTGCTTTAGATAGTATAAGTAATGCACTAGTGTGCATGTCTCACACAGCCACCAGAAGAGTTTCAATGAGTACTTCTCACCGATTCAGTGAGCCAAATCATAAAGCCTCAGGCTGTCAGGAAAAAAAAAATCTTTTTCACCTGTAAATTTTGACAAGAACGTGACAAAAATATATAAGATACACTTGTCACAATTCCTGTTGTGAAAAATACTAGAATTGGCCCACAGCCTCTATTGCTAAGAAACGTAATATAATTACTTTTTTATGGTATTGTCTAAACTCTACAAGCATTGGCAGGATCCTTGGTATAAGTCTATGCTGGAGCAAAATTAAATAAATTAAGGAAAGACCTCGGTGTTCTTTCTTCTATTGTAGGAAATACGCATTAGGCCAGCCAACTTCCAGAAGGATGACTGATTTAGCAAGTGAACCTGAAGGTAAAGGTATTTATGGGGAAAATGTAAAGGCAAAGTTTTAGTATATTAAACTTAACAGAATGTTTCCCTGCATGAGGATACTGTAAAAGAAGACTGTAGGGTACGGATTCTCAAACTTTAATATGAGATAATTGTTTCATATTAATAATTCTAATAATTAATAATTATAGTACGCTTAAGGGTCATATGAGATCTTGTTAAAAAGGAGATTCTGATTCAGTAGATCTGGGGTGGGTCTTGAGAGTCTAAATTTCTCACAAGCTCCCAGGTTATGCTGATACTGCCAGTCTGCAGAGCACACCATGAGTAGCAAGATATAATATATACAGAAGTTTGATGGATAGGACCATATTTTAAAGAAATCTTTAAATAATATGAATGTAAATTATATGCAGTTTTCCCCTCTCCCTTGCTCTAGCTTCGTAAGATTATAGGTGGAGAATATTAAGTATATATATTTTTTCCTTTTTTTTTCTCGAAACAAAAATTGGAACAGCAATTTGACTATAATACTCTAATTGGTAAATTTTTCAGCTGGAGAAAAACTGCAATAAAAAATATGTCTTCTAAATAAATTTTCCTTTCTCTAGCTTTTAAAAGTAGTTGAACAAAAACAGAGAGTGTGGCTCTGTGTTTGATTTTGTTTTCATCAAATTTAAAAGCAGACTCCATAATTCTTACAAAAACTGTAGTAGTGAAGTGCTGAGCTACTGGTCTCAAGAAATGTGGAGGTCCCGATGGACTTAGTGGGTTCAGATTTTGCTTCCAATGGCTGTAAAATGAATCATGATATAATCGAGGACAGGCATCAGTCAAGGCTTTCTTTGAACACAAGTCTAGAATGCATTCTAATTCTTCAGCAGGAAGGATTTCTATGTTTGTATTAGCCCCATCTAAAACCAGATTATGAATAATAGTGAAAGGGAATATAAAGGAAGGGAAAAGAAATGTTGGGAAATATCAGGAAGGGAGACAGAACATAAAGACTCCTAACTCGGGGAAACGAACTAGGGGTGGTGGAAGGGGAGGAGGGCGGGTGTTGGAGGGGAATGGGTGACGGGCACTGAGGTGGACACTTTGAGGTTGAGCACTGGGTGTTTTTTTCTGTATGTTGTAAATTGAACACCATAAATTAATTTAAAAAAAATAAATAAACCAGATTAATTGGATCCTGGTGGCGCAGCGTTGCGCCTGCCTTTGGCCGGGCGCGTCCTGGCGAACGGATCGAATCAGTCGGGCTCCGGTGCATGAGGCCTGCTTCTCCTCTGCCTGGTCTTGCCTCTCTCTCTCTTCTCTGGTGACTATAGTAATAAATAAAAAAATTAAAAAAAAAAAAAACCAGATTAATTTTTGTCTGGGAAAAGGCTACATTGCAAAAGGTATGATACCTGTAAGCTAACCTGTCATTTTTAGTTGGTCTCAAAGACTTTCGGATAGCTTTAGATATATATTTGCCAGTAAGCACAGAACAGATGCCTCATGTCTCTGTGACACGGAAAGTTTCATGATGCTCACCCAATCCAAGTTAGAATCTTCCCACATATTAATTTGAAAATTAGCATATCAGAATTTTATCCAGAAGTAGCCATTGCATCACCTTGTTTCTAGGTTATGCTTTGTCAGAATTTCTAAACATTTATGTTTTTTCCTGGGTTTTTGTTTTGTTTGGGAAGGCTGAGTATGTTGAAAAAAAAAAGGCATTTAACAAAAGAATAAAAAATCAAAATTCATTTATTTTTGTCATGAGATACTTTCTGGCTACATGCATTTCTAAGGTAGACACCTTTAGGGCCTTATTTTATTTGGGAAATGGAAGTCACAATTAAGTGTGGCTGTAAATCCTTCTAAAAAGCCCCCCAAAGAAATGGCATATTTCTCGTTGTCCTTTACCCTTGCTTTTCTTTGTCATGTGTAAAGCCTGTGGCAGGGATTAGGGAGATGCAAAACCTTACTGTAAACAGAGAAAGGTTGAAGGAGGAGGTTCATTTTTTGAAATATCATTTGAATGTAAAATGTAGAATGTCTCTTCCAGGTTGAGGGGCAAATACAGTAAAAGAGTGTAATCCTAGCTCAAGAGATTTTGTTTCAAAATCCTAATTCAGCTAATAAGGCAAAAGAAAGTAAAATATATGGATATATTATAAAGCCTTCTGGTTCACATATCAATCCTTACAACTACCACCTAACCAATATGGTTTAGTGCCATCTTCCTATATTTATTTGAGTGATTTTTATATTTCAGTTTTGCTCCTTTTAACTTTTTCATTAGCATCTGAGAAAAATGATATAAAATATGCATTCCCCTAGGCATTGCAAAAAGGCATTTTCATGAGGTTTTTAGAAACATGTTTCTGGTTCAATGAAAGAAATTGCCTCTTATATTTTCAATATGTACAACCAGTTAGTTTTCTGGAATCTATCATATCTTCTGCTTAGAGTAATTAATAGATTCCTGTTGTATTGTTGATTAAGAAGCCAACAATAAGAGGAAAGGAAAAGACAATTTAATATTTTGTTTGAAATTATTCTCACTTTCTCTGTTTTCCACTAAAATGTAACCTCAGTGAATTTTGATGCATAGAGTGCTTTCAAATAAAACATATATGAGGTAGAGGAAAATATCAATAAAATCTCAACGTTAAAAAATATGCATTAGTATATACATCTTTATAAAATATGATTAAGACTCTGGAAAATGTTCAAAGACTCAAATGCACTCAAAGCATACGTGCACACATACATGCTATGGATTAAGGTGGAATCCATGTAGAAGAACTAGATATTAGCAAACTATTATCCACAATACTGTTTATAGTTTATTTTGGGGGATAAATACATTAACTTAAATTTATCTTTATAGGGTGTCTGGATGGCTCAGTTGATTAAGCAATGATCTCTTGACTTCAGCTCAGGTCATGATCTCAGGGTCTTGAGATTGAGCCTGAAGCCAGGCTCTACACTCAGTGGGAAGTCAGCTTGAGATTCTTTCCCTCTGCCCTCCCCCCCAAACTCTGTCACCAATGTGCATATACTTCTCTCTAAAACTAAATAAATCTTTTAAAAAATTCATTCTTGTAAGTTATTTTAAAAATCATTTTTTAAAATAGGTCTCTGCTATGCAATAGAGATACATGCAATCCACAATGTGAAAGAGCAGTGCAAACATCCATTCTGTCTTCGGTTGTTATTTAAACATGAATGTATGTTTCATAAGATCATTGAATTTATTGACATGATAATAATACATATTCTCTATTTTCCTGAAATATTGTCCCTTGTTTAGAATTTATTATAACACAGATTCGGTGTAGGTTATAAAAAACTAGTCCTTTTATGTATTTTTAAACCAAACCTTTCACTTATTCTGTCTTCCCTAATGCCACAAAACCTTTCTTTTTTTCTAAGATTTTATTTATATATTCATGACAGACACACAGAGAGAGAGAGAGAGAGAGGCAGAGACACAGGCAGAGGGAGAAGCAGGCTGATGCAGGGAGCCTGATGTGGGACTTGATCCCGGGACTCCAGGATCACACCCCGGGCTGAAAGCAGGTGCTAAACTGCTGAGCCACCCAGGGATCTCCCACAAAAGCTTTATTTCCATTAGTTTTAAAGGAATCTTGCCTAAGCTACTGATCATTTCATAAGATTCACTGACTAAAGGTAGCTTTGATGAATTGCTGATATTTGAACTTACAGAGTGATAATAACAGGAGTTAGTATTTATTAAACACAGCATAACAGACCCTGTTTTAAGCACTATATTTATCTTATTTAATCTTCACAATAACTAAATAGATAATGTATAATAATCCCCATTTTATAGATGATGAAACTAAGTTACAGAAAATTTAGCAAAGACCATACAGCAGCTAGTGGTAGAACTTGAATTTTTTGATGAAACTAAGTTACAGAAAATTTAGCAAAGACCATACAGCAGCTAGTGGTAGAACTTGAATTTAAACCTTCTTCATTGTGTTTCAAAATATCTTAAACACAACACTTGTGGCTCAGAATAAAAGCTGCTTATCAAAGAGAGTATAGGTAAGGTACAAACCTAACGGTTACAGAGTGATTCTTTTGATTGGGAAGGAAGAAAACATCTTAGTGCTTTATTAAGGCTTAGTGAGATTGAATCACTGATGTCCTTAGAGTAAATCTAAAGTAAACCGTATAAACTAGACCTTTCCTAAAGACTGCCACAGGCCAATAAAACTATGGGTTACTTACAGTACAATATGAAACAACATGCGACAGAAATGGAGCAGCACGTATTAGACAAACAAAGTCTGCGAAGGCAATTTTCTTTAGAGAATCTCTTCAAACATCTTTGGAGAAGAAGTGGTATAGTCACTGTATTTTTGTAAAAAGTCTGCTTGGTGATACCATACGCTGAACACAACTGAAGGCAGTCCTAGGTAGCAAAGATACACTAGAGCAGATACACTCACTGTTAAATATCCCTTCAAAAAAAATTCCCTTTGTTTACCAAAATCTATTCACACCTGTTGAGAAGTTTCTTTCTTCACTTATCTGAATGTGACAGTGAATCAAAGTACCTTCTCTTCTGTTACCAGATGTGATAATGGATAAGCTCAGATCCTCACTAGAGGCTGGAAGAGGATGTCTTTTCAGTGCTTTTGGAGAGGAAAGGCTATTTTTTCCAAGTTAAAATGTCTCCCTGAAGAGTTGTATTAATGAGGTCTGCAGCAATGCTTGATACTTGACTATGCCAATTGTCTCAAGCAGACTGGCACAAAGTTCTTTTTCCAATGTCCTAAAGATCACCCATATGAACTGTAATCCCTTCCTCACTTGCTATTTTCACAAAACCCGGAGTTTTTTTTCTTCCCATTTGGCTATTGTGAAGGCATTTTAATCTCATCTGTCGTGACCTGCTCAAATGGGAGAGGTGTGCATTGAAAGTGCTAGCAGCAGATTGCTTGGTCTGAGTGTGTTCCACGACACTTGTTAGGGTAAAGATTCACTTTCAGTTGCCAGAGATGGCACCATTAACATATGTTCCTGAGAAGCTAGGTATTTCTCACTCAATTTGGAAAAAAACAAAAACAAAAACAAAAACAAAAACAAAAACAAAAAGCAGTAACAGCAAAGGCAAAAAACTCTGGCCTCTTACAGCTTTCGTTCTAGAATGGGGAAACAAAATAGCTTAGATAAACATGAAACATACAGTATGTGATCTCTTAAGCAAATTAAACAAGAAAGGAGAAGAGGAAGTCTAAGTGGGAAGCACTGAAAAACATAGACAAGCCAGTGCCTTACTAAAAGGTGACCTCATAAAGATCATAGGTAACAAGTAAAGAACCTTTGAGTAAAGAACCTTAGAAAAGGCCTCTGGGTAAAGGAAAGGCCATATACAAAGGTGCGGAGAGGGAAGAAAACAGGGCATGTTGGAAGAGGCAGAGTGGTTGGAATAAAGTGGTAAGAGGTAAAGAAGTGTTTACATGAGTATGGACAGAGGAAAATAATAAAATCATATAGGAATTTACAGGTCAGTGGAAGAATTTTGGATTTTACTCTGGGTGATATGAGTCGTGGTATGCAGGGGACTTTAAGCAGACAACTGCTATAATATGATTTGAACTTTTGAAAGATCATTCTTAGCTTCTTCAGGAATAGACAGAAGTACAGAGAAAATTTAGTAGGCCATTGAAAGAGAGGTAGTTAAATTTCTATTACATTTTAACTATAATCAAATTATATTAAGGTAGAGCCAATAAGATTTGCTCTTAGAGTGGATGTGGGATAAAGGAAAAATTCAAGATGACCTCAATGTTTCTGGAAAAGCAACAGAAAATATGGAATGCCATCCTTTGGGATAGATAATATTATAGAAGGAGTGTATTTTGAGAGGAATTTTGAGAGTGTATTTTGGACAGCTCAAGTCTGTACAGGACTGGAGAGTAAATTGGGGATATAAGTCCAGATTTAGAGATAAAATTTGAAAGTATCACATATAGATGTTATTTAAGTCATGAGAGAGAGAATGGGGTCCAGAGGAGTGACTATAAATTGAAAAGAGAAGAGACTCAGCTATAAGACTCAGGTCTAGGGTTCTCTAATAATTAAATATCAGGAGGAACCAGAAAAAGAGACTATGAAGAAGCAGAGAAAAGTGTGTGGTTCTAGAAAACAAGTGAAAAAGTGTTTTGCATAGGAGGGAATATTCAACCATGTAAAATGCTGCTGGTAGATCATAAAAATGGACCGAGGGGGCAGACCCAGTGGCGCAGCGGTTTAGCGCCGCCTGCAGCCCAGGGCGTGATCCTGGGGACCCGGGATCGAGTCCCACATCAGGCTCTGCATTGTGCCTGCTTCTCCCTCTGCCTGTGTCTCTGCCTTTCTCTCTCTGTGTCTCTATGAATAAATAAATAAAATCTTAAAAAAAAATGGACTGAGGATTGACAATGATGGCTACAGCTGACCTTAATAAAAATACTGGATCGAATATTTCCCGAACTAAATTCTACACCTCCTGGTGGTCACCAATTGTCTTAAATAGGCAACTGAAACTCAGAGTTGAACCTCAAAGTTATTTTGTGCTTATATTGTCTGAACTCTGAACATCATTTTCATGGAATTTATGATATGTCAATTTAGATTATAGGTAGTTTCTCAAGAAAGCCCACTTCTAATAGCTGTTAACACATGGAACCAGACCAAAATAATAGGACCATAAATCTTTAGAAACGAAAAGTAATTTCAGAATTCATCTACTGGTCAATCTATTACTTTACTGGATGAAAAGACAGGCTGACACAGGTTAAGTAATTCACCCAATAAAGCAACAGAATTCACCATACCTAAGTCTCAATTTATTGCTCTTCCTCTCTACTACAGTATCCATGCACATTATTTTGGATTAATTTAACAAATTAGATTATCAGCTCTTTTAAGACAGGCATTCTTTCTTAGGCACAATACCTTGCACAATAAAAAAATGTATTTCAAAACTTTGTTTTTCCCCTCCTGACACTAGTCTCTGACAATCATTCATCAGATTTTTCTTCCTATGGTTTTGTCTTTTATAGAATATCTTATAATAGAAATCATACACATTATTTACAATTATGTTGTAAGTAAATGCGTACCAAATTTAACTTAAAAAGTTGAAAATAGGGGCGCCTGAGTGGCTCAGTCAGTTAAGCATCTGCTTTTGGCTCAGGTCATGATCCTAGAGTTCTAGGATCAAGCCCTGCGTTGGGTTCCAATTGCCTAAAAATTCTTTAGCTCCTTTGAATTTATTCAACTATTGATTCATGACTCATCATAATTTATTAATCAAATGCTTGTTGTCTTTAGCAATATTCAGAACAATTTGCTGTTATTTGTACATATACATGGGTTAATATAAACATCGCCATTTGGGAAGTGCCTATATTTCTTTACAGTCGTCTGAATACTCAGCACAGTACCAGTGCCTGTAATCATCCTATAATCAATGTTTGATTTATTGAAAATGTGGCAGCAACATTAACCATCAAATCACAATTGATTCTCAGCAGTCCTAAATTTCAGTAGTAGCATTTGAATGTAAAATCAGCACACTTGAATAAAATCTGCATTATCTTCTTTTTTCATTTAAAATCTCTTAGTAGTACAGACTTGCATTTTCAGAGTTTTCTCTCCCATGTGCCTTAAGCATGTAAGATTAGATGTCTGGCCTTACACCAGAAAGAAGGTCTGACAGGATATGAAATCCTGGGGATAACAGGGATCTAGCTATTTCTCTTTCAAGACATTTTTTTAGACTGAGCCAGAAACTGAAAAGACAGATGAAACTGGGACAATCCAGTCACAAGAAAGAGAGGAAAAATCATGTCTTCTTCCATAGAGACATATTAACTAAGATTCTGGCTTTAATATTAATATTTTTGGTTACAGTTAAGCTTTAAAGTTAATGAAATTCTCATTTATATGCTGATATAGGGACATGAATACTAAGTTACAGATGGGATGAAAATTAGCAATAAAGGAAATTAAAGAAAAGAAAATGGAAAAATGCCCAGAGTTTACAGATATGCCCACACTCATGCCAGAGTACTATGTGAGAACCCGGATACTTTTTGGAAGTGAGCTTTTTGAAGTTCAATCTATTCATTTGTGTGTGTGTGTGTGTGTGCGTGCGTGTGTGGTGCATGCTTTTCTGTAGTATAAACTCAGGTGTTGTTGTTTTTTAACAAGGGGTACTTCTTTGTTATGGAAAATTATGAGTGACTTTTGAGTGACCTATTTACTGCATTAGGAAATATGTTGCTTTATTCTAGAGACCACAGAACAGAATATAGCAAAAGAACAATGGCAAAGGAAGGGTAATTACAGTGTTTAGAATAAAAACATATTTGATCCATTTTGGTCCCTAGACTGACTCTTAAAAGGCTGCCCCTAGGCAGGATTGTAACCATATACAAAAACATATACATTAAACATTACTATACAAATTAACATATTAAGCATGAAGCACATATAAGAACATTGCTCTTTCCCTGCAGATTTTTGGTTGACCTTGACTAAATGTCACGAAAAACACCTTTCCTGTCTTTTTTTCTGGACTATAATTCACCTTCCTTCATAGTTAAGCATTGCTCCATCACTTATAGCATAAGCTCTGGTTAAGTGGTAGCTACTGGTGCAGTTTTGCAGATAAAAGAAAAATTGTCTTGCAATACATTAATGTAGGAAATCTTTGGTTGAGTAAACAATTGCTACTGCTGAGACAACTGATATAGTTGTATTTTCTATAGATATCCAGAAATACAATTTTAGAAAAGCTGAGACACAATGAAAACAAAAATAGGAGGTGAATAATTCCCGGTCATTGGACTAGTGTATTTTATTACTAGACATTCAGTCGCGGGCTACATTGGAAAATACTTGAAGCAAATGGAAATCAGTTTTCTTTTCTTTTTTCCTTTTCTTTTCTTCAAGAGTGCATCTCATTAACATTAATAGAAACTATGCTCAGAAAAAAAGCCATTAACATTAATGGAAACTATGCGTAGAAAAAGCCCTAGATTAGTTTTTGGTCTTTTAAGGAGCTTATACATTGCTGCCCATCCCAAAAAGACAGGATGGGAAACTACTAATCACATTTTGCCTCATCTCTTTAAATTAGATATTTCATTAAATTATATTTAATAAATCCTGAGTTGGAAACGGCACAAGGAAACTCAAGCTGCAATAATATTTACTCTCCCAATAAGGCAAGAGCTTTCACAAACCATGTATCTTACTGAAAGTCACTAGGCAAGTTATATGACCATGATTCTCATGAGCATCCTCTTTGTGCTAGCAATTAGGCTGTCTGCCAGGAGTTGAAATGATTAGCAGTAAATATAAATTTAATAGCTCTGCTTTGCAGTTCCCCAGTCACTCTTGGTTCTTCCATCCACTGGGAAGATAATGGGAATCAGAGCCTATCAACTGAACATAGGACTATAACTGAATCTGAACTAAGACATGGGGGACTCTTAAAAGGGCAAGGTAAAGTAAAACACATACACACACAGACACACACACTTTTTTAATGCTCACTTCACCTTTGTGCCAAATCCTGCTCTAATTAAAAGTAAGACAAAACAAAAACAAACAAACAAAAAACTCAAAGTGTTATTGAATCACAAATGACCTAAAGATACTTGAAATTTCACACCTGCCTGTCATGGTGTGGAATTTTTGTCACTTAAAATGGGATGGTGAAAAATATTTTGATTTTGAATATCATTTTGCCAAGCTATTTGACTTACTCAGAGTTCGGATCTCTGAGATTTACCAGTATCTCCTCAGCTACTTTCATATCATCATCCAGGTTCCATGGAAAACTGGCAATATGTTACTGTTTTAATATGTCTCCTTTTCTAGGTACCTTACTATACCCCTTATCATTTACCTGTCAATATAAGAGATACAAGAACTGGGAGAAAGCAAAGACCTGGCAAAGAAAGCAAAGAAAGCAAAGTCTTATGACGATGCTGCAGAACTAGAACAAAATAAGTAAAAACAAAAGCTTTTATGTTGCTTTGTTTTTGAACCTATCAGAAATAGCCTCTAGGTCTTAAATCATGGTAAAATACTCTCTCACATTTTCTAGATATAATACAGGTCAGATAAGATATGAAGCAAAAGAAAAAGGGTCAGCAGAGAAAAGAGCAGTCTTAAGCTTGGCCTGATGACAAAGATCTGTTAGGCACTTGCCAAGGAGCACCAGGCAGAGACGAATCTCGTAAAAGGAACTTCCCTTAACTCCTCTGTCAACGTTCCTTCTTCATTCTTATGCTTTCATCATGTATTTCTCCTTTCATCAGTATCACACATGTAATATGGCTGAAATATTGGTTACCTTCGTAAGAGGAAAAAACAAAAAAAAAAAGACATGGCAGCTTGATCAAATATTTTTAAAGATGCTAGGTTAAGCAGAGATCTCTTTGAGAATTGAGATGTTTGTCTTCCTTGACATTGCCTGGCACATAAGGCTACAGTTAAGAAAACATATCTGATCAGATGTGAGTTTGTTGGTACCAGGGCAGGTCATAGAGACGTGGAAAAAGAAAAGGTAAAAAGACAATGAGTGAAAAATGACATCTTTCATCCCCTGGATCCAGTTTTTCTTGAGTCCTAAATATTATAGCTGCTGTGATGCTTTAGTGAGGTTAAATTTCCTCTGTTTTGCCTTAAAACGAATCCAAAATAATACAACTGTCAGGAAGTATGTGAGCAGAAGCTTGACCATCTCACTGCCTTTGAGCAATGAAAGGCAGGGTTTAAATAATAAGTATTTACACAGTTGGAGTTCGAAGATGTGGATGAGTTGCCTCTTAAGAAAATAAAATAGATGCCATGGAGTGAAATTAATCTCATTTTGCTTTCTGCATGCATTTTTTATGTTCAAAAAGAGTATCACGGATAACATGAATTTAAATCCAAATACTCTGGGTGACTCAGTCGGTTAAGCATCTGCATTCGGCTCAGGTCATGATTCCCGGACCCTGGCATTGTGCCCTGCGGGAGGCTGCTTCTCCCTCTGCCCTTCCCCTTTTCTCATGCATGCACTCTCTCTCAAATCAATAAAATCTTTAAAAAAACTAAAATAAATCAAAATACTCTTAATAAACACATGGTTAAAAAAACGAATGCATTTACCATGAACAAACCAAACTGAAGCAAATTAATCCTGAAGGTGGTAAATCTCAAAGAAAACCCCATGTTTTTGAGGATATCTTCTTGGCAAAGAAAGTCAATCAAACAAGGGAAATTAGAGATTCAACCAAAAGATGGCATAAGAGTTGGGGTCCTCAACTCACCTGGTCCCACCAATTTACCTAGATAACTTTCAAACATCCTGAACACCAATGAATTCGACCTGAGATTTAAAGCGAGAACAGCTGGAACGCTACAGAGAGAAAAGTTTTCACTTCTAATAAGGTAGGAAGGTGGAAATAAATAAATAAATAAATAAATAAATAAATAATCAATCAATCAAGTCAGGGAGGGGGCCCGCAAGGAGCCGGTTAAGGCCCGGGTAAGACCCTCTTGGGCAGGACTTGATAATCAGGATAAACGGCTTCTGCACAAGGATGCCTGGGTTGCTCAGTGGTTAAGCGGCTGCCTTCAGCCTTAGGGCGTGATCCTGGAGTCCCGGGATCCAGTCCTACATTGGGCTCCTTTCATGGAGCCTGCTTCTCCTTCTACCTGTGTGTCTCTCATGAATAAATAATACAATAAAATCTTAAAAAAAAAAAACACTTCTGCACATTAAAAGAAACTGTCAACAAAACTAAAAGACAACCTACAGAATGGGAGAAGATACTTGCAAATGACCTATCAGATAAAGGGCTAGTATCCAAGATCTATAAAGAACTTATTAATAAACTCAACACCCAAGAAACAATCCAATCATGAAATGGTCAGAATACATGAACAGATATTTCACCCAAGAATACATACACATGATACACATGGCCAACAAACACATGAGAAAATGCTCCGCATCACTTGCCATCAGAGAAATACAAATCAAAACCACAATGAGATACCACCTCACACCAGTGAGAATGGGGAAAATTAACAAGACAGGAAACAACAAATATTGGAGAGGATGTGGAGAAAGGGGAACCCTCTTGCACCATTGGTGGGAATGTGAACTGGTGCAGCCACTCTGGAAAACTGTGTGGAGGTTCCTCAAAGAGTTAAAAATAGAGCTACCCTATGACCCAGCAACTGCACTATTGGGTATTTACCCCAAATATACAGTTGCAGTGAAATGTGGGGACCCCTGCACCCCAATGCTTATAGCAGCAATGTCCACAATAGCCAAACTGTGGAAGGAGCCTCGGTTACCTTCAACAGGCTTCAATGTGGATGGAACTGGAAGGTATCATGATGAATGAAGTCAGAGAAGGACAATCATCATATGGTTTCACTCACATGGGGAATATAAGAAATAGTGAAAAGGATTATAGGAGAAAGGAGGAGAAATGACTGAGAAATATTAGAGAGGGTGACAAACATGAGAGACTCCTAACTCTGGGAAACAAACAAAGGTGGTAGAATGTGAGGAGGGCAGGGGGATGGGGTAACTGGGTGACAGGCACTGAGGAGGGCACTTGATGGGGTGAGCACTGGGTGTTATACTATATGTTGGCAAATCGAACTTCAAAAAAAAAAAAAACCCAATGAAATAATTTTGAATACCTCAGTTTTACAATATTTATTTGAATAATAAAGCATTTCTTCTTGACGTCCTACTTAGGGAAACTAGAGGGAAATAAAATCAACTTGCTTAGTTCAAAGCTCCTATCACCTCTGCTTAAACTGAATAATTGGATACCATTCTGACTATTTCACATGCACTCTCTTACTAAAATTGGACATAATTTAGTGTAGTAAAGATGGCAAAGTTTACTACCTTGATAGATTCCTACTAGAATATAACTAAAAGGGTAGTTTTTCCCACATAGAAAATAGATTTGTAAAAATTAAAGTCCAATTTATATAGGAATTTTGTATTAAAATAAAATAATTGGGGATCCCTGTGTGGCTCAGTGGTTTAGTGCCTGCCTTCAGCCCAGGGCGTGATCCTGGAGACCTGTGATCGAATCCCACTTCAGGCTCCCTGCATGGAGCCTGCTTCTCCCTCTGCCTGTGTCTCTGCTTCTTTCTATATATATCTCTCATGAATAAATAAATAAAATATTTAAAAAAATAATTGTCAGATACTCAGAAAAGGTGGGGAACTAATAAGCTAAATTTAAAAAAACTATTTTGCTTGAACAATTTGCTAGGTTTCATGAACTGTGCTCCATGCATCATGATATAAAAAAATTAATAATTCTAAAGTAAAGAGACATGGAATGAAATATAAAAACCAAGTTGATGGACTAATCAGTTTGGTTAAAAAAACAAAAAGCAGGGGCACCTGGCAGGCCCAGTCTGGAAAACATGAGATTCTTGATCTCAGGGTTGTGATTTTAAGCTCCACATTGCATGCAGAGATTACTTAAAAATAAAAAAAATAAAAAGTAGAAAAAAACCCCACAGTCTCTATGGGCTTGCCATGCAAAAATAAGAGAGGGCCTATTTTGGGCGACATGAGGATTATGTACTATAGTTGCCCAGGTATTTAACCAGCCATACCATAAACAATACAAATAAAAACCAATAAAAATATTCATTTTAATGCTAGGGAGAAAGTCTACATGTTAAATTTTAATGTTTTTCTTTGAATTGACCCCCACTCAAAGAATTATAGTTGAATATTAAATGAAACTAAACATAATTTTTATTTCCTATACAGAGTTAATATTCCAAACAACAAATGCCAGATACTATGATAAGTATGCAGGTTGCCTCATGTATTCTTTCATACCAACTCTATAGACAGGGTACTTATTCCCATTGTACAGATAAAGAAAATACGATTTAGAAATATGAATTAAGTGTTCCCAAGATCACACATAATTCTGTCCATTTGTTCTAATGATGTCCTCTCAGCCTTTCTCTGACATGCCCAGAAGTGAAGATTTTTACTTTTCCTTCCCGAAGACATCCTTAATGGCACACTCGCTCCTATTTATGAAGAGAGCCCGAAACACAACTCAATTCTTTGCTCCACTCACAAAAGGAGCTGTTGTGGAAATGGTGAAAGACAAATAGCACCAGGTGGAGCTTTCAGCAGAAGGAGCAAAAATGGAGAGAAACAGGGACACCTGGGTGGCTCAGCTGTTGGGCATCTGCCTTCGGCTCAGGGCATGATCCCAGAATGCCTGGATCGAGTCCCACATTGGGCTGTCTTCGTGGGGCCTGCTTCTCCCTCTGCCTATGTCTCTGTCTCTCTCTATATATATCTCTCATGAATAAATAAGTAAAATCTTTTTTAAAATAATGGAAAGAAACCATCCATAAAAACAGAACTCATTGTCCTATATCTCAGAGCTTGGAAGACTGAACCATCTCCTCAAGCAGGAGAAAGGCAAAAGTTTTGAGTTAAAACCCTGACTACAAATTAAGAAGAGTAGCTTCTACTTAAGTAGTTCCCAAAGTGTGCTGCAAGGAATGCTCTTCTCTAGTATGTTCTATGTCCTGCCTCAGTGGAATAGAAAAATATGCAAAAGCAAACAACAAAAGCAAAATACTTTGGAGTTGGACAAGTTTAGGAAGTTCTGAGTTGAATCCATTTCAGTTTTATTATTTTCAATATTAATCATGTACATGGCTAATTAGCATATGAACCCCAAAAGAGCACTGAACTCACTGATCATTTGCTGAGGTATTTGGGATGCCTGCAGTGTGCATCATCCCCCTGGATACTTGAAAGGAGTGGCTTCAGCTAAAGACAGCTGGTTGAGCATTCAGGGATTTGGGATCCTGGCCAATTCTTCTCTAGATATAAAGACTAACAGTATTTAATACCAATATGATAAAAAATATTTTTGGATAAATGTTGCCCAATTTATTTAACTTAAATATGTCTTTATTGGTCCCATATTAAGAGAAGCTTATGCCTTCTTACAGCCACATTCAGGCATTATTTGGGCATCCCTAAAGCCCATTTCAATTTCGTAGGATTCTTGAATTATTTGGGTGTAAATATTCAGTGGAGTAAAATTAGGTAAGATGTACAAAACTGAGATGCCTGTGTGGCTCAGTCGGTTAAGCATCTGCCTTCAGCTCAGGTCATGATCCAGTACATCTCAGGATTGAGTCCCATGTCTAGCTCCCTGCTTGGTTTGGCAGGGAGTCTGCTTCTCCCTCTGCCCTTCCTTGATCATGAACTTACACATGCAAGTGCACACACACATGCTCTATCTCCCTCAAATAAATAAAATCTTTAAAAAACAAGATTTGCAAAAATGTGTTTCTCAGTTTGAGTTGCAAAGCTGTAAGCGTGTTCATTGTAAATCTTTAAGAAAGAGTATTCATATTTATGCAGCTTATTTTGACTTCATTAATCATTAACACCTTTGTCCTGGAGCATCCCAAGAGGGTAGTGTTCCAAGGACTATCCCTTTGACTCTCACTGACAAACCTTACTGTCTTAAGTTTATAATTGTGGATAGAAATAAGTGTTTTCTTTCATAAGTGCGTATTAGCAAGATAGCATCAAGCTCAATCAGGCAATCTCTAATGAAGCCCAATGTTGCACTAGTCACGACTTCCCAGTTTAGGTTTGGGTGTCATGAAGATGTGCCTGACCCTCCTTGAGGACAAGGACCTTGTCTTGTACATCTCTGTTATCCCTAAAGTGCTCTGCACTGAATTGACACTAAGTTCAATAAATGGTTCTTCAATAAAGGAAGAAAGGCTCTGTTGCCACTTACAGTGCAGAGCAGTTTTCATCTTCAAAGCCCTTTATTCACATTAATTCAGCTATTTACATTTTGCTGATGGGTGAAGGCTGGAGAGGCTAAATGGGCTGTTAAAGGCCAGAGAGAGTAAACCTCTGCCTGTCAAGAATTAGAAATTTGCAATTACTGATTTCTAGTCATATGCCCGTGGCTTTATTCGGGGGGAAATAAGACAAATATCTAACAAAGGCCTGGTAGGTATTAGGTAGTCTACTGTTAGGACAAGTCAATAGTAGTCAAAGAAATAAATACACTAGGTGGTCCCAACAGCTCTATCCAACAGGTATGAACAAAATGAGTTCTACTTGTCGTGGTTTTGAGCATGTGCATGTGTGTCATCAGCTTTGATACACACAGGGATGTAAAATTATCTATTCCCATCTGCAATCCTAAAACAACTTCCATGTACCATGCACTGTTTACACAGGAATGGAAATTCATTTGACCTAAAGCTTATTTTGCTCTTGGAGAAGTGTGCTAATTATATAGATCTGAAGACAATAGGAACATCATAATTTCAAAATAGACATTAGGGCAACTGAAAAATCCATGCAATGAAGCTTCATATTAAAGTTCACACAGAGACTGTCAGGCATGTACAGTTATGCCACTTCACATATTTCTTTATGAACTAGTTTCACATCCCAAATTCTTATCTTTCTAAAATATCTTACTTTGCTGTGAACCACAGGAAGAAAAAAAAGACATCTTGGCCATATATTGCTTCAGTTCTCAGCTAAATTTCCCTATATTCCTTGGAGACCTCAACTTTCTCATAGTTCCCTAGAAGCCAAAAAAAAAAAAAAAAGATAAAAATGTCTAAGGTCTATAGATTCTGTAAGAGAGTATGGAGAGTAGTCCAGCGAGAGAGAGAAAGTCAGGAAAATGCTCCACTTAAGTTCTAAACCCCTTTGTGGGCTCTTCTATCTTGTTGTCTACTCTCTAGCCTGCTGAGATCTATGCAATTAAGCCTTAAGAGATGTCTTTTAACTCTTAAAGCAACATTTTACAGGATAAAAAAAAAAAACATATTTCTACCTAGTCAAGGACTTTTATTGTGTGTATAACACTATCCTTGGTTTGGAAGTTGATATCTTAAGGAGAGGGGAGGGGAAAGTGTAAGAGAGGTAGTGAGAATACTGCTAATTAGGACCAAGAGATAAGGACTGATCTAAGACCAATACCCAGTGGTCAGGTATCAGATGCAAGCAGCAAATAATTCTGCTTTGAGAAGATGGAGATAACAAATCCCCATGCAGCTTGCTTTAGATTGGACTGGCAGGTAAAACGCATGAAACACTTGAAGATGTAAGGGAGGTGGCTGAGGCAAGCTGCTGGAACAGGGTAGGGTGGAGGTCTACAGGAACTCTTTGTTCCTATGTTATATAAGGTCTGAGAATACACCTTAGTACAATCTACAATATGGAAGGTCTCTGAAAAGTGGGTAATTGAGCTTGTAGAGCAGAACAAAAGAGAAGTTAATGCATAAAAGTTTGTTAGATAAAAAACAACCACTGAAAAATTTTCAAGGGTAAGTAACTGTGTCAACAACTTAGGTGGAGTAGATACATCACACCACACTCGTAATCTTCACCAGCCAATACGCCATTAGAAATTCTTCTCCAGGTGCACAAGGATCTGTTGAAATCCTAATAATTTTTAGATTCTGATCCAGAGGGACAATTCAAGAAAAAGTTAATGAGTTAGTTGGTACCTGGGAAAAGAAAGCAAAATTCAAGTCATGGAGAAGGCAGAAGAAAAACTTCTGCTTATGGCCAGGTAAAGAAAGGGTTTTTCGTGCGGGAGCCTTATAAATTCATAAATGCTCAAGAAATCATAGACTTACAGAACAAGAAAGGTCTTAGTTATCACCTGAACTAACACTTACTGTTTACACATAAGGAAACTAAAGTTTTGAATTACCTTCCCAAATCACACATCTCACTGGCAAAGTCAAGACTTGACAACACTGCTTTGCTCATGTCTTAAACTCCCCTTTAATTTGAAGCAGAACACCTAATAAGAGCTAATTAGGAACAGATACAGCTGAGGCCTTCTCTTGCCTGGTTACTAGAAAATAACTAAACATGAAGTCTGATTCAGAGGAACCCTCTCTGGTATGCCCAGGGAAGATGAGCCTTAGGGAACCTCACACTCTCAAGGCAAAGATTTTCAAGGTAGTCCAAGATAAAGTCAAAGGGTCCAGGAATACACTAGGCAAAGTCACTCATGTGCACTGAAGTTATTATTATTTTTTTAAGATTTCTTTATTTGAGAGAGAGCATGCCCACATGTGAGGGAGGGCACATGAGCAGAGGGACGGGTGGACGGAGAGGGAGACAAGCAGACTCCCCACTGAGCACTGGCTGAATTCCAGGGCCCTGAGATCATTGCTAAACCCTGGACACTTAACTGATTGAGGCTCCCAGGTGCCCTGGTCTGAAGTTAATTTACAACTATGAATTTTCTTGAAAAGCAACGAAAAGTGTTTTTGAGATATAACTGCCAGTACTAATTAAAAGTAATTGGAAAAATCAGAATGCCAAGACAAGACAAGAGGTCTTTCCTTACCGCATGTCTAATAGAGATTCATAGCCACCATTAAAGATATTAGGCAGAACTGATTCAATAAAGACTCCAGGTTGTAGAAAACTGAATGAAATTTCTTATAAAATCAGTGCTTTGTCATGGAATGGATTCCACAGCATAGGACACAAATCACTAACAAAACTCTATTAAGAAAACCCTCAGGGCGCCTGGGTGGCTCAGTCGGGTTAAATGTCTGCCTTCAGCTCAGGTCATGATCCCAGGGCCCTGGGGTGTAGCCCCGAGGGGGGAGGTGTGGGAGTCTGCTTCTGCTTCTCCTTCTCCCTCTGCACCTCCTCCCTACTCATGACTGCTCTCTCTCTCTCTGTGTCACTCTGTTGTCTCTTAAATAAATAAATAAAACCTTAAAAACAAAACAAAACTTGTACCATGTTTAAAGTAGTCATTTGATAAAATGTAGACCAAGTGTTGATCACCCATCTGGGGACTAAAAGAATAGATTGCAAGAGGCAGGTTAGAAGCCCTAACCTATAAATTAGACATTAGCACAACCCTCACACCTCCATCCTCTTTCTCTTAGGACACAGATGTTTTCCTCTTAATCTCCTAGCTGCAAACATTACTTAGTGAAGTCTACTTTACCCCTTTTATACCCACAAACTCACTGGGTTTGCCCATTTTGTATATCATCATTGATAAAAGCCTAATGGCATTAGAAAATCCTGACACAACACAGCTGGTAGACGCATGATGGGTAATTGTTTAACACACTAGAAAAGATGGATGTGCCATCTATTCCTAAAAATCTGAGCAGACGGCACCTCAACCCTCTCCTACTCCTCCCCCATCCCTACCAATTTCTGCTAGTTCATTGGACTGTTTCAGACAAGAAAGCAAACGTATCACATGCCAGAATACAATGGGGGCTTCTCTTTCCAATCTCAAAGCTGTTTTTAGCAGCTACAGGGCAACATGCTTACTATCATTTAAGATTCGGCTGAGTTCTTGGTAATAAACAAATGTATCGATTCATTTGTTGAACAAATATTTGTCAAGGTACTCTATCAGACACTGGGTAACATGATAAACTAAAAAAGAACAGCTAGTAAGAAACATTTTTCTACAAGAGATTTAAGAGATTTAAGCAGCTGTATAAAGTGGATAAAGACAGAAATATTTTACGGGTACGTCATATCCAAATACTGTAGCGGAAAAACAGGTATTGATTTTTTTTTTCATACAAACTATAGAGTATAAACAAGCTGCTTATTGATGTCCGATCAAAGTGAAGGCTATGATTATCTTGGTTGTAGTGTTTTAAAGTCTCATGTAGAAGAGCATATTTATGGATTCACTAATCAGCTTGTGGTCAAGTAATACTATGGAGGGCAAAAAAAAAAAATACTCTTGCATGAAAATTGAGACGTAACATGGATAATGCAAAGCCTACATTTAATCTTGGACAATTCCATTGTCTTATATTTTATGTAGATGTCAAACATATCAGTGAGAAGAAAATGGTTCACAAATGCAACCTAGGGACTTGCCCTACTTTTCCTACTTGCCCAGTCTTCAAAACAATAGATCTTTATTCCTTTTTCATCTCTAAAATATTGTCCAATTTTCTCTAACAATATCTTCCTGCTAGGAAGAATGAAAGGAAGAAATAGTTAGGAAGTTCATCTTCTAAGTAAGTTTTTCCTTTATCAAACAATTTACTTAATTATGAAAGTTGCTATGCAGCTCTAAAAAAAAACACCACATCCCCCCCGCCCAAGAAATGGAGGAAGTTGAGTAGAGCTGATCTGTACAGAAAGAAGAAATAAAATTTCCTAATTAGAAGAAATTGTTCAGAGTGAAGTGGGTAAAGTGCCCAAGTCAAGGAACAGGTGGATTCAAAGTGGTTATTCAAGAAATTGTGAAAGTGATCTAAATTCAAATTTTCTTTTGTTTTGTCAGGAGGTCTGGCTTACGGCTAGAACATGATGGGCTGTTATGACACGTCTTCTTACTTCATTTAATATTGTTAAACCATTTCTGTTTCTAATATCATACCTTATATCTAAAAACTGATTATTTATTGATTGATACCCTCACAGACATTTGATGCCTATCCTCCACTCTAGAAAGAGTGTGAATGAACCCTTGACGTACTACAAGACTCATAGCATTTTGCCGTAGCTTTAAGGCAGAGGGAAAGAAATGCCTTTCCCTAATCAGGCATGACAGCCATGAAATCCTATGTGCAAACTGAATATCAAACTGATATCATTTTTACTGGCCAAAACGCATTATCTGGAAGATTGAATAAATATAAAATAATAATTTGTTTGTTATGGTCCCAGCGAATAAAAAGAGAAATCAATCAGAATAAATAGAGAGCTACCCATTTGTACACATTTGGGAAGGGATAAATGACCTCACTGTAAGCCCGAAGAAAAATGGAGAATAACCTTCCAAAACTCGAGAAAGAATAAATCTCTTTTAACTTTGCTTATTGAAATTGCAAATATCAAGACATTTCTAATTCATGTTAAACAAACACATACACCAAAGAACCTAATGGAAAATATTTCTAAAAATAAAAAGAAAATACTTCTAATACTGTCTCTTGAAGATTTTGCTATGATAACTTTGAAAGGTAAGAGACCAACCAACTAAAATTTCTTCAGTGGGGCCAGACGAGTTCCTCAAAAACAACTAACCCTAGACTCATGCAGACCAATGATTTCTGTGGGGCTCACTATGCACATATTTTCAGTAGTTGACTGGTGAGCATTTGTGTACATGTTAGTTCTCAGCATAGGCTACTACCACATATGGAGATTAAGGCCACAAATGATGACCAGTCTCTCCATAAAGTTTACTGAAAGACCAAATCATTGATCAGGGGCTATCATGAAATTCCAAACCAACCTTTCTTGATTTAGTAGGAATCTTGCTCTACTTTACTGTAACCAGATTTCCCAACTGTGCCTGTCAATCAAAATAAAAAAGAAGAAATGTAATAACTTTAATTTCTTTCTAAATCTAGAGCCAGGACAAAACTTCCAAGTCATTATTAACTAGTACTCTACCAAAAATACAGCTCTCAATTAGTCAATTCAGCTCTTCCTAATTATTCCCTGTGTCAAAAAATAGCCTGCCTGCCACTCATAAAGTCATTAGCTAGGGAGAAAAGTAAATTTGATTCTGACTGAAAGTAGAAGAGATGGTAGGCTGTTTATGAAAGAATGCTTGAACAGTTACATTTTAAAGAGAAAAAAATAAAAATTGTTTGTTGTCCTCTCAGTTTACTATTTTTTAATTTTTTTTCCTGAAACAAACTAATTATTCCTCTGAGGGAGAAAGAGACATTTTACTTTGTAATGTTACTTTCTTACTTCATTGGACTTGTAAAATTCTAAATGAAATCAAAGCATCTTTTTTCTAACAAAAAGCTGCCACTAAATATATATATATATATATATATATATATATATATATATATATATATATATTGATACAGTCTTGAAAACTTAAAAAGAAAAACTCATTTATCATTTTCCTGCAAATAAATTTAGTTGGAATCCTTAAACCATTTTTTAAGTCTATGGACTTTGGAGACAGCATCACATTTAAGGAATCTTTCAATTTTTTTGAGTTAGGATGGATGGGTGGGTGGGAATACAACTCAGCTACTCTGGTTTCCTATATTTAAAAACTGTCTCCATAGTGAAAACACTGCAAACTGAATAAAAGAGAGATTCTCAAACTCTTTCCAAGAAGCCTTTGGTAGCTGGGGCAGGAAAGAAAAAGTAATTCAGTGAGCCATTTTTAACACATTAATACTAATTCCTTGAAGTTGTCTGTGGTTAGGGAGCTGAAATAAAAAAAGAATTTAGGCAAATCTATGACAATAGAATTAGAATGTTAATTGTCACCCTTTACTGCCCTCTGTTACCTATCTAAGGGTGAAATCCAGTCATTTTATTACCTTTCGCATACTTTTTACCTATTCTTCTTTTCTAATTTGCTTAGACTTTGAATAGAATTTCATCATTGGCCATAATGACAATAAGGTTGGCAATTCCTCAGACTATTTTCTAAAGTGTGTGCTGAAACATTCAACAATGGTCTTACAGGCTGCACTGCCCTCTGATTATTAAGCTTGAAGCTATCCTATTTTCTTGTTCCATTCTTCTCTATGCTCTAAAGGTCCCCAAAGAACAACCTTCTGAAGGGTAGGAACAATGGTCCCATTAGTTTGTCATAAAACCAAAGTGATTCATGTATTTAATAACACAGAATGTGAGCCATAAAAGTCTGACTTCTCAGTTGGGATAGTTCTTGGAAATGTGGGCCAAGGAAATCAGATAAGAGTTGAGAAGTGAAGATAAAAGGTAAAAAGTCCATTTTGTAAATGCATAACATTCTCAAAATCACAGAAAGAGAAATACAGTTACTACATAGGCCATCATGTAAACCAGAACTGTTATTTCTTTACAGGAGAATGACAGTCATATCATTAGTTTAAAATATTCCTAAATTTCCCACATCGAGATTAAATAGATCAGATTCAACAGTGACTTTCTGCTAGATAAAGTTAAGGCTAAGGTCTGACATACAATTGAAATGTTCTATTCTTCTCAGCATCCAAGAGGATAAATTCCAAGCTTACCCCTGATGTCATATATTTTAGAAGAAACAAACAACACTAGTAATAACCTGGTAAATCTTATTAAGCCTCACTTACGTTTGGGCACAGACAGCAAGTGACAATGGTTACAGAATTATAGATGTAACTGAGAAAAATTTAATTTCACCCTTATTTGACCAGTCATATGGATTGTTTTATCTGTACTAAGGAAACATGGTAAGACCCTCTTCAAATCACAAGAAACAAGTCATCATGGAAAAAGTGTAATATTAAAAAAAAAAAAAAGAAAAAGTATAATATTTTCCAAGTTTAACTTTTTTAATGATAGATAATGGGAGTGTTACCCTAAAGTTCTCACATATATGAGCACATTTAGTGTTTTATTTTTTTAAGATTTTATTTATTCATGACAGACACAGAGAGAGAGGCAGAGGCATAGGCAGAGGGAGAAGCAGGCTCCATGCAGGAAGCCCAATGTGGGACTTGATCCGGGGACTCCAGGATCAGGCCCTGAACCGAAGGCAGATGGTCAACTGCTGAGCCACCCAGGTGTCCCTAGGTTTTTTTTTTTTTAAAGATTAAAAAAAAAAATTATTCATGAGAAACACAGAGAGAGGCAGAGACATAGGCAGAGGGAGGAGAAGCAGGATCCATGCAAGAGCCCAATGCAGGACTTGATCCTGGAACCCTGGGATCACGTCCTGAGCTGAAGGCAGATGCCCAACCACTGAGCCACCCAGGCATCCCGAGCATATTATTTTTAGCAAAATTAGGTTTTAATAAATAAGATTGATTGATATGATATATATACTCATATAAACTCCTTAAATTTGGTCAGCAAAGTGTCTTCATTTTCTTCTTTAAATGAATCACAAGGATATTCATTCAAGAATTATTTAGTATAGCAAAATATCATACACAAAGTGTCTAATAATGAGGATGCAGATAAGAAACATAGCACAAGAGCTTGTTTTTCCTGCCCCTTGGACTTTATTCTTAAAAATTATTATTAAAATCGATCTGATTTCTATCAGTGAAGGCACAGGTGTGTCTGACTTAAGAGACCAAGAAGCACAAGAAGTTTTCCCTAAAAGGATACAAACTATATATATATATATATATATATATATCACATGTATTTTTTTTTAATGTAGATTTCCCTAGACCTCCTGATTCAGTAAACTCAGCACGTGATCAAGGAGTCTTCATTTTTCAGAAGCTGACCATGTCACTCTTCTTATATCTAAAATTTGATAACTATTGTAGCACCAAGTTCAGGATGTTACTAAATATTCTTGTATATCTTAAAGGAATTCTGAGACAGTTCAGGGCACTCCACATTTATCCAAGCATTTAGTACAGCAGTCACAAATGCAAGAGCCTGGAGAGGCCAGTATTTAAAATAGGGATGGGGAGAAATGAAGCTATTCCCAACAAAAGGGAGTCTTCCCATTTGGTCTAAAGGCAATGGCTGCTACTCACTTCCACTTGATTACTCTCTTGCAAGAATACACGCCACCTTGCCAGATATTCTGATTTTTTCTCTTTTTTTTAAATGTAGTGTAGATCCTGATATTTATGTGCAACAACCTAATTTTTAAATGTTGACAACCAATTCAAAATATTTTATTTTTTTAAAGATTTTATTTATTTATTTGAGAGAGTGAGTGGGAGAGAGAGCACAGGCCAAGGGAGAGAAAGAGGGAGAAACAGGCTCTCTGCTCAGGGGTCTGTATGTGGGGCTCAATCCTAGGACCCTGGATTATATATCCTGAGCCAAAGGCAGACACTTAACTGACTAAGCCTCCCAGGTGCTCCTCAAAATATTTTAAATGTTCAATCAGCCACTATGTAGTCAAGCAAAACATGTATGGACAGGTTCCAATTCAAGGACAATCAATTTGGAACATCTGATCTTGGTAAGTTTTCTGAAAAATATTATAGTATACTCTACCACATACATAATTTTACCTCCACCTGTTGTTTATATACACAAACAGATACACCTATAACATCAAAGCTAGGTATAGATATTTTGAAAGAGATAAACATACAGTAATGGACCTACCTACAAATAAATTACAGTCTAAACAACAAGACTTATGCTCTGTGCAATGACTGACTCAACCAAGATTTTCAGAGAAGAGGGTGGTCAGCATGGGTTGCAAAGATTACAGAGGGTTTCCTAGAGAAGGCAGTATTTAAATTGGACTATGAAAGGTAATTGAGCTTTTTTTTTAAAAAATGATTTTAAATAACTTTAATAACTCCTTTCTTTAAGGAGTTAAACTTTTTATTAGGCTAGTTAATACATACATAATACATAGTGACATAGTCATTTAAAAATTTCAGGGGGTGGGGATGGACAAAATGGGTGAAGGGCAGTGGGAGATACAGGCTTCCAGTTATGGAATGAATAAATCATGAGAATAAAAGATATTTCATAGGGAGTGTAGTCAATGGTATTGCAATAGTATTATATGGTGACAGATGGTAGCTACACTTGTGAGCTGTTGAATTACTATGCCATATAACTGAA
Source organism: Vulpes lagopus (assembly GCF_018345385.1). Classification (NCBI taxonomy): domain Eukaryota; kingdom Metazoa; phylum Chordata; class Mammalia; order Carnivora; family Canidae; genus Vulpes; species Vulpes lagopus. The sequence goes on from NC_054828.1 coordinate 35,673,970, forward strand.
ACTAATGTAACATTGTGTGTCAGTTATCCTCAGATAAAAAATAAATAAATCTATTAAAAAGTCAAGAAAGTGAGAATAAAGATAAAGTGAAGGCCAATAATTGAGGAAAGAAAGAAAGGAAGGAAGGAAGGAAGGAAGGAAGGAAGGAAGGAAGGAAGGAAGGAGGGAGGGAGGGAAGGAGGGAGGGAGGGAGAGAGGGAAAGAAGGAACAGAGGGAAGGAGGGAAAGACAGAAGAAAGGAAGAAATTAATCCACCATGAGAAGGAGAAGTAAGAGGAGAATTACCTATAAATATGTAAAGGGGTATGCGGCAAAGAAAGATTGACCAATTAATCCCATTAATGGGTACAGTTCAGAAAATTACGTGCTTAAGTGCAGTGGGGGAAATTTAGGTTAAATAATATGAAAGAATTTTATAGCTACAAGGACACTCAGGCCATGGATCATGCTATCAAGGGAATTAAGAGAGACACTCTTGGCTGGAAGACACTAATTTATTATGGGTTGATTTAAGCATAATTAAAATCAACCCAGATACCAAACAAGGGATAGAATGTGTAACTTTTAAAAATAGCTTTATTACCTATGGACAGAGAGAGCAGCAAATGCGTAAATGTTCTACAAATTAATCACCCTTTAAAAAGCTCCCACTCATCATATCACTTCCTTGCAGAAATAACTTTAAATGACTTTACATAATCCATCCAAACTTGTAAGTCAGATATTCCACATTCTCAGTCTGGCTCTATTCTACTGTTTCGGTCATTTTTCCTATGCCTTCTAGACACAGACCATTCACTCTCATTAGATTGATCTATTTCCTGTTTCTAAAGCTTGCAAGCCTATTGCCAGGCTTGAACCCTGTGTTCACTCAAACTCCTAAAACTTATACCCTTCTCTTCACCAATCTCAACTCTTTCATCCATCAGAACCACGTTCCTCCTGAACCCTGGGTTCAAAGCTAGTAATTTCTTCTTCTCAGGACTTGATCAACAATCATTGCCTATCTCTTTCATATAGTATACACTAGTGACCTCTCTTGCATTGTTTAATATTTTTAATTTTAATTTTAATTTTTTTAAGTAGGCTCCATACCCAATGTGAGTCTTGAACTCACAATCATGAGATCAAGATCTGAAATCCAGTCTGACCCTCTACTGTCTGAACTACCCGGACGCCCTGCATTGTTTTATTTTATTATCACAAAATGATTGAGTTAATGTCTTGGCTTCGCATCTATACTGCCAAGTCTTTGTTGATGTCTGTCGGTACTTCAGCACACAGGTTGTTTTGCCCCAAGTTCATTTTTGGTGGTTCATCAAATGGATTTACTCATTGACCTTCAAAACAATTTCAAAGCTTTATAGAATCTACCCTAATTCTGGGATGCCTGAGTGGCTCAGTGGTTGAGCTGCCTTTGGTTCAGGTCATGATCCCCGGGGTCCTGGGATCGAGTCCCACATCACGCTCCCCGCAGTGAGCCTGCTTCTCCCTCTGCCTTTGTCTCTGTCTCTCTCTCTGTGTCTCTCATGAATAAATAAATAAAATCTTAAAAAAAAAAAAAGAATCTACCCTAATTCTAACCAGACTTCAAAAGAATCCTATAAAAAAATTTTTAACATCCTCCAAAACCATGGCTATATTTTTTTCTCTTCTTCAGTTTCATAGATTAAATTAGAATGGATTTCCAAAGCAAAACATCGGCCTCTCAAAGTTACTGACATAATCTTGGTTCCTTCAGTGAGAAAGAAATTATTCCCTATCACTCCAACTTCAAAGCAATTACAGCAGAATTATCTTTCAAATTATAGCCACATGAATTTTGGAGGCTGATGAAAAGGCTCAGCCCAGGAGACAGGTTTGGGATCTGCAAAATACTCCTTAGTTTCTGCTCTTTTGAAGAACAGAATAGCATTTTTGGCAATAGCAGTGAGGACACAACTGATCAACCAGGAAGCTTTCTTCACGTTGGTTGGTTGTTCTTCTGCTTTTAGTTTCAAGCCCTACCTGGGCCTTGGTGCTCTCAGCTCTATCTATGTCTTTGCTCCCTTGTTTCATACATGTCAGTACTTGTACCTCCTGTTAATTTTCCTGGCTGCCCAAGACAATAATCTGAAAGAGAAACCAGAGAACTAGGGGGAAAAGTAATGGCACAAGAAAATCTCTGGCAGATACTGCCACCTACAGGGGTTACATGGGCACCATGCTTAAGATCATTCCCACTGTAATTTCATGAAAGTGGAATCTCATTTATCACAATGAGGCATGTCTGAACTACATGGACAAGGAAGAAGCCAACCTTATCAAGTCACACCCTTTGATTTGGAGTATGGAATGATTATGAGTGTTTGTGTGTGTGTGTGTGTGTGTGTATATGTAAAATATATGTGTGTATATATATATATGTAAAATATGAGATTTATTCATTAAACTGGGCTAGTAGAAAATGAATAGGGCTTTAAGAAAGAAGATTAAAAGACAGAGGGACTAATATCAGATGGTTGGCCCATTGATAATTTCTGTTGTTAAAAGAGATCTTTTAAAAATATTACAAATCACATACCCACTTTTGGTTCAACTATGCTATTGAAAAGTTTATGAAATACTATATCCAATATGGTAGGATACAGATCTAAAGCTCAGTTGTCTAGGAGTTGAGGGCTTTTTCCTGCAATATCCTAAGCTTAACATTGTAGATTAATTATTTGTGATAAAACTCCTTAAAATGGATTATATAGACCTTGCTTTCTTAAATTTGGGATGCTTGATATTTACTTGCTAATTTAATATCATCATTATGAATGTATGTAATTGGGTTGGAGAATTAAAAAAAGTATAATATAACATATTTTGAATATATGTTATACAATAAACCTTCAAACCATGATTTAAAAAAAAAACTTAAAAAAAAAAAAACTTTATTTAGGGGTGCCTGGGTAGTTTAGGTAGTTAAACATCCAGCTCTTAATTTCAGCTCAGATCATGGTCTGAAGTTGTAAGATTGAGCACCATGTCAGGCTCAGTCTTAAGATTCTCTTTCTTCCTCCTGCTCTCCCTTCATCTACCAAATAATAATAAAATAAATTTAAAAATAAAATGGCTTTATTTGGAAATCATTTCAAACTTATATAAAGATGCAAAAAAAAAAAAAAAAAACTTCCACAAAGATCGACATTCTCTTTACCCAGATTCAGTTACTAACATTTTCCCTCACTTGTTTATTTTCTCTCTCTGTCTCCATTTCCCTTCATCCTCCACAAATGCACCCACAATTATTTTCTCCTAATCACTCGACAGTGTATTTGTGAAGGGACAGACCGGGAGGGAAAAAGAGAATCTTAAGATTGAGCCTGACATGGTGCTCAATCTCACATCTTCAGACCATGATCTGAGCTGAAATTAAGAGCTGGATGTTTAACTGCCTAAACTACCCAGGCACCCCTAAATAAAATTATAATTGCATCTGTGATCTTCACAATTCATCCAAAAAGTAATAACCTCAATAGTAAACTATGCATTTCCAAGTAGAGTCATCCTGGCACTTTACCCCTAAACATTTCAGTGTATGTTACCTTTTTTTAAATATTTTTTATTGGAGTTTGATTTGCCAACATATAGTATAACATCCAGTGCTCATTCTGTCAAGTGCCCCCCTCAGTGCCTGTCACCCAGTCACCCCATCCCCCCCACCTCCCCTTCCACTACCCCTTGTTTGTTTCCCAGAGTTAGGAGTCTCTTATTTTCTGTCACCCTCTCTGATATTTCCCACTCATTTTCTCTCCTTTCCCCTATAATCTGTTTCCTGATAGAGATATTCTCTTACATCATCACCATAGAGTTACCAATATAGTACATTATTTGATCTAATCTCCCATCTCTGTCCCCATTTTGTCAAATGATCCAGAAATGGCTTTCATATCATTTTTCCCCCTTCAGGACAAGATACAGTCTAGCAGAGCCATAATTTTTTAAAGTGTTTGAATCTGCCTTCTTGGGGGAGGGGGAAAAAGGGATTTCTTTCCTCTTTAGCTGCTTAGCGGTTCCACTGTCACCACTGCAGTCAAAAGGCCTGACTGTGGGCTGCACTTATTCACTCCCTTATCCGCTACTGCCTCTAACACATCTTGAAGTCAGAAACAAGATAAAAAAATATTTTTGAGTTATGAATGGGCTAAGATTAAATACCCAATATATGAGAGATTGAAGACCTTTTCTATGACTAGAGGGCAGGTAATTTTTGGATGTATATCTGACAGCTCAGGGGAATTTCTGTTTACTTCTTAGCAGGTTAACTCTGGTGCTGTGGATAGGTGAGATCTTACTTTATATGCTCATAATAGAATTCTGTCAATGGACTAGGGATCAGAAATAGCCTGATAGACTAAATTTATCACTTTCCCAGAATTGGTAAATACTTTTTAGAATGTTGGAGGAAGAACAGTGTCATTAAAAAACATACACACACAATTGTGAGGGGCACCTGGGTGGCTCAGTTGGTTAAGCATCTGACTCTTGGTTTCGGCTCAGGCCATGGTCTCATGGGTCGTGAGATCGAGCCCTGCGTTGGGCTGCACACTCAGCAGAAAGTCTGCTTAAAGATTCTCTCCCTCTGCCCCTCCCCTTACTCATGCTGTCTCCTTCTCAAATAAATAATAAATCTAAAAAAAATTGTGAAATTAATGATCTATAAGCACTAGGTAGAGCAATCTATGTGTACATAAGAGGACAGAGGGAAGATTAAAATTGCATCTGTGATCTTCACAATTCATCCAAAAAGTAATAACCTCAATAGTAACTATGCATTTCCAAGTAGATATTTTGAACTCTTAAAACAATTTAGAAAAAAATATTGTAAAATTTGTATTGAGAAAATACTCCAGACATATTAAGTCTAATATGCTAGAGTACTTCACCACATTACACTAATTTCCTCAAGGTAAAAAAAAAAAAAAATTACAATCAGGTTTTTGTGTTTGTTTTATATTCATCTAATGATCTAATGCTTGGGTTGCAAAGATGAGATTTTCAATGATTATTGAGTGGATTCAAAAGTGCCATAGGATCAAATCAGGAAGGCTATGCAAGGACAATAAGGAAAACTTCAATAGCCCAGAACACAAATGACTAAAACTTGCATTATCTGATTTTTTCCTAACCTCTACTATTATTTAAAAAAATAATCATAAAGTTGAATAGAAATATATTCCAATGCAATTATATGGTAAGTACACATTTAGTATACTTTCCTACATTTTAGCATCTTTGTAATAGCAGTCACAGAATAGAACTATGGGTCCTACAGTGCCCTAAATCAGCAAAACAATGTGAAAATGTTAGCTAGGATAATAAATACAAACAAACTGATGTAGTTTTATATAGTAACTTCCACCAATGCAAACATTTTTAGTGTTCCTCTTAATCCTTAGTTAAATAACACAGCATTTTTTAAAAATCAGATTCCATTGTACCATAATCTTTTGGATGAGATTTCATAATGGCAAATACCAAATAGAGTATGCCCTAAAAGTGAAATAGATCCTAGATTATTACAAGAGGAAAATGTGTTCCAGATCATGTTAACAGAGAAAAAAAAATCCCCTGGGCAAGTAAATTAGACAGGTTATCTGCTAATATAAGTTTATCCTGTGTGGTTTTGAATGGTATTTCTCAGAATTCTGTATGGCCAATCATTACCCTCCACAGGTAGGATTTCGTTTCCCCGAGCTCATTTGATCATAGAACACTTGTTCTTGGAGAGATTACATTTACCAAAGCTAGTGTGTTTTGGATGACAGGGAGAGAAAGCCGCTTTAACATAAAAATGGGTCATTTCCCGTCCCCAAATCATTATATATACTAATCACACCTGGAGCCCAATCCTTACAATGCCATTACTGATACCATTAATAGAATTCTAGGTAGAAACCGCAAGGGATACCCCAAGGAGATAACAGAAAGGGTATCCATTAAGATGAAATTCATTAAATTTGTAAAAGTCTTACCATGTTACAATTGTCCCACATTATAATAACTTTTCAATTATTATATGAAAACTCAATTTAACCTAAATCTGAAAAGAAAAAGTACTACTTACAATAAAAAAAAAAAATTCCCCCCACTCAGCTAGCAGTTACATTCATGTTGGAAAGATAACCAGTCAGCAAAATATGTAAGGTGTGCTAAATGGAATAAAGCTCTTACTATGGTAATCATACCTGATGATTATTAGCTATAGCATAGCTATTATTATTAATTATATATCTAATACATAGATATTAATGACATAAATAATCATGATTATTATACAATTGAGGTTATGCATTGTTATACAATTATACATTGAGTTTGATGGTTTCAGAGTCAGCCTTTACAGAAACTTCCTATTTCTTTTGATAAAACATCACTGACCTACACTGCAAACTGTTTCCCATACACTCTTATGAAATTTAATATTTTGTTTATTTGGTTTTTTGGAGATTAGTCTTAGAATGCAAATACCAAAGACAAAGAGGCACAATGTCTTGAAAGAGAGAAAGAGAAAGAGAGAGAGAAGAAAGAAAGAAAGAAAGAAAGAAAGAAAGAAAGACTGAATGGAATTTTTTTTCTTGAATCAAGCCGTGTTTATTCATCAAGGAGGGAACTGCAGATAATCAATAGATATTTTTCACCTACATAATTTTGATGAGAGCCAGCCACCTCTACTGAATTCCCTCCACTATCTAGGTGTTTGAAATCTGGCTTTATTTTCATGTAAACATTTGGGAAACAGAGGGAATCTTGGATTTTAATTCCTCTTAATAATCTTCAAGTAACAAAAGATGTAATTTTCAGTAACAAAATATATCTATTTTTCCCTCGGATGGATGGAAGGAGTAGATACTATGTTCCTGAAGAATAAAAGTATCTAAGTCATTCAGGAGAGAGAATTACATTCAGAAAATAAAATCAAAGGGAAGAAGTGTTTACTAAAGAAACTTTGAAATCCAGGACTAGATCTGATCCCTTTGAAAATACAACAATATCCTTTTAAAAATATCTTCCTTTTTGACAACTTTTAATTTAATGTTACAAGTCCGAGATCTGGTTTAAACTGGAAGTATCTTCAATTTGCCAGAGGTTCAGCTTTCAACTTGTGTAATAGTGTTATGTCACTTAAAAAAAGATGCATTGCAGAGAGCAGAGATGTTCTGCAGGACAAGGTATATGGGGGGAAAAAAGCAGTTTACACAATCAAGTGAACACAGTATTTTCCTGTAAAATTAAAAGTGAGTGGGAAGAATTACATCTGTTGGGTTATATACAGTATGCTAAACATTTTAAGAGAGTAAATCACCCATTCCATTATAATTTTCTAAATGATTACTTTGCTGCTACCAAAGTTGCTGTGAAAATAAAAGAGAAGAGATCTGGTCAAAGAACAGTGAGAATTTCTGTTAAGACATAAAATATGAGCAGATGAATGCCCACCTGTGGGACAGAAGTATTATTTCTTTTCTGATTAATATTATATTAAAGCTTTCTGAGTCCTCATTCTGTATTATATATTGTTTTCATCATCAATTATTTTTCTCATATATTCTTCACTTTATTCCATTTCTTTGCATCATGAATCCGATATAACAGATTCTTTGTCATCCCTTATAATCTTCACACTTCCTTTTCTTGACTTTTCTTTCCTCCACTGAGACTTCATCCAATACTCTGTATGAGTCTTTCATTTTTCTGCCAATAACCTTATCTCGAGAATCTTTCTCGAAAAATGTCATAATCTCCAAAATACAATTTTTTTCTCTGGCTTATTGAAATGTACAGACATTTTAACATTAAACACATAACACTTTCCTCTAACATTACACTTTAGAATTATTAGCATATCTGACTTTTAAACAAAGTAATTTCATTTGATTCTGCCTAGGGATATTTGGTAGAGTGATATATTGTTAATTTAAACAAATGAAACAAAAAAAAAATAAAAAAATAAACAAATGATACAAATCAGTGGTAAAAGGCAAATTTATCTCTGATATCTCTTGGAAAAAGTTTGTGAGTGTAAAAACTGGAATACACTTCAAAAAATCCACAAGATATGCTGAACTCAAGTCACCAATGTAGAAATACTTCCGCAAACTTAAATTCAGTTTCTTAAGGGAAGGGGCAGCAGCATCCAGAGCTGAAACTGCATTTATGCAATCACTCCATAAATCCCTCAACAGAACCACATGGCCTCCCATCACTCTACAGACAAATCCCAAATGGCATGCTGAATGTTCTCCTTTGGTGAGTTATTTTACCCTTCAGGGCTATTCTTAATGTCAAGCACATAGCACAAGGCTGGACACATTTAAGTAATGAGTGAATGAATACATTAGTGAATGAAAGAATGTGAAAAAGGAATCTAATTTTGTTATGCATATGAACCTAAATCTTAAGAGTGACAGGGTTTCAAGTAAAAGTAGCTGATTATTCCTTGGTTTTTAATTTTGTTGCTTTGCATTTAAGATAAAAAAGAAAGATTGAAATAAACGAAGCTTTTATAATTAGGCTAAAAGCCAACATACACAAACCAAGTTCTCTTTCAATAACCCTCCTTTGCTGATGCATGTTCTAAAATCCTATCCCACCTGAAATTCTTATGTTTGTGCTTTTCACCCATTGAAATTTGATATCCTCATGCTAAGTCAGTCTTCTGGGCAACCTTTTCCCAACTTTTGAATTTATTCTTCTTTTGAATGTATTTAGCATTTATATTCTCTACCACTCACTCATTTTTACTTACCAGTTTATGTTGTGAACTTTTAAAATATGTTGAGTTCTTACATAAAAAATGTCCCAGGGGAAAAAAATGTTAGTTTTTTCTCATTCTGTTTGCCCTATGACATTCAGTACAGATGCTCTGTTTGGTGGGTACTCTATAAATACTCACTAGATATTTCAGATGAATGATAAAGCCCCCTCTCACATCTGGGATCTCTGGAAGGTTGAAGTTTCAGCAAGCACTGCAGTTATTCAAATTTCTATTTATCAAAAATGCAATAATTGCACACAGCTAGGAGGAAACTAGAGGAATGATGTATTCTTTCAAGGAAGTGCCATAGAATATTCCCACGAAAAGCTGATTGCAAACACCTAGAGGACAAGGCACATGCCTCATTTTTATCTGTATCCTCCTCAGCACCCACCCACAAGGCTTTGCAAACGATATTATAAAAACTATTAAAAATAAAATTATAAACAAATTGTTTATTAAACAAATAAATGAGTAAACACTGAAAACAAAAGGATTAATCAAATCCTATAATGAATAGTAGATGTCCTCTAGCCACACTTCCACCAGGTACAGAGCTAGTAAAGTACAGGCATCCAGATAACCTTTACTTTTTTTTTTTTAATACTTTATTTTAGAAAGAGAGAGTGAGGAAGCGAGAGAAAGAGAATGAATGAGAGAGAGCATCAGTGGCAGGGAGGGAGAGAGGGAGAAGCAGACTCCCTGCTGAGATCATGCCCTGAGCAGAAGGCAGAGGCTTAACTCACCCAGTTGCCCCCAGGGAACTTTTCTTAAGATTTCTCAGTAACTAAAAGTCCAGGTAACTGTATTTGAAAATAAACTATTTTAGTACCCTATATATGTAGGGTCTACTTGCATTCCTAGTACAAAAGAGAGCAAAAACGGCAACTGAATAACAGATGGTATATCTGGAGAAGAGGTGACTCTTTGAGCTGTGAGTAAAACTAATACTTCTCAATGACTTGGTTGCAATATGAATTTACATTTGGCAAAAATAAAATTCTAACCGACATTATCAACATCATTTTAGTCAAACTAAATTCAGACTTCATCCACTATACTTGCCATTCTCTCTCATTAACTTCTGTTATGTATGACTACATTCATTCTTTAACCCACTTGCAAAATTAGGGGAAAGCCATTCTTTTGGCTTTACCATAGTTCAGACAAGTTTTTACCATAAACAAACAAACAAACAAACAACAGACACACTAATTACAGGATTTTTTCTTTCAGAAAGAGCAAATACAAACTAGTTTAAGTGGGGATCCCATGGTATTTTTTAAAGCACTGGAAGGCTTCAGAATTCATTATTGAAGGCTGTTAGGCTGATGTATGCATGCTGCTTGCCTTCTGTAAAAGAAATCCTAGCTTACGGTCTTGGATGTGAAATGGATGTGAAATGGATCTTGGGATGAAGTGGGACATTTAGGAGTCAAAACTGCTGCCAACTATGTAGATTTCTACAGGTTCTCCCATCTTGTAACATGGGAGGATGGTGTTTTTTGACATGATATGCTTCTATTCTTAATATATTTTCACAAGCAGATGCATGTTTAAAGAATAAAAGTAGCATGGATAAGAATCTGACACCTGTGAGTACTAAGCTAACATTTAAAAGAAGTGTAAAAGTCATTTGGAACCTGGACATTTACAGAGATTGTTAGGGAAATAATAGCATGTGTTCCAGAGGCAGATAGCTCCACCACTTATTGACTACATGACCCAGTAAGTTACTTACACTGTGTGTCAGTTTCTTCATTAATAAGTGCAAAGCTCCTTGGGTCGATTTAAGGAGTAAGTTTTTTATTCAAGCAGAGCGCTTGCTACATTACTCAATAAATGTTTGCTTTAATTAGTATGATTACACAAGTACATGAAGGACAAGAAAATAAAGTCCAGTTTCTCCAATAGATAAATCGCTCATGTAGTCATTCTCATCACCATTTGGTTGAGTTCAGTTGTTTTTATTTTCCTGCATACATGTCCAGTACTAGACATGCACCTGCATATCCAGAGGGCCAATCAGCTTTTGGAAAGGTTCCAAGCATTGGGATATTCCTCTCTTTCTTTTTTTATTTTTTTTCTTTTTAATTTTTTTAATTTTTTTTTATTCCTCTCTTTCTCTTTGGCTTTTACATAATTGAGAGTTGCAATCAAAAAGTGTCCCTGTTACTAATATTCAAAGGACAGAAAAACAAAAAGTTTAATCAGATTCTTGGTAGCAAAGTGCTGTCATCTGGTATGAGTAAATATCTGCCATTTTCTTTTCCTTTCTTTTCTTTTTTTCTGTTTTATTTTTTAAAGTTTTCTTTTTCTTTCTTTCCTTTTTTTTTTTTTGGAGATTTTATTTATTTATTCATGAGAGACACAGAGAGAGAGAAAGAGGCAGGGACAGAGGCAGAGGGAGAAGCAGGCTCCATACAGGGAGCCTGACATGGGGACTCAATCCTGGGTCTCTAGGATCAGGCCCTGGGCTGAAGGTGGTGCTAAACCGCTGAGCCACAGGGACTGCCCAATATCTGCCATTTTAAAGCCTGCCCTATACTGTCTGAGAATTCACCTGAGTCCTGAGGAATGTAGTAGATCTGATTCATAGAGAACATTGACCCAGAAAAAAGTACATACTAACAGTATCAACCTTTCTCTTGGTATGGGTATGCCAAAGGAGGGTTTAAATATACAGTGTGTCTAATCATCTTTAAGTGGAAAGTTCGTTTTCCAAGTTCATATTATGAGTATGCTTTCCCTGAGAGCACAACTTTAAGTCATGAAAAATAAGGGTTTTTAAAGCAATGCATAGCTTTTGCCTGAAATAATAGATCAAAAAAATTGGCACTCTTAGCAGAATTCTTTTTACTATTACTGGCCTATCAAAGACATTGTCCATATCTTTTTGATAAAACCTTACTCTTGCACTCCAACCTTCTCCTTGCCCCACTAGCTCTTCCACTTAACAATAAGTTATTTGGGTATCTTTTTAAAAATCTTTATATATACAGCTTTTAGCTCAGTGCAAAGCACACAGTAAACATTCTAACATGTTGAGTGTTGATAGGATTCTGTATATTTACCTCTGGTGACTAAGAAGCTTGAAAAAAATGTCCATAGTCTTGCCTCAAGAAAAAAAAAAACTGGCTTCCTGAGCCCAGTCCTTTTACATTATCACTTGTGAGGACTTTTAAAGTCAATTAGCCACACCATTTGACTTACCACCTTCACACTGTAACATGCTTATTAGTAAAAATACTGATAGCAAAAGGAAGTAGAGTTCCCTACACCCATCCATTGGGTTTAAGTTGGGCCTAAAAATGCTGTATTTTATATTTCTTAATATTTTTGTCTTCTGTTGATGAATTCTTCTGCTCCTCTTTGGTAACACTGATAGATAATTCTCGAAGTAGTTTAAATTCCCTTTAAAGAAATCATTCTTGATCACTTTGAGAAGAAGTGAGCTTTGCTCAAACTACAATTCAGTGAGCTGACCTTGAGCTGATCATCTTGTACCACATCATTTATCAAAGAGACAAGCATAGCAGTGGGTGTGTTCTGATGCACCGTCTTCAAACATAAGTTCTATTACTTAATTCCTATTAAGGAGGTTTGAAAACCACTTGCAATAGACACTGCACTGTAGTTTAAAAGACAAACACAGCCCACACTCCTGGAAAAAAATAGCCCACATTCTTGCCATTCTGTCTACATTTAGACATCATCAGAAATAGTGAAGGACATAACTAAAAAGTGCTAAAATATCTATCCTGGAAGTTTAATTCTATTCATTCTCTATATGAAATAAAGCTCACTAGTTTGTGCAAAGCTCTTACCTAATAATAATCCCATACTGAGCTAGTCAATGTTTTCCTGAAGAAGTAAAAATAGATTATTGCTAAATGTATCTACATGGATCTATATGTCCTTTTGTACATCTTTACAGCTTCTGAAGTGTAGAAAGATAGGAGGTATTGTAGGAGAATGATTCAGACATTACGTGTTAGCAACCTATTTTTGTTTATTTCTATTCAGCACTACCTCTATTTTTCCGGGATTACTAAAACAGCCCTTCATTTCTCCTGGGACCTATTCCTCCCCATTCTTCACATATAAAGAACCTATATGGATTGTCACATGCTAATGTTATGGTCTCTCTTTGGTCAGAGTTGATAGATCCAGAAATGCACCCGAATTGCACTAGTCACAGTACTGTATCTCTGTAAACACAATGGATTGGTCCCCAGGTGGAAATCTCACCTAGCTTTTTCAACCTAAAACCAACTATCTATTCCCACACCCAACCAGGGATATTCAGGCTTCAGATATTGCCCCAGAAAACTTAGGTAAATTTTCCACAGGGGGTTAAAGATTAAAGCAACAAAACTTGGGAGCTATCTGAAGCCAAGTTTTCTAACACAAGGAAAAATGCATTCTGCAGTGAGGTAGAATGAAGCTGACAACCAACAGAGTCAGAGAGGAAACCAGATTGATTCCTGACAGTGCCTGAATCCCTAGGGCTGGACGGTAACATTCTTCCTCCCTCAGCTTTGTTATTCAAGGCTTCCTCCCATTCTAGGAGCCAATAAATCTCCCTCTTGGTTTGAATGGTTCAGGCTGCCTTTGTGACAGTTACAACCAAAATAGCTCTAACTCATATTCACTTATTGCACACTAAAATGCACAGTCAAAAAGACAGCAACATTTCAGACTCTTCTAAAAAAAAAATCAATGAAAATGACAGAGATTTATTAAGGGAACAAGTCACTAAATACTCTCTAATTGAAAATGTAATCCTATTTTTGGTAGTAAATAAAACATTCAGGGAAAATGCCTCCAGCATTCCGGGTTTCTAGAGTAGCATGGAGAGAGTCCAACAAGCAATTCTTTGGGAGTGCACTCATCTCCTCTTTCTTTTGGGGATTTCATATACAAATACAAGCTCCTTCATCCCAACTTATAAAACCTACTACCTATGGGCTACTAAGAAAAGGAAGGATTAATTTTTTGTATTTTAATTAAAATTAATTAATTAAAATAAATTTATACATGTTGACATTAAAAGTGTTACTCTCATACACTGCTTCTAGGAGTACAAACTGATTTGCTAGAAAGTGATCAGATCCTTCTGTAGAACAATGAACAACACATGTCTAAACATTAAGATTTAACATTCTCCTTGATCCTGCCTTTTTTTCCCTCTTGGAATTTGTCTTAATGAAGAAATAAGCATATATGGAATATTTTATCTAAAAAGATGATAGCCATCTTTTTTCCATAAAAACTGAAAATGAAACCTTTTTGTCTATAGATAGGGGATGGATTAAATAAGCATGGCATATTCATATATTGCAAGTATTTGCAACTAATAAAAATGATGACAAATATTTTCAGAGTACACTGAGTGAAAATTGTTACAACATAGTAGTATAACAGATTTCTGTTGTGTTAAAGAAAAAAAATTAATACAGATGCAAACAAACATCTAGAACTATAGACATCAATATTTTAGCATCTGTCTCTTCCTGGATAGTGGGATTACGGTGATTTTTAATTTGGTTCATTGTGTTTATGTTCTATAAAATTCCTACAATGAATGTGTATTACTTTTGGAATCAGAAAAAAATTATTAGATGTTAATTTGAAAGCTAAAATTCAAAAACTGAAAAGTCATATAATGTAATTAAATTAGTTGTGGAGATACCTTGGGAACACCAAATAAAGGGATCTTTCACTGGGTAGTCACTCCAAGGGTTATTTCTTTCTAGAGATCCTTGTTAAACAAACAGAATGGCAGATAATGCAGTATGTGAGAAATGGCAAAGGGCTCTGTTCCAAAGCGCCTGAGTTTTAACTCCTGTTTTGCCATTTAATTGTTGAATGTCTGAGCAATCATTGATCTTGACTTCTCCAATTTTTTTCACCTGCAAAAAAAGAATACCAACGCCTCGTTCCCTTTTATCCCTGTGCTACTGTAATGTTCAAACTTATGCATAAATATGGATATAACTTATTACTATAGAGTATTAACATAAGATAAAATAGTTATTAAAAATATGGAGAAAATTCAAAAACCAAATAAATCGCAAAATCCAGCCAACCAGAAAAAGAAAATCAGTAAAATGTAACATCTGCCACACTTTTTAATCCTTCTCTAGTTCTTTCCTTGAAATGAGAGTTTAAGAATATAAAGATAAATATCAGTCCCACCTCTTTCTTAAAGCATCCCTGTTGAGTCATTTGGAAATGAACCACGAGAGTATACTGCTACTGGTTTGAACTTCCTGTCACACATAGACCCGTGTGCAATTCACAAACCATTAACACAGCTACAGGGAAATATCCTTTTCGTTTTCTCTTAATTGCCACACATGTGCTAAGACAACAAAAATAGCTAATATTTTCATGGAATGCCTGTTATGTTCAGAGGCTCTGCTAAGTACTCTGTGTGTGTCATCTCTGGTGAGCCTCGTGACAATATTAATCAGCAGGAATTACTAAATAGCCAAGTCAAGGACACGGCTGTTCAGAGACAGGGCAGGGATTAAAGCCTATGTGCTTGGTATGCCTGGGTGGCCCAGCGGTTGAGCGTCTGCCTTCAGCTCAGAGCGTGATCCTGGAGTCCCAGGATCGAGTCCCACATCGGGCTCCCTGCATGGAACCTGCTTCTCCCTCTGCCTGTGTCTCTTTCTTCTCTCTGTGTCTCTCATGAATAGATAAATAAAATATTAAAAAACAATAAAGCCCATGTGCTTAACCATGGCATTGAAAAGGTTTTTGTCATGTGGTATGAATGGATATTGGGATAGATAAGATATAGGTTCTGATTCTAAGAATACTAACATTTAGTGGTGGGGGAAGACATGCGTGCATTCCTAAATAAAATCAACTTGAGTTAATTTCCACATGGATTTCCCTCTAAGAGGAGTTGGTATTGTACCCGTGTCTTGAAATTAATCTTTTAAACTCTTTCAGAGAAAATGGCATGTGCAAAGATATAATGTAAAACAGAGATGAGTATAGGTTTTCATAATATTTACATATTATATGGATATATATATATGATACATAATATTTCAGGTAATATACTTTAAAAAATTTTTTTAAAGATTTTATTTATTTATTCATGAGAGACAGAGAGAGAGAGAGAGAGAGAGAGAGAGAGAGAGAGAGGCAGAGACACAGGCAGAGGGAGAAGCAGGCTCCATGCGGGGAGCCTGACATGGGGCTCAATCTCCAGTCACCAGGATCCCACCCTGGGCTGAAGGTGGCGCTAAACTGCTGGGCCTTGGGCTGCTCTCAGGTAATATACTTCTTGGGGGCAGTTCAACATTATAGAATAACTTTTACAAAATAAAAACTCTGATATACTTATTGAATAAATGCTTGGAGCTGCATTTTCAAAAATATTTGAATCAAGGTGTATACAGAGTAGATTTGGGCATGGGGTGGGAGAAGCAGGGAAGACAGTGGAAGAACGGTACAAGAGTAGAGTCCAGCAGCAGATATGAAAGACAGTAAGAATGGAAAGGAAAAAAATAATGGATATTGGCATTAGAGTAGACAATACAAAGAAAATCAGCCAGGTTTTTAAGTTTGTAGTAGGGGAAAAAAAACTAAATCCTCAAAGATATTTTCTACGACATCACCCTGAATTTCTGGGGAAAACATTATTGTCAGCAAGTAAAGGGAGGAAGTTGTTTGGTGGGAAGATCTTCCAGACACATTAAGGGTGAGGTGTTTTGTGGAGACGATGTTTTCACGATTGACTTGGGGTGGAAATAAAAGTTAGCAGTCATCTTCAGACAGCGGATGGATGAGGTCGTGCTGGCAGTGGGTGAGATAATCAGGAAGGAGAATTACTGGAAAAGAAATGAAGTTTCTGGATAAAGTCTGGATGGGTGGAGAAAGTCAAAATGGTAGGGGGAAATGTAAGGGTCACAGAATCGATTCTTTTTCTGTTACACCTTACTTATCATTTCTGAAAAGTTAGATAGCATCCATACTTCTGGAACATTTGTCTTTCTACATTTCTATGCACCATTCTTCAAAGCCTAGCAGGATATGAAATGTAGTACAAAGTGCACAGCTAAATATTCTCCAGTTTTATTCCATTTAAGTTTAACACATTTCCTAGTTAAGCCATTCATCACTGTTTGCTGACATTCACAGATAGTGGATTTTCTCACATACATTTACTTCATAAAACATCGGAAGAAATTAAATTATGTTGGAGCAGGGTGATGTCTAGCACAATTGGAAGAGAAAGGGTTCTCAACACTATTATTCCAATGTTAATGTCCTGATCCTGATTTTTCTTACAGAGTAAGTGGTTTACTTTGAAGTGTCTAACTGATGAATATAATTAAAAACTAAAGTTCTTTGGGAAGAAAACAAAGATCGTCTCTTCAGAAACCACAAAGCTGGAGGGTAAGGCTGTCGATTTGTTTTCATCACAGCATGAAACATGCTATGTTACATGCTATGTTACGTGATAGCATTTATGGCATCACTGGTGGAATGTCATTTGTTTTTCTTAAGATAGAAAAGATTAAAGATTCCTTCACTACCACATATTTGTTCCCTTATTTATTACTATTATTTTTTAAGATTTTATTTATTCAAGAGAGACAGAGAGAGAGAGAGAGAGAGAGGCAGAGACACAGGCAGAGACATAGGCAGAGGGAGAAGCAGGCTCCCTGTGGGGAGCCCGATGTGGGACTCGATCCCAGATCCAGGGATCACGCCCTGAGACTAAGACAGACACTCAACCAGTGAGCCACCCAGGCGTCCCTGTTCCCTTATTTATTAAGAGACACAGTTTTCTGGCACTTGTAAAGAAATAACTGATTCTATAAAATATTATTATGAGTCCATAGTGATAGTGACGATTTTCTCATCAGGATGAGACAAAAACTGTGGAAGATGGGGAAAGCCAAAGATCACCTACCATTCATCACATGCCAGGTAACTGCCTTCCTCAAAGTTCACTCAAGCAGAAAATGAACAGCTGCCAATGTTGATCAGAGAGATAGAGAATGCTGCTTCTAGGAATCAAAGTCTCTTGTTTTGTTTTTGTTTTTTTTTTTTAACTTAAAACAATATGCTATATACTTCTGCTGAAAAAGCAAGAGGGCCAGACTTGATAAGATCACAGTCATGGAACTGATGGGTTGCTTCTTGATGTGTTTACAGAATTTCACAATGATATAACCAACAGATGCTCAAAAGTAGCCTTAAAACCAACAAAGACAAACATTCTGTTTTCGATCTTTGGTGAATTATTTTGAAGTTTCAAAGCATATTGTTCAAAATGGAATTTCCCCAAGATAACAAGTTTCAGATCTTGGCTGTTTGGAGGATTATAAACTATACCAACTTGCCATTATATCATTGGAAAATATCAAGGTATTTTTTGCCCCTCCACAAAACCAAAACTCCTCTCAAAACAGAGACTCATTTCAAAAGATCAACTCTTGTGCATGTCTCTTAGTAATCAGTGTGTGCGACGAAAAATATAGCTAATCCTAAAATAATTTGTCATTAAGACTCGAACTGCTAGTATGAAGCTCTCAAATGATACAGATAAAACATATGCTGAGTAATTTATAGTTGAAGAAACTATTCAAGGATGTAGCCCCATCCTTCACTGGGGTCCTCTGCCTGCAAGAAAAATACTAAGAAGGAAGAGATGCAAAAGAAGCAAAGAACCAGGGAAATCATCTTGGGAGAGAAGAAAAAGCAGTCCATTGCTATAAAATAATAACTTTTATTCTGTGACTGGTTATTGATACCAGAGATAGTTCAAAAATTATTCTGAGTAACCTGACCATGCTGTGGGAAAAAAAAAAAATTTCTCCAGTGTGTAGGATTTGGACTCATTATTTTGTAGACAAATATTCTAAACATTTATAAAGAAAGAAACAGCATTGTTTTCATGACCATTATAATCTGATAGGTGAGATAATATGCAGCATTTGTGACTTGATTGTGAAAATTCTGTATCAGACCTAACAACAACAACAAAAAAAAACAAACTATGGGTTTGGCTTCAATTCAAGCCAAACCTTTGTGGCTTTTTGATATCATGGAGCAATAAAATGAAAGGGTGCAAAATTGAGTGTGATCAAGAGGTTCATGCTTTTTTGTACATGAGATTAGATACAGCTGCTGGTACTGATGAGATAATAACTAAAAGGAAAAAAAAGTCTTTTTTGATATAAAATGTCAGACTAGCTATTTGTTACAAGGAAATGTGGGCAAGTAAATATAATCCTAAATAAATCCTAAAGAACTGTTCAAAAGGACTCAAGTGGAAAAAGGCATGTCCCCGAATGTTCTCAGTGATCCTGGTCAAACACTATCCAAAGAACTCGAGCTCAGATTTATGTTCTTTTTGGTGTTGTTCATGTATTGCAATAAGTCAGAAATTTTTAAGAAGACAAGAATTCTACAGAGTCCGTTATACTTTACAATATTAAATATGAAAGTGTGAGATTATTTATTGGGACTTTAAATATTAGAATTATGTGCACTATTTTCTAGAAAAGGTTTTCATTGAATAGTGGTCTACTATTACATGAAAAGTTGACTTAATGTTTGATTACAGATGGCATATGTTTTGATATCTGTAATTTTAGACATTAGGCTATTGGTCAGAAAAGTAATCCCTGTGGTAATGGCATTTCTGGTGGACAGTTAGATTTGACATGTCTCATTTTCATTTTTAGACTTATTCTAGAAACATAATCTGTCATAATCTATCAAACACTGCCAGAACTGCCTGTAGTACTTCAGTGGTACTTCACAGCTAATGTCACCACCACCCACCATCCATCTGCATAATGAAGATCTAACTTTACAATGAATATTTGCATCTATTATCTTACTTCATCATCACAATGGTCCTATAAATTGGGTGGAGCAAGGATTATGAGCTAAATTCCACTAACGAGGAAACTGAGGTAATAAGGAATTAGCGGCAAAATCTGCACTAGAATTCAATTAGACTTAATGTGTCACATTTCAATTTATATACCTATTCCAGTCATTTGGCTCCAAACTAATGCATGCTTCTACAAGGAGCAGCCTGGTTTTACCAGGGACTCCATCCAATGGATGCATTTAAGCCACAGGTTTAAAATGTTGAGGATGCCAACTATATTACCACATATACCTGCAGGGTGAGGTACATTCTTATTCTTCTTTCTTAATATGATGCCTTAACAGCAAAGACAGAATGGAGGGAGTTTTGACAAGAAAATTACTTTTTCTTCTAGATCCTTCTGCTTGCAACCTGCTTCAATGGTCAGCAAAGTATTATAGCATCTGGAATATCTGGTAAGTTTTGTATTTATCTGCTTTGACATCAGCAGTGTATTATAGAATATTCGTTATGATGTCTATTTATCTTCCCACTAGACAATGAGTTCCTCAAAGGAAGAATTTTGCTTCCCTTGTCCTTTTTAGTGTCAGTCACCTAGGAGTTGCTCAGTAAAATTTGTGACTGAAGGAAGAAATGAATGACTTTAGGACTTCCTTATGCAAATCATTCTGCTGATTTAGTCTATGATACACAAGAATTTAGGAGGAAGAAAAAAAATGTCTGAAGTCAGCCCGATAAAGGATTGTCTTGAAAATTAGTAAAAGATTAACTTACTTTTGCCATTTGATTTAAAAATCACCAGTTGTTAACCTGAATTAAAGAAATCAACTTTTTAATACAACTCAGCAACAAATTGGGTAACTTGACCAAAGTTGCACCCGAACTGCTCTTCATCCATTCAAACTGATTTTTATGTTTGATTTCATGAAACTGATCCATCACTCAGGGCAATAAACTACATAAGAACTAGGCACTGTTTTATATGGTGTTAAGGAGAAAACATTATTACTGGCACTTGTATCAAATAAAATTGTTTTCTTTGGCAAGCTAACTCAAACCAGGAAAATGAATTTGTTGAAGCTCTTCATAAACCTTATATAAAGTTCGCAATCTCCTAAATGTAAAACTCTGCTTATAAACATTGTCAGGGTAAAATTTCATCTTAAAACAGAGTGATTGCTTCTATTTCCTATGATGTTTACACAGCAACTTCTGCAGAATTACTCTAAGAAAGAAATAGAAAAGAAAATCAATAGCGACATTGCTATGAAATAACCTTTGTGGTAGGAACAGAACCAAAAGATTAAGATAAGACCATAAAAGTATGAAATAATGAAAAAGGCACAAATCTCAACCTCATTAGAAACCCTGAAAATGATTTCATATGTATATTTCATATACACACAATGGAACAGAGACATTTTGCTATTTCACAAAATCATATACAAGTGATAATTAATACCATTCTGCTTCACTTTGTGGTATCTTCAGGCCTTAATCAGACATTATTTGGTGAAATATACTTTATAGCATAACTACAAATTTCTCATTTTTCCCATAAAATAGTTTTTAAATGATGTCCTTATTTCAAATATTTTTTTTTTAATTAAAAGCACACACACACATAATCCCTTGCCATTCTTTAAAAATGCCAGTCTGCTGGGATGCCTGGGTGGCTCAGCAGTTGAGCATCTGTCTTCGGCTCAGGGCATGATACCAGTCCAGGGATCGAGTTCCACACTGGGCTCCCTGGAGCCTGCTTCTCCCTCTGCCTGTGTCTCTGCCTCTCTCTGTGTCTCTCATGAATAAATAAATAAAATCTTTTTAAAAACGTGCCAGTCTGCTAAATACATAAGTAATCATGGCTGCATTTACTATTTGTAGGCAAAATCTTTCTATGTAATTGTGCAGTAGGTAGTATCCCAAGTAATTTGGAAGTTTACACACTTTTCATATCCTTTTTTTAGTCTAGAAGGTCTTTAAAACAGCATGGTTGAAGACAACTTCTTTAAGAGTCACCTAGTATTAACAATAATGTCCAGGCAATATTAGAATAAAATAACCTTCCTTCTATTAGATTGCCCGTGATAACAATGGAATGCCCCCATTCAAATCTGGGGACCTTTGCTAACTGGTCAATGAGTCAAAAGCAGAAACAAATAGATCGGCTTGAGTATCTGAAGATTACATGGGCTTTCTGTTTGCTTTGGCAGACATGTCTTACTTTTGAGCCTTGGTGGCCAACTTGCCTCTGTCTCTGTGTCACAATCTGCTTTAAGTCTTAGCTAAAGAATTTTCTTATAGGTTAGTTTATAGTCAAGAATTGACACATGCTATCACCTTTTCTTGGTAAACATTCCTCCAAAATTCTCTCCTCTGGTGGAAACCTCATACAAAGAGAAATTGGTCATTATTCTGAATGTAAAAAGTACAATAAATATTTACTTCCTTTTGATATGTGACAACCAGAAACACATGTTTTGGTCTATTCTTGATGTTATTAATTTAGAAATGTTCATACTAGCACTGTTCAAATATCAGACAACATATGGACTGTCAAGGCTGAACCAAGTTCATAAGTAGGATGGCAACGTGGGGACATTTACATTTAATCTCACTGCAACTATCACTCTGAGTCAGACATTGACTAGACATTGCACAGACATTGAAGGAGAAATCATTACTTGGCATTTTTGAAAAGGTTTATTTATTTTAGAAAGAGAGAGAGAGCACATGTGTATTGGGGGTAAGGGCAGAGGGAGAGGGAGAGAGTTTTAAGCAGACTCCTCACTGAGAGCAAGCCAACCCGGAGCTTGATCTTACTATCCTGAGATCACAACCTGAGCCAAATCCAAGAGTTGGATGCTTTATCAACTGCACCACCCAGGCACCCCATTACTTGGCTTTTTGAAAGCAAATCCATCTTGTCCAATCTCATGGTTTTCCTTTCCCTCTGTTAGGACATAGTAATTTACACTGTAGATCAATTTTAAAACATGTAATAGACCAACTTCGCATTGTTTAGTAATTTTTGATTTACACTGCATTAACTTCATTATGACCAATATTGCTATATCATTCAATTATACTGATATTTGTTATAATTACATAAAATAAATTAGATATATTTAAGTTAATTCTACTTAAGAATTTAAATAAGTGAGAGCCATCTGGCACAACAATAAAAAGAAACTGTTTCAGTACCGGAAGAGCAAAGGCACCCTCTACTCCCCATGCTAACATGATTTCGCTTGATTGACAGAACTTGGAGAAAATCATTGTGTGGTCAGGATATCTGCTGTTTTACATAAGATCATAAAATTTTTTACTAGATTTGGTAGTGATAAAATAAAGAAAAGACCAGGAAAAAAACTGAGAGGTTGTTTTTTTTTTTTTTCAATAGTTACTTAAAATGACACTATAGTCCTTGATAGCCATTTCCAATAAGTGTGTATTGAGCACATACTATGAAGCCAGCCCTGAACTGAAGTGTCAGATTATCAAATGATACGTTTCTTGTTGTCTTTGCCTCAGCAGCTTGAGTGTAACTATAAGGACCAAGAAGAAATAAACACTTCATATTCTACATAATATGGAGTCAGATCCCCTGCCAGATCTACAGTAGTCTCTACTCCCAGTAATCCCCTCCCAAATACACTTTTCTAACTTATATAAGATGATTTGAGTTAGGAAAGACACAAAGTGTCCCTAATGGAGAAAGTGGAGATTTTGTTCTCTGTTCCCCATCAAAGTACCCTACTTTGAGAGAGAAGTCTGAAGGAAACACTCATGGCAGCTGCCTAGATGGAAACATTGGCATGCCACTGCCAGATGTCTGTACTTACTGCCATAGGAGCCAAGGAGAACCAGCCAAAGAACTTGTTACTGAGTTTTTACACATGCTGCCTGTGGCTTACAGCTATATATGAAGACAGTGAGATGCCTGCTATTCACCTGGAGGTTTCTGGAGGCAGGAGGCTGGCTGGAACAGTCTATGTTTAGGATGAGAGAATCTAAGAAATGAAGGACAAAGGGACTCTCTGGTTCTTCTAATCTCTCTGAGGGTGCTGAAGAAGACCTCAGCGCCTAACTAGGCTTCATGCGGAGGAAGAAGAACTAGGAAATGGGAAGACATGGGGTGGTCTACATAATGGTCAAAAAAAGAGACCCTCATGGGTTAGGGAGGGGCATAAGCTATATACTGAAGGTACCAAGAGTAATAGCATGTGGTGTTTAAAAACCTCAGAATAACACATATCTAGGTTCAAGCCTCAATTATGACAGTAATTCTGAGACCTATGTCAATTCACTTAAAATCTGTGAGCGTCAGTTTCTTCCTCTGTAAAATGAGAATACTGAGCTCTACTTCATGGGGCTTTTGTAAATAATAAATTAGACAGTGCTCTTAGAAATTATTTCTTTTAAAGATTTTATTTATTTATTCATGAGAGACAGAGAGGCAGAGACACAACCAGAAGGAGAAGCAGGCTCTATGCAGAGCCCAGTGTGGGACTGGATCCTGGGACTCCAGGATCAGGCCCTGGGCTGAAGGCAGGTGCTAAACTGCTGAGCCACCCAGAGATCCTTTTAGAAATGATTTTAAATGGTTATACTGTGCAAACACTGTTATTACTTAATTCACATATTACATTTATCTAATGCTATGCTGATGTCGTCTAACCGTATTTATATATTCTTAGGTCAGCTAGCGTCTAGCATAACTTTATGTCTTGCATGTTCCCTAGAGGTGCTGTACTCAACAGATTCCAAGTATGACCTGCAATGACCCTTGTCTTTGTACAATCCTTTCCCTTTGACAGTGGGTAGAACCTGTGAAGACAAAGGCATACTATACCTATGACATATGGCAAAAGGGAGGTTAACTGGTGAGCCTCATCTTACTATAAGAGCCCTTGAAAAGTACAGAAGTCTTTTCAGATGGTGGGAGAAGTAAAAGTAGGAGAGATGCAAAGCATGAAGGTCTCAACGCATGTTTACTGCTTTAGAAATAGAAGGGGTCACTTGAGAACGGATGAGGATGGCCTCTAGAAAGAAACAGCAGAATGAATGCTATTTATTAAATAAAACAGCCATTATAAAACCTGGGACTTCAGGACTACAGATTCTAGAAACCGTATCTTACCAACCACCTGAATGAATTTGGAAAAGGGGTTTTCCCCCAGAGCCTCCAGGTAAGAGCCCAGCTCACTTGATGGTCTGAGTCTAGCCTTGTGAGGCCTAGAGTAGATAAAGCATTTCTCATGAGCCTGCTTGCATTTCTGACCTACCAAACTGTGAGATAATAAAGGGCCATTTTAAGTCACTAAATTTATGGTAATCTACTGTGCAGCAAACAAAAACAAACACAAACGTTGGTACCAGCAGTGGGGTACTACTCTACCAAATATCTGAGATATGCGAGAGGCCTCAGAATCATGCAGAAGGAAAAGTCAGAGAGAGCTACACAGTGTGAGGAGAATTTGGCAGGCTGTTACTGGCTTGAAGATGGAGGGCGCCCCTAAGAGCTGAGAATGACCCCTCAGCTAAAAACCAGTAGGTAAACTGGAACCTTAGACTATAGCCACAAGAAACTAAATTATGTCAACAACCTGAAGGAACTTGGAAGCAGTTTCATCTGCAGAATCTCCAGATAAGAGCACAGTCTAATTGACACTTTAATTTTAGCCATGTGACATAATAAGGGGAGAAGTAAATCAAGCCCACCCATACTCCTCACCCACAGAAATGTGAGCTAATACATGGGTGTTATTTTAGGCTACAATCTTGTGGAAGTTGATTATGCAGCAGCAACAGAAAAAAAAAAAAAAGCCCAGATACTACAAACTACTTATTGAATGAATGCTATTTATTAAATAAAAACCATTTATTGAATATCCATGAAGTGACGGATAAATAATGTCAGAAAGCATTTCATGTGAGATCTGGGTTGAAAATTCTCCCAAAGACTTTCGAATCTTGGATTGTTAGAATCTGAACAAGAAACTATCAGAGGAAAAATAAAAAACTATCAGAGGCTAACTGCAACCAGGATTAACTGGCAGACACATACAAGCACACTGAGTGATATTGCGGTGCAGTGAATTTTGTAAAAGCTACAAATAGGATGGAGGCTCAGCACCAAAATAATTTGGCCATTAACTGCCATGGTTTATTCATAGGCTGATAATAGGCAGATTACCTAAAATGCAGTACTATTTCTGTGGCATATGGTAAAGTCCCAGGCTACTGAGAAGAAGGGGTAAATCACCAGTTTAGAATGACTTTATGGAGAAGGCAGGCTTGCCTTTAGTCATTAGTACTCAGTCAGTGTCTACACTGAGTACTAATGAGTAAGACAAAAGAATGTGGATAATGGGGGCAGCTGGATGGCTCAGATGGTTAAATATCTGACTCTGGATTTTGGCTCTGGTCATGATCTTAGGGTCGTGAGTACAAGCCCCACATTGGGCTCCATGCCCAGCAAGGATCCCGCTTAAGATTCTCTTTCTCCTTCTGTCTCTGTTCCTCTCCCAACCACCCTCTCTCACCAGCCCCTCTCAAAAAACAATAACAACAAAGAGGTTGATGATGAGCTAAAACAAAACTGCAGAGATGATCAAATCTGCTCCTCTACTTCTCCCACTGTTGCATTATAATACTTTACATTTCCCTGCCAAAAAGAGCATCCCTCTTATTTTAAGAAATCTCTAGGAAATAAGATCAAATAACATTCTCCAAGGAACTTAATTATCCTTCCTTAGAGGAAGTCCTCTCTCTGAGCATGAAGGCAAAAAGAAAAGGTCACTTCATCTTGTTCTGCTTCCATTGATGACTGTTAATTTTACAACACATGTTTTGATATTAGATTATTTAAAAATACAGCTGTTGCACTGGCAGCTGGTACTACTGACAAGTACAGGTTAAAATAAATAGGAACTGAAAATGCCTTTTCTTAGGAAGGAATGAGGATAAAAATGATCTTCTGAATATCACTTTGCTCCTTAATTCATAAAGAAAAAGAGAAAGTATTATTAAAGAACTAATTTATAAATCATTGGATTTATAAACCTTTTCTATTAAATTCTCAGAATAATAGTTCTTGCAAACTTGACTACATATTGGAATTAACTATGGATCTTTAAGTTCTGATGCCTGAACTTTATATCCTTCAAAGATTCTGAGTTAACTGGTTAGAGGGCTGTTTGACCATTGTGATTTTATAGGAATCCCCCAGATTCTAATGTATGATCAGGTGAGTCATATCTATTTACTGACTGGTCTTGGTACAACTGCCTTTGGGCCATGGTCCAGGATTACACACCTGATCCACTCATAGGGAAAGTCAAATATCAGTACAGTTTATCTTCTCTACTAAAGAGAATTGGATTCCAGAGATCTCTCAAATATGAAAATCCATGCATATTCGCTCTGAAATGAACATGTCATTTTTCCAAAGGTTCTTTCAGTTCTTCTGACTGCCACTGGGGCAATGTCTTGTTTGAGTGCAAATTAAATCTTCCTTCTAATAAGAAGGATGTGTCTGTGCCTTGGGACCGTGCACAAATAGTCTAAGTGATGGCAGGTAGTGGCCTACGATGCTCATGATGAGTTGAAAGGGACAAGGAATACATTAAAGTCATACTCACAAGTCCTAGAAAGTGGAAAATTAATAATTATGGCTTTAAAACCAATCCTGATTGGCACAGTAGCAAATTTAGCAATAGTTTGTCTACCTTCTACACTACTTGTGGTAGTAAAGCCCCCAAGCCAGGAATACACCCAAATGAAAGTAGCTTTACATTTTATCTTGGCTAAAATTTGGATAGCAACATAATTTGGCCTTTAAAAAATCAGGTTCATTTAAGGTTGTGCTGATGTTCAGAGAAGAGTGGAAACTTGAGTAAGGGAAGCTATTAGAAAGGACATTTACTGGGGACAGAATAGAATTAATGGAGCTTTGATTTTTTTCCATCTTATATTTTCTTTTGTGTTCATCCTCATATACATATTGATGATGAATCAACTGGAACATTTTTATAGTTGCCAGAATCCTCTGATCTGAGGCCCAAATAAGACTGTTTGATGGCAGATTTACTGATATATAATAGAAGTTGGAAGGCCGGAGGCCAAAATTCCCTTTCACAAAGTGGTTCTGGATTGAGTGGTTGACAACCCCAGGACTTATATAAATGCAGCTCCAGAAGAAAACCTGCAGATGCTTCTTCAAGCAGCTAGACCATCCAAGGCTCTTGCCATGAATTTTACAGCAGCTGATGGTTATTTTCTCCTCTCTTGACCACTTCTTTATCCCAATGGTGGCTGGTAGTTAAAAAGAACATAGTGCCCCTTCCTTTCCACTCCAACATAAACAGTTCATGATTCTAAAACATTTAGATAAAAGTGAACAAAAGTATTGTTTGCCAGGGGCATCTTCAAATGGAATATGAATTTTCATATGGAGAATGTTCATTAGAGGTAGAAACAAACATATCACCATAATACTAGTTTCTATTTGCTGACCAAGTATTTTAGACTGTGCACCTAAAATGTATTAATTCATTTAATTTGCCATTCTGTGGGGTTGATGCTATTATTATTTTCATTTTACAAATTAGGAATCTGAGACACAGAACTTAAGGAATTTGCTGAACACTACAACAGACAGCAGAAACTTAGGATTCAAGAGCCTAGGGAACTTGGCTCCAAGGAGCCTGCTCTCTTAGTGCACTACACTGTAGTTATTTTAAAAAAAGATCTCATGAAATCAAGAAACAGATACACTGCGCTGCTGGGAAAGGGAATTTCAGGGAGAAATCTTGGGAGAGTTTGTTATCTGAGCTAAGCAAGAAAATGTTAAATAGAAATTATAGTGGTGAAATGGAAGGGGAATGGAATTTATAGCAGATGAGTTAGCTCAAGTAAAATCAAAGAGGTAAAAGTAAAGTGCTTTACATTGTTTGTTAGGTAGTTTTGTATGGCTGAGAGATAAAATCTAAACCGGGGAGATTATGTTGGAGGGGAAAAGAGGGAATAGGTCATGGCATTCTTATTTGAACTTTATCTTACAATAAAGAAAGTCTAAAATGTTTTAAACTGTGATCCATAGAAAGACTTGAACTTTACATGGTAAACTAGTACATTTGTATAGATATAGATATAGATATAGATATAGATATATATAGATATAGATATGTGATAGATGGATGGATAGAATATGTTTCAAGAACAAAATAATTAACCTTACTCTGTGCGCATATTTTCTATTCTATTTTATATCTACTCTGGTCTAGTTTGTTTGCTTATTGTTAAGGAAACTAGCAGGACCCTCTAAATACATTTTTAGCTCTAATGGGTGACAATCTACACTTTGAAAAACATTGTTATAAGTGTTGTAAATATATGGAAACATATGGTGATCAGCAGAAGATTTGATCATGGGAGAAAGAAATTATAATCTACTTGTCACTCAACTGGATCACTTTGGCAGCATTCAATAGCTGCTTGAAGATGATTTGAAGAACAGACTGGGAACAAGAAGATAACTTTCCAAGCTCAGGCAAAAGAGGACAGGGAACAGAAAATCAAGTCTAGTTAGGCAGCAGAAAAAATAAATTCAGTAACTTAGAGTCTCTGCTAAAGGGACAATTCCACCATAGAAGAATGATAAAAGTAATATTCATAGAACTTTCATTCTGGATACCTTTAAAAATGCAGTGAAGAGCCAGTTATTTTGGTAGTGGTTCCTGAGGGACAGGAAATAAATAAGTGATGCCCCCTTCCAACTCTAGATTTATCTTCCTGGTCACTGACCATTTGAAAACCCACTTTGCTTGCCTAAGAAGAAAACATTAAACGTGTATGGAATTGTTCTAAAGAGGAGCTTACAGAAATTTACTAGAAACAGTTGAATTATCATGGCTTTCTCTGCCCAATCTGCTCAAATGTCTATGCAACTACCAGAAGAGAACTCAGTATCTTTCTCAATAATAGAAGATGAAACTGCTCCCATACGCTCTAGAAATAATTTTTCTTGAGCTTTTATAGACAAAACAATAATGCCTTATGAAACATTTAAACGTATTAATAATTATTAATATTTTCATGCTATGATTTCCCTAATTCTAAAATATTTAAGTATATTAGGACCCTCACATTCTCTTAGTCTGTATTTTTTAGCACTATTTTTAATTAGAAAAAGAAAAGCAAAAACGAAGGAAGTCACATGTAAACAAATGAGTGAGCCTAACAAAGTATCAGGGAGGTAGTTGAAAAACTGTGCAGCCTGATTTTCTTCTTGGAATCTGCGGCTGGACAAAAGTCCTAAAGAGAGTGTATGGAAGATGAACTGAGATATTTCTAGAACTGAGATGTTTACCCCTATTTCCCTATCTGGGCTAATCCATCTCTAAAAAATAAACAAACAAAAGAAAAACGGAAGTAGATTGTAGCCACTAAAACTGGCAATCCTGGACTAGGTTACCCACTGACATCTGGCTCTCAGGAAACCCACCTTCCCTATAACTCATTGATTTTAGCCTTGATCTCACAGGAATTTCTTTCTTTCTTTCCAGACATGGTATGTATAAATAAACACATACACAATCCACATTTCTCTGTTACTCTACAGTCATTTTCTTGTCAGTGAATTTGATTTTCTAGTCCATGAGAGAACTAATGAAGACAGACTCTTGGGAATGTGCATGTGCTACCTGGATTATCACTGCCCTAAGAATATTGATTCTGAATTCAGAATTCAGCAGCCCGACTCATAAGAAAATATGTCAAACCCATTTTAGGCAAGATGGAGCATAAAAAAAAAAAAAACATACATACAAAGAGAAAGTCGCCAGAAACTTTCACTAAATCTGATAATGGCTAGATTTTTTGTTCAAGTTGACTATCATGGCTCCTAGTTCCAAATATACTAGGCCTCATTCATGGTGATGAATGGCTGGAATGGAGAAGAAAGTCTAAGGCTTTCTGTCAATCAGCAGAGTAATGAGGACACTAATGATATCTCAGATTCCTACCTGGCTTTTGCAGACTGAACACAGTAGTCAAAATGACCTTAGAATAAGGTAGTGACCTTCAGGCCAGAGACTCAGTTTAAAACCCTGAACCAATGACATAATGAGTATTTTTGTGATAATCATTCAGCATGCAAATTATTTTAAAGTCATTAGGAGGTAGCATACACCTACATGCATAACAAGTCCATTTTTATGTTAGCATACCCCAAAGGACTTTCCTGCTGTGTGTTTTATACCACTGCTGCTTTATGTTTTATGTGTTTGCATTAATGTTTTAATTTTCATATACACATCCTTAGGCCATTTTATGAAGGGCATGACTTTTAAAATTCGGTCGATATATTAAATTAATGTAAAATAAGGTCATCTAGCAAGCAGTCCTAAATCAATTCTCTGTGTTCCCTCTGTACACTCAAACCTTCCAATATGGTTTATTTATTATAGGCAATGCAGAAGTAAGATCTGGGCTCTAAACTCTGACCATCTGTCAGATTAACGTGCTTATGCACTGAGTGTCTTTCTTCAGATGATGGATCCTACCACAACTCTTCCCTAAAAGAATATATCAATCCTCTCCCCCACAAGAATAAACAAGAGCCACAACTGATGTATATCAACAATGAATACATAAGTTAGGGCTTGCCCTAAATTGGCCATTATGATTAAAATACACTACTTCATTGTCTCAAAAACCTGTCCAATATTATACGTAAAAGGCATGTGACAAGGTATTAGAAAAGAAAAGAGAAATACCAAAAAAGAGGTAGTGTAGTGATTAGGGATAAAGATTCTAGGACCGGAGAATCTTTATCAGACACAATTTAATCATTAACTACAATAAAAGTCTGATCTAGTTATTTTACTTACTTGAACCTCAGATTCCTCAACTCAAACTAAGGACAATGATGATAAGAGTACTTACTACGAGATTAATTATAAGAGATAAAACATCCACATAAAGCATCTCATTCAATATATTTATTATGACTGCTACTACTACTACAGAGATGACTTCAGAGTTGCCATTAAAAACCAAGTAAGGATGTGGGTGGCATGCAGTATTTTAAATTCTGATTTAACCAGTCACTATACTAGTCACATATATCTAACATTCACATCATATGGTCACCACATAGTACAGTGCTTCAGAACAAGAATCTAGCTTTAAATCCTAACTTCATCACTTACTAATTAAGCTTTAGTCATTTACTTCTTCGTATCTTTATAAAATGTATAATGTTATCTCATTTATAGTATTGTTGGGAGGATTAAATAGGTTAATATACATTAAACTGTTAGAAAGAAAAAAAAAAACTTCTGGTATTTTTAAGCACATGACAAATATTCCCAGTGGTGATTAGCGAATTTAGTCCAGAAAAGAAAATGGCTGAATATATTGAAAAATCGAGAAGAGCAACAGAAGCAGTTTGGTAGTCATTAAAAACAATAATCATTCAAAAATCATACTAATAAGGGTTAAAATAATAAAGCTATTATCAGCTCACATGGAACATGCTATTGATCACCACTATCAATATAACCTTCTCAACAAGCTTGTGATGTAGGTAGGCTACGGATTCTTATCCTCATATTATGCTTCATGAAATTGAAGCTCAGAGAATAGTCACTTGCTGAGCCACATAACAGTGGATGGTAGAGCCTGGGGCTATCATCCTCCTGCTCCAGTGTCCTTTCTATTACAGTGCTTCTTGACTGTCAAAGAACAAAATCCAAAACAAGGCCATTCAACATCCATCCTCACACCAAGGACAATGTGGTCCCACAGAACAGGAGCTTGGTGCTTCCTGACTTGATATTCTAGAGAAATTATAGGTAACAGTCATTAAATCTGCATAAATCATAGCATCATTACCACAGAGATGCATTTTCAAACTAGCCAGTTTTTGAGACTGTGCTCATATAAAGAAGATCTGATTTTCCTTTGCTTTTGACACTTCATATTCCCTTTGTCTCTCAAACCTGCTAATGATTATTTGCAGCTGGATAGGGCATTTCGTGAACAGGTTACTTCTTACAGTGTCCATTTGATCTCTAATTTTTCAACCTCTCCAATGAAAAAGTGAATGTTTTCATTTTGCTTTTGATGGCTATTTTCCCCTGGGGCTTAGATAATTCAGGATATTTCTAATTACACACTCCAGTAAGGGACAGTTAGTATACTTCTGGGGCTTCTGGCTTTGCAAACAACAGGTAGAAGCTGTTTAACAGCAGGAGACCATCACCCCGTGGCAATTTTCCTCTACACTTTCGTTAAAATTCACTGCCATAAGAAGGACACATTATGCAAATATCCAAGCATTAAGACTTTGCTATTTTAAGTTTTGTCATTATAAATGAAAGAATATATGTGGATACACACCCATGCCAAATATACACATACATAAACATGCCTTCATTTATAACAAAAAAAATGGCTTGGTTTTATCAATTTGAAAACCAGACCAGGTAGCATCAATTCCGAATTTACAAAGTATGAAGGAGAGAGGAGAAAAAAAATCCCAAAGTCAGTAAACACACAAATCTTTCCATTGACAAGGTGCCCTTTCTAGGCTTCCCTTTACCCCTTCACTTTTTCTTCCCAAATTATGGTCTTCAGACAATTCTGCACATTTTTTCCTCCTGGAGAGAGGTAATTCCTCATGTCTTTTTGGGAAGAAAGAGATCATAAAAACTCTCAAGCAGGGGGACAGTCAAAATGAATTTATTGAATCCCTAGCCCACAAAGCACTGTTCTAGGTGGTAGGAACTTAGTCTCTCTCCTCTTGTACTGAGGAGGGAAAAGCTGTGACTTTTAGCATCATCACTGCTATAAATGCTATGGACTGAATTGTTCCTCTCCTCAAATTCATGAACTGAAGCTCTAATCTCCAATAGGATGGTATGTGGAAATGGGTCCTTTGGGAAATAATTAGGTTTAGATGATATCATGAGAGTAGGGCCCTCATGATGGGGTCAGTGTCCTTATCAGAGAGCAAGAGCATATTGTCTCTCTCACTCTCGCTCTCTTTACACTGAGGAATGAATGAGAAGGCAGTCTGTCTATAAGCCAGAAACCAGCCATGTAACCCTTTGATCTTGGACTTCTAGCCTCAAGAACCATACAAGAACTTGAGGAACTAACAGATAAGTCACCCCTTCAATGGTATTTTGTTATGGCAGCTTGAGCTGGCTAAGACAATCATTGACCTCCTTAGGCCTTAAATAAAGGATTAAAAGGTTTTCTTCCCTCATCTCACAAGCTGTCAAGAAACAAACAAACAAAACAAATTTTGATATGTTTTCATAGACCAAATGCATTATGGCATCATATATGTTTCGGCTCTGAACCAAATTTTCGAGACCAAATGCTTTTTTGGTTTAGAAAATTAAAAAAAAAAAACACCTATTAAGCAAGTTAGAAAGTTTTTCAACAGCTCAGTATATGCGACACAGGTTTCTCAATTTCACTATTGACATTTTGGTTCAGATCATACTTCATCGTAAAGGCTGTCCTGTGAATTTTAGGTTGTTAAGCATAACTGGCCTCTATGCTTTAGATGCCAATAGCATCCCCCAACTGAATTGTGACAACCAAAACTATTTCCAGACATTGCCAAATATCTCCTGGGGGCAAAATAGTCTCTGATCCAAACTTCCACTGGATACATATAATTGTGTTACACAGGTATCCCATAAGGATGGCATATATAATGACTTTAACATTTATATAATAAGAATTTGTCTCTCTCTTCCTCCCTTCCTCCTCCTTCTTTTTTCCCTTCTCTCTCTCTCTTTCTCTCTCTCTCTCATACACACACACACACACACACACACACACACACACACAGCACTGACTTGTAAAAAGAAAGTAAATGAGATAGCAGGGAGCAGAGAAAAAGAATACAAGCCTCAGGAGAGAAAGGCTTCAATGATTTGAGTTCTAGGCCTACCTTCAATTTCAGAGAAGTCCCATAATCTCTCAAACCTCCCTTTTTTTTTTTCATAGAAAATACATACAGTCCCTTTGATGTAAATAATCTTTGATCCTCAAAGTACAGATGAGAGGAGTAGAAGGAACATTTGGAGTTTAATGTTCTAAGAAAAATTACATGAGCTAAGTTACATTTGAATCCCAACTATATGAACTGTAATTCTGAGAACAACTTGGCAAGACATCCTAAGTATCTTTGGTAATGCCAGCAACAGATTGGTTGGATGGCTCTGCATGAGAAAATCTCTTTAACACAGCCTGCTCAGTCTGGCTTATCCAATGTTCTGCTTGGGATAACTTTAAATTTGGGAAGGCTCAGAATTTTTCCTTGGTGTCACACAAGCTGTAAGGAGGACAATCCATGGTAAATGCCACCTTCATTCAAAGTTAATCGTTACCAATGATTTCATGCTCCTTTTGTTCTATAATACTGCATATCATTTGAGACATGTTGCCCACAAAACAGAAGTTACAGAGGTTTGGAAGAACATTCTACTCTTTCCTTTGGGGACTTATAACAACAAAAAGGGATCAAAGGGAATGAATTAGAAGTTTACTGTGGAATTTGGATTATAAATGGCCCACTGCAATAGTAACCAAGCGAAAAGTAGAAGAAAAGGAAAGAAAGCCATCTGTGGATATCCAAAGGGCCAAAACATCTCACCATACTCCTGCTATACCATATATGCCATAAAGTATACTTATTATAAGATTTAGTCATGATTTACATTTGGAGATCTCCAATGAAAAGGCATATTTGCTTTTAGCTTCGGAAGATCTAGGTAACAGCAGTAGTTGGAATCAGGCAATAGTTCTTGGGATTATGAAGGATCCAAAGAGGAAGTCATGTTGGATGAGAATGTCCTCTTTGTAATGAGAAATAAGGAAGAATATATGAGAACACTTTTTGTTCATAATGATGACATAGACAATAGTGAAGATGGTCTCAGATCAAAGGAACCAACCTCATTGTTAGTCCAGCCAGAAAAGTTATTCAGAACTATAATTTGAGAACACTGGCTTTAGGAATTAATAGAAGATGCCTCATACAACACTTCAATTATATCAGGCTGCTCTCTTCACAAAAAGATGGAACTCTTCTGTATCTTAGCACCCCTCCAAGGAGAAGGCAGTAGATGTGAGTAGATAAACAATCTTACCCTGCCTATTCACATCAGCATATTAACCACAGAGAAGCAAGATAAATAAAATCTGGGACCACCTGAAGTGATTTGTTGATCAACTGTGTACATAATTACTGCTTTTGTTTCATTAATTTTAATTACCTATTTTTCTTTTGTTCTTATGCCCTGAGGTGAGTTTTTCATCAAAAAATGGCTATGATTTTATGAATATACATGCAAACAAATTAGATCCACTGAATTTGGTAGATCATTTCTCTCCCTTCCCTCCTCTGATGTTAGCTGCTGTTTTCTGAAAGTGATACAGATTCTACAGTAACATGCACAAAGGTATTAATCAGGAGGAAAGGAGCTTTCTTGAATCCAGTAGAGCTTATCATAGAGTACCTCATTATAACACACTAGGAATCTGTGACCCCAATAATATTGTCCCCAAATGATAAATAAAGTATATGTTTAAATGGTTACCCCTTTTTATAATACATATTGGGGTTCTCTTACAGTTTCTCACAAGAGCCTTTACGGAAAAAAAAAAAAAAAGAAGGTAGAGGGTAGAAAATAAAAATAAATCATAGCATTCACTTAGGAGTGCATCAGCCACAAGTAGGCATCCAGACCAATATAGGCAACCCACTGCTCCTCCTCATTTCTTCTACTGCCTACAGATTATTGTTTCACTTTTGCATACCACAATTCTAAAATGAGGCACTGCATCCTATTATTTTCCATATTTTCATTTTCAAGCAGTTATTATGAAAGTTAAATGTTTAGTTGTAATGATAACAGCCAATTCTGGTGAGGTACTTACAGCAGAACTTCCACATCTTGCTGGAATTTCTATAAATATGTATAACCTCCTTCAAAAGCCTTGTGCATACCAGCAATTGTTGAGACAGTCATCATAATCATATGGAATAATCTGTCCTACCAAAATTATCTTAAATACTGAAATGTTTTCTGCTCAAAGGTGTTCAAAACTGTATTTTTTATAATATTTTTGTTTTTGTGTAAACTTGTCAGTGGCTTTCTCTAATACTTGTGTTTTTTCCAAAGTTTAAGGAGTATTTATAGTTAAAATAATTTCTTTTTTTCCAAGTTTTATTGAATTCCAGCTAGTTATCATAAGGTGCAATATTAGTTTCAGGTGTAATATTTAATGATTCATTACTTACATACATCACCCTGTGCTCATTATAACAAGTGCCCTCTTTAATACCCATCACCTATATAAACCATCCCCCTGCCCGTCTCCCCTCTGGTAACCCTCAGTTGTCCTCTATAGTTATGAAAAGTCTATTTCTTGGTTTGCCTTTCTTAAAAAAAAAATTAAAAAGCACGCTCCTTTAATAAAATGAAAAGAGCTTTGACATATTCAAATAACTAAGTAGCTTAAACAAACTTCTTTCTACATGTACATGACATAAATGAATGAGAATATCTACTAAAAGACAGAAATAGAAGACATAGGTATCTTTAAACCATGGAACAATTTAAAGGTTATTAGGGGTGGGAGAGTGTTTAATACTTTGAATTGCAATCAATTGACAAAAAAAAAAAATGTTTCAAACCTAGGCTTTAAGTTCCTCTGAGGCAATAAAGAAATAGCCTTATCTTTTTTATGTGTGTGTTTGTGTGTCCTTTACATGTTGCCTGGCACACAACAGGTCTAAAATAAATTCTTGAGATTATATGTAAAAGGTCTCTTTGTTGGTTCAGAACCATGGATAGAGGAACAATTCTTTATTAAATAGGTGTATCATCTCAAGAGGCAAGGGATTTGGTTGCTGATCCTCATCCAGCTTCATATTGGCCTCATTACATGGGCAAATCCGTTACCTTCTCTGGGCCTGATTTGCCTGACTAGAAAAACAACTCAATGCTTTACCTTTTCAATAGGAAAAAGCTAGAACAGAGAAATTCTGGCCATTCATAGTCAAGGCTAACCTCATTTTTATCTTCTCACACAGACACACAAATATTTACTTTCTGATATTGCTCTGATGATAAGTTTTACTCCTTTATTTACTTAAAGAAAGATTATAAATGGGAAAAACTGCCTAATAGAGTTATTTTATCAATATATCTACTTCCCTACTGTCCTCAGTCCACACTATTAGTAGTGACCACTCCAGAAATTTGATCATTCCATCAGATTATGCCAGAAAGTGAGAATTGTTGTAAGAACTTTCTTTACAACTACTAGAAAGGTGAAGGACAGGTTAGATTTGGTAACCTTATTCAAAGATAATGTTAAAAAGTTCTTCAAAGCACAACTTTAGGAATGAGTGTATTATTAATTTTCTATATTTAAAAAGGCATATTTTTCACACCTTTTTGAGAGCTGCAAGGGGGAGAAAAGAAAGTATGCCTTCTCATTTCTTATTACTTTGAAATATTCTCCATCAATTATTAGTTTTTGAAAATTAATCCCCACCTTTTTTTTTTCTTTTAGATTTTATTAAAACCATAAAGCTATTCTTTAATAGAAAAAGCCACTCTCAGAGTCTGGCACAGAATCTTGAATATAATAGACTTTCAATAAACACTAGGTCTTCTTCCTCTCCTCCAATCTTTCCTATTTCTATCAGCTAAATTTTGTTTTATGCAAATTTTCCCTTGATCTTCTAGATGAAAAATATATCATTTATTGGAACAAGTGCTTAAAATCCTAGCCTAATGTCTGTGGTGTTGGTAGAGATGACTGGCTCCCATATTTGCCACTTCTAAATACTCGGGTCCTGTTTCCCAATTATATTTCATCTTCACTTTGTCACTTTCCCTCTCTCATAACTCATTGCTCTCTGTGTTAGAATTCCTTCTTACATTTTATTCCCTATTTGCTAGAGCCATAAATCTCTATTTGTCCAGATAAATTTGTCCTTATATTGTTATGCACTGCTTCTGAATTTGTGTCACTCTTGAGTGGTTCTCAACATCCTGAAGCCTGCTCATCCTTTCTTGTGATCAAGTGTTACCATCTACTTTTTCACATGGAAATTCACAACCTTGAATATTATCGCAGGGA
Organism: Vulpes lagopus; assembly: GCF_018345385.1. Taxonomy (NCBI): domain Eukaryota; kingdom Metazoa; phylum Chordata; class Mammalia; order Carnivora; family Canidae; genus Vulpes; species Vulpes lagopus. Next base: position 35,712,819 of record NC_054828.1, read on the forward strand.
GATGTGATATACTAAAGAGCTTTATCTTTATCACATAGAACTAGTGAGTATAAAAAGAAAGCTCTTCCAAATAAAAATGACAATAATCTACATTTCATAGTTAATGGGAGTGGACTGGCTTTGGGAATAGGTCCCAGGAATACTACCATCACATTATACATAGTTGAGTAAAATTCATCAACACAAGTGCATTAATTAGGGACCATGCAAGAGCATTCGATGCTGAAACATCTAAATGATCTCATTATAAGGCTGTTACGGCAAGGAGCATTAAAATATGGTGCTAATAATGTATACATATCATAGAATGATCCTGAGTCAAAATCTGTGATTAAATATAAGCATTAAGGACCAGCATGTGCTGTGACTTATGTTTTAACCAATTTTAGAAGATATTTACAGGGAAGGATTTCCTGAAATGTGATTTTAGATGTGATCAGGGAGGAAAAGACAGGGGCTAAAGCTATCATCTACCTTTTCTGTTAGTACAACACTGAAAATTTGTCATAAGCATCTGTTCCTTAAATGAAACAACAGAATAAAAATTGGTAACTGAAGCTTGGAAGTTAATTTCAAAGGTTTATTATACTTTCAGGTTCATATTTAGCAGCTGTCAATTTGTTACCGACAACTATAGTAAAAATCAGCAAAACCTGAGCTCTTGTCCTGCCAAAGAGATGGCGGTTTGTCAGTGTTAGATGGTGTTGCTGTTTTTTTGTGTGTGTGTTTTTTTTAAGATTTTATTTATTTATTCATGAGAAACGCAGAGAGAGAGAGAGAGAGAGAGGCAGAGACACAGGCCTAGGGAGAAGCAGGCTCCATGCAGGGAGCCCGATATGGGACTCGATCCTGGGACCGCGAGATCACGCCCCGAGCCAAAGGCAGATGCTCAACCGTTGAGCCACCCAGGTGCCCCAGATGTTGTTTTTTGAAAAACCAACCTCTACTTTAAAAAGACAATACCTGTATTTATTGATTAAAAAGTTCATTTGACCAAAAAAAAAAAAAAGAAAGAAACTCCTTTTCTGCATTTTGAAAATTAATATATGTATCAATTAATATTATGTTAATATATTCGGTATATTAATCTATGAAAAATGTGGGATTTGTTGTTGTTTCAATACTTTTAGGCAATGTTTTTAATCCTGGATAATTTGACCCCCCATGGGGATATTTGGCAATAGCTAGACACACTTTCGTTTGTCAGCAGTAGGGGATGCTATTAGCATCCAGTGGACAGAGATCAGAGATGTCGCTGAACATCTTACAATACAACAGGGCAGTCCTCACAACAAAGGATGATTTGGCCAAACATGTCAATAGTGCCAAGGCTGAAGAACTGTTTCAAAGGAATTGCTCTAATGGACTCAGACTAAAGGTGAGTTTGCATTTACAGACTTCCCAAACCATAGTTTCCATCTGGAGTGTTCTGGTGGAGAGCTGCAGGCAGATAGATACTGGCTGCACTTTAAGTGGGGGCTATTTGAACAACAGTCTTAACTCTTTGGCTTAAAATTATAGCAAGTACATTTGCACTGGTGTAATTAAGTTTGTGTCAGCACTTATACTGAATGTGTTTCCATGTACAACATTTTATAAAGTGGTCATAAAAATGTATCTTTAACTAAAATTGGACGGGAAGTTTCTTTGGATGATAATTATCTTCTAGATGTACATTAGCTAATATTACACCTAGGCTCCTTCATTCATATCAAACAAATGTTAAAGACTTGCATATCATTTTATCCCAACATTTACCCCAGCATTTTCTCAAAATAAAGGTATTTCCAGGAACACCTGGGGGGCTCAGAGGTTTAGCTCCTGCCTTCAGCCCATGGCATGATTCTGGACAGTCCCGGGAATTGAATCCTGCAGATGGAATCCCGCATTGGGCTCCCTGCATGGAGCCCACATCTCCCTCTGCCTATGTCTCTGCCTCTCTCTCTCTCTCTCTGTCTCTCATGAATAAATAAATAAAATCTTTTTAAAAAAGGTATTTCCATAAATATATATATATATATCAAATTAATATATTTAGATTACTCATCTCTCATATAATAATTTTAAGGACTCTACATAATAGAAACAGCCACTTTCAGGCCAGGAATAAGGGCCAAAGATCTACATTTTCATGAGTACTCTATCAATTATTGAGAAAAAAATACTCTGTATCTAATATTCATTACTTTAAAATACGCCATCTCTCATATAAAAGCTTTAAAAAATCTATTTATTTACCTTATTAAAAAAAAAAGAGCAGAAAATAAGCCAGGGGCACATCAAATACATGTGTATGTTAGGTTTTATAGCCAAAATATATATTATTCTAATAAAATTAATCTTTGGAAAATAATATCAGTAAGAAATTTAAAGAAGACATACTCCACTAACAGCATGGTTATTTTCATTTAAATTGGTAAATATTCAAAATCCAAGATTCTCTCCTTCCATTTGGATGCCCAGAGCGCTCGGTCTGTCTGTCTGTCTGCCTCTCTCTCTTTCCCTCTTTAACACTTAAATAGCATTTAAAATATGCCTGATAATTGTCTTAATTTTTTACAAGTACTAATTCATTTAATTCTAACAACTCTATAATAGATGTTTATTATCTACATTTCACAGACAACGGAACTAAGGCATGCAGAGGTAAAGTAATTAACCAAGGTATGACTGCTAGTAAGTACAAAGACAGCTTGTATCAAGGCAGGCTGGTCCCAGAGGCCTTGCTCTTTAGTCCTTTGTAGGTTTATCACATGCCACCATACATCATATTTATCTAGGTCTGCCTGAGTAGTGTGGCCTTAGAGGAGAATGTACATGTGTGAAAGATTTCAGGTCAAGTCAAAGAAAAAGCTGTGAGGAATACAGGAGAAGGAAGGGTGGCCTTAGTGGGTCCATCTATGGAGTTGTTTTGCCAAGAAACCTCTTGGAAATAGAAGTCCAAAAATAGTCAGATCTGAATTAAAAGCATCTGTCTCCTACTTTCATCTGCTTATGGCATACTTTTTGTACCACTAACAACTTCTTTCTTTTCTATAAGGAGGGGCAGTAAAGCACAGTATTTAAGAGCATAGACTTTGAAGCCGGATTTCTTGGAATCAGTTCCTAAATTCGAAATGCTATTACTATATTTCTATTGCATTTCTTGAATGTTGAGCAGAGATAATGCTATGTTTCCTTCTTTCTGGGCGCATTGTCAGATCACATTTCCCTATCTCTTTCTATATAAGTGGGGCATGTTGCTAGCTCTCAACAATAATACAAGAGTGGAAATGAGGTGTGACAGCTCTAGCCCAAAATTCATAAAAGCAAGTGTACCTTGTCTGTGCTTTCTTGCTTGCTTTGTTTAACATCTGGATGCAGAAGATCTGGAGGATGCAATGAAGGACTCCAAAACATTAAGAAACAGTGGACCCCAAACATGAAAGAAACTTGGGTCTTTTAGTTACTTCATGGAATAAAGCTTCCACCTTGACATTGAACTATGGTTGATTATCGTGGGATCCAGAAATAGATATTTATTATACTAAGCCACTGAAACTTTGAGTTGTTTCTTATAAACAGCTAGCTTTTATTATGGTGACTAATATGAATGTGTGCCATCATGGGGTCAAAATGATCAGTTTCTTAAATTCCAGATCACTTTGGTTTACCATAGTTTTACTCAATCCATGTTCCTTTTCAGAAGAGCTTTGACAAAGTCTCATTATCTATAAATCATTTTCTACTGTTAATACCCTGTCCTATCACCCAATCACTTTAACATTTCTGTATAGTTTCAGATTTCAAATGTTAAAATTACTTACTAAAGACACACATTTTTACAGCAGTTAAATGTTGATTCGTGAACCTGTGAAATGCCAGTAACACTGGTGTAAATACCCATAGTCTATGTAAAATATATTGAAACTATCTGCCATAAAACCTGACTTTATCACTGTTTCATTGAGCTACCTGAAATGAATGAAACAAATAATATGGCTCATGTAGTCATAATTCTGATTTAAAAGTTATTTTTAATCCCTAACATCCTTTTCTGTAAATATTATTCTGCTGACAATAAACAAGGAAATATTTGCTTCGCTACACCCTCACCAGATTAGTGAATAAATCTAAGTACTGAGTCTTCATGCCAGTGTTTCAAGAATGGTTCCCTTCTGCTCATAAATTGCCAAAGAGATCTAATTTGGAAGGATAAGGACCTCTTAAAAAAGTACTTGGAAGAAATGTTATGTTCAGGATTTCAACTATGAATTCATTGTGTTCTTTTAGAAGTTATGTCTTCAAGGTCCTCTGTTTGTGCTGGTTCAGTCCCAAAAAGGACAGGAACAATTTGTGTATTACTCAGAACTGACAGATGAGTAGATTCTCCTATAACCTTTTCATCTCCAAATGTCCCAAACAGTTTAAAAACTAAAGGATTATTGATTGATTGGGCCACATTCCTTGTAATCTTGACAGTAAGCAGCTCAGGAAAATTTCCCTTGCAGTCCATCATGAGTACTTTGCATAAAGGCTGAAAGAACACAAAGTACTTCTTCTGGACTGTCATTTAACCACCCATATTTGTAGGTATATAATATTTATTATTTTATTGGGAAGACATAAGAAATATATATTAATCTGTTTTAATGGTCTATTAAAAAACACAATCTGGAAAATCACAAAATTGTCCAACTACAATTTTTTAGATAATTGCTTATCTCAAACATGTTTTTAAAATGGGTTATTCATTTAAAAATAAAATAAAATAAAATAAAATAAAATAGGTTATTCAGTAATTGTTTACTAATTTCCCAGGTGTTTTGATGAATGTTTTGCACACAAAGACAGATCAGATGGGGTCTTTGAGCTTAAATTATGCAAAATAATGATAAAAAAAGGAAAGAAATATTTCTAGAGGTAAGTAAAGCTTACATACATTAAAGCATAAAATCATAAGTAATAAAAATCATAAAATCATTGGTTGAATTTGTGTGACAAATGTGACAACTCAAGGTAATAAATATCACACCTAAAACCCAGAGACCATAAACTGCATAACCTGAGAAATAGCTGTTAGCTAGAATCCTTGACCATATGTCTACAAACTCATGTTAGATAAAAAGAAAAAGGCTAAAGTCTTGGCATTCCAAGGTCACAATGTAGGTATATTCTAATTAGTGCCTAAAATAAATTTGCCATCTTTTCCACCAATACTACTTCTTCTTTTTTTTTTTTTTTTCTTTTTTTAATCACAAGGGTTAGTGAAGAAAGGATTTCAGGACTACTAAAAAATTGTTAGCACTTTTTATCTTGTTGAAATCTAAACATGCAAATATATTCTTCTTAAAAAATACTGGTAACATAAAATTAACATGAAAGTATTTTTTAGCTAGCATAATTTCATATTATGTATAAAGATCTTGCTCAAAAAATAAGTACAGTTTGGTAGTAAATGATCAAATGTAAAGTCTTCTAGAAAGAAACATACCAAAACTTTTAAGAGGATTATAACTCAGCAGAGTAGGAAGGGGATATAGATTTAACAAAATATTAGAACAGCAACAGAAGCTTAAATCAACTCTAGTGTTTATTTTATATATGAAGGAACTGAACTCAAAGAGAATGAAATCACCCGAACTCACAGAATTAGTTTGTCAGTGGATTTTGGATAAGAACATGGTTGAGTCTCATCCTGAGCTCCTTCACACTATACAGTTTGTACATGGAGGATGTTCAGATAATGTATTCTAACTGACTTTTCTGTTTTCCAAAGTAAACAGCATAATAATTGTAAATGAAACAGTAATAGATTACAGGCCGCCTGGCTGGCCCAGTTGGTTAAGCATCTGACTCTTGATTTTGGCTCAGGTCATGATCTCAGGGTGGTGATATTGAGCCCCACTTAGGCTTTAGGCTCAGTAGAAAGTCTGCTTAAGATTCTCTCCCTTTGCCCTTCCCTACCCCTCTTTCCCTCCCTAAAAAAAAAAAAAAGAAAAGAAAAGAAAAGAAAAGAAAAGAAAAGAAAAGAAAGAAAAAGCAAGCAAGCAAGCAAGCAAGAAAAAAGAAACAGTAATAGATTAGTAGAAAAAGGTTATAAACATCAGAAGTGAGTTCTAATCTTAAGTCATTGATTAACATTGGAGCTTTTAACTTTAGAGTACTAATTTTTATAAAGGAGATAATAAATATTCATTTTGGCCAACTCATAAGACTGCAGAGTCCACAGAGAAATCATGAAAATGCTGAATATTGCAAATTATTATCTCTAATTATTACAGTGTTTGAAATGAAACATTATTTATTGTTAAAAGAGAATGTACTTAGAGTAATGAAGGCTGTTTACTATAACTGTTTTAAAAAGCAGATATGCAATCATAACACATAAATGAATTAAGGATGCTGCATTATACATTTTATATGTTATATGCGTTTTTTAAGGATACATAAAACTTTCTTCATGGATATCTTCTAATTTCAAAGACAATTTTGTCTGAAATGTATATGGCTATTTTTATTCTCAAATGTATTGACAATCATCATAAAAATCTTTTGAATTTTGACTTGATATTAACTAAGGCACTGTTGGTAGCAGCATGCTGCTTTAAACAACATCATCATCATTTTCTATTGATTTGGTCTCTCTTCTTTCCAACAACTCCAAACTTGAACATTAAACTCTTTAACAATTTTTTAGGTTCTTAAACTTTTAGTTTCGTTTCCTTTAATTTTTCTTTTCAAATACAGATTCAAAAGAAATTGCAAAAATGTACCAGGAGAACCTGTGCTCCCCTCACCCATTATTTTCCAATGACTGTATTCTGCATAACTATAGTTCAATATCAAAATGAGGGAATTGATAATGGTAAATTCACAGGGCCTTTGCCATTTTCCTCAGTTTCATATGTACTCTGTATGTGAGTGTGTGTAGTTCTGTGTAATTTTATTGTATGTGTAGATAAATGTAACTACCAACAGAGTACTCTCACCATGAGGATCCTTCGTGCAACAAATTTAGAGCCACATACACCCTCCTCTCCACAAATCCATCCCTAACCTCCGGCAAGCCACTAATCTCTTCTTCATCTCTACAATTTTGTCATTCTAAGAATGTCATATAGGTAGAATCATATAGTATGTAATTTTTGAGATGGACTTTTTTCAGTCAGTATAGTTCCCCTGAGATCCATCTCACTGTTGTGTGTATCAATACTTTGTTCCTTTTTATTACTGCACATTATTCCATGGCTTGGATGTACCACTGCATATTAACTTTTAGACAAGTTGATGTTTGTTTTTTACTCCCAATAAATATAGCATTGTAAGAATCAAAACATTGGCTAGTAAAAATCTACAATATAAAGAACCAATTCTTCATGTACTGTATAAATAAAGATGTTTAGGAAGAGAGAACATGCTTCAATAATGTTTGAAGAAAATAACATTCTAAAACAGGATTTTACCTAAAATAGAACTTGGTTTCTAAGACCTAAAAATGAAACACATCCTATGTAGTGGCTTAATTTGTAGCCACAAATATTGTGTCTATATCCCAGAAAGAGTTCTAAGCATTTTACTATTAACTTTAGTACTTACTTTATTTTTTTATGAGACAAGGTTAAATTATTCAATGTAATAAGAAATCTGCTGTAGAAAATAGCTTTTTCATGGTTGCTTATTATATCATTGTCTTTGCAAAACATGAAATGTATTTTTTAAAAGACTGGCTGTAGTCCGTAATGTAATTTTGTCATGATTATAATATTTGTCTTTCAGATATATCCTGAAGATAGTGTGATTAAACAAATTGTTAATACACATTCAATAAAATATCATATAGCAATTTGGAATGATGATAATAGTACCCAATGACAGGGGATATATTCCTGAGCTATTTGTAACTGACATAGAAGGTAACAAAATAGTTTATGTAATATAAACTTATTTTGTAAAACAATGCATATACATGCATAGATTTGGAAGATTATATATTTACTATGTAGTAAAAAAAAATAAAAAAATTAGCTACTGTTTGTAATATTACTCTTGAAATGCTCTAAAAGTGACTTAAACCCAGTCTGACTTACAAGATAACTATTCTGGTTTAAGAACAATATTTTCAGAGCACCTGGGTGGTTCAATTGGTTGGGTGCATGACTTTGGCTTATGTCATGATCTCAGGGCCTGGGATAGAGCCCCATATCAGGCTCCCTGCTCAGCGGAGCCTGCTTCTCCCTCTCCCCTGACCCTGCTCTCCTGCTATCTCTCTCTCAAATAAATGAATAAAATCTTTAAAAAAATAACAATAGTTTCCTTTTGATACAGGGTCAGTGTTTCTTATACAATAATATTCTTTTCTTTTCTTTTCTTTTTTTTTTTTTTTTTTTTGAGGGAGGGCAGGGAAGGGGCAGAGAGAGAATCTTAACAGGCTCCACGACCAGCATGGAGCCCAAAGCAGGGCTCTATCTGACAACCCTGAGATCATGACCTGAGCTGAAATCAAAAGTTGGACGCTTAACCAACTGAGCCACTCAGGCACCCTTTATTTCCTTTTTCTTATTCAGTTGTACATAATTTAACTAGTTACTATGTTTGATTTATCCATTTTCATAAAATAATTCAATTATTGTAGTTCATATCTGTTATCAACAGAAGTAATGGCTGGATAACACTGATTAACCACATTGCTTCAAAACCAAAACTGCAAAAATGAATGTCTTTAACAATTTAGTTTCTCTAAATATATCAAGTGCAGCCTTTTCCAAACTAGTGGTTGTGCATGCTCCAGTATTGCCTCACTTACAGCTTAACATTTCTTCTTCCTTTTCTAAACTGCCGTGAAACTGCTCAGCCAGTTACCATTCTTTCCTCTTCTTGTTTTGTAACAAGGTTAGTGATATTCATAAACTGTGGCATATTACTGATCAATATTATATACACAGCTCTGGGTAGACCTTTCCCTCTTCTGCCCCTACTGTGACATATAAAAAACCTGAAATCCATGCATCAGTTGTTACTGCCATCAGTAAAGCTTGCAATTTATGGTGCCACTAATACCTCATTTTCTTTTAAATTAGAAGCTTACCTTTTATACATTAAGCACCAGCACTGGTATTTCAAAGGTATCCATTATAAAATTTTCTCAATTAAAATAAGATACTCAAGAATGGGGTCAATTACTGGTATAATTTTCTTTTAATATTTTATATTCCTTATCATTCTGTGACCACAAATGTATCTCAAGGACATATTCTCTTTTAATTTGGAAAAAAAATGTTGAGTAATTTGAAAGTACTTGTATGAACCATTTTGAGAAAGTAAATGTGGATCCTACACTTTTGATAATAATACCACTATAGCTACTAACATTAGTAATAGCTAATACTTACATAGTGATTACTACCTGCTATGTATTTTAACTCCTTGTATCTTAACAACAATCCTATGAGTTAAGTGACTTGCTCACCAATTTAATTGGCCTTCCAATCAGCATTTGGGGCCAGTATTGTTGGACCCATATAGTCTGGCTCAAATTAAGCAGTGGTAGAATGGACATCACCAAAACTTACCAAAATGTAAGTTAATTTGGGACTCATCTTCAATGGAATTTTGTGTTCCCAAGGTTTCCCATTTTGAAAGTTGCCTATACCTCCATTAATCGCCCATGGCTTATCTTGAGAGCCATAAATAATTCACAAGTTTTTTTTTTTATCAGCTAATGGAAGACTTCAGCTATCTTTTATGATATTCTCTTGAAGCTTTAGGCATCAGTTCACCATATTGTGAGCTAACCTTAGAGGCTACATATTGCATACAAACTAAAGAATACAAATTCATAATCTCTAGCTATCCTTATGGCAAAGGTGGCCTACAAATTTTCCTTAAATTGTATTAAGAGTTCGAGAATTTGGGTGTCTGGGTAGGGTAGTTCAGTCGGTTAAGCATCTACTTTCGGCTCAAGTCATGATCCCAGAGTTCTGGTACTGAATCCCACATTGGGATCCCAGTTCAGCAATGAGTCTGTTTCTCCCTCTCCCTCTGCTCCTCTGCCCACTTGTGCTCCCGTGCGCTCTCTCTCTCTTTCAGGAAAAAAAAAAAAAAAAGGAAGGAAGGAAGGAAGGAAGGAAGGAAGGAAGGAAGGAAGGGAAGAAAGAAAGAAAGAAAGGAAGGAAGGAAGAAAGAAAAGAAAGAAAGAAGAAAGAGAGAGAGAGAGAGAAAGAAAGAAAGAAAGAAGAAAGAAAGAGAGAGAGAGAAAGAAAGAAAGAAAGAAAGAAAGAAGAAAGAAAGAAAGAAAGAAAGAAAGAAAGAGAAAAAGAAAAAGAAAGTTCAAGATTTTATTTCAGCTTCTTTACTTTCCAACCCTCCAATGTGAAAATAACATTAAGAGCCACAATTCATATATAATTCACAGACCAGAATCCTAAAGATGTGGCATTTCTCTTTGAAAGAATGTTTAAGAGTCAAAACACTTGAATTTAAAAACAAACAAACAAACAAACAAACCTGAATTTGAATCTTATCTTTATGACATTGGATAAGTTACTTAACCTCTCTGAGCTTTCTTTAGTTTACTCAATTTAGAAAATTTATGGTATTTTTCATGACAATGGGTTTTTCTAAGATATTTATATAGGAATTCAAGATGAATTTGCAGCTCATTTAAAGATGTCTATCTGAAGTCTACCCACAGACTAGCCCAATTTAGAGGGATTTGTCTGAGTGATCTGCCATTTTCCTTGCTGTTCATTAAAGGACAACAGTTAACTTCAAATGTTTTTAAACTTCCTGAAAACAACTTTAAATGACAGAGTGCAATGTCTAAAACTTCACTCTGTGATCAGTTTGAGGCCATCTCTGAGAAGAACAGAAGTGTCATCAAATTCATATGGGTTTGCAGACGAAGGGTTTACACAGAGCTACTCTCTGTGTCCATCAAGAGAGCAACTGGATAATCTGTAGAAGGTTTTTTTTCACCTGGACAGTTAAAGCCTCAAATATATCCTGGACTGAAGTTCAGTCCATGCATAATTAAAGCCATTCTTATTCTGTATTCTATAAATATGCAGAGGATGCAAGATGAGAACCAAACACATTCCCCTGGAGAAGCTATTTGGGTCCAAACAAACCTCATCAGAGATCACTTCAAAGATCAATTCTTCATGTCCATGGAATCAAGTTTAAATGATTGTGTGTGATCTGGTCACTCCCTGTTCTCTGCTACAATATGCATGATCTTTGACTGCTCATAATATAACAAACCGCGGTGTTTCGATAGCAATTTTGCATTTTGCGCTAAACTACAGTGGCCATTCACATTTTATAGGCTAATGGTCTACTATTCCGCATATTTGTAGTATAAGTTCTTAACTTTCCTATCAATACTAGTGTTCTGTTTAGATAGTGAGGAGAAATAGGCTTTATAAAATATTTACAAGTTTGTACATCACAGGAAAAAGGTAATCTTAGAAACACAGCCTTTTGCACTGGCAGTACTTTAGAATTTTACCTCTTCTTCCTTTCCAGCCAGGCATTTCCATAATTATTTCTTAGCTTGTATAGACTGAGCAACTGGCATTAATTATGCCCGAATGAATATTTTAGAGGAAAGAGAGAAATATTTCCTGATAATGGAAATGTACAGTGATCCAAATTTTTCTTTCTGTTAGGACAACTAATAGTATGAGTGATTTAAAATATAATATTAACGTAGTTTCTATTCTGATTCTAGAGCCAGTAGAAAGGAAGATAAAGGCAGGATATAACATTGGTGATACTGTGTGCAGTCAATTTCTCAGATGCCATTTCTCACTAATCTGTGCTTATGGTAGAATAACTCTCCAAGTCACTGACATGTTCTAATTTCTGTGGCTGAGGAATGTCTTTGTTCTATGATGCTAAAACGTTCTTACTTCCAGTTCCAGAGAAGTTCCCTAACACCATCAAAAATGGTATAGCGAAGAATGGATGCTTATATCTTGTCAAATTTTAGTTTAGAATGTCATCTAGGATGCTAGTCACATTTTCTGAATCTCTAGATCAAATAATTTTCCATGGTTTCTTTCTAATATATACCATCCTCACAATCAAGAAACACAGATACATAATAATGTGCAAATCAGTACAAAGTGAGACAAGATACAGAATTCAGTACTACATAATGTGCATAAACATTTCATTTATACAGTGTATCTATATTCCCTCAACTAGTAAATTTTGTTTAATATTGTTCTTTATTATCCTATTTCTCTACTTTTAAGTGCTTCATCAAACATAACATGCACAGAATTTTCCTAGTAGAGTCACTCTCAGAAAATTGTACTGCGTTTAATGAATATAATTTCAAACGGAAAAAAAGTCCATAAGGTCAAATAGCCAATGTTGGTTTTCTGAGGAGCATAACGGTGAAAATACCTTGTTGGTTATTTTACCATCTAGGAAAGGGTTATTGAAAGCATAGCGGACACTTGCCTGGGAATCTGAAATTCTGTCTGGGGATTCATTCTTACCTGCCTATTAGCTCATCAGTTGACATGTACACTTTATTAGGTAGTTTCTTTGGGGTATGGTTACCTCATCTAAAAAGGAAAAGTTGTACTAGACAGTCTACAGGGCAGCTTCCAGCTTAAAAATTGATAAGTCAGAGGCATCTTTTAATTCATTTAAAGTGTGGTGATGTCTTTGAGGTTTATATTAAAGAGACTAAAGTAATGAAAACTTTTCCCTCTCACTCTATTACTATTTTTATGACGTTTTGCTTTAAAAAGGTGTTACTTTTTCATTAATCTCCAAAGCTCACATTTTCATCTTTGATGCCTTCCTTCTAAAGATGTTATCAGTGGTAAGCAGTATCCTAATTCTCTCTTGGAAGCTTCCCCCCACTCCTTGCATATTTTCTTTCATCCCAGTACAGACATGATTGGAGCTATTTCTCTATTCCAGACACAATTCTCCCCTGGGATTTTCATCAATAAATAAAGAGACATGCTGCTATCACAGCTGCTCAACACCTACCAAACCCCTCATTAGCTTGTGGACTACAACATAAGAAAATGAAGATATTTTAAATGCCTTATTCAAAGTCTAGTCACAAAACTGCACTTTGCATTTCAGCATTCCAAGTTAAAGGATATAAAGCTCAACTTTATTTTTTAAAAAACTGCAACAAAGGAAAAGGTACAGATTCATAGATCTTTTGTTATTTACATCCATTTTGTGGCAAATGATAACATGCAAAGTTAATCTTTCTGTACATATTTGTTAACTTTTAAATAGAAAAAGAAATCTTAATGGATTATTACACCGAAGTTCTTGTCTACTTATAGTCTTTACCCAGCTGTACCAGAAGTTTCAAGACAATTCCTTCTTTCTCATTCTGTGGTAAATTTCTTATCTTCCCTGTGCCACTATTCACCTGATCCACATGGATTTGGTTTGAATAAACTCCAAGGCCTCAGATCATCCATGAGGCACTGCCACCAACAAAGAGCAATTTAAAATAATGTAACTTCAGGTTTCCTGAGGTTTTTATAAAGACTCAAAAGAACAAAGAACCTAGCAGCTGGTACATATATTTATATGAAGTCATACATTGTTAGGAAATAATAATCCATCAGAATCATTTAATACAGGTCACATATTCTATAGAATGAGGCTTGGGGCAAAGTGACCTAAGGTCATGCAGCTGGCTAGGGGCACATGCAGGAGAGGAAGGGTGCTCTAATGTTTTACTGCAACACCATCCCTACTGCACCACACAGTCTCACAAAACCTTCTTTATTTCCCCATCATCAATTTATCCCTTTTAATTCTTTCCAGCCTCTTAAATGTCCATAGCTTAACTGAAGAAATGCCATTCTCTGGAAGCAAGTATGTTTCCAAAGGCAACTCAATGATTTTTTAAAATATATATACACATAATGTTTTAACCTGTTTATTTCGCTGCCCAGCTTTAGGCAAAACCATCACTCTAGACATTTGAAGGTACCAAAGAAGCAGCCCTTTATTATTCAGGACATCATTAAGGTACAATGATCTAAAACAGCAACTATAGATTTCCCTTGGTATGGATCATGTTAAAATATGTGCTTCGTATGAGGTCGCAAGGTTCAAATTTTACTTGGTCTCATGTGCTCTGAACATGTTACCTAGTTATGCTGGATGATTTCTTTCTTCTGAAGAGCACTCTTGGGTATGTGATTGGTTGTCAGTATATATACTCAGTTAGTTTTAGAGCATAAGTATATCTCCAAAGACAAAATGTGTACCTTTGGCCCCGGGGTAACAGAAGAGCAAAGAGTGGCTACCACTCCCCAGCGGCTGTCCAAGGATAGAATGGTTGCTGTATTATCAGAACAAAGACCCAAGAGTGATCAGATGGAATAATTACTCCTTTTTGTGCCACCTCGGAAATGGTTCATAGAACTTTCAATTAGCTCTTATCATCAAGACCCATCATTTCTCAAAGAAATATATTTAGAGGACAACTTGATTTCACATGACTTGGATGAAATAAAACAAAATTCAGATGTCTGGAGAGACTGAAACCGAAGTCCATTTCACATATCCATCACTGGTTCTGGATTTCATTACAAGGACCTCAGTCTAAGGATTTCTACAAAGACTTTTTTAAACTAGCATTTTAGAAACATTCTTTTTAGAAACCAAAAAGCAAAGGTAACTTGCATCTGAGAATGTTAAAGTCTTATGGTTTATACAAAGAAACAAAACAAATATAAGAAGGAAATGCATGTGTGCCTAAGTAAGATTATCTCTCTCTCTTACAAATACTCTCCCTCTGACATTAACTAGTGAATGATGAGTACATTAGTATCTTCATTTAAATTTTCTGGTACAAGCCAAACTGCTAATGCTATTTTAATGAAGGATTTGTCCACGAATTCTTTCCAAGAGTGGCACAAGATCATGCATTCACTTTTCTATAATATTTTAATGAAGGATTTGTCCACGAATTCTTTCCAAGAGTGGCACAAGATCATGCATTCACTTTTTTATAATTTATGATATCACTTTGAGGTATAGGAACAAGTACATTAATGGACTGAATGATACGAGATGGCCCACTTCTCTTTTCCCAAAAAAGAGACACATTTCTCCCTGAGAGACTGCACTAAGTGCAATTTATTCTCTTTGTCTGGACAATCTCATAAATAAAAGTGGAAAATTCGTCCCAGAAAATCAGTCTTTAAAACACTGTAATTTTATTACTGTTTCTGGACAAATTTTTCAAACATCCCTGCAGTATATCTTCTATTACGAATCACAATGTCTGCAATGAGAAAGTAGACGAGGGAAGAACTCATTAAGAGGCAGTTACTGTACTGCTGGACTCAGCTAATAATCCCTTTATTTTTCATTTTTATTACTGTATAGTTTATGAATGACAATCTACTCATTGCCTATTGTTATAAATATTTTGATATAGCAATGGGGATATCCATCAATAAACAATACCTACCAGAGCCTTCTGTAATACTTAACAGCCCATGAATGTATATCCTATCATTTGCTGCCTACTAGATGTATTTCTTGGGAATCTAGATGAACTCTTCATCTTAGCTGTAATAACAGCTTATAGACACTGCATTGTTCCTGCTCTTTTAACTGTTTTATCTACTGTCTGAAATTATAATGAATAAGCCCCATTAATTTTTCTATTATGAAATATTAGTCTTCTGAGCTATTCATATTCTTTCAGACAGATGAGTCTTGACCTAAAACATGGAAGAGAAAACTGGAATTGTGAGTCTGAAATTTTCTAACAATAACAAGCAATAACCAATGTTTTGGCAAGAATTGTGACAAGCCTGCCGATAGCAACACACAATTTTCTGAATGTAAATGGAGAAAGCTGAGCAGGCTCTGTTCGGTATAACCCCTCTAAAAATCTCATAGCTTTTATTCTCCCACTTTCCAACATTAATGTAAAAAACATCCAATATATCAAAGTTTTGTAGCAATCTACAACGCTATCATTTGGTTTTCTCCAGACCATTTCTAGAAGAAGTAAATGTGACCCAGATACAATGAATGAAATAGAATCTTGGTGTATAGAACTATGGTTTTCAGAAGTAAAAACAACTTTAGAAAACTAAACTTTGAATCATTGCTAAGAATTTTCTGGAGATCCATGAAACTTGTATTAGGTTAGCAATTTATTGTGCCCCCCTCTTCTCTTCCTTTCTCTTTTTATCCTTGTTTTTTTTTTTTTCCTTTTTATCAGCCCACACTAAATAAGAATATGCCACCTAAAAAGTGAAGATAAAGTATTTACCTTTGAATTGCCCTTCTTCCTTTTTGCCCTGGTCTTCTCTGCTTTTTACTAGGTCTGCTCTGGTTTTATTCCCATTGCTAATGTTCACTGACTAATTTCTGAGACCAGTATCATAATGTCATTTCAAGATGTATAATGCTGCACAAAATCAGTAAACAAATAGTTATTTGCTTTCTACTCCATCCAAGGTACTGTGCTAATATGCTATGCAAAGAGGAAAAAAAAAATATGCTCACTGCCATGCAGTAGATTAGACCCTAATGAGGAGCATAGAAATAAAATAATCACAAGGTAGGTCAGTGATTCTCAACCTGGCCTATACAACAGGATGACCTGTGGGGAACTAAAAACTATTGATGCTACTTGGATACATTAAGCTAGAATCGGACATGGTTAATGATGCCTACAAAACAAATGATAGAGACAGTAAGACTATCAGAGCTCAGTGGAAAATGTTCTAAAGGAGTTCTTACATGTAAGTAGCACATCAAATATCTTTAAAGGGCAAAGGTCCAGTGAAGCTTTAAAAATCCATGTAACTCCAGAGACGACGCATTCATACTGTAAAACCTATTCACTGAGTGCTTTCTTCTCACAACTTGCATCATCTGAGTTTACAGAAGATACTCCATGTCTCACTGAACTAGATTCGTTAAGAAAGGAGGATGGATATATTATCTGTTGACATATAATAAATCACCACAAAACTAAGTGGCTTGAAACTACTATAAACATGTATTATCCACACCTTTTCTGTGGGCCTGTAATTCAGGAACAGCTAACTCAGCAGTTCTAGCTCAGACTCGTGAGATTGCACCAAAGAGTCTCACTGTGGCTAGAACTGGCTAAAGCTTTGAACAGAAGGAACGATCTACTCCAAGATGGCGAACAGCACTCATCACAGGGCTGGCATCATGCTGTTCTTATTTTTTTTTAAAGATTTTATTTATTTATTCATGAGAAACACCGAGAGAAAGAGAGAGAGGCAGAGACACAGGCAGAGGGAGAAGCAGGCTCCATGCAGGGAGCCCAACCTGGGACTCGACCCTGGGTCTCCAGGATCATGCCCTGAAGGCGGCACTAAACTGCTGAGCCACCCGGGCTGCCCCCATCATGCTGTTCAGTTCTTTGTGATTGCAGTTCTCCTCTTCGCTATGCTTATGTTTAATTTTTTCTTAAGTTGTGTTTCTTTTCACCTATGATGTCTAAGATCAACAAGTGTACTTTTACTCAATAAATAGTTATAGAATACTTCCTGCATGCAAAGCACTGTGCCTCTGATTTTTCAGTCTCAAGGACATCACAAATTAAAGCAGAAAAGAGTTGTATTCATACACAGATAATCTATCTGGTGTATTTTATGATAGATACTATACACAAAGTAATCAAATGTTACAGTAAGAGAGAGGAAAGGGAGATTAATTACAAATGAATGATTATAAGAGGAATTAAAAAAATAAATTAGTATTGAACTTATACATTGAGGATATATATGAGTTTTGAGACACAAGAAGGGGAGGTAAAAGCTATTTAACCGGAGTTTCTTTTCTGAGACCATTGATACCACTGTTATCCTATCTCACATGTTTGGCCTAATTAATATGTTTATAAGATAAAGAATAGATAGTAAGTAGGAGCTGAAAGATGAATATAAGGATTTTTTTAAAGTAGTCCCAAGAGCCATGATGATGAGTGAATATGAAGAAAGATTAGGGAAGACAGGACAAATAAGTTCAACCTTGATCATAAAACTAAATACAATGCCTTTGGTAACAAGTGAGCAAGGTGAGGAAGGTGCTGCAAATTCACAGGATGTGAAAGAGTGTGAATTTTAAGTGGAGTGGAAACAATCACTGTGTTTTGTTGGTTTATTTGTTTACTTGTTTGCTTAACTTCATGGCAATACTTAGTAATCTGGGAAAGGACTAGAAAGAGTGAACAGAATAAAGTCATAGAGATTAAAAATGGCTGGATGTCAATGGAAGAAAGAACTGAAGGTCCAGAAAGGGCAGCCCAGAAGATAAAAACGAAAGATTTTCTAAGCCTGAAAGGGTACTACGGACAGCAAAAGTAGGAAGAGCTGGAAGAGCCAAGGTTGCAGTGCAGGAAGGAGCTAACAAATCTATTGTCAGGCCTTCTGATAACTGACTTACAGTAATAATTGAGTTCTTAGGGTCAGAGTCAGCATGCTTAGATGGAAGTCAAAGAGAAATAGCTATTTTCCTCAAGTTTTACAAAGGTAACAACAGCAAGTTAAATTGGCCTAACTTTTCCTTCACAACTTAGTATAGGAAACACAAATTCTGAAAAACCAACAATCAAACCAGCTCTACAGCTTTTGACATGGGTCTTCACATTTTTCAATGTGTCTTCTGTTATTTCTGAACTTTATTTTTGTACCAAGGTCTGTGTTTGAAGGACTCAGGCACCTTTAGACCAGTCGATATTTCCGCTTCATAGCGTAAGTGTAATGTTGAAATTCCATTTTTATCTACTATTTCTATATTCTGGCTTACTCTAAACAGTATGCTAATTGTTGTCTTGTCTATTGGCACACAGGTATAATCACATAGGCAAGTTTACCCTAGACATCATGGAGATTCCACTTCTTATTCAAAAATTATAGCAAAATGTTGTGAAAGTCCATGTTCCTAGGATGAAAAGATTAGCTCTCTATGTGTCATCTTTGTGGATGGAAGACAGGAGAAGATATACGCCCTATTATTTGTGTTATATTATACACATTATACTTTCAAAATGGCATTTCAAACAAAAGCTCAAAAATCAAAAATCTTCTTATTCTCCTTTTCCTCCTTCTCCTTTTTCTCCTCCTCTACCATTTCCTCCTCCTCTTCTTCCTTTTTCCTTTCCCCCCTCCTTCTCTTCTTCCTCCTATTTCTTCATCCTTTTCTCCCTCTTCTCCCTCTTCTTTTCTTAGAGCTGAAAGCTGCTCAACAGCTTCATCTTGAAATTAGGCTTTCTTAATCCTAACAGAGCAATGACTGGAACAGTGTTCTGGAGAAAAAATAATTCTGAGTGTCACAGTGCTTAGGAAATAATAAATCTGAATTTGAGAAAGAAAACATAAGGACAATACTGTGTGAAATGTTTCACAAAACATGTCTCACAAATTTTCAAGTTTCTAGTAATGGGATATAGCTTCCAACCCAAAGACTACTAAAGTGAACCTAAAGCTGCTTACAGAGACTCCACATGGGACAGTAACTCCCAACAGCCAGCCTTTAACCTTACATTGATAAAAGACTACAATAATGTAAAATGCTGAAATTATACAGTTAATTTTTAAAAGCAGTATTCAAAATTGTAGAGATGGTATAATCTATAATTTAAAATATGAACAGAAATAAATAGATCTATTTGGAGTGATAGTACTGTCTTTCTCCTTTTTGTTTTCAAAAAACTGTCTTTCTCCTTTTGTTTTCAAATTTCCTTTAATAAAAAATGTATTGATAAAATAAAAATGTAAGAAGTGTGTGTGTGTGTGTGTGTGTGTGTGTGTATCTCTGTGTATGTGTAAGACATCCAAAATGGGGTAAAAGATACAAAAGATAGCCTTCTAATTCAAGTGCAGATATTGGTTCTGTTAGTCCTTCAAGGTTTCCTAGTTGCTTATTTCTATGAGCTCAGACAAATTAGACCACTGACTAATGTGCTACTCCCCGGTAGCAGTGAGAATATTAACCTTTAAAAGGTGCCTTAAAAATGAGAAGTGTTACATGAATTGATATTTTAGTTGTGTGCATGTGTATAAACCTTTCTGGATATGGCTTGGCATTTGGTTGGGTACTTATTTTTGGCCACTCAATGTGTATATGGATGTGTGTAATTTCATGTATGTGAATAAATCTTGGCATTTGGATTATTTTTGGCCAAAGAGTAGGTGTGAAATTATATACACATGGAGGCAAAAAATAGCCAAATGGCAATCCAATTACATAAATGTAGTCTGGCACACCAAAAAATAAAAATCTGGATTAGTTATCATAAAATCAGAGTTTTAATCTGTTATTCTTACAACTCTTACTTTTAGCATATTGCTACTATAACCACTTATCTCTATTGTACACTTACTATGCACGTTAAGTTCACAAAATTTTACCTGAATTGTTCCATTTGGACCTAACAACAATCTTATGTGTGAGGTAAGTATTATTATAAATGCCATAGAAATATGAGGAAAATGACACTTGGAGAAGGTTAAGTGCCTCAGCCAAGTCACATACATGTAAGTGACAGAGTTGAGTTGAGAATCCAGATATACTAAACTAAAAAAATCAGACAAGTGAATTGCATGGAAATTGTGATTATATTTATATGAAATTTCCAGAACAAACAAAGAAACAGGGACAGAAAGCAGTGATTGCTTAGGAACTGGGAGTAGGAGGGAGAAAGGGTTCCTTTTGAGGGGCAGAAAATATTCTAAATGCAATTATGGTGATGGTTGCACAAGTCTTTTGAATAGACTAAAACACACTGAATTTTATACTTTGGGTGAACTATATGATATGTGAATTATACCTCAATAAATATTTTAAAAAACAAAAATAAGTTCACCGCCACCATTAAAATGAATTTCTAGAAGACTTCTTGTTTGCAGAATTTTCCACAACAAAAATTATATGTATGAATGCATGTAAACATATATGTGATATAATAAATTATATAGGTAGAGAGAAGGAAAAATGCACACAAATATACATTTTCTTTTTAAACTAGGCCTGTGAATACCAGTTTTAGGACAGATCCTTATAGTAAGAAGTCTTCACTAGAGAGGCCAATTTTAAATTATACACTTCATGGCATTCTCACTATTTCCCATGTGAGAATATGTCAGAAGATAATAAGATCTCAGAGGACATTTTTTTTTCTTCCCAGTCAGCTGAAATTGTCCTTACTTAATTTCAATCTATTTCTCCTTACTATATTTCTTTAGACAGCCTAATTCCTCTCCTTTCTTGGTGGCCGCGTCCTCTACCTAAACCTTAGCGCCAGTATACACATCTTCTGCAATAATCACTCCTTAACACAGCAAGTGTAAAATGACCTAGATCTGCCAATAGACCCAGGCATGAGGGGCTCTTAGACTAAGAATCTGAAATAATATCTGTAAGGTTTTATTTGTTTAGCCCTGAATTGGTTTTCAAGTCATGTTTAAAAATTTGTCACTTTTCAAGATGTTAACAACATCAACTTATGTATATTATCTATAATATATACAGTACATATGTAAGTTATATATGCATATTTAATAAATGTTTTATAAATGAGGAATCCAAGGAACTGGCTATATAGATATACCCAGTGAAACTGGGTGCTGCCCATTTTAGGGCTATTTGGCAATAATGAAATCTATATCCTCAGTATACATTAGGTTAAAAATAGCTGTTCTCCTAGCACTCTTTTTCCAGAGAAAATACATAGAATAAATTAAAAAAACTATTTTATATGCTGAAATTCACCATGAATTTACTGATAGAAAGTAAACAAGATTCATCAATGTGGTGTGCTAAATTTCAGGAGCAGTAAGATTGTGCTCACCAAAACAGATCTGCCTGACATTAAAAAAAAACAAAACAAAACAAAACAAAAAAAGTCTTCTCAGGTTAGAAAAGATAAATTAATTAAGAGTATAAGTAGGAAAATACCATTAAATTGCTGTTGAAATACTTTTCATATTTCCCCACTCTGTCACAAGATAAACTTTAAAAAATAATCTCCTAGGGTGCCTGGGTGGCTCAGACAGTTAGGTGTCTCAGGTCATGATCCTGGGGTCCTGGGCTCAATCTCTGCATTGGGCTCCCGGCTCAGTGGGAGCCTACTTCTTCTCCCTCTCCCTCTGCTTGCTGTTCCCCTTCCTTGTGTTCTCTCTCTCTCTCTCCCCCTCCCTCTGTCAAATCAATAAATAAAATCTTTAAATAAATAAAATCTTTAAAAATAAAGTAAAATAATCTCTCTCCAACTCGTCTTTTGAATAAGCCCTTATGCACATTGAGAAAAAAATCTGGTATTTTCGGATATACGTTATGCTCTGATACAGTAGCTTAATTTATATTATTCTCCTTAGCCTTCTTAAAGGAGTTTGGCATCATGATTATATTATTACCACTAAGGAAACAGGGTTGCTGATGTTAGGTAAGCCTGCTTAAGTTACCATAGCTGGTATATGATGTAACTTCATTGGTTTCAAAGGCTACGTAAGTTCCTCCAAGCATATCAGTTTTCTCCACAAAAACACCTAACTGTTCAAGTATCTAAAGAAACAAATATGAATGTTTTAAATTCCTTCAACAACTGTTCCAATTTACACTATGCTGAATCAGCTTTCTTGTTTAGTAAGTCTTTCTTAACAGCATCTTGGCCCATGTTCAAAGCTTTTCAGCCACTACAGACCTTCTCACAAGTGAGAACCTTGGGTGCAGCCTAGGGGGAGGAATCCAGGTGGAGATCTCACCTACAGACCTCCTTCTCCCTTTCTCCTAGGGCCAGCTTCTTCTTAGACATTGGGTGAGAAGAAGGGAGGCACAAAGTTTAACCTTTCCTTCCAGGACCTTGACAGCTACAGTGCTCCTTGGAGGGGCCAAGCCTCCAAGCCCCACAGCAGCTGACAGAAGAACCCCCTCTGCTAACCAGATGAGGTTCTCCTGAAATGCACTACACAGTGCCCTCCAGTGGGAGGCTTGATTCCCACTCGACCACTCTTGCACCTTCTCAGCCAGTAGTAACTCCTGCTACTGGGGGCACCCTCGTTGAGCGCACAGACCTCCTGTGCCAGCACAGTGGCCTCACTACCAGTGTTTTCCTGAGACATCTGACAAGCCGCCGAGAGGCACGCACATCCTCATCACACTGGACGAGTGTGCAGGTGTCTTCATCGCTGCCAACCCTCTGTCAGCTCATTTACTCATGAAGCAGACATTAAAACAAGGAGATTCCATTCCATCCCCTTTGTCTGATAGTCATGTCCAATCTTTAGGAATCTTTCTCATAAGGTATCCCTTTTTGGCTCTGAGAAGGGGATAAAAGCTTTTCTCCAAGCACATTACGTTCACTAGAAAGCCCTCTGTTCTGTTTTTTTCCTTATTTCCGTTGAGCATAGAGATGGTGGAGAAAGGTCCTAGCTCTTCTCCATAAGCCTAAAGAAGCTATGGTCTACCTCAGCTCCCTGTAGTTCTCTAACTTACAATGAGGAGGGGTCCCAAATACCTGCTGTTTTCATCTTTGGGCCTGAGACACTAAAGGACAGTAAGAAATAGCTTGTTATACATTTGGTTACATTTGACCACAATACAAACCTTTCTGATTTTAACCGATTTTTTTAAATCAAGCTATGACATCTCTTAAAATGTGCTAATGTTCAGGCAGCCCAGGTGGCTCAGCAGTTTAGTACCACCTTCAGCCCAGGGCGTGACTGAGTCCCACGTAGGGCTCCCTATATGGAGCCTGCATCTCCCTCTGCCTGTGTCTCTGCCTCTCTCTCTCTCTCTCTGTGTGTGTGTCTCTCGTGAATAAATAAATAAATAAAATCTTTTAAAAACATGCTAACGTTCTTGTGCTGACACATTTGATGTTGACATTTGGGTCGTTTTAACTGTCTATTTTAATAAGCTATAAAAGGTGACTAGATTTCTCACACCAGCCCCATTTAATACAGACTAAATATACGTAATTTCTGTTTCAAATGTGCTACAAATGTGATATTTTACTTTATTGCACACTACTTATTTCTTCATTCTGATTTGTTCTGGCCCAGGCTTGGAGTGAAAAGGAATTAGAGTCCATGCCCCTACTCCAAAGAGGACCAAGATTACAAGACTGTGAAGTCCTCTAAACACTAAAAGAGCAAACAATCTAAGTATCTATGGCCTGCATCCCTGTAGTGCTTCAGTTCTCTGATAAAGCTATGATTTTAGAAAAAAAAAATACATATATAGCAAAGTTAGTGTTTCATTTATCCCAGGTTGAGAGAGAGAGTTAACCTGAACCTTAGCAGCCCCTATGAACACTGAGGATTCAATATGCTAACAGATGCCAAAGATGCTAATTCAAGAATTATTAATGTGAAATGATAATAGTCACCATTTACTCAGTACTTAGAGTGCATCAAGCATTATGTTAGGCAATTCATAGGTCTTATTTCATTTTATTTTTATTTATTCAGGATAACCCAGTGAGCCCTCATTTTACAAATGAGAACACTGAGGTTTAGAAGATTATAAATGTAGAAACTATTAGAATCATGATCCAAATTTATTCATTAACATAATACAATTATATTCATTAATAGTTTTGTCCATCTATCATTCTGGGATCTGCAAGCTCTACCCAGTGCTGATGTGCATGGAGACCAGCTACCAGGGATAGTCTGGCACAAGATTATCCCATGAGATCAAATTCTACCAAGAAATCAGGTCAGAAAGAACATATTTTTGTGCCTGCTGCTTTTCTATTTCCGATTCAACTCTCAGAGATAAAAAAAAAGAAAAAAAGAAAAGAATCTTCTATATGTAAGTTCTCTCATAGGTCCTATTTATTTCCAAACCCCATACAGACACATTCTACCCCCAAGATCCTTGCAACTCATTTTGTGGACTAGAAAATTAGGCACTGTGTCAATGGGAGGTCAGTAACACCTAACCTATGAAGATGCAGGGGTCCTGACTTTAGAGACTCCACTTCCCCTAGAGGCATGGCGGGACAGAGAAATGTCCATTACTTCTCTGGTCATCAGAGCAGGGCCTCTCTTGTCAGGGTTTTCAGAGAAAGCCTCAGTCCTCTGTGTCAGCTGATTCTGACTAAGAACATAGCGGGGCCAAGGCCCTCATGAAGCTGCTGCTCCAGGCAGCCAGCAGCCATCAGGAAACAGGGGACAAAGAGGAAGCAAAACCAGGGCTGGGTCTGCCTCCTAGGCAGCATCTGTCTGTCAGGACCAGGGCTTAGGTATTTAAAGAAAACAAACATAATCAGTGTCCCTTGGAATCTCTACTTGGTTCAGTTAGAAACCAATGCCTACATTCTTAATTACTGAAGTAAGTACATTACTCAGTAAAAATGTTTGACAGGTTTCTCATTTACTGAATAATAGATGTGACTTTGTGTTTTCAAGTTGTTTGGTCCAGTAAAAAAATGAGTAAGATTAGAACTATGATAAATTTGAAAGTTGTACTTTAAGTTTCTGTTAAAACTCATTTTGCTACCACTGTATATATTTATTAATGATGTGTAATAAGTAATTATAACACTGCATTATGGCTTATTAATGTTCTATGTATTAATAATTATAACACTGTATTAATGATGTTATTAACATTGTTTATCTTTCAACTCTCAAATATCCTTCTTTGATCCAAACAGAAAATTATAATTGCTTCTGTAAATATTATTACTTGTAGGCAAATAATAAAATTTTGAAGAAAATCAAGTCAAAATTGGCCAGTCCATCCTGGACCATGAGATTCAACACAGGCCTTTTGCCTAAAGAAATGGACTGTGTTGTTTTCTCATTTCATTTAATTTTTTAAAATAAGACTTGAATATTGTGAATTTATTTTATAAATAACTTCCTCTCCATCATACCATGTTTGGTTTATTCTAAATACTTTAAGTCATGAACTTTAACTTCCCAACTAGAAATATCCAGTTTCAATCTACTGGCATTTTTGGAGATGAGAAGATTAGTGGTGCATTATTCTAAAATTTAAATTGGATTAATATTTAATTGCATCCATATTCACAGGTGTTAATTAGAAATGTTTTATATGAGTCATAGCTATTACTGAAAAACTAGGAATAATTCTGCAATTAGCATAAAATGCACGGTAACTTTGAATAATCATTGATAGTGATTACTGAGTGGACCTTGTAAAAGCAATAAACTTATTGATCCATGTACTAATTTATATCTAGACTGCATATGTTCATTATAATGATACTTTTGAGAAAATAAAAAATTACTTATCCCTTTAGCTACCAAGTAGGAACATATATTTCTCAGGTTTTAACTATAAGGGAAATCTGTCTTTGCTAAATATATATTTAAAGCAGTGCTAAGAAACAGATTATTTACTAGCTATAAAATTATGTAAAGCACAATCAAAAACACATTTTTATTTCTAATCATATATTATTATATGCCTATTTTTAAAAATATTTTATTTATTTATTCATGAGAGACACACACACACAGAGAAGCAGAGACAGAGGCATAGGGAGAAGCAGGCTCCATGCAAGGAGCCCGATGTAGGACTCAGTCCCAAGACCATGGGATCACCTGACCATGGGATCATGCCCTGAGCCAAATGCAGACGCTCAACTGCTGAGCCACTCAGGCGTCCCACTATATGCCTATTTTAAAATGTATTTCAAATAGAAATATTTAGATTAAAAAAAAAAAAAACCTTTAGTCATTACTTTCAGATATGGGGAACTTGTGGCTCTGCCTCATAAAATAGGCACTTCACATAAATGCATATTATTTAAGTGGTTTAATAGAGTCTAAGTAATGGATAGTTATTGTCAGAAATTCCTAGACATCAAAATTAACACAATAATAAATGCCATTAAAAATTTAAAAAATGAAGAATTATCATTATCCACTTCTCTAAAAGGCTTGTAATGGTAACATTTGGATGTATTAAAAGGATTTGAAAATAATTAAAATGGCCACTAGATTCAAGCAAAACTTTATTTTGGAAAACTCTGATTGATGAAGGTCCTTCTTAGACCTTACGTAAGAAAAGCCAATATCTCAATTAACTCTAAGACCACTTAAAATATTTTCCTCAAATGTGTAGGTGACTTCAGTGAGTAAACACTTGTATATTTGTACATTATACTTATATAAGACTTTGATTTCTTGTTCAGAGTATTTGTCTCCCAAATTTGATAGTATGTGTGGCAATGAGAATGCAAAATAACATTTAATGATCAACTACTTGTATTTAAAATGAAAATATTCATAGCACTGAAAAGATGATTAAGGCTCTGTAGCAATAGACTAGTAATCTTAATTATAAAATTTATAATTTCCATATTAGAAAATAATATAAAAACATAATGTGCTTATTTCTAGTATAATAACAAAATATTATAGCTGTATAATCACGAATATCTATTTTCCTATATATTGAAACCTATAAAGACTTTTATGTTTGTAAGCTCTAGTTAAGTCTAGTATTATGCATTAAATACACAAAGATATGACACATAATAAAAATTAAATTTAGGAGGGACTCCTGGGTTGCTCAGTGGTTAAGTGCCTGCCTTTAGCTCAGGGTGTGATCCCAGGGTTCTGGGATGGAGTTCCACATAGGGTTCCCTGCATGGAGCCTGCTTCTTTCTCTGCTTGTGTCTCTGATTCTCTCTGTGTGTCTCTCATGAATAAATAATTAAATCTTAAAAAAAAAAGAAAAGGAAAGACATAACTTGAGATATCAGTATTTTTTTCTGTAGGCAAATTTCTGAAGTATCAATTATACACATAATATTTATTACTCTCAGTTCTAAATATCAAATATCTGTCATTAGACTTACTTCGATGTGTATTAATTTTACCTCACCAAGAAAAATAAAAAAGGGAAAAAAAGGCAATTTTTATTTTTCATTCATTTAATAAACACAGTGTTTGGCAATCTCAGGGATAGCAATAGCATAGCTTGTAAATCCTACATTTCCTTTTACTCATTCATGGAAGCAAATCAATATGAAGGCCTGATACATCTTAAGAAATAAACTAAGAACTCTGCTTATTAGCAATCTGAATGCACTCTACTTTCACTACTGAAGTTTCCCGTCCCTTAAACTGTCCCCTCAGGATCTAATTTATAAGCTTGGGATTCACTGAGCAGTGGGCATATTTTCCCAGAAGTGAAAACTGTAACAACAACAACAAAAAATGTGAGTAACTTATGCTTTTCATTTTTTTATTTAATTTTTTTAAAAATTTTATTTATTCATGAGAGACAGAGACACAGAGAGAGAGAGAGAGAGAGAGAGAGAGAGAGAGAGAGGCAGAGACACAGGCAAAGGGAGAAGTAAGCTCCTTGCTGGGAGCCCGATGTGGGACTTGATCCCAGGACTACAGGATCACGCCCTGGACTGAAGGCGGCACTAAACCACTGAGCCACCCGGGGCTGCCCATAATCTATGCTATTTAAAGTTTAACTCATATTACTAATTTCATTATAAACACACAAACTCTCAGAAGAAAAGTAGAAAATCAACAAGAACAGCAGTTTCAAAGTAGTGATCAATTACAGTTTGAATTTGCAAATAAATAAATGAGTTGGCCTAGAAAAGATCATATCAACAGTTTTATCCCAAAGATTATTTCACCCATTATACTACTATGCCACTTTAACTAAACAGCTAATTTTGAAGGCCTGTGTGTGACCTTACAATAATATAATTCTTGTGAAGGTGTGGATCTTTGTCTATTTTATTTCTCCATTTTATGGCCAGTCCCTAAGAAAGTGACAAAATTTAGAGATTCTCAATGAATAACTGTTAATTAAATACAATGGCAGATTCTGTCAGTGTATATGAAAGTCTCTAGTGCAAAATTGGAAAAAGAAGTTGAGGGTGGTGTGGGATGTCTGGAATTCCTTTAAGTGGAGGAAGCAAAGTAAAAACAAATATTCTTAGGAAGCAGAATTATATACTACTTTGATAATCTGGAAAAGACATAGGCAGGCAGAATGAGATGCCTATGTAGGCATCATGCTGCTCCTTCAACTTTTTGTACTTTGCTTGCATGATATACATTTACAAGGTCAAATTAAAGCCAAATATGAATTGCTATCTCAACGAGGGTCATTTAGGGACTGCAAGTCTTTACGATAGTAAAGTGTTTCTCAAACGTAAGAACTTCCAGACTGTAAGAATGTGCCTGTAGAGTCCAATCTGAGAACCACCGAAATTGTAATGAAAATACTGCCCTTGAAATGCTTTCCCAGTTGTAATTAGCCTAAAAGACATTTTGTTGTTATAATGGTTAATAGAAATCAACAACAATACAATGGCAAAGGAAAGATGATGGTTGCCATTTTGATATTAGGGTAGTGTTGCACACAGTTGAGGACCCCAGGAACCTTCTTTGAGAAAGGGTGACCAACTATACTAAGTAGAACCATGGGCACTTGGTTTCTGGACCCAGTGTGTAATGGGAAAGTCTTTAATACTGTGGTGAGGAAAAGTCTTTAACTTTCTGTATCTCAATATCAAAGAAATTAATGGTCGGACTATGATATCTTTATTCATTGGAAATTATACCTCTTTACTTACTTACAAGAAGCTGAGCACTCTTTTAGGGCTGAGGCCAGAAGAAGCTAACAAGACAGACAAAGTTTCTCCCTTGTGGAGCTTGCATTTTATTAACACTTTTGAGTGACCTTTACATCCTGTTAAATGAATGAACGAATGAGTAAAAGTGATAGGACTTGAAGAATACAAGAAAAAGGAAAGAAAAATTATGTTAAGTATTCATTTTCCAGCACAGCATGGCAAATCTCTTTTTCCATAACTTTAAGTTTGTATGTTACCTATAGCTTGTCAATTTCTTCTATAATCAATTTACCTATTCAATATAATAGAATAATAAGAAAATGTAACAGGATTGGGAGGTCCTTTATTCTAGTGAGCTGGCTAATGCTTTAATCTGTCCAGGCTCCTCATAAAGGTGACTTGTAGTACTCACCACCTCTTCAGTACTCATTACCCAATTTTATCTCTAAACCACCATGACTGTTAGATATTTCTTCAGGTCAATTAATTATAATGCCTTTCTGAGCTATTATCTACTGGTCAAGTTCTCTCCTTTGGGTCTCCTAACCAAGAATCCTAATTCCTTCTAGTTCTTTGATGATTCTGAAAATTAATTTGGCTTCAAGTTTTTTCATTATCTTCTTGTTCTCCTCTGAAGAATTTCTTTTAGAAAGTGTGATAAATAGAGCAGCACACAAAATACCAGCAGAGTGATCAGTATAGATAAGAGGAATTCATCACACCCATCTTTCTAAAAACTAATGCACCCTAAAATTAATTAGTTTTACTTGGTAGCCTGCTACCACTGGTGACCTATATTAGCTCTAAGTTAATCATTAAGATGTCAAAGTTTCATTTCCTATTTGTTTTGTGTTTTACTCACATATGGGCCTTCATTTTTATAGTTGTTATACTGATGTGCTTGGATTTGGCACTTCATTCTAAATTGAGATAGACATTAGCCATGACTCCAATCCTCATCTCAACTATAAATTGAATAACAATGTCTTCTGTATTTTCATTCAGGGTACTGGTTAATTTTTATCAGGCCATAGCAAGAACAAGGCCCTTGAGGAGGAACTAGGAATTTATCTCTATGAATGCAGCAATTCTTGAATATAGCCAGTTATTGTACCTAAAATGAGACAATATTGGGCCCATATGTCTTTTTTTTTTTTTTTTGAATGACCTACATAAGAGATCCATCAGCACATCTCTAAGGCTAAATCTTTTCAGATATTTCCAAACTAACCTGCAACTTTGTCTTGCATACTTTCAGTATTTAATGGGTAAATTATCAATAATTTGGATAATTTTTTCTTAGGAAAAAATGACTAATATAAGCTTCAGCAACAACATTAAAAGGAATTTCTGTAGGGTTAGAAAATAATCTGCTACTTAGTTACATAATGATACTATAAGATAATTAGAATCCAATCTTTATTCCAGACACTTCCAGATTTTAAATTTTTTTTTTTTTTTTTTTTTTTTATGATAGTCACAGAGAGAGAGAGAGAGGCAGAGACACAGGGAGAGGAAGAAGCAGGCTCCATGCACCAGGAGCCCGATGTGGGATTCGATCCGGGGTCTCCAGGATCGCTCCCCGGGCCAAAGGCAGGCACCAAACCGCTGCGCCACCCAGGGATCCCCAGATTTTAAATATAGAAGTTTAACTCTTCTGATTATTTTTTCAGAGTTTAAGAATAACTCTCTAGATTTCAAGTAACAGTTATAACCTACATTATATTTTCACACAGTCTGATTATAAGGCACTGAGAACACTTCTCCACATGATTTTGGGAAACCATATAGCTTTGGTTGCACCATATAGCTTTGTATAATGCTATGTATGTCCACATCTTCTGTTTCATTTGATCTTCAGAATAATTCTGTGGGGTAGGTAGGAAAGTATTATTAACCTGATTTTATAAACTGATGCAAGGTGCAATGAAATATGTAGCACAGCTTGGACTCAGCTCACATTAATATAGCCAGGTCATTGATTTGCAGCTAGAGCTTTACTTGAATTCTACACATCAGAGAAATGAGATAGGCAGCTATAACCCTCACAATATTCATCTCAGACAATACTTCATTTTTGTAATTATTTTCTATATTCTTCCAAGCGTTAAAATTATTTTTCCGATGAGTACCTCCTTGCTTTTCTTTAAAATGGCAATGCCCCTTTCTTTACATTTCCCCTCCAACCCAATCTTACTCCCATTTCTCTATCTGATTGAATTTGCTGGCTTCTTTCAGGTCTTGCTTTTTTTTTTTTTTTTTTAAAGGGTTATAATAAAGGTTTCTGAAAGCAAAGAATATTAAGTCCTTATTATACCTTAGGAGTACATTTTAAGATAAGGACTAGTTATAAATAAAGATCATGTGTTATGGGTCAATGTGCTTCTTCAAAATCAACAAATGAGTCAAATTCATATTAACATAATCTCTATCAAGTGTGAATTTTTAAAAAAAAAGTGAATATTACATTCTCTATGTTTAAGATGGTCTTGACCAGAATATTTGAGGGACACATTTCATTTACATATTAAAGTATGGTAGAAATGTATTTGGATTGAAATAAGAAGACCTGAATTCTGATCATCGCCCTTCTTACTATGCATGTCATTTAAGTTCTCTAGACTTTAGTTTCCTTATTCATGAAACATACCCAGTAAAAACTGCTTTTTAGACCTTTGGGAGTTTTTTCTAAAGATTATGTATAAAATGATTTGAATAAAAAATGGTTTGAACATAAAACTATATATAAATATGAGATCATATTAATAATAGCAGAAAATCAAGACAATATGAATATACTATACATAATCAAAATTTTATTTAGCAGGTAATTATTATCACATAGTCAAACTTTTGTTTAGCAGGTAATTATTTTTGCCTATTCTTTAATTCAACTGCATGTATCCTATAGTTTGGCCAACCATAATGCCTTACGCAAAGTGGAGTATCCAAAGAAAATTTTAGCAAGTGCATAATTGGCATGTTCTTCTGATTCCCCAGGCAATATTCAGATGGTTTAGGTGCTAAGAGCAAGTGCAACAAACAATCCTTTTTTGGGAACAATAGTTGTAAAAATAGGGCACTTAAAAGTAATTATAATATAAAATATATTAGACTGGAAATTGGTCCAAATTTGTCACTTGAATATTTAAATCCTATTAGGTAACTCCTTAGAGAATACAACATCTATCAATAAATTATCAGACATAAAAGTTAGGTTCACAAATGAGTGTGGCTAAACTTCAGATTAAATTGGTGAAATATTTAAAGGAACTAAAAATGCTTCTAAGTACAAAAAAAGTAGAGGGGGTGGACACAGCGAGAAGATGATGTCAGAAAAGTTATCCTTTTATACTTATAAGCTAAAGGGGTTAAAAATTATGCCTATATTTGGGTCTCCAGGATCACACCCTGGGCCAAAGGCAGGCGCTAAACCACTGCGCCACCCAGGGATCCCTTTTTACTGTTTTTATGCTTATAAACATTGTAATATTTATTAAACTGTATTCAAATTTGATGCTCTACTATGAAGTAGCAATACATATGGAAAAATTGGTCCAACTCAAAAATTTTGATTTTGAAGTTGCATGAATAAATTGTATTTACAAGTTCAACTCAAAATCATAACTACTTAAAAACTAGAATTATAAGGCAGAATTATTCTCTTTGAATCACTTTTCTAAAAATATTTATTAATTTATTTTAGAGAGAGAAAGAGAACAAGAGATCAAGTAAGCATGAGGTGAGAGGGGTAGAGGGAGAGAGGGAATCTCAAGCAGATTCCCTACTGAGCATGGAGCCCCATGCAGGGCTCAATCCCATGACCCCATGATTATGACCTGAGCCGAAACCAACTGAGTTGTACACAACCAGCTGAGCCAGCCAGGTGCCCCTCTTTGAATCCATTTATACCTTCCTGATACCAAATCAAGAGATTCTGCAAGATATACATATTTTATAATGTAGATGAGCAGAGATTTGGACATCCCAAAAGATATTTTCTCATTCTTAGCGTTCTGTTTTCAAGCCATTAAAAAACAAACAAAAAAACAAAAACAGAGTGCTTTACTGAGCTCAGGAAACCACAGTCTCTGGGGACAAGAGAACTCCCACACTAATTTTCTGTATATGTTGTAAAATAGAAAGTTCATCTCAAGTTTTAATGATCAATGGCACCATGTTAACATAATTTCAAAGAAAATATTTCATATTTGTGGGTAATTCCAAACATGGATCTGCTATCCTCTAAGAAGATATTTCAAGTCCAGAGTAATCATAAGGTTTAAATTACTCAGAGTATATTGTAAAATATTATTATTATTTTTAGAATGTGAAGAAATATCTATGACAGAACCTATTTTATGTGTTGGCAGGCTCTAAAAGATGTGGCTAAAAATAGCTTCTTCATAATGTCTGAAGGGTCAAAAGCAATGACCTTGTCATGTTCCTGGCAATCCTGGTATATAAGACCTGGGTCAGATACTAGTGAAGATTAATATGGTAATTAGAAAGGGATCAGAAGTGTTATTACAACAAAATAGATACAGCATAAGCAGTGCCTCCTAATACTGTTAATATTCTCCACATTTTTCTCTCAATCCTTGATTATGAGCATCACAATACATATATATTATAGATTAACTTTTGCTAATGTTAAGAATAGCAAAGACAGTTTAAAAGTAGTAAATTTATTCCTAACTACATCTTTAAATAGTATGTTTAATGTGTATATCAGAATTATAGTAAAATATTAAGCATGATTCAACACTACTGCTATTACTGTTTATGTGCCCACTGAATTAGTTGAACAACCAAGGGACTGGAACAGCCAAAACCTGGAAAAATCCCGAAAATCACAGGACTATCATTTATCTGGCTGGATGTACAATTACCTTAAAACTTTTTGTCATAGTATGTAATTAAACAACCCCCCCCCCCATAAATAGGGGTCAATTCTCAATGTGGATCATCTTTTAGAAATGCCTAAAGATAAGGACAAAATCAATTATAACAGGGGACCCAAAACATTAGTCCTAAGATAGTGTGGGATACAGCATTCTGTGGATCTGTGTAACATGTCTGTCACCAGAAGGCCCGGTTGAAGGTCATCTTTACAACCTTTACAAGCTTCAGGATGTTACTTGAAGTTTCCCTATAGTAGGACACCACTTATACACTCGTTAAAAATCTTGATGCTTCTCTTCCTTCCGTCCAATCATTGTTATTGAAAAACAAGATAAGATGCTTCCCATTTAACTATTCATCCAGAAAATATTCTCCAATGCCTACTATGGGTTATATTCAAGGACACACAATAAGACACCCCATGCTATATCTACCCTTAGCTTGTATTATTCTCAGTGCCCCCCACCTTGCTTACTTTTGTGTATTTGGCAAATTCCCTGCCCACACATGCCTGCCACTACCTACCTCCTCTGCAAAGTTGCTCCTGAGGCAATGAAGTAAAATTCACAATTCCTTCTTTTATGCTACTAATGTAAGTTCCTGTCCTTCTATTATTGTCTTTATTACATAACTTAAAAATCCTTTCTTTAAATGTCTGTCTTCAGATACTTTGTTTTGTGACTTCAATTTTACTGAAGCATGTGCAATCTTTTATCCAAACTCCTTTCCTAAGAAACTAACAAGGTTTGGTGAGTTAAGGTCCTCAATAAATGATTCACGAATGAAAGACGCCCTACTTCCGGTGGGGATTGAATGTCTATTAGCTCTAAACATCCTTCTGGAGAGATATCCCCGCTTCTGGTATGGACCCCATTCTCCCTGTAAAATGTAGATGATTTTCTCAGAATGGAATGACATCCCACCACAGTACTCTAAAGACTTGACTGTGTTCTCCATAAGGTACAGTACCTTTATTTCCTTCAGATCACAAAGTCTTTCAGTATGCTTCATATTCAACTACCATTATAGCCTCCTCCAGACCCATGATTTTGGAGAGAAAGACATTTGTGTATCTTGGATTCCAAGACAGAATCTAAACCTTCAGCAAGCCACAGCAGTATGATAAATTTACTTTCTAAAAATTAGGATTTGTAGTCTTTAATGAGGAGTCAGAGAACAAGTGAACATCTAAGTGAACTATCTTTCCAGACCTTTGAAGCTTATCAGGGATCTGAAAACCTCAACTTTTGGGACCTAGTAACATTTTAAATTGATCTTAACTTAAAAGCACAGAGATTCTTGTTTTATATATGCAAAACAAGAATGCCCTTTCCAAAAACATTTAGCTTAATTCCACATTTTAAAATAGTTTCAGAAAGAGACATACCAACAGCTTTTAAATTTTTTATTCATCATTGAGTAAATCCTATGAATTTGGGTGTTGGCTTCATTTGTAACGTTCACCAAATGTACAAAACTTCAGTAGTTACATGTTTTATCCCCTGAGAGAATAGCTATCATGTTTCAAAGATTCATTTGCATTTTAAATGGGGGTGATATGCTTTCCTTATATTCATATGGACTTAGAGCCATCTCTCCATCAGGCATAGCAGAAGACAAATAGCTACATCTAGCTCTCTATCTAACTTTAGAATTCCTCAAAGATGACAATTTGTTTTGTGACTAACTGCATCTGTATGTTATCTGCATAGTTTTCACTATTTTAAATATCATCTTCCTATGTACCATTTTGAGAGGGAGAATAACATTCTGGTTGGTATATAAGACTCAGGGTTTGGAAATAATAACTCTTACACAGAATATGAGAATTTTACGAAAAAATTGTCAATAAGCCTAGGTGATGAAAAAGCCTTGTGAGCTTAGGTTTACATTAACTCCTTATTTTCAACAACCAAATCAAATGTAAAAAAGTGATTAGTGAGACACCTATATCCTTAGCATAGAATGTAAAAACAAGGTTCTATCAAGAGCATGCTAAGTATTTTATCCTGTCGTCCCACTCTAAAGATATTTCAGCCCTTCAGTCCTATTGACCAGAAAAGAGACATTGAAGTGACCACTTACTTAGGAATAGTTTCTTACAGGCATGCCTATATGAATTACGTGAATTATGAGTCACACTAGGAGAAAGCCAGTATCAGCCCAACTCCCTGAGGTTTACCATTACAACAGAGAAAGGTCTGAGTGGAGGAAAACACTTCACCACTCCTGCAATGGAAAGAAATTAATTCACCCGGTTGTGCAAACCTAGAGGGCTACCCTGAATTCAATGAATTAGTGTGGTTGTTGAGGCAAAGATAGATTGTGCATAATAACCATGAGGCCAGGAAAAGACGGAGCACTGTGAGCGCTTAAACAGATTCTAGGTGGTGATTATGCAGACCCTGCTAAAGTAGATGGTCGATAAAGATGCAGAACTGCAACCACTTTGTCTCTTTCAGATAATTGATAATTGCATTAGGACATTCCATAAGATCTGAACCAAGCTCTTTAACATTTTAGATTTCAGGACAGTATAATTCCCTCACCACACAGAGCACACTAGAAATCCTTGAAGTTCAATAAAATGTATCCAATTTCAACAATTTTACAGTTTTCAATATAGCTGCACAGGATCTTTGGTAAAATCTATTTCGAATGGTCCATTATCAATTCCTCGTCTTTCTGTGAATCTCAAAATACATTAGCTAGACAGTCATCTTATTTTAGCCTTAGAGTATATATCATTTTTGTTTTTTTTTTTTTCCAGACACGAGCAATTAAAGGATTGGAAAATAGCTCATGGAAAGCTCCAAAGAATTGATCCTCAGAGAGCAAATCTTGCAACACCAAACAACCCCAATTTCCCTTGGGCATCTCTGCTGACAAGAGTTACTGCTAGTTAAGTAAAGCAACTAGAAGATGGATACACAAACCATCACAATTAAATAACCTACCTTACTACATAACTAATATTTTCTGAGAAGCTGATTGCTGGAATTTTCTTACCAATCTAATGCTTCCACATGACACACTGCAGAGTCTCTGTGAAGTTGGTGCTCTATCCATCTTATATTGAATACGTGTATTTATTTTACTGATATTCAGTTCTCTGTGTTATGTGTCTTACCCAGTCTTGCCCAGTTACTTTATTTTAGAATCTCACAGGCTTTGTATCTTGAAGCCAAACAACCTGTTGGAAATAAGCAGCAGAGAACAGAATCTCTCTTATCTGCTTGCTGCCTAACAAATCAAAACACACTGAAATCTGGGATTATTAGAGAAGGTTTGGGATAAAGAAATAAAATAAAAACTGACTTGTCAAATGGGACTCCCTGCTGCTCAGTACCATGTGTTGCCATAGCAAGATGCATCTGTTCAGCTATTAAATATGTTAGTGAATATGATATAGACAGCTGTGGCATTATCAAATATTCTCAGTGCCTATTAAACTCCACAGTTACACATTTTAATTTTACCTTTCATTAGTAAAACTCAAGGTGGTAGCACCTTGCAAACAATTTAAAAAGTTCAAAGAAAAACTATCATTTGGGTTATACGTCGCATGTTTAAATTATATTCATGTATTACTAATACAAATTGGCAAGGGAACTAAAATATTCTTGAATTTCAAATGTGGTTCTATCAGCTGTGATTTAGCTCATAATGGATGCAATAAAACTGAAGTAAATAATCATGTGTAGAATTTGAAGAACTTACATAGCTACATCTTTTTCCCCACTTCTGAACATTTACTTCATTCAGTTTCATCTTAGCCATTACCAAATGGCACACACCATATGAGCTGGTCCCTTGATGTACCACTTTCTGAGATCGAGAACTTTCTCTTTTAAATGAGCTATCAAGAGCTAAGACATCTATGCCTTACTAAACGCTTAACAGCAGAACATAGCTATTGTTACTCTGTTTGTTATATTAAGATTAACCACAATAATGTTGACAATATTCATACATTTAAAAACCTGTCACGTTCCACTGCTGTTGCACAAGTCCTGGGAACTGCATGATCAAAATAAGAAGTGACTAGGGGCAAAATGAAGAATT
The DNA here is from genome assembly GCF_018345385.1 of Vulpes lagopus. Lineage (NCBI taxonomy): Eukaryota > Metazoa > Chordata > Mammalia > Carnivora > Canidae > Vulpes > Vulpes lagopus. Next base: position 35,751,361 of record NC_054828.1, read on the forward strand.
ATGGAATGTGTAGAAGGTGAAGAACACAGAGGCAGACTGAAATGAGTACTGCCTCCCACTGGGACTTTAACCTCTTGCCTGCCTGGCTCTTCAAAAACTGTGTAGCCCCGCATTCCTAAAAAGAGCTACATGATTCATGAACTTGTTATCCAGCCTCCTTAGCCCACTGCTGTTCTGAGAATGTTATCAGAATATGAGAAATTGTGACCAAAGTTAAAGGGGGTTTGGTATCAGCTCTAAACCAATGTAATTATTAAAATGTAAACACACTCAAATCAAACAGGTCAGAAAGGAAAATCATTGCTCAATTCCTTTAAGAAATGATGAGGGCAGTTTGTACTTATATTAAAATGCCCCATTTGTGACATACTTATATACTTATTGGTGGGAGTGTTGGATGGTACAGTGTTCTTAGAGGACTATCCTGTACTAAATATAGTGGCTCTGCTTGTAGGAATTTATCTTCCTAAAAAATTATACATATGAAATAATCTTTTTACAAAATTAAGAAAACTTTTATCCTTTGTAATACTAAGGATTCTGAAACAATTAAAATGCCCATCAATAGGGAATGATTGGATAAATTATAGTGTATGTGTGCAATAGGATATAATGAGGTAAATATGAGATTATATGCTCGATTATATGCTCTAAAATGGAAAGATGCCCAAAATACACTAAATAAGAATAATCAAACTGGGGAATAGTATGTATCATACAGAAATATTTTAAGAATGTTTTAAAGAATGTTTTTTAGAGAATGTTCAGGGGCATCTGGGTGGCTCAGTGGTCAAGCATCTGCCTTTGGCTCAGGTCATGACCCCAGAGTCCTGGGATCGAATCTTGCATTGGACTCCCTGCAGGGAGCCTGCTTCTCCCTCTGCCTATGTCTCGGCCTCTCTCTCTGTGTCTCTCATGAATAAATAAAATCTTAAAAGAAAGAAAGAATGTTCAGGTATGCCAGCACATATATAACTATTTACTCATGTAAGTGAAAGAAAAGAAATATATATGGATATGCAAAAAATTAAAGATTAGAATTTCAGACACCACAGTGACAAGGTTGCGACATTACAGGCAGTTTTTACCTTTTATTCTCATTGTATTTAAATTTTTCAAAAAGTACTTTTGTGATCTAAGAAGATAAAATTTATTAAAAGTATTTTTTTCTGGAAAATAAATAGAGACATAGGACAACAAATAAAATTCAACTCCCTCTGAACAGCCTGTTATAAAATATTATTGGCCTTGCGGACCCAATTCTATGCATCACTAATCTATTGAATCCAGTTTATGTCTAGACGGAAGAACAAAAAAAAGGCAGTAAATAAAAAGAAGACAGTTAAATAATAGAAATAAAGTCTACGGAGGAGAAAGATCACTGAAAGTTAGTTAATTATGAATGGTTATACTATGGTCTTCTCATAGTAATGAACAATATCTCCGTTTCAATTTGAAATACCAAAAAACATCCCAGCCACTTCATTTATCCAACGCTTTACAATACTAATATAAAAATAACCTGCAGGGCTCTGGAATCAGGCATTGGGAGGAGGGCAAGAATTTACAACCTATTTCTACACCCGAAATTTCTCTGCAATGTCTGTCCTTTAAAGAACAACTGAACTCAGTTCTGAACCCCACATGGCAGGCTACCTGACCCCACTTCACATGTAACTGCTAAAATTTCAGCCCCATTTCTCTGCGGATTCTCTGTGGGAAATGCAGCCTCCAAAGCCTGGCTTTGACTGCTAATTAACAATAATGAACAGGATGACATACTTTTCCTTTGAAGACTTCTGTCAGGAAGATGTCCAATCAGCAAGAAATACAGGCAATAGATATATTCCCTGTCTCCCCCTCCCCTCATTTACATGCTGAGATACACAGAGGCCTAGTCAAAAAAAAAAAAAAAAAAGTAGGACAAGCTGTCTAGGCTTTAGGCATTAGCTTCAGAACCTGGGGAAAGGCTTGAAGTTGCTGGTCCAGCCAGTTTCCAGAGCACTGCAGGTTATTTTTATACTCATCTCCACAGAAGGCCAATAATCTTGTGGCACTATTAGTTTTGCCCGATATTTAGGCATGACTCAAAAAATAGCATTAACACTTACTAATTCCACCCATTGAAAGTATTTTAATGCCAAATATCACATGTTCCGTCGTGGCACTCTACCATTAATTAGTGAATTCTTGTTAAAGGACGCAGAAGCTCCACCTTGCGCCCATGCTTAAGGAATATCCGACGCAATGTGCAGTAAAGACTCATTGCCTTAGGATTCATAAATTGGTTTGCATCATCATCTGAAAAAGTACCTGAGCTAGCCTGAATCTTTTCTTTGCACAAAAGAAAAATGGGGCTTTGAAGTCAGAACAGGCTAGGTGATTTGGGTCAATTATTTAAAAATGCAGTTTGCTCATCTGTAAAATTGAGATAATAATTCATACCTCAATAGGTTAGTGTGAATATTAAATGAAATATGATTTTTATGCAGAGTGTTTAGCGTCTGATCCATTGTAAGCACTCAATACATGCTAAGTAGTATTGTTCAGTTGTTGTTCTTCTTACTAAGCAAATGAATAGGGCGAGCATGATTTCAGAGGGAAATTTTAACTGTACTTAAGATAATTAACAGTACCTTCAAGCATTTAATATATATTAATTAAAATCATTTTTCAAAGCTCTTTTAATAAATAGAGAATTAATTTCACCTCCATCATTTAAGCACATGTCAGAGGTTAGCACAGCAGGAGAAAAAAAAAAAAAAAGACAGTCAAATGGCCAGAGACGTGGAGGTTGATTACACGATTACCCTCCACACTATAATCAACTAAAGCTGATTACCACCGAAGGCTCACTTGGTTGCTTTCTCTTTGTCTCTTTCTCTCTTTTCCTCCGGGTGGATTCATCTCTTCTCCTCAAGTTAGAATACAGGGAAATGTATCACAGATGTTTTTGTATGAGTACCCAAAAGAACACAGACAGCAGATAAGAGGCATGCCTAGACTAGATCTCCAAGAAGTGACTACATTTGGAATTTTGGACCTGAAAGCAGCACTGGTCTATGATGAAAGATGAAAGACGTTCTTCCTTCCCTCAGAGAATACCGTGTGGATAATGAGACCGTTTTGTGATGGGCCCCAGCACTTGGGCCTCTGCCTTGAGTGTGTAAGCCTCCATAGGTCGTAAACGGGGAGTCCCAGGACAGTGTCACATGCTTTCACGATTATCCCGTGGGAGGCCACCTCATACTCTGCTCTGAGGAGAGCTCTCCTCTTGTGAGCTCCTGCACTACGATGGAAAACTACCAGCCCTGAAGCAGGGGGAGGGAGGGGAGATAGGGAGGCCACAAGCCAAAAAGAAAGGCTCCATGTACTCACACATACGCTTCTTCATCAATACACATTATTGGCATGTATTAATAAGCATGGTGCTAGTGTATGGAAATAGAGAGATATAAAGGTATAGAATATATGGTCAGTTGCCTGGGAAGAGTTCACAATGTAATGAGCTGAAAGGACACAGAAGGAAAGAGCTGTGAGCTGACAAGTAATACAGTAGCATTAAAAACAAAGCACTTACAGTAGGTACCAAGAAGGATACGGTCAGTTTTGCCCTAGGGGACCAAGAAAAGCTTCACAAATATATACAATACATGATCCAAACAAAATAGGCACCAGACTAGGAAGAAGAGGAGGGCAGGTATGAGTGGGAGGAAGGAGGAATATTTCAGAGAGAGAAGCAAGCTTGAACAAAAGCCCTCTGGAAGCTCTATGCTAGCTGACTGCCATTTCACTACCAGTACAGATGGGGTTTTTTTGAAAATTGTGCTTCTTTGCCTTTGAAAATATGAATGCCCCAAATGTACAAGTAAGACTAATTACAAAAGTTGGCTAGCTGATTACAAGATGGTTGAGGCAACTGGTCAACCAGATAACTTTCTATGTATTTAGCTAGGAGATTGTTTATGTAGCTGGTATCTGGAATCCTCAGTAATTCATGTGCTATGTGGTATGCTAAGAGCTAAGGTTGTCTGACTTTATAAACTGGATTCAAGCAGAGTCATCAGCTGTAACCCGAAGAAGGACTGCCTCCTCTATTTCTCCTACCTGCCCCACTCATGGAAGGCCAACAGGGTAAGCCCATGAGCTCAGGAGTCAGACTGTCTGAGTTCAGACTCTGGCTTTATTCACCAGCTGTGCCTCTTCTCCTTATTACTCTAATGTGAATAATAATTTTTTTCTCATAGGGTTTTTCTAAATATTAGATGGGATAACACATGTAAACTTAGAATAGTTATGAGATTATTAATTGCTTTTATCAAAAGCCACATTAAAGACTGCTTTGTAGAGTTTAAAAACCTTTAATTGTGCCTTTATGGCATGAAGGTTTGAAATACTGGCCTATGCCTGTATATTGTGGCTAACATATCCACTAAAGATGAAATTTATTCATTAAATTCTAAGCTACTTAAAGTTAAAGCCAGGCCTCACTTTACTAGGTATTCCCAGTGCCTGGAAAGGTGCTTGTGGGGAAAAATAAAATAAAAAGGTTAGATGCATGAATTAAAGAAAGAATATGTGTGAGCTGCAATGGAAGTGGCAGGGGCAGGACTTGGAAAATAAGCCCAGATTATAAGCACTCACTGAGGCCAGCTGAGGAGTTTGTCTTTTGAGCTATTTGTATTATAGGCCAGTAGTTCCCCAACAGAACCAGTAAAGGTGTGGTTCACCAGACACTTGCCTCAAGATCCCAATCTATAAGGATGCAACAAATACATTGGAAATATGCCAGTAGTTAGCTCATATTTGCATTTGTAACTCATGCCGAAGAAGTTAAATATAAACTGATTTCTCCTGAAGGAGACCATGCCCTTGACTGGAGCAGTGCTGACCTATTGCCCTAGAACATTTTCAGAATGCACACATGCAGTTTAAATTGGCAGATCCTGTAGAATCAAAAGATTATTTCAATAATTTTTTTTCTCATTAGCTAAATTCTAGCCTTAAACTGGGCTCTAGGAATACAAAGGTGAACAAAATAGATCAAAGTCCTCGCTCTCTTGATGCTTACTGTTGCTCAGCATCTCACTGTTCAACACGAATGGAGAATTGGCCATTGGAATTTAATCACTTTAGTCTGAATCCAAAATTTTGCATAAGTCACAAAATTGCCAACAAAAACAGTGGTGAGTACAAAGATGAAAAAAAAATAGTAAAGAGTATTTTGCCAATTTTTTTCCAGACAATTGACTATGCTTTGTCCCAGAGAAGTAAAGTACCAAGTGTCTGTATACACAATTTTGATAAACAGAAACAATACCTCCTCATGATAAAAAGCAGGGGTGGGGGGGTGCCTGGGTGGCTCAGTTGGTTAAGCACCTGCCTTTAGCTCAGGTCATGATTCCAAGGCCCTGGGATCCAGCCCTGCATCATAAGGCTCCCTGCTCAGCAGGGAATCTGCTTCTCCTTCTCCCTCTGTCCCTCTCCCAGAACATGCATGCTCTAGCTCTCTCTCTCTCTCTCTCTTTCTCTCTCTCATATAAATAAATAAAATCTTAAAAAAAAAAAAAAACACACAGGGAACATCTGGCACGGATTCCAGCACTCTACCCATGACTGTGCCCTTTCCCTCTCTCCTCAGGGAGATTATGTCTCACTCAACTCTTTTTTTTTTTTAAGATTTTATTTATTCATGAGAGACACACAGAGAGAGGTAGAGACATAGGCAGAGGGAGAAGCAGGCTCCTTGCAGGGAGTCCAATGTGGGACTTGATCCTAGAACACAAGTATCACATCCTGAGCTGAAGGCAGACACTCAACACTGAGCCTCCCATGTGTCCGTGTGTCTTAACTCCTTGCCTGCTAACAAGACTGGTCTGGGATGGGCATGGATTCCTTATTCAGTCTATTAATTTGAAAATTATCCATAATATTATGAGAAACATTCCTGGAATTTTGTGAGAAAGAGATTAGGTCAGAAAAGTAAGCATGAGAGAGATGTCAGGCTTAAAGCTATCATTGTTAGTGGATATATGGTTGGGAGATGTTGACTTCAGTTTTTAATGTGGTAAGTTTGAGGTGCCCATAAGACATGCAACTGGAAATGCTGAGTGCAGTCATCAGAGGGGAAGTCAGGGCAGAATTATTTGGGAGTGGGCAGTCTACATATCTTAGCTAAACTTCAGAGTAGAATTTTAGGAATATTAAGATCAACTTATTTTTACAGACCAAAAAAGCTCTAAAAGTCCATTAAATTTTTATCTTTCACCAAAGAGCTTTTCTGGTCTGTCAGTCTTGTATTTCTACTCTTTGCTGGACAGGAAGGTTTAGAAGGAAGTGTTTTTCTTGGTAGGAAAAGCCCGCCATTAAAGCGTCTTCTCAGAATTATAATCAATAGGATTCTCTTCCAGGACTCTGCTTGTCAGCAGAAAGTTAAACAGCTAGTCCTCCTGGTCCTCTAGTAGGACACAGGCCTCTCTGTCTTGACCTAAGAATGCTAGCCAGCATACTATCTCCCAAAGTGCCTGAGGACAACATAAATTGGATTTCACAGCTCTGAAAATATTTGTTTTCATCAAAATAACTTTCTCAAGCCCAGTGAACATTATCTCCAGTTCTTTCCTCTTGATTTAAAATGTAGATTATTCATGCCTACTATTAACTTGAGTGTCCCCTAGTATATTCACCGAGGTCATTTCCTTCCTTTGTTGAAATGAGCTGCCTGTATCTAGTGGCCCAACATCAGCTTTAATAGGACTCCACTGCCATAGTGTCACTTTCATCTTGTTTCCTGATCGGTGGCGGACGTGTTTGACATGCTGTTTGCATTTCTAAACTGTTACTCTCACGCGTTTTGCTTATGGCTTTCAGTGGGGTTTATTTGTGCAATAAAAGGAGTTTTCCTGATCAGTGTATGGATGACACCTAATTCAGTATGCATTCCCTAAACTAGTTCTTAACCCTCAAGCAATGTCTTCATTACTCTTTTTCCATCAAACTATATTGCGTTTAGACTTCTGCAAAGCCAGAATCCTTAATAACCTGTTTTCATGTACTTTCATCATTGTCACTGGGTGTAGAGCCTGCTTAAGATTCTCTCTCTCTCTCTCTCTCCCTCTGTATTCTCTCTCTCTCTCCCTCATTGCATTCTCTCTCTCTATCTCTCTCAAATAAATAAATAGAACTTAAAAATGAAAAATGGATTAATAAATTTCATTGGAGTAGAAGGATGAGTATAGAATTATGGGGAAATGGACCTGAAAACGGAAATTAAGATCAGAATATTAAGGACATAAAATATTAGATACAGACTGTGACTTTACCTATACAGAGTTGGGAGGCATCAATATGAAATAAGTAAATCAAAGACACATTTTAGCAAGTTAACCTAATATAATCGTATAAAATGGCCTGGAAAGTAATCAGAATAGAGACAGAAAGATAAGTCTAATTGGTAAGTACATGGACTGAGGAGGTGTATACAGAGATAGTTGTCCTGGTTCTCTTTTATTAAATTTAACAGCAATGGAACTTCAAAGAAAAATAATTCTAAAAATCTAGAAATTAAGTTCAGAGAATTAGTAATGCATCAAAGGTAACAACCGGTAAATCAGAAAATGATAAATTGAATTAACTTCCAAGGAGAAAGGATGAGAGAGTAGTCTGTATTGATGCACCTGACCACACCTGTCCCCCAAATAGAGATTGCTTTAAGATATCTGGATAGCACTTAAGCCAACAGAACTATGACCATCACTTCCCCCATTTCTCCCAAAGATAACCTGCATCCTTCATACCTCAAAAGCTTGAACAAAAATTTTACAACACTTGGTAAAATGACATCATGTTAGTCTTTCTTTAAAAATTCTAGCCAAAAAGACCACATGTTCTCAAATTCATGTAAGAAGCAAGAAAACAAAACAAAACAAAACAAAATATCTACTGATATGATTAACAAGGTCAAATTTAAACATTATATGGCAAAGTGAAACTTCTAAAATAGGTGAACTGGTTGGTTAGAAAGAAAATTTCAGATGGAACATAATTTAAATTCAAGAAACCCTTGTGAAGGAATAATTGGGTTTTATCTTGTTGATACAGGTATGCACTCATGTATAATTACTGACTTTAAAAAGATGTCTTTAAATTTAGTTTTAATAAAGCAGTATTATGAAGTATAAAATAAATTATTTATTTCTTAAGTAAAGTTTATTAAACCAAATAAAATGGAGAGATGCAGAGAAAGATAAAGTGTTGACCATGTCACTGATATTGACAAGTTATTTTGAGACAAGTAATATTTACTCCAAATATATTATGCTTCTAGTCTATGCTAAAAACCTCTGATCAAAAGGTGTATTTCTAAATCAAAATCAATTAAGAGCCTGGTTTCAAAAATAAGGCTTCCGACCCAGGAAAGTACAAAGGAGAAACACTTACGGCAAATATGTACAACAATTCACTAATCAAATTTGCAATGCTCTTTCAAGCTCTCAAGATGAAAGAATTTCAAAGAACACTCTTCACTCATCCTTTCCACCACCCTCCACACATCTCCTCTGGTCAGAACCAGTGCATACGTTAATATTCATGGCAGTGAGTGAGCACACATTTGCACTAGCTTTCTTCTGTAAGTCAAAGAGGGGTTAAATAATGTCTAATTAATGTTGCCACACTAATATATATGAGATGTTTTCTCTAGAGTGACAACACTGCTAAAATTTCTAAACATCTTATAAATTGATTTTTTAAATGAATTTAATTTTTTTGCTTATTGTTTCTAAGAATTATTTTACTCAATATTGGTTAAATAATCTTTAACACTACTAATTTAAATGTGTACAACACCCTACAGCTTAGAAGTCTCTTCTTTATATTATTTTTCTTAAAAACCTATCATCTATTTATCTTCTTAGAAAAATAGATAGAAAGTTAAACTTGCAAGAGGAAGAAATGGAGATGAACCAAGATAGAGTCATTTTGGGACAAAGTATGCTTACTATAAATAATCTAAGCTATCTGGTGACCAGTATCCCATTTGGCTTATTCATTCATTCATCCAACAATATTTATTGAGATAACTACTAAATGGTAAGCTCATTTATTTTTGTATCCATAGAGTCTAACATAGGCCTGGGCCATACTAGTTGCTCAGAAAATATTTCTGGATAGGCTTCAAGCATGTACTGAAATGAAAAGCCACATTTTTATACTATGTTATGCTTCTTATTAATCATCATTATTATCAAATTATGTTCTCTGTCATTAGACAGTTTATCTCTATTAGAAAATAATGGGCAGATATGAAATGACTAGAGAACAATTCACGATAAAAGTGAGTTATAATAAATGAGATAATTACTAAGGAGAGATAATCATTCATCCAACAAAAATTCCCACCACACACTTCCTTTAAACCATCAACGACCATAATCAATTCTTACTTGAAGATTCAGAAAACAACATCAATAAAAATATGCAACTTTTCTATACTATAGCTACTGCATATCAAGTGCTACATTTTTTCCATTTTACAAACAAGTGTTAAAAGACTTTCTTTGAGCTATATAGGAACTAAACTGTACCTGTGACCTCACATTAGCTAATGAAAAATTGACTGTCTATTCTTCACCTAAGCCATCATATTTTCAATATATAATTCATTAATTCATTCATTATTTCAGAAAGTATTTATTGAGTACTTGTATTCTAGGCCCTATCCTTTTATTTTTTTTTTTTAATTTTATTTATTTATGATAGTCACAGAGAGATAGAGAGAGAGGCAGAGACACAGGCAGAGGGAGAAGCAGGCTCCATGCACCGGGAGCCCGACGTGGGATTCGATCCCGGGTCTCCAGGATCGCGCCCTGGGCCAAAGGCAGGCGCCAAACCGCTGCGCCACCCAGGGATCCCTCTAGGCCCTATCCTAAGTAAATTCTCCTCACTTCATGTATTTATCTTTCCCTCATTGCTCCTAAAACCTTACAAATTTCAATAGTAATATCATATGGCTTTGAGGTTAACAGTAGTAGCATTAATAGTAATATAATTTTAAAAATCCATAAAAACTAGGCCACCTCAGTCAAAAAACATTTTATTACAAGTTGTTGTATTTTTAAAGGTACAACTGATCAAAATTTAAATATGATTTTTCTTTTTTTATATTTTATTTATTTATTCATGAGAAACATAGAGAGAGAGAGAGAGACAGAGAGAGAGAGACAGAGACAGAGACACATGCAGAGGAGGAAGCAGGCTCCATGCAGGGAGCCTGATGTGGGACTTGATCCCAGGTCTCCAGGATCACGCCCTGGACTGAAAGCGCCGCTAAACTGCTGAGCCACCTGGGCTGCCCTATGATTATATTTTCAAGTTAAAGTCAAACATAATCATTCTGATAAAATGGGATGACGTCAAATATTCACATCTTCATCGAAATTTTATGTCAATCATATTTTTAAGGTTATCTAATTAAAAAAATAAAAAATAAAGCTATCTAATTGAAATGGCATTGTACATTTCAGCAAGACTAGAGTACCTTTACAGGAGAACAACTTATTGGTTAATTTACTAAGGGTAGAAATGCAATTCTTAAAGATTAGTACAGAGTTTATATTTGGCTGAACTTGAAGGTTTACAGAAATTTTTCTGGCCGTTCAGTGGCTAATAATAACTAACTTTTGTAGATAAGACATATCACCTATGGTACTAATCAGGTTAATTTTTAAATCAGGTACATTCATAAACCAAAATCAAACAACACCAATAAACTACAAATCTTGTTTTCCTTTTAGATTTCTAATCTTGAAAGAAGTAGAAGAAATAATCTGATGGAAAGTAGGATAAATTGAAAGGTACCTAAATAATATGATAAAATAAAGTCTTAAAATTTTCAAATCTAAGTATTATTATTAAGAATACTTCTATCACCTGCTGTTAGCAACTTTGGTCCCTAAACACATCATTCTCTTTTTCTGTTTTTCCTTCCTCCCTCCCTTCCTCTCCAACACTTGTCTTTTTAAATTTCTAATCCTCCTTCTCTTCCATTTCCCTATACCCACCATTACATTAATTAGAGGTAAACTTCAATAGTGTAAAATACAAAACCAAACCAAACATCACTGGCCTTTTTTTTTTAAGATTTATTTTTTTTATTCATTCAGAGAAAGCGAGAGAGAGAGGCAGAGACCCAGGCAGAGGGAGAAGCAGGCCCCATGCAGGAAGCCTGATGTGGGGCTCGATCCGGGTCTCCAGGATCACACCCCAGGCTGCAGGCGGCACTAAACCGCTGTGCCACCAGGGCTGCCTCCATCACTGGCCTTTGGTTAATTTTGTTTATACACTGAAACATGGAAAGGAGTGACTTGTCTCCATATAAGCAACTTGCAGAGTCATTAATAGCTGATCATCATTTGTAAGCAATGAGAGGAGGGAGATAAGTTATAGTTGGCCAGATTTGGACTAAGACAGATAGATACTAGAAGTTGAGATAGGAGGAGTAGAGGTGACCAAAAAGGGGGTTTAGTAAGCCCAGAGAATCAATACACATTTTCTATTTCCCAGTCAAGTACTGGTTCTCAGATCAAGCAAAAGTTTGAAGATAGCTAATCCAAGAAGGAAAAGGTATTGAGACAAATATTGAATCTAAAGTGAATAGGGAGGCAAACCAAGAAGGAGTTTCAGAGAGAATAAGGCCCTCATAGGACAGCTATCAGAAATCTGTGGCAAGTAAAGGAACCACAGAAATTACTGGGCTTTTATGGACACCTAGAAAGTCAATCCATTACATATGGAGGGACTTTTAAGCCCACATTTGATCAAAATTGGAAAAAAAAATACCCATTCTTGTAGACTGAACCCTCTGACCATAAAACAAACAACAGTAGTTGGAGTAATTCAATAACACAGCCCCGTATGATTTGAGAATGATCATTGCAGAACCTATTCTCAGGGTAAATGTGTAATTGGTAATGGATCAATAAGTAATTTCTTTCAGGAGGAAAAGCTCTTGTTTTCATTTTCTTTCCTTTTTTTTTTTCTTAAATTTTTGAAGTAGCAAGGTTCTTAAATCAGAATGGAGCAAATATATTTAGAAAGTTGAGATTACTCTAAACAGCAAGATTCCTTAGTGCACTAGTTAAGTTTATCTCAACTGATCATTTATTTATGATGCCATAAAAATCAAGATGCTTTCAATTTTGATTGTTAGATATTTGCTGAAAGGCAGTTGAAATTACTTTCCCAGGGTTCCCATTTGACAACTGCATTTTGAACTGAAAATTTACTACGGTTCAATAATGGTTGTGCTGAGGTGGGTTTTTTTTCCCCCCTTTTCTTCTTTCTAAGATTAGCAATGAATTCAGCTCTTGTGGTCAGTGTAAACCTCTACTCAGATAATTGGAAATTCTAGAAGTCTAGTGGAAAACTAAGAAAATAAATGAATAAAACTTTGAGAATTAAGCCCCTGTAAAAATCGGTGATAATGTATTTTGGTGTTTGATGGTTTTCCTAATCATTTCAGGATGAACGCCTGAAGGCCAGTTTCTAAGAGGAAAGAATATGCTGACCTAATCAAATTGTCTTCTGAGGCATGTGTGCTGGTAAAGGGAGAACTTACAGGGATAGATGAAAGCAAAACAAACCAAATTTACATAATCATGTAAGACAGAAAAGATAAACTATAATACATCAAGGATAAAAAGGAAATAGAAAGACTTACACACTTTTGGAACCTCACAGGTGATACAGATTTTCAACTAAAAACTATGATATAAGGAACCCATTAGAGTTTTTGAATATGTGACATTTTCTTATGGTTGTTATTTTTGTATATCAGTAAAATATTAATATCACTTAACAATGAGAGACTGCATGTATTTCTGTGCAAGTATTGCAATAAAATGAGATAAAGAATTATAACTATACAAATGAGTAACTCTTTGAATGTCGATATATGAGGCAGAGTCTCTAAGTTATAGTAACTTTAAAAGGTTAAAAAAATCTTTTTATTTATTAACCATAATTTGTCATCTATGATATGCAGGCTAAATTCTTATAGTAGGCTTAGAGCTTGGTGAAAAAGGGACCATCCCAGGATATAAATGACAAGAGTCCATTGTATTTTCTTCATACTTATGTATCAAAATGAGCATAAGATGGCATGGAAACAATCTTTTCACCATTTTCTTTTCTATCCCCAATTACCCTTGAAGTTTCCTTTTCTCCCATCCATTGCATGTTAACTTTAGACAATTATTTTTTCAAGCGAGGAAAGAAATAAGGACACAGTGTTCAGATCTTTTGATGTTACCAGTATTACAAGCTGCTTCCAGTCAGATGGAATAGTATCAACAAGGCAATAATTTAGCTTATTAATTGGCAAGTCTGCCTAAAGTCACTAAGAATACACCAAAATAAATCTTTGTGAACAGAGAATTGAGAGGAATTTACACTTAAGAACCAGAAAATATATTTTCTATTGTAAAGAACATTTTTAGCAATAGCTGTAGAACTAAGGTCTTAATACATCTGAAGTATATTTATATTTTCTGTACTAAAGTGCTGGTTGCTGGGTAGGAGGAACTTCCAAAATGCAGAATTATAAGTTATTTATAAAACAAAACAAAACAAACAAAAACCAGCAGTAACAAGTAAAAGTGGAATCTTATTTTTAAAGTACTTACTATATGCAGCTCTAGGTAGTCACCCAGGCCAGAAGAACTGTCCACTCGCACCAATACAGCTTCTTTTTGAACAGTGCTAAACCCTATGGCCAGTCTGTCTGCTCGTGTACTTGGCCGGTCATTAGGAGGCCATTTATACGTAATTTGTCCACCACCTTTGCTAAAGATGTATGTTGTCCCAGCTGGAAAACAAAAACCAAACCCAATTAGTCCAAATAGATCAGGTACAGAACTTCCCTGTATTTGTTATACTGACATATCAGTAAATGATTCAATTTACACTATGGCAAAAAAGAAATACAAAAGTGAAACCATGGCAAAAGCAGTGAGCAAATCATAGATTCCTTTTTTTTTAATAAATTAATTTTTATTGGTGTTCAATTTACCAACATACAGAAAAACACCCAGTGCTCATCCCATCAAGTGTCCCCCTCAGTGCCAGTCACCCACTCTCCCCCACCCTCCGCCCTCCTCCCCTTCCACCACCCCTAGTTCATATCATAGATTCCAATCACATGGGCTCAAGAAAGAGAACAGGGGATTTTTAAAAGAAATATCAAGGCAGCTCAATTTTTAATATACTCATTAAACTACCAGCAGGTGTTTCTGAACAAATGGAGGATTACTACTTTTTCTATTGAGTAGGACAAGCATGGAATCTAATGGGGTTTTATTTCTCCCTGCTAGTATTTCAGAAATAGTTTAGTAGGTAACACTGACTTTGGCTGCTTCCAAAAGGAGCAAAAACATATATTAACTTGTTTTTGAAACAATGGTTACATGTGCATGTGACAGGGTCATATAGCACAGCAAAGCCAATCATAACAAATACTCTATTAGTCAACTTTTATGGGAAAAGAGTCTATTCACATATGATAAATCATCTGTCAATGATAACTAATGGACAAATAGTCATAAGCCCCAGGAGTCATGTCATCTCATCAATAGAAGTGAGGTCTTATTTAACAAGCAATATCTAGTAGCTGTCAAACTATCCAGAATCATAAAAAGAGCCATTTTTTTTCTTCAAAAGTGAATGTGAGTCTTATAGTACTAAGAGTATCATAGCCTTATTTGGTGAGTGCTCAAATTTTACTTTATGGTCTTTATCTTACTTTAAAAAGTTTGGTTCAAACAAGTTTACTAAGCATCTACTGTCCTGAAGTCCTATCTCATTGCACCACAAAAATTCTATCTCACTAAATGCAATAGAATGGAATCTTTAAGTCAGAACATTTGGAAGAGATGCAAAGGTGTGTGTGTGTGTGTGTGTGTGTTTGTGTGTGTGTGTAAAGGGGGTGGGGGTGGGGAAGAACTTTCTCCATACTAAAAGGGACCACAGACATATTTGCAAAGTTATCCCAGGAACAGACGTCATTCGGGTATAATTTATAGAGAGTAATATAGCCTTCCGATAACAAAGGATCTCAGTACATATTTATTGTGTTCTCACTATGTGCCAAAGATGGCAATGGAAGTGATAAGGGTAAATATTAAAATTTAGGCCACAGAGCATCTACCAAGAGCAAAGCTTATATGTAAAAGGTGTATGTACAGCAGTATGTTTTTAAGATTTCTACACATTAAGTTTCTATCATTACCAAGTTTACCAATTGAATGAAGTTGACTTACTGTCATGTTTGAGTGTATTTAATTAAATAGCTGATAATATATTTTTTTCTTTTTCTGTGTTTTGGAGCCAACTGCCCTTTGTATTCTGTCTGAAACATTTCCACAGGCCTTTCAGAAACTCTGAAGACCTCTGCAATATGCCTCCTGCCTGACTGCTTAAAAAGGCCTTGGCATATAGAAGTGACACAAGAAACATGGCAGTATGATATTGAATGTAAAAGTGATTAAGATAGAATCTTGCTATAATGGAATGGTAGAGAGGCTGTGCATTCTCTACTAATTTTGTTTTGGATACCAATGCATGAAAGTAGTTTATCTCTCTCACGTGAAAACAGGTAAGTTGTACTTCAAAGGCTTCAGTCAGTGTGCAAGTAAAGAACATTCAGAATGTAGAGATTTGTGTATCAGATATCCTGGAGCCTACAAGAAGACCATTACTGTTCTACGTCTTCAGAAGCTTGTTACCTGGAATATTGATAAGCAAGAACTATTTGATAAATATTTTTCAGCTTGGTAATTTTTCTCAGATGATTGACTATTAAATGTTTCAATAAAACCTACAGTGACAAAAATTGGACAAGAGCATATATGAAAGTGAAGGCTTCTTTAACAGGAGAATGTGGAGGTGACGTGAGTACAGGTATTTGATTACTTTTCTTTCTTATACCTTTTAATTAACTTTGTTCTCTAGTGGCAATGTAGCTTGTATGAATTAAGTCAAATATTCAAAACTAGAGATGCTGCAAAACAATGTAAAACATATCAAAGAATTCAGATCACCAGAGGAAGACAGTAGTGTACAACAAAATATCTTACATTACATAGTGGTTCTTAATATTAAAAATATCACTTTTCCCACAAACTTTCATTTCTTCTCTACTGTTGTATAGAAAGTAGGGTAAGCAGTAGTCCCATGTTACATTTGAGGAAATTCAGTCCTAAAGATTGATGTGTTATCTCAAGTTGCAATCTTGTTTAAGTGGCAGAGCTGGTAAGGAAACCTAGTATCCAGACTCCTACTCCTGTACTTTTTTTTTATTACAGAAATGTTTCTGTTATCATAACAAGACAGTCAAGAAAAAGTTAATTGGATGTGTCAGTCTGAATTTATCAAGGCCAACTGTTATCATATTCTAATGTCTCATATCCATAAAGTGACATTTGCACCTCCTGATCATATACTGTCCTTTCACCTCACAATGCTTTTAAAAAAAGAAGAATAACATGTAAATGTGTAATGACAGAACATTTAATATACGTAGATTAACATTTCGTTTAGGGTATACTTCCCAAACTTAGGGAACTATGAAAGTTTCTAGATCCTCAGTTACAGAATGTGAGGATAATGTCTTAAAGGTTTATATTTTCAGTAAGGTAAATGCCACAATACAAACATCATTGCTCGAGATTTGATTTCATCTATTTTATTTTATTTTTTTATTTTCATCTCATATTTTAATAAGTGTTAAGGCCTGGCAACTAGCATGCTATTAACTATTCCGTCTTCCTTAAAATGACTTTCCAGTTCTTTAAGTTTCACTGAAACATAGTAAAAACAATCGTAGTACCTTGTGGCAAACAATGTGGTTATTTCTAGCATCTTTTTTTTTTTCTCCAGATATATCTGGAAAGCAATCTCTCTCCCCTCTTCTTCTGTGTTCACAACAGTGCATTGTATTGTACTCATCAGCATAATTCCATAATAAGTGAGAGAATTAGATGTCTCGCTCTCTCCCTGCCACTCTCTAGCTACCTCTATAATCATCCTGGCTTTCTTAAAAGAAAAAAAAAACATATCAAACTCTAAAAAATCTCATATGTTCTTAAACCCCCGTCTATCAAGATAGAAAATTACAGTGTATCCTATTCTAGTAATCTTAAAAATATGACAATACTCCCACAGTAAAATACAGTGGGTCAGATGACTAAAGTTTTAAAATCTACTTCATTTAGCATGCATTTTTCCAAACAAGGACATGATGTACTTACTACAGCAGATAGCTAAAAAATTAAGAATGTAGGCTCTGAACAGGCCTGAGTTCAAATTTCAACTGAATCACTTACTAACTACAATGACTTTGACCAACCTATTTATTCTAAGTCTTGGATATCCCATCTGAACAAAATGAGGATACTAACAATATCTACCTCATAGAGCTCCTGTCAAAAATAAGGGAGATATCACACAGTAACACCTTAGACCAATTCCTGGCAAATGGTAAGTGCCCAATAAATTTTACATAGAACAGATGGTGTGTGTGGTGGAAAGGTGTGTGTGTGTATGCGTATGTGCTAAAAACACAAAATAAAGAAAAAAATATATAAAATAATGAACACTGCAATATTGTTGGTTTATTTTAACATAAATTTGAAAAAGTTTGAGTCATTTCAAAGTTGTGTGAAAATCAAATGCTTTTGAAGAAATGACTTTCCTCCATCCCAGTTTTTATTAAACTTTTCAGTATTTCATTCCTTGGATTAGCAATTTTTTCACATAAACCAATTATATTATTATTTACATTCACTAATAGTTGACAATGAGAAGGATATTAAATTGTATCACATGGGAGCTTTCATGAGAAAAAGAATATTACTTCATCGTCATAAAACATCTAGCATGCTAAGATTTATAGCATGATGCAAAAAAATTCACTTCGACTGTTAAAGGAGTAACTGTACAAAGTGAATGGCAATCCAGCTTTATTATTTTAATTTCATAGAAACATGTTTTATTGTGTTCTAAAAGTGAATTCAATGTGCAGCAACAATATATCTTAATCACTATTCCAAAAGTCTTAAGAACATAGAAAGGCACATGAAGAAATGTGTCACCTTTATATTTATGCATGGTTCTATATGACAATCAGTGACACATCAGTGCCATGACTTCTAATGGATTTATTGCAAATTAACCTCGACATCCATCATATCACTGAATGTATGGAAGACTCAAAGTGGTTTTCAGCAATCTCCACATTTAAGTCATACAGCAAATCTTTATTACTTCAAATTCATTAACGGAGCTAGCTCCGTCAGATGCAAGTTCATCTGTATCAACATACTTTATGCTGCAATAAATGTTTATAAAAATTATGCATGGGCTCTTATATCTAATGTCTGAACTACCTGTGATATTATAAATTTTTTTTTTAGATTTTATTTAACATCTATTTACATATAGGGCTCTCTCCCCTCCTTGTCTTATTGCCAACCCTCTCTTCCCTGAATGTTCCCAATTCAGCAAAAGTTAATATGTTCCCCCAATGGACTGAATCGTCCTGGAAAAGAAAGCAATGGGCATATAGAGGTCTGCTGAATTACTGGTTGTTCAGCATCCTTGCTATGAACAATAATAACTTCTAAATAGATTGTTTCTAACTCATGAGTATATGAATAAAAGGTTCCTTTCAGAAAGCCTATAATTCTTCAAATGTCATTGTGTAGCCAACATGAAACATTCAGGCCATTATAATTCTATTAAACGTAACAGAGATATAACACTTTCTTTCCCCATTAAAGTTTGCCAGGTAGTCAAATGGAATTAAAATAAAACAATTATATGTAA
Source organism: Vulpes lagopus (assembly GCF_018345385.1). Classification (NCBI taxonomy): domain Eukaryota; kingdom Metazoa; phylum Chordata; class Mammalia; order Carnivora; family Canidae; genus Vulpes; species Vulpes lagopus. The sequence continues at coordinate 35,770,240 of NC_054828.1, forward strand.
GAGGAGTTTTTATTCCTTCTATAACCTTGTGAAGAGGCTATTATTAAATTTAAATTTTCTACACAATTTCTACCTATAGAGGCATTCTTTTGAATAAATTTATTTTTTTGAATAAATTTAATAGAAAGCAAAAACAATGAGAAGATCACTTTGTATGACAAAAATATTTTTTCAACCATGGAAACTGGTGAAATTTTAAAAATTAGTAATAAATCTTAATAATCTCACATGGTACACTAAAGCAACAACTTATTGTCATTTATTTTAAGTTTCTGTAAATTCTTTGTAAGATCACAAAGAGTTATTTCATGAAATTGAGCACAATTGTTTCATAATCTCTAAAATTTCACATAGGAACATTAATAACAGGAAAGGTGGGTATTATAACTAGGAGAGATGAATGGTATAAGTAATAAGAGTTACCGTCCATGATACATAATCAATTCTAAATCAAAAAGTAGTAACAACAATTACCAACTCTGAGAAGTAAGAGACTGACCCCAATGTTGCTATTCATCTAAGGGTGAACAAATACTAGGGAAAGAAAATGAAAATAAAGACTATATATCATAATTTGAGCCTCCTTATGGAAGACACAGGCTTGGCAGCATTAACAAATGCATTACAACTGGCTAAAAAGAAAGAAAATGATATAGGATGTCTGCCTATATGTCTTTGAGAAAGAAAGCAGGTAAGTCCTTAATACAAGAAACAGGGCAAGATACAAGACCTGTCACTGAAATGGCTTCCTTACTGGCCCTGTAGTCTGCATCAGACCAGGCAAAAAAAATCAAGAAGAGTCTAGGTAATTCCCAAACAATGAAAACCTTTTCAAAGTAGCTCATAACAACATTCAAGATAGAACAAACCACAGGAGGCTTCGCATATAGGGCAAGTCACGTGTTCCATCAGAATCCTAGCTTCTTAGGAATTGAGGTAATTTTTTTATGTTTTTGAGACATCTATCAAATTTAATGCAAACTGAGAAAGATGGGAAAAGTCAAAATTGTGAGCACCCTGTTTTTGTCCAATGGAATTTCCCAGAGTGACACTGTACAGGGTCACTGCACACAGGGCTACTCTATTAAACACCAATCATGAACTCACTTCAGGCTCTTACACAAAAATTCTTGAACTCCATGTATATCAGAGATACTGTGACTCTCAGGGTTTTCAAGGATTCCCGAGGCATTAACAATTAATGTCTCCCCAACTTTCCCAGGGACCAAAGGAGGTTGAACCACTCAGATTCCCTCAGTAGACTTAGGATATGTGCAAGCAGAGGAATTCTCTCTACTAAGCTGGTGTATATGACATTTAGCTCTGGCTCCACCAACAATACCATTTTAAAATAAAAAGTAGTGTGTGCTTAATCAATAAGAAACTTTAATCAAAATGTAACTACCAAGAAGATGGAATAGCAAAAAGCTATCATGATTCCTATAAGGTCGGGAATTACTACTCTCAAAGATAATTTCAACAGTGATTATGTACTTCAATAAGAAAGTAAGGAAATTTTCCCTTTCCCTACTGGCCCAAAACTTTTCTCTTAATAAAAATCTTTTTCTGATAAATATTCCATATTTTTCCATGGTCTATATTTTCTTTAATACAAAAAATTATACTCTGTGATCTTGGGAAGAACAATATATTTGAAAATCCATCATGTATATTTCTCATTTTGATATTTGACATTTTCATATTTCGACATTTATGGAAAGAGTATGCTACATGAAGAAAAGTATTCATTTTTTTTGAAAACAAGTGTATTCCTCTTTAATAACTGAAGTAATTCTTCAAATATAAGTGGATTCTTAGCTGACCTCTCCTGTCCATATCTTAGACATTTATTCAGGAATACCACAAATAGTGCATAGATTGTACATTGCACAATCAAAAAGGCACCATTCATATATAAAATATGAATGGTGTTCACTGGTCCTGTATAAAGCTCTGACTCTACATAATCAATCACTGAAGCCAACTGCAGTCTTTGGATAAGTCATCCTCTTTTACTGTCTTACAAGGAAATTAACTGAAACAAGAAATATTCTTAAGGTGACTTACCTGCTGGTTGTCTAATTGCCAATTATTGAATGGAGTTAAGAATATAAAACTTAAAACACACAGCTCTTTTCCCAAAACAGGTATGACCTGCACATTAAAGGTAAATATCAGGGCAGGATAATTTATGAGAGATGCCAGATGAATGGTATTCAGCTGTGTCATCTATTTTGGATTTTTATGAAATCTTTGGAAAGATGACAATATTAAAGGCACTGATTGACAGTACCTTAAAAATGAGCAGAAAAATGATAAACCAGAACAATTATATCTTTTTAGATCAAAGTCATATAAATAGTTGAATATTTTGAGATAATTTTCAAGCCAGTGAATACCATTTTCAAAATCTATGCAATAAGTAATACTTGCTGGATCATTTGTAATATGCCTTCTTTAAAAAACTACTTTTTTAGGGATGCCTGGGTGGCTCAGCGGTTGAACGTCTGCCTTTGGCTCAGGGTGTGATCCTGGAGTTCCAGGATCAAGACCCTATCAGGCTCCCTGCATGAAGCCTGCTTCTCTCTATGCATGAAGAAATAAACAAAATCTTTAAAATAAAATAAATAAAAAACTATTATTTCCCTCTCTAAATATATTATTTAGAAAATATTCTCTTCAGGAACAGTTGAGTTCGATAGTTTGAGGGGCCCGAGCTTGTTCCAAGATCAACTTTTAAGTTCCTGGAAACTTTGAAAAGGCTCTTGAGATCTAAGTTCTCTTGCTAAAACAAATAAGTGGTATTCCTTCTGCCAATCAGATTAGGAAAAAATTTCATAAAGATAGTAAAGTTACCTAAGTTAAAAATAAAACCAAGCAAAGCAATCCCACAACCAATAACCCTAAGAACATCAAATGTGTATGTCTTCCCTCTGAAATTAGACTCCCTCCAGCAGTAAGTGAACTTTATTAAAAAGTCTCTTACAAGTAATACAGTAATCAATTTGCATTAGAGCTATAGGCAGCAGGGATGAGAGAGAAGAAATCACACCTTCTGCTACTTAAAGAAAAATCTTCCTTTAAAGAACATACAATAAGCTGTGTGAGTCCCTAATAAATTCTTAAAATTAAAAGTCAGTAAAAATTGCACTTAACTCATGACATCCTTAAATCTACTTTGTTTTTCAAAAGTTAATCATGAAAATGGCTTTCATCAAGTTTTCAGAGTCAAGAATTTATTAGAATTATGGTGTCAAAAAATTAATGTTAAAAATGTGACATATGCATAGACTTAATGTTGAAATGCTCTTAGAGATAACTAAGCAAACTTTTCCTTTACAAATGACAAAATGGAATCCCAGAGAAAGCAAATGGCTTCTCAGTGTCAACACAGTTAGGATCTAGATCTAACTCTATTCCTAGTGCTTTTTCCACGATATGGTGAAGAGCTGAGATCAAATGACCGCTTCTTATTTAGAAAAATAAGCTAAAAAACTCACAAATCAAGGTCTTACTTCAATTATCTCTGTAGTCTTTTAAATGATGCTTTCCTGGACTGGTTTGGAAAGACTCAAAGTTTCTGTAATGACAACTTAGCAGAAATGACTCACTCACATTCTGACATTTTCAGAGTCTAGCCTGAATCTTTAAAAGGTGTGAGGCCTTTGCAAAGCTTTATTGTAAGCATCCTGCCTCCTAAGCTATCCCTGCCTTTGGCTCATTCCAAGACTCTCAAATTACTGAACAGAGATGCAAAAAAACAAATTTTTATTATCAATGTCATAATCATTTCTAGTCTATACAAGAAAGGCTTTACAACTTCTTGAAAGTGACACTGTTTTCTGCCCCTAGTAGTGGAATTAAATCCTGAACACAAAAAGTGCATGTGGTTATTTTGAACTATTTGCATTACATATTTAATATAGGGGTGATCAGGGCACCTGGGTGGCTCAGTTGGTTAAGTGTCTGCCTTCAGTTCAGGTCATGATCCCAGGGTCCTGGGAACAGGCCCACATGTCAGGCTCCCTCCTCAGCAGGGAGTCAGCTTCTCCCTCTCTATTTGCCCCACCCCCTCCCCAACTCATGTTCTCTCTCTCTCAAATAAATAAATAAAATCTGTAAAAAAAATAATATAGGGACCATCATACAAACAATGAAATACATAATATTTTAAGGCAAAACCAGAAGTATGCTTTTGTTTTCTAATCTTAGCTCCTCTCATTGATCATCTTTCTGCCTGCATGCTGTATTTGTCATTTGCCATATGACAAGGTCCCAATTAAAACTATTTATTTACTTTGGACAAGGTTGGATACAATGTTAGTTTCTAACTCAGAAGTCACTTCAAACTAAGCTCTGACTTTATCACATAGGCATTCACAAGTAGAACATACATTCTCCACCTAAAGTGACTTTTACTTTCACTGATTTATGCTTCTCTGCTGTACTTGGTTTTCTTTTCAGTCCGGCTTCCCACTCTCATTTCAGCCAAAATAGGTTCTCTTCCTTTATCATCCACAGCACTTATTTTTAATTTACCAACTATTATATAAGAGTCGTCTTTTATTGAAATTTCCATTTTAAAAGTATGCCTACTGTAAATAGGGAGCTCACTTTAATGCTTAGTATTCTCATCAGGTTTATACGCTTTTACTTATTTATCAATCATGGATAAGGACTTAATACATTCTTTGAATTAAGTTAGGGCTATTTTATAATGATGAATGACATAAAGCTCTTGATTGATGAGTATAACAAATTCCATGCCTAAAGGCATTAGTAAGATGAGATTTCTGTACCTGTATAAGAAATCTGAATAATTTTATCAAATACAAAAAACTCAGATGAGGAGATAGATTATCTAGATTATCCTGATAATGAACACCATTCTCTATTTCATATTTCTATAAGAAATAACTGCAAGGAACAGTCATGGACTCAGGTAATGTTGATTATGAGAGAGTTTCATGTCCCATCATTTGCTTGAATAACCTAGCCTAAAGTTCTCCATATTTTACAGAGAGGAGCTGGATAGAATTAGCTACTCTTTAGGCTTCAAGAATTGATTAATTATCAGAAAAACCCAAGAGATGGCACCACATTCAGGTGATCAAAATTAACACCATCAATAACAAGACACTGAATTCAGGTCCCCCAAATATGATGGGCTGAGAAGGATACAACATCATTTCTGCATCATTTTGTATTTTTGTACAGCCTCGATCTAATTATAAGATACAAGAAACTGAAACTGAGGAGTATTCAACAGAATAATTGGCAGCACTCTTCAAAAGACTCAAGGTTAGGAAAAAAAAAAAAAAACAGAGAAATGCTAAGGAGCTATCCCAAAGTAGAAAGGACTGAGAAGACATGACAACTAGATGCAATTTGAAAACCTTATTTAAATTTTGAACTGCAGAAAAGGACATTAGTAGGATAAGTGATAATGTTTGAAGAAGTTATGTAGGTTAGTACATCATATCAATGTTATCTTCCTGGTTTCAGTCATGGTATTATGGTATGTAAGAGGTTAACTTTGAGACCTAGATGAAAGGATCGGAAGAGTATTTTTTTTGGGGGGGGGTAACTTTTTTGTAAATCTCAAAGTATTTCAAGGGGTGTCTGGGTGGCTCAGTTAGGCATCTGCCTTGAGCTCAGGTCATGATCTCAGTGTCCTGGGATTGAGCCCTACATCAGGCTCCTTGCTCAGTGGGGAGTCTGCTTTTCCCTCTCTTTCTGCTCCTCTCCCTGCTCATGCTTGCTCTCTTGCTCTCTTCTCTCTCTCTCAAAAATAAATATTTTAAAAATATAAAAGTATTTCAAAATAATTTTTAAACAAATAAATGTTTTCATCATCTACAGCAATTTAGAATCTTGAATAAGATTGTAAGCCATGGGAATCTATGCAACAGAGGTAGCTTGAAAAATCCTTAGCTCTTGAAATTGTAAAACTGAATGAAAGAAATCTCATTTAAAATGGAGTCTGGAGGCCAGAAGAGAGAGCCCTCATGCCCTATCATTCTTCCTCAATTGTAGACCCCAAGAGTAAGAAGTCTATACTTGGTTACCCCAGAAGATGGAAGAAAGATTTTCTCCTGGCTCAGCAACAGCCCAGCCAAGAAGAAACTCACCATTGAAAAGCCACCACACTCTGGGACTTGTAGTTTACTCCCTGAACTCTTTGTTTGTAACAGCCCCTCCCCTTTACCTCTATAAAAGAAAATTCCTCTCCTTTGTTCTCTAGACTTGCCTACGGTTTTGCCAAAGTTTGTATGACCTGAATTGGAATTCTCTGCTCTACCATAATAAACCCGTTTGCTAGCAAAATAACTCACTGTTTTATTTTTAAGGCTAACAAAATGAAGTTCTGTTTGTTTGTTTTTACTCTTTTACTCCCATCACCTATTGCACTCATCCCCCCAACCCAATACATACACTTTCCCTCTGGTAACCATCAGTTTGTTCTTTGTAATTAATACAAAATGAAGTTTTTAGTTTGTTTGGCTATGAGAAATGGAGAATATTTAGAAGTAGGTGGAAGGCTTATTTTTTGTTCTACGCATAGGAAATTTGCTTGATTTGCTTAATAAGAAATGTCTTATAATAAACACTATTATGACTTTTAAGTGATAAGATATATGGAAAATTTAGGTTTAAATTGCCTAAACAGAGAAGCCCAATCTAAAATTAGTTCACTCAGAAAACCAAGTACTCATCCATCCATTTCTTCATTCATGTATTCAATTATTTGTCAGAATGGACCATCATAGAAACCACCAAAATTCTTATGAAACAGTTTCCAGTCATATAATCATGTGGGAAACAACTCAGAGAAAATCCATTTGTCCAGCTTTATGATAAGAGATTACTCACATTAGTGTAAGCTAATTCCCTTTTATAAGTTTGGAATCTAAGAGGGACACTAGTGCCAGGGACAGGCCAAAGAAAATAGTACAATGCTAACAAATGCTTTTCTAATATGTTACTGATATTTGCATGTGTAGAAATTAGTACAATTGACCCTCGAACAATGTGGTGGTTGGGAACACTGACCCCACAATGACAGTGGAAAATCCAAGTATAACTTTGACTCACCCAAAACTTTACTTAATAGTCTACTGTTGACTGAAGCCTTACTGCTATTAATCAATTAACACAAAATTTATGTTATATATATTATATACTGAATTATTATAATAAAAGAAACTAAAGAAAAGAAAATGTTATTAAGAAAATCAAAAAAGAAAATATATTTTCAGTACTATATTGTATTGAAAAAAATCTGCATATAAGTGGACACATGAAGTTCAAACTCATTTTGTTTAGGGGTCAACTGTATATACTGTGGTTGTGATGAAGAGATGAGTTCAAAGACAGGGAATAGTGGTCATTCTAAAGGAAAGATTCATAACTCTTCTAACATAACAAGAAAAAAAAATCTTGGGTGAGTTAATTTAGAATTTGCTTGAAAAACTGATAGACAGATGGTTTAGTGAGATGGTAGGAAAAGATTCTACTCTAAATGACAAAAACACAACACAATGCTGAGACAGTAGCAGAACACCCTGGGGATAATAGAGAGGTATATGTCAAAGCACTAGAAGCCAGTTTTTCCAGAACTGTACTACCCATTCAATCAGAAGTTGATTTTTTACTTTCTCTTTTATATTCCTATCTTATAGCATTGTTCATATCACATCACCTTTAATCTTAATGTTGTGATAAATATTCACCCTTACTAATATGATATCATCCTGCCTTTCCTTAATTTAAATCTACCTTACAAACAAAAAATAGGTTTTTGAAACAGTATGTTTAATTACTCCTCTATTCAAAGACCTTGAAGGATTCATCCATCATCTACAAAATTAGGTGAAAAATTCTTATCCTAACTTTAAACAGCCTCCACATAAACCAACCTTCTACTTCAAGCAAACTGAAGAGCTCACTTGGCCTTCCAAAATAACCTCCAAATTCTCTTTAGAGAAGACACAATTTAATATGGTTCTGGAAAAATAAGAGAAAAAAATATTTTTGTGGGCATGGTTGTCGTGAGAAAAGTCACAGCGGCACAAAATGGGTTGCATAAATAAGCACTAGATCCGCTGGTATTAATGGGAAGTTACTTTTTTTTTTTTTTTAAAGAAGCTGATGCATTTCTAAGCACTCCTATTTGCTATCTCTTTGTGTCCTGATTTTAGTCTCTAGATAAATACAGAGTACAAATCACATAGTTGAAATTAGGATTGTTCAAGGTCAGCATTAAAAAGAGATAAGTTCTAGTATCTCAGTATATTCATAATTCTATGAAATGCAAATTTCCTTTAACAAAGATTCACATAACTTCACAAAATGTCGGAAAAAAGAAACCATGATACTATTGTCATAAGAGAAAACTTTATTTAATAAGAAGTGTCTTAGTGGTATTTGCTACTTGTCACAAATCTTTTCATTCCATCTTTATCAGAAATAAAACCATTTCTCATTTGTTTTTAAGTCTCGTTCTATGCTTAGCAGAAAAAGTAACAATAAGAGAAACCAAAATTAAAATAAAGTATGTGTAACTGATTTGTTTATTCATTCTTCATCTTAGACTCTCTGAAACAGCATATGAAGACAAGAAGAATAAAATTCAGAGAGGCATCAAGCCATACTTTCAGAATAAAAAGTACAAGAAGCAAAAAATTGGAACGCTAGATCACATTTTGACAAACAATTGTGGGTATTTATAATTAAAATTCAAAGAGCGAAGTTTTTTAACCCTTTAATATTTAGCCAATGAAATTCAACAAAGGAAATGAATTTTAAAAGTGATTAAGGGGAGGAAAAAAAGGTTCTCTACAGAGATCTTTCTGTTTCACCACCCATATGAAGATACATAACGATGTGTGAGAGTTGTTTTTGAAGTTGAAATGACTGAAACATTAGAGGGTGGATTAAAGTGCCAAATCAGCCCTGGGGCAGGAAAGAGTCAAATCTTTGTTCTTTTGTATTTGGTTCATAAAATTCTATCTTCCTAGACTAAAATTACAAGGTGGTTCCAATCTGCACCTCAGATCCTTGAATGCTCAGGTCCCCAGTCCCAAAAGACCCTCAGGTTTGAAACATAAGTCTTTGAGCCCTAGCATCTTCAAATAGCATCTCTGAAAATGGTTGAGAAAGACCTATAGGACAAAGAGGCAAGATCACCACTAAGGGGTGAAGTAGGCCTCAAATTTAGAAACATCCAGATCTAGGATTAGCCTTAAAAGTTTAATTCATTTTAAATTGGTTATTGTATTCAAATCAAGTTTGCATGCCATCTGTCTTTGAAGTCATTTAAATTAAGTTTTATGACTCTTGAGGGAAAAAGAGGCCATTTCCAACTCAGTATAGTCTGCTTACTACTATCAATCACTAATTAGAATTAATTATTAAGAAAGTGATTCCTTTTTTCCTTGAATATTCTAAATCATTTATCAAAGGATGACATAACTTTTTTTTTTTCTTTTTTGGTATATTGAAGTCATAGTCATATGACTTTTGGGTAGATTCTACTGAAGCGATGATTTTAGTCAGATGTGTGACAATAATGCCATCTAAAAGCTACATTTAACCAAGCGAGCAGTATTTTTGGAACAGCAGGCAGTATAAAAGTGCTTTGTGAATATTAACATATTCTGGCAAATTAGTTTGCACTCATTATCATAAGCAATTACTTACTGTTTAGATGCAGCTCGTATTAAATTGGCAAGCAATTTGCAAGAATTAAAACATAACATAGAGGGCTTTCTGAAAATTCGACAATATACTGAGACAAATGATGCTACTAGGTTCACAGACCATGTACCAAACATGGTTACCCATTAAACATATTTAGCATTAAAATAATAGTTGGTTGGCTACATGGGTTTTTAATGCAAGATAATTTTGGAACCATTGTTCAGACACTATCAGTAGAATTGTATATTTCAGATACTAAAAGGCATTAAAAAAAAAAGGCCTCAGGAGGAAGCAGAAAGTCTTTGTTTTCTGAGAATGAACTGCTTGTCATTTTGACTAAATTTTGGTACTTTATTAACCCATTGCACTGTCTTGAACTATCTGGTACTACCCACGTTGTCTCTTTCAAAATGTTTGTATTGTCTTGGCCATTCCCTCCATTTCTTTTTTTTTTTTTAATTTTTTTATTTATTTATGATAGTCACAGAGAGAGAGAGAGAGAGAGAGAGAGAGGCAGAGACACAGGCGGAGGGAGAAGCAGGCTCCATGCACCGGGAGCCTGATGTGGGATTCGATCCCGGGTCTCCAGGATCGCGCCCTGGGCCAAAGGCAGGCGCCAAACCGCTGCGCCACCCAGGGATCCCCTCCATTCCCTCCATTTCTGTGGATGGTGGAGACTGCTGATGTTTACCACTAAGCATACTGCCTTCTTTAATAACAGAACTCAAAGCTGGGCCTACAGCTAAATTGGATGTAAACTGGCCATATAGCTATCCAGATAGAGCCTATATTTCCCACTTTCCCTTGCAGCTTGACAGGGCCAAGTAACTAAGTTCTGACCAATGATACATGGGCAAAAATGTACCTGTACTTTCCTGCCCATGTCCCTCTTTTTTCTTGCTGAATGAGGACAAAAAGCTGCCAGCTGCCTTAAGACCTAGAAATGGAAGCCACAGGTTCAGAACTGTACTCTTCCAGCCTAGGCCCTCTGAAGTGTGACTACCATGTAAGAAAAAAAGAAAATCCTACATTTTATTCATACCTAAGTACATTGGGATCCCATTTTTATAGGAAAAGGTATTTATATAGCCTTTAAAACAGTATGACAAAACATTCTATCTACTTTTTTCTGTTTTTCTATCTGTTTGATAAGGGCATGGTATAAAATATATTTGATGGGGAAACTATAATTATCTCTATTTTACAAATTTGAAAGAAATCGGTGTTCACAGAGTTAAAGCGATTTGTCCATGGTGACAAAGTAATGGGAAACCATTCTTATCGAAACCTTCCACAGAAGGCTAGTAATAATCTATTACTCTTTTTATAGTCAAACAATGTTACTCACTCTGGCACATCCTTCTAGTGGGGGTGTCAAATGTTTTCATGGATCTACTCAATTCCCAAACTGTTTCCTTCCTTACAAGAACACGTGGCACATTTGCAAAACATGGTAGAGGAGGCTATTTGTGATCCTGAAGCAAAGTGAAAAAACTCAGGAATGGCTTTATCCAAGGCCTAGAAACCATCTCTTTGAACTTTAATCACCAAAAAAGATAGGACCCCTCTCTTCCAGACCCTGCAGGAGTATAGAAGGCAAACATGGATCAGTACCAACTAGCAAGCATGATGGACCTAATGACACTGGGCAACCCAGAATGTTCTCCAATATGCAGCCATTAGCTCACCCCAGGGCTTCAAAAACGTCTGCTGCCCTTTGTTCCAGGGCAGTAGAGTTCTAGTCTTCCTCCGATTAGAGAAGTTTTGGATAAAGTCTTCCTTACCTGTTTAACTTGTTTGGTACAATCTTTCTTTGATTTTCATAACTCATTCCTATTTATTATATTATTCTGCCACCTAAGCTAACTAGTCTCAGAAAAAACAATACTAACCCAGTCAAAATAAAAAAAAAAAGAAAGAAAGAAAACGGTTTCCTCATCTGAATTTCACTTCCTCATTCTCAGAGGAAAATCCATACTTCTTCATACAACACTAACAAAGTATTATCAGTGAAGCTTAGTAATAAGAAACTTGGAAAAAATTTACTTGGAGGTATTTTCATATACTAATCAAAATGCTAATTAACATTTTACGACAACATTCTCAGTAACATTCACCTCATGTGAATTATAAGATATACTTCTTTAGCCGTGCAATGAGCACTCGGTCGCTATTTTCAGAAAATGGTTATTGCAAAAAACAAATACATAATCATCAGCATAGAGTAAATTCTACCTATTTCATTTTGTATCAGTTTTGTTTTGTTTGTCTCTAATATTCTATCCTGAGGATAATCATTAGTTGTAATGGTTCCTTGTATTTTCCTCAGAGCCTAGAACACCACTAGGTGCTTAATTCATAGATTTCTAACAGCTTTTGATGTGGTGAACAAAATAAAATACACCATGTCCCAAACTAAATAGTTTTAAAGATAATATCTTTTTTTTATTTGATGTTTTTGAATCAAATGTCTTTGTATTATATGTATTATAAGGAATTTGTTAATGAGAAGTTGGAAAACAAAGAAAAGCCTAATGTGTTAAAACCTATATCAGCAACTTTTCTCAATGTCTTGAAAAGAACTGTAACTTGGAAAATATCATGAAAACTCCTATAAATTGAGAGTCTTGGTAATCTTGCTAAGATTAAGAACTGATCATGTCATTCCCCCAGTAAAAATCCTCCACATGGATGCCCTTTTGCTTTAGTATATACCCCATCCTTGGCACGAATCTCTTTGACATGTTGAAGATTATCTGGGAAGAGTAGGATCTGGTGCTAGTAAAAAGAATGGAAACTGATTTCTCTGGGGTGTGTCCAGGCTACTTTTGGAAGAGATGTTACAGTCCTGTACATTTTTTTACATAGTCATTCTAGCATGCTATCACCTCTTCATGAGCACAGAAACATTTGATTAGCTTATTGGTAAATGCCCTATGAAGTTACAGAGGAAATTACCATTTCCGATTCTGAATCCATTCCATACATCCTACTCATGATGTAGACAGTGTGGGTTTTATGGTTTCATATTGTTAGCAGGATTGAAAGGAAAATTGGTTGTGCTATTTTGGGAACCTACACCTCAAAATGTGTAATAAAGTAGGTGGAGGAGAAACGTTATTTGCCAAACAGATAAGGGCATGGTAAATGAATATGGAAAAACGGCTGGTTACAAATATTTAAATGGCAGAAGATTAAAAAATGCTTGAACATTTCTTGATATGAGTATCTTCACACTGCTTGAAAAACCATAACATCTTGTGGAGAAAAAGTGTTATTTTTCTATCCTTTAAAATGCCCCTTTATAATTATTTTAGATGGTTATTTGCATGAGAATAAATAAAATACCAGCTTGAGAATTTTTCTTGGATTTAGATCTTATTATTTTAGTTCAAAAAAAATCTGAATTTGAGTAGCACGAAAAAGAGACTTATTTTAATCTTAGCTTCTATGTGGAAAATGGGATGGGTGGGAGAAAGGTGAGACAAGGATGCCCAGCAGAAGGTTATTTCACAAAAGAATAAACTATAATGACCTATAAAAAGAAGTGGACAGATGTGAGAACATAATGTGAGTGTTTTTGATGATTAATTGCATGTGGAAAGGAGAAGAGGAAGAAATCAAAGGTCACTTCCTAGGTTTCTGACCTGGAAAGAGGGTAGACACTATGCCATTCATTCAATGAGATAGAAAGCATTAGAGAAGGAAAAGGATGAGTGAAAAACATAATGGGTTTGATGTTTGAATATAGTCCCCTTCTTCCATGTGAGAATATTATATGATCATTATAGTCCTATAATATTGAGCACACTGAAGTGTACATGGAAGACATTTTTCAGTATGCCGCTAATGGGTCAGATATAGAGATTAGAAAGGATGTTCTAATGGAAACCACTCTATATACTTTTTCTTAAAATAACTTTTGCAAGATGCAGGTATCTTGTATCTTCATAATACTTTTAAAATATTCTCTAGATGTCATACTTAGCTTTTAATAAGACCTTTCTATGAAACCCACCTGATTGGTTACATTTGTCATGTGAACATTTGCAATGTTGCTTTTCTTCCAATAATTTTAAGAAACTGTTTTATGGAAGAGGTTTAACTACACAATATTCTCCCAGCATGTCTTATGTTTTATTGCTATTTGCTTCTCTGCATGTAATTGCGTGGTTAACTTATTGTGCCTTGTTGATTTGCTTCCTCTGCTCATCAAAATTTTATTAACTGTTTTCTGCATGCAGAGCACTTTAGTAAGTTAGGATACACTGGTTTAACAGTTATGCTACATAGGTAGCAATAGGGTCAAATGTGACAATATTGGCTGAGCTTATGCTCAAATCCCAAAATCTATGGATGAAGTTGAATTATCTGCGTGTTTTGCACCTTTGAAAAGTGGAACAAGAGAAGTAGTCATAGAATCTTTAACTATAGGAAAACATACTCTATACTCTATTAACTCCGTTGACCCTCAGTTTTAAGTTATTTTAAGGTTTTTCCCTAAAGATAAGTCTAGTTATTCTGTATTGTGACCATAACTTTAATCTACTAGACCCTTTGTCTCCTAGAACATAGTGTGCATGGTTACTCATAGTTCATATGATTCCTTAGGTAAATTTTAAAAAGGAAATCTACCTCTAAACCCTTTACTTTCAACTACTGGAAAACTGTCATAATATACTGATTTTGTCAGAACAGCCATTTGCTTACTGTTTCCTAGAAATTATCATATTAAGTATGCAACTCCATGGAGTAACAATGTGAATAGGAGAACCTTCAGAAGTCTATCTTGCACAAGAACATATAGTATCCTTCTAGTGAGATGTAAGAAACTTTATGGTTTGGTTCAAGAGGGAAGGAGATTCAACTCATCTTGGATCCTATTGTTCTGTGGAATATAACCATGTTTCTCAGAGGGAAGGCACAGAAAAGAACCATAATTCCTATTCAGCTACTTCCTTTCAAGCACTACAAACATCAGTGGCAAAAGAAGTTCAATCTTTTTCTTGGAAATAAGTAGTTTTGCGTAATTGAAATAAGATCAGTCACAGACCTAACTTATGGAAATAAAATTCCAGAAAGAGAGACAACATGAGAGCAGGACTAATCCAAGATGCATGAAGAACTAAACCACAGCAGCTAAAGCCATACATTTGAAGCACAGATTTCAGGCAGACAAAACAGTGACTTGTAAAAACGAGACGCTCAGGATTCTCAGGAGAGCAGTCTCTTCCTCTATTCTTCTATGGCTGCTCTAAAGTACAGATTCAATTTTGAGGCAGGTTAAATTGGGGGTCCAGGTGGGAATATGAGGGTAATGAATTTTGTACAATCTTCCCTCTTTTCAATTAAAAAAAAAAAACCCCTCAGAAAGATTTGATGGGCTTTACTGAATCTTTTCAACTCCCCCCCTCCAGATTGATTTCAGGCCACGGCAGAGACAACCAGGCTGCTAATTAAACTATTAACTCTTTCTTTTAATTTGCAAAGCTTTGAGCAGTTATGTTTCAGAAGCTAACCCCCACTCTGAAGCCCTGAAAGTTGCAGACTTTCCTCAGACACCCAGGGGAGTTACTTATACATTACTCTAGGCCAAATTTGGCCTTGCAAATGAAGCCATATGCAGTAACTCAAAATTTTAATGATATTCCCAGACTTTGCTTAACAAATATATGTAACGAGAAAAAGCCTCCGAGGTGAGCCCAAAGAGGTTCATTTTTCCTGGTGTTAAATTGAAAGGGGGCAGGAATGAAAGTTCCTCTATGACACTTTTGAAAGCACCAAGTAGCCAATGGAATATGAAGATGACATAGGATAAGGTGCTATCAGAAATGGAGGAAATCTACTGAAGTCCCGAAGCCTCCACAGACCTAAGGTGCAAAACATACACACATACACAAACACACACACTTATGGAACAGTAATACCTCTTTGTTAAATATCTAAGTATCTAAAAAAGATGCAGGTGTTCCATTTTATTTTATTTTTTTAAGATTTATTTTATTTAGGGACGCCTGGGTGGCTCAGCAGTTGAGCATCTGCCTTTGGCTCAGGGCATGATCCTGGAGTTCCAGGATTAAGTCCCGCATGGGGCTCCTTGCGAGGAGCCTGCTTCTCCCTCTGCCTGTGTCTCTGCCTCTCTGTCTACATCTTTCATGATATTTATTTATTTATTTATTTATTTATTTATTGGGGAAGAGGAGCAGAGGGAGAGAGTCCCCAGTAGACTCCCCATTGAGCGTGGAGACCAACATTGGGCTTGATCTCACAACCCATGAGAGTAGGAGCCAAGACCAAGAGTTGGCCCCTTAACTGACTGAGCCACCCACGTGCTCCTGGGTGTTCAATTTTGAAACAAATAACAATGCAGTGAATTCAGTCTCAAGACAGATTTTGCTATTTTTTACAAAGACATTTTAAACCTAAAAATATATAAAAATACAGTATCTTTAAAAAAAATATATGAATTGGATCCTTTACATCTCTCATGACAGCAATGTCCGTGCTTTGAAGTCATCAGTAAATTCTATGTGTTCTGTGTTGGAAATGAGTGAAAATAAGGTTGCAAATGAACACAGGTAAAAAGCCATCATGTAACGTGGAAGCAGTCAACCCTGAAGGATGAAAGTATGAACGACTCCTTACTTGGTACTCTCTGACTTTGCCAAAGTTATTGGAACTATCCAACAATCCTTCTTTCCCTCATCTGAAAATAAGAGTTGTTCCAGGTAATATCTATTATCAATTCCAACTCTATTGTCTGAGTTGAAAATATCACTTGGGGACACCTGGGTGGCTCAGCAGTTGAGTGTCTGTCTGCCTTCGGCCCAGGGTATGATCCCAGAGTTCCAGGATCAAGTTCCACACGGCGCTCCCTGAGGGGAGTTTGCTCCTCCCTCTGCCTTTGTCTCTGCCTCTCTCTCTCTCTGTGTCTCTCATGAATGAATAAATAAAATCTTTTAAAAATATTTTTAAAAATCACTTCACTAATGCTGGCAATAACCCTGTACTTGATGTCAGATTACACTGCAATGTTCATGATCATGAGCATGACATAGGAAAACACGTTTACCATGAAGGCACTGTAGCACGTAATAGGAAAAGATTTCTTTCTTATTTGATTTTAAATAATAATTGCATAGAATGCTTGTTATATTTTATGATCATGAAGTGATATACTAGAGGATATGCTATTTCATATACTATTTCTTTTCATGTTTGTGGAAAATTGAAACATAAATACAAGGAAGAAGAATCAGCAGTATTAGCTGAACACTGTTAGTGTTTAACGTTTTGATTTCCTGAAATCATATACCCTACATGACTGGCCTAGCAACTCCATCTAAAATCAATACAATACAAAATCTACAGAAATGACAACCTAAAATGAGCCCACGGTTTATTAAAAACTAGTTATGTAATTACTAAGGTCTTGGTCTAAAATCTATAATTACTGCAGTTACTACTAAAAAGTTTGGGTTAAATGTTATTAAGCAGAAACCATCGGGGTGATTTGTTTTGTGAATACATGTTAAGATAATTCCTACTTACAAAAACAGAATCATTCCAAGCTGGAATGATTATGAGCCTTGGTAGGTTCTATTGTCACAAATATGACTCACATCCAGAAAGGGATTCATTATCCTATTTCAACAGTCAATTTAAGTTGGGAAAATACAAGGAAAATTGAAAGCATATTCTCTACAACTGTAGCTGCACTCATATCATTTTTTCCCCATCTTTCTAGTTGAAAAAGACCAGGCATCAGTTCAGTAGTCCAAAGCTTAGTAATTCTTAACCTTGGGCAGTCCCGTCTATGTTCACCAAGACTATAGTCATTTGATTGCGTTCATGTGTTTGGGGGCTTTGGCAAGGAATTCAAAGTCCTTTATAGATATCCAGTTGCACCATTACAGTGCTCACTCCCTGGTGGATTTATAGTACCATCTGAAATGCCATTAAATTTTTCATACCAGAGGGTAGAAAACCATGTTTTTTCTGAGTTACATGATAGGACCTTACACACTGCCTGGATTTCATCTATTGTGTTGCCTTTTTTTTTTTTTTTTCCTCCAAAGTACCTGTTGAAGGCTAACTGAAAAAGTGATTGTCATTCTTACCAGAGAGAAGAAAAAATACAACAAATGACCTGTCTTAAGTCATAAAATTAGCAAGCAGAAAAAACTTTAAGGATATCTTCAGTGATTTATTTCTCAGGTTTTAAAAGTCTGCCCTTCGCACAAGTGTCCCATATTAAAGCAATAAAATATAATGCACTTATTGTAACATGGCACCATTTGTACTCTCAACAAATGTTGAATATATGAATCTAGGGCAATCTCAAATGAACACAACTCACCTCTCCAAGGATTCCAAATGAAACAAATCATTATATATAGATAATTGTTAGTTCTTCAAATGTAAATAGACAATTCTAATTGAAAACATTCATAGGTTATGCATAAAAGGCTTAATTATACTTATGGTTAAATCCTATTTAGTATTTCTATATTGCAGAAATTGTGAAAAGCACAGAAATGAAACTGGGAAAAGGCACTTAGGTGAGGAAAATTTTAAGTGATTTGGTCACTGAGAAAGAATGAAGAGAAATAAATAGAAAAATAAAGAGAATAGTAAGAGCAGTTAACACTGGATGAAGAAGTTAGAGCGTGCATCCTTCCAGAGGTCTCCAGGGTGTTGGCCCCAGGATTCTTAACATCATCAACAGTGCTGTTTATTTAGGGTGTGGACTACCACTCAAACATTAAGTTAACTTTGTATCACTTTATTGATTGGGTATTTGGCTCAGGACCAGCACAGACCAGAACTGGTCTAAAGGTTGCTCTCTTGGTTTAGAAACCATTTAGCAAGTGACATCGTGTGAAATCAATGGCCTGTTACTCCTTTCATCTTCCTCAAGTTCAATATCATAAGAGTCCTTAAGATTTAATGAACCTAGTTTGGTGAGTGAAGCTTTCAATCTGCTTTATTCTTCTAATGCATTAAAATGACTTGTATGGGAAATGAGTACAACCTTATGCAGGGGACAACTGCAACAGCTAACAGATTTATGAATTAAGGATAATATGGCAGTGAGGTGTACGTCTAAACCATTTTTTCAACAAGATCTGTATTTATGTCGTTTCTTTAAAGAAAAGAGATGAAAGAAATCCCTAGCGATTAAAAAAAAAAAAAATCAGCCATACTTGAATGCACACACACACAGAATAGATAACACTAGGACAGTCACTAGGACTCTACAAATCCATTAACATTTCATATCCAGGGAAACTAGACACTCCCTCCTCCTAAAAAAGAAAGCATTTTCAAAGCAAGATTCAAAACCAGATAAATGACAAAGCAATCATTTTCAAAAGAACGTAAATTATAGTCAGACAGGTGGAGAGACAAATAAGAAATGGGCATTCCCATCAGCAGTAAGAGGTAACCAAGAGAAAAAAAGAAGGAAAGAAAGAAAAGTAACATAAATAATAATAAATCAATGCAAGCAAGTCAATGAGGAGGACATTGTCATGTACTCTAGCAAAAGGATGATTTCCCTGTGGTACAGTAAAATGGCGAAACTCCCCCAGAACACTAGAGCATACTTATATTTCAGTTTTCTTAACATATTTTGAATGCTCTGAGCACATGTCTGGATGAACACTGAGGATTCATTTCAGAGAAGAGCTAAGCTCTTCTAAGGGTTTGTTTTTTTTTTTTTTGAGACAATAAGTAGAAATAAGATATTTTCATATTAAGACTACACATCTATATTCTTTAGAATAATATTATCACCAGGAAAAGTTTGTCCAACTATTTGTGAAATTCAGTCTGTGATGCCAGATCTTCTCAAGAAAACAAGAAAAAGGAGAATTATGGCACCTGATGAGATATACTAACCAATGCATTTATTATATATATATTTTTTAATTTTTTATTTATTTATGATAGTCACAGAGAGAGAGAGAGAGAGGCAGAGACACAGGCGGAGGGAGAAGCAGGCTCCATGCACCGGGAGCCCGACGTGGGATTCGATCCCGGGTCTCCAGGATCGCGCCCTGGGCCAAAGGCAGGCGCCAAACCGCTGCGCCACCCAGGGATCCCATTTATTATATTTATAAGTATATTTAGAGAAAACTAACTTTCCAGATGGATGTGATTACAAAAAAATGCCTGAAAAAATTCTATTTTCATATTAATGCACATCTACAAAGCAGTGGAACTTTCAACTCAGTTTTTTTTTTCAAATACATTTAATATGAATGGGCTTAATATTATCATTTACAGAAGTATAGGCATTGTTTCTTCATTCCTTAGGGATTTCTAGAGAAAGGCCAACTCATCAATTGTAGGTCCTCATGTACTAGGGATATATTTGCTCTTTGGTAGAAAAGACCTAGGTAAGGAAAACAAAGTGTTCTCTGATTAGATTTTGAATTCCTTGAAACAAACAATGTTCCATTAACTCAACCTAGTAAGTCCAGAGAATCAGAAAACAGAAGATACTTTCCATCTGAGAATTAAACAACTCTCTATATAATAGGAACAACATTGGGAGAAACTAGTGTAAAGGCTTACCATGATGAGGAGACTCCATGAACTACACTGCCAGTCTCTTCAGTCAAATCATTTAATATGATTAAATCACAATACTATAAAGTCATAGATAGGTCTATTGCATTACAACATTTTAGCCATTAGTTCCTAGACAAAATGTCCAAGATTTCCTATTTCTGGTTCACTGTGGGAAACTCCTTCCAATAGCAATAAGCAAAGAAAAAAACACAGAAACCAAAAACAACAAAAAGCCCTCTTCTATATATTATAGAGGTACCTATTACTTTATTTTTTTTTAAAGTAGGCTCCACATCCAGCATGGAGCCCAGTGAAGGGCTTGAACTCATGACCCTGAGATTGAGACAGAAGCTGAAATGAAGAGTCAGACACTTCACCAACCGAGCCACCCAGGCGCCCCTACAGACATCCATTATTCTAAAGGGAAGGGCCATAGCCATAGTTAAAAACAGCTAGAAAATATTCAAATGTAATTTCACAAAGTGCATCTAAATATCAAGGTGCTTTTGAAATTTCCTAATAAAATGTAGAGTAATATTCTTTTCCCATAAATGTTTCAAGTTTTCACCTTATAAAAACAAAGGTGATAGCAGGACACAAGGCCGAAAAGGTCATCTTTCCATCACAGTATGTCCTCGCTACAATAATTCACACTTAAAAACAACAAACAAATGAATAAATATTATTCCTTAGGGGCCATGAAAACTTTCCCCTTTAGAAACGCTTTCTTTGGAAAAAAAAAAGAAATGCTTTCTTTGGCTTAGACTGCTCATTATTGCTTTCTTCAAACACAGAAGGGGGACAATTCAAAGCCAGGAAAATAGTCACATAGAGTTTTGAGGACCAAAGTTTAACTCTCTATTCCATGCACTTTCCAAGAACCCTCCTGGAATGGACAGTGTTAGTTCTATATAATTAAATGTGAGTAGAAATAATCCCCTACAGTTACCACAAAATTAAGCAGGCCGTGGGGTGATGGGGGAGGGCGGCGAGCAAGGTTAGAGCTCTGAGACTAAGATCAATTTTTAAAAATATTTTTTCTGTAATAACCAAGGTGGTGTTTGCTTGGGAGTGATAGTAAGACAGGGTAGGGGGAGATAGGGAAGAAGCAAGTCAGTTGTCAATAATAATGACCAGGGTGACCTCTCATTCTGTCTTTCCTATCTTTTTGTCTTTCCTCATTACTGCTTTACCTAATAGACCTTTCCATGTCATTAGTGAGTCCACTGTGACAGAGGATGGATGGTTTCCAGTTGATAGACACAAAAGGCTATGTTTGGTATTTAAGAAAGTATAAGTAGAACATAGCTCTATTCACCTATGTCAAAATTACTTGGATAAAGGAGTGTAGAGAACGTTACTTATTCTTCCTTATTTTAGAAAACTTATGGAACACTCAGTTTAATCTCTACATACAGATAGCACAGCCACCTAGGGAATTAATTATTTGCTTTGTGCACACCTTATGATCATGTCTCTTAAAAGAATTCCCAAAGCAATTCTTTGTGCAGGTCTACTACTATTCTGTTTTTCAGAGCCTAATGCGTTCTGTAAGGTTGTCAGAAAAAAAGGGGGATAAAAAGTCCGTCGTATCTTTGTTTAGACAGAGAGGCAAATGAATAAAACAGAAAGGAAAGGTACAGGAAAGAACAGTTTAAGTATGGATACAAGTTAGTCCTGTCTTTGATTTTGTATCTGCCTTTGGCCAATGGCAAACCAACTAAACGGTATCCATATTTTTCTCAGAAATACTGTATTAAATATATTAGTATGTCCTGGAAAAAGAAAATAATATAAAGCTCAGAAAAAAATGATGTTTATAAGTACACATATTTCCTCAAACAAAAAAGGAAACATTTGTTACAATAATGCCTTAATTTTCAAATGGTCCATTTACATCCTAGATGGTCTCAAAATTGAAAATGAAAACCAATAAGAAGGGCACCTGAGTGGTTCAGTCCATTAAGGGTCCGACTCTTGATTTCAGCCCAGGTCATGATCTCATACAGCACTGTGAGATGAAGCCCTGTGATGGATGATCTCAGGGGGTCTACTTCTCTCTCTCTCTCTCTCTCTCTGCCCCTCCCCTTGCTCATTCACACACATGCCTGTGAGCTCGCTCTCTGTCTCAAATAAATAAATAAATCTTTAAAAAAAACAATAAGAATGTCAACACTTTAACTTTTCTGCAAGAAGGAAGGTCCTTATATGCTTTGGGAGGGTACCTGTTAGACTATTTTCCTATCTAAACAGCCACAGCAGTGGTTCAATATGGTACGTGATTAATTACAACAAATCAAGATACATTTATCTAACGCCCAAAGCATGAGACATTATAGCAAAAAGGAGAAAAACTTATATCCTGGATATATAATAGCCATATCTAGGGTGAATCCGATTAGGAGTAATAGTCATATAAAATAATATTTACATTTTGGAGCACTTACTCAAAATCTGTGTTGCTCTGTCACTTCATTTAATAGACATTAAATAATGTCAATTCTAAAAAGACAGAGATCCACAGGCAGATATGATAGAAAACTTAAGATAGAGTTGGCATTTAAAAAATGAGTTGGGTGTGAATAGAAAAGAGAGAAGAGGGGACGCCTGGGTGGCTCAGTGGTTGGGTGCCTCCCTTCATCCCAGGGTGTGATCCTGGAGTCCTGGGATCAAGTCCTGCATCGGGCTCCCTGCAGGGAGCCTGCTTCTCTCTCTGCCTATGTCTCTGCCTCTCTCTCTCTCTCTGTGTCTCTCATGAATAAATAAATAAAATCTTTTAAAAGACAGAGAAGAGAATTATGACTGAAAACTAAATTGGGTCTTTTTTTGAAGATTTTATTTATTTTTTTAAAGATTTTATTCATTCATGAGAGACACACAGAGAAAGGCAGAGACATAGGCAGAAGGAGAAGCAGGCTCTCTGCAGAAAGCCTAACGCAGGACTTGATACCCAGATTGGGGATCATGCCCTGAGGCAAAGGCAGATGCTCAACTGCTGAGCCACCCACCCAGGTGTCCCTTTTTAAAAGATTTTATTTATTTATTGAGAGAGAGCAAGGAGGGGTGGGGAGAGGAGGCAGAGGGAGAAGCAGGCTCCCCGGTGAGCAGGGAACCCAGTGCAGGGCTCAATCCCGGGCCCTCAGGACTATGACCTGGGCCGAAGGCAGATGCTTAACTAACTGAGCCACCCAGGTGCCCTGGTCTTTATTTTCATAAGCATAAACCTCACTAATTACTTATGGACACAAATTTCTTATTAGCCTTAGTACTCCACCAAGCAGCAACCTGATGAGCATTTACTGAATTAAGCAATGGGGAGGATCTGTCCTTCTGTATCTATCTTCATCATTAACACGATACTTTACAAAACAGCTGGGGAGTTCAGGGCATCGCCCATGGCTGTAGAATATAATTATGCTCACAGACTCAGGGAGGCAACCCCTTCACTTAAGGTTCATTAGCCTGAGTTCCAAAGATCCCAGGAGGTGATTCCTTCCTACTCTGAATCCCCACAGCACATATCACCCAGACACTGTCTGTAGCAAACTTTAGCACTTCTAAAAGCCAGTCTGTTAGCTCTTTGTCTTCCAATTGGATCCTGTTATCTCTGTTTTACCTCTCAATTAAACCCCAAAGCTCCTTGCAGATAGGAACTATGTCATCAGGATTCTTTATCTAGGACACATAGCTTCTAGCAAAATACTTGGCATAGGGTAGGTGCATAATCAATGTTTGCTTTGTGCCTCCAACTTGCAAATGCTGCTGCATATTTATGTTAAAGAAATGATGGCATATGCCTGGATTTTATTTTTTTTTATTTTTTAAAAGATTTATTTATTCATGAGAGACACAGACTGACAGAGAGGCAGAGACACAGGCAGAGGGAGAAGCAGGCTGTCTGCAGGGAGCCCAACGCGGGACTCGATCCAGGATTCCGGGATCATGATCTGAGCTGAAGGCAGGCGCCCAACCACTGAGCCACCCAGGCGTCCCACATGTGCCTGGATTTTAAATGGTGGCACTGGAGCAGATGAATAACACTGAGCAGGCCATGTAACTTTTAACGGTTTCTATTAGATAAAAGTTGCTCGTTTTGGTAATTGTGGCATTTTTGATTTGGAAAAGCTAGCAGAAGGTCATCTAGCCTGGACTCCTTGCTTTATACATGAAACAGGCTAAGAAAGAAAGGAAGGAATTTGCTTAAGATCACAACTAACCTTGTACCAAAAGGAAAGAAACTAATAATTGTGGGCTTATCATATAGTAGACAATTTTACTGCAATGCATGAAGGGGGCACCAGATGTGGGTCACATGACCTCCTGGTATTTCAGCTGACAAGGCAACTTGTTATTCTGGAAGAGTCATCACAGGTGTGGAAAACTGTCTACTCCTTTGTTCTCTTTTGCTGTACTATTTCCTCTAGATACCCAGCAAAATATTTGTATTTTTCTCTATAAAAAAGGAAAGAAAACATGTGCTGGGTGGCATGAACTGCTCTATATAACTTAATAATGAAGTGTTTGACATAAACAAGGAAAACAATAAGAGACAAAAGGAAAAACAGACATTTAAATATAGAGAACAAACTGGTGGTTGCCAGAAGGGGAGTGGGTGAGGGGATGCGTGGAATTGGCAAAGGGGAGTAAGAGTATAGTTATTGTGGTGTGCACTGAGTGATGTATAGAATTGCTAAATCATTATATTGTACACCTGAAACTAATATAGCACTGTATGCTAATTATACTTGAATTGAAAAGATAAGTTTTTTTTTAAGTGACATGCTTGAATTTGTTGTTCACCAGAGATATTCCAAAGAAACTTTCTGTTTATCTAAAATGCAGAAAATAATGAAATTCTCTATCACCTTCCCCTCTAGCTCTTGATTTTCTCCCCTGGACCATGAAGTCGTTGAATATTCACTATCTATCCCCCATCCTTCTTCCTCTCTTCTCCTTACCTTTATTTCTTCTTCTCAAATTCTTTAAATTGGTGTGTATTCTACTTAAACTACTTGGTCTTATCACATTCTCTCCCACCTCAGGCTCCTTCTTTTTTCTCATCTTGGACTTTGCATCATGTGCTTTCCCTTGGAAACTTTTGCTCTATTTGTCTTGTCAGCACAATCTAATGAATACAATGCTTGACTAAGAATAAGACACGGATTGTATTGCTCTCTCCCTATGTCTAGCAGTATGGATGTGCATATCAGTTCAGTTTCCTTTTTGGTTTTATCTCTCAATAAAGTGATAAGTTATTGTTTTCACTTAGTCTCCTTCAAATATATTTACTTCTATTTTTTAAAAAGAGAGATATGAAATATGGTAATTATATCTAGCTGCCAATAATGGAAGAGATCACAATTAAATTGAAATAACGATGACAAATGATGGTTTCCTTTTCCTTTGAAGCAAATTCTATTAGGCTGACTTCAGAGTCAAAATATAACAGTGATTATATGAGGGACAAAAAGAACACAGTTGGGATTATAGCCGTAAGAGGTGAAGTGCCTCTGGATCAAAATCTTAGGAAGGACTTTAGATTTATTACAATACAGATGTTTTAATGTTCTAGTATAAATGCCCTTTCTTGCCCATCGCTCATCTGATTCAGTTGCTGGTTCGAAAGAGTTGAAAGGTCATTTTAAACACAGAGTGTTTTAGTAAATGAAGGCAACTCTAAGATCCTTGAGCTCTCTTCAGGAAGCAGAGGGTGCCTTCTCCTGAGGTCAATGTTCTTAGCATCAGCCTGACAGGAGCTGCCAAGGTGCATTTCAGTGCAAAATGTGTCCAGCCCTTGTATTTGAGTTTTACTTATTTATTTTTAAATTCTCTTTTAAAATATTTATTAAACCATAAAAATGTCCAAGCACATTGAATATAAAAACAAACATAAAATGGCATGTGCTCTCTCTTCCAACTTTGTATTTAAACATGATTGCATCTATGTATTTACGTATTTTCATTTTTACAACACTAAAAAGGAATCTGTCCAAACAATAACAATTATATCTAGAAAAAAATTATACCTGGACAATGGAATTATGGGTGATTCTAATTTTTTTTTAACTTCACTATATTTCTTATATAGTCATAAATATATCAACTTATATGAATTTATAACTATGGGAAAAATCAAACATGTATCCACACTTTTCGTTTAAAGAAAGATACTCTGTCTGCACCTGCCAAAGACCTGCTGTTCTGTCAACCAGTTCTTAAATTTCCTAATGAGATTTGAATTAGTGAACTTTTAAAACTGCAAATTTGAATTAATGTGTTTTGAAAAATAACTCTTAGCATGTGGGAACGAGAGTTTCTGCCAAAATGGAGCTTAACAACACTTAAGCAGTGGGAAAGGTCCAATTTGGGGGGAAAAAACAAAAACAAAAACAAAAACAAAAACCCACATTTTCTCATTAAATCTCTCTTGTCATTCTTTCTTTTCTTTTTCTCCCCACAAAGAGTTTACAGAGGTAGATTTCAAACTTTGTTCTTTGGACATCCCCCAAGAGGTAAAATCTTAAAAAAAAAATTCAATCTGCAGGATGATTAAAAATCTTTCATTTTTTTTACCCAAGTTTCATAGAACATCCCCCTTTTACACTGAGAGGTTCAATATACCCTACCCCCAAATTTGGCAACGTGGCACAGCAAATATCTTAAACTGAAGGAGTCCAAGAAAATAGCAAAAGGAGACAGTCACTCAGGAAGGTCCTCCCCCTCTTTGCCCTTCTTTCCTGAAACAGGTCATAAAAGACCCATGTGAAAGGTCCTGTCCCTGTGTCAGAGGAAAGGATGATACTTTTATCACCAGTTGTAATTGAAAAACTC
The DNA here is from genome assembly GCF_018345385.1 of Vulpes lagopus. Lineage (NCBI taxonomy): Eukaryota > Metazoa > Chordata > Mammalia > Carnivora > Canidae > Vulpes > Vulpes lagopus. The sequence goes on from NC_054828.1 coordinate 35,797,351, forward strand.
CAATGCTCTATCTGCAGAGGGAAAAAGCAGTTCTTCCCTAATGTGGGTTTTTATCCCTGCGAGTATCTTCTTTACTACTTCCATTAAACACTTCATTTATAGTCACCAAACATGTAAAGGTTTTTCCCCAACCCAAGCCATTCTCTGAAGCACCAACTGGGTGTCCTATAATTCAATTCTGACATTATCTATCCAAACAGAGCATCTGTCCCAGAAGACTGCTCCACCCGTCTCATGTCAAGTGCTAATCACAAGCCCAGGTGGTGATTGGACTTATCTGGACTTATGACCAACTAGCTATAAATCAGAGGTTCCCTTGACCTCCTCCTCAGGTTCTATTAATTTGATAGAGGGGCTCTCTGAACTCAGGGAAAAACTTTGCTTGGCATTCTACTAAAAGATATGATATGGATGAATGTCCAGATGGAAGAGATATATAGGGCGAGGGATGTGGGAATGGTCCAGAGCTTCCATGTCCTCTCTAGATGGGCTACTCTACAGTACCTCTATATAGGCACCAACCTAGAAGTTCTCTGAACCCTGGACTCTTGGGGTTTTATGGAGGCTTCATCACATAGGCGTGATCAATCATGAACTCCATATTCAGCTTTTCTCAGGAAAATTGGGGGCAGAGGGAACAGAAAATCCCAAGTTTCTAATTATGACTTGGTCTCTCTATGACCAGGCTCCTCTAGGAGGCATTCAGAAGCCCATCCAGATTGTCTCATTAGGACAAAAAACATTCCTATCACTTAGGTAATTACAAGGGTTTCAGGAGTCTGATGTCAGGAATAAAAATCAAAGACCAATATTAGAAAAAGAGATGTTCCTAGTGTTCTGATCATTTAAGAAATAACAAATTTAGGAACTCTGTGCTATGAACCAGGGGCAGGGACCAATATATATTCTCTACTATCTTTCATCACAGAACGGGGATTTGGGATTCAGAAATTTTATTTGCCTGTCTAAATGGGACTCTAAGCAATACTCAGTGAAAGAAAAAATTGATAATTGTTTCATTCCTGTCTTTCATCCCCAACATTCCAGTGGCCACTCAAAATGACGATTTTTCTAATGATGCAGTATAACTAGGGGATATTTTAAGGGTAGCTATTTTCATAGAATTATATTCTCTTTCTTCAGTATAACTTTAAATGGTGCTTTCTGTCTAAACCATCAAGGTGTTAAAATATATTAGGACAAGTTGAAACCCAATGAGAACAAGGGATACATTTTAACAAGATTTTTAGGTCACTGTCCTGCAAACACAACTCAAGCTATATTTTTTTTTTGTTACATGGACAGATTTCAACATATTTACAGATGAGTAGAGAAACCTATTCACAGGTGTTGCATTTATTTTAAATTAATTTATCAGAATTATTTAAATGACAATTTGGCATTGCAAAAAATAATTAAAATGTGGATGTTCTGATAAAAGATGGTAGAATGATCATACCTTTTGCCCATTTTTTCCTCCCAACCAATTGATATTTTTTAAAGACAAGAAGAGGGGGATCCCTGGGTGGCTCAGCAGTTTGGTACCTGCCTTTGGCTCAGGGCGTGATCCTGGAATCCTCAGATCCAGTCCCGCATTGGGCTCCATGCATGGAGCCTGCTTCTCCCTCTGCCTGTGTCTCTGCCTCTGTGTGTGTGTGTGTGTGTGTGTGTGTCTCATGAATAAATAAATAAAATCTTAAAAAAATAAAATAAAATAATAAAATAAAATAAAAATAAAGACAAGAAGAATGGAGGGGGAGAAATATCGGTAAAACTAGGAAGCAACCAACTTATGAAGATGTGCTTCCAATTGCACTAAAATTAGAACTAGATAAAGAAAAAAGCTACTAGGTTAGATGTAGTTCTGTGGGCAATAGGCAGTGCAGTCTGAGCCCCTCAGAGGTAGGTCACATGACCCCAGGAACCAAAGTGCTCGGGAGGAGAGAGATGGGTGTCAGGACAATTTACAGGAGAGTCACTGAACTGAGGAGGCATGTCTGAATCGGGAAACATACAGGATCATCCTTTTGCACAAAAGAGACTACAAGTTCAACAATGTGATGGGGAAAAGTAGATAATATAAACTTCCACTTTGGTCAGCTGAAGAGACCTAAATATTACCACCACAAGTAAGCCCTGTGACATCAGCAGTTCACTGTGAACCTGTTAAATAACTGCTCCTGAGAGCAGAGACAGCCATGGGGACAGGCATGCTCCTAAAGACAGGTAATGAGACCAAAGATGGGTAGGAAGCCAACAGCTTCCTCAGTCGTCCCTCCCTGAATTTCCCTCATGCTATCATTCAATAAAATGTGGCCCTGAAAACAACATTCCCCAGTGAAAAATTAGAGAGGGGAAAAAAAGTAGTCAATCAATATGACAAAAAAAAAAAAAAAAGGTAAATGAAGAATAAACACCAGAAAAAAAAAAAATCCTGCACAATTTAGTTAAAAACCATGGATACTCAAGTCTCCGTGAAATCAAAAGAAAATATGGACTCTCTGAAACAGAGCTGAAAGAAAAAAATGAAGGAAATAAAAATAGGCTAGAAGAGAGCAGGGAAGAAAAAAAAAAGAGCAAATGAAACTGACAAATCAAAGCCTCTTTAGAAGTTAATTCTTCCATTTAGAATGGGGGATCAATAGAATCTAAAGGTGATAGTCTCCAATAAAGGGAATAGCCATGGTTTCTTCAAAAGATACTAGACAAACTAAGCGCTGATTCTTTAAACCAAGAATACCAACTCATTTGTTCTGTTCCTTCAGAGGTCTTAAATAATTGAGAGTGAAGCTACTGGACAACAATGTCACCTTTCACAATGAATTGCCAAATTTAGATGTCAGAGTGATGGTTCAAGAAAAAAATCTAACTCTGTAGACATGGACTAAGTCAAAATTTAAAAACAGGCCTGATGCAATAGATTTTCTCTTTGTGTGTTTAACTCAGCATAGAAGTATGGCACGTGTTATGGAATTGATGCCAACTAGCTTAGAAGCCTTCATATGTTTTGAATGACAAGGTATTGACCATGATCTGAACAAAATACAAACAGATTCTTTAAACATTAAGAATATCATCACTCCATTTGTTCTGTTCCTTTAGAGGTCCTACATAATTGGAAGTGCAGCTACTGGACAACAACGTTATCTTTTACGGTAAACTACCAAATTTAGATGTCAGAGTGACAGCTGAAGAAAATTGCCTGGACGGAAAAGAAATGAACAGCCACAAAGTAAACCACATCTACTTGCCTAAGCCTTGTGTTATTAACTAGAAGGATGGTTATTACAGAAAGAAGCTATAGCTTATAAAAATTCTATGAAAATCAATGAAGATTTGCAGACTGTAACTTCGACAAAGATTTGATTTGTCAAATATTAGTCTAACTTGCTTTATTTAGCACATGCATTGGATTTCTAAAAATAGCAAAGACAAATATTCATATTGACATCCAAATGCTGTATTTTTAAAAATCTTTTTCAATACCCAAAGTTTCAGACGGAAAATATTTCTATACATGGCTGGTGGTCCCTCCAAATAGCATTTAGAACATTATCATCTCTGCAGTGCTCTTTATGCAAAGGATTGGGTTCCTCACCCAAACTTCTTCTTTCCCTAATATGTTAACACTTCATTATGTCAGTTAATTGTTTATTCATTGAGTCCCTTCTAACGGATTAATGTGTCTAATTACTACCCCATCTTCGTGAAATTCACTCCTTAAATTTACGTAAGTTATGGAATCCTTCTTTGCTCCAAATAAAGCTCCTTTAAATTTAAAAGAAAACTGGTATAGATGCAGCAGGACAGAAGAGAAGAACTGACTTTCAAGATGATTCAGAACAGTAAAAACAAGCAGGAAAACGGAGTGGTGAAACCATCTTTAGAAGTAAAGTAATCTAAAATAAAATAAAATAATATAAAAAGAAGTGAAGTAATCTAAGATAAAAGCAATAGTCCAACATAAAAAAAAATAAAAAATAAAACTGGATAATCCTAGCCTCTTGGGTAGCTAGTTATCAAAGGAATGTGTCACATATCAGAAATGAATTTGCTGTATGACTAGTAGTGTCAAAGGCCATGTGTATTTAATGTGCCATGCATACTACAAAATGAACCACTCAAACCACTGTACTTCAGTGACACTAAGGATCCTATTAGAGCTTAGTACAACCCTGCAAAAAGCCAAAAATCTACAATTTTCCTGGCCAGTTTAAATCAGAAGACTAAAGGGCAAAATGGAAATATTTAAAGTAAAATGACCCACGTGCTCAAGCCGTGCTTGCTTAACAATAGCAAGGGGAAGCACTCAAAAAGATCAGAAAGAAAAAGGTTCCCTGATGTCTCTTGATTTTAAGGAAGTAGTATACATCAGCAGCTCAATTTTTATACCCTTGTAGACAATCCTTCACCTTATGAAAAACAGCTGGTTTTTTCTTTAAAGTACATAAGTAAGCAAATAAATAAGGCTAACACTTGTATTCAAAAGATACATGTAACTAAGGAGTTACACGGAAACAAAGCCTGCTATTAAGAATTCTGACTCTTCCTCAACTGGAAAAATTTGGAATGGAAGACTCAATCTTGCTGCTTTCTGGCTTTCTTAAGAGTTTAAGAAACTCATATTGTTTGGCCCACAAGAGCCCAAAAGGCTCTGAGATTCTTTTCTTTCTTTCTTTCTTTTTTTTTTTTTTAAGTGAGGAGCTTACAAAAATACAGTATCTAAGCCTTATTTGTTTTGAACACTAAGCTCGAACAAGAAGTTAACAAAAATACTTTATTTTAGAAGGATCCTGTCACGACAGATCAGAGCTGGACTGCTTTTGTAGCACACCCACTAAAACACAAAGTTCCTTTAAGGTCAGAGTGTTGTGTATCCACTTACACAACTCCAAAATAAAGATTTCTGGGTGGAGGTTTCAGGGGGTGCTTTTGTCTGTTTTTCTTTAAGTTTTTGATGCAACCTTCGACTTGATTCACATCCTTCTATATAATCTACCATTATCAGAAACATTTATTTAACACACTGTTAGGGAAAACAAAAATAAAACCACAATGTGCTGGGTGGCAGCTAAAATATGAGCATTCTCTCTTTCTGGCTTATAAACAATAGAAGTTTATTTCTCAGACAGTGGCTATTCTATGGAATATATCACATGACTCAAAATACCAAGTAGCATTGGAATCATACACATGGGCCATGGATAGCACTCCCTGTTAAAAAAAAAAGTCTTAAATGTACCATTTATAAGATGATGTTCAATGAGAGTGTGGGGAAATATGACCAGATACAAATAAGCAGTATTACCAAGCCTTCTTGGAGTAATTCTAATAAGAAATTATTTAAAATACAAAAGAACTTAGTGATGGCTCACCAGCCTGACTAAACATTAAAAGAATCTAGAAGTAGTGTTTTCGTTACGGAGTGTACTCATGAACTAATAATTCCTAAAATTAAAAATGTAATGTTTATTCAATTATGTCACAAGCCATTCACTCACCCTTTTTACCAAGTTCAAGTTTCTCTGTCCTTATTCTACATTTCAAAATTTAAAAGAACATGTGTTCAAAGAAACGGCCTAATATCTGTTGCATCATTTGTCAGTAGCTATCAGCTAACATGTTCCTATTCCCTGGGACCCACTCTTCAAATCACTGGCCTGTCCAAAATAGAAATAATGGTGTTGGTATTACTGCTTGTACCTAATCCACCAAATGACACAGCAGTTGCTTGTCAAATGAAATAGCCAACTATAAAAATATACGAAGATATTGGTCATCATCAACTTTATATTAACATGGCTCTTAATATTTTGTGTTTCGTTAGAAAGTCGACCCAAACTAAATAAGAGTTTGAAAGTTATAAAATATATCAATATGATATGCATCTTAATAATTAGCACTCAGCATAGCATGCCAGTAAAATTCTTTGACTGTAGTAGAGAAATATTCAAAACGAGGTCAAAGAAATATTCAAATATTCAAAATATTAGATACTCTTATTAAAAGTGATAAAAATGTGCTTCTAGTTCCTGCCCTAAGGAACGAAGTGAAGAGGTCCCTTTCTACAAACTAAGAGCTTAAAGATATACTGTACTAAAAAGAACCAAAAATATTGTTTGTAGTTGATCTCCTTTTCCATTCAAAGTTAAGCTCTTTTTGTTGTGTGCTCTAGGATCATAACTATTAAGAATTATTGTTGGTTGGGTAAGTTATTAAAAGATCATGATTCATTAATTAATCTACATGAATCATATGAAATAACTTTAATTAAGCTTTTTAAGTAAATCAAACTGAAAATGTGTTCTGACATTTTATAAAAGATAGCCACAATGCCTTAAATAGTAATTGTTTATAGACTACTTTGAAAGATAAAATATTTGCTTTATAGCTATTATTATTGACAATGTGGCAAGGACCATTTTTAAATTAGTAAAGATAATAAAACACTAAGTGATTCATAAATTGCTACAGAAAACAGAAAAGTTAAAGCGAACATAGGTTGAGAACATTATCTCGAGACTAATTTTAAAATAATTTAAAATTGCAGTCATACTAAGCCACTTACTCTTAATTTTATATGTTATTTTATCTTGAAAATCTAATTCAGGTTTCCCTCCTGTTTAAAAAAAAAATGCACTCTATAGAAAAGCTAAGCTTACAAAGCAGATACATTAGAAGCCAATTATTCACATTGCAAAATGCATTATTACTTTACAAAATGAAAAATTAATAAAATTGCTTTTAATCAATAAGTTTTCAAGTTGTAAATCTCCTGAGATTTTTCTGAGGCTGCCGCTTATCAAGAGCATATTAATCACATGGCCATGTGGCATGAATCATGATGAACCAACCTTAGCCTTTGGAAGTCCAACAGTCTGGAGTTGAAAGCGCAGGTCTCCTCTGCTTAGCCATGTAATCTCAAACTATACTTAACCTGCTGGAACCTCAATCTCCTCATCTATAAAATGGAAATAATAAATACCTTCCTCTGAAGAACACTATGACAATATGGTAGGACAACCAATGACAAATATGGTAAGTAATGACAAATATGGTAGGTAATTGATAAATGGCGACTCCTCTGTTAATATCAAATTGCACACAATACCATAACTCACACTCTCTGAGACACATTAATTAGTAGTTTGGGATCTCTAACTCACTATTCTCCTAAATCCAAAGAGGACACAGGATGCTCTTACAGAGCTTTCCTCAGGAAAGACTGTATAAGGAAGAGGGTTTTCTATTTAGTTGTTGTTTTGCTTTTTGTTTGTTTAGTTTTGTTTGTTTATAAAATATCTTATGTATTTATTTGAGAGGGAATGAGGGCACGGGAGAAAGAGCATGAGCAGGGGAGGGATAGAGGAAGAAGTACACCTCTCCTGGCAGGGGACCAGAAGCAGGATTTCATCCGGGACTCTGGGATCATGACCTGAGAGGAAGGCAGATGCTCAACTGACTGAGCCACCAGGTGTCCTATTTTGTTTTCAAGTACTGGAGATTTAGAATACATTTGGAACAGGGATAAGTTTAAGTTAAAAATATATATTTAGGGGGCCATGCTATGGAGGGGCCAAGGTAAATTGCATTTTTATTATTTTGTATTAAAAATCCAAAATCGGGGCAGCCTGGGTGGCTCAGTCAGTTGAGCCTAGGAATCTTGGTTTCAGCTCAGGTCATGATCTCCCAGGGGGTCACTGAGCTGGAGTCCCAGGTCTGGCTCTGAGCTTGGTGGGAAGACTGCCTGAGATTCTCTCTCTCTGCCCCTCTCCACCTTGTGTGCTCACACACTCTCTGAAATAAAGGTATCTTTAAAAAAATCCAAAATGGTAAAGCAACAATATAAAAACCTTGTTTCTGTTTCTTGTACAGAGACCCTTGGTGAGTAAAAATTAGTCTGTTTACATTTAAACTCTGTGTTTTTAGAATCAGAGTAAAATTACTTTTTTTTTAAATGGGACTATGGAGAATCAAATGAGAGAATACACAGGAAAGTACCTAATGAATTGATAAGTTTCATATACTAATGAAACTTAGTTGGATCCTTTTATTACTAATGATAAAAATGTACTCCTGGTCCCTGCCCTAAAAAAGGCAGTGACTACTTCCACAAACCAGGAATTTAAAGATAAACTGTTTCCAAATAACCCAAGAATTTAGATACATAAGAAGGAAAAAATGAGTTCTATTTATCCCGAGGAGCACTGAGTCAGATATACAACTGTTGAATCACTGTACTGCACACCTGAAACTAATTAACATTATACGTTAATTATACTGGAATTTAAAAAATAAGTAAATAAATAATAAACAAAGCACCCTTCAAAAAAGAAAAAAAAACCTGTTGTTAAAAACATGTTTTTAAAAAATTATATTAAAAATAAGAGATCTGTCTCTAATTCATTAGGTGATACACTCTTAGAACTTGGATTTACACCAATATCTAAAACTTTCAGTGTTTAAATAATAAAGCAAAAGTGGTTTCTCTTAGCAGAATAAAACCCAAATTCTTTCTTTAATATCTTTAAAATAAACATATCAATTAAGCAGTTTTAATTTCTGTTTGGCCTAAAGAAAAATATGCATTACTATTGAGAAACGGATTCCCCTTTTGCCATAAAATTATTTATGCAAAGCAAAGCTCTATTTCATAACTGAGGTAAGAGGCATTGATATATTTAATCAAAATGTTTTGAGTTATTATTTTTTTTAGTTTTATGGTCTTCTCCATCCATGTTTTATTTCATTTTAATTTTTTTAAAGATTTTATTTATATATTCATGAAAAACACAGAGAGAGAGAATCAGGCTCCTTGTAGGGAGCCCAATGTGGGACTGGATCCCGGGACTCCAGGATCACGCCCTGGGCCAAAGGCAGACGCTCAACCGCTGAGCCACCCAGGCATCCCACCATCCATCTTTTATACTCACATTTTTGGAGCATTAAGTGAGAAGTGGGAAGCAGAATATGTTACTGGAAAGATAGGCAGAACCTATGTCATAAAGAGCTGTTAGCCCCACTAAGGATTCTGAAATGTAGGACTTAAGTGATGGGAATCTATACTAAATAGTTTTAAGCCAAGGAGGGAAACAGTTATATTTAATTTTAAGCACGTCACTCAGGTAGCAAAGTACAGTATTTTTAAGTCATTCATCACAGACTCATACTAAGATATCATCTGAAGTTTGGAATAAATGGTGTAATTTTGATCATATTGTTTACTTTCTACTTTTATATTGTTATTTCCTTTCATAATGTGACGTTAGATGAATTCTTTGACAACATGAATTCCAAGTAAAATCCAAGTTTTATCTCACTCACTCATCTCACTCTGAAGACAAAGAGTAACTAAATCAACTCACTCTGAAGACAAAGAGTAACTAAATCAACATCTGCTTTGGCTCAAATTAAGCAAAAAAGGCCTCTTTCACCACAGATACTTGTTTAAGCTCTGGGTCGTGGATAACTTATCTGTATCAGAATAATACAAAACTCACCTATCCGTATTTTTTGAGAACTATAAGCTGTGTTAGGCAAGAGACAAGCAGTATGTGCCTTCTTCTCTATTGCCTCCACTCCACAGCCGCCTGGGGTGCCTAGCACACAGGAAGGAAGGAATGAATAAAAATAGCAAAGAATTGTCAAATGAGATAATGAATGTGGGACCCCTCTGTAGACTGCAAAGTATGGGACAAATGTTAGTGATTGTTGTTTTTGTTTTGTCTATTCTATAAATAATCTCTAACTTGTTTCAAATACCCAGCTTTTAGGATACTCTAAAAAGAAAGTGTTTTTTCTCCGACAACAAAAAAGCAACTATCCCTCAAGATTCATTTAAGTATTTTGATGGAAATGATAAAGGGATAAACAAGAGTACTCAAGCTTTAGTCTGTTTGTAATCTGAAACACTTTTCTTGTAAAAAATACAAAATGCACTTGCCAAAATGAATCAATAACTTCCTTTTCTGGTGCAGAATTTTAAAACTTTAATTTGAACAAGGAAACTGACCTTAACATTGGATGTCCTTTATGAAGACTGAAGGATGTGCTGACACAATCTCTACCTAATAATTTGCCAGTTACTCCTTAAACAGAAGGATATCTGGTGTCCTATATGTGTGTGTGTGTGTGATTATTTGTCTTTACTTACAGTTTTTTTTTCCTTTCTGCAATACATAATTGCTATATATTTGAGTCTAGAACCAGAGCTTATGATTTATTTATTTTTTAAGAGTATTGCTTTTTTTTTAATTTTTATTTATTTATGATAGTCACAGAGAGAGAGAGAGAGAGAGAGAGAGAGAGAGAGAGAGAGAGGCAGAGACATAGGCAGAGGGAGAAGCAGGCTCCATGCACCGGGAGCCTGATGTGGGATTCGATCCCGGGTCTCCAGGATCACGCCCTGGGCCAAAGGCAAGCGCCACACCACTGCGCCACCCAGGGATCCCCAGAGCTTATGATTTAATGTTTGCTCTCCCTTGTAATGCCTAGCCAGCATTTCTGTCCCAATACCTCAACAGATATTACTATTAACAGGGCCTGTCTCTTTACCTAGTCTCATCAGAAACTCCAGGCTTGTTGTCCTCAAGGTTGGATTTGGATAACTCTAAGCAAATGCCTTCAGCTTTCCCTTCGTCCTTCCCTCTCTCTTGCTCTACCCTTACTTTGTCTCTCTCTCTCTTTCTCTCTCTCTCTCTCCTTGTTCTACTTCTGATCAGAGTAAAGTTTCTTGAGAGAAGTATTTTCTATCCTTTCCTCCCTGCCCCCACCCCAAAAACCCAACCATAAGGGATGGTTATAAGTGGTATGTTGAACTTTCACTACATATGCAAAACTGAGAGAGTGTTTTCCCCCTGGAAATTACAGTGATCATTTGACACAGTTCTCATGCAGTGACCTTTGAGGATTCTCAGCTATTGATGAAGGATGACAATAACAATTCAGTCTCTTAAAACAGTTCTGTGTTCCCATGCCCCAAGGCCCATGCCTGCACTACCCCATCAGCTTGGACCTTCTCTCCCCTCCTTACCCAATGAACTCCCATTTATCCAGCATTTCACACTTCAAACTGGATGCTCCTCTATGGAAGCCTTTGCTGGCCTCCCCCATGAGATCAGGGTCTTCTATTAGGTAAGTTTACAGCATCCTAAGTTCTTCTTTGACCCTTAGGATGATTTTAAAATTGCTACAGGGTGCATGGGTGGCTCAGCAGTTGAGCTTTGCCTTTGGCTCAGCGTGTGATCCTGGAGTCCCAGGATCGGGTCCCACATCGGGCCTCCTGCATGGAGCCTGCTTCTCCCTCTGTCTATGTCTCTGACTTTCTCTCTCTCTCTCTCTCTGTGTGTGTGTGTGTCTCTCATGAATAAATAAAATATTTTTTTAAAAAAAATAAAAATAAAATTGCTCCATATTTTGAATTTTTCAATAATGGCTATCTCCCACAATGAGTGTACATTCCATAAGAGCAAAGACTATCTTTCGTTCCCCAACATATCCCCATCATCTAGGAGAGAGCCTACCACAGAATACATTGTAGTTGGTCACTAAACTGTAGTTGGTCAATGCTTTCTCTCCACTCAGTTCTTACCCACCAACATAATTCTAGCCTCCTGCTTTACCTAACACTCCTCCTTCCACTCAACATAGGAAAATCTGCAGGATGAGGCAGGAGATTGTTGCTTTATATAATATTTGATATTTTAAAACCAAGCAAAAGATAAGTTCTTTAATTCTAAAAAAAAAAAAAAGCAGGTAGTAATTTAAGTTTCCCATACGCATAAAAAATCTTTGAGCCACCCGGGCTGCCCTTCAGAAATAATTTCATGAAATTTCACCTTATGAAATATTTCTATAAATTTGACATTCATTTTACTTGCATCTACTTCCTAAAGCATTATGTATTTTTAAGTTCTTCACTTACAGGAAGACCCATATAAAAAGAATTTCAAAGATACCCACATAGCTCACCTTTCAGTAAACAATTACAATTGAAATAGCTTGAAAAAACAGCAATAGTAATGCATGATAAAATGAAAAACTCTGAAATTGCAACTGCTATGAAAAGTAATATAGAAAATTTTAACCAAAAGCTACCTAAGCAAAGGTATATTTCCAATAGAGAATACATGTAAAACAGTTAACCAGTGATCTAGAAGGAATCAACCAGATAACATAGCATACCCTAATGTATAAATATACCATGAATTTTATTCAAAGGGGTAGAAGATGAACTGATAAACCAGAAGTACCAGCCAAACAACCAAACCAAACAAAACAGAAAACTAGAAGAATCTCTTACATCTCATTGTTATCTCTGTGAATACATTACAAAATCCTGAGAAAAAGTGATTGCTCTATAATTGAAAAGATACTTCAAAGGGTTCCTATAAATATATATGAATTCACATTATCTCAGAAAAAGTATTAAGATAAAATTAGAGTTTGAAATTCAGTGTTCTTTTGATAATTGGGAAATTATTTTTAGTCCCTAAGAAATAGCATGGCATTTTGTAACAATCTCATTGCTGCTGCTGCTTCTGCTTCAACCTCTTCTTAAGATCATCATCATCATCGCACATTAACTTACATTGATTTTGGCATGTAAGTGCAAAGGATTGATGAATAGAACTCCCTCTGTTTTAATGGAGTTACTTTTCAATTTATGATGTTGTAAAAATCATGAGCACCAATAGGTATAGGCTTATAAACTACCTTGCCATATCATTTCATTGAGCTAGAGCCTGACTATTTTTGGAAGAACAAGTATACAAAAGCAAATAAAAGTAATCCAGGTGACTGCGTGCTGAATTATTCAAGTTTAGTACCTACATGTTTTGTGCACTTATGTCCCACATTTCATATCATTCCTATTCTCTGAATTGAAATTAATCAGATGCCTCTTCTTTCTACATTCTTCCCCCAACATAAAGAATGCATATTTAATCTTTCATCATGGTTTTTAATATGTCTTCAGTATCAGTAAACATGGAGAGTAAGGGGGAAGGTAAATACAAATGGATAAAGATTTGTCCTTGTTGTCTTCCAAAAGGGTATTTATGTAATTTTTATTTTAGATGTTAACCAGTATTTGAAGGGATATTTTCTTCTTGACCCTGTAGAGAGCTAACATTGTCTGTATATCATAAAGCCTTATTTCCCTAAGATAGTGGCTGCAACAGAGCAAAGATGACTAACTATAACATGTCTCAAGATAAGTTTGCTTTCTACTATCTGACTGTAGGGTGCAGTCTTCCTTGGGGCACAGATGGATTATAATGAAATGGTCTGGTCTCTGTTTCCAAATGTTATCGTTCTCATAGTCTACCACGTGGTAGATAAAACTACATTTCAAACAAATGAAAATAAGTGCTAGCTGCTGATAAGAAGATTCAATTTCCCATAAGTTACAGCTTGCTTTATTCATTTAAGAAGCAGTATTAAAATATTATTTCATATATATTAAATTTTTCCCTTTGATGACCTACAAGTATTTCCAGCCTATCATTTCCTGATATGTTGATCTGTAAGTGATCTTGTAAAATGAATGGGCACTAAGGCGCTCTCCTGTTGGGCTAAGGACCTTGAACTGGTAAAGGGCACGGTGCAGACAACAAAGAGGGAGGTGCCTGAAATAAAAGTACATATTACTGGTACACAGTTTAAATACATGTTTGAAGATTTATTTAATGTCCAAGCAAAAATTCAAAGAAATCCTTCTCTTGGATATTTAACCAGTATGTAATTATGTCACATCGTATGAATATACTTTTCACCAAACACTTACTGAATACTTATTTGCTAGGAGTTGTACTTAACAATAGACTAAAGCAGTGGTTGCCAAGTGGGGATGGGGGCAATTTTGCTCCCAGGGAACATTTGACAATGTATTAAAACAGTTTTGGTTGTCAAAGCTGGGAGAGAAGTACTACTGGCATCTAGAGGATAGAGGCTAGAGATGCTGCTAAACATTATACAATGCACAAATCAGCCCTCTCTAACAAAGAATTGCCTAGCCCCAAATATCATACTGGTGAGATGAGAAACTCCACAATAAAGACATGAGAATGAGTCAGAGTGGCATAAAATTAGAGAAAGAATACCTTTTAGGGAGATGACTGTACCAATCCCAGTGAGAAGAAATGGATTCCTAAACTAAAACAGTCAAGGTTAGAATGGAGAGAGAAATGGAGAAATTTTAAGGCAAGACCACAGACAAGATTCAGGGATTGAGTAGCTTTGAGAGAAGAAAGGTGAGAAATCTAGGACAATTCCTGGATGTCTGACTTTGTTGACCTAGTGGTGACTGTCAATACACTGAGAAAGAGAATGCAGAAGGTGACATGGAACTGAGAAAGTTTGGTTTTGGAGATGCTGAGCTGAAGGAGATTGAGTACATTTAAATGGAACCAACTGCTAAGAAGGTACGAAGGAATAGTGAATGCACAACTCAGCAGAGCTCTAAGGTTGAGGTTAAAAAGCCAAGGACTTATTATCAAATAAGTTGAAGTTTTGTATGTTATTATTTATTAAAGAGAAAACTGGGGAAAGGAAAAAAGAAAAAGAGAGATAATTGTCAGATGTCTTTCTCACAATGCAACCAAGCTAGCTGAGGCTGGGTAGCTTCATTTCTCTTACGATGGTGAGTTCTCCCCTAGGACAAATATGCAATCTGTGGTAGTAATGTGTTGCTCTGCCCCTTCCAATTTTATTCTCCACAGAAAACTTCACTTATTCACTACTGTCCTTCATTAGTGTGTGATATAAGTCAAGACTGACAGAAGAGACATCGTATCAGAAACCAGGGACTGTTTTGATGTATTTGCCAAAACTCTATATTATTTGGCTTCTTTCCTGCTACATAAAGTAAGTGTCAGTTCACTATAATTCTGAAAACAATTTAATATTAGCTATGAATTTTCAGGGCATAGTTAATCAAGGTCTTAAATTAAATTGAAATACATATTGCAAATATATGCATTACAAACACATTTATATAATTTATAAATAGCCATGTATATAAATTACTTATCTATAACACATACAGCATCTTACTGCTATTGATTTCAAATAGAATCAAGACACTTGAATTCAGCACATAGGAAGGAAATATGATATCTGTACCTTCCATCGTCAGCTAACCTTTGGCAAATTCATTAATTTTTTACGAGAAAAAAGGCAATATTCAGAATTCTAAACCACAAATGGTAATGTTTCCTGACCCAATCCCGTTATTGTTAGTACTTATACACTGAGAAACAATTAGAAATTAATTTTTAAATGAAATTGGAAGATGGCTTTAGAAGATGATAAAGGAAGATAATTAAGTACAATAGTGAGAATACAGTTTTCAGATTTGTTCTGAATATAAAGTACCAGACATTGTCTCTAATGCACACGTGTATGGAAAAGCACAAACTCTCAAAATTCACACCTAGAACCAAGAAACGAAAAATCAACAAGAGAAACTCATTTATGCAATGACAAATAAGTAGCACTGCTTTCCTCCTCTCCAAAAGAGTTCACACGGCACTTAATTATTTCATTTACCCAGCACTTTATCCAAAACTGAAGACCTTTTTCACGAACTGCCAAATACAAGCAATTTGTTCAATTGGGATTGCTTTGCATGAGTTGTTCTATAGGTAACAAGAGAGCAAGAAAATAAATATTTTGGGGCAGCCCAGGTGGCTCAGCGGTTTAGCACCGCCTTCAGTCCAGGGCCTGATCCTGGAGACCCGGGATCGAGTCCCACGTCAGGCTCCCTGCATGGAGCCTGCTTCTCCCTCTGCCTGTATCTCTGCCTCTCTCTGGGTGTGTCTCTCATGAATATATAAATAAAATCTTTTAAAAAAGAAAGAAAAACAATATTTTTAAGTGTCACACTTGCTTCCAAATATCCTCTTTAAAAATTATGGGTGGTTCCTTGATATAACTGATAGGCATAATATTGGGCCTGTGCTTTACTTAATCATGAAAATTGTGCTGTTTGCACATTCTTCTGGTTAATAATGGAGAAAATAATGTTTGCAGGAAAATAATAAGATAATGCTAGTTTCCTGGGTCCGCAAGCCAGCAGGGCAAGGAGATCTCAGGGAATTGAGGCAAAGACATGGTTTCACACTCACTGTAAAGCAGAGAAGGAGGAAGGAGGCAGTGCGAGTGGGTGCCTGCTAATCTATTGCTTTGGACTGCTTTGCAGTTAGGAGTGCTAGTTTGGAGCAACAGAGAAATAGATTTAGTTTTTAAAGAAATAAACAACACTAGTAAAATCAGATCTCCTCTGGACAAAGAGTGGGGCCAGGAAACGAATGCCATGGTTTAGGAGGTGCTTTGCCTTACACAGTTGACAGTCTGACTGAATAATGAGCACTTTCTTCAAATGAGGCTGGCACAGGAGCACTTTCCAGGGCTGTGTTTTATCTCAGGGCCCATTTGCCTGCAACTGAGGTACTATTACCAGTCGAATGTGGATGTAATGCAGTCACGTGACACCAGAATATTTCTATTTCTAGAAAGATAGCAGAGAGAAACCCTCCAGTGTAATCATGCCCGTGTATACATACTGTAGGAGGGAAAGGGATTTTTCATTTTGTTCCTGGAGCTGAACTGCCAAAGTTGAAAGAAAAAAATAATAATGCTCTGAATTAAGGGGTAAAAAAAAATCTGATGTTAGGAAACACTGGCTCCTGTGCTTTCCTACTCTCAGGAACTAAACAGTTTCAACAGATAATCCTGTTTTGTTTTGCTTCACCTTCCCAGACACATGTACCCGTTAAAGCATTCCTCTCTTCCAAGTACCAAAATGAAATATGAGTAACTATTTTAAAACAAAGGTAGATTTTAGCTTAAATTGTCTCCCCAACTGCTTGCTTAGGCACCCTTTCTATGTGAGGCATCAAACGGCATTTGGCCAGGTTCAGAGAAGTGATTAAACAGGCTATACTTTGCCAAGGAGAGAAACCAAGTTGGCCAGATGTTCAACACTGCCTTTGTGACCCATAAACTTATCTCTAGAGAGGCATTCATCCTTGGAAGTCAGGCACCCCCGGAAAGGCCATCCTCCTATGAGTCACACAGGAATGTCCATAGTACCAGGTAGAAGTAATTTAACCATGCCGGAGGCCTGCTGAATTTTCAAGAGATGAGTATCCTGCTCTCTCACACATATTGTTCTGATATTTCCTCCATGAGGGCAAAGTCTCTAAATAAATCCAAAATGACTTTTATTTGAAAAGAGCAAGTGTACTCGGTGTGTCCAGGAACTTAAGTCACAGGGGCAATAAATTCTAGCACCCTGTTTCATCTAAACAAAGGGACCTCCAAAAGACTTGGTATTTACGGGACCTGCAGAGCCCCGAGTAAGCATTTTTACAGCAGCCATAGAAGGTTCTGATGCTCAGCATTACTGCTCCATCGCCAGCTTATTAAACCTTAATGGTACTCTTGAAACGCTTTGCACCAGAGCTGCAGATAACTCACCCACCGCATGGGCTTCTGGAAGCTGCCCCAACTCTGCAGCCACCCTGCAGATTATCAACCTTGAATTTGAGAAATACCCAAATGCTATTTTCTTCACTTAAGTCAAAGGTCAGCAAACTGAAGTCGTGGAATAAACCATCCCCTCTTTCTGTACTGCTCCTGAGTGAAGAATGATTTTTATACTTTTACATTGTTGAAAAGAAAGAAAAATATTTTGTGAGATGTGAAATTAAAATTTCAGCATCCATAAATAAAGTTATATTGGAACATAGCTATGCCAGCCCATTTAAATATTGACTAAGGCAACTTTTGCATCCAAGAATCCAACAGCAAAGTAGAGTAGTTGTGACGGAGATCTACAGCCCCTAACCCTAAAGCATTTACTATCGAGCCCCTTTAAAGAAAAAAAAAATTGCTAATCCCTAATTTAAAGCATTATCAGTCATTTTCAATCTTTAATAAGTTCTGAAATATATTAATATCAATTTAAAGCCTCTGGAGCCCTTGGCTGGAACTGATCCCTGCCTCAGAGTCAGGCCTGATGCCCCCACTGCAGAAAAGCACTCAAGGGTTCAGGGCGGGCTTACCAAGGATGGAGGCCACAAAAATTATGTCTTTTGAAATTTCAAGACTGACTTAGGTAATGTTAGCTAAAAAGTAATATGACAGATTCTTCCCCCACAAAACACACCAGAACTTACAGATCAAAACGAATATTGTTCTTTTCAAAGGAGACACTTTGAAATTTGTCATTAAGAAGCTGCCAGTGCTCAAACGTATTTAGAGCATGCCTCTGACACTGCCTGCAGAACCTCTCTTTTGATTGCTTCTTATATAGTCTCAATGATGTCAAATTTTGATCCATTAAAATTGTATTTGATTCATATTTTTTTGTTATCTTAAGTCATTTAGAACTATAGTCAGTGAATAAAAGAGAGGAGCACATTGCCTGGAATAGATGGGGACACCTCAATACATATTAGTGGAGTAAACTGAGTTGGCCCAATACAAAGCAAGGCTATTGCCACTTATAGGAATAAAAACCAGCTGAACACACACACACACACACACACACACACACAGCCATTGTCTGTGTCCTAAGTGTACATATCCCATGTCTTTCTTTTCTTTCTTTCTTTCTTTATTCATGAGAGACACACAGAGAGAGAAAGAGAGAGACACAGGCAGAGACACAGGCAGAGGGAGAAGCGGGCTCCATGCAAGGAGCCCCACATGGGACTTGATCCCGGGTCTCCAGGATCACACCATGGGCTGAAGGCAGCGCTAAACCACAGAGCCACCGGGCTGCCCTCCCATGTCTTTCTATTTCTTAGTTCATTTGGGTCTCAAATATTTCTGCCTTTCTCTACCTCTGAAAGATCTTCTTCCTTCTCTACCCAATTTCTCTCATCTCCAAGCCTGCCTGACTGTCCCACATGTAAGTTGTCTTAGCTCCTGCTGTTCACTCCAGACTTCTGGAGTCTTACCCCTTCTCCATCTCTCTAATCACTCTGATCAACAGCTCTATAAAAAAGAGCAGCTATAAAAATATTATATTAATTATATTATATTATATTATATTATATTATATTATATATAGTTTATATGAAATATATTATTCCTCTGGCCATATATATATTATATATATAATACGTACATGGAATATTATATTATTATATTATTATATTATATTATATTATATTATATTATATTATATTATATTATATTATATTATGGAAGTGGTCAGAGGAATTCCTTGTGCATAATATGCCAACCCAGTCTAGGAGACATCATGCAAACACACTACCACCATAGGCCAAGGTAACCCTCCAGAGGGAAGAAACAAGGGAGGAAAGGATCTATGAAGTAATATGGCAAAGGAACTCCATGTGCTTGAATTCTATATATATAATCCAAAGAAAATCTCTCTTGAAGAGACACTATTCAGTGGTATAAGTAAAGGAGAAATAGAGGAAAGGAGATAGAAAAAATGAGAAGTCAGTAGAAACAAGTGAGGTCATTAGAAAGAGAAGTACACCCTCAGAAATCAGAGGGACAGAGAAATGAGCACCAGAAAAGCACCTTCTCTGAGGTAGAAGGAGATGGTAAGATGACTAGTTCATTTAATTTGCTATGATATTCCAGGTATCATGACCATGTTCTAGTTCTTTATAATGTCTGGCTGCGTGACTACTGGGGAAGTTTTCCTATATATTGTTTTCACATTCTCATTTCTCACACTAACGTAAGTGGGTCTCCTCTTTATAATGTGAAAAGAAATCTGTGTCCACAGAAATGTAACTGATTTCCTAAGCATTTAATAACTTGGCTCTGACATCAGAAGCAGAGAATTGTAAATCCTTGCTGAGTAGCATCAGTATCTTTATTCTAAGTGTGTATAATCCTAGGTGACTTCCTAAAAGAATAACATTCATTTGGACCCTCCTATAAGATTTTTCAAAATGAGCTTCATGACTTTATAGCCACTTCCAGGAAATGTGTAATTTTATGAAGTAAAATAAGAGCAAAATAATTCATTTACAATACCTTAGAGACTGACAAGATAGTCTAAGTTACCAGCCAATTATCTATACAGCAAATGTACATTATCTCTAATCTTCATTCTCCTTGATGTTTCCACAATGTCTCCACTATGCTTACTTAAACAACAACAACAGGGAGTATGTTTACTTACAATATCTAGAAAGAGTAACAACAGAAATATTTTATAGATATCTCTTATAATGCTTTGTATTCTATTATAAAAAACAAACTTAGATAGCAAATATTAATTTACTCATTCATTGTTCATTAAGTAAGGAGTCACATATGCTAAGAACTGAGGACACGTTGGATAAGATAACTGTTCTCATCCTGATGAAGCTCACTGTGAAGGAAAAGATGCTTGATTACGTAAAACAAGAAAGTATCTGGGAGGGGGTCTTAAACAGCTGCCACCAGGCCACTGGACGCACCATGCAGGACTTGCCTGCCCACGGTGCCTGAGAGTGACTAGGACACGGTAACAGTTCTGCGCAAGAAGGGCCCCACAGCCACCCAGGCCAGGTCCAAGTAGGCCAAGGACAAGATGTGGAGACTTTCAAGTCAAATGGGCCACTGGCCAGAACAAACAGCACGAGATCACCAAGAACACGACCAAGCTGGACCAGGACCAGGTGACCCTGGAGGTGGGCAAGGTGATCCAGCAAGGCCAGCAGAACAAGGGGCTGACTTAGAAGGATGAGGCGATGAAAATCAATGGAAAGCCACAGGTCACTGGAGACTATCAGAGTGGACCAGTCATTCCTAATAATTAGGTCCTGGGCAAAATCAAGAGAGCTATTAGCCTCAAGCTCCGGGTGAAGGACATCAGGAAGCCCACTGAGACACTGAGAAGGGGCCAAGGGTAAAAGGAACACGAGCCTCAAAACCATTGCCTTCTGGTTGATCTCACCTGGACCACCCGCACCAGCGTGGGTCTCTTCTGAGCAGAACCTAGGGCATCAGCCCTGCCCAGGAACTCCTCCTAACTACACCTGCTGCCAAACAAACAAAACCTTGCAAAGCATTGCTTCTCTTGATTTTTTTTCCTTCCTATCCCTGGTGTCTGCTCCATCTTGGGGTGGTTCCCTAAGGAGATCTGAATTGGACCACCTCACACTGGCGGGACTGTGGGGTGGCCTGATGTGGAAAAGCAGATGCCATCTCCAGTCCAGCTCTATAGAAGCCAGCAAAACATTTGTTGCCTTAAAAGAAAAATCCAGGAGGGATAGGATATCTGGTCTAGTGGGGGCCAGGAGGTGCTGGTAAGGTGGGGGCAGAAAGGAATGGTGCTTGAGCTAAGTCAAGAGAATGGGGTATTTCCTTGTTGGAGCAGGCTGATCTCTGCAGTTTGATAAGTAACATACATCAGGACCTTCTTACCAAAAGAGCATCAGTACTGACCAGTGAAAAGAAGATGCTGGTACAGTGGATCCATTCTATTTTCAGAGAGTCCCTTTAATACACAAGTTCTTCTGGAAAGCTTTAAACTTCATATATTCCCAAGTAAAACTTTATTCCTAGGAACTGATGATGGAAAGGACAACAAAACTCCAAAAACAAAACAAAACAAAACAAAAGGCGGGGGGAGCATAATAGTTTCTTAGGAATTACTGCTTGGCTGGCTATGCACTCATAAGAATTTAGATTTGACAAAATATGTTAACTATAAGAAGTACTTTGCCTGTGCATTATATGACTAGAAGGGTATCCATGTCCTGTTTCTGCTTCTCATGCCCTGATTATCTGTCTTCCTACTATTCCCTGGATACAACAGCATATGGTGTCAATTAATGTTAAGTCTGAATCTCATAATTTCTGTTAAACTTTGGATCACTATTACGAAACACAACACTAACATAGATAACCATCCCCTAAATTTCTGCTTCAATTATAAGGAGCAAGAGAGCTTATATAGGCCAATAAAAATCCATCATCACTCCTACAAAAAAGACTCAAGGTAAATATGTTTACAATGGAAGGTCATTAGTTAATATTGTCATATTTTTCATATTTTCTATTTCCTATACCTAATATTAAATGGAAAAATCACAAAATAGTGAGAAATAATAAAGAGTTGTTCAATAGTACCACTGTGGGAGAAAAATCTGTTTGCTAATGCAATTACATTGAATAGAAAGAATATAAACAATAAAATAAATTTGAACTTGCACTCCAGTACCATTGAACTCAATCTTGTCCTACAAAATGCCTTTCACAAATGCAGGTTCTAAATTTTGTTTTATTCTGTCATTGCTTAATTTACCAAATTCCAGACAGTCTTTTGGGAGATTTGCAGACTGACTTACTTCAAAAGGCAATCTGACAGAAGTAACTGGAAATTTCAGTGAGGATGAAGAATTACTCTGTAAAGAGTGAGCAAGTCAGTAGGCGTAAGGGAATTTCTCACAAAACCGCAATGCAGACCGCTTCACAAATAACTGAGCAAATCTTAAAATTTTATTGCACTGAAAGAGAATTGGGGGGGAGGATAACCCCCCCCCCCCACTTACTTGTAAAAAACCTCACTAGTTTATCAGAGTAATTTCCCTGGAATTAGCCCTAAATTTATTTGACTAGAGCAACACCTTTTAATCTATCTTAATTGCCAGCATATGCAAAACACAGAACCACTGCTTTATAAAAGCCATTACTCCAGATGCTGTGACTAGGTGATTTTCCTCAGTGGGCAGCATGTCTAAGCAGACCATGTTAGTAATACGCACTGTGACTATATGAAGATGAATGAGATGCTTAGGTTTCATGCCTAGTTGATATATAATCATTTTAGATAAATTATAGATTGATTACATTTAATTATGGAACTACCATACTCATAAAGGATTCCAAGCCTTTGTCACTCATCCATCCAACTTTGCTACACAAGGGAAGCGTGGGAGAGTACGTGAGGGAAGAAAGTGCTTCAGAAATGAATGACTTCGTCAAATAGTCACAGGAGTTGCACTTGAGGTCTTTGATGACCTGATGATGAAGGACCACAGAAAAGACCCGAGGAGCCAGTTTGGTTATGAGTACACAGAAGAATCAATGTTTATCAGTTACATATAATTTCCTCTCTTAATTCACAGAGCTATCTACTAAAATATATTTCATTGTGTCTATTTTACAGGCAAGAGAAGAAAGCTCAGCAAAATTATAGGTAATTTGCACAAAATAAATGTGTGAAGACTCCAAGCTCAGATGTAGGTCTGTCTTATTTCAAAGTTTGCATTCTATTTCCATTCTACCATGACACCTCCCAATAAGAGCCTCATGTATCAAGAACCAAGAGAAACCTGGTGGTAATATCATTGAGATCTGACTAGTTCCTGGGAAAGCTGGATATACTATGACAAAATAATTGACTCCAAAGAGGCATAAACTATTGACCTAGGTACAGAAAAGAAGGATTTTTCCCTTCAGTGTTGAGGAAGACCTCCCCAAAAGATAATAATTTCAAATGGGTCTTGAAAGATGATTAGGAGTGCAATCATATCTAATGGTAAAATGGGAAATGTGGGCAAAGGATCAGAGGTAAAAAACACCAGGCACTTGACTAGCTCAGAGAATCAAACACTCCAGTGTGGCTCGGAGGCAGTTTTCTCCTTACTCTCCCCCTTTCTTGATTACCACATCTTAATTCTTTAGCCTTTCCCAATAAGCCTAATCTTATACTAATATTAGAATTAATAGAAAATGGTGATTTTGAAATGACAGCTAATTCAGTGATGAGGTTGCCATAGTGCTGACATAGCAAAGACCTAAAACAAAGATTATTACAAGTCTCCTCTTCGATCCCTTTCTTCAAGGTCCCAATGTCTTCACCACAGAAAAATAATGTTGTTAACTTTAAGGTGCAGGTTTTTCAAGGAGGAAATATTAAAAAAAAAAATAACACAAATAGGGTAGCCCCGGTGTCTTAGTGGTTTAGCTCCACCTTCAGCCCAGGGCATGATCCTGGAGACCCAGGATCGAGTCCCACATTGGGCTCCCTGCATGGAGCCTGCTTCTCCCTCTGCCTGTGTCTCTGCCTCTGTCTCTCTCTCTCTCTCTGTCTCTAATAAATAAAAAAAAGGCAACTACTATTTAAAAAATTAACACAAATAGAATAGAAATAGTTAAATATTTAGAAACTTCTTGTACTCTCTTCATGATTTTCTTATTCTAAGCAACACTATCCTACAGGAAAACATGCTTCAGTTTAATACGTTCCATTTTTCTTGAACATTTGTTGGGAAATCCCAGGGATATCTTCAGTGAGAAAACCTAAAAATTATATGGAAACCCAGGATAGTAATCAAGATTCCTGTTAGTCTTTTGCAGTGCCTCCCTAAATTTATGAAGTTCTTTATAGACCAACTTGCTAAATCACCAACTTAAAATGTCCACAGAACCTGAAAAAAATGTTTCACCTGTCACTTCTTTTCTCCCCAAGAGAGAAATTCTACTCTCAGTAAGCAAGTACCTTTCTATTGAATAGTTTCTCATACCTAGCTTCTAAAATTTCTGCTGACTATACCACTTTAATAATTTGTTACATAATCTATTTACAATTCCTTATTCTACACATAATATTTGGGAAATGAACATAACTTAGTTGTCAGTGGATATATTTCTTATCTCTTGCAATATCCTTAAAACTGATTTTTATGATTAAGGGGTATCTTTGTTGCTAACCCAAGTCACTCAAACTTTTCTTTTGAAATGAACATTTATTTCAGATAATACATGCTCTCTATGGATAGCCTATCCATTTTTCAAATGTAATGATCCTGTCTTCTGTAGATATGAAATTTTCAAAAAGATATTGGCATAATGCAGGAGAAAACACCATCCTTTCATTATGTTCAAAATTGATCTGACCCTGAGCTAGCACTTTGGGGAACTGGGCTACATAATCATGTAGACCCTTTCAGGAAATGGGGAAATGGCTTATTTATGGATATATATACATGGAAGATTTCATACTTCTGGCTTTATACAATTGTATCCTCTCTTCCTTTCCAAAATATTTCCAAAGTAAGAAAGCCAGGAGGGTTGAATTTCTATACCAGCTAGTAATTTGTTGTCTGCTATATATTGGCTCTAAAGATGATTTATTAAGAGTATATTTATTCCATATCTGTTTCCAGTCCTCTCCGGCAGATTTGAATGGTTCTCATTTACTGAATGAAGTAATGCTAGAGATGGTTTAATACCCTGGTCACTGTCCAATGTTAGAAACAAACAAACAAACAAAAAACAAAGAAAAATTAAAAAAAAATATTGACTTCTAAATTTATTATTTGAAAAGTCTTCATTTTTCCTGAGAAATTGGTATACTTTTTCCTCTTGGATAATAGTTTAGTAAATCTGCTTGTGTTTCTTCCAGTACTTAGTTTCCACTTAATACTTCATCATTATTCTATTATGATTTCAATAAATAAATAAATTATATTCAGTACATAGTATAAATAATAAGCTCTCATCTTGAAAAAAATGAGTTTCTTATTATTTCAACTTGTTCGCTATTTTTAAAAAAGATGAAAGAAGAAATGTGGTTAACTGGTGCAGCCAAAAACAGCAATAAAAAACAGTCTAACTAACTTGCTGATGTACTTTGCTCCAGTCCTTTTGAAATGGCTGTTTTAAATAAAACCTATTTCCTTAGGCTAATAAACAATCTATAATCCATTAAGCCTTTATGAACAAATCTAAGGCTTCTGAAATTAGTGCTTAGGGAAGAAAAAGTCAAGTAATGGATTTCAAAGAAATATGAAGGTAATTAAGAAGACCAAGGATCAAATTCCTATCACCATAATGATTCCTAGAACAGAGCCTTCCAAACGGCCATTTGGGAAATTTATATATTACCTAACCCAGAATATGAAATAAGACAGCAAGGAAGAAGGCAAGAAACATTATTTTAGAAAGGAGTTGGGGTAGAAGTAAAGAGGAAGGAAGGAAGGAAGGAAGGAAGGAAGGAAGGAAGGAAGGAAGGGAGGGAGGGAGGGAGGGAGGGAAGGAAAGAAGAAAGAGAAAGGAAGGAAAGAAGGAACGAAATCAGAGTAGTTACTCCCGAAAGAGTGAATAGCTTTTATTTTTTTAAGATTTATTTTATTTATTTGTTTGTTTGTTTGTTTATTTATGAGACAGAGAGAGACAGAGAGAGAGAGAGAGAGAGAGAGAGGCAGGCAGAGGGAGAGAACCAGGGTTCTTTCAGGGAGCCCGATGCGGAACTCGATCCCAGGACCCTGGGATCACGCCCTGAGCCAAAGGCAGATGCTCAACCACTGAGCCACTCAGGTGTCCCATGAGTGAATAGCTTTAATGGATATTTGTAAGCTAAAGAGAAATCAGGAAAGTTAATAATATTAACAAAGGAACTATGGGTTTTGAAGTTTAAAAAACATCATTTTAAGCCTGAAAGTTGGGTTAAACAAATGGGTTAAGAGCATTCTGATCCTAGTGATGCCAGAAGTAACTTAATTATAAGTAATGTTTTGAGTTGTATTTATATTCATATATCTGAAAAAAAGCACAAGTCCTTTTCTCCCATGTATTTGAGGGTAATACAGAAAATTGGCACTATAATCTACCTGCTCTGGGTAGAAAAGCCATCTTTATGCTGACTCCATGTGAGTTTATCTGTGGCAGAGATGAGAATAACCTCTGTGTACCTTGTACAGGTAAACGGAACTCTGAGCTGGGCACAAGGCCATACAATATAAAGAAAGGATTTTCCAGTCTGTTCTGAAGTGAAGTGGCTACGTGGCCAAGTTTTGGCCAATAAGAAACAAGCAAAACTGATGATGGTACTTCTAAGTCATGCCCTTAAAAGTCTTTCCCCTTCCCTTCCAATGAGAATTTCTGCTTTAGACTAAGCAGATGAAGACAACCCCTTCAGGGTTATTAGAATCAAAAGACAAAATTCTGAAAATTCTGCAGAGAAGAGCTACTTCATTCAGATTTTATTGCTCAGAGTTCAGATTTTATGGCTCAAAGTCTTATATGAGAGGCAAATAAACTTTTATTCTGTTTAAGCCATTTTTAATTTATGTCTCTTTCATCTGCAACAGAACTCATACTGTAATAGTAAAAGCCCACTGCAGCACTTAATCATATGCCAGACAGTTTTCTAGGTGCTTTTAATATACTAATTAAATAATGCAATAATCTTAAAAAGGTAACTTACTATTAAAGGTAGTTACAGATGTAGAATTCAAGCACAGAGAGGTCAAGTAAGTGGTTACATCCAGGATCCAAATTCAGGCACTTTGGCTTTAGAGTGCATATACTTGGTCACATGACTTAGCATAATGCTTGCTATACATTCACCAAATATTAAATAAATATTTGCTTAATTAATTAAGAGGTAATCCATTTGTTTAACACTGTTTAACTGTATTTAGAAATCTCAGCATGGGTGGCTTCATTAATGCAATGTTGATTTTCTTCCTCTACATGAAGAAAATGATTACTTTATATTAAGCAGTGCCCTATAGGACAGTCTGCACCCTGCAATCTTTTACGTATCCAGTCTGTAGCAACTCAGGAATTACCCTGGCATACCAGTTATTGCTAAGGAAAGAGCCGTTTAAGCCATACAGAACTAGAGAATTGAGAAAGAACACAGACACATAGCCTAAAGAATCAAGGGGAGGTATGTATACCACCTGTTTGTTTTGAATTCTGTTAGGACTGACCCTATCCTTATCAAATGCCAGGGACAAAGTGATTGGTGATGGTAAAAGACTTAAAAACATGAATGAGACATCCTTCCCCTAAGGAATTCAAAATCCAGCCTCCTTCTAGTACAAGATCTTACCAAAGATCTCTTTTGTATTTTTTTCCATTAATACAATAGGACTTTCAAGTAGGGCAAGTCTCAGAAAATTATGTTTTCAGTGGAATAGAGAAAAAGGAATACTAACAACTATAATGAGATTTTTTTTTCTTTTTAATTTTCCCTTGCCCTCCAAAATGCTATCTGGAATTTATGTGACAGAGAACAGAGCCCATCTCTTTGAGATATTTTTCCTTCTATTCTCATGTATCAAGGAATATATCCATAAAGATTCCTTTTGCAGAGATTCAGGTTTTCAGTGTTTCAATAATGAATAGCCAGTTTGCTTTAGATAACTTTAATTAAAGTTTCAGAAATGAACTAAGAGCCATAGGGCTTTCTATATTATTGAAATAAAGAAGAATTTAACCAATTAATACATAAGGGGAACAAATGATTACTTGTGGATTCAAGGCACAATTTTGTCAGTCATCTTTATTGACAATTATAGACTATAAAATCTACCATGCCAGAAGTCAAGAATGTCTTGGTTGACAATTAATTACTAAGACCAATTCTTTTTTTTTTTTTTTCTAAGACCAATTCTATTAAGGTGACTTCTATCCTTCACTTTCCAATTTGGAAAATGCACTGCAGTTTTGATTTGTAAACCCTGAGTTGTACTAATACCAACTCTGAGCTTTATATAAATGTGGCATGTTTTAACAAACATTCTCCCAAATTACAGGAATACTTTATCTCCGCACATGAGCACCAGCACATGGCTGAATATGTCTCCCTTTATGCCAGCTTCAAAGAGAACACTCTTTTTATTGAGGTTTACAGTCTCTACAATGTTCAGAAGTATCCCTAAATTGCATTTTAAAGGGAGAGGGGAGAAATCACAGTTCAGAATATTTGTTGGGAGAAATCACAGTTCAGAATATTTGTTGCCAATCTGAGAAATAAATCTGCATTTGCTTATTTGCTACAGACTGCCAGACCCTATCTATACATCCATCCATCCAATACATATTCATTTCTTTAAGATTTTATTTATTTATTTGAGAGATACAGAGCAAGCATGAGTTGGGGGCAGAGGAGGGAGAGGGAGGAGCAGACTCACCTACTGAGCAAGGAGCCCAACGTGGGGCTTGATCCCAGGACCCTGGGATCACGACCTGAGCCAAAAGGTAGATGCTTACCTGACTGAGCCACTCAGGTGCCCCTGTACATATTCATTTCTTAAGAGTTAGAAGTTTTATTGATCTAGAGTCCAAATGAAAGTTTCTGGACTCAGCTTATCTAGAACACCTATAGATCAAAAAGTCTGGAAATGCACTGCTATAAATTGTTCTTCTTTGGATCTCATGTACGGGCAAAAGTAATAATCAGTCCACATTTTTCCCCTCTAAGCAATATCACCTCAGAGGATGCCCAGTTTGTTCGCAGCCATCTGCAACATTCATCAGCAGTCTTTATGTTCACTCCACACTTCAATTTTCATAAAGCCATTCATGAATTGCATACATACATTACAGTGTAAAATTTTTGGAAGGAAGACTGTTACTTAGAATGAGGAGTTTCTGGCAAAACTATGCCTATTGGTTTTCTCAATACCAAGAATGTTTGGCTGGTATTGAATTGACAAACTAATTGAAATTCATGAAAGTTTTATTAATAACATTTCAGGGTGGCCACATTTCTCTTCTTCAGCTTTCTATTCTTTATATCCAGTTTAAGTCATTATCATGCATTAATCATGATTGTCTATCATATCTATGGACTTCCACAAGTTATCTAGCCCTAAACACTTATTTATAATTATTCTCAGTAAACCTTTTAAGGATATTTTAGTATAAGTAAAGAAAGCTTTTGATAAGCAAACTACGCCACAAAAAAAGTTTTGTGACTAAGCCAAAATTTACTGAAGACACCTTACCTTGACTGTTATTGTTAATCTCAAAAACCAGAAATTTACTCACCTCTAGATTCTTTTTTATTATTTCAGGTAGAAAATAATTCTATTTACATTTCAACACCTACTAACCTATGAAATATATTAATTAAGCGTATTCAGCATAATTATTCATTGGAAGCTTCTGACCTCCTCTCTATCCTTCTTTACAGGCTTGTGCTGCAAACAAATTCCAGAATTAGAGTACAAGAAATCTTTGTCTACATAGCTACAGAGAAAATACCATTTTATAGATCATAACAGTAATGTAAACATACATAACTTATCCCAATTAGCTGAAAGTCCTGACATGCAAGATTGCAGCCATAGATCTATTAAGATGCAGTAGAAATGATATGACATATTGAGAAGGCTGGTTACCTTTATCATGATTATGGAAACTGAAAAACATGTTCTCCTGTTATCTATTCTGGACAGAATGCTTTTTTTGACCTGGCACACTGAAATAAATTGTCAACTAAACTCTAGAGAGACAAACCCAAAATGTACCCAGAACTCCATACATTAAGTAAGGTTTTGATAGAATACAATAGGGATCAAGGACAATGTGGTCTTTTAAATAAACTAAAAAGGATGAAAGGGTTGAAAATCACCTAGGCTCTCTGGAGATATGGACTAGCTCTTATTAAGTAGAAGCTGAAAGTATTCCAAACGTCAAGGAAAACACAAGTAGTAGTTGCAATGAACTATAGATATATGTAGTATAAATTCTGTATTCAATGAGTCACGGATCCCCAGGAGCCAAGTAAAGGCATTTTCAGTATTAGTGTTCAGAGACTTCTTCACTCTTTGCAGCTGGGTAAGATATAAACAAAAATACCCCTCCTTTGTACTTGAACTCCACAGGAAAACAGTTTTACAGAGCTACAGAAGCAGATCTTATTAATTAAGTCTATTTTTTCGTACCTCTCCAAATTTTCCTCCTCTTATTATCAAGGTGTTATATTCTAAAGAATGGGTTTGGGGATCCCTGGGTGGCTCAGCGGTTTAGTGCCAGCCTTCAACCCAGGACGTGATCCTGGAGACCTGGGATCGAGTCCCACGTCGGGGTCCCTGCATGGAGTCTGCCTCTCTCTCTCTCTGTTTCTCATGAATAAATAAATAAAATCTTTAAAAATAAAAAAAGGAATGGGTTCTAAGATAGCTTTATGAAATGTGAAGTACTTATTAGTGTTCAATGAACACCAAATACATATTTATCCTCCATTAATATAAAAATACTTATTGACCCAACTGTATTTAGAATTTAACTCAGTAAAATTAAACTGTATCCACATTAACACCAGACAAAACAAAGCTGGCTTAAATATGATTTTGGATGCCATAAGGATTGATTCCTTTTTAAAAAATGAAATAAACGGAGTGCCTGGGTGGCTCAGTTGGTTAGATGTCGGCCCTTTGCTCAGGTCAGGATGCCAGGATCCTGGGATCCAGACCCACATTGGACTCCCTGCTTGGCAAGGAGCCTGCTTCTCCCTCTCCCTCTGCCTGCTGCATCCCCTTGCTTGTACTCGCTCTTTCTTTCTGTCAAAGAAATAAATAAAATCTTTAAATAATAATAATAATAATAATAAATAATGAAATAAGTAACAGAGCTACCAACTTTTATTTAAATATTGTTTTTTTCGGGGAGGTTGGGTGGCTCAGTCAGTCAAGCATCTGCCTTCAGCTCAGGTCATGATCCCAGGGTCCTGGATCGAGCCCCATGTTGGGGTCCCTGCTCAGTGGAGAGTCTGTTTCTCCCTTACCCTTTGCCTCTGCCCCCTACTTATGCTCCCTCCCTCTCTCAAATAAATGTATACAATCTTTAAAAAATATAAATAATATTTTTTCTATACAGTGTAACCAAGAAAGTAAATAATGATTATCAGATATTTAAAAACCCAATATAAACATGTTTATTAAACATCCAGGGCTCTAAAAATCAAACAGTAATAGAATTCTGTGACCTTATTTTTAATCTGTTAATGTATTTATAGTAATGACTGAAAAGCTAGATTTAAAATGAAATAATATAGTAAACACATACAAGAGATAAGAAAAAAAATATTTGTTACATTCAGGATTCAAGCCACACTTGCAGGTCAACAGATTCATGATCTGTTTTAAAATTTAAATCATTAACAATGAATATTAAATAACCAATACCCAAAAATCTTTTTTTGCTAAGAGATTAGTTCATATTAAATGACAAGTGGATCTGCTAATAACCATGGGTCACAAATTTATGAAAAAGCCTATTTGTGGCTTGTTTTTCTCAAAATTATTACCCAAGTACATGCTTTGCAAAATCCAAGATGCTTTGTTGCAGGAAACACATGTCAAAGAATTTCCTCCAGATTAGAATCCCCAATGTTCCTGCCCTTGGACACTATAAAGAAGAGAGAAACTGTCTACCCAACTTTCCCTTTTTGAAAGAATGGGCTTTTAGAAATAACCCTTTCCTTCTTCCATGGTCAAATTGACCCTATCTTGATTTTTCTTGGATAAACTGGCTCCTACTTGTTGCCTCATGGTTGTGTTTTTTAAAATTAGAGAAGAGAAAAACACCGGCCACCTAACACTTGGTGATTATTCAAGAATCACTGATACTTTAAAAATCACAGTGCGTATCAAACAAGAAGAAGCCTCCAGTCCTCTATCTTACAAGATAATTAAACTAATCACTGAATATCTAGATTAATCTATTGGGACTTTAAGGTACTGAAAGTGGGACACCCTATACAATTATTTTCTGTAAAATAAGAGCAAAATATCACTGAATTCATTGTCTGCTCTTTCAGTCACAATGGCATTGGACTTTTACTAATAAAATAGATGATGTCTAACTTATTAAAGGAATATTCACACTGGTTAATTCAGAAGAGTAGCACCTGTGACTTCTAAGAAAGCAACTCTCTCTTTAAAAGCCAGCCTGAAGCTGGTGCTCAGGTGTGCACATTGAGCCTTTTGTCTTTAAACCTGGCAAACACCAGCTCAAAAATAATTTTGTCATTCAGAGGAGAACCTATTTTATGGATAAAAGATTATGAATTTCACAGCTGACTTGAGATCTACTCAAGCCAACAACATTGGTTTCTACTTTGCAAGTAGGATTTGTTCTGTCAATGCAGATTTCTCAGTAAGTATTTTTCCCTTTCAAAGGCCAAGTCAGATTTCAAAGAAACATTTACATTTTTTAATACAAATCAAGTCACTGATTACATTAGCTCAAATTCAAAACTGATGCACTCTTCGTGCCTCTCCTCCTACATGTCGGTTAAAATGGAAACAGACTTGGTTTCCAACTTTTATTTTTTTTTTAAAGATTTTATTTATTTATTCATGAGAGACAGAGAGAGGCAGAGACATAGGCAGAGGGAGAAGCAGGCTCCCTGCAGGGAGCCCAGTGGAGAACTCAATTGCACAACCTGGGGATCACAAGACCAAAGGCAGATGCTCAACCACTGAGCCACCCAGGTGCCCCAGGTTTTCTTTTAATATTGACATTTTTTAGTATAACCAAAATGCAGAAATGTTGGCTTAGAGAAAGAACAAAGTTGAAGAGAATAAGGACCACAGCGGCTTTTTGTTGTTATATGTGTACATATGTTATACGTGTTATGTCTTTTTAACAACTAGTTCTTTCTCTACTTGAATAACATATAATACTGATACCACGCATTAGGCAATATGCACAAGAAAACAGTCCCTCGTGAATTTACTTTCTTCCTTTTATTTGGTGTCTGTTTTTTTTCATCATTATATGTTGTGAAAGCTTAAGGATATGTCAGATTAGGCAAAGATCAAAATTAACTTTTTGAGGGGGGAGTCCTCTAATTGTGAACATCTCTAAAGCCTAAAAGGCAATTTAATTAGTCACTAAGTGGGGAGAGTCTATTTAACAACAGGCCCTAATTGGCATTACTCCTGGTCATCTGAGTAGAACATAGAAAGGTTGCAAATAAGATGGCAATAGATTTAACTGCTCATTCTGAATATTCATAACAGTCCGAGACCTTGCCTCAAACCAAGTTTAGACAATTTCTAAACAATTTCATTTTTCATTATAATTGGTGATCAAGCCCAATTATACTGAAATCATGTCTACGTAAAAACATTACCAAATGACTATTTTCATTATTCCTGTTTACTCTCAAGTGCTTTTATGATGAGTTTATTTAAACCATGATCCACCGAAATAACTAAGGATTCTCAGTGCTTCCCCTTTTCCTTCCTCTGGATTTATACACAAGTTTCTAGAAACCTTGCATGAACACTAAGAAATAATAATATTAAAAATAAAATAAAATAAAATAGAAAGGGGGATGATAAGCTCCAGGTAATCAGTGATATAACTTCGTTTTGGAAATTATCTCAAATGAGGGAACCCTGGGTGGCTCAGCAGTTTAGCGTCTGCCTTCGGCCCAGGGCATGATCCTGGAGTGCCAGGATCAAGTCCCACATGGGGCTCCCTGCATGGGGTCTGCTTCTCCCTCTGCCTATGTCTCTCTCTCTCTCTCTCTTTCTCTTTCTCTCTGTGCCTCATGAATAGATAAATAAAATCTTAAAAAAAAAAAGAAATTATCTCAAATGAAATTATCTCATTCATCAGTCCTTGTGCACAGTGTATGTACATTGGCCTTCATAGTTAGTGAGAGGCAGTATACATGAGCTGAAGAACCTGGAAGACAGGAAGTCAGATTTTAGTTAATGACCTGAGCCACCAGTGTGGCCTTTGGCAAGTTATTTAATTTCTTCTAGCTTCATAATCCTCACCTGTGATATGGAGATAGATTGCTAATCTCTTAAGGCTTTGGTAAGGATTACATGCGATATGTTTGGAAAACAATGAAGTGTTGGACACATAAGAGCTGCTCTAAATATTAACTATAATTTGGGGACTTAATATCACAAGCTCTCTCTTTTAAGAAAATCACTGAATGAAAAGAGGGGCATTTTCTCAATACTTTAATTGCCTAGAGTTGGACATTTGATCCAAGGGTCCTTCCTCATCTACAGATTTATTATTTGATTTTTTTTTTTAAAGAAGACGGTTGACTATATTTGGGTTACACTAACCTTAATTATTACTTAGAATTCAATTTAGAACACATGTAAAACAAGATATTCTTACAAACCCAAATTGGAAAATCCTCAAATATTGATGCCTTTGAAAACTACTATATATAAAACTGTTCACTGGGCCACATAGTTTCATCTCTAAATTGGTGGGAAATCAGGAGTTCCGGCTTTCAGGATTACCTCTGCCACAAATTGTGAGGGCCTAGGTCCACTTCATCTGTAATATGAGAGTTTGTATCCCTTAGATCCCTTCAGTGTGTCTAGAAGCTGTTTTAGAATGTAATCTCAATGCAATTTATGAGCAAAAAAAAAAAAAAAAACTTTTCTCCTAAATGTGGTAAATCCCAAATGTGACAAATTCATCTTCACATGTATGAAATTCTGACCTGGTTTCCTCTGGCAGACCCCATGGTGGACACTCTTCTAGTTATGCACACAAAATCAGGTCAAATTGTTACCCAGGAAATGTGGAGAGGCAACACGCTCCCAGCCTGCATTGTCTAGACTAATTTTCTTGTTCCCTTTGATGCCACCACTGGAGCCTTGCCAGCTGCCTCTCTGGAAACAATTATTAATTGCACTTGCTCAAATTAGCCCTTCCTCCAAAGTGCCCTCCAAGATCACACCACAGGGCTGTCCTGCGATCTTAGGGACAGTAACTTAAAAACTACCCACACTTTCCCCATCCAAACAGGTTCCTACAAATAGACTCAGGTAAAATGGACCTCATGATATGTCTGGTTCTTGGAATGGACCTTTTTTTGGGGCTAAGGGCCTGAGGGATGCATCTAAAGTAAATAAAATTTGTCATGTTGTCAGTTCTGGATGATAAATATGCACTAATAGAGGGAAAAATCCTAAACCACATGCCTTTGCAATACAGAATTTTGTGAGTTTTAGCACAATACCAGGCATATAGCAAGCACTTAGTAAACACTCATGTTTGCTGAATGATTATTTGGCATGAGATTCATTTTCTTAAAAGGGTCTTTACTTAAGCTAACATTTACCCTTACACTACAGTCCCCTTTAAGTTTGATCCTTTTGTCACTAGGATTTGGATAGATTCGCCCTGTAGAATATAACCTTTTCTATAGCTTCTCCAAGGGAAGAAAAAAAGATTAGGACTCTGAAACCTGTGTGCACACTTCTGAACTGTCTTTAGTCCCTATGCATGCAAAGTTCCTAACTTTCAAGATGTATCGGCTACAGTTATGAATAAATTCAGGACTCAGATCTGTGAGCGCATTTTATTCCTTGGTTGACCAGGATAAAGGATCAATATGCGTAAGTCCTGATTAGGCTATAGACTAGTACAAGTTATTTAACCTCTTGGTTTCCTCACATCTATAAAATGGAGAAAATTTTAGTATTTAGCTAAAGGTTATTGTGTGGCTTGAATTAAGTAACATATATATCAAGCAGAATAGCAACAAAGTAGCAAAGTATTCAGTGAAATGTTGCAGTTAGTACAGTTGTTATGTAGAAGAAAGCTTCATATTAAAATTAAATTTTTTGAAAGTCATTTTGAAGCACAGAACTTCATCCTCATGGAAATAATACTGCTTTACCAAATATTGGCTCCTATATACCATAACCTCTTTGGCTGCAGTTCCTTTTGATATGTTCTAGTCACAGAGCAGTGACAATATCTTTTATTTAGTGTAGTATGGGATAAAGGAGAGA
This sequence comes from Vulpes lagopus, assembly GCF_018345385.1. Lineage (NCBI taxonomy): Eukaryota > Metazoa > Chordata > Mammalia > Carnivora > Canidae > Vulpes > Vulpes lagopus. The sequence goes on from NC_054828.1 coordinate 35,833,866, forward strand.
TTTACTAAATAAACTGCTCTCATATAATGCAGTACTCATGTCCACAGCCCTGTATTTTAGGCAGAAGCAACTAATGGAAGCTGAAACATGGAAGGTGGGGGGAGAAAAACAGTCTCTCTTTTAGCTTTATTTGTAAATATTTATCAGATTTAACTATAATGATAATGACATATGTTTTCTTATCCTTATAAACTATGAGTACCATGTTCTCTAATGTATCAGGAAATAAATGAAAATTCCATATCTAGTCATCATGCTATTAAATTTGATGGAGAAATGTATTTTTCACTCTCACTGAAGCTTTCTGTTTCAAACTGAAGAAGACATTCTGGACTGTCTTTAGATTATTACTTCTAAATGTTCCGAAAATAGCTTAATATTTAACTCCTAACGTCCGGTCTTAGATATAACTGTGAGTATGAATGTTTACCTTTTCTTTTGATACACCACTTTAGTAATACATGAAACTAAAGCCTCCCTCAGTTGCTTTCAAGTATTAAAACCTTGGAAGAAAATATCAACCACGTAAAATGAACCAGCAAATTGATTTACTTATCATACAGGATTAGGACTCAACATCCTTGAATTTCTGTCAAGTAAGTACAGAGGTTTTTCTTTTGCTCTTACTTTGTTATTTTGAGAGGGGTGTTGTTTTCTGGTTTGCTGTTGTTGCTTTGCTTCTCATAAGATCTAATTCCTTGCCATTCAAAGTGTGGTCCCAGAACTGCCGGCATGAATATCACCTGGGAGCTTGGAGAAATACAGACTCTCAGGCTCCACCCCAGATCTACAGAAAAAAATCCTGCATTTTAACAACATATCCTTGTTAAAAGTCTGAGGGCCTACAAATCAGTCGATCTCATTGGTGAGGGTTATTTTTTTTGCTGTCTTCACACACAGTCTAGCTAACTCAAACTAGAAACTAAATGGTTGATTTTTTTCAACTAGTTGTGATATTCTGACCCAGGTGATGAATGATGGATAAGGTACTATCCACTTTCCACGCCATCTGCGTTATGGCTCATCAACCCTCTTTCATGGTATTTTTCTTACCAGCTATTATAGTTATTTTCAAAATCGCCATATCTCCATAAGTACTATGAAAACGTCTTGTGTGCAGAAAACTACCTAATGCTTGCAGCTTTAAGCACAATAATCATTTAAAATATTTATTATTTAATCAAAGTGTTATATTAGATTTCTAGGTCAGCCCACAACTATTTATTCAATGTTATAGATAGCTACAATACAGTCTTGATGCCTCAAGCTCCATCCTGGGGCCTTAGGAACAGAGAGGAAATGGCCAAAGGATAGATCAAGGCTATATAGTTCAAGCCCAGAGTTGGTTCATGGATTATTTTGACCAAGACTCTTTATTGCTCCCCCATTATTTTTTGTTTCTTGGATAACCCAACTGGCCATTTAGAATGGTTCCCCTTACAAGGGGGACCACAAATTTCTACGTCCTCCAACTCCCAGCACATATTCAGAGAAAACTAAAATTGCAACACTGTAAAGGGAGGAAAAAAATAACCAACTGCCACTCAATATATTTTATTCACAATGAGGCTTTGAAAGAAGCAATGATCCTTTGTGCCCAAGGCTGCTCAATTTGAGCACTGCATCCTGTACTCTCTAAAATGATATTTTGTCTCTATTTGGATTCCAGGCTGCTAAAATAGTCCTCCTCAGGCAAATGTACAAGAATACAGCATATTTTGTCCTCAAATGACTCTCCTTACAGAATGATCAATTTGAATATTACTTGTCATTATTTCAGAAATTAAATCTGTAACAAATATTAACTGATGTAATACTTCAGGAAATATTGGAGCACATATCCAAATTTAACCTATAAATATCATATGGATGTCATAGTGCCATTTTTAACATATATATTTATATGCGTACATTTATGCATAACTATATGTTTAAGTAATTGGCATAAAGTAAGAGAGGAGAAAGAATTTGTGAAGAAGAAACTAACAGAACAGAGAGAAAAATCATTACATCTTACTTTATAAGGTGGGATTTATAATTATCATTTGGTGGGATGATGGGTGATATTTTTTTACATAACTATATTTCTTAATAGTTTTCATATTAAAAACTATGAAGAAACCCAAATGCAGTATCCACTAATTTGTACAATATAAATTATGTGTTTTCCTAGATAATAGCAAAGGCTATATAACTATTAAGACCTTTAGATAAGGGGGCCTGGGTGGCTCAATTGGTTAAGCGACTGCCTTTGGCTCAGGTCATGATCTCAGGGCCATGTGAGTCATGCCTCCCCAACTCCCACAGGCTCCCTGCTCAGTGGGATGTTTGCTTCTTCCCTCTCCCTCTGTCTCCTTCCCCCTGCTCAAGCTCTCTCTCTCTCTCAAGTAAATGAATACAATCTTAAAAAAAAAAAGACTTTGAGATAAATCTGTACACCAAAAATAAATGTAAAATGTTTTTTTTTCTATTTTAACATGGGCAAAATAAGCTAAGAAGAGTAAAGCCATCTACTCTTCGTCAATAGGACATTATATAACACATACTTACAAAAGGATCATGATTATCAAAGGTTATCACATCTATTTAAAACAAAACTAGTTGCAAAGATTAATTAATCAAATCACAATGAAGTATACCGCAACCCTCAATTTAACAAATTATCTCAAACAAAAAACAAAACAACTCAAAACGGGCATCAAAGAGGATCAAATGCTCCCAGATATTGACTTACCAAAAGGTAATTCTGGGAATCTCTGTTTGCAAACTAAGAACATGCATTTGAATATTTAGAGATATGCATTTGGCAGATAAGATCTATTTGTGGTACATAAGTTTGGTGTCCAAAGGGTTCTTAAACTACTCAAGAGCAAGAATAAGGTAAGCCCTGCATTGATAATCTTAGTCTAGATGGATAATGCAAGCTAACCAGGTTTGCCCTCTCCTCACAACCACACAGGAGGTAGCCAGAAGTTATATTATTCACAGTGATGCTTATGAAGATTTAGAAATTTTTTTTTTAATTTTTATTTATTTATGATAGTCACAGAGAGAGAGAGAGAGAGAGAGAGGCAGAGACATAGGCAGAGGGAGAAGCAGGCTCCATGCACCGGGAGCCTGATGTGGGATTCGATCCCGGGTCTCCAGGATCGCGCCCTGGGCCAAAGGCAAGCGCCAAACCACTGCGCCACCCAGGGATCCCAAGATTTAGAAATTTAAGAGAAAAAAGATATGATGGTTGTAAAACTAGGAAAAAATAAAAAGGAAATATTTCTTAGGACACAAAACTTATGAACTTTTGAAAATACTTTTTCCTTAAAAGAAGTGTCAAACGAATTATAGTTAGAAATTTGGAATGCAAAAATATCCAAATGCTTACACAATATGGATTGTGCAGTTTCTTCAATTTATCACAAGAAAGAATAGTTGCCAAAGTAACATTTGCCTCTATGTTTTGAGATATAAAAACATTTATCTCCAATGTTATATATTCCCATATCCTGAAGCAGTGAAGAAATGTGTTTATATCTGTATCACAAGATACAAATGGAGACTCTTGATAAAGGAGAGTCACACCACAATAATCAAAAGGAAATGCAGAAAATCTATGAACAACCATCAAACTCACACTGAAAAGCTTGAAAATGCTAAGTGTAGACAAGATATGATGGGAATGTAAATTTGTAAAGCCACCATGGGAAATAGTTTAACATAATCCACTAACATCCAGAAATACATACTCTATGGCCCAGTATTCCTCATTTCACTCCTGTCTTACACCAAATAGAAATGTGTGCAAATATGCATAAAGCAAAATGGACAAGAATGTTCAGAGGAGTTGTATTTATAATAACCTCAAAATGGAGAAAACACAATGTCCATCAATAAGAAATTAGATACATGTATTTTGGTATATTTATAAATCAAAATGTTATGCAGTAATTTAAAAAAAATGAATTATAGTTATATACAAGAATACGTATGAATCTCATAAACACCAAACTGCCTGAAAGAGGAAAAACAAACCATTCATATAAATTTTAAATATGCAAAAAATTAAACTCTGGGGCAGGGGGAGAAGCAAAAAAGAGCAGTTACCTTTGGCGATAAGGAGCTAGGAAATGATTGGTCTGGGGCAGGAGGGCAGGTTCTGGGTTACTGGCTTGACACACATGTGTAGTGTTTATACAAGTGTTTATTTTGTTATGACTCACTTAGCCATGCATTTATGTCCAGTTCATCCTTCTGTATGTTTGATTATATTTCACATAAAAAAAAAAAACAGATAGAAAAAAATAAGGGCGCCTGGGGCTCAGTAGCTGAGGATCTGCCTTCAGCTCAGGGTGTGATCCTGGGGTTTTGGGATTGAGTCCCACATCAGGCTTCCTTGAAGGGAACCTGCTTCTCTCTCTGCTTATGTCTCTGCCTCTCTGTGTCTCTCATGAATAAATAAAATGCTAAAATGAAAGAAAAAATAAATAAAATCCAACAACCCAAATAATTGTTTGTATAAATATACTGATACATAACATCTTTTAGTGATTAATATGACTCACATGGGGTTGTTATCAATTAATTGTGGGTGTAATTTTTATATAACAACTCACACTGTCCTGTGGAAACTATCAACTCAAGCGAAGTCTACAATTACTATGTCATGATGGTCTTTAAATAATGGACATGAAACCACTGTTCTTTGTGTTTTGAATTATAATAAATGATAAATAATTATATATAAAGTGGAGGAGACCTGCATTCTTTAGAAAATTAAAACTTCTTTCACTGTTATTTGAAGTCCAGGGCAGGAGGGAGACTGCTTGGAATATTTGGCTTGGCCTTCCACCTACATTTGTGGGGGGGATGCAAACCTCAGGAGCATCCTAAACATATAAACACAAATACAAATAATAATAAATACCTCAGCACTTAGAGGAGGGGAGTAGTATTAAGGAATCAAGTAATAACAGTTTAATTTTGAGAGGCTAGTGTGGTAATTGAAAAACAGGAGTGAGCAGAAGGGAAGGAAAAAAGAACAGGATATAGTTAGTCATCATCCTGGCCTTAATTAATAGATGCTGATGCAATAACTCTTTATTAGTAATATTAATCACTACATAATTTCACTACTGAGTTTCACCCAATTCATTCATTGTCTTTAAGTATTTTTTTAAGTAGGCTCCACACCCATTGTGTGGCTTGAACCCATGACCCTGAGAAGAGTCACATGCTCTATTGATGGAAACAGCCAGGCACCCCAGTCCAATTATTTATTTACTTATTTATTTATGTATTATTTATTTATTCATTTACTTTTAAAGATTTTATTTATTTATTCATGAGACAGGGAGAGAGAGAGAGAGAGAGAGAGGCAGAGACATGGGCAGAGGGAGAGGGAGACGCAGGCTCCATGCAGGGAGCCCGATGTGCGACTCGATCCCAGGTCTCCAGGATTAGGCCCTGGGCCAAAGGCGGTACTAACCCGCTGAGCCACCCGGGCTGCCCCCAATTCATTTATTAATGTAATTTCATGTCCTTGACAATTTTCTCTTAGGTAAAACTGCTAGTAAATTTAGCCCTTATTAGTCCAACCAAATTCTGAGATTTCTACCTCATTCCTAGTTCACAAAGGAATGTGGATATTCAGATTCAGGATCTTGATTTTTTTACCTTGCGAAAAAAGGTTGTACTTTAGAAGTCGAACAAATTATGCCGGGTTGGAGGGCAGTCATAGTATACAGGGCAAAAGAAAGGAAAAGAAGATGGTGTAGACTCAGCTGATGTGGACAAGATAGTGGTAGGTCTACAAGATGGATGGTTTGTTCTTTGTTTTTGACCTTGGAAAATTTTGTGGTTTTGTTTTTTTTTGCCAGGTCACCAAGCTGAGATATAAAGTCTCAATCTAACTATCTTGATAGTGCTTTTGATAGTGATCCTACATTTTAAATGCATTTTCCCCCTATAACAATTCCGATTATTTTATTAAGTATGTAACCAACATTTCCCACCAGTGGCTCCCATCCTGTACATATGCTAAAAGTGAGGTGTGATTTAGGAATCAGAGATCTCTTCTGAATTTTCTCAGAAGATAATTTATAACACTGCCCTTCTGAAACTTGTCACTTCCTTTCATCTAGTCACTAGAAAATGACTATATCTGATTTATTCCTAGGATGAGCCAAAATAAATCTATAGCAATTTCAGCAACCATGTTCACCACCAACCAAAACAAACAAAATTATGACAAAAATAAACCGCCCTGGGTTAAAGGATTTTAGGTTTGACAGAGACAGTGATTGTCAGACTTTGGTGTACATAAGCACTACCTGGGTAATTTGCTGGAGCATGCCAGGACTCCCCTGAGAATCACTGACTGCAATGCACTGGGTGTCTGTGTCCTTCCCCTCCCCCCAAATTCATATTTTATTTTATTTTTTTAAAGATTCTATGTATTCATGAGAGACACACAGAGAGAGGCAGAGACACAGGCAGAGGGAGAAGCAGGCTCCATGATGGAACCCCGATGTGGGACTCGATCCAGGACTCCGGGATCATGCCCTGAGCCAAAGGCAGATGCTCAACCACTGAGCCACCCAGGTGTCCCCCAAATTCATATTTTAAAATTCAAACTCCTCCATGGTATTTGGTGGGGCTTTGAGGAAATAATTAGGTCATGCGGGTGGGGATCCCATGGATGGGATTAGTGCCCTTATAAAAGGAACCCTGGCAGGCTCTCTAGCTCTCTTTCCATCATGTGAGGACACAATGAAAATTTGGCGGTCTGCAACCCAGAAGAGGCTTCTCATTAGACACTAAATTTGCTGGTAACTTGATCTTGGACTTTCCAGCCTCTAAAACTGTGAGAAATTTATTTTTGTGGTTTAAGCCACCCAGTCTATGGTATTTTTATTATAGCAACATGAACTGACTGAAAACACTGCCACAAGCAGAAAAGATTAAAACATTGATAGCAGAGACGCCTGGGTGGCTCAGTGCTTAAGTGTCTGCCTTCATCCCAGGGCGTGATCCTGGAGTCCCAGGATCAAATACCACATCAGGTTCCATGCATGGAGCCTGCTTCTCTCCCTGCCTATGTCTCTCTGCCTCTGTGTGTGTGTGTGTGTCTCTCAGGAATAAATAAATAAAATCTTAAAAAACCCAAAAACATTGATAGCAGGGCACACTGATCTAACAAAGATAAATAAAAGAGATAAAAGTCTAAGCTAATATTATATAAGGATAAATGAATGTCACAAAGAATAAGTTCAGGAGAAAGTGAGGTTTCTATTGGATGAAAGAAGTAGGGAATTATTTTCTGACAAAGCGAGCTTGACCTGAGCTATAAAAATATAGTATAAATTCTAGTATATCAAAAATTATTACATCAGCGTCTATAAATCAAGGCCAGGATGGTGAATAACTATATAGTGTTCTTTCTGCCCTTCCTTAAGCTCACTCCTATTTCCCAATTCCTACCCTAACCTCTCATAATTATACCATTATGACTTGATTCCTCAATGCCACCGGTACTCCTGGGATGAGTGTTTATTTTATAGTTAAGACACTTGTGAGACTTTTGGCAATCAGGATGACAGCAGTAAGAAGGCCAGGCCAAATACCGCTTTATGCAGTCTTCCTGCCCTAGAAGACATGGACCTGAAGTCATTTGCTGGATAATCCGCTCTGTGGGGGCTAGTGTGCTTTTAGTCCCTTTGGACATGTGATGATGGGTTTATTGTAAGAAGATGAAATCCAGGCAGGCATCAAAATGCACAGCAGCAATTGTATACTAAAGCAGATCGGAAGCTCATAGGACTATATGGCACTACTTAGTTGAGGTCATTAACAGCGTCTCAGTCCAGGAATAGCCAGGACAATTAAACAAATGTATAAGTGATGGGTATTAGACTCTCCCTTTTATGGACATCAGTGCTGCTAGGATATTTAATGTTTTCAGGGAATAGAAAGAGTGCTGAAAACATAGCTGAGGATACTGAAGAGAAATGTCTCACTTTTTTATAATTTTAACTGTTCAACTTCTACTTTGCAGATAGAGCACAAAGACTTTGTCTGGTAGCTGCCACGTGAAGCTCTATTCTAAATGTCTCATGCATGAGCATATAAGCACAATATATGGGATACCTTTTTTTTTTTTAATTTTTTATTTATTTATGATAGTCACAGAGAGAGAGAGAGAGGCAGAGACACAGGCGGAGGGAGAAGCAGGCTCCATGCACCGGGAGCCTGATGTGGGATTCGATCCCGGTCTGCAGGATCGCGCCCTGGGCCAAAGGCAGGCGCCAAACCGCTGCGCCACCCAGGGATCCCTATGGGATACCTTTTAATCTGATAGTGGATAATGTAGTTTAATCAATGGAACTATTGACAAAAACTATTTATGGACAATTGTTTGCATGTGTACTCTCGAGTATCTGGGAAAACTGAAGAGAAGAGAAAATATGCATTTTTCATGCCCAAGATGAAAGTTTCAGAATAGCTATACTCTGGCTATAGAGAGTCTTTATCTAAAGACCTCAAACTTTGATGGTAGGAGCCAGTCTTCCTCTCACCTGAATAGTAAAGAATGCTAAGAAATGCTAGTTTCTGCAGACACCTTTCTTGCTTCAAAAAGGTAAGATTCACTTTCATCTGTTTTCCATATCGCGTCTGTACAACTTTTGTTGTAGGAGGGGAAAAAAGAAAGAGAGTTCTGCCATTTTAAAAATGAAAAAAAAAAAAAACCTGAAAAAATTCTAGAAAATACTTCACCCTTCCTTTCTTCATTCTCAGATCAAATTATTCTTTAAAATATTTTATTTATTTATTCATGAGAGACACAGAGAGATGCAGAAACATTAGTGGAGGGAGAAGCAGGCTCCCTGCAGGGAGTCTGATGCGGGATTCGATCCCAGGACCCAGGGATCATGACCTGAGCCAAAGGCAGACGCTCAACCACTGAGCCACTGAGGCGCCCCTCCTCAGCTCAGTTTCAAAGCAACTCACCAGCACTACAATAGGGACTTCCTTCTAAATGAATCAAGTTCTTTTTTCTCATTACTCATAAAACCAAAAGACTTCTCTAATCCCTCAGAGGGAAAAAAAATTCATACCGTATGATTATACATGCGTTAAAATCAATGATGTCCTACATCTATTTTTTTAAAACGCCATTGTGTTCAGATAGAGTGGTTCATAGTACTAAAGTACAAATGAAAACACAGGATAGTTTCTCTGTAACTACATGAGAGTTGAAATACAAGGTTCTGAGGGCTGTATATTCTCCACAAGGATCATAAAAGACTAATGCCAAGAATCAAAGGAAACAAATCAGCATTTACAATAATGCTCACATGAGTCCTAGCTTGAGTCTGTGGAGGCTTGAAGCAATTCTTGAATCCCTCTGAGCCTCATTTTTCTCACATTTAAAATGAGGGTGCTGGACTAGGTGATCTCAAAGTCCTTTCTCTACCTAAAATGCCATGATTTAACCCACCTTTGGAAACATTTTAAAATTCTAAAGTAACATATGCTTGGGGAAAAACAAGAAATATAAGTAAGAAAATGTACAATATTGATCATTCTACCACTCGCAAGTAATCACTTTGGTGCATAGTTTTGTAGGTAGTACTCTGAGTCCATAAAAATGCACACGGGCACACGTGCATACACAACCTCAAAGCCGTACCAACCACAATACAACACAGTGGGATCTCCTTTCTGCTTTATCTCTCTAAAGAATACATGAGCGCTTTTCCTGTTTTAGCGTTTAAGTGTTTAACAATTGAGGTTCTGGCAACTAAAACTGCACAGGCAGCAGCTCCATTTTTCTCAGAATCAAGTGAAACTGAACAGGCAATTAAAAGTTACTGAACTGCAAGGTAAAATTACTTCACCGCTCTGCTGCTGGGTGACTAAAGACGGGAGACAATGGAAATCATATTTAGAATTAAGATAGAACGACAGAACATAGCAGTCTGCTCTACTAAAATGGAATCTATAAACATTAGACATAATCAGCAGCACTTCAATCATGCTCTTTGCTCACAGTTAGACGGAAGATTACACAAAACAAATGTGCAATGCTCAAATCTGTGGCATTGCTGGTTAACAGAAGGCATTTCCCTCCCAGCCCACATACTGATCCAAATTCTCTCCTGTACAGCCAGTGCCCAGCTTACAAATGGGCTATATGCCAAGAGCCCATTATAAGCCAGTTGTACCAAGCTCTGTATCAATCTTTCCATAGAATTAATGTTATAAAAGATGCTGAAAAATAAATAAATGTTGCTTAGATTTCTAGGCTAGCCCACAAAAGCCAGTTTATTAAAAGATGCATTATTAAAGGACAGTGGCAAGACTACTATGGAGACCAATCACTGTAGTAATGCCTCTTTGGAACCTGCCCTCAGAATTCAATCTTAGAAGTACAGGAATAGAGTTCTTCTGAAAATTACTGATGGTAGTTTCTATCCCTAGAGATAAATGGTAAGGTGAAGGGACAAAGTTTAAGACTTCAAGAGTTTAACCGGGAAGATTAGGAGCCAGAGATGAAGGAGAAATATTGACATTGCAATTTGGAAAGCGGGAAATGGTATGAGGTGGAGAAATTGGTATTATGATTTGGAAAGCATAAGAAAGAAGATAATAATCATAATACGGAAGAACAGGGCCTTTCTTTAGGGTCTCTTGAATATCATTATCTTGAGCTCTTCTTAGTTTAGTTAGAAGGAAGAGGGGCAACATAGTCACAGGTGAAATCAGTTTTCCCCATCTAGCAGAATGGGGAAGAGGATCTGGTAATGTGGGATGAAGAGAGAAAATTTCACTTGAAATCTGGAAAAGTAGTAAGACATTTCCATTCCAAATGCAACCTTATGTCTATTACCTGCCCCTCCAATAAAAACCCTACTCAGAAACTTGAGCTTTGGGAATATTCAGGAAGTCAAGAAGATGCAGTGGGATTTAAAATGAGAATCTCAAGGACTTAATAGGGTAGCTCAAGCATCAAACAACAACGAAAGTGAATAGGGATGTGGTAGATAGGCAAGGGAAGGTCTTGCCACATTTAACTGGTACAGCCATTTACCCCAAAAGTAACACATTAAATTGAATTAAGCAATCCACAAGGATCCCTTTGGATAACATTTTCCATAAACACAGCAAATTTTACACTTGGTGTCACATGTCACCACTCTTAATAGTTATCATTCCACAAGTATAGATAATAACAAATATGCTTAAGACAATAAGGTAGTAAATAATATCAATACGTAACAAATATATTCTGATATAGATTTAATAAAACATAACAACAAATGCCAACATATCAATTGAGAAGGCTTTAAACTGAAATGAGTTACTATGAAGTCCCACATCCATAGGAATAATTCCAAATAACTTGTATTCCTGAAATATCATAAAATTTCAGTTAATCTATTCCCCCAAAAAATCACTTAGGAAATACCACAAAACAATAACAATAACAGTTTTTAGGAGATAGGAATACATTTTTTAATAGCATGGAATAGATGGAATTCCATCTCCTGGCAGTACAGTGAACTAAATGTTCAGAGAAACCTTTCCTGAGGATATACATTTTAAAATGACAGATAAACTATGAAAGTAGGTTAAGAGACACAGAGGAGATAGGTTATAAAAGGATCCAACATACATGTAGTCAGTGTTCCAGAAAAGGAGAGTAGGAGAGAGGCTGGTAATTCTACATAATTGGTGACTGATGAAAATCTTTATGTCAGGAAGCTCAGTGAATCCCAAGTTTTAAAAAAAGAGAGAGAGAGAAGAAAAAATAATGCTTACCTAAAGAGACACATGGTAGTAATAGAATACACAAGAAGAAAGAGTAGTTAGAAATAAATGATAATTAGATTTACAATTGATTCTCAACACCTACAATGGAAGTCAGAGGATGATGGGGTTAATGTTTTCAAAATATGAGACGTAGCTGTCCTACTACAATTGTTTTATCCAGTAAATTAATCTCTCAAAATGAGGTTAAAATAAAGACATTTTCAAAGAATTAAAAAATAAGAGAAGTCACTATCAAAAGACCCTCACTATAGAAACTCTAAAGAATGTACAAAAAAAAAAAAAAGAGAGAGAGAGAGAGAAAGAAACGCAGATAGATAGATGATCCCAGAAGAAAGATTTAAAAGGGAAAAAGGATAGCAAACGGCAAACTTCTGCATAAATCTAACGAAATATTCTATTAAAGTGTAAACTGTATCTAATCTATATGGGGATAATAAAACTAAAATCAAAGCTACCAATTGCATGTCATTCCAGGAAGATCATGATGGAAATTACAATATCCAAAGGTCATTTTATTATCTGAGAAGAAGATATTAGTTAATTCTAGACACTGTAACCATAAGTATGCACATTTTATATGTATAGACTTCAAGGTAGAAAATTATTTCTTAAAGAAAACATCAAAATGCAAACTACAAAGGGAAATATTGACTATTCTTACTAAAATAACTCCTTTTCAACCACAAAATACCATAAAAAGTAAAAATTCAAGCCACAGACTAGGAGAAATATGCCTAGAAAATAAAATTAATATCTAAGAATCAATAAAAGGAAGACAATCTTCTAGAGAGGAAAAAAAGGACCAAAAGTGTGAACAGATATTTCATACAAGAGTTAATTAAAATACCCAAGAAACATGAAAATATGAACAACTTTATTACCAACCAGGAGAATTTAAATTAAATTACAGGGGGATATACTACACACTCACCAGACTGGCAATAGTTAAGAAGTATAGATGAGTACACGTAGCAGTGGGTGTCCCTATACCCCAATGAAGAGAGGGGGGTGGTAAGCTATTTCACTAGTAAAATTAGCATGTGCAGTCCACATCCATTAAATATACTCAAACAATCCCAACTCCATGTGCATGTCCCTGAGAAATTCCTGGGCATGACTCAGAGTCCTACAGAAATTTCAGGGAGCACTGTTTGTGAGAACAAAAACTCAAAACTTACCCAAATACCCCCATGTGGTAGGGTGGAAAGCAATGCTCTGGCTTATTTATTTTCTAGAATGATATGCAGCGGTAAGAATAAATGAATTCAATGCTGAAATAAATCTCAAACAAATATGTTTCAAAGACAAAACAAGTGTAGGACTATAAGAATAACTATTCTATTTATATAAAATGTAAAACCAGGGCAGCCCTGGTGGCGCAGTGGTTTAGCGCCGCCTGCAGCCTAGGGTGTGATCCTGGAGACCCTGGATCAAGTCCCACGTCAGGCTCTCTGCATAGTGCCTGCTTCTCCCTCTGCCTGTGTCTCTACCTCTCTCTCTCCCTCTCTCTCTCTCTCTCTCTCTGTGTGTGTGTTTCTATGAATAAATAAATAAATACAAATAAATAAGTAAAATAAAATAAAATTTAAAACCAGGCAAAATTAATGTACCATTGAGCGTATATACACATGCAGTTAAATTATTGTGAGAAATAAGGAAATTATCAATACAAAATTCAAGATATAGCTATCTCTGGGAGGAAGAGGACACAGAAGTGCTTCAGATATTGATCGTACTTTTTTTTCTAATGTCATGTGCCCAGCACAGAGATGTTTATAATTACACTTTAGTTTACAAATGCATTATGCAACTTTTACATGTAAAATAGTTCCAAAAATGAAACAGTACATATGATATTGTTAACTGTAATTTAATCACTATAATTAACAATTTCAAATTCAAAAGATTAGCTTTTTCTTTTAATATTTCAAATTTGGGGTTTTCATCAAAAATGATGTTTTAAAGAAACATCACAGAATTGTAGGTTAAATTGGGGACATTTTCTGAGTCATACATTTTCATAGCATCAATGGAATAATAATGATTCTAGTTATACCAACTGAGAGTCGAAAATGTCTATTTGTTTAATTATTTTAGTTTGTGGTTCAGTTTTATAGCATTTCCTCATCATTAATTATATATTGCAGTTGCATTATGCAAAATGAAAACAAATAAAATTAGAAATACTATGCTTCATAAAGCACAGCGCGTTACAGAGGCTCATCCTGCAGTCATTTTTGAGTGTCCAATATTATTCAGTGACTGCACTGACATATCCTGATCTCAGACTCCTTTATCTTCAAAACGTCCAAATTCTGTTACTGTGTAGAGGTTCTTTGACCAACTCGACCAGCAAAAAAAATAATTTGTTCGTCCAAAAGAAAGGCCCTCTTCTTCTTTACTTACCCCTTTTTCTACCCCAGCTGTTTTTTTTCAAACTTATTGAACTACTTTATAAGAAAATGACTTGAACAATAATATTAATTTATAAAAAGAGTTGTGCAATTCACCCCTCTTCCAATCACTCATCAACACTTACAGAAGTACCTGCTTGAAGGAAATTGTATTGGGGCTGAGTGGAGAGAAGCACTGTTCCCCAAGTACTGACTTCACTACACAGTCACCTCTCCATTCTTGTCTCCTTTAGTTCTAATTTAAGTCGCAATCCTTCCTGTGAGAAGTATAACACATTCATTTTGGAAGACCCAGCTCCTCTCTTACCCAGAGGGCAAAGCACTATAACAACAGGAGGTATTCTGCTAATAGATGGTAAAATCAAAACCTATCATTTTTCTAGGAAGGCTGAGATTTCTAACCATCTGCACGGCATCTCTCCCCTCAACCCCGCCTCAGGAAGCTTTTCCCATAATCAGAGCCATTCCAAACTAATGGATGACTTAAACATTTATAAGTAAAAAGTTTCCATAGCATTCTAAAATCACGAGTTCAAGTCACTAACAGTTCTAATCAGAAAGGTCTTTAATTATGACATTTGAAACTATTTACTCTTATTTAGTCAGAAGAAAAAAATCAATGATTTCAGTACGTATTCATTGAGTCTCATATCTGAACTTTATTTGTAGTATGTGAGCAGCACTACGTTAGTCTGAAGGTAGGGATGGGTTTATTTGGTAAAGCAATAGAAAAGAAACATAACACCTTACAATTAGAATGTTACACTTGAGAAGTTCTGCATGTGGAGAGAATTAGGCAGGATACGGAAAACAGTATAATAAAGTGCAGTGATGATTTGGCAGGGAGAGTCAGTGGCAAAGAAGTTCAAATGACAGGAAAGTCAGGAGTTTCAGGAGAAGACATTTAAGAGGAAGAACAGAGCTAAGATTTAGGGAATGGAAGAATGGACAGGAACTAAAAAAGTCAAGAGGAGGAAGGAGGGTATTCTTGGCTTCCTGGCTGTAGAAACAGAATATGGAATTAAGCTCAAGAATGTGAAGAAAAATAGGGCCTATTACTATGAGATATGAAGGGGAGTTTAATGGTTGATCCCATCAGATGCTCTGATGAAAATATGAAGAGAAGGACCACAAACACCCAGAAATCTGGCTGTTTCATCACTGAACTAATGCAATGTGCAAAGAATGCCATTTGATTCAAAGAGCAATGATTTGTACTCTTCTATCCTCTGATAATTTGCTGGCAGCACACACCTTCTGTCATGCCAAATTACTGCAGTCTTGAAGTTGTGTAGGAAAATCTGTGGTGGCAAATTAAGTCCTTGCCATCCTGAAAGAATTCAGGCATTCAGGATGGATTATTAACAACTAGAAAGCTGGGGAAGCAAGGAGAAAATCATCACCCTCTAAAGCCAAAGTCCCAAAGCCAGCAACCACATAAACATTAACATTAGGCAGTCTCACTGGAACAAAAGCATTCTTTGGCCTCTAGCCATGTACAATTCGGAGAGAGAGCATAGTATGTAGGCAAATCAGAATATAAAAGAAAATATGTGGTCGGAATGCATATCTCCACACCAAAGAAACACACAAAAGTGACACCCAAAATGACACTGTCACTGGTCCAACACATATTGGCTTCCTGTGTGTATTCCTAAATCTAAGAAAACACCAA
Organism: Vulpes lagopus; assembly: GCF_018345385.1. Taxonomy (NCBI): domain Eukaryota; kingdom Metazoa; phylum Chordata; class Mammalia; order Carnivora; family Canidae; genus Vulpes; species Vulpes lagopus. The sequence goes on from NC_054828.1 coordinate 35,849,781, forward strand.
ACTAAGAGGGATTATATTACTGAATTCAGTATATCCCATTAGGACAATTGTTGAATGGAGATTTATTCAATAAGAGAAGTAATTTTAAAAAATTAGAGAAATAAACTGAAGTCCATAGATAGGATGTAGGGAGATTTGTTTTCCATTCTGTGGACTAGAGAAACATTTTATACCTTTGAAGTATAAATGGTTTAAACAGAGCAAAGATTTGCAAATCTGTAGAAAAAGGGAGACCAAGTCACAAAATGAACACTCTTTTGTTTTTTAACTAATAGGACTTTTCAAAGGAAGAAGGGATTGAATATTGGCTGCCTTTCAAAAGACAGCTTTTGGGAGAGGCACGGTGCTACTTGTTTGATTTTATTTTAAATTGGTGAAAAATCACAGAAATTAGCACTAATTAACCTTACCTTTCAGTACCTTTAATACTTCATTCCAGTCTACAATATTACTATACTCATTCCATAACAAAATAATACATAATAATAAAGTATCTAAAAGTAGCTAATATCTATGAAAAAACTTACATGTCAGATGCTATATCAAATGATTTTATTTTACTTAATTTTTAAAAAATATTTTATTTATTTTGAGAGAGAGAGCATGCATATGTGTACACGTGGCAGAGATAGAGGGAGAGAAACTCAAGCAGACTTCCCACTGAGCATGGAGCCTGACGTAGTGCTTGATCCCTCAACCCCGAGATCATGACCTGAGCCGAGTTGGGTACTGAACCACTTGAGCAACTCTGTATCAAATGACTTCAAAATATTATTTAAGTTTATATTATCTCATTTAAATTTATATCTACTATACTATGTATTAATTATTATCTACATTTTACAGTTGAGAATCAGGCTAGTTAAAACTGATGCTCCACTCAGTAAAGTAACCTGACCATGACCACAGAAAATAATGGAGTCAAAAAAGAGTCAGGTCTAAGTCATGTATTAAATAATATGCTGTATTTGTTTATCTGCATATTTGTTAATTAACTGATGTGTTCTCCAAGGCAGAACTAGGTATAAGACAGAGGCTGAGCAATAACTTCTTGCCCAGACATTACATCAAGGAGGGTTACCGGGAGACAAGGGCTAACCAGAAGGTTACTCCAAGAACCATCAGGGCCCACTTTCCTTTCACCACCTCAGCTTTGTAACAGAGTAGGACAGCCTCAAAACAAATATATAAAAAGAAAAAAAATGTTCCAAATACACCTTAAATAGTGGTATCTTAGGACAGCCTATGGACAGAGGTGTTGGATTTTATAAACTGGTCCATCAAAAATCAGTCTATTCACTTATATTTTTATGGTAAAGTTTTAATGTACTTGATCACTAGACAATATCTTCTCTAGTATGCATACACATTTTAAATAAGGAATTGACAACAGTGATTTCTTAGACAAGGAAATTTTCAGATAACTCTTTTAGAATTATGCTACTCTGTAACTACGCAAAGCTCTCTAATCTATCTTTAGATTTGACAACTAATAAGGAAGAGTAGAGACAGAATATGAATTTAAATATAGATTCATCCCTTGCCTTCACCAGAGATTTACTTATAAGTCAATGCTATTTTATTTTTTCCCATTAGTTATATTTCAAGTCATTCATTCTAAATTATAGAAGATACTAATTCTTGAAAAGATGAATTCTAAAACTACAATTTAAAAATTAACCTTATAGAGTTAAATTTTAAAGGATACTATTAACCCTGAGGACAGTCCATTCCTTGATATCAAAGTTTTGTCTGCAAACCATTCTGTATTAATCAGTCCACTAACATTTTTTTTAAAGATTTTATTTATTCATTCATGAGAGACACAGAGAGAGAGAGGCAGAGACACAGGCAGAGGGAGAAGCAGGCTCCATTCCATGCAGGGAGCCTGACGTGGGAATCGATCCTGGGTCTCCAGGATCACACCCTGGGCCAAAGGTGGCGCTAAACCATGGGGCCACCAGACCTGCCCTCCACTAACATTTAAAGCAGCATATTCTACAATGATGATTTCTCTCCCAACTATAAATTCATTTTAGTATTATCAACTGTGATTCTGAAAAGTTGAAATGATTTAGTTATATGATAAGCTATATTAGAATTTAGTAAAATGGAGGCATAGAAAACTATTAAACAAAATTCAGCCCATATGCCATGTCCTCCGTAAAACTTTATCAGAAACCTTCTTCCACCCAGTTAACAAATCCCTGCAGAGTCACCGTACCTTCTACAGTTGTCCAATGTCTGCTATTGCTTAAGTAGTACATTATAACAGTGATTCTCATACTTTATCATGCAGCAGAATCTCCTGGAATGTTCTTTACACTATAAACTGCTGGGATCCACCTTCAGAGTTCTGGATTTATGAGCCAAAATCAAAAGTTGGACGTTTAACTGACTGAGCCACCCAGGCACCCCTGAAATCATTATTTGATCTAGTTCCCTCTAAGTCCTTTTCCAAAATATGCCTGTAGGTACTTGTTCATTAAACAATTTAGTGGGACGCCTGGGAGGCTTGGTGGTTGAACGTCTGCCTTTGGCTCAGGGCATGATCCCAGAATCCAGGATCAAGTGCCACATTGAGCCTGCTTCTCCCTCTGCTTGTGTCTCTGCCTCTCTCTCTCTCTCTCTCTCTCTCTTTCTCTGTGCGTGTGTGTGTCTCTCATGAATAAATAAATAAAATCTTTAAAAACAAAACAACAATTTAGTAAACATATACTTTAGGCAAGTCAATGAACTAGAAAACATGGAAAATACCTAATTGAAGAAATACTTCATTAAAAAAAAAAAAAGAGAGAGAGATCCAACAGAGAGTATCATAAAATTCCAGGTATGGTGAGTACCAATTGCCTAAAACAAAAGAGATGTTCTAGAAACTCAAAGTGATTCAGAGTAGATTATGAGGTGGGTATCAGATAAGTAGTCTGGAAAGTGCTGGAAAATCACAGAAAGATAAAAGGCTGTAGTCAAAGAAGGGAAAGTTTTGAATGTAACATTTGGAAATTTAAACTATTTGAACTTACTTCGGTAGGAGAGAAAAGACAGCAATACTTTAGGTGACTAAACATCAAGGGATGTAGGCTTGAGTAGAAGACTAGAGAAAGACTGATAAGAAAAACTACTGAAATGGTCTCCACTAGAGGTACTGGGATATGACCAGGTGGTGGCAGCAGGAGTAGGGTACCAAGAAAGCACAATCAACAAAGATGCAAGTGATTAGGTGTGGGGCCAAAGGAAAGGAGACATTGATTTAAAGATGTTGAGCCCTGGGGACCGAAATAATGGGGACTCCCTTGAAGAGCTAGGGAGAAAAAGAAGATAAAGTCAATTTACTTGAAGCTAATAGACCTTAAAGCTTCAGGGTCGCTCACCTGTAGGGACTTCTTTCAGAGCCCTAGGTGGGGGAAACCATAGCACTGTGTTCAAACAGCCCTGTATTTTTGTAAAAAAAATTAACTCATTTATATCTGAACTGCTTAAGCTTCTCTCTTTCCACTGTCACTTTTCCTTGGTCACACTTCCACTCAAACTAGGTGGCACTGGAGAGGCTGTGGTAATTTTAATTTAATATTTGGCATTCTTTTCCTTAACTGACACTCATTAAATTATATTAGCTTCATGCCCCACCTAAGAACTCTACCCTAGTTTTTATAGGAAAAGTTTCTAGTTGTGAGAAAGATGTGCTCTCTTTTATTCTTGGACTTTGATGTGCTGCCCAGAAATTCAGGTGGAAATAGTCCAACATGGGTTTAAACATCCAACAGAACAGTTGAAAATGAGGAAATAAATGAGAAGGGCTATTGAAATCACCAAAAGAGAGAGGAAGTGGGAGGTAGAGAGAGGGAAGATAACCTAAAACAGAATCTCTATACCTGGGTGATAGAGGAAGACACTGGGAGAGAGGGAAAAGAAGGGATAATCAGAATAGAAAGAAAATGATGTAGTTCAGTGAAACAGATGTCAAGGGAAGAATGAATTATAACAAAGCAAGGACACAGACTGGTGCCATGTGCTGATAAGACCAGAAAGGACAGTGCTTATATGAAGCTATTGAACCTGTGGCTTTTAGAAGACAGGTCCTACAGACCAATGATCGCTAAAGGGTGGGTACAAATAGATGGGAAAGAAATATACAATGCCTTTCACCAGGTTCCAGGGGGAGATGAAAAAAAAAAAAAAACAGTTTTCCTAACCTCACTGAAGGGGAGTAGCACTAAAATATGCTCCCGTTCTAGTGACAAGCACTTTATATATCCATTCAGATATCATAAGAAGATGAGTTAACACAACTTTCACTTTGAGGGAACTCAAAAGATGAGGAAACTTATCCAAACTCACATACCAAGCAGGGCTGGAATTCAAATTCTAGATTTGCTTAACTCCAAGCCCATGGCCTGATTCTCACAGCACATCTTAAATGCAATGGATCTAGCTGCCCTCATTATTATGAAGAAATTTGACTCTAATTTTAGGGATATTTTTGAGATTTCACTTCAATTCAGAGACAAATGCTACCTACAAAGTTCCATAGAAAAGCACACTATGATGGGAGAAGATATTTGCAAATGACATATCCAACAAAGGGCTAGTATCCCAAATATATATAAAGAACCTCTACAATTCAACACCCCAAAAAACAAATAAATCAATTATAAAAATGAGCAGAAGACATGAACAAACATTTCTCCAAAGAAGACATCCAGATGGCCAGCAGACACAGGCTCATCATCACTTATCATCAGGGAAATAAAATCAATACCACAATGAGATGTCACCTCACACCTGTCAGAAGGGCTAAAATAAAAAACACAAGAAACAACAGGTATTAGCGAGGATATGGGAAAACAGGAACCCTCTCATGCACTGTTGGCAGGAATGCAGACTGGTGCAGCCACTGTGAAAAACAGTATGGAGGTTCCTCAAAGTTAAAAATAGAACTACCCTATGACACAGTAATCACACTCCTGCGTAATTACCCAAAGAATACAAGAACACTGATTCAAAGGGATACATGCATCCCTAAGTTTATAGCAGCATTATCAAAAATAGCTAATTTAGGATCCCTGAGTGGCTCAGTGATTTGGCACCTGCCTTTGGCCCAGAGCATGATCCTGGAGACCCGGGATCGAGTCCCACATCGGGCTCCCTGCATGGAGCCTGCTTCTCCCTCTGCCTGTGTCTCTGCCTCTCTCTCTCTCTGTCTCTCATGAATAAATAGATAAAATCTTTAAAAAAATAGCTAAATTATGGAAGAAGCTCAAGTGTCCATCGATAGATGAATGGATAAAGAAGATGTGAGATACACACACACACAATGGAATAGTATTTGGACATAAGAAAGAATGAAATCTTGTCAGTTGCAGCAACATGGATGGAGCTAGAGGGTATAATGCTAAGCAAAATAAGTCAGAAGAAGACAGATATATTATTTCCTTCATATGTGGAATTTAAGAAACAAAGAAAAATAAGCAAAGGGGGAAAAAGAGACAAATCAAGAAACAGACTCTTGGGACACCTGGATGGCTCAGCAGTTAAGTGGCTAGGGCATGATCCTGAGATTCAGGATTGAGTCCCACATTGGGGTTTTTGCACGGAGCCTGCTTCTCCCTCTTCCTGTGTCTCTGCCTCTCTCTTTTTGTGTCTCTCATGAATAAATAAATAAAATCTTAAAAAAAAAAAAGAAACAGATTCTTAAATATAAAGAACAAACTGATGGTTACCAGAGGGGAGGGGTGGGGGAATGGGGGAAATAGGTGATGAGGATTAAGAAGTGCACTTCTGACAAGCACTGGGTGATGTATGGAAGTGGGTGATGTATGGAAGTGCTGAATCACTATATTGTACACATGAAACTAATATAACACTGTATGTTAACTATACTGAAATATAAAATATTTTTTAAAAAATCACATTGTCATCACATTAATATTTTATGTGTTTGTTATGCTTTATTTTTAAAATAATCTAATAAAATTTGTAAACATGTTTAAAAAAGCAAGAATTCAATATAATATTTTTCCTTCACTGCAGTTTCCTATTCTGTTGATTCTAATAAATAAGTACTATCATTTCAAAAGAAAATAAGCAAAAACCTGGAAGAGATATAGTTAGCAGAGAAAATTTCTAAGTATGATCTATATTTTGAATATATTTTCAAAAGGGAAGTGCAAAGTAAGCATTTGCTCTTTTTGTTGCATTCATATAATGTTTATCAGTTTTCATCGAAACAAAGGAAAGAAGCCAGACTGTTTTATTTTTTATTTCAAGCACTGGCTTTTTATATTTTTAAAATATGTATGTTCACAGCCCAATATTAATATTTAACATATTAATTAATGTACTATGAATATTGTGCTGCAAGATGTATTGAATTAATGTCAGCAGTTATTAACAAGCAATTTCAACTAAAACTATAAAATACTTTCAGCAGAAATTGCCTTAAATGATAAATTTTCTTCAATTTAAAAATAATTTTCTTCCTCAGATGTTTACTGAGATTATTACATTGTGCTTACTGTATCTAAAGACAGCAAGAGCCTTAGCACATATAAAAATAGAATGTACTTCTTTATAAGTATTTTAACTTCTTAAAATAACAGTTTGCTACTAAATCAAATTGCAAGCTGGCAGCTGCAATCTCAGGCATATAATGAAAAAAAAAAAGATGAAGAAGAAAAGAATATCAAATGAAGCCAGGTGGTTATGAGGGAGGACCTGAGATTTTACTATAATTGAAGTTTTCACATGGAACTTTATCTTTAAACACTATATCACATTACTTACCTATAGTTGTTTCTATATCCATTAAGTTTTTAGTTTTAGAATTATACAGAATTGATACTATCTTAGAAAGTGCTTTAAAACATATATTCTATAATTCTTAGGTTTCTCTTTGATAAGGAATTTCAGTGTATAAACATTTACACTGCTTGTCCCTCTGCTGGGTTCAGCCAGAAGAGCCACAAATACAATTTTGTACACACCTAACCACATGGCTAAACTTGAAAATACTGACAATACTAAGTATAACAAGGATTCAGAACAACTGGAACTCTCATATGTTGTTGGTGAGACTGTAAAATCATCTAGCCACCTTAGAAAACTGTGAGACATTGTCCAAAAAGCTAAATAAATGCCTACTCTATGTACCAGGCTTCCTACTTCCAGTATACTCCCAACAGAAATGAATGACTATGTCCACAACTCATTTAGAAATTCCCATGGTCATAGTTGTCTCAAACTAGAAATAAATCACAATGTCCATTCAAATGAGAGTCAATGAATACATTGTGGTATAGCCATACACTGGAATACCACTCAGAAATGAAAAAGAACTAATGATATGTATAACAACACAGATAAATTTCAAAAAATTATGCTTAGAGAAAGATACTAGACAGAAATGAGACTATTCTTTATGATTCCATTTATATGAAATTCAAGACTAAAAAATCATCAATATTGACAGAAGTCAAAATAGCAGGTGGGATGGGTCAGAAAGCTTTCCACTGAGAGTCATTGCCTACAATGACAAAAATGCTCTGTGGCTTGATCCAGATGGTTATTACATGGCGGGCATAAATGGTAAAACTTCTTCAATTAATTTGTGCACTTCAAATTTGTACATTTTATCATATTGAAATTACACTTCCATTTTTTTAAAGGGAAAATCCATAACAAAAAGGAGAAAAATAGATCTTCAGTATGCTTCTTAATATTATACACTAAAGTTAGTACAAATATGTTCATATTCGCCTTTTAGGGTCCTTGCTCCAAAGCAAGGGAAGCAATCAACAAAATTCATACAACAGATAGCGAGCATCTAGAAAGGGAGGCCATGTTACAAGTACACGTAAATAGCTCAGCACCATGGCTAGCAACAGAGAAGAGGAAGTACTTAACATTTAGTTACCTAACTCTCTCTCTAGGTTGAGGTGTTCTTAAGAACTGGAAACTCTGTAATCATTTTCTACTAATTCTGTTACCCCCATGGCATTCCTAAACCCCGAGACTTCCCTGTGCTGTTATTAGCTTCCTACACTTCACTTGTGATTCTGAATTATTTGGTCAACCTTCTAATATTCCTTGTCTTTTGTATTTTCTAGCACAGTTATCTGACTTAACACTGCCTATGGAAATACAGAAAAATATTCCAACATACAGAGTCATCTCTATGGGATGGAGAGTGAAAAGAAGACTAAAAAAGTAATTAACAATAACTGTTTGTTATTAAAAAAGTAATTAACAGGAAAATATTGAAGTCCTATATATTAATAGCACTATAAACAAAATTAAAGGGCAAGTGATTAACTGTGGAAAAAAAATGTTACATATACAATAAATGCAGTTAAGGGTTAACAACATTTATATAGCATTTTTACAAATCAATGTGAACAAAAGAAGTACACTATAGACAGACTGGAAACCCTGGTGAATAGGCAATTTGGTGAAGTATAATTGGCAAACCCACATACAAAGATGTTTAAACACAGTAAAAGCAAAGAGTGTAAAACAGTTAAAATGATGAATTATCTTTTTTTTTTTTTTTTTGGTGTCTACAAAATGACAAAGACTGGAAATAGTCATGATAACCTGGGATGGCCGGTGTACCAGGAAAGGCACAGCACAGGAGATAATGTAAAACAATACCATGGAGGAGTGGGAGTGGAATTCAGTTTGGCAATGAGTGCCAAGTATCACCTATGACAGCAGTGTTTATAAAATTTTTAAATGGAAATAATCTAACCATCCCACAACAAAAGGTCTGATAAAATATATATGCTCCAGGGGGATTACCAGGCAGTCACTAAAAAGTTATCATTTAGAAGGAAATTAATATCAACAGAAGATGTTTAACATATATTTTTAATTTTTAAAAAAAGGATGCAAAACGGTATGTATAGTAAAAATTTTTTAATGTTTAAAACTATAAAGATGAATTGCTAGAAACACCAAAGTTTTAATAGCACTTATGATTATGGATGTTTTCTTTCCTCAAATCTCTCTGTTTTCCAAATCTTGTACGGTAATAACAAATATTATTTAAAATGTCAGTTATCTCTAAATGTCTTAAGTTTGACAGAAAGAATTTAAAGACACATGGAGCCTCTGTTCTGCTGCCTTCCATTAACGAAGGCAGAATATTAGAACGAGGCCATATCCTCATGCTTCAACCTTGCATCCCCTAGGATATTCACATTAGAAAATCCTTCCTCTTGATACCTTTTCTCCACCTCCCCCAACCCCAACACTATTTTCTCTCCATTTAAAAAATCTCTGTGGTAATATAAATTAAGCAAGGAAACATTTAAAACTGTCAGCTTAATGGTGCACATAGGAGTATGTGCACATAGGTTGCTCTCTGTTCAAGTAAATTTTAATGAACAAAGTAGCTCAGAACCTAAAAGATATTTTCAATTTATAAGTGGAAAAATTGTTCAGTTTCTCAGAGCTTGTTTATTACCATGGGAGTCACTTGGTTTAAAATTCTGTACAAAGAATGGCATGGAAATGGTTAGGTTACTTGAACTTTGGGTAAACTCATAAAAAAAGCTGAGAGGAAAGGAGTACTGACCTGGTGAAGAAACCCAGAACTGAATGTTTAACCTTCCTAGGTCTCAGAGTCCTCATTTGTAAAATTAGGGGTGGGAACCAGGTAATGTTTAAATTCCCTCTTCCTACTTCAAATGTCTGATTCTAGAGATATATTCATTATCTGCATAACGCCAAAAAGAGTGAAGAATTATAACCCAATAATAATGTCATTTTTTTTCAGAATGGTATAAATGATTTAGGAAGATCAAGAAAGAGGAATTTCAAAAAAGATCTAACATCGAAAAAAATCACTAACATTAAAGGGGATGAAACCTGGAGAAGATCTTACAAAACCAAAACATTATAAATAGTGTATGATGACATGTATGTGGAAATAACACCTGCATCAAAGCTTTCATGGTCTGGGGGTGCCTGGCAGCTCAGTTGGTTAAGCATCAAACTTTTGATTTCAGGTCAAGTCATGATCTCAGGGTTGTGAGATAGAGCCTTGTGTGAGGCTCCATGCTGGGCGTGGAGCCTGCTAAAGAGTACCTCTTCTTCTCCCTCCAACCCCACTCTTTCTCCTTCTCAAAAAAAAAAAAAAAAAAAAAAAAAAAAAAAAAAAAAAAAGGCTTTCATGGTCAAAGGAAAAAGCCTTAGCCATTAAAAGACTTTCTTACTTGGGAAAAAAAGAAGAAAGGACATCTTAGTTTGCAATATAAACTTAAAAAAATAAATCCTTTCTAAAGATACTGGGAATATAAGACCAAAGAATGCATAAATAGAAGGGCAAAGGAGAATGCAGACTGAAAATTTTTGTCTGTGTGCATATATCCACTCAAATACACACGCAGATGACCCTTAAAATTACAACTATGGAGCAAAGAGTTGACTAAATGCAGGGACACTCCTCTCCATGAAAACAATATCTAGGAGCCTTTAAAGGGAATTTGCTTATAGTCTACTTCCCGTATGGATATTTTTTTATGTATAATGGTCCTTCCTAGGAAAATGACCAAAGAGAACAATCTGTTACTATCCTTGTTAAAACTCTCAAGAGCAACCGATCTTTAATGCGATACCAGGTTTGAGATACCCTCCCACACTATTCTCCCTACATCCAAGGAACATCCTGTATATCCTCTGGATATAAAGCAATTACTTTCTAATTGTTCATTACACAATATGCATCGGAGGCTTACAAAGACCTAGGTAAAGGCCAGCAGTTGAAGATACTACTTGATAACAGTGTGAAGTTATTCCTCAAGGAGTTGTCCAAGAACCATTTACATCAGATTCTCTCAAAGCAGACATTTGGAATTGTAAATTCTTGAGTCCCCCCACCAAACTTACTGAGTAGAATTTTTAGGGGTGCAGCCCTAGCATCCGCAGTTTCAATACGTTCCCTAGGTGATTCTGATACTGTTTAAATGTTAAGAATGATCAGCTTACATCAGCTTAAAGTATTATGATTTCCTAAGTAACTGGGTTACATATATTATTAAAATGATTTATTCTCCCTAAATATAATTTACATAGCCCTTTACAAACATAATGCCATTTATTCCTCACATAACATGGTTCAATTAGGACAGCCCCTTTTAACCAATTTTAGAGAGGTCATTGAGCCAGCAAGTAGTAGACTCCAAGTTTCGTTTTCTTTTAAGATACAACACATTTTAGTGAAAGCTATCAAGACACTAACAAATTATTCTCTAATGGTGGAATCACAGGCAATGGGAGAAATATTTAGATGTTTCAGGCTACATATATACTCAAATGTCATACACGGTTGCCTGTAACTAGCTTTCAAGTCAACTCCAAATAACAGTATGAACATATTATTGCTTCCATATAAAGAGGCTTTTTAGGAATCATTCCATAAACATTTCTATGTCTTTGAGTATTTACTTTTGGGCATTATATCAGGTGGTATAGGTACAACAAATACCATATACTCCCTGTCCTCAAAAACTTAACCTAGGGGAATTAGAATGTTGCTTAAAAAATGTGGGCAGTGTTTCAACAGACACATACTTTGAATGTATGTATGTCAGCTTAATCTCTAAGCTAAGGTATTTAGAAGCACTTACTTTCACCTAGTTCGGGATATTTCTGCTTCAGGGCAATGTTGACCATTTTGCCAGCTGGGCATCATTTTTCACACTATAATAAGCAGAATACATTCTCAAAGCTATACTCTCTTTGTAAATTTCTTTGCCATCTTTGTGAAGAATCAAATGCTTTAATTATTAATTCTTGACAGAATGTCTTGATTTTCCAAGTGCTCAAATAATTCCCTAAAAGTAATATGGGTATTTTGATTATGTGTATCTTCTTCTCATTGTTCATGTTTAAATATATATATATATTTATATTTTTATATGTATATATAAATATATATAGCATTAATTAAATGAAGATACATTAAGTTACAGTGTTTTCCCAGAATTATGTATACTTTTTTGAGTTATTTCAACAATGATAAAGAGCCAACAAGTTCATTCTTCAAGCTAGAATCCTCATTTCTTTTCCAAAAGACAAACCTTTATAAGCAACAAGAAAATTAAACCATCTCACTAATTAAATGTATTAAAAGCCAATCTCTAATCTTGACCATCTCACTGCAGGGGCCAAGGACAAGCTGCCCTAACATGCCACTTTTACATACCGCTTATTTTAAATAAAAGTTACTTAAGAGACAGCCTATGGAAAAGGACACGCAATCCCTCTTGGTTCCACTGAAAGCAGGAAATAAATCTGCCACGTGAAAGGTATCCTCTCAGGAAGTAAAGAGATATTCTTATCACCAGAGATAGGAAATTCAGGGCCAGAAAGGCTGTGTAAATAACCCTTGCTACTCTTTTACTTGTTTGCCACCCCAGCCCAAAATCTATTTAGAATTCTTTACTAATTAAAGCTCCCAAAGTTATGTTTTCTTCGTCCTGACAATTCTTCACAGATTTATTGTCTGTCTTTAAAAGGTATAAGAACTGCCTGCCTTGGTCATTTTTTATTCATCATTTGGCCTCAATTTCAATCCTGTGCCTTCATGCACACATAATAAAAGTTTGGTCTTTTTCTACTGTTAATCTGTTTCATGTAAACTTAATTCTTAGTCCAGCTGAAAGACCTTGAAAGGTACAGGGAACGCTTTTCCTTCCACTTATCATCAAATAAACTTTTTAAAAAAAATTCATCTAAAAGGTCTCAATTCCTTCTGCCCCTCTCTACTAGCCCAAGTAGATCTATAAGACTTGGTTCTTTCAGTGGTTCCTTCCCAGAATCCCTGCTGAATAATTAGGCATACTCACATCTTTGGGTTTCTTTTTTTTTTTAAGATTTTATTTATTTATTTACTTATTTACTTACTATGAGAGACACAGAGAGAGAGGCAGAGACATAGGCAGAGGGAGAAGCAGGCTCCACGCAGGGAGCCCGATATAGGACTCGATCCCGGGTCTCCAAGATCACTCCCTGAGCCAAAGGCAGACACTTGACGGCTGAGCCACCCAGGCGTCCCAGATCCTTGGGTTTCTGAGGACAGTACACATATACCCCATGCTCACCTCTGTGCATGGCAGAAATAATACTGGACTTTGGGAACCAGAATACTGCGTTCAAGTCCCAGCTCTGTCGTTTATAAACATGTGACCAAGTCACTCCCCTTAAAGTTATTATCCCATGGTGTTTCCTCAACCACAAAATGGGGCAAAACTTGCCATGCGAGATTTACAGGCTTATTGTAGGTATTATGTAAGAAAAACACACACACACACACACACGAGAAACCATTTTTTTAAGAATTAAAACCTCTACAAATGTGAAAACAGAAATGCAATGAAACGTCTCCCTAACCATTACCTGGAATACTGGCTAGTTTCCCATAGAAATTTGAAAAGAAGGTAGATCTGTGCCTGTCTAGTCCATCTGATGGTATAAATGGGGCCTCTGCTATGTCAGTAAAGCAGTGGTAGGATGAAAAAAAAGATGTGCCTCACATCTCCTGCCTGCTGCTTTAGGACTTGGAATCTCTGAGGTATTTAAAAAAACAAGAGGCAAGTGGGTTGAATTTTAAATCCCAAGGCAGCAGAATGGATTGGTGGGTCTTTTTCAAGCCCTGTGTTCTTTGGCAGTCAGTAAGACAATGTCCCACCCCAAATAGCAGGCACTTGATAAGCATTGTTGATTGAGGATTGGTCTCTAGATTCTTGGCACTTGATTGAACAAGGATTTGCCAGCAGAGTGTGCAAACCCCCACATTTTGGTAATAACCTAAATATCTGCATATTGTGAATGAGGAGACTGAACAAAAGAAATTATGTAAAAACAGAAAGTTCTCTAACTATCCCTCCTCTAGCATTTTCTCTTTGCAAATGCAGGACTTTTAACTGAAGATATCAGGGCTTCCTAAAGGCAAAGGAAAGATGAAACACTACCCTGCTCTTGGGGGCTTTTTGTCTCCTTGTGTGCCTTTCCATCACTCAGGAATGTGCTCCTCTCTAGGTGGGTTAAGCTCTCTAGGAGCTTAAAGCCAGCATCTAGGAAGGGCAGCATTGTATTTTACAGTTAAATTAAGAATCAGATCTCTACAGAAATGGTGTCTCTGCTGAAAATTGTATCTCTTATTTCTAAACACCCACAGTGCCATGGTGTAGACTGCCAAGGCATGTTCACTGAGGCCCTGTTTCATGATTGGCTAGCACTCCATATGAAGAGTCTTCAGATTCTCCAAAATATTGTACTATGGAATGCATGAATGCCTAAGGTCCTATGTCCTATGAGTCCTATGTCTTAAGCCCCAGAGGTGCCAGGCATTGCTTTTTCCTTTCTCCAAGAACACTCTTCGTTATTTATTATCTACAAAGCCATCTTCATTTAGGGGAAAATTTGAGCTGCCTGGTTTCATAGATTAAGCTTGTTGGTGGCATTTACATACCACAATAAGAAAACCTTGGGGGTGGGGCCATAAAGACAATAACTCTAATCTTACCAACCGCTTATCTTAAACACATCTTCCTTGGACTGAAATACTCTGTTGATATCATCACCTCAAAGCATTTCTTCACACTTTGGGTGTGGAAGTAATGGGTCACTTCCTAAAGGGATTCTATCTCAAAGTCTACACCAGCCCAGGTGATCACATGCCTGAAATAAATTTACTTCCAACTCTTATGAAATTTTGCCTACTACACAGTCCCTGAGATAGCCTCTTTTTAAAAAGGATTAAAAAAAAAAAAACAATTGTGGATATTAAGTTCCTGTTGAAACATTCATTTATTTTAGGAAATTGGCTAGCCATCTTTCAAAAATAGGTGATTAAATTATAGTTGCTGGGCATTTTCATTTGATTTAGCACTCTAAAATGCTTATGTTCTGTTTAAATGTTAGATTCTTACCATTTGGCTATGGCGTAAGTAAAGGTGGCTGCAGTAAAAGAAGTGACATAGCGATTCCGGGCCAGGAAATACTGTTTTCTCTTACCGAAATCTATTTCAGCTGTAATACAGCCAGGTAAAATTGGCTTTGTGTTTGCTGACATTTTCAGAGGCTGATTGGGCAAAAAAAATGTGGAATCATTTTCCTAAGTTGCTCCTCCTCACCAATGCTTTCTTCTCCTCTACTGTATCTTAAGGAATCCTAATATAAATTCAAACAGAAACTTCTAAAGAAAATACAGTCCCACACTAAAGATGCATCAGTAGCCCTGGTGGTTGGTTCAGCCCTGATACAGGTTTTCTGGTTGAACTCCCAAAGGGAAAGAAGGCATTAAAAACTGTTGGCTTCATGCATAAAATCCTCTTGTTAATATCTATGCCATCCTTTTTTTGATGAATCAAATGCCAGCAAAGGATCTCCGTTTCAACCTCTTGTCTTTATGTAAGTAACCCACCAAGTCAATGTGGAATGATGAAAAGACAATCTATTTTAAGAGACTCTGAGGACAGTCATGTTTATAACTAACTTCAGCCCTTCCTGGATTTTTCCTTAATGGAGTCCAGAGCCAAGAAGATCCACTGTTGGAGAGAGATTAATCTATTAGTTGAAGAGCAGCCACAATTTATTAGATCCTATGCCAAATGATTATATAAAGTAGTCTTCACAACAACCCTACAGAGTAGATAGTATAGGCTCTGTTTACTCGTGAGGAGTAAAATTTTACTCGTGAGGCACAGAGAGGTTCAGAAACTTGCCCTAAGTCAGTTAGCTAGTGGATACAACGAGATCTAAAAGAGTCATCCTTTACCTTGCTATGAATTCCCAGAATTTCTGTGGTGTTAATATAAACAAAGAAACGAAAAATCTTTAAGAAAAATGTAACTAAGAGACTTAAACTTCAAAGCATTTACCACTTTTCTGAATGATGCCTCAACTTACAGTCTAATTAGAAATGAGTGGAAGAAATGCTTAAACTCTATGTAGTCCTATAACACCACACATATAGAACCAACACAATTTGATTTTTAAAATATTCAAGGTTTCGTGTTTAAGAAGCCGTAATTAAAATCAGGATAAATATTCAAAGTAGTTCATTAATTGTCAGTCTTTTCTCTATACCCTGCCTTTAAAACTATACGATTTTATTTAACCATTTATAGGATTCTCGTCATCTCATAAGACTATAATCATATAATCAGATAAAATGCTACCATTCACTTTTAATTGTAAATCATGGCTGCACTTGCAAATTAGTCTATTATCACAGCAGATCTATCAATTTGGTGGGGAATGTATTTGCCAACTAGAATGAAAAGAAGTTAATAAACATTAATAAGCATCTTAAATCAATCTCTCCTTTACCCTTGATGTGGTGGTGGATACTGAGATTAATAAGTCAGTCAAAACAAAGTGATGAGGAAATGGAGACACAGGGAAGCCTCTTGATGCTCTGTGTAGTTAAAAAAACACGTTGCTTAAAAACAAATTGGAAGATAAGGATGAGGCACTAAACCTTCAGCGAATGACTTACTGGAAATTAAACAAAGTAAATCCAGATAGTCATCCTTGGTTGGTCCCCTATGTACTGCTGGTGATAAGAGCTGGAGGAGAAAACAAAATGCCCAGTCAGGATAAATTACATTTGTTAGTAGCAAAATGTAGGGGGGGTTGAGAGCATGGGCTTCCGAGTGAGTCTTCTTGGTTAAGTTTAAATCCAGGCCTCAGAAGTTTAGTTCTTATAATCTTGTCATTTCTTAACATTGGTGGGCCTTCATATCTTTTTGTGTAGAATGGGGGATTGATATAACCTGCCACACAGAATGCTGTGGGTTAAATGAGTTGATATTGGGGCCCCTGGGTGGCTCAGTTGTTGAGTTTCTGCCTTCGGCTCAGGTCATGATCCTGGGATCCTGGGATGAGTCCCGCAGCAGGCTCGCTGCAGGGGAGCCTGCTTCTCCCTCTGCCTGTGTGTCTCTGCCTCTCCGTGTGTCTCTCATGAATAAATAAATAAAATCTTTTTAAAAATAATAAATAAATAAGTTGATATTTTGTTAAGGGATTAGAACAGCACCTGGTGTATAATAAGCACTAAGTGACTAGTCAATAAATAAGTGATGTAATTGGCCACTAACTACCACTTTCATTGCCCTAGTTCTTTCTCTGCACAGACTTTTTACTGGGATGGAATAAGAAATAGTGAAATACCTCAACAGCATTTAAGTCATTTCCTCTCTATAAGGCAAGAGCTGAATTAATTTCTTTAGTAAAGATAATTAAATCTTTTATTTTATTAAAAAGTAAAACAAAGTTTTATGTTTAAAAGTAAGATTACTGAGGCAAAGGTTTTATTATTGGCAAGTCCGAATAGACTATTGTCATATATTTCAATCATTACAAAGGCATCCAGACAATCAATATCTGTGCATATACAAAAAATATAGGCTTCTGTATAGAGATGTTTATCAGAAGTCCATCAGTAGCATTCTACTTTTGATTACAGAGTAAGTTGTCCACTGCAAAATCAAAACTTCTATTATCACATTTAGGACAAGTCTCAAGGAGAAGAATAAATGGAGAAACCAAATACATTATTTGCATATATAACAGCATGTCTAATTAACCACTGTGCTGACAGAGATATATTTATTGTTCATATTTTATTCCAGCATATGTTACCACTCTGACAGCAGCCATGGAAAATGACTGATACAGCGTCTTGCACTTTTGAAAATGTTAAAGGGACACGTCAAGGAATTTAAGTCTAGAGTGTTGAGAAAAGTTTCATTACTTCAACTTTGGAAAGGTGTAATATAGAAAATGGTTAACTTCTTTTTTTTTTTTTTAAGATTTTACTCATTAGAGAGAGAGAACATGAGCTGAGTGGGGCAGAGGGGCAGTGGGAGAAGTGGGAGAAGTGGGAGAAGTCCAACCCAGGACTCCAAGTTCACAACCTGAGCCAAAGGCAGATGCTTAACCTGAGCCACCCAGGGGCCTCAAAAACGATCAACTTTCGATGAGTATGTTAGGCATAACTAGTCTAACACGGAAAGACTCTCGAAAGTCAATGTGAAATTTCTATAATACATTTTCTAGGCAAAAGTTCCAAGGTATTTAAACTTGTCATGCTCCAGTATCATTCTCTACACCAGACTGTAACATACTTGACAATGAAAAGGTAATGACATATACGATGGCATATAGATACAAACTAGATTAACAAAAACAAGATGTTGAAAAATTTGAAAGGGAAGTTCATCAGGAAAACTACACATTTCCTTAAAAATCCTGCTGCATACCCAAATAAAAGTGCTAACTGGATACTCTTGGAGTACTATGACACTGAAATTCCATATTTGCCCTCAATGCATTTTTTTTTTTTAAGAACAGCAACACAATCACTCGGAGTGATGTGCCTTATGCTTTATCCACACTTTAGATAACTCAATCTTAAAGTAAAATTAGATATTTCAGAATCCAAAATCATCTCAGTTTTAAGAAACATCAAAAATACCACTTCTGTTTAGCAGCCCTGAATCTTGTAGTCATCTAGAAAAATATGCAATGATGACCAGATGGTAACTAATAGCCAAGACAGGCTGAACCACATAAATAATTACACGTACCAATGTTAGTCCAATGGCAACTCATATAATCAAAACAACTGGGCAGAACTGATGTCCAAGTCAGTAAATGTCAGCTGCCTTGTATTTTACCACACATTAAAAATCACTTCTTCACCATTTACTCAAAAGTTCTATTTCTAGTTGCTAATTTTCGGAGATATTTCATAATGCTTCTTCTCACCAATACAGTTATATGAAAAAAAAACACATAGCAAAGTTCATAATGTGGGTCACATTATATAATACATTTAAACTGCAGATCCCGTAACCAAAAGGGGCCTAATATTTTTACTTTCGCGCACACACACACACACACACACACACACGGCTACCAGATTCATATAAACTTCATGTAAAACTTAATATGTACATAACCACATATCTTGGAAGTACACTGGAGAAATACCTTTCTATACTACCTCAATTCTGATCCACAAATCCCATAGATAGCAAGTTCACAAAATTACAGACAGCAGTTTTTCTTATCTACCTGGATACTTAGTGATTAACACAAAGTTTGCTTAGGAATCGTGACCTTTTGGTCATAAAGTATTTTATGAAAATTATCATTATTTAATAATGTTTTTATCACTGAGTATAATGTTTTAAGTTGAATATATGAAATGCCCATCATTTATTAATCCATTTCCTCCTTACTACCTATTTTCAGCTAAGTATCAAAATGTAGTACTAAGTAAAATTTCGTCCACTAGAATGGAGATACAAATCTCATATACATTAGTCACTTACAATTCTTTTATCTTTGTAAAGATTATTTATTTATTTATTTATTTATTTGAGAGAGAGCAAGCGCAGAGAGCAGATTTCCTGCTGAGCTAAGAGCGCTATGCGGGGCTCCTTCCCAGGTCCCTGAGATCATGACCTGAGCCAAAGGTAGACACATAACTGACTGAGCCATGCAGGTACCCAATTCTTTTCTTAAGATTCTATTTATTTATTCATGAGAGACACGGGGGGGAGGGGCAGAGACACAGGCAGAGGGAGAAGCAGGCTCCATGCAGGGAGCCCGAAGTGGGACTCTATCCCGGGTCTCCAGGATCACACCCTAGGCTGAAGGAGGCGCTAAACCACTGAGCCACCTGGGCTGCCCCAGGTGCCCAATTCTTAGTAACTCTATTAGTTAGCTACCTGTCCTTGGCCAATTTTATTCTTAGTAAAGAAACTTTTTTTTTTTTTTGAGAAATGAATAGAAAAATGACGACACTGGGACAAAATTCAGGTCTTCTAAATTTAAATGCAGCCTATTTAAAAAAAAAAAAAAGAAAAAAAAACTTGCCTCTTATCATATTGTAGTGGAAAAGCAAAAGTACTGCAGATACTTATTAATTAAATGACCCGGGCAGAATCATCGCCTCCCTAAATCTGTTTCCCTGTCAGCAAAATGGTGATCATAAGCCCTGCCAGGGTTATGATGATGATTAAATGAGACGCTTTACATGAGGGCACTGTGGAAATATACACTTAAAATGTAGCGGTTTTTACTAAGTTTCTGTCTAAAGCTTAAGGGAATTCATTGTTATATGAGCAACATGGGAAAAAAATCTTGCGATTTTTTCGAGAAAGGAATATTTAAAAGGCTATTAGCAATTTCTGCACAGGGAGATCTTCTACACTCCTTAGAGAACTGGGCAAAAAGACCAAGCAAAGGAACAGGTGCTCTTCTAAAAGATATTCCTTGGGACCTCAGCTGAGTGGCGAGTCCTCGGCAAGTCCTCTGAGCCTGGCCCCACCACCATGGTTCC
The DNA here is from genome assembly GCF_018345385.1 of Vulpes lagopus. NCBI lineage: Eukaryota > Metazoa > Chordata > Mammalia > Carnivora > Canidae > Vulpes > Vulpes lagopus. The sequence goes on from NC_054828.1 coordinate 35,870,140, forward strand.
CGTGCACCTGAGTAAGCCACCTCTAAGTCATGAGGGGGACAACTGGCTGGCTTAAGGGACCTAAATACAATCTTTGCAAAAATATCTCCAGTTACAGTATATTTAGAATCAATAAGCCTCTGGGAAAAGACCATAGGAATACGATGATTTTAAGAAATTCTTTTTATCAAATGAAACTTAGAACTGAAAGATGGAAATGATCTTAGTGCAATTAGAAAATCACATATATAATTATAAATACACGTATATATACATATATATGCGAATGACAAAACAATATAAAAAGCCATAGTCAACATTATAATTAAGATCAAAGTACATCAAAAAACCAAAGTGTCTTCCATTTAGAAGAGACACCCTATGTAGTGTAAAATGAGGCCCTGAAAGCTCTCTGTGAGGATGAACGACATAACTGGCTGAATCAGAACTAGAACTCAAGTCTCCCAATTTCAAGTCTGTTTTTTTCCATTTCACAGGTCTTCCGAAACCTCTTCTCATTTTTTAAACTTTTATTTTATCATGGCATGAAGACTTAACATGAGATCTACCTGCTTAACAAATCTTTAACTGTGCAATATAGTATTGTTACTACAAGCACAAAGCCATGCAACACATAGGTAGAACTTATTCATCTTGTACAATCGAAACTTTATGCCTGCTAATTAGCAACTCCCCAATACCTCTTTTCCCCAGCTCCAGGCAACCACCATTCCCTTCCCTGATTCTATGAGTTTGACTATGTCAGATGCCCCATAAAAGTGGAGTATTTGTCTTTCTGTGACTGGCCTATTTCACTCAGCATAATGTCTTCAAGGTTCACCCATGATATACTGTGGAAGCATAGTTTTCTCTATAAGGTCGGATAATATTCCATCATCTGCATGAACTACATTTTCTTTAACCATTTAATCAAAACCACAATGAGCGATCACCTTATATCTATCAGGATAGCTAGTAACAAAAAGACAACAAATTTTGATGAGGATGTAGGGAAACTGGAACCCTTGTATACTGTTGGGAGAAATGCAAAATGAATGGGACAACCATTGTGAAAAGCAGAATGGAATTTCTTTAAAAGAAAAACACACATATGCACAAAACAAAGCAAGAGCAACAACAAAACAGACCATATGACCCAGCAATCCTACTTCTTTGTATCTATCCAAAAGATCTAAAGCCAGGATTCTGAAGAAATACTCACATTCCCATGTTCAATGCAGTACTCCTCAAATGAGCCAAGATGTTTAAACTATCTAAATGTCTAGTTTTCTTAAACATTTATTTGGGGTCTTTTATGGTCTGGGCACTCATCAAATCCATGGTCTCATTCATTCTTCACTTAGATATAACTCGTATTTTCATTTTTGGATTGAGAAAAACAATCTTAGTGACAAACAAGCAGTTTAGTGAATTTACACAGTGCTAGTAAGTGGCAGTCGCCAAATTTTCACATAGATATGGGTCTGTGAATCATCTTCACCAGACCAAACTGCCTCAATTATTTTTAAAGTAGTTTGAATTTAAGTCAATGAAGCCCCTGCCTTAAATACATTTGCAAAACTGGACATCTCTCTATTTGAAAAGTAAGAGGCTTCACGCTTTGTTAGAAGAAACATATGTAACTTAGTGAAAAGCATTGTGCAAGGAGCTCTTTCTAGAACATTAATAATAAAGGGCAATATAACGTAATGTAGATAAAATCCACTATGTTGATGTTTTTGTCAGATCATTTCATGTGGAGTCTCAGATGACTGCTACACATACATAAACTTGTTTTTTTGCATTAATGCTCAGAGGCTACTTGTTTTTATGGAACAAGTTTTGTTTCTTTGCTAAAAGAGTAACTCTAACAATAGGTTGGATTTTTAGATCTAAATTACGAAATTTCTGATGCTCCTGCCTTAGGTATCTTGCTCCTCCTCTCTTACCTCTATTCCCATTATCCCAATTACTATCTGGCTTTCCCCAGTACCTGGTGCACAAATAGAAAAACATACACGTATTATATATTTTCTGAAGGAATGGATGGACAATCTAAAAAATAAATATATTAAAATTGGGGGCAACCAAAAATTACCCCAGAGTCTTGGATTACTTAGACCATGACTGATTGATTCAAAGCTTCTAGAAATATTAGCTGGCCATCTTATCTAAAATAGCATTGCAGTGATGCATATTTTTGTCCAAAAAGCCAACGTAAGAAAGACGTATGGGGTAGAAATGACTATTTCAGCAGAATATTCATAGCCAAAAATGTTTTGGGTCACACGTATGAATCAATTACCAGAAAAGCTAAATTTTTCTTCAACACTAAGTATATTGCTAAAGGTGCTGGGAACTCTCTTGGTTGCTAGACAGAAGAGCAAAGGGATCATTCTATCATACAGCAAACTTACGTCTTAGAAAAAAACAAAAGAAAAACAAAAACCTCAGCAGAATCAATGAAGTGACCAGTGGGACATTAGCCTCTTTTATAGTATTCATTATTGCTAATACATGTTGGAAGCAAAATGGTAGGCTTTGGTCCTTGTAATGATTTCTTCTCCAAGAGATCACCCATTAAAGCACATGGTGGACCCTTTCAGGTGCTCTGCGCTATGGACCATGAAGCCTTGATTCTAATCCCTCTTTGACTTGGATCAGAGATTTGGCTCCATTTTTTCCAGTGCACCTCTATGGTATGCCTTGGTATGCTCACATGGGGGGATGTTATTCAGACACCCTCCAAAACCGACAGCCCCTCTTAGAAGTTAGTGTATGTAGAGATGTGCCTCAGTAAGAGAAATGTTATAAATTCAAGATATAATTATTATTCTTATATAACAGCATTGGGCTACTTCAATTACAAACCACACTTTTAAAATCTGTTAACATTCCCTTCTGGGAAAGCCCTTTTGCCCTTTAATATTATAAGCTAATCATGACAGTATAATTTCCGGAGCTCCTATTTGTGGGAGGAGAACGGCTGGCACTGGTGTGCTCAGTTGTATGATGGCTTTCTCCTTCCTTTATCTCCTGAAATTACTGAGAGGCTCTAAGCTAATTTTTGAAAGTATGCAGAGGTTCCTAGGAAAGCCAGGAGAAGAGATGGGAACCTGAGCACTGCGCTGACATCATTCTATTGCTTAGCACATACAGCACATCGCTAAAGAAATACTGACTGAACACACTGGTCTGTTCTGAACTCTTGCTGGCTTTAAGTAGCATTCTTAATTATGAGCAGGTTTGCCTTTTATCATGTGTAGTCACACAATTCTCTGGTTTTTTAAATAAAAATATGACTTTTCTATGGAGGTGTTTCCACCACTTATATTTTTAAGTACATACAAAATAAAACGGATTCTGCAGTGATCTCAAAACCTGCTTCTCATATGCATTTTAAAAAAATCCTCATCATTAAAAAAAAAATCCTCATCATAATCTCTGCAACTGGGTCAGCTTGCACAAAGATGCTCAGGGTAGCCATGAGCGCTTTCAGCACCCTGCAATCCTTGTAAGTGACACCTCATAATAGTGCAAATGAAGCATGGCAAGATGAGAAAATGAAGAAGAATGAACCTGGATAGTCAATCCAGCAGTTTTCAAAACATAGAGGGTAGACTCGATTTTATTACCTAAAATACACCACACACGATTTTTCTTTTACACATTCGAGCACATACACACTTTCCCTATTATGAGAAAAATGCTTATGACTCCAAGAAATTCTAATACGAAAAACCTGGCTAGCTCATTTGTTCATCAACACATGTATGTTTTCAGTAGTCTCAGATTTTGAACTAAACCTCATTTACACCTGCCTTGATTTTCAGCTAGGAATTTATCATTCTGTCATTCACCTTTGCTCTTCCCCTTCACCCTCATCTATTAGGCTCAAAGATTATTTCCTTATAGGCCCTTAGCCTAATTAGCTGCCTATTCAGGCATCTTATTGACCCAACAAATTCAACATCACCTCTTTCTTACTAGGTTTCTTTTCAGCCACCACCCTGCCTGCCCTCCTCTCAGCCCCTCTGCATCCTCACCTCACATCTCTCCATCCCCCACCTCGAGAGGCTTATTTCATCCATAACGTTCCTTGGTTGTTCTCTAGCCAGAGTTAATTCTCTCTTTTCAAGGAAGGAAAGGGATGAAGTACGAAAGATTCACACCAGCTTTTATGTGGCGGGGGCTGGCTACTGGCAGGTAAGTTTGTTACTTTGATTTAAAAAAAAAAAAAAAAAGAAAGAAAGAAAAAAAAGAGGAATCCGAAATCTTTCTCCAGAAGCATGTGTAAGGAGGGTGGGGAGAGTTTCAAAAACAAATACAACCACACAAGAGAACCTTCAAAGGAAAGAGAAAGTTCTCTGACCCCAAAGAATAACACCAACCGCTGCTCACATACAATTTTCTCCACTATCTTCTATCCGTTCTCTCTCTTTTTTTTTTTTTTCAATAATAGAAGCGCCTAGTTTTTCATTCACGTACACAGACAATCACTGTATTCTGGAGGGAAAGAAATGTTTGTCAAGACCAGCAGACGGCGCCTGACTGGGGCAGGAGCTGCAGTGGTAAGGGGAAAGGAGTGCCGGCTCTGCGGCAGGGCCCCTTGGTGTTCTCCTCTCCCCAGGGCGCTCCCCATTCAGCTGCTTCAGCCCTCGGGAGAGGCAAAGCCACAGAAAAGGAGAAGTGAATATGCACATGAGATGATTAGCCCAGCACTTCCCACTGGTACAATCAGGCCCCCCACCCCACCCCCTCGCAGCCCCCCCATCCGGCTCACCTCACCCACCCAGGCCCTGTCTGCCCCTCCTGCACCCTGACTTGCCTCCCTCCCACGGGACTCACACAATTTTGCACAAAGGCAGGGCAGTGGGTGAGAGCTGCACCCGGGTAGAGGGAGCAACAAGGTCCTGGAATACTGTGAGCAAGTGGTGGGAGCAACGGAAACTCCTTTGGGTCTCAGGTCTCAGAGGGATCTAGCCATTCGGTTAGGCTCCGCTAAGAAGCCCAGGTGTGGAGCATCACTCCTCTCCATCCCAGCCGCACTTAACTAGAGAAGGTTCTTGAGAGGGACCCGAGGGAAGGAAGGGAAGGGATTCCTAGGACCCACAGCGAGGTGTGTCTCTAAGCCACTCCTAAAGAGGAGGTGTCAAGACGCTCTGTTCTCTGTTCGGTTAGGGCAAGCTACAGCATTTCCTGTCTAACCAGAACTGTCCCTAGCTGGGCAGCGTCCCCCTGGGGAAGAGGGTCAACCTGGTCTCAGCAGCAGCTGCTCCGGGGAGAAGATTTACCTAAGGAGGGGGGCAAAGGATGTAAATCTGAACCGAGTCTGAAAGAGGAAGGGGCCCTGCAAGGAAAGAAGGGGAAGGGATTTAAGCGTCCACAACTTTCCCCCTGCCTTTCCGAGCGAGCGAGCAGCAGACTCGACACTGGTAGTGGGAAAGACTCACAAAAACAGTTTGATGTTTTATTTCTTGGCAGTTCAGGGAATCTGCAACAGGCACAGACTTCTCTGAAGCTGAGAGGAAGCTGGCCTTACCTTGTTGGCCACTCTGGAGGAGAAACGGACCAACCAAGGCTCTTCTCCACACTCGGCCCTTTACAAAGGAAACTGGGGTTGGGGGGGGGATAGTTTCTCTCTACTCTAACTTCTCCTCCAGGCAGACCTCCTGGCTTGGACCAGCCAGCATGGACTCCCCTGCCCTCCCTGGGAAGCACTGAACTCTAAGTAAGAGGGAAGCAGGACCTCCCTGAACCTGACAACCTCTGGACAGGACGGGTGGGGAGGGGGGTTGGGGTAGCCGAACCTCTCTCTGCTCTGTTTAAAAAATAAGTCAGTCCAATCAGTGAGAAAGAGAAGCATCTGGAGGGGGTGTGGAGTAAAGGCAACGGCGTCCAAAGGGCCTCTGAGCCTGGCAGGGGGCTGGCTGCCTGGGTGACCCTCCTACCTTCTGCAGGTACGGGAGGAGGAGGTGGGGACAGAAGCACCCGGCAGCCTGCTGAGCGAGTCCTGGGACCCAGCGCCTCACTGTCACTGCGGTCTGGGCACACTTTGAAGGAATGTGCAAGCTGGAGCCCTCCCTCCCCAGGCCTGGGAACACGGGCAGGAGGTGGGGCGGCGCGCACGGCACAGACAAAAGGTTCTGCAGAGCCCTTCCTCTCCGTGGCGCTCCTCGGGGCCCTGGGCCGGGCGCCGCGCTCCCGGGATCCGGCCACCCCGAGTGACCTTCTGGCTGCAACGCCCCTTCCCGCGGGGCCCGGGCGCCCGGCCGGGTGCCCCCATCTCCTCTGCCGGCACCCCGACACCAAACGCCCGCGACGCCTCCCTCCCCTTCCCCTTCCCCTTCCCCGGGCCCCTGTCTATTGTCTTCAAAGAGCCGAGAGGCCCCCACCCAACACCCAAGCGCACCTCCCTTCCTCGCGCTCCCGCGTCTCTGAGCCTTAGGGGCCGAGGAGCGCGCGCCGGGCTGCGAGGGGGACGGGGCGGGGGGGGGGGGACCCGCGACAACTTGGCTCCCCAGACCCACCGTGTCCGCCTCGCAAGGATGCCGGTGACCTGTAGATCGCGATAGGCACTGAATGATGCTTGCTGCTGCCATGGAAATGGTGGATGTGGTGCGCTCCCAAACTGGACGCCCCCCACGCCACTCCTAGGAGGCCGCTGAGGGTGAGCGGGACTATCCAGAGCAGGGCCAGGCGCCCCCCTGCGCCGCCGCCGCCGCCGCCGCCCCCGGGCGAGCCCAGCTCGGCGCCGCACCGGAGCATCCTCGGGTACATGGCGGGGCGCCCGCCGACGGGCAGCCGCCGCGGGAGGCAAAGTTTGGGGCGCGGGGAGGGGCGAGGGCGCCGGGCGGCGGGCGGCTCCGGGTGCGCTGCGGGGCCGGCAGCCTCACCGCGCCAGGGCGCCCATCCTCTCCCTCCTCCGGGCAGTCTTCTCGGGGTCCTGGAGTCCGCCGTGCCGTGCGCCCCAAAGCATCCGAAACATAGCCGAGGCAGATGCAGCTGATGGGGCTGGGCGGGGGGCGCGGGGGGCTGGTCCGGGAAGGCGGCCCCGGGGAAGAGCGGGCGCGGAGCGGGCGGCTGCGCCCGGACGTCCAGGGCTCCGGGTCCTCCGGATACTCCCAGAGAGTTTCGGGCGAGAGTGCGCGCGGGCGGGGGCGGGGAGAGGGTCAGAGCTCCGCGCCGAGGGTCCGCGCCTCTACCTGCCAGCCGGCCGCCGCCGCCGCGGATCCACTAGGTAAGTCCATCTAGCATCGTGCGCGGGGGCTGGGGAGGCCACTTCGCCGGCCCAGCCGCCTTTCAAGGGAGGCGCAGACCCCACGGGATCGGGGCGCCCCGTCTTCCCTCCATGCGGCCCCGGCCGGCTCGCCCGATCGCGCCAGCCTCCCCCGGGCAGCGCGCGGAGCAGCGGCGCGCATCGCCTGCTCCCGAGGCGACCTCCGCGTCCGCCGCCTCCGACACGGACGCCCGGCGAGGGGCTCGCAGGGAAGAGCGCGCCCTTAGGATGCCGGCGGGGATGGGAGCGGGGGGAAGAGCGCGGAGGGGAAAAGAAGAAGCAGGCGAAGGAGGGGAGCGGGGTGGGGGGGAGGAGGAGGGGGGGTAGGAGGGCAGAAGAAAAGAAAAAGGAAAAAAAAAAAAGAGAGAGAGAGAAAAGAAAAGAAAAAGAAAAACCACACACGCTGGCGAGGCGAGGGGCTCTATGCAAATCTGCAGTCTCCCAACAGCAAATCACTGAAGCTCGGATGCAATGCAGAGGACGAGCCTATGTAACGAGGGAGGCCGGACTCGCTTCCCACGGAAATGGGCCGCTTTGCCTCTCGCGGGCATCCTCCGCACATCAAGGGGACACGTGGACCGCGATGCGGGGAACACCTAAGAAGCGACTCTCCCTCCGATGCCAGGTGATCCCTCCGTCTGAGTTACCCCGGCGATTGGCACCCTCCCGCTACCCCTATGGTTGGGATGTAATGTAACCAGTGTCTTGAGAGCTCTTAAAAGGGAAAGAATTCGGCTCTTTTTATTGGACCAAACTTGTCTGCCAGGTGTTCAAACCCCATCTGCTAAATGTGGCTTGACACCATCTACTCAGGCATCGGTTTTGGTGATCTGTTAATTACACACATTGCTCATAACAAAGAGTCTGCGGTCCCGCTACAATACCACGTCTCATAGAAGGCAGTGCAAGTGCAGGGAACCGAAAACCCACGAGGAGGAGGGGTGGGGGTGGGGTGGGGTGCGGTGCGGTGCGGTGGGGTGGGGGGCGGGATGAGTGCATTCGGCAGCCAAGGAAGAGACAGAAAAGGAAGGAAAAGAGAGGAAGGAGACAGGTGGTAAAGAGGAGGGAAGCAGAGAGGAAGAGTGTGAATGAGATTGCTTGGACTTCAAACATTTGGGGGGATATCTGGCGACCCCTAGGACCCCTACCCAAGCCAAGCCGTGATGGTGTTTCCTAAGGGTGCAGTCCCGCCTTTCTTTAGGAAAATGGCAATAAGAAACAAAGATCCCTAAACCCAGTGCCTCCGGAGGAGAGGAGATTTGTATCCTATTGGTATAACGCAGCATCTTTAAATGAAAGCTGCACGCACGTCCTGGAGGAGAGACCAGCAAAGCCAGTACACACCTAAGAGTAAAAATCTAGGCCGGCAAGTGGAGTTGGCAAGGAGGAACACGGTCACTGGAGGCTAGCAGATACAATTTAGGACTATGACTGGAATATTTATTTCCCCGGTTTCCAAAAGATAATAAAAAAAAAAAAAACTATGTCATGTCTAGTGCCTGAACATTTTTTTTTTTTTTTTGTCTTTATTCCTACTTAAAAACAACTCTGGTAAAGCGCTACTTCTCACAGGCCCCTTCGCTGTCTGTATAGCCCCTTAGATCAACAAATACAAGGTTAGGTATTCGGGTGGGGGGAGTAATACTAGGAAGATTTGATTCACACCAGCCACCCATGGTAGTGGTCATTTAGGCTCGTATATTGCATCCTAGTTCATTCAGTGGCCCTGGGACTCTGGTCGTCACTATGTGACCACTGCCCAAGGGGGCCAGCAAATCAAATCTGGAGCACTCCAGCATCTCACGTTCCTGTCAAGTTCATGTGATCCTACTTAAAAAATAATAATGATTCTTCAGCAGTTCATTGATTGGAGTGGCTTAGCCATGCTAGAGAATGGGTTTTTGTCTACTTGAATACACCATGTCTCCCAACTTCCCACAGCTGCTCAAAGAGCAACAGGATCCAAATTCAGCACCTTCCACCCAGTACTGTTCCCACCCATATCCCTGGGCCATTTCCTCTTCATTTTGTTATTTTTTAGCTTGTGTATTTTAATCCATTAGCCAAGGGTTGTGAATATTCATTTTCAATACATCAAGTAAGCTTCAAAACGAAAAGAAGAGAGGAAAATCACCCTGGCAGTATGGTTTTAAGACTCTAGGTAATATTCTGATCATGACATCTCATAGTTGCTAGTATGGGCAGAGCCCTGAATTAGGAGGTAGGAAACCTGGGCTGCATTCTTGGTCCTGCCATTTACTAGTTATGTCACATTAGTCACTTAGCCTCTCCCTGAGGCTTTATGGCTTCCTTTATAAAATAGTCATGTTTCTATCTTTCCTAACAATCCCACAGGGCAGGAAGGCTATAATGCAATATTTAATGTGAGACTACTTTAAAATATATCAAATGCTCCCCACAACTGAGGCATTATGTCTCTCCTTCCAGATAGGTCTAACATATCCGAGCTGATTAGCCTGCACAGTTCATTCAGTTCCCTTGCATCGATACGAAACGTAGAGCATTGCATTGTTCTCCAGTTCCTTTATATATGGTGTTGATCTGCCCTTGCCTCTCCAACTACATGGTAGGTTCCTCAAGGAGACAGGAGTCAAATCTTCATTTGTACTCCCTCAAGCTCAGGGCATATGTGAAATGTAAGTTAGCCTTTTTGGTGCATACAATCAATTCTCATTATTCATTGTAGTTATGGTCTATACAGTCACTACTGGACACTGCATTAGGCAACACTGAACCATCACTCCGAGGTGTTAGGTTCCTACCAGCCTCTGGTCACAACACTTTCATCAAACGATCAATATATAACCTTGTTTTATGTGGTTTTTTTTCTGTTTAAAGACACTTTATTTAATATATTTTGGGGTCTCATTAACACTCAACTCACAGTCAACCTCACTATAATTCAAGCCTGAACAAGGCTTATGTAATATACCTATTTTCTCTGAAAGGCATACCACAGCCTTCTTATGCTTAGGAACATTAGACCACACTTCAGCGCTAAGTTGAAGGGCCATTTCAAAAAGCAAAATCACCAAAACCAACAAAAAAATGCAAAACTGTGAAAAACACAGCACTAAACAAAAAAAATACTTGTTTACAGTATGAAAGCTGAAACAAGAGGGCAGAGTGTTGCCTTGTTTGACCTCTGCTGGGTGATGGATGTCAGGGACTGAAATTTCTTGCCACTCTATGCATGTCTGTTAATGGCCACCCTACTGCCACTATTGTTGATTTGGGGGTTACAAATTTTAGTGAAGACATGAATTCGTATTTGTAAAAAATTGAGGATTTACTGTATTATTCTCTTAAAAAAATAGAGAAGGATGGGCCTGGGACTTTGAAGAGTGATCTATATAAGCTAAAGCCATAGGAGTAGAGTAAGTGTAGAGGATTCTGGTGAACCTTCCCAATAGCATTCAGTGAAGGAGAGGCTCTCCTGCCTGTCTTATATTGTCTCAGGCCTAGGGAGATATAGGTAGGGTTAGGGAAAGGATGAGCCAGAAATCTCGGTTTTACTGGAGTCTCCAGAGCTAAAGAGGGAAGATTTACGGCTGCTTTGAAAGTAGACACTATAGCTGCTGTTTTCAGGCAGATGTCTAGGGCACCTTTAAGATACCTAGGGGGTTCTAGGGTGGATACTGTGATACTGACACTGCAGTATTTGTTACAAATTGTTGTAATTTGGTGGAATAAGGAACACTTCTTTGTCAAGAGTGGGGAAAGTCTCGTGAACAAACTTTTGCCTAATCTGGATGAAGTAAATAGAGCTTGTGCTTATTCTTTATATCTCTTCAACCAGATCAGTCCTGGTAGTTGGAACTGCATTATTTAAAGGAAACTGAGGCAGCATCTGACAATTTGTTGTCAGCTGAGCTAGGAACTGGTTGGAGGAGACATGGTACTTGGCTGCCTATAATTTACTCTTAAATATTTCAGCATAAACAGTGTAATAGAAATGTGTGTTAGTGTTCTGTGTCCCAGGAGAGTCAGCTGCCTTCATCAGGAATTTATGCTTCAATGTCTCTGCCAGAATTATAGAAGCCAGAGGTAGCTTCTAGAAGCCTTGGCTATCTCCATCTCTAATCATGATGTGGCTTTACTCATTAATTACAATGTATGTTGAAAAAAAGGTTATTATTTGCAAAATAAAGGATTTATCAATTGGCATAATGGAGGTTAGGAATGGGGTCTCTTTCATGAAATTATTAACAACCAAGATCAGTGGATTAGCCAAAATATTTTGCAGACATGCTCTGCTTCTACTTAATAGTGTATGTGAATCTAAGAAGTCTTTCAACCTTTACCATAAGGAAGGGTGCCATAATTATAAATACTAAGAACTAACACATTTGTAACTGGCACGAATTTGAGAGATGTAAATGTATTAGTTCATTTAATCACCACAAAATCATATGAAGTGAGTGCTATTTTTTTAAAAGATTTTATTTATTTATTCATGACAGACAGAGAGAGAGAGAGGGGCAGAGACACAGGCAGAGGGAGAAGCAGGCTCCATGCAGGGAGCCCAATGTGGGACTCACACACACAACCTGGGGTGTGATCATCCTGGGGTGAAGGCAGCGCTAAACCACTGAGCTACCCGGGCTGCCCGTGAGTGCTATTTTTGATCCATATCAGATCCTACTTCTGACAGATGATGAGCTGGTTGCTGCCATATTTGCAAAAGAACTGCCATATTTGTGAAAGTTTTTTTGTAAGACATTTTTCATGTACCTAACAGAACCAAGAGCTGGAACTTCATCTAACTTCCAGAACAGTCTATAAGATTTTGTGCCTATTTATTAATAAATGTCTGCTTCTGTAGCAAAAGTTGTTGGCATTTTACATTCGGTATGGCCTGAACTTTCGGGAACTCTTAGAAGAGTTAGCCCTCCCCTGCCTCTAACAACTGTGACTACTGAGATCTACGAAAAGAACCTAATAGCTGTGCATGGAAAACTGTCCAAGGCCCACTCCCAGCTCTCAATCTGTAATGAACAAGAAGTCAGGTAGCCTCAGTTGGACCACAGTGTTAAGAAATGGGAGGTGGGTCTGAAAGCATGAGTCTGAAAAACAAAGGAAGTTGAAGGGAAGAGGAGAATGAGTGGAAGGGAGAATGTGCAGAGACATAGAAAAGGACAGGTCAAATTATTTTTTCATATTTCAAAAATCAACCCTACTGTCTCAAGAAACAGGATGGTTGTCAGGCAGACACTTTCAACCTTTTCATGTTTTCCTTAAACTTAATTGGAAATTCTTACAGCTCAGTATTAAGCTTTTAAAATAGAAAAGTAGACACTAAAAGCAGCAGAGGGGAAGTATATTAAAACCCACAGGCAACACCAATCTTTTAAAAATTAAAAATGAGCAGAGTGTCAGTCTTGCATTTTGCATTTCTACTAATGTCAGCACAATGAAAAGGCAAGACGACCCCCCATGTCCATCTACCTGCACTTCTGAGTTGGGACTGAGAGAGAATAAAGAGGTAAAGACTCAGAAGACGGTGTCATCTGTGAGGATGTGGAGACAAACCTCAGACCCTGTTACCTTTCTGGGTTAGTGCAGTTCCCCATGGGCATTCTGAGATAGGATCTGAATAGGACAGCAAGAGCATTGAGAGTAAAACCAAACCAACCAACCAAGCAACCAACTACCCAAATGACAAAAAGAAAGAAAAAAATGCTGGAGCTAAAAGCATCCCTGGAGACCAACAGAGGTAATAATGTTACTGAAAAGTCAGGTGTATTTGGGAAGTGTTTACTTATCTGGAAGGGTACTTACATGTCCCACCACACATAATCCAATCATAGATATAGGCTGGTGAATTCAGTCAGCGTAGCTATTACCTAGAACCTCCACACTGACATACCAAATGAGAGGGAATAGTGGGAACCAAACATGATACCCCATTCACTCAAAATAAATTTTAAAGCCTAGATGTGCCGTTTGACTTGGAAAGCATGATTAGATTTATTCAATCAAGGTTAGCTGTGTTTAGGCCTGAAGTATTTTATGATCTCTCTTTTCTCTTGACCTATTTAATAAAAATTCCATGTATGACATCCTACCTAAAATTTATTGCCTAGACATCAAAGAGGGGTAATAGAAATTCCACTGCAACAGTGTCTTTAAGTGTTGTGGGCATTCCTTGGGCACCAACCAATCACATGTCATCTCTCAATCACTGTCATCATAATTTCTTCTATAGTTATTAAAGTCAACTTGTGTTGCTGACACACTCCTCCATAGGTTCATACTATGTGATGTGAATATATTCATAATACAGCTTGGGAACATATGGCTTGGCTGCCAGACTGTGAGTTTGAGTCCACTGTTATTATTCATTTGACATTGGGTTTAATGGACCCTTGCCCCAGTCTCCTCACCTATAAAATGATTATATCACTGTCTATAATGGAATTGGAGTAGTTTCTAAAATATATTGAGCACTAAATAAAAGTTATTGTCATTTTTTCATATGTGCATGTTTTACATCGGTGTCATAAACATAATGATAACGAGCAATAATGTGGTTTTTTTAAAAAGATTTATTTATTTATTTTAGAGAGTCAGAGAGCAGGGGGAGGGGCAAAGGGAAAGAGAATCCTTAAGCTGACTCCCCGATGGGTGCAGAGCCCAATGCAGGGCTCGATCCCAGGACCCTGAGATCACTACCTGAGCTGAAATCAAGAGTTGGCTGCTTAACTAACGGACTCAGACACCCAGGCGCCCTGGTAATGTGATTTTTAATGTAGCCCGATTTCAAACTCTTCCCTACTCAGTCTTTCGTCCAGTTTGGCCATCTCCCCAATAATCTCTTAGTTTAGTCTTTGTCTCTCTGTGGTGCTCAAACTTTAGTGTCCTGGAGAATCACTAAAAGGATTTGTGACATCATAGATTGTTTTGCTTTTGATTCCCTTGATATATAGAGGCACTGACAATTTGCATTTTTAACAAGTTCTCAGATAATGCTTATATTACACGCCCAGGGGAACCGGGTATTCAGAACCACTACTTCTTCTAAATGTGAAAGTCTTTGCCATAGGTTTTATTAACCAACTCTGGGCAAGTTTTCTAATTAAGCTCCTTACCAATAAAGTCACCTTCTTAGCAGTGTACTTAACACAGACAATAGTGCTACTCCCAGATCTCCTCTTTAAAGCATTCTTTAAAGGCTTCAAGATGTCTACCATATAACCCTACATGTCCTCATCTCACACCTTTCCTCTATTCTGCTCAGAAAAAAAAAATACTAATAATAAAATAAAATAATTAATGATTAAAAAATGGTCTTCCTTCCTATTCTTTGTATTTGAGCCCTTCGATTAGCCTGGCCGGAAGCTAGAGGCAGGAGTTCTGGCCCTATTAACTTACTAGCCATGTGGCTTTATGCAGGTTATTTAAACTCAATTTTCTTATTTGTAAAAAGACTTGATAATATAGAATTGTGCAAAGATAAATGCACTGACAGATATAAAGTACTTAGAATACTGTCTGGTATGAGTATATATGTATTAGCATTTACTTATTTTTAAATTTTATTAACTTTCCTATTTATTGAATAGGTTATTCTTTCCTCTTCTTTTACAATGTGGGGAAATAAATCATAAATGATAAGAATGTGTATTTTCATATAATACCTAATACTGGCCATCCAAACAGTCCTTCATCATAAAACAAACAAACATACAACAAAAATTCCAGTCTCTTTTAGGTCCTGTCTTATCAGGCCTCCAGTCTAACCAGCATCAGCTACAGGAAAGATCAGTGACCCAAACTGACAACCTGAGATCTGTCTGCCTACACTCACCAGCAGTCTGTCATGCAAATCATCATTTGCAGAAGAAGCATGGAATTGTTGAGAACAGAGCTAGACTTGGCAGGACAGCTATAAGGCAAGTCAGGGCGATATAAAAACTGACACATAATTTGCAAATTCCCTAGTAAATATAGATATCCAAATCCAGAACCAGACATCATACACATACCACAAGTTCAATTTCCTGAATGCTCAAGCACTTCGAACATATACTAATTAGATCTCTATGAATATATATTCTAGAATGCATACTGCCATTTTAGTGTGCAGAAAGGAATTTGATCATGCAATTTGAGTTGAATCTCTAAATAGGTTTATCTGAGATCTGTAATCCAACCCTCTTTCATGGCAAGATAAATACAGTGGATTACACATTTTGTCAAGAGTGATTTTTTTTTTTTTTTATGTTAGTACTATAGTTAAGTTAGTATGGCTGTCTCACTAGGAAACCCGTTTTCCAGGTTAAGTCAAAGTTCTTTAGCATGGTGTATTAAACCCTTCAAAATCTGCCTCCACACTACTTCTATTGGCCTATCTTTATCTCAACTTCAATCACCTCCCCGACAAACATCTCCAGCCACAGGAACTTTTCTCTTCCCAGAACACACTGCACCCTTTTGCACCTCTTCGCCATTGCCCATGCTGTAAAAGTGATCCTTTCTCCTTCCTTTTCCTCTTAATGTCTCATTCATTCTTTCGCCAAATTTTAAGACATATATCTCCACTGGAATTTTTTCTGAACTTTGCCAGTTATTTGCTACTTTCTCAAGTATGGACTATCACAAATACTTAAAAAAAACGCTTGGGATATGTAAAATAGTTTATCCACAGTATTACTGTGCTGAATGAATAAAGTATCAAAGTAACTGGTTAAGTCTATCCCATGTTTAAGAGTTTAAAATAACCAAAACCAACAGACAAAGGAAACAAATCATCTTCAATTTATCCTTACAGTCTTTTGGTTAGCTCTTTTATTGCCTAAAAGATATAAGAAATTTAGACTGAACTCTGATTTGAATGCTAAATAAATTGGTTTTGAAGAAAAAGGGAATTTGTTGTCATATTTTCCTACTCATGCTATAAACAGATGTCTTTCTCTCTTATACTATGTAAAAGGAAAGAAAGAAAAACCACCAAGCAAATATGCTTGCTGCCAAGCTGAATTGCAGAGCAAACATTTATAGGCAACTTATAAATCCTTGAAAATAGGACTTTATAATGGAAATACTGGCACCATTTTAACTATAACCATTCAAATAATATCACCATAGCAGAAGTTATAATCTAATATACTTGTTCTGGGATGGATGAGAGATTAAGCTATACGTGTCAGGAAAATTTCCAGTGGCTCCATTCAAGTTGCATGATCATTCCACAGAGTTCAAATATCTTAGACCATTTATTTCAAAATGAGTAGTAGTATATGCTCCCAAACATTTATTCTTAAAAGATTATATTTTTATACTTGTATGAGAAATATATGACCTCTGAGGCATTTCAAAAAATCATTAATCGCTGTTTTTTTGTTTTTTTGTTTTTTTTGGTTTTCTTTTTCTTTCATGAAAGAATTACTTTCCTCAGATTTTCTCTGTTCTATTGCTGAGATGATTCCCCCAGAGAACTGTGTGTTTATCTTGACAGGTGTTAGTAGATCTGTAGACCTCTGTGGAATTGTTCCTAGTTGCACTGCGGTACAGTAGAAAACATTACATCTACAAACTAATGAACTTACCTTACTGCATTCTAAATAAAATAAACCACACAGCGAGTGAAATTAATCTACTAATGTCTTTCTAATGAAGCTTTCATTAGGCATATGGTGTGATCTCCGATATTTAAAACACAATAGTATTAAAACAAAGAATATCTGATGACTTTTTAAATGCATACCTGATGACTGCCTCATATATTATTTTCCAATGACCGACTTTACCCTCATTTTACTTTAGGTACTTACATAATCAAAGAGATATAAGAAACATGTCAAATATTTTATATTCAAGTGGAGAGAAGAAATGTCTCATCTACTTTTACCCTTAAATAATTAAAACTAGATTTGCTGTTCTGACTTTTAGGAGTGGAGAAAGCTTTCCATTTTCTGTGCAATGTAAAGTTTCACATACCAATAAAAATTTGGGAGGCAAATACTGAGAATGAAACTACTTAAGTATAATTCACAATGTTTTGCTTTTAAAAAATGCGACCTCCTAGCACAGCAAACAGCAGCTTCAGTTGTGGTGAAAAGTGGACATTTTAATGGCCAATAGAAGATCAACAGCCACCACAATCAGTAGTCTTTCATTTTGGCAATATTTTGATTTGTCACTTGTCAAGGAAATAATTTAAAGCTTCTAGCAGGAGAAACTACCCATGTCAAAACATCCTCAGTTTTGGAGCATGTGCTATTCTATTCCATCTAACATTTACAGTATCACATAGAAGAGCCGCACATAAGTCACATCCTCATTGTTATACTATGCCAAAGTCTTAATTTCTCCTTTCATGTCCCCATGTAAATTATCTCCTGCTTTGGTAGAATCATAGTTGTCCAACTGACTTGATCTTATCAGTCATGCATTTTACTATTATTTAAATTTACCTATTTCAACTATTATTTAAGAGGTACTCTTCAAACAGTAAGAGGTAAGAAAACCGACATGGTAAAAGAAGAGTAGAGGTGGGTCTTTTTTCCTCCCACAGTAGCAGCCAGAAACAGTATGAAAGCAATGGATCATGAAGAAAAGCAATTTCCTACTTGAAGGATTAGACACTACCCTCTTTTGTACTGTTAAATCAAAGTTTTAGTTATTTTTTCAAGTAATGCTGATTTTTTTTCAATATACATGAATAGTCTCTAGAGAAACTGCAAGAGACCCCCAAACACATATCCTCTCAGCCAATCTATAGAAGAGAGAGAGAGAGAGAGGAAAAAAAAAAAAAAAAAGCCCTCCTCCTTTATGTTGTACTGCTTGAAGCAAGCCTTTTAACACAGCATGGGGGAAGAAAGAAAAAGAGAAAGAAAAAACAAATAAACAAAAAAAAAAAAACCCAAAAACTGCTACACAAGCTAAAGATACTCAGTTTACAAGGAAGAATTTGAACTGATATGAGAGGCTTTTTTCTTTTCTTTCCTTAGAAAAAAATATAGGTGATTTCTATTTTCAAACAGCTCCCATTTGCTAGCATTAGAAAATTGAAAACTATGTAAATTTCAGCAAATGTTTGCTTTACCTTTTAGGTTCACAAGAATATTAACCACTGCTATCAGTATTACATTCTGACTTGAGGAAATTTGTAGCACAAAACTGTACCCTGGAATATCTGTAAAAATCTTAATTTAAAATGCACTTACATGGCAGGAACAGTAACATATACTTTTAAATAGTAAGGGCAAATGAGACTTCCATGTATAAAATGTAGGGAAGGAAACTCATGAGCTTATTTTCACAGATTCCCTCCCCTTATTTGAGGTTTATTGCTTAAGGAGTCATGTTTAAGGGAGTTGCATATTTGCTATGCTAAAAACTGTCATGTCATATAATTAAGAACAAAAACCCCATAACTAAACAGTAAAGTTGTGATAAAACCTTATAATTTATTTCAACTTAGTTGTCCAATTTTATCTGCCTAGCATCCTACCCTTCATATAGTTAAGACACCTGAGGACAGTGGTTGATTAATGGACAGAGCTCTAGCTTTTATTTTAATTGCCAGTCCTTCTCTCTCTCTCTCTCTCTCTCTCTCTCTCTCTCTCTATTTCTCCAGTTTGTCAAAATAGAATGCTATTAAGGCTTTTTTTTTTTAAACTCAACAGCCTATAGAGACATTAAGAGCAAGAGAACAAGTGTATTAACATAGAAGATATTTTTCTGTTTTATATATATATAACTGGAATAATATTTTCTAAATTTGGTGGGAGAGTCTACTGTATCTAGGAAATTATTTATGAAAATTAAAGGGATTAAAAACTAGATACACAGAAACCAAGTTAGAAGAAGAATACAGATCTATTATAACCCAGCAGAACATGATTTGTCTGTTCCAACCAAATAACCTTAGAAAAAGGTTGAAGTAGTTCAGTATAGCTGAGATAAATGGGATTTGGAGGGATGAATGATATTTTCACTCAATGCAAATTACTCAATCCAATAATAAATTGATAAAAACTAGTTAGTTGGGCCAATTAAATTTTAACCCACTGGGCTTCTAGGACTAGGGATTTAAAAAAAATAAAACAAAACAAAAACAATACAAAATAAAAGCAAGACTTGGATTGCTGACAGGTCACAGAATGAATAATATGTTGTGTTTTCCCAGATAGTATAAAAATATGATTTGTAGCAAAATTCAAATCTAGCACTAAAGAATCCCATGGTTTCCCATGACTCACTAGTGAGTATCTATATAGGAATACCAGGATTCATTTTAAAAATCAGTGACTGCTCAATTATGGGTTTTTGGGGGGCAGCCCAGATCCTTGGCTTACAGATCAAGCTATCAATCTAGAAAAGTAGCTGTAGCAGATACTTCGAATTTTGTGTTCAATATCTATTTTGCCTTTTCCCTGGAAAATTGAACCAGTTGTTTTTGGGGGAGAGGGAAAAATAAAGTACAGAGGATGACAATATGCCCCACTAAAAATACTTGCTTTCTCCAACCCCCTTATAGTCAGAGTGTCCTTATGATCCAGTTAATTTTCAGGAACTGCACACAAAAGTCAATGCGAGAGCATGTCCCTTTAAGCTTTTGCCACACCTTATTCTTCCTGCCCTAGATGCAGATTCAATGCTTATGGGAAATACCCATTCTGAGACCATGGGGTCAAAGTGACATTGTGAGGATAGAGAAAGAAGAAAACAGAAGGAGCCAAAATACTGCAGGTTTTTTGCAGGAGTTACACTAGCCCCATGCCACCTAACTCTGCACTTCTTCCTAGATTTGAAAAATAAACCAATGTAAGTCAGGTTATCAGTTTTTGGAGGCTAAATGTATACCTAACACATAACTGATATTTTGGAAGGATGATTACTTATATGAGTAAGTCATCCAGCCACTCTAGGGTCTAGGAGAGTCATTTATCCTTAAGGAAAGTAGGTGACATAACTGCCCCAGTACTAATATTAAGGAGTCAGAATATGCCTTGGGTTTCTCCAAAACCACATGCATTGTAGAAAGTCAAGTTTCTCCGAAACCACATGCACTGCTTTAATACAGGGGCCCATTAAAGATGATAATTGGGAAATAAGTCTATCCAATGCCCTTAAACAAGAAGAAAATGCCATTTAGTAAAGAATGCTTTTTTTTTTTTTTCTCATCTCCCTGAGTGTGCCAGGAAAAAAGAGAGAACATTTCATTTCTTAGAATTAGGGAATTAGAGTCTGCAGAAGACACACACAGCCAGGGGTCTCTGAAGTGGGTTAGGCTTATCAGTAATAAACTCATCTTCCCAGGTAATGCATTGAAGTGTGAGTAAGCTGGTATATATTTATTTCTCTGTTGCTTCCTCAATATATCTAAACATTTTATTTATCCAACACATATTTATCAAGCATCTATTCTATATCAGGAACTATACTATACCAGGCCCTGGGCTCATACAGAAAGAAGCATTTAGGGGCTTGGTTCTCGTTGAGGAAATGAGTCTTTGGACTTATGGGCTCCTTATTTCTGGTGAGGCTGATCCCAATACACTCTTAAAATGCATGAAAGGATGATATGTATTTGTGACTTATAGAACTTTCCCTATAGATGGAATCAAATTGGAGCGGAGTGTTCTTACTTCACCTAATACAGCTCCATACTCAGAGTTTTACAGCAGCAATGCACACAATTCAGACATGCTTATTGACCAGGTGCTTACCACCTATTTGGCAAATGCTGTTTATGAAGTTCTTAAGAAACAAATATTGATCCAAACAATTCCCTTGCATTTAATATTCTGTCATTCTTCAAGGCCACTACCAACTTTGATGCACACATGCAATTACCTGTCTGTTTAAAGAGTTCAATTGCCCTAACTCTTGGGTACCACACCATGATTAAATGGACACAAGCAACAAGTTGTTGACTAGGGCAGCCAGAAAACCACTGTGGCATAAGATCAATAGTTATATTACCTACCAAAGAATCTCTGTCTCACTGCTTCCTACAGTCCTCAAAAGTACAGATAGGAATTAGAAGCTGGAATTTATGTTTTTCTTCTGCACACATGTTCACGCAAATGCAAATAAAGATTATCTAGGAGGACGCCTGGGTGGCTCAGTGGTTGAGCGCCTGCCTTCGGCCCAAGGCATGATCCTGGAGTCCCGGGATCGAGTCCCATATGGGGCCTCCTGCGTGGAGCCTGCTTCTCCCTCTGCCTATGTCTCTGCCTCTCTCTCTCTCTCTGTGTCTTGCGTCAATCAATAAATAAAATCTTAAAAAAATATATCTAGGAAGATTCCAGAGGGCCAACAGAGGAGTGAAGGTTGTTTAAATTATTATAGAGTTCATAAAACACATCTTCAACTGGCAGGGCATCCTCTTCATCAGACTCCCATATGCTTCAGAGCAGGAAAAATGAACACGTAAAATGTAAAATCCTGCATGTAGGTTTGAGAAAATAAATAGTATAAACACAGGATGAGGGAAACCTGATTATGTTGTCATTAGTATAAAGAAGGACTAGGGGATTGTCACTGAACAAAAATCTAATAGTAGAGAATGATTAATAACTTGATATAACTATTAAAAAGACACTTGCATGAACTAAAATCAAGCATGCAGTTCATTTATCTGAACTTTACCTAAGATACATATAAGGTACAGTTTGACATGCTGGGTACCCCATTTTTAAATATATATATATATATATATATATATATATATATATATATATATATAAAGATTTTTATTTATTTATTCATGAGAGATAGAGAGAGGCAGAGACACAGGCAGATGGAGGAGAAGCAGGCTCCATGCAAGGAACCCGATGCAGGACTCAATCCCAGAACTCCAGGATCATGCCCTGAGCCAAAGGCAGACGCTCAACCACTGAGCCACTCAGGCGTCCCTGGTTAACCCATTAAAACACACACACACACACACACACACACACACACACACACACACATTGAGGGGCAGCTGACTGGCTCAGTCCATGAAGCATATGACTCTTAATCTTGGGGTCTGAACTTGAGCCCCATGTTGGACATAAAGTTTACTTAACAACAACAACTATATATATATTATATATATAGTATAATATAATATAATATAATTTATAATATAATATAATATAATATAATATAATATAATATAATATAATATAAAAATACACTGACAAACAGAAGAATGACCAGATACTCAGAGGAGCCATATTCAGTCAAGTGTGGCAGAGATGAGGGGAGGTAATTACAGACATCCTTAAATACTTTTAGAGTTTTCATATTGAATTTATTCTATATTGACTTTGTAACTAGAGGAAGGGCCAATGGGTGGAAACACATTCATTAGGAAGAAGATATTAGTGCTCAAATAAGTGAAGTGAAGGTTCCAGAAAGAATTGCCTAAAAATTGGGGATTTAGAACTAATCTGCATTCTCACAAGAGAATTTCTGATTTATTCCCTTGTCCTGGAATCTTGCCTATAAGTCTTTCCTTGGATAAGCAGATGATGAAGCTTGTGAGAAATGATAAATAAAACTTTAAATCTAATTGTCAGCCAAGGAAACCAAGAGTAGATTCCTATGAGGAGAAAGAACACAAATCCACCCCCTGATGTATTTGCATATACCCTGGCCCGGCAAGTACCTTTTTGGGGCACCAGATAACTATCCACAGGAAAGTAGACTTATGTTTACTATCTTATGTATTTTCAATCATATGTCTTTAGCTCCAGGGAAATGTGTTCCATGTTCTTCCAGAAGGGGTAAGAGAGAGAAATATCATAATACATATAAGACAAATAAAATAATCCTAACATTAAGAAACTAAGACTGTATGTCTCCCAGTTAGGAAGCCTAAAAATAAATAATCTAGGGGGAAGAGAACCAATGAGATCTCATTGGAAAACATAGAAGGGTAAGGTCATAATGAGCTGAGAAGAAGATGGGTAGTCAAGAAATCACAGCAACTACAGACAAGAGGGAATGAAGACACGTGTAAAAGAAATGAAACAAACAGATTAGCTCATTATATATTATGTATTTTCTATGTGTTTCCCATTGGACTCTTCTGCAATTAGACTATACCATCCAAACGATGAATTTCTATGTTTCCTATATGTACTCTATTTGATCATGAGTATAAAGAGTTTTATTAATACTGAAATTAAACTTGAATTCTTGTCCTTTTGTGCCACATCACCTGCATAGATCTTGCAAAATGTTAAACACATCCTGCAATTCCAAATAAATAGGTTCAAATAAATGAAAATAGCAAGATGTTACTTGTCTTCCATCTTCTGTTAGAATCGATGCGCATCTACCTTACATACTTTTTATTTGAAAAAGTAGCCAGTTTTTTATGTTCTTTATGATTTGGGACTATAATTTCCCTCCTCAACATCGCCTATGGTCTCAAACACCCACCTATCTGAAGCGAATTGGCATTTCTATAGTAGGGGATACTGAAATAACCACTGACCCATAGCTCCCACAGGATTTGCTTCTTGAAGTGGTGATGAGCATCTCCTCCCACCCATTTCTGTGAGCTGATGCTTCCTAAAAGTACACAGACCAATCACGATCATAACCTCCCAGTACCGTAGTGAAGGAAAATGGGGGAGGATCACTGAATCGCTGGAGAGGAGGCTGTGGTGTGAACTGAGCAAATTCAAGAATGCAGATAAAAGACTAAAAGGGAGACACAAAATGAGTAAGGACCATGGTTAATGGGCAGAGATAAACATACCTCTTGAGAAAAGATATTTATTTATTGAAGACTCTCCTCATTTTCTAACTCTTCCGAAAAGACTCCCTATCCATCCTCCTACTCTGTTCACTTATTATTGGTGCCATTTATGTGACATGATTCCAGCCACCAGGTACTGCTTTCCACATCCTTGTGTACATTGTCTATCCAGCTATACTGCAGCCACATTAGTAAGTCCATGTCATAAACTGCTTTGATTCTCCATTTCATAAGTAGGTTTTTCTTTAAAAATGCAGTCTGTTGCCCACTTACAGTACTTTCATGTGAAACCACAATTTAAAATTGTACTTCAGGGACATCTGGGTGGCTTAATGGTGGAGTGTCTTCCTTTGGCTCAGGTCATGATCCTGGGGTCCTGGGATCAAGTTGCACATTGGGCTCCCTGTAGGGAGCCTGCTTCTCCCTCTGCCTGTGTCTCTGCCTCTCTCTCTGTGTCTCTCATGAATAAAAAAAATAATGAAATAAAATAAAAATTAAATTAAATTAAATTGTACTTCACCCTGGATTTACTGAATTTTGGGGACTGTGCTGAGAATCTGCATTCTTATCAAAGGACTGAAGAAACCTAGTGCTTACAAATATTTGCCAGCCAAAGGCCTGGAACAGAGCAGGTGCTTGTAAATATCTAGTACTGCTTTTAAGATAATGCTTTCTGGCATGTCCGTATGTATTTATGAGAAGCAAAGAAATGCTGATTTGCTCAGGGTGTCCTCTGTCTGCCACTAGATATAGTAAATGCCTTGAGGGTTGATGTCCTGCCCAGATGGTACTTTGTATCTCTTTTTTTTTTTTTTCTATAGCACTAGGCACTTCCTAGAATGCCCCATAAATAATCATTTATGATAAGAAGAAGAAAGAGAAAGGTGAAGGAGAAAGAACAGGGAAAAAAGAAAAAAAATGAATTTATGAGTGGGAAGCATAGATGGAGGGGTTATTCAGAAATTCCTTTATTTTGATGGACTGAGTGCTACCAAAGACAGTCTTGTGTGAGCTGAAGATAGACAATACCACAAACAACTAGCACAAAACAAATCTGTATTGTAAGACTATATTGATCTCTATTTCCCTTCTTAAAATTGATTTAAAGAAAATAATTTCCATTTCTATAAGCACATGTATGTTTGCATGTTTGTATATATAATTACTTCACATGGATAAACTCAGCAATGATCCCTGCCAATTAAGGGCAGTGTTAATGAGCTGTAAAATGGACTCATCCAGTCACCCATGCTTTTCAATTGTCTTTTATTACAAAAAGCATTCCTCCTCTTCCACGCAGGTCTAACTCCCACACAAACCTTCTGTGCTCTTATTTTATTATTACAAATAACCAAAAGTCGAAATTGGAAAGTGACTTGAGAACATGTTGTTTATGTCCAAGCCAATAGGGAAATGAGGCTTTATTGCCTCTATTCTTCAGGATTCAGTTTTTTGAATTGTAAAAAGACCCCTGCTCTCTGTTTCTATTCCCTCCTGAGAATGTGTCTTATATTCAAGAGTTGCTAATAAAATCAAATATTTTATTTTATTTTTTTTTTGAGAATGGAAGGATCTATTTACATCAAACATCATGTAATCACGACACTTTAATTATGATGGTTCTGTGACCTAACTGGGTTACGTGATTTACTCAGAGTGGCAAAGTTAATTAAATTACAGACTAGATTCTTATCTTGGCATCCATGAATAAGCTTGAAGGAAACCAAGAATCTTCAAATTGTGTGTGCAAATAGTGTGTGCATATCTGTGCATTTTTATGGAGAGAGGACCCATAATTTTGTCAGACTCCCAAAATATTCTTCAATGTAGCTGGGACAGTCACTGTTGGAAATGAAATTAATACAATATTTTTAAAACTAAAGAAGAAAAAAAGTTGAAAGTTATATAATCCAAATTTATAGTCAATATCAGCCTTAGATAATAATTCTGTTGGATAGCATGCAACCTCTACCTGGGATCTTCAGATATTAATAACCTACCATCTCTCATATTAGCATGGTTCAAAGCTGTAGTCATTAGAAAGATATTCATATCTCCATATACTTTACTTCTTATATTTCCACGTAGAGGTCCAAATACTGCCTTTTGGAGCCACATAAATTGAAGCCATTTTTGCTTACTCAGAATGCCTTTTCAAATATTAGAAGATAACTATTACATTCCCTTGAACGTAGTTCTCTTGTCAGAAGAGCTAAGATCTCTCACTATTCTAGTTGCCTTTTTAGACTCATCGACATACAGAACTGGAAGGAACACATTGCAGCTTGTGCTGTAATTTTCTGTAATAAGCATATAACCTAAAACTGGAAACAATGTTCCACTTGTGATCTAACTATCCATGACTACCTCTTTCTGGTGAGTATTTTGCCTTTTTATTTTTCCCCCCAGGAGGATCATAGTATTTTACTGTCTAACTGGGAAGATCAGGGGCTAATGCCTTTCCTAGAAGTTTCTCATCTAAAATAAAACACAGCAAGAGACATGCACTTGGCCATTCAGACCAACTCTAGATAGCTACATTTCCTATTTTAATATAAAGATGTGCACTCAAATGAAACATTTGAAATATCTAAAAGAGAAACATTACACACTCTTATTTTATATGAAAAATCTACCAGGTTTTCCACAAGCTGAGTTAGAAACAAAGAACAAAACACCTCAGATTTATAAAAGAAAAAGAGTAATGATGGCTTGGAGTATAAAGCTTTTCCATTTCAAGTGTCAGAAAAGTTTTCTCCAAGTACTGTTTTTTTATGATTTTATTTATTTATTTGAGAGAGAGACTGAGCAGGGTAAGGAGCAGAGAAAGAAGCAGACCCTTCACTGAGCAGAAAGTCCCATGTGGGACTGGATCCTAGGACTCTGGGATCATGACCTGAGCCCAATGCACCTTTGGCTATTTCTTTCAAAGTTTCCAAAGAATAGTTTCTCTCAATGTATACTGACAGCCCAAACTTCAGGACTATAGTGATGATAATCATGCAAATAACCTAAACCTAATAAATGGACAAAATGAAAAATTCAGTCCCTTTTCCTATTCCTTTTTTTTTTAAGGGCATCACTAAATTGATTTATTTTTTTTTAAGATTTTATTTATTTATTCATGAGAGATACAGAGAGAGAGAGAGAGAGAGAGAGAGAGGCAGAGACACAGAGGAGGAGCAAGCTCCATGCAGGGAGCCCAATGTGGGACTCGATCCGGGGACTCCGGGAATATGCCCTAAGCCAAAGACAGACGCTCAACCGCTTCCCCCTTTCCCCATTCCTATATTGATTTTTACACCAACATTCCCCAAAGACCTGTAAGGAACACTAATCTACCAAATGCTCTATGAAGATAAGATACCTATAGCTAAGTACATTTCAAACATATCCCATGCCATAACTGCTTCTGTATGATCCCAGGCTCCAAGACCCTCCCTTTTGAAAACACCAATGTTGCTCAAAACACACTCTGGGTAGTACTGTACCACAAAGATCCAAGTAATCAAATTTCTAGCTAATTTCCACTTTATTCTAATCCCTTAACAATGTAAATGTGCACTTTTGGGTCATGAGCGAGATGTGTAAATATATACTCTTCTTTATGATATATCCTCCTCTGACTGGCCTCTGGTGAGATACAGCATGCTGGGAAGAAGACTCAGGTCCAAAGTCTTTTTTTTTTTTTTTTTTTTTTTTGCCTCCCATGTCAGTAGATGAAGGCCCTGGGATCAGGCTGGAAATTGCTAATATTCCTCTTCTACTCCCCGCAGCTAAGTGGCTATGTGAACTCATGACTTCCCTAGTCCTCATACTCTTACTTGCAGAAAGATGGAAAAAGTACAATGATAAAGATTCAGATTTGTGAGGGAGATTTTACTTAGGCCTCTGGTCAATGCTAGGTGCTCTAATTCAATTTTTTTTAGAAAGTTCTAAACTGAAAGAATTTAGGCACCCATTTTGTATCATTCTCTGAGAGTCCTGAGAGAGAGTCCCAGATGGACAGTGTTCAAGATGATTCTAGTCTTGACTAGTCTTGTACCGTCACAACAGTACCAAAGTTATTGTGATCATTTGTTTTTGTTTTAAATCCATATGTTTTTAGACATTCCAACAGAAATATGTGCATGTAAAGGAAGTCATGCCCTGGATTTGCTTCAAAATAATCTTTTGGGAGGGTAGAAATGGAAATGGTTGGCATTATAGATAAAACAGTACTGGCCTGTAAGATAACTATTAGAATTGGGTGATGAATTCCTTTGGATTCTCTTAACTCATCTCTTCTCTTTTTGATTGATATATTCTGTGATTAAAATTAAATGATAAAAATAAAGCACTAAAATCCCACACAGAACTGCCAACCCTTATAAATATACCCAGACGCGAGTGGAAGCATTGGAGAGTTTTTGCCAAGTGGTCAGGCATTCACTATTATAACAAATAGTTTTTGCTAAGGCTACTATTATCCATTGCAACACACATAAGCACCTGGCATTCCTGGGCACATTCTCTTTATTTGAGTGATTGACACCAGGTGACAAAAGAGAAAATGTTAAAGTCACTGGAAAACTATGTAATCGCTGATTGTATGGTACCTTCATATTATGAAAATTTCACTTTTAAATTTTTAAAAAAGAGTTTATTTATTTATTTGAGAGAGAGAGAGCACAAACAGGGGGAGCTGCATAGGGAGAGGAAGAAGCAGACTCCCCACTGAGCAAGGAGCCCAACATAGGACTGGATCCCAGGACCCTGAGATCCTGACCTGAGCTGAAGGCAGATGCTCAATGGACTGAGCCACCCAGGCACCCTCATTATGAAAGTGTTAATAGTCGTAACTGATGTAGAGTTAAGAATCATATTCAAAATTTTGAAGCTATATTCTTAAAATCCATATTTTGTGAATTACAGATAATTCCACTTTGGATACAAGCAAATGCAACAAGTTTCTGTGAAGCTTTTGAGTTTCAGAGGCTTCCTTTTGACAGATTTCTTAAGTTATGGAATGCAGCCATCAGCAGTCTGTAGAAAAATGAAATACTGCAAGTCTGTTTTTATGCAGCTGGGATCAAGTTACTAAATGGATCAAAAGAAATAATTTCTTTGAAGAGGTAGCTGTTGACACCAGTGGCCTAAAAATAAGTGCAATTTTGTGGGTACAAAAACTTGTTTATATCTCAGTGGAAGTAACTAGATATAGTTTCTATAAATACACTTGCACTCAAGATATATTGGATGCCATTCTAAACATATTTTAATATACCTCAGTTTAACATTATTATTATTATTAAGGGAAGATTGCATGCTAGCCTTTGAATAATTGACATTGCTAATGACATATATTCCTACCAGGCTTAGTTCATTGGGTTAGTGATTAAAAACAACCAAAATCATTACCCAACTCTTACTCTGTGCCAAATACCAGCCAGATATTTTCCAACACCACTTCATGTGATTCTAGAATTAAACTTGATTTTTACTTTTTGATATCTTTTTTAAGATTTTATTTATCTATTTGAGAGAAAGAGAACACAGTGGAGGGGAGGAAGAAGCAGACTTCCTGCAGAGCAGAAAGCCCAAGGCAGGGCTTGATCCCAAGACTCTGGGATCATGACCTGAGCCAAAGGCAGATGCTTAACCAACTGAGCCAACTGGGTACTCTATATTTGATTTCTAATAACTAGCTATTATTACTACCATTTTATACATGAAGATGCTGATTTTCTGAGAAACTTTTAAGTGTACCTTGCCAAAGTTTACACAGGTGGTATGTCTTTGAGTTGGAATTTGAGTGCTAGTCTATTTAATTCCAAAGCTCTTAATCTTGAAATTATATGCTCTTAGCATATCTACTGATTATAAAACATAGAAAAAAAAAGTAACAACCAGTATTTTTAAATTTCTTTGCATGTGAAAGGAAGCTTAAGTTGGAAATTTGGCAAACAGAAAGACTAAATTAATAAATAAAGTATACTGAAAACTGCAGAGCTTAAGTGCAGGAAAGCTCCAAGACAGCTAAGTGTAACATAATTTCTCATTACAATAAAAAGTTGGAAGAAGAAATTAAAACTACCATAGGATATAAGAGGGATAGTTGATCTAAGGGTACAAATGAAAAAGAAAACAGTTACTATACTTTTTAAGAGGTGCCTGGGTGGCTCAGCGGTTTAGCGCTTGCCTTCGGCCTGGGGTGTGATGCTGGAGACCCGGAATCGAGTTCCACCTCAGGCTCCTTGTGTGGAGCCTGTTTCTCCCTCTGCCTGTGTCTCTGCCTCTCGCTCTCTCCCTCTCTCTGTCTCTCATGAATGAATAAATAAAATTAAAAAAAAAAAAGCCCCACATCGGCTCTGCACTGGGCGTGGAGCCTGCTAAATATTCTTTCCCTCTCCATTTCCCTCTCATACCCTCTCTAAATATATATATATATATATATATTATATTTATATATTTATATATGTTTATATATTTTTTATTTTTTTATTTTTTTATTTTTTTAAGGAAAACTTTCAGGCTCCAAGGTTAAAAGCTTTACAGAGAATAATAAACAAACTAATCAACAGCCCTTGAAATAGAATTATATAGTCCTGATTCTAGAACATGAAATATCCTCCAGTTAGCTCCTGACTCCTTTGGAACTCCTATTGCATACAGTCCAGAGGATGTTGGCTAGAGCAAGGCCTTAGCTTCAAAGTCCTGTGGGAGGAAAAACACCACTAAAAAAAAAGTTTATTTCAAAAGATAATATAACAACCCTAGACATCATCTAAGATTAATGAAATAAGATGCAAAAAAATATTAAATTTTTATAGAAAGGAAATTAAAATTTTGTAGATAGTAATATATTAGGATAAAACTGCACTCTGCAATTCAATATTAATTAAATATTTGAGTATATAAAACTCTATATTGCAGAGAGGAGAATGTAAAATAAATGATGAAAACTAGAGTCAGGAGCGCCTGAGTGGCTCAGTGGTTGGGGTCTCTACCTTCAGCTCAGGGCATGATCCCGAGGTGCAGGTTTGAGTCCCACATTAGGCTCCTTGCGGGGAACCTGCTTCTCCCTCTGTCTGTGTCTTTGCCTCTCTCACTCTCTCTC
The DNA here is from genome assembly GCF_018345385.1 of Vulpes lagopus. NCBI lineage: Eukaryota > Metazoa > Chordata > Mammalia > Carnivora > Canidae > Vulpes > Vulpes lagopus. Next base: position 35,901,229 of record NC_054828.1, read on the forward strand.
TGTATCTCTCATGAATAAATAAATAAAAATCTTAAAAAAACTAGAATCATTTATATTATTTCATTAATACCTACAGAAAATACATTTAGAAATTCCATTTGAAGCTTCTAAAAGACTTATATAAATAGCACACGAATATTTCCTACCATATATGTCTGAAAGAGAAGGAATCAATTTTGATGAAAACTTTAAAAATTTAGTGGTTTAGGCAGTGAAAAAATTTTTTTGTCTCCACTCATATTCTATTGAGGGTAGTTCTAAGACTTGCTACTCCATCAAAATTCAAAGCAGATGGAAAAAAAAAAAAAAAGATGGAAGTTACAGAAAACCTCCCAAAGAATATTCCTTTAATCTTACAATGTGTTTAATCTACCCAGATTGTGCTGATGGATTTGTTCAAACATTGATGAAGTGTGGGTTTATTGGGTTTTGATGCTGTGGTTTTTTATAACAACTTGATATTGGAGACAAAAAAAGTTCCCCTATTCTTTGCTGTTCATGAAGAAATGAGCTGAGAGATTTACCTTACAACATTTTCAGTTAACTCAATTAATAAAAATAAGGTGTATCCCTGCAAGGGAAGCATTCGTGAAAAGATCAAGAGTAGATATAAAGATAATTTCTGTCTGACTGACACAGTAGCCACTTTGTTACCTTGGGATCTGGACAGTTTGATGTAGAGTTTAGAATCACAGATATTTAGAGCTGAAGTAGTCTTTAAAGATGATCTAATAACAATTCCAATCTCAACTGATAGATAAGGAGCATAAATCCTGAAAAAAGATGAATGGATTTTTATGTGACCCTTAAGAAGTCACACAACTTCTCTGGGCTTCAGTTTTCACATTATTAAAATGAAAAGTTGGGACTAGTTGACCTCCAAAGTACCATTATGCTAAATATTAGATGGTTTCCTAATTTATCAAAAGGCAGAACAGGTTAATAGCAGACATTAAACTGAGATCTCAGTTCCTATCTCCAAATCTCCTGATCTTATCCATTCAGTTTATGTTCTGTCTTTTGCTCACACATTTCTTTTTTCTCTTTTTTTAAAAAGATTTTTATTTAATTGACAGAGAGGCAGAGAGAGCCAGAGACCACAAGCAGGGGGGAATGGCAGAGAAGCAGACTCCTCACTGAGCAGGGAGCCTGATGTGGGACTTGATCTCAGGACCCTGGGATCATGACCTGAGCTGAAGGCAGATGCTCATTCGATTGAGCCACCCAGGCACCCCTTGCTCACACATGTCATTGTCATTACACATTTATGAAATATGTAAGTGAATAAATGGGTGAGAAAAAAAATCTAAGAGAAGTCATGCACATTTTAGGAAGACGAATTTATAAGGAAGGAATATGGTGTTTGAATCAGAATATTTGTGTCAATTCCAAATGAAGGCAGTGGAAACAGGAAAGAAGGGGATTGCAGCTCTGTAAAGTATAAAAAGAAAAGGAAGAGTCAACCGTGATCAGGATTTTTCTTTTTAATTGTTCAAGTTCAGTGACAGTATCATTCAGCTCTGATTCTGGATATCTGCCAAAAGTCATGAAATCTTGGTCTCAAGAGTCAATTAAAACCAGGCTAGATGAAGCAAATATAAAGGAGAAGACAATTATGCAATATAGATATTTAGTAACTGATGTGCAAGATTACCCATGTAAATATTCATTTGTCAATAAGCCTGCCTCCTAAAAGAATGGAGTTCTGGGCTAATAGCTGGCCTTTCTTCTTTTGGGTGTCTTTCCCTGGCATATGTGCATATATATTAATTCCAAGAGAAATTTCTATAGGTAGATGCTGATATTCATTGAATATAATAATTTGAATATAAGTTGAATTATATTGAATATAAGTATTTTCATTTTAACAATAATGAACAGTAAGAGGGAGAAAAATATAAATAGATTTCCTAATTTCATAAATAAAACAAAGCAGTTTACTCTGAAAAATTATTGTGAATTTGAAATTTGTAAAAGGAAGACTGGAATTCGAGAGTAGACCATACGACTTTCAGACAGAAACCTTCCCTGACCCCATAGTTAGAGTAAATTATGTTCTGATATGATTCCCTTACTTTATACACCTACTGCTTCTAGGACTTTTCTCTCACTTATGTAATTTTACACTAATTTGTGGGATCATCTGTTTAATGTATATTTTTCCATATCCTCCAGAGAGATGACTGACCCTGCCCTGCTCGTAAGTATAGTCTGAGCAGAGTATCTGTCACATAGAATATCTGTCATGAGACAGACATTCATTAAGTGCTAATAACTCTCAGTTAAAAGAAGAAATGTCCGTACTTTAATGAGTTTGAAGAGAGGAGAGAAACAGAAACAAGAAAAAGGACAAATAAGAAAAGAAAGACTGAGAAAGGCATAATTCAGAGAAGGGCAAACAGAGGGGTATAGAAACCAGATTGTCAGGATGACTTTCAAAAGTGACCCTTTGGTTCACACACGCGGTGACCCAAGTCAAATCCCCAAGGAGTCAATGCACTCACTTTGTTTCCCTGACACACACAATTTTCTATCCCTGACACATGTATACTTACTTAGGAATGCTTGCCTACAAGGGCTAGAAAAATGGGGATGGAAAAATGAATATTAGAGACAGGGAAAAACAACAGTGAAACAGAGAAACTCTATTGTGTACAACTCCACAGTCAAGATTTTTCTACCTCCCTGAGAATCAGTCTAGCTTGCAGGTAGAATATTGACTGCTAGGCAGAGCACCATGGCCATAAAACAGACCACTGAGCTAGGCAATAAAAAAGAGAGAGAGCGAGAATAAGAGGTCTAATGTCTTGTTTATGTCCCCTTTATAGCATCTTTGAGATGCTCTGCAGTCCCACAGCTGGCTTTAGTTCATATGCTTTTCTGATTAAGGCAATACATACCAAAGCAATCTAATATTAATGTGCAATTTGGAAAAAAAAATAGGGAGTGTAGAAAAGGAGGAAATTTTCACAAACAGTGTAACTAAACAATAACAGGATATAAGACTTGCTTAATTCTTTATTAAATGCATGCTTTATTGTAAGTCTCTAAAACATTTGTAACTCATTTTAAACACCCAATTCTATCATATTGTGTTTAGTGACACTAATCCTTGTTTATAGCCTAACCCTTTGAGAATAAGATTATGTTCCCAGCGAACAGTTATAAGTAGTGACAAGTTTTATTGTAACGGTCCTGATCACAGATTTACAAAAACAATAAATGAAGAAATGGAAGTGTAACTGACTAGGATAATATCCAATATGAAGAAAATCTTTATCTAAAATGAAGTGTAAATCTTAACTGATGAAATGCCTCTGAAAGTACTTCCAAGAAATGTTTTTTTTAAACTTTTCATTAAGAGTCCAAGTACTGTTTTCAATTTAAAACCCTGGTTTTGAGATGCCTGGGTGGCTCAGTGGTTGAACCTGAACCTTTGGCTCAGGTTGTGACTCTGGGGTCCTGGGATCGAGTCCCACATTGGGTTCCCCACAGGGACCCTGCTTCTCCCTCTGCCTATGTCCCTGCCTCTCTCTGTGTCTCTCACAAATAAATAAATAAAATCTTTAAAAAAAAAACCTCTTGTTTTATGTTTTGCCACTTTACCATTATACAATTTGTTAACAGCTAAAAAGAACGGGATACTGCATGCAAGTTTACTCAAGTATCAAGTATTCAGCATTCCACACTGCTGGTAAATAATGCTAAAATTGTGTCTGTGTCTTTGTATGTTTATGTGTATATGTGTGTTTACCCCTATAAGACATTTAACATTAAGTTTACTAATTATACATGACTATCCCAACTGTCAAAATGGGCCTAATGTTTGGTATAATTGTTTCAAATAATGAGTTATCTTGGATACATTTTGACATTTTTAGCCCCAATTTTGGATTGGTAATAATAGTACAGTGGGAGAGGAGGTATGTGGTTGGATGAGGCAACTAGGTGATGGGCATTAAAAAAAAGTATGTGATATAATGAGCGCTGGTTGTTATATACAACTGATGAATCACTGAACTCTACCTCTGACACTAATAATACACTCTATGTTACTTAATTGAATTTAAGTAAAGTTAAATAAAATTTTAAAAAATAGTAGAGTGGGTAAGCAGAGAAATTTGAAAGACAGAGTTATAATTCTGATTCAGCCATTTCCTATCTGAGACTGTTTTCTCATCCATAAGTAGGAAAAATGTCCAACCACTAGGGAATGTATAAAGGTTGAATAATGTGCCATGTGCAAAGTACATAGCATAGTGGCCAATATATAATGTGCACTCAATAAATGGTAGCAATTTATAACTGTAAGTGATTGTTTGTATTAATAATAAAAGCTACCCATTATTGAGTAGCATTTTTACTATCACAAAGCTTGATATGTATCTCAATTCTAAGAAAGGCTATTTTCTACCTCCTCTCTTCTCTGAATGTCTACTTATGCCATATTATCATCTCCAATAAATATTTCTTGTAAGCCTAATACACATAAGGTATTACTTTAGGCCCTGTAAAGAATAGAGCCAGAATCAATCATTCTCTCATGCAGGTCACTACTGGATGTTGTACTTCCTCATGGCAGTAGTATTCTGCGTTCTGATTATTTATTTATATCTTATTTTACCCATTGGATAAAGAGCTCTTCATGGATATGTCTTACTTGTATACCCAACATGTAGGATAATGTCTGGAACATAACAGACACCCAGCCAACACTGAATGAATGGAATAGTCCTAACCTCAAGAAGTTCAAGTTGAAGAGACACAATACGAACATTAAGAAAATCTACAGAATAAGACAGCTTTTTATACATTTATGAGGATAGAAATGTGTCCTTTTCGCATTAGTGGACTACTATTGTTAATTTATGAGTGAAGTGGTATTCTATCATCATGACAGCATTCTGAGGGGTTACATCCTATGTTATATATGAAGGAGTGGGTCACAAGAGAAGGGGGAGAAGACAACTCTTGAAGAACAAATTACTGAACAGTATTTGGAGAAGATTGTGATAGTTCACTGTGCTTAGGGCATGCTAATCTTGTTAGTTTTGTGGAGAAATTGACAAGCAGAAACTGGAATTTAGTGAGAGGTCTAAAGGGGCCTTGAGCTTTTGGTCAGGAGGAAAATCTGCTTTTTGGCCGGGTAAAAGAACTAGGGTAACACAGAGTGATGGTCCAGAGAGTAATGCCCATCAAGAGAAACCAGCTCCAGACATTAGTTTTAAAGGTAAGGTGAAGGAGCTGAGCTTATTAATCTAATGGTAGTACCAACCTCCTTGACTTTTATCAATCAATAGCAAAAATGCTCCATTGTAGATCAACTAATCAGAGGAACTTCTGCCAATCGGAGGTTCAAAGATTCTAAGCACTAGAGCCAGAGCTATGTCCTATAGGGATGACTTAGGATGAGTCTTTAGGCTAGTGCAAGATCCTACAGATACCAGAGAGGAGGCCAGACAGAAAAGTTATTTAAACTCTTGACCAACCAAGTTTGAATCTGAGGAGTGGACTCTTCAAAGTCCATACCACCCTAAATTTCCATAGAATAAAGCTTAGAGTTTAGGAAAGGCAACACATAGTTGATTCTCTATGCTTGCATGGAGATTTACCTTATCTCCCATTAAAGTGGGATTTATCTTAAGCAAAGTCTGAGAAAACTGGTTTGGTTTTCAGTATAGGCTGAGCAGAGTGGCTTTATCTCTGACCAGAACTAAAAAGGAAGTTACACAAAAGCCCTTCAAATCTTATAGTTAGGTGAAGGTCAGAAACTCTTATCACTAGTTACCTAAAGCCTGATGCATACTAGGCACTCTCCATATCTTCTTATCAAATGAATTTTTTTTAACTATATTACTTCCTCATTGTATTGATTTATCTTTAAAAACTTATCACAGTTTTAGGGATGCCTGGGTGGCTCAGGCAGAAGTTGAATGTCTGCCTTTGGCTCAGGGTGTGGTCTCACAGTCCTGGGACTGAGCCCCGCAACAGGCTCCCTACCTGGAGCCTGTTCCCTCTCTGCCTGTGTCTCTGCTCTTTCTGTGTGTCTTTCATGAATAAGTAAATAAAATCTTAAAAAAAAACTTATCACAGTTTTAATTTTGAAATATTGATTTTCTTATGCTATTGAGTCACGAGGTGAGAAATAGCAAATAGAATTTAAGTATCAACAGTCTTTGAAAACCTATCAAGACTTTTATAGATTAGTTGTGAATTATCTTGGATCATGAGAGGGAAATCTATACAAGTAGATATGAGAAAAAATAAAAAAATCCCAAACCTGACTGCCCTGCTTCAAAGGGGAAAACAGGAAAACAACTAGAAAACTTTCCTCCTGGGCACCATCACTTATTTTTCCTGGATGTTAAGTACATGAAACATGCCAGATCTCAAATAGTCTATGTCCAGGAAGCTTTTCCTCTTGGACTGGCATCTTTTCTCCCAAGGCAGTGATTTGTCACATAAATCCAACAGAGAAGGAAAAGCTTAGCTATATAGACTCTCCGTGGGCAGACCAGTTCTGATCCAATTCTGGATGGGAAGGGGCTAGGAAGTGTGAAGGCTGACTTACTGTGGATGTCACTTAGTTGTTTCTGGATCTTTATTCTCTTTTTTGTTTTTAAGATTATTTATTTATTTATTTATTTATTTATTTATTTATTTATTTATCAGAAAGAGAGAGCAAGCACAAACAGGGAAAGGGGCAGAGAGAGAGAGAGAGAGAGAGAGAGAGAGAGAGAAACAGACTCCCCGCTGAGCAGGGCTGGATCTCAGGAGCCTGGGATTATGACCTGACCTGAAGGGAGATGATTAACCTATTGAGCCACCCAGGGGCCCCTTGATCTTTATTCTAATGGAGAGTCATAACTTTTATAGGTAATGCCCCAAAGGTCTGGCTAATGTAGAGATAATTTTCCTTTAGGAAGATTTCAACTGCTGCAGGTTCACTATACCTTTTCTCCTACTCAAGATTTTCCTTCTCCCCACAGTACTTAGCTTACTTATTTGCATTTACTTGCTTTTCCTTAGAAATGTTCCCACTGTCAAGCACATATCCTCAAGTCATAAGTGACTTGAGGGTAGGTACTATTCATTTTCTTAATTTTATGGATTCTTTCAGGGCAATCAGGTTGTGGGGTAAATGAGTTTTGTTAAATTAATTAAGCAAGAAGGCCATTACACTGAGGTGGCTGTAATGCCATGGTGGCTTACTTTAGCAAACCAAAACCTACACCTGTAAACACCTCAAACTTAAGAAACTAAAACCTAAGGATAACCAAACATTAACAGCAAGCTAAGTTTTAAGTAGGAACCAATAAAATAATTTCCTTCCGGGATCCCTGGGTGGCGCAGCGGTTTGGCGCCTGCCTTTGGCCCAGGGCGCGATCCTGGAGACCCGGGATCGAATCCCACATCAGGCTCCCGGTGCATGGAGCCTGCTTCTTCCTCTGCCTGTGTCTCTGCCTCTCTCTCTCTCTCTGTGACTATCATAAATAAATAAAAATTAAAAAAAAATAATTTCCTTCCTTTGTTTCTACAACTTCTCTAAGTCTTTCCCTTTGATCTTGATGGTAGAGCACTCCTAACCACTTCTGGTTTGGTATAGCTCGATTCCAATAGATTTTAGTTCAAATATACACTTAAAAATTTTAATATGCCTCAGTTTATATTTTAACAGTATGAGTCTGGACTTACCTTAAAAGGGAGCAGATTTTGCTATCCAAAAATATTTCTCTTCGGCATAAGGATTATTTTGAGCTAAAGGCCATCAAAACACAGAAGATTCATGAACATTTTCTACCTACCCCTCAACTGCCTAATTTTATAATGAAAAGGGGGCATTGCAGCAGGAAGACAGCTATGAATAGAGATACCTTTTTACCTAAGAAACTGTTGGAGAGGATGAATTTCTTTCAAGGTCCTTCTAGCATTCTTAGAATCAAAATGACAGGAGACAGATTAAAAGGATAAAATCAAATGTAATAGTGTAATAAATAGGGAATCCACACAGACATGGAACTTTCAAAGACAGTAAGGCATTCCGATAATAAGCATCAATAAGATGCTTTTTTTGAGCTAAGGAGAGGGGCAGAAGTTTTGAGGATAACAAAGGGGAGAAGACCATTAGCAGGAAGGTGAAAGGAGATGTTTAGAAAACAAAGGTGTCCTGCTTTGTAGGTAAGGTTCGTAGGTCAAGGGGACTCTCTAATAATAGCCTCCTTCCTGGTACAGATGGTTGAGGGGGAGATAAAGGAATTTTCCTGAATCTGCTGGATTTTGATTGCTTTTAACTTAAGATATTGTTCATGCCTAAACCTGCTCTTAACCCCCACAAAACTCATTTGTGTAACAGGGCAACCTATGGTTTCCAAACATCTCCTCTTGCTTTCCCGGGAAAGGTCTTCCTCCCCTTTTCCCTTGTATGTTATATAAGTTTTAATTATTTTCTGGGTCTCATATTTTTACGGGGCTCCCTTATGTCTGAAATTAATCTTTTTTTTTCATCCTGTTAACCTGTCTTATGTCAATTGGATATCAGACCAGCCAAAGAACATAGATGGGTAGAAGGAAATTTTTTTCCACCCCTTCGGCATAAAACTTCGAAGCTCAGGCTAAGTCTTCTCATGCAAATATTTCTGTAGAGAAGAAAAAACTAGGACAGAAGGTAGTCTAGTGTGTGATCATTCAGTATTGAACTATACCAGGAAAATTCAGGGAGGTATTTGGAACCTATCACCTGCCTGTTTCCCATTCAGATTCACCACCACCAGCTAGCACAAGGTGAAGAGTAATAATAATAAAAACAGCAGAGGGAACCAAAAAAAAAAAAAAGAGAAAATCTGCTAACAGAGAGAGGAAAAAGGATCCACAGTCACCCAAATAGTCTGATATTTCCTAGGCCCCAAACAAACAAGATTTTAAGCATCACTTTCAATTGAATACTGGCTACACCTTCTACACTGATGTTCTTTTCCTCTCTCAGAAGGAATAATCCTGACAAAAGAAAACTGGGTTGAGAGTGGGAAGAAAATAGGTCCTGGTACTTCCCGAAAATAACCCATCTTATACATCGCACAAATCTCTTACAGTGTTTCTCTCCTTAACCATAAAATTGAAAGTCTTGGGCAGGAAGATATTTTATGGGTTGTTTCAGCTCTGGTAGTTCATGCTGCTGGAATTCTACGTAAGCAAATCTTTTCCTGGTAGTTTCTCACCGCCAGGCCAAAGTACTACAAAAAGACCAGTTGGGAAATGGCAGCTGGTCGTCTACCCTTCTGAGAACTTTCTTGTCAAAGCCAGTTCCACGTGAGCCCACTTCTGCATGTTTTATTTGCCTAGACAACTGACTTTTGTCACACTTCCAACTTTCTCAGAATAGACTTCTCTCAGTGAGATATAGCTTTAAAAAAAATAGGTATTTGGTTTGCTTCCTACTGGCACACAGTAAAATTATGAGGACTTAACAAACTGTTGTGGGGCGCCTGGATGGCTCATTCGGTTAAGCGTCTGCCTTTGGTTCAGGTCAGGATCCCAGGTCCTGGGATAGAGCCCCCCCCCCCCCTGGGGTTCCCTCCCCCATAGGCAGCCTGCTACTCTCTCTCCCTCTGCCTGATGTTTCCCCTACACTCTTTCTCTCTCTCTGTCAAATAAATAAAATTGTGTTATCTCCAAAATACGTTGTTCAAAGTCCCCTTAAAACTGATTATTTCCTTTTTTTTAACTAAATTTCTTAGGTCTATAGGCCATTATTTTTCATAGAAAAGCCTCAACTTCACCTCAGACCTGGAAACTGTACTTATTAGCTAACATTCTCTTTAATTCTATGACCTTCATACTATCTTCCTTTTCTTTGTCTGATACCTTCCAAAAGTTATTTTCACTTTTAGAGCCACACATGACCCTGTCCTATGTCATTTTTTCCCCTCACACACATGGTCTGTTTCCTCTGATTTCCCCCCCTGACCCAGGTCTGTCCCACCTGCTCCTTACTCATTCAGCACTTGGCAATTTCTAACATCCAGCCCTTAATCTTGGAACAGCATTCCAATCAATGTCTTTTGAGCCACCTCCTCTACTTCAAAAACAAATAAAATTCTGTAAAGTACATCTATTTAGAGAAACCATCTAGTTTCAAAGATCAGTCTACTTACCTTTGCAAGAACTCTCCTAACACTTTAAAATATAAATACTTGACTATATATATACTTCACACATTTAACAGTAAACACTTCAGTTTAATCCAAGCACCCCCAAGGAACACTGAGGGTGAAAATAATCAATTCTTCTCCAATTTTCCCATTTAAAAATATGGGCTTGTTTCCATGCAGAACCTTAAGAAATGCCTCTCCATTCCAGTCTGTGCATCAATGCACAAGTAAAGCAATGTTTGCATTGCTTTGGGCAGTTTAGAGATTGCACACACAGTTAACATTGGAGTTCCCAACTCAGTGTTAAATCGTCTCATGTTAGAACCTAATAAATCAAATATTTTACAAACCACAACATAGTTAAGTTACTCAAATGACTCCCTTAATTCAGTACTGGCAGCAAGTATTTGAAAGCAAAAAATCTCAGAAGTTTTAGTGACTTCTACATTAAGCCAAGGAAACTCATGCATTCATGCTACCCAGGAATGTTGGTGGCATGTGGCTTATACCTCAAACCAGCATTGTCAGTGAGTAAACCAGCTGTGGCAAGATGCCATTTTCATATTTCTTTTTCTGAGCTGTATGTTACCACCACTTTGATTTCTACCACAGCTTATTCCCTTTCTAGGAAACTTTCCAAGCTCTTTCTTACACTGCATAAGAGTTGCCTCCAATCACCCCTATCCCATTCGCACCCCCCTCACTTAGAATACCCATAACCAACCCTATCATATTGTTCCCTGTACTGGTCAAGGTTTAATCAATAGCCTTTTTGTTTTTTAGGACTTTATTAATTTATTTGAGGAGGAGACAGAGAGGGAGGAAGGAGGGGTGAGGGGGACAGGGAGAAACAGACTCCCCACTGAGAGCCTCCTGTGGGGCTTGATCCCAGAACTCTGGGATCATGACCTAAACTGAAGGCAGAAACTTAACCAAATGAGCCACCCAGCTGCCCCATAATCCATAGCTTTGATAAAAGTACCAGGAGGCATATCTCTTATTTTATGAAATGACCCCAAAATTGAAAATTTATATTAAGAGAATTAAATTTGAAAGAACTCCCAAGAAAAAAGTTTATTATTATTAAAATTACATAAACAAAACTTTCTCAAAATATGCATGAAAAAGGTGTTATAACATATCAAAAAAAGCATATCAAAATACAAGTAGTGGTTAGAGTTCATCACTAAAATGAATAACTATATATACATACATATATCTTCATAGATAAATCAATGCATATATCTATAACTATACTAATGTCTATATATAGATAGTTAAATCTCTACATAAGATCTTTCAATATTTTTGTCTGGGAGGAAGAATTTTTTTCTGTCCTTTAGGGTCCTTCTAGCTGAACTTACAATCAAATCGACAGGAGATAGATTAAGAGGAGAAAATTAAATTTAGTTTCATATATTTGGAAAATCAGCAGAGCCATGGAAATTCCAAAGATGAGCTAAAGAAAGGGAGGGTAGGGATCTGAGGAGACAAAGGGGAAAAGACCATTAGCAGGAAGGTATCCTATTTGTTTGGAAAACAAATCCTGCACTGTTACACAGATGAGTTTCTTAGGTAAAGAGGAATCTCGGTTAATAGTTCTTTTCTCAGATGACCCAGGCAGGTAGGGGAGGAAAAGAACTTTTCCTGAATCTGCTGGGTTTCTATTGCTTTTTTACTCAAAATAATGTTCATGACAAAGTGGCCCATCTTGAGGCACCCTGTCCTTGGCCCCTCCACTTCCTGATTCCTATTTAATGATGACTACTTTGATAAAAATATTATTTTTATTTTTTTAAATATCATTTTTAATGAAAATCCCTCCTAGTCCAAATTCACTTAAAAAAATTAAAGATACCAACCAATCAGAACTGGTCATTGTAAGCAAAATATCATTGGACAGAGATAAACGTAAAAATTTTACACTTAAGATTTAAAACATAAATTTGTAATTTATAACTGCACAATATTAGAGATTTGGCTTAATGGTAATATAGCTGAAAAAGATCTTAGAAATGTTAATTAATGATCATCTTCACGAAAGCCAGTCATGAGACTTGGCTGCCAAAAATGTTGATGGTTCGTAGTGGGTTGTTTATACATGCATATATTTAGGGTTTTTTCACCTAATGAGTCATGGAGGAGCTATTTTCTTTTCAGCAAACCCAGGATGAAAGGGCACAAACTAAGGTAAAATTACAGGTGAATGAGATTAAGGTAATCAAGTTTATCAAATAGTTTAAAAAGTCCCAAATTGAGGCATTCAAGCAGAAGATAGGGACAGATTGTCAGAGGGAACTACCCTTGCACTGGATAGCCACTAGAGGTGGTTCTTGTCATTCTCTGACAATTTCAAGCATTTGTGAATTCAAATCACAATGAAAATGTGACAATTGCTGTTACCTGCTGAGTCAGGCATCTATTCCACAAGGATGGGGTGGCATTGGCACAATGTAAAGAATACTGAGTGAAGCTACTACTGGATTCTAGTGGTAGCTTTGAGCAAGTGGTTTCTTTTCTTCTGCTTCCATTTGGTGTTATGCCTCCCAAGGGCTGGGCAGGAACTGAATGCTTTACATATGCAATTACGTTGAAGGAGGGTAGAATTTGCCACCCTAAAATATATCTTTTTGACAGAAGGATTCGTTTAGGCTGATTATTTTTAAGAAACAGCAGACATAGGAAAAGCTCTGAAAACAGAGTAGAAGTTAGCCTTTTTGTAAGATATATTTATATTTGTAAGGGAAAATCTCCATTTGTAAGGTTGTCTCTCTCCCTGTACTCCGCAGAGAAGGAAGACTAAATCTCCAGAAACTCCTGGCAATAGAGAAGGTAAAGACTTAAAGCTGCCTAACAACCATAGCCCTATTAACTGTGCTTTTCCTGGCAACTTCCCATAACCAGCGTCCCCTACCTCTCAACATTTGCTTTCCTCTTTAATTGGAAATGTTATTTAAGGTGGTGTGTCTTGGGCCATTTTGGAGGGTTACTCAGTGTTACTGGGTATCTCCCATGTGTACAGCAGCTATACATGTTACTCAATAGCTATTTGTTTTACCTTTTTTTTTTTTTTAAGATTTTATTTACTTGAGAGAGAGAGAGAGCATGAGAGGGGGAGTGGAGAGGGCAGGGGAGGGAGAAGCAGACCCCCTGCCGAGCAGGGAGCCTAACAAGGACCAAGACCAAGGAGCCAAAAGGAGATTCTTAAACAACTAAGTCACCCAGGGACCCCATGTTTTTCCCCTGTTAATCTTTTTACTGCAGGTGTATCTCAGCCAAGAAGCTAGAAGGATGGGGGGGATTTATTAACTTATTAAAATTCCTTGACTGCCCCTATAACATGTATTCCTCACACTATACTGCACAAGAGATATGATTATCAAAAGAAGGCCTCAGTAATCTAATACAAAATCCCTGAAGTCCTTTCTAGACTTAACATTCCTTAACTCCTTGTAAAGGGAACAATTAAAGGTGCCTTAAGTTGCCAATCCAACCAGTCAGGGTCTGATTCATCCAGTGATTCTTCACATTTTCCAGTAATACTCCCTTTATCTATGAATATACAACTTGCCTAGTATTGTTAATAAAACAAGAGGCTTTATGTGAGGACTAAAAATAAGAAGGTGCGGGAATGGGGTAAGAGTCATTTATTTGGAGCTAAGGCAATCTGCTTGGACATTCCTCACATATTTTAAAATATATCTCCTTTGTAAGGAAAATAATGGATTTCAGGGTGGGGTGGCAACTTTATAAGAGATAATAAAACAATTTTTTCTGAAAAAGGAAATCCTTTTCTAATTAATTACCATCAGTTGAATTTTTCTCTCTCATAGGAACCCTATTCCTTGTGCCCTCAGGTCAACCATTTAGGAGAGTGAACAGACCTAATAGCACTCAGTTTCATTGTGTCTCCTTAACAACATAGGGACAGGCTGTCCTTTAAAAATATATAATTTTTTAACCTTTGCATTTTCTATTTACTCATACCTAAATAGAGAACTTCTGCTAAGGTAAGAGAAATGAATGCCAAGTTCAGCTCAATGCAGTTAGTTGTGCTAAAGGCTAAAATTACAGGAACAGCATGGAGAAATAATTGACAGCTGAAGTGCATGGTCCTATGAAGTCTCTCTTCAGGGAATCTGTGATTGCTCTTAATGGCATTTTCAAAAAAACAGGTCCTGTTAATTTTTCAAGATATTTTTAAACACTCGATTACTTTTAAAACAATCAGCACCATTATGAACTCCCAGGAGGCTCTGAATTAAGAAATGAATACCTTTATTTCATAACATTTTACAAAACACTTGCTGTGGACAATAAATATCAAATCCACTAGGGGCTTTGGTAATGCAACACAAATCTTGAAAGGGGAAACCTAAAGATGATTAGATAATTAATCACAATTAAGATTTTCAATTGATCTTAAAGGAGCTTAAGATAAGAACATTCTAGTTTTGTCTCCTACTTGCAGCCTTTTGCTGTTTTCACCGCCTACAGATGAAAGGTCCATGCTGAGTAAAACATTCTGGAGCAGCACCAACCATGACAGGTGGGAAGACTACATTTTTTTTGATATGATTTTTGATTAGACCATTCATAATATGGTGAATAAAATAGAAGGATTTTGAATAAAAGATACTCAAATTGTCATTTCAGTTGCATGAGAGTGATATTAACCTACTCATACATTAAATATAATTCAATTATACTTGTGATTGCTTGTAATCACCATCAAACATGGCCCTATCTGTAACCTCTTTGATGGCCTTCTAGAGGTCATCATTCTGTGGAGGATCTGCCTCAGCTCTATCAACAGTTAGAACCTGGTGTGTGTGTGTATATGCATTGGCTCTATCATAGTCACTCAAAGCACATCTAAATGCCACACTTTATCTTACTGTCCTATATACAGACCAGGGTTTAGTTTTCCTGTAGCCTGAATGTGAAAACATCTTCCAGAAATGCTACCCATCAGGGAGTTGGCAGCAACTCTGAAATCTGGCTTCTGACAGAAGGGCATTCTCTGAGGAGTGCTGTTGTTTCAGAATTATAATTTTATGCTCCTTCAATTCCATTCAATTATGTTGAAATTCAGGGTATTTGTTGAAACCAATCCTGATAGTCTGTGAATACGAGGCATTCACTTTATAATTTTTCAAAGATACCTTTCAACCATTTATGCGACACCTTTTTATTGAAAGTCTCCCATTCACTATAGTCTATGTACCAGACATCATGGTTACAATAGAAAAAACAAAACAAACAACCACACACACACACACACACACACACACACACAATCCCGCAAAAAAAAACTGGTTGTGACTCTTAAGAATTTTGCAGATAATCTGGTTACCTATGTGGCCATCACATTAAACAAAGGAAACTATATCATTGTAGTTTTACAAGTATGTCTACAAGCAACACAGTATGAGACCATCGTAATGAGGGGGACACACTTCAAGTCAATTATTTGGTGTCATAAGGCAAAAGATAAAGACTATAAAAGTTTTGAGTAAATTGACCAAATATCCTGGTGATACACAGGTTTAGGCATTCACATGAATAAACATATGTTTAGTGTCATTGCTCTTCATTAATTGTATCCCTAAAATATGGAATAAAATATTGAACACCATTCGGTCCAATGATAATTCTTCCATGGTTACAGCTAAAGAGAGTAAGTTGGGAAATAAGGTCTGAGACAAGGTCCACCAGAGAATCAATGATTTATCAGTATAATAAGGTGACTATTTCTTAGTATCGATAATATCTGGACACATCACTGATCCATTAAGTAAACTTTTGATTGTACCCAAAGGTATGTTTGTAATACTGACCCTTCCTCTTCCTTTTCTTCTCATAGCCATTCCCAATTATTGTTCCAATTTTAGATTCAATGTCACCTACTCAGAGGTTTTTTAACTTCCCTAAATAGGTCAGGGTACCCTATAATTTTCTTCATTTTCTTTGAAACATCTTCCACAATTTCAAATGTGTAAATCAAATTTGTTGTAAATGTCCATCTCCCTCTTTTAATTTCAACAAGAAGGTGACTTGTCTGCCTTCTTTGCCAATGTATTCCTGCACTTAGAAGAATAAACTGGCACTTAGTAGATGCTCCATGCATGTTGCTAAAAAAAAGAAAAAAAAAAAACTCTTGAAATAACCCAAATTCCAGGACAGTACCTCCTATTCAAATAGAACATTTTAGTTTTTTAAAAGATTTTATTTATTTATTTGACATAGAGAGAGAGAACCAAGTGGGGGGAGCAGCAGAGGGAGAGGGAGAAGCAGGCACCTTGCTGAGCAGCAAGCTGGAAATGGGGCTCCATCCCAGGACCCTGGAATGATGACCTGAGCTGAAGACGGACGCTCAATGGACTGAGCTACCCATGTGGCCCATCAAATAGAACACTTTAAATACTGCTTTGCTGATTATGGTTGGTGATATTACGATATCTGATTTCCTTTCTTGAAAAGGTTAAATTAACAAATTAAAATTCCAGATTGTTATGTCAAACTCATTTTTAGAATCACTTATACCCTGTTAGTCAATTAAATGTCTCTTATATCTTGTTGACATCTATAACCTTTTTTTGTTTTTGGTGTTGTTTTTAAATTGTAGGGTTGCACTGTAGATAGCATATTAAATTATGTTGTAAGTATGAATTATTTCCTTAAAATGGTGAAACCAAGGCAGAAGTAAGAAGCATGGGTTTTCCTATATTTATTATAGAAATCCCTTGTAAGTTAATAAATCATGGGCTTGGCTCTCTAAAAAGGATTTTATCTAGTGGACAAGAGGCCTATAAGAAATAGGACAAAACCTCATAAGGATGATAACTCCTCCTAATCTTTCCTCCTACTCTTTGTTTAATTTCATTAATAAAAAAGTCAGTTTCCTTTGTACATTTTTTTAACTTTATAAATCTTTTCAATAACTCATACATTGAGAGAAGACATCTGTGAATTTAGGAACATTTTTTCTTACTCCTGAGAGAGACTGGTTTACAGAGTCTGGTTTAGCTTACACACTGATTTAATAAAAATGCTATCTTACGCTTACTGTGTTAGTACTACAAAGGTTGGGGACAAGAGTCCTTGATAAACCACATTAGTAGTTAACTACCCAGAGGACCATAAGTTTTAAGAATAAACCAATCAAGCACAGAATTGATTCTATTTATTCTAATACATTCTGCTCTGATTTTCCCAGATTTTGGAAATGTGTCACCTTTAACTTCCACAACAACTTTGGTGAATTTTGGCTCTCCTAGTAGAGCTCAGGGAGCTAGAGCAACAAAATTAAAAGACCTTAGGGATAGGGCAAGGCAGGGTAATACTGAGGAAACTGACTCAGATGCATTTAGGAGGTTCACAAGTTTGCGGAAAGAAAAGAGTAGAAAGTATTAACAGAAAAATAAAAGTAATTTATAAGACAGAAACAATGCTGGAATGTAGAAGGACCCTGAGTTGACTTACCATTAATATGAAGTAGAAATAAAGAGTTAAACCTAAAGCTTATAGAACAAAATCTTATTGGGATAAGAATATCCTAACTTAGTGAGTTTAGTTATAGCTAAATCTAATTGTATTACTTTAAAAATAATCCATTTATTTGAGAAGAGACTTCTTTGTATTTTAAATTTATGTTTAATTTAAATATAACAATAGCAAACCCCTTTAGATATACTTATTAGTAATTCTATCATTTATTTTAGAAATCTAATATACTGGCATTAAAGATTTAGGAATATAGGGACAACATTGATCTTTGTTAGAATGGAACTTTTGTCAAGGACTCTTATTCTAGTTTATTTAAATTCCAACATACTAATAAGACAGGCTGGCTTTTACCAAATGGATCAATGAGTCTTAATCCCAGATCTGAGGCTCTCTGCTGGTTACTAAGCTTCTAATTTACACAGAAGAATGAGAATTAAAATGGTCAGGCAGCAACAAATGGCTTAGGGAGGAATGAGAAACAATTGAAAGTAATTTCCTCGATTACGCCTTTCTTTTTTCTATTTACATGTGGTTTTTGTACAATTCAGAGAGGGATATATAAGGGGGCTACTTAATTTGATAATATATTTTTTTCTGATAATTAAAAAATCTTATGAGCAATTGACTTCTTTTCACTTATAAACATCTCTGAAGATTAATTTTTGTATTACTTAATGAGGCAGATTATGAAATGTGCTTATCAATTCATCAAACAGTTGCCATCTATGATGATTGTTGAGGTGTCTCTTTTGAGTTATTATCTGTTCATCACTGACAGAGGCAATCATGCATTTCTAAAACTATCTGATCATATATATTGTTTATAACCAGCAATAAATTAATAAACCAAACCTATTTAATAACACCAGAACCAGCAAAAATACCCTAAAGGAGAAATTAATGTGCAAATACCTTCTTAGGTAAGCTTTTTTTTACATTATTGCTTTATTTTCTTTCCAATGTGTACAGCTACCCCCATTGCCATCATCTGCTCAAGAGGGGTGACTGAGTTTAGATTATTTACAGAGTTCCACCACAGGATGCATTTCACTATACTAGTGTTTTGCTGTCACTGCCTCTAAAAAATTGCCAGATGATAGGATCATAGGAGAGGAATGGAAATGTCAGTTCATCTAGTTCATGAGAAGGTCAGTTAGATTGTAAGAGGCAGAAAAAGAGACATTTTTTTTCAAAAACCCTCAAATATTAGATATTTTCAATCAGTACTAATTTTGTTTTTTTAAGTACTAATTTTGAAATATGTTCTCAGATCAGAATAATGTGATCATTTAAAAAATAAGAGACTAAGATAAAGTCATGGAGGATAAAGAGAACATTAATGAGGGAGTCATATTCTTTATATTGGTCCTAGTTGGTGCTTGATAAATAGGTGTTCTGTAAATGAATGAGTATGTAAACAAGACAAATAATAGAGAAGAGATTTCATAAAGGTAGCCCCTAGGCCTAGATCAGGCCTACAAACTTAATGGTTTCACCAAAGAAATGTATTAAAAGCAAAATGGCCCATGTTTACAAATCAACAGATATCATGTAAAATCTCTATCTCTTCAAAAGTTGAAAGACACAACAACATTCCTAGGAAAAAAAGAAATAAGGAGAGAACTGACTGACAAATCACAGGCCACAAATCAACCCAGGATATTTTCATATTAACTGGACTCATCTCAAGGAATAAGACCTACACATGGCCAACAAGCACACGAGAAAATGCTCTGCATCACTTGCCATCAGGGAAATACAAATCAAAACCACAATGAGATACCACCTCACGCCAGTGAAAATGGTGAAAATTAACAAGACAGAAACAACTGGAAGAGGATGTGGAGAAGGGGGGACCCTCTTATACTGTTGGTGGGAATGCAACCTGGTATAGCCACTCTGGAAAACTGTGTGGAGGTTCCTCAAAGAGTTAAAAATAGATCTACCCTACAACCCAGGAACTGCATTATTGGGTATCTGTACCCCAAAGATACAGATGCAGTGAAAAGCCGAGATACTTGCACCCCAATGTTTATAGCAGCAATGTCCACAATAGCCAAACTATGGAAGGAGCCTTGATTTCCTTCAACAGACGAAGGAATAAAGAAGCTGTGGTCTATGTATACAATGGAATATTACTCAGCCATTAGAAATGATGAATACCCACCATTTGCTTTGACATGGATGGAACTGGAGGGTATTGTGCTGAGTGAAATAAGTCAATCAGAGAAGGACAATCATTATATGGTTTTACGCATACAGGGAATATAAATAATAGTGAAAGGGATTAAAGGGGAAAGGAGAGAAAATGAGTGGGGAAAAAATCAGAGAGGGTGACAAAACATGAGAGACTCCTAACTCTGGGAAATGAACAAGGGGTAGTGGAAGGGGAAGTGGGCGGGGGAAGGGGTGACTGGGTGACGGGCACTGAGGGGGTCACCTGACTGGATGAGCACTGGGTGTTATGCTATATGTTGGCAAGCTGAACTCAAAAAAAATAAATAAATAAAGAAGCCACTTTGTTGTCAGGATGTTATGGTTTTCCAGGCTTTGCCATTTGTGGGTTGTTTCTCTAGCAAGACAAAGTATCTGGACATTGGATACTTTTCTCCTTTCAAATACTTTTTTACACTCTCAGTTCCCAAGAGTTTACACATTACTTCTATTTTTCCCACCTTACTGCCATTTATTCTCAGAACTGAGTAAGATCTTTAGACAAAGTCATGTTTCTAGTGATACCTAGTCTATTAGTCACTTATCTGGTTGTTGGAATTTCGACTTTGTGGCACTTCCCGTTCAGAAGTTCCATGAAATATTCCAGGAAGACAGATTAGATGACAGTGTGCTGTTTTCAAAACAGGAAGAACAAGAATTTGCCTGTTAACTTAATGGACTAAAGATATCTTGGCTTCGACAAATGTGTAGAAGGGATTTATGAAAAAATGAGAAAGATGGGCAAAATTAAGCTGTTCCAAAATAGATCTTTCCTCCTCTTGGATTTTGTGAAAATTCGGGATAAAAAGCACATTGCTCCTCATTTGTTCATAGCAACTTCATATTAGTAGTTTATTCTCTGTTGTTTGTTATATGAAGGGTTCCTTTAGTGGGAATAGACCAATTGAAAATTAGACTTAATCTACTATTTCTTCATGACTTTCTCTCTTTGTGGGAATCAGACAAAATGACTGCTCACTTGCTGCTAACATATACAATTCCTAGGGAAGGAAGAAAATAAGGAAGAGAATTATGCTAGACAAATCAAACGTACCAAAGAAACCAAAGAGGTTTTTAAATCAACAGGTGTCATCTCAAGAGAGAAGCCCTTTTGTTGTCTGTGTTGCCACTTCCTGGGATTTGTAATGGGAGGACTATTTCTCTACCTCTATAAATAAAGTATTTGACATAGTGGATTGTTTTCTCCCTTGAAACACTTTATTTTCTTGGCATCCAGGAAGCCACACACTAGTTCTGTTTTTCCTCCTTGCTGACCATTTATTCTGTCTCCTTTGCTAGATATTTGTTCTAATGTGACCTGCAAATAACAGAATATTCAGTTTTCATACCTCTCCATTAAACTCCTTTTCTGAGTAATTTTGTTGGTTTCCGTGACTTTAATCAATCTCTATATGATGATGTGATGCAAACATAAGTTTGTTGCATCTCCATTTTCAACTCTTCCTGGAGATCCCCATTCATCTACCTCCTTGTGCACTTCTTTTTTTTTTTTCCTTGTGCACTTCTGTTCTCTACTTGCATGGCAACTAGGCACGTCAAAACCAAACACTTACTTTTATGTCTTAAAATCAAAGTGCTAACACATACACACAGATAAGAATCTTCTCTACTCCACCCTGTCCCCAAAAGGAAAAGCTCTTGATTTTCTAATTTTTCATTTTCAGCCTGGTGTCTCATGATACCACCATTCTCATGGATTAGTAGGTCAACATTAGGGAATATATTGATTCTGCTTTCTCTCAGACCCCACATGTAACTTGTTAGTAAGTACTGTCTGTTCTGCCTCCAAAATAAATCTGGAATTTGACCACATCTTCACTTGGAAATCTTAAACTACTTTCTTTGGTGTGGACTCTTGGTAGAGCACCCTAACAGGTTTTCCTTTTTCCAGTGCTTCTCTAAAGTCTGGTGCCTACACTAAAGCCAGAGTTGCATTTGTAAAAATAGAAGTCATTCCCACGATTAAAAACTATCAGAGGGGCAGCCTGGGTGGCTCAGCAGTTTAGGGCTGCCTTCAGCCCAGTGCGTGATCCTGAAGATCCTGGATTGAGTCCCACATCAGGCTCCCTGCATGGAGCCTGCTTCTCCCTCTGCCTGTGTCTCTGCCTCTGTATCTCATGAATAAATAAATAAGATGCTAAAAAAAAATGATCAGAGGATCTCCTCTCACACTTAGGGCAAAATTTAAATCCTTTTCAATAGCCTGAAAGATATGACAAGGCCACCTCTGATATGAGAATGGCTCCTAACATATAAAACCCTAGGAAAAGAAAAAAAAAAAAAAGCCCACAAAACAAGGCCTTTATATGCTTGCTATTTTAAAATGCAGTCTGATTTCATTCACTTCAATTATATATGCAAGTACTATTCTCATGCCATGCTGCTGAAACCTGTAGAAGATAACAAAAGGAGTCACAATAGCTAATGTTTATAGTATAACTTATACCAGGCAATGAGTTAAAAGCTTTAGAGGTATTGTATTACTTACATTCCTTGTCATCGTCCCCTAAGATATAAGGATCCCTATTTTAGAGATGAGAAACCTAACAGAGGAACCTAACACTGTGCCTTTCTAGTCTATATCCATGATTTTCAGGGTAGAGCTCATCGACACTAACAAACTTCAAGGATACCCCTACTGACCCTAAAAACGCAATTAATCCAAATATTTTAGGCCCCTACAGATTAACAACATAGGGCCAATGTAAACGACGTGCAAGGCCATTTACCTACATCTGTGGTGTCCTTGCTAGTAATCTATTAGTTGTTAAATTATTAAAACTTGGTCTTCAAAACTAAAATTAGTACTTAATAGAGTTAACTGAGAATGCTAATTCAATATCCTAATGAAAAATCTGGCTTCTGCCCAGCACCTGGGAGTAATGCAAATGGCACCCTATGCATGAACACATTCAGAGAGCCAAAAGTGCCAAAACTTAGAGGGAGATATTTTTTTTTTTTATCAAAGCATCTTGGGCAGTGGAAGCAACGGAAGTGGTTTCAAGTAATATTATTCTTGCTTTAAATGATAAATTGTTTATTTAAGCTTTGTTATTGTCAATTTAACTCTTAACAGATCCTTTGCCTAACCTTACTCTGTGTAATGATGCACATTTGAATCATTCTATCTGTGACCCACAATTATATTAAGGATAGACTTTATTTTTTTTTTTTTTTTTTTTTTTTTTTTTTTAAATTTTTTTTTTAAATTTTTTATTTATTTATGATAGTCACAGAGAGAGAGAGAGAGGCAGAGACACAGGCAGAGGGAGAAGCAGGCTCCATGCACCGGGAGCCTGATGTGGGATTCGATCCCGGGTCTCCAGGATCGCGCCCTGGGCCAAAGGCAGGCGCTAAACCGCTGCGCCACCCAGGGATCCCAAGGATAGACTTTAAAACATTTACACAAAGCAAACACATATGAATCGTCTACACTCCTGTCACAAAGCAAAAGGACACACATATCCCATAGTGTTTGAATTTTATCTTTACAGTGATGTTTCATTGTTATCAAGGACTTTATGTCTATGATCGAATGGGTCATGAAGAATAGCGGTCAAAAAATGACTGAGAACTTCTTTTTGAAGTTAACAACTCTACTAGCTTTGTTCTAGTGCTTCCTAATGTAGTGTGCAAGAGAGGCATGATCACAAGACTGGGCAGAGAGAGAAGTGCGACCAGAGACAGACAGACCCTCAGGTGAACTGTCGAAATATTACCCATGATACTTAAGCATTCTACATTGTAAGTGTTAAAATTCAGCAACTGTAAGGTATTCTATTGAGTAAAACAGCAAAGAGCCTATCTTTAATTATCCTTCATATTTTCTAAGGCAGGTTTCTGAATGATTTCACATGGAGGAGTTGCATTTTGGTTTCCTTAAGTTTTTAACTTAGGGTCAAAGTTGTTGAGGGTTGGAGCTTCTCGTGAGTTTGGAGCATGTTTTAAAAGAGGAAAAAGAAACACACTGAATTTACTACCTTGATTCTCTATGAAGAGCAGCAAGTGCCAGTCTCAATCCTCTCTTGGACATGGCTACAGGTCTTCAAGAGGCGCTGTGCAAGGGCCTCTCTGGACACCCTGATGACTGTTCTAGCTTTCGAGGGTCAAAGGCCAACTCGACTTTTGTTTCATTCTGACAGCAGCCAAGGGGAAGGTTTGATTGCTACATTTTGTAGTTAACTCCTCAAATGAGATGAGAAAACAAGCCAGAGAAGATAAAACTATTAAGGTGGCAATCAGTGATACTGCTCCCTGTCCAGTCTCTCATGTGTGCTTTAGGATAGAAGCATATAATGTTGATTGATCAGCCTTCAGTGAAGCAAACAAAACATTCTTCTAAGGTTCTCTGTTGTGAGCGAAGCAATGTGAAGAATGACAATGAGGACATTTAATATCTAATGTGTTCCTACTATGGGTCATGGAATCTGCTTCCACACTGACTTGTTTATAATTAACAGTGACCCTGAGCAGGCAACACTATACTGTGCCCATGTTACAGATGAGGACACTAAGGCTTGCACAGAGGTTCACTGGCCATTTCTTGACTGATACACCAGCTCCTAATATTCTTCTATTCTGTAAACTTAAGCATTTCAATGTATTTTGAATTAAAAACTTACATAGAGAGGCTTTCATTCACAGTTACTTCTTGGCTATTTTTAGGGTCAGCTCAAAGGAAACTAGTATTTAGAGTAATGGAGGTACATTTTTTTTAATATTTTAAGAAATTTATTTTTTTTCCAAAGATTTTATTTATTCATGAGAGACAGAGAGAGAGAGAGAGAGAGAGAGAGAGAGAGAGAGGCAGAGACATAGGCAGAGAGAGAAGCAGGCTCCATGCAGGGAGCCCGATGCGGGACTCAATCCCGGTGCTCCAGGATCATGCCCTGAGTCGAAGGCAAATGTGGTTAACCACTGAGCCACCGAGGCATCCCAAGAAGTTTATTTTCTATTTTTAAAAATTTCCTTATTACTTTTACTGGCATTATTTAATCAGTTTTCCATATTCCTGTATGGTAACAGATGTGTTTATATTATAAAAGGTATATAAAGAAAATCCCATTCTGCAGCACTTGGGTAGCTCAGTTGGTTGTGTCCAACTCTTAATTTTGTCTAGGTCATGATATGGAACCCCAGAGCCCCCGTCCAGCTCCACGCTGGGAGTGGAGCCTGCTCAAGATTCTCCCTCTCCCTCTCAAACTGCCCCTCTCATCCCTATCTTTCCCTCTCAAAAAAAAAAAAAATCCCATTCTAATTGTATTCAATTAATTGATGAACAAATACAGTAAAATTGCAAAATGAAAAAGAACACTGCAATTATCTTAAAATACGGTTTTCTCACACTCAAAAAAAGATTCATAATTCTGCAAATAATGTGATAATATTCTGAATTGTTGAGCAGATAAAAGAAGAATGTTGGAAAAAATCACAATCATCGTCTTAAACACTGCTTTACACACAAGCAAGATTTGGTGACTATGTAGAAGAGGCTCTGACATTCCTCAGGTCCATAGACTCTTGGGCTGTTTTTCTCCTATTAAATAGGATTGATTTATTGGCTAAGTTTCCCCAATAACTCCCAAGATACAGAAAACTGGCAAATCTGCATTATTTTGAGTCTCCACTAAGGTCACACTTTTTTCATAGATTCAGACACCAGAGAATTTTAAAACTTCTGCCTGTGTTAAAGCTTACTATTGTGCTCATTATCTTAGCATTCTTATTATTTTCTGTTGAGAAAGTATATCTGGTAAATTCAGGTGACTAAAGAATATACAGTATTTTGATGCAATGTTATTCAAGCACTAGAATTCTATCTAATGAAAAATAAGAAAATACAGCCAAGGGACTTTTAAAAAAACATTTTATTATTTTATTCATGAGAGATACAGAGAGAGAGGCAAAGACATAGGCAGAGGGAGAAAGAGGCTCCCTGCAGGGAGCCCTATGTGGGATTTGATCCCCGGACCTGTGATCACACCCAGAGCTGAAGGCAGATGCTCAACCACTGAGCCACCCAGGTGTCCCCAGCCAAGGGACTTACTATGTTAGTAAGAAACCAATAAACAAACAAAGCATGTGTATCTTATGTAGGATAACATGAGACCTCAAACACATGTATGTTTGTGAAAATGTAAATAATTTATTTTAGTGAATTAAATGAAAAGGAAGTTCCTAATAATTAACATGCCTACAGTCATCTCTCTGTATATGGGAGTTCAAGAAACATTTCCATTTGTGGGAGTGTGCTCACTGGAAATAATGGGCACTGCCTTCGGACAGGATTTACTTATAATCTGACTGGTTCAGAGATGTACTTGTTCCCTAAAGAGGTGGCTTCCCTCATGTGTTTTCTATTACCATTTCTAGAGTTCCACAACATCTGGCTTAGGACTATAAAAGTGATATGCTATTCAATTATCAGCCTAATGGTGGGGCTGAGAGACACTGAATTTCAGCCAGCCATTTCCGTTTGATGATAGGGGCTGGAGAGTAGGTGTACAAGCACATACATGAAATAAACTTTCTTTTCTACTCAGTTGGAATAAATTATAACATGTTTGGGCAAATACATGCATAACTATTTTCAGGACTGATTCGAGGCCATAATGGATTTTAGAAAGCCCACCTCAAACAGAGAATGAACTTCATTATTCTATTCTCTCAGTTTTTATGGTTTTTTTTTTTGTTGTTGTTGTTTGTTTGTTTTTACCTATGTTTTAAAGTACTGAGTTCTTAGGAGACTTCAGCTATTTTTTAAAATGGTTAATATATATAAATTCAAGGAGTGATAGAAAGGCTGTTCCTAAGTCTTGAATAAAACCAGGTTGACACAGGAGAAGTTATGGAAAGAGGTATTTCCAATTATTAATAAGCATGACTGCCTCTCATTGGAGAGGCAATTAAAAATTATTTACATTTTATTTTATTTTTCCATGTCTTCCTTGATATTTTCAACGTTTTCTAGTAAAGTTTTCCAGTAATGTTAAAGGGTAATACATTTTGGCTATTTCATATTTGCATATTCATCTATTATATGATAAAGGACTTTATTTTGGGGGGGCTCCTAGGTGGCTCAGTTGGTTAAGCAACTGACCCTTGATTTCAGCTCAGGTTAGGATCTCAGGATCATGGGATCAAGACCTCACTGGGTTCCATACTCAGTGTAGCGGCATCTGCTTGGGATTTTTTTCTCTCCCTCTCCCTCCATCCATCCCCTGCTTGCATGTATATGCATGCACACACTTTCTCTCTCTCTCTCTCTCTCTCAATAAAAAAAACAGAAACAAAAACAACAACTAACTAAATAAATAAATAAATAATCTTTTTAAAAAAAGATTTGATTTTTCCTTTTTGGTTTATCTCTCTGCCTCTGTTTGGTAAATTTGACAAAAATAATTATGCATACTTCACTCAGTCCCAAGCTTTTTCTCTTTCAGGGAACTTCTAGTGGGGAGCTCAGGTCCTTCTGCTTTTCAAAGGGTTCTGCTCCATGAATGCATCTTGCCCAAGGTCTATCACTCATGTTTTCTGGCAGCTAGGCTTGCCTAACCAGCATCCAGTTAGCAGGCATATGTGACTCTCACAATTAAGCCATGCTACCCAAAATAGTCTTTGTCTGCTTAGGTGTTCTTGAAAACCTGTATATTCTGCAAAAACTTGCACTATCCTAAATCCATGTAACTATGTACCCAGAGCACTTGAAGAAACATCAGTAATCCTAAATAAAAATTCTATCATTGAAAGACATTTAATTTTTAATAAATGTACTAAAGAATAGGTCTTTAATTAAAATTAAAACGTGAAATGTTGTTTGATGGACAGTAGTCTGGGAAAGAATTGAGGATTCTTTGGATCCATGAGCAAAGTGCATGAATGCCAGGGAGAACAGTTCAATCAAAACTATAAACCAGAGTTTATGGCCTGTGTCCCAAGGAAGAATAAAGGTTGAATGGGCAAGTGTATTTGGCTCCTCCACTGCTGTTGTCTTGACCTGTTTGCATACTTTGCATACAGGTACTAATACTTGCTGGTGTAAAATATTAACATGCCATGAAAAAGATCACAAATGAGAGATGCGATGTGACTCTCTACTACTACCTTGACATATTTCCTATATTCCAAGCATGTCTAAGCTTTCCCAGGTTACAGAAACGGGATATGTAGCAGGAGAGACTAAACCAAAAAGGATATTTGTTTCTGTATCTGTCCTCTCCCCCTTTTTTAAATTCTCAAGTTATTTAGAACCCTCGAAGGAAAAAGAGTGCTATGAAGGTCAGGGTTCAGAAACCCAATAATTTACATAAGTATAATAAAGAATAAAGTTGGGGGGATCCCTGGGTGGCGCAGCGGTTTGGCGCCTGCCTTTGGCCCAGGGCGCGATCCTGGAGACCCGGGATCGAGTCCCACGTCGGGCTCCCGGTGCATGGAGCCTGCTTCTCCCTCTGCCTGTGTCTCTGCCTCTCTCTCTCTCTCTCTCTCTGACTATCATAAATAAATAAATAAAATTAAAAAAAAAAAGAATAAAGTTGGGGCATATTTTAAAATACATAGGTTTGTTCTTATAATGGCTATAAGAAAAGCAAAACATGGATAAAGCTTTTGGCCTTAGGTAAGACCAAAAAGCATCAATGCCTGGACAACAAGATAAGATCCTCATTAGTAAAATCACAAGAATACTGTTTCCAGGTAAAATGGCATTAAGAAGCTTTCTTTGCACTTAAATTGGAAAAAACAAACAACTTTGTAAAAAAATGGAACTCAGGACATGCTAATCCCAAAATATATCACCTTGGCATACTGAATATCTCAAGCAGAAAGAATCTGAAAAGTGACGTGTGTGGGAAGGACTTTCTGACCGTCCCTTGAAGCAGGCCATAAAACCTCCTATGAAAGGTGCCCTCCCTGTAACTGGAGGAAAGAAGTATCCTTATCTCTGAAGACAAAGAATTCAGAAGAATATGAATGAACAGGCCTTGCCAAGTGTCCCTCAATTTACTAAGCTCATACTCTTTAACCTATCATATCTTTCCACAAATTTCCATTCCTTATCAAATCTAGCATAAAATATCCAGGTTTAACCATTTCCTCCAATGTCCAAAGACTTCAGCATCACATAAAACTTACCTTATATAATGTTTATGCTTTTTACTATATTCGTCTGTCTTTAGTTATGGGATCTCCACTGAATACTTAAAAGGGTAGAGTAAAAAGATACTTTCTTACCCAATGTCAACAGGAACAAATGAGGTTCTGTTTGAAATCTATAAATTTATTAATAAGTTTATTAGAATGTTAGAATTCTGAATACTAATACTTATTTTAAAGTGTGTGTTGGGCAAAGAGGAATGTTTTGCAAAGTAAAAAGTATATGTTTTATAAAACTTGTAGAAACTGAAGATACGAATATATCTCGGAAGTGTGTAGATGACAGGTCTACAATTGATTATTCATGCATAATGCTTTGTAATTGTTTCAAAATAAAATTCCAGCGTAATGAGTTTGGCAAACTGCACTGAGAAGTGCTCTATAGCTGAAATATTGCAATCCTTTCCCAAATCTAAGAAAAGTGAATTGACTAGTGTAATAACTCAAATTTAAATTTTTTTCCATGATTTTTTTCAATATCTCCAGTCCTATTACCACATTTTCCTCCCATTTGGTACCGAGCATTTTGCTTAGCCTTTCAGGTTCATCTTTTGCCTTAAATTTGATAAGATGCTTATTTATACTAATGAGTTTTATGCTGCCAAAATGGGAATATTTTTTTAAATCCGTTTTAGATGGAAAGTCTTGCTAGTAAAAATATTTTTAATGTATATGATTCAATCAAATATTGACTTTGGTAGTGATTTGAAAAGTCACTGCTGAAGACCAAAAATAACTGTAAGAGAATCAGAAAATGAGGTTATGGCTTCTGCTTGGAGCTAGAAATGAATGCCTTGAGAAACAATGTGATGACTGAGGACTTGGCTTCCACACTGGTGAGGGAGAAGATGAGGGGCAGGGGAGGCCCTTGAGTGACTTATAAAAGAGAATCTCTAAGATTCCTTCCAGCTCAAAAAGTTTGATTATTCCATTCCTTCCATAGCATGACTTATGGTACCCCAAAGAGACTAGACAGAAGGCAGCTGGGCCCTGATCTGACAAATCTTTAATTGGTTCCATGTAATGGCAGATGAAAGGCAAAAGCACAGAGGAGAATGGAGCAATTCTTCCATATGGATGCCTTCCTGGGGTAGGGGAGTTCTCTCAAGAGCCCATGATTAGTATTGTGATTCCTTACAAAAAAAAATCTCATTTAAAAGTGACTTGGGCAATCAAAGGACAATCATGATATGATTTCACTCATATGTGGAATATAAGAAATAGTGAAAGGGACTATAAGGGAAAGGAGGAAAACTGAATGTGGAAAAGTTAGAGAGGAGGACAAACCATGAGAGATCCCTAACTCTGGGAAATAAACAAAGGGTTGTAGAAGGGGAGAAGGGTGGGGGGATGGGGTGACTAAGTGACAGGCAATAATGAGAGCATTTGATGGGATAAGCACTGGGTGTTATACTATATGTTGGCTTTAATTGAACTTAAATTTAAAAAAAAAATTAAGGTTACTTAGATCACAACCAGAGTGATTTTTCCAATATCCTTTCCTGATATTTCAATATCTTGTTGCTATATTCAAAACTGGGAAAAATCATGCAAACTCATGAGAGCCTTCTCACTTCCCGAAAATCCTAGCTCAGACTATTTGCTTCTAGGAAGGTGACTTCTCTTCCCCTGTTGGCCTGGGGATGAAGGAGGGGTAAAAATCCTAGCAGACTAAACTGAACATTTGACAAAAGAAACAGTCCAACCTTACACCTGCCTACAACAGCCTCCTTTTATTCTGATTGGATCTGTGGAAAATAATAACCCTGAGGAACTCAGGCAAGCATTGTTTACCTTCTTTTATCTATTGCTCTGTTTAGAAAATAAAATTAATCTGCAGCAGAAAAAAGTAAGCACAACAGGCATTTACTATAGTACCAAGGGATCAAAGTTACAGAGCCTTAATATCTTTATTTTTTATTTTTTTTTACAATCTGAATTACTAAACCCATTAATTAAGAAGTATAGAAACAAGAGAAACTAATATTTATGGGAAGCTTTAAAAATAGCAGTATAACTAACACTGTTATAACATTATATTTGTTTCAAGTGTACAACATAATGATTCCATATTGTATACACTGCAAAATGGTCATAATAGTAAGTCTAGTTATAGTCTGTCACCATAGCAAATCACAAATTGTGTGTGTGTGTGTGTGTGTGTGTGTGTGTGTGTAAAACGAGAACTTTTAGGATTTACTCTCTTGGCAACTTTCAAGTATGCACTAAAATATTATTGACTAAAGTCAGTGTGCTGTACATTATATCCTCATGACTTATTCATTTTATAATTGGAAATTTGTACCTCTTGACCCCTTCCATCCATTTCACCTAATGCTCGACCCTGTCTCTCAACAACTACTGTTTTCTATATCTATGAATTTTGTTTCATTGTGTTTTGTTTTGACATCTGCAGTGATTCTTTTTTTTTTTTTTTTTGCAGTGATTCTCTTGTAGGCAATGTATAGATGTATTGTTTTTCTAGCCATTTAGCCACTCTATGTCTTTTGTTTGGAGAATTTAGTCCATTTACATTTAAAGTAATGATTGATAGGTATGTACTTATTGCCATTTTGTTGTTTTGTAGTTCCTCTCTGTTCCTTTCATCCTCTCTTCTCTTCCATTATGGTTTGATTACTTTTGTCAGTGTTATGTTTAGATTCCATTCTTACTATCTTTTGTGTACTATAGGTTTTTGCTTTGTGGTTACCATAAGACTTACACATATCATATGCATATGTGTGTGTGTGTGTGTGTGTGTGTGTTGTGTATTTTAAGTTGATAGGATCTTTATATAAATATATTCTAAACTGCATTTTTAAGTCCCCCAGCACATTTTGTTTTTGTTGTCAAATTTTATATATTTTTAATTTTATATATCCCCTAACTAATCATAATAGTTATTTTTACTACTTTTGCTTTTTACCCTTCATACTAGCTTTGTAAGTGGTTAATCCACTAACTTTACTATATATTTACTTTTACTAGTGAGGTTTACACATGTATATTATCTTATTAGTAATTATTTAGTACTAAGTAATATTACTTAGAAGTAATTATAAATGCTTATAAGTAATTACTAATATTGTTACTTATAATTACTTCTAAGTAATATTACATATTACTAATTAGTACTCTTTCTTTTCAACTTAAAGAAGTCACTTTAATGTGTCTTATAAGGCTGATTTTGTGCTGGTTTAGTATGACAAAGCCCTTTAGCTTGTCTGGAAGACTGTCATTCCTTCAATTCTAAATGATAAACTTGCTGGGTAGAGTATTCTTGGTTGGAAGTTGTTCTGTTTTTGTTTCAGCATGCTCCCTTCTGCCCTTTAAAGGTTTTGCTAAAAAAAAAAAAAAAAAAAAAAAAAAAAAATCTGCTGATAGTCTTAGGGAGTTTCCCTTGTATGTAATAGTGAGTTGTTTTTCTCTTGTTGCTTTTAAGATTCTCTATCTTTAAGTTTTGAGATTTTAATTGTAATATTTATGCCTTGGTGTGGATCTCTTTGGTTTTATCTTATATTGAACGTTCTGGACTTTCTGGATCTGGAAGTCTGTTTTCTTCTCCAGGTTAGGAAATTTTTCAGCCATTATTTTTTTCAAATAAGTTATCTGCCCCCTTTTCTCTTTCCTTTCTTTCTGGGGTCCAGTTATGCTAATGTTCATCTTGCTTGATATAGTCTTTTATTTCCCTTAAGCTTTCTCTATTATTAAAATTGTTTATGTTTTTTGCTACTCTGTTTGGGTGATTTCCACTGCTCTTTTTTTCTTCTGCTTCATTCAGTCTTAAATCCCTCCAGTATATAATTTTTCAGCTCAGTTATTGTATTCTTCCACTCTGTAACTTCGGTTTGGTAGTTTTCTTATATTTTGTATCTCTTTGTTGAAGTTTTTACTGTTTTTATCCATTCTTCTCCCAAGTTTGGTGAACATCTTTATGACCATTACTTTGAACTCTTTATCAGGTCAATTACCTATTTCTGTCTCATTTTTTTCCCTGAGATTTTATCTTGTTCTTTTGTTTGAAACATATCCCTCTGTTTCCTCATTTTGCTTGACTTTCTGCCTTTCTTCCCATGTCTTAGGTGTAACAGCTACTTCTTACAGCCTTTAAGGAGTTATCTAGTGTAGGATATGAACCTTGTTGTTCAATCAATCCTGTTCTAGCTCTTGAATCTTTGTAATTGTCTAAGAAGACTGGTTTACTTTTGTAGGTCCCAGTTGAGAGAATGCCAAGACCTTCCATAGTTCCAAAGAGTGTGATCTTGGTCAGATCCTAATTTCATACTGGAGTCAGACCATCAGATCACAAGTTTAAGGTATAGAAACATATACATAGTCATAAACACCATGTGATCACAGTCATAAACACTGTTTGGCTCCAGACCAGGTGGTCTGGGGGTGTTTGCTGGGCAACACTGCAAGAATTGGGGCACTAGATGAGTGTATAAACTCATTTCTGGGAGGTATGGATGAGCTGTAGCTATACCGAGGAAGAACACAAGATGGTGTCTCTTGGCCTATGTTCTGTGAGAGTACATTTGTAGCCTCTAGGTGTGTGGCAAACCTGACTGAAGCCTGCCCCTTAGTGCTGAAGCTCCAAGGTAAATAAATAGGCCTTTATCAAGGGAAAACCAGAGTTGTCTTCAGTCCACTGTCTGTGCAGTGCCCTGGGGGTTGCAGCCTGCCAAGAACTGCCTCTCTAATTGTTACAGCCACATGGGACTCAGAACACAAGCCCACCAGAGCTAGACAATCAAAGAGAGTCCCTTGTGTGGTCTGTGTGTACTCTCCAGCTTTAGCCAGGTGGCTAAGTGTGCCCGTGGGTTTTCAGAGGGTAGCTAGAAGTGTGGGGGTAAGGTACACCTACGAACTTTAGCAGGGCAGTGGGAAATTGCAGAAACTGTGTGAGCTTGCATGCACTAACTAGGTAGAGGCGGAGTGCAAAAATGGCACATGTCAGCATCTTCTTCCAAGACAGTTCCAGCAGAACCCTGCCTCTCTGGCAGATTCTGTAAGATTAGCAAGTGTAACTCCTTCACAAATAGTTTAGACACTTTTCAACCTGCCACTTTTACACTAGGTCCCAAGTCTGAGTGGGAGCCCTTTAAAAGTGGTATGTCAGTTCCTTATAGCCTTTTAGTCTCTAGAACCAAGCCTTGTTGTCTTTCAAAGCTAGATGATCTGGGGGCTCATCTCTCTAGTACTGGTCCCAAGGATTGGGGTCCCTGCTGTGGGGCACAAGACCCTCACTCTTTAGGGAGATGCTCTTGCTCTGTGAGAGCCATCTTGACTGGAGGGTGCCCTATCATGGATGATGTCTCCTACCATCTTGAGGTGGCCCTTTTCTCCTTTGCTGTGCAGGAGCTGGTGAGCTAGTCTTTAGGTCTTTTTCAGAGGGAGCTGATCCATTAGTAGCTGTATAGTCAGAATGCTGTAGGATGAGGCGAATTCAGGATTTTCCTATGCTGACATCTTGAACTGCTTCCTACCAGGAAACTTGATCTTTGTTGTATCAGCCATAATCTCTTCCAAACCTTTTTTTTTTTTTTTTTAATTTTTAAACAAAACAAAACTATGCTGAAATGATAAAGTATGATGAACTGTTTTCAATGATAAACAGCAGTTTATGTTGCCAGTCTAATAAGTTTTAATAAGGACCTAGTGAAAACACAGAGTAGGGGCGGAAAAACAAAAAAACAAAAACAAAAACAAAAAGAGGAAAACCCTGGGAACCATAAACAACAAAGCTGAATTTCCGATGCCATAGTGCCCCCTGCTGGGAGGTCTTAGAAGTGGTGTCTTCCGCAGAGCAAAGTAGTTTCCTCTGACAGGCTACAAAAAGGGGGTTTGCGTTTTGAACAACAGAAGTCACTTAAATGAAAGGAATGAATGCATATTATTTTCATGTGTTTCTTTTTACATAACCATGAGTGGGAGGAGGGGATAGGATAGGATTGGGTTATGCATAAAGAATCCCAAACCCATTGCAAGCATGCCTATCCCTGGCTTCTCTACATCACTCTATGATATTTCTCAAAGCTCTTTACGCTTCCGCTACTCATCTATAAAATGAAAATAAGAATAATGACTCATATATTTATTGCAGAAGGCTGCTTTAAAATGAGATGATACATGAGAAAGAGTGCTTTGAATGCCAT
The DNA here is from genome assembly GCF_018345385.1 of Vulpes lagopus. Taxonomy (NCBI): domain Eukaryota; kingdom Metazoa; phylum Chordata; class Mammalia; order Carnivora; family Canidae; genus Vulpes; species Vulpes lagopus. The sequence goes on from NC_054828.1 coordinate 35,936,429, forward strand.
GGCACTAAGCAAAATGCGTATGAATGTAAGGATGAGGGTAGGTGGGACATTTCCATTAACAACTAAACTAACTTTTTGTAGAGTTATCAAAAGGTTCCCCAGGCTGGAAACACCAGATCTTGTTGCTGAGGGAGCAGATGTTCGAGGGACTCACTAGAGGCTATCTTTGATATCCATTCTGCTGCTTAGATTCTTCACATTTCAAAGACTAGAGTATATGCTTACAGAGGCTATTACCAGTTGACCAATAGAGATGGATAAAGGGTAAAGGAAATCAAGACAACTTCTTGGTCACTTTGTAATTATTAATGGCAGGTTCTCCAGTCTCCTGTTAAGTCTGCAGACCAGCAGCATCTGCATTACCTGGGAGCTTGTTAGAAATATAGAACTTCTGGGGCACCTGGGTGACTCAGTCAGTTAGGCATCTATCTGCCTTTGGCTTGGGTCATGATCCCAGGTCCCAGGATTGAGCTCCACATAGACTCTCTGCTCCATGGAGAGCTTGCTTCTCCCTCTCCCTCTGCATCTGCCTGCTGTTTCCCCGGTTTGTGATCTCTTTCTCTCTCAAATAAATAAAATCTTGAAAAAAAAAAGAAATATAGAACTTCCTATTTTATCCCAGACCTACTAAATCACAGCCTACATTTTAACAATCTCTCCAGGTAATTCTTATACACATTCAACTTTAAGAAACCACTCCAGCCTGTTTAAGCTATAAACTTTCTTTCTGGCTATATATCATTGATGTCTAGGATGTATATACAAAAAAATTATTTTTGAAGTTGGCCTCATTTTTTTTTACTTTTTAAAAATACTTTATTTATTTAACAGAGAAAGAGAACACAAGCAGGGGGAGGAACAGAGGGAGAGGGAGAAGCAGGCTCTCCATGGAGCAGGGAGCCTATGTGGGGCTCGATCCTAGAACCTTGGGATCATGACACAAGCCAAAGGCAAAAGGTTTAAATGACTGAGACACCCAGGTGACCCTTGGCCTTATTTTAACAATACACTGACAAGTACCTGTAAAAATGAAATTGGAAAAAGAAACTGTGGCTAAGGATAATTAATTTTTATGAGGCTCAAAAGAAACTATAATAAAATGATGTTTTAAACATAACATTGTATTTCTTAAAAGTTTTTTACAACTTTCTAGTACTAATTTTAAGAAATTCTATGTATTAGTAATAACACATACATATTTTATATTTGCTTTTATTACCTGAGTTGATAGAATTTTAAAATGCAAATTAATTAGAAGAGATTTCAGGGAGTAGACTCAAGTCAAATCAGATTTTTGAAAAATCTAGTAAAGCTGAGGCTTTCATTTAAAACACAATGCACCCGATCCATAAGATGTTCTGAATTGTTGGAACTGGAAAAACATTGTTATAGCATCAATTAGGGCCAGAGTTCTTCTCCAGGCACAATTTTAAAGTGAACCAAATATGGGAGATGAGTGGACAGTTGCAAGAAAGGAATCTATTCCCTTTTAAATCTCCTGTGTTCCACCTGTCACCCCTCAGCCACCCTCCACCCTCTGCCTTTTTCTTCTTCTTTTTTTTTAAAGATTTTATTTATTTATTCACGAGAGACACACACAAACACACACAGAGGAAGAGACACAGGCAGAGCGAGAAGCAGGCTCCATGCAGGGAGCCCAACGTGGGGCTCAATCCCCGGTCACAGGGATCACACCCCCGGCTGAAGGCAGCGCTAAAGTGCTGAGCCACCCAGGCTGCCCCTCTGCCCTCTTCCTTTAGGTATTTTATACTATAGCTGTTCTGTGAACTCTAAATCCAGTGATACACCTAGGACACCCTCTGTTATTTGGTGAGGGAAGCCACCGGATTAAACCAATGCACAGTAAAGTGTGTGGATTCTAACAGTTTTCTTTAATCTCCCCAGGGGAACCACTCAATTTTAAGGTGGGTGAATTCATATACCTAAGTGAAAAGCCCATGAGCAGAACTTCATGCAATTTAAGAAGTAGCGAGTTTTGGGTGTGCCTAGGTAGCTCAGTCGGGTAAGCATCCAACTCTTGAGATTTTGGCTCAGGTCATTATTTGGGTCCTGAGATAGAGCCCCACACTAGACTCTACTGGGCATGAAGCCTGCATGAGATTCTCTCTCTTCCTCTCTCTCTCTCCTCTCTGTCTGTCTGTCCATGTCTCTCTCAAAAAAAGAAAGTAATGAGTTTTAGGTTTGATGTAGGAGAGATTTCAGGATCCAGGCACCTTCTTGGGCCCACTGAACGTGTTCAATCTTCTATAGCTTATTTTCTATTAAAATGTAGTCTACCTGCACATGTGATGCCCATGGGTTATTGTCTCATAGAAGAGTATAAATCCCTAAAACTATGGATTTCAGAATTTGTATAATTACTTTCTCTGAACTAACCATTGGAAATATTTTTTAAAAAATGTTTCCTAGCACTTAAGTTAGACACTGACGGTCAAGCAATGGCCTGAGAGGATCTTAGTAGTACAAGAATTCTGTTTGCTTTACCAGTGGGAATATCTTTAGTAGGGGAATAGGAGCTTTTAACCTTAAAGTCTAGGGGTTCCGATCTGTCCATTTCATTGAACAGAGCTCAGCATAGGCACAGGAGAGCATCTCTCTTAGGCTCCCTATATTGATACACTCTTTTTCTTGTTGAAAGCTTCATTTCCAGATATACTTGACAAATGTTCTACTCCAGAATAAGACCTCTTCCCCAATTTACTATGCAAAGAAGGGGAGCTTTCAGAAAAAGAAGATACAGTGTGTGGGATATTTTCTAGCCTTGTATCCTTTTTTAAAATATCTTATTTATTTATTCATGAGAGACACACAGAAAGAGGCAGAGACATAGGCAGAGGGAGAAGCAGACCCCCTGCGGTGAGCCTGATGTGGGACTCGATTCCAGGACCATTGTAATGTGGTAGAATGAATGTGAATTCAAGCAGTCACACTCCAGAGCCTACACTTTTTCATGTTAATTCTCCTCCTCTAATACCTTTGCAATCCCTAGTTTTGATTTCATATCATGTTTCCCAAATGTTTTCTGCTTTCTATAAAATCTTGATACTTCTGGCAATAAGTCTTTAAATAATGGTTCCACATCTACTGGGAGGAGAGATGATGGGAAGACTACCATAAAACACAACAGAACTTTCAAGAGAAGACACAGTCATAAATTCAATCTACTAAATAAAGGAAGAAACAGTGAAGAAAAAGTTAACCCCTTGAGGGAAAAATATATACTTTAAAAATCTGTATGGATCTCCTGTGAAAAAGAAAAAAAATGTTAAATAATTTTTTAAAAGATTTTATTCATTTATTCATGAGACACACACACACACACACACACACACAGAGGCAGAGACACAGGCAGAGGGAGAAGCAGGCTCCATGCAGGGAACCTGACAGGGGACTCGACCCTGGGTCTCCAGGATCGGGGCCTGGGCTGAAGGCGGCGCTAAACCACTGAGCCACTGGGGCTGCCCATAAAAATGGTTTTAATTGTCATTTCCAAAGTGTTGTTCCTCAACACTTGGGGATTTTTATGATAGAACCTAAATCCCACACTTTTTGAATGACCTCTATTTTTCAACAAGAAACTTCATCTTTGCACGAATTTCATTATTTGACTCTGCAGTCAAGAGGATCTCTCATGGCCACATCTAGCTAGATATATGTAGGGGTCTGAGTGGAAAGGCAGGTCAGGAAACTTATACTCATTTTAAACTAGTGCCCTGTCAGGTATTATGTATGTCCACACACATAATCAATAACTTCTGGTTCGGCCTTTCCATTGAATACAGAGAGAGCACTATCACACAATCTATTTCCTTTGGTTCTTATCTGATGACTAATTCTGTTCCATGCACCTTTGAAACCATTAGCTAAAAGAACTAATGTATTATGGAAGGGTGGTACACTAACTGGGCTATATGCCCAAGTCTCAGACCCAACTTGAACCCATGTAGCATTCTTTTTTCATAGTGAATTTGTAAAGTTCGATTTGCACATTGATTGATCACACCAGGAAATGGGAAGACTTCACCTCACAATCTTTTTAAAAAGCTGTATTATTTATTTGAGAGAGAGATAATGAGAGAAAAAACAAAAGTGGGGAGCAAGAGGGTGAACCAGATTCTCTACTGAGCAGGATGCTCAATGTGGGGCTTGATCCCAGGACCCTGGGGTCACAACTTGAGCCAAAAGCAGATGCTTAACCAACTGAGCCACTTAGGCACCCTCACCTCACAATCTTGAAAACTGATAGTGCCTCTGCCATCACCTCTGGATATGATGAAAAGGGAGCTCATTTCCTGCACATACTATAATAGGTCTATGGATATTATCCATCACATATCTTTTAAAAATTACTCAATTCCCCATTTTTTTAATTATTAAACTGCTATGGCCTCCATATTCTAATCTGTCCAATGATGGGGAAAACTAGATAGTTTCTGTAATCTCCCTATGTCTATAAAGCTAAAAGATTTGCTTATAAAAGCATGTGTAACATTTTCTTTCTTTGCCCCAAGATATCTTTAAAGGTTTTATAAACTAGTCTCCTTTGAACATTTCTGTCATCAACCTGCCACTTTTCTGTTCAGAAATGTATAATGACTTTTCACAGGAAATTATACCATTATCCCCTCTGCATATCTAAACTACCCATCCTTCAAGACACAAATAAAATTCTGTCTCAGATCACTGTCTTCAACCTCACTGATGTTACTCCTCTCCTAAAGACTATAGCCTTTATTCTCTGTATACAGTGTGTGCTTCATCATATTCTCACTTGCATTATTTTCTCATTATTTTTATGTTTGTCTTTCCTATGCAACTAAATTATATGCTGAATAAAGACAGTGGACTCAATAAATACTTGTTGCCCTTTCCATATTTATTCAATAAGTGTTTTCATTACCTATGTGTCAATCTGGGAAATGTAAGAATAAATGAAATACAACCCTAGCCCTCCAAGATTGCACTATCTAAAATGGTAAAGTCTCGCCAGAACTGGGTGAAATTGTTCCAAAGGCCACTGTGAAGAATGCAAATCAGAGTCTACAACAGATGAATGCAAGAATTTCTAAGTAGTAATGAGCGTCTGGTTGAGGTTGTGCCTGGCACAAGATCATGCTAATAAAGAATATTTATTGAGCACTCCCTATGTGCACAAAATGTGTTCTTTAATTTAGTCCTTACAACAACTCTGGGCACTGTTTCCATCTTCATTTCATCAATGAGAGAAATGTAGCCGAGAAGGCAAGTGCTTGCCCAAGGTTGCATAACCTCGGTGAGAGAGCCAGGTCAGAGAAGCAGTCTCACTTTGAGCAGGCTTTAACCATTCTGCACTACTTCCTCTGCAAAACTGGTGCTAAGTGTCTTACTGAATAGACAGATCAGAGAGCATGCATTAACAGTGAAAAATCTACTCTTCAGTAGGCTTCAAAATCCAAGGTCTCTGAAATTCTGGACCAACATAAATTGTGTGTGTGTGTGTGTGTGTGTGTGTTGTGTGTAAATAATTTACAGTCCATATTGTGCTTCTCTTTTCCCCTCCCTCCCCAGTAGCTAGAACTAATCAGAAGAAATGCTCTATGCCCCTTCAAGTCAATAGCTTCACCTATACCTCACTCTCTCTCTCTCTCCCCCCCTTCCTCCATCAGCTTGATCTTTGTGTTTGTATAATCTTAATCTGATCATACCTTTTCAGAACAATATGCATAGAATGTGGAGACTAAATTGAAACTACTGACACAAAAATTGAGTGTAGAAAGGAAAAAATGTCAACACGTGGCAGGTTCTGGAGTGGTATTCCAGCTTATCTTTGTTTGGGGTTGGGGTGGGATGTTGTTTATGGATGTGCTTGAGTCTGGCGCATGCCAAAGCCAAAAAGGCAGCTTTCCCCTTCATTTTTCTCCTATATAATCTCCATTTGGTCCCCAAATGCTTACCCCTCCCCGCCAAATGCTGTAAAAATCTGTCTTTTGATATCACAGATGGAAAAGACTTATTAGCTCATGAAGCTCACCCTGCCTCAGGAGAGAAGCAATGCACCAAATACCATCCACCCCACCCTTTGAGTTTCAAAGCCTAGTAGATGTTCTGACCAAATCTGTTCATCCTTCTATACTCCTATAACCTCCAATGATTAACAGCAATAACAAAAAAAAAATTCATCTTGTCTCTGGCTCCTCACATTCTTGGGAATAATCCACTTCTGCAAAGGAAGCATGTTTTTCCTGCTATGCTCTTAAGTAGTGCCACAGGGTAGAAGGAAGTGGCCATTTGTTTTTCCTGGTTATCACTAGGCTTTCCAGTCCCAAAATAAGAATAAAGAGATGCACTTAATTAAGTATCTTCTCCTTTCTTTGGGGCAGCATCATCCAAACCAGTTTAAACCTTCAAAATAATAGATAACTACTCTTGAGCTAAAGATTTTAAGATTTTTTTTTAATTTATTCACTTGTGAGAGAGAAAGAGCAGGAGAGAGGGTTAGAAGAAGAGGGAGAAGCAGACTCCCCACTGAGCAGGGAGCCCAACACAGGGCTCAATCTCAGGACTCTGGGATCATGACTGGAGCCAAAGGCAGACATCTAATAGACTGAGCCACAGGGTAAGGGTTTTAAAGAACACTAGACTCATAATAAGAAACTTTCTTGCTGATCTTATTTCTGCTACCATCAACTTATTGGGTTTTATAGACTTCAGATTCCCAGATGATGAAATTTTAAGTTCATCACAATAGTTGCATGTAAGAGAATGTAGAATACTGTATCAACATATGAAACAATGACATTTGCCATTAGATGGAATTATATGTTATAGGACAGAAATGATTAGGCAATTCCTTATATTTGCATACATCTTTTCTTCACAGATTTTTTTAACATGTTACTCTCAAAAAATATCAATTATTTCTTCATTAGTTATAGTCTAGAGTCTCCAAGTCTCTCTCCTTTCTGGCTGCAAATACCTGTCCAACCTCACTTTGACATTCCCTACATGAACCCTTTGCCAGGGCCACACTGATATCTTTACCCTATGTCTTTCCTCCCTCAGTGTCTAATCTAACACCTCTTGTCCCATCTCCTGCATCTAGACAAAGATGCAGAAGCTCCACAATCCTATTCTTGGATTCAACAAGTAATTTTTATGGCCTCTGCCAGGCACTGAGGATAGAACAAAGGGATAGCTAGAGTATCTCTCCAAATTACTCCATTTTCTGCCAACACACATTAGAACTTTGAGATCTCACTGGAATTCACTTCATCCCCAGTGCTTCCCTTGCTCTCTGGCCTATACCACTCTCCTCCTCTTCAGAATTCCTATTGTTTTATTTTCTAAAACACATGTGTGACATTTGTCACACCCTACCATCTATTATGAACTAGTTTTGTATATATTTGCCTCTCAGAAGTATATAGAACGCCAATGGCAAGTGTGCCATGCATGCATTTTAATAAATATGTATGTAAAACATTAACTGTAATAATTATAAATATTAAAATAATACAATAAAATAATATCATCTAATTTTTCTAAAACTAAAAAAATGATATGTGACATACATGTTTTTCTTTTTTTAAAGTCTTTCTTTGAAAGAAATGCTTTCAAAAGGCATAAAGTATATAAAAATCCTTGAGTATTGTCCATCTTTTGTTGGACAAAAATCTTAAGGATTTAGATAGTGCTTTAGCTTCTAATTTATACTTTAAATTATACTTGCTTGAAAAGTATACCAAGTTCTTCAGAGTTTATTACATGGCCTGCTTGAGAGAAAAATTCAATATATACTATTGCCATTTCACAAGAGGACATTTCAGAGGTTATATAGTCTTCAAATTCCATTTTGAATTCCCATAAATATTATTTTTAAAATGCATTGATTAGGGATGCCTGGGTGGCTCAGTGGTTGAGTGTCTGTCTTTGGCTCAGGTCCTGATCTTGGTGTCCTGGGATCAAGTCCTGCATCGGGCTCCCTGCATGGAGCCTGCTTCTCCCTCTGCCTATGTCTCTGCCTCTCTCTGTGTCTCTCATGAATAAATGAATAAAATCTTTTTAAAAATGCACTGATTAAATAACATAATGTTAATAACACCAGATATATAAACAAACTGTAAAAATTGTGAAGACAGCTTGTGCTTGATTTAAGCAAAGTTCATACGGAAAATATTAAATTCAGAAACATATCTTATATATACCAGAAATGACCTACAATAAAAAATGTTATTAAAGCTCATAGATACCATTAATCTTCCCCACCACTCCCCTGTCACTTCATGACTAATAGTGGAACAGACCCATTAAACATGGGTTTCTATAAAAGAGCAAACGAGTAACACAAAATACAGAGTGACAGCAAGTTTCTAGGAGTAGGGAATCTGCAATGAATGTTAGTGTTTCTTAAAATGGAAAAAAAAATAGACAATTATTATTAACTGAAGGCCTTTGGATAAAATCAGAGTAACAAGAAAGTTCACGTTATAAAAATTAAATTATAATTAAAGTTATTTTTAACGCTGAAGATTAATCCATTTTCCCATTCACAGAACTCATTTCCACGAACTTTAGCAACTAGAAACAGAGGCTGCAGTGTAAAGTATATTTTTTCATAACTTGCATGGAATTTAATCATTGTATTTTTACCTCCCTTGATTGACAAAGTGCATTATGGATTGATTGGTTGAAACAAGCTGTTTCCTGATGTGACTATCAGAAGCTGTGATAAAGATATCATTTGTTCCAACATGTCTAGTGAGCACTGCACAGGTTCTGTGGGTATTCTGAGAAAGTGTGGATAATAATGTGCATCGATTCTTCATGTCCATAGCATGTTAGGCTATAGTCTCACTAGAGGCGTGTGGAATATTAGACATAGGAATGTTGCATTTGCCATTTACATCTTGTCTTGTTTTAATGACAAGATTTTATAAATTCTAACATAAAATCAGCAGTGGGGCAGCCCAGGTGGCTCAGTGGTTTAGCGCCGCCTTCAGCCCCGGGCGTGATCGTGGACACCTGGGATCGAGTCCCGCGTTGGGCTCCCTGCATGGGGCCTGCTTCTCCCTCTGCCTGTGTCTCTGCCTCTCTCTCTCTCTCTCTGTGTCTCTCATTAATCAATAAAATCTCTAAAAAAAATAAAATCAGCTAGTGTATAAATACACATCAGCCTCTCTAACTGTAATTAGCTATATAACATTACAAATAATCATAAATATTGACTCTGGGCTAATATTTTATTAATTAATTGGACTGCACATTTTACATTGATTCAAAAGGATCTCATGACATAATTCCTCACAATGTGATATGCCTAATTACTAAAAAAAAAAAAAAGACAAAAATTGTTGGAGTTTGTTTCATCACTGCGAATGAATTCAAATTCCCTATTCCTATTTTTTAAAACGTTTATTCATTTAAGCAATTTATATATACAATGTGGGGCTTTAACTCACAACTTGAGATCAAGCACCTCATGCTCTACCAACTGAGCCAGCCAAATGCTCCTCTATTCCCATTTTTATCAGTGATTGTTAGTATTCATTCAACAATGTGAAAAACAAAATTGAAAATGAATAAAATGCTTTCTAATTTCCCTTAAGTCAGATTTTTGGGGAAAGAGGAGCCTACTAATATGTGTGTGTGTATGTGTGCACACACATGTGTATACATGGATTAAAATTAGTATAAGAACACTTCACTACCCAAAATTACATGTAAACAATACATTCAAAGGCATATTTAATGCAGATTTTTTTTTAAAAAGACTTTACGTATTTATTCATAAGACACAGATAGAAAGAGGCAGAGACATAGGTAGAGGGCGAAACAGGCTCCATCCAGGGAGCCGCATGTGGAACTCCACCCCAGGACCCAGGGATCACGACCTGGGCCAAAAGCAGACACTCAAAAACAGAGCCCCTCAGGTGTCCCAATTATTGTGGATTTTTAAAAATATTTTATTTGTTTGACAGAGAGAAAGAGAGTACGCACACAAGCAAGGGGAGGGGCAGAAGGAGAAGCAGGCTCCCTGCTGGGGCTAGATCCCAGGACTCCAGTATTATGATCCCAAGACAAAGGCAGGTACTCAAATGAATGAGCCACCCTGGTGCCCCGAAGTAGATTTTTTTTTAAGATTTTATTTTTCATGAGAGAGAGAGAGAGAGAGAGAGAGAGAGAGGAAGACCATGAGACAGGAGAGGGCAGAGGGACAAAGAGACTCCTCATTGAGTGGGGACCCCAACATGGGGCCTGATGCCAGGACCCCAGGAGCATTACCTGAGCTGAAGGCAGGCAGATGCTCAACTGACTGAGTCACCCAGGCACGCTAATGTGGATTTTTAAAATTTGAAGACTGAAGGTATCTATATATCTTTCTTTCTACATCTATCTGCATATGCTTTATATCCTTTTATTTCTTTTACAGACAGAGGATATTGGCAAAACAGAGAAACTGAAAAGTAATGAGAAGTATAGTATGGAAACACTGAAATATTAGTTTCTAAGATGAAAATAAAGGAAAAATAGAAAGGATAGAGAATGAAAATCTTCACAGAGGACAACTCTGAGTCAGAAAACTGTAGGCCAACCACAAGTAAAGTTCTTTTTATTCATTCAACAAGAGTGCTCGCTTCGGCAGCGCATACACTCATTCAACAAGAATCTGTTTAGTACCTAGGATATGGCAGCTCTACCCTAGGCTCTGTGCATACCATAGTGAACAGTAAAGTCAACAATGCCTGCCCTCAAAGAGCCTGCATTCCAATGCAGGAAGATAAACAATAAACAGAATAGGCAATGAGGTAAAAGAGACGGTACTTGGTTCTATAGGGGTCAAATAAACCACTAAGGAAATAAGGAGACTGGGAAATTGTGGAAGTGAATATGCATAGAATGTGGAGTTTTGAATCATCAGGGAAGGTCTCACCGAGAAAATGAAATTTAACCAGGGAGGGAGACAGAAAATAGGCAAGGAGAGGGAGATTGGGAATAATCGGCTGCAAGAGGTTGGGAGGAACTAAAGAGAAGGCTGGCTTCTACGCTCATTCACATGGGTTTGAGTTCCCTCTCTTTGTCCCAGGTGATCTCCCTGAATATTCCATTTCAGATCTCATGTCCTCTTTCATTCATTATATAGTTAGGGATTTTTATTTTTCTTCTGTTTTAGGAGAAATATGGGAACTTCTATTGATTAAGATATGTGTGTATCTTTCTTGGAAAGTTACACTTAACATTATTGAATGAATTGCATCTATAATGTTTACAAAGATTCATTTTGCAAACAATCCAGGAGAAAAAAAAAAGCAAACAGCTTACTTTTTGACTGTTATATCTGAAAGGTAAAGAGGGACCTGCCCATTGAACCCATCTTAAATGAGGAAAGAGATGATGATTGAATTTCATTTCTGCCACCAGCAATGTTTCATACAGGGCCAGAGCCATTCTTTCTTATGGCAGATGCCTAGTTGAGGGCATTCCCTCTGCACCTGCCTCTCCATCCTACCTCCAAAAGGAAGAATTAAAAAAAAAAAAAAAAAGGCTGCATGCCCTTGATCTGCTTGAACATTTCAAACAAAAGAGATTTCACAAACAGAAAGTTGAACTGCATGTGGAAATATTTGTAAGCCGTGTAATAATCTATTGGGTAGAGAATAAAAGGGGCAGTTGAAAACCTTTTTTTCCGTGTCACTGTGTTTCTTTTTATCCTAACATTTCTCATTCCCTGTTAATGTTAAAAGACTGCAAAATTTCCTGGCCTAGAGAAAGAAGCCTCCCCCCCCCCCCCCCCCCGCCCCGTGATTTAAGATAATGTCTAAAACCCTGGTATTGTGCTTGGTCCTAAGGACTGCCATTCTATATTCTTCCAGAACCTGGCATTTGGCTTGGTCATAGAGATTAGCATTACTCTTGGTTCAGAAGACAAACTTCATTCTCACACAGAGGCTGATGGCTTGACAAATAACTTAGCAATCCAAATAATTCTAAATAAAGGTAAAAATGCTTTGGAAGCATATAGGAGGGGGCACATCACTTGCATGGTGGGGAACAGGGAGGCAAGGCCTTCTTAAGGCAGCACCTTCTTAAAGCAGCAGCATTTGAACTGAAGCCTGGAAAATGAGTAAAATTAAAGAAATGAAGACACACTTTGAGGAAATAACTTGTGCCAAGTCTTATGGAGTGCACCTTCCACCTATGACCAGAAGTTCCCTAGTGTATAGAGGACTGCAGAGTATCCAGATGGGGTGAAGCAGAGATGGGGCTGGTGAGGCAAAAGGCTAAGTGATCACCTTGTGGGTCCAGAGAAGAAGGACTATCCTGAAGGTATAATGGGAGCCAGGTACTAGGCAGTGGTAAGCAGGAAAATGAAATGTCATTTTAGGAACATTACTGGCAGTTCCAGGAGTCTGCTTGAGATCATACTGTGATGATGACCTGAACCAGGGGAGAAGCTGAAGAAGGAAAGAAAAAAAAATGGATTGTTTCTCTTGCATTCTAGGGTCATTTAGAAGACAAAATCAGTAACAGATGGGATGGAAGGAGGGGAAAGGGTCTCTGTCTTGGGCCACTGAGTACATGCCTCATCTTGTACCTCCCAAGCAAGCAGGGATCTCCAGTGAGCCCTGGATGGGCAATTTGTACTCTCCCTGTCCAAGCACTATCATCCAGAATAATTTGGTTCCGAATCATTTCTCAACACATAGTCTCCCCTCCTGGCTGCCTTCTCTAATACACAGATGTTTTACATTAGAGGCTGCAGATTATAAATGAACATTACACATTCATCAATCATCAAAGGCTTTCACTGAGTGACTGACATAAATAAAACACCTAAGAAAGGCAGCTGTGCTCTGCAATTAGAAGGTAGTTGGTAAATAGTCAATAATTAGTGCCCTTCCAGATACATTTTGAGGAGGTTGATCATCATTTAATAGTTCTGTTCTCTTTGACTTTACAATTGCCATTAAAAAAGTGAATTTTAAGGAAGGTATATATTTGTACCCTTTGTAATTAGCTCAGTAGAACAAACTCACCTACATGTTCAAGTGTGATTAGTATTATTTTTTACTCCATTATCAACTTTTATACTATAACTTAGAGATTATTCTCAAATACAGGTCAAGATTCAGACATATTTTTAAATATCTGAGATGCTATATACATGAAGGAGTTAAAATATATGTAGTAAATCCATTAATTTGCTGTTTAGTATATCTATGAACGTGTATAAAGGTATGAATAATTTATTATATTTAAGTGACAAGTACTTTGTCATATTTTAGTAATATTTTATAATTATAATCATATTTTCATTATTTTTGCTGCAAAAATCTTTTGATTCTCCCTTGAAAATTTTCAAGTCAAGTCTATAAGTAAAGATGAAATATACAATTAATGAGGGGGCTATGATTTTCTCCAAGGCTGCCATCAAATGAAGGAAACCAATGATCCCTAAGTCATGTATAGAAATCAGAGGTCCACACATGATCAATTAATTCCTTTCAGTTTCAGAAAAGAGGTATAAAATCAAGGCTGAACCCCAGGCCTGAAAGGGACTCAGGCAATCAGATATATCTTTCAGAAGACATCCTCAGTAATGGGTTTTGGGTCTGGAACAGCTATTCACAGGCATCACATGATTGTCTGGCTGCGTGGCTAAACTTTCACACCCAGCAATTCAACCCTGACCTGGAATCTCATTAGATTCACCTTGGCCTACTATTAAAAGTGTTTTATGTTAATAGTACAAGTGGCATTATTACCCAAGTATCTGCTATTGACTTGGAGTACACTGTTGTTATTCTATTTCGTTACATTTTTTTCCAATTTTCCTTATTTCTTAATGTGTTTTCAGAGGGAGGATAAAAGGAAGGAAGGAAGGAAGAAAGAAAGGAACAAAAAAAGGAAAAGGGAAATATTTTAAAAGAACATAAAACTTTGCATGGATATAATAGTTTGAATAAGTTGAAAATACTTAAATTTTATTACTTATAAAATAAAAATATTAATAGAATAATGCTCAGCCACAAAAACTACAGAACCACATCTATTCATGCTTCTTAGGATATACTCTTAATAAGAATGATTTGGGGGATCTCTGGGTGGTGCAGTGGTTTGGCGCCTGCCTTTGGCCCAGGGCGTGATCCTGGAGACCCGGGATCGAATCCCACGTCGGGCTCCTGGTGCATGGAGTCTGCTTCTCCCTCTGCTTGTGTCTCTGCCTCTCTCTCTCTGTGACTATCATAAATAAATAAAAATAAAAATAAAAGAATGATTTGGAAATTTCATGATTAAGGTAATGCACTTCTTTTTGAAACTTCAACTTTATTTGGTACAAATAACACTGAAATAGTCCTTCCCTGTATCCTAGTTAACACTCTTGTATTGCACCAAATAAATGTGAAATCTCATAGAACAAGTGACGGCACAGAATAAATGATCAGGGCAACCTTACATTTATAATGGGAACTTATATTAGAGTGAGAGAAGAGAGATAAAAGGTTTTTTTGGGGGGATATAAAAAAGATCAAACGTAAAAAAGAGAATTATCATCCTTCTACAAAAATAACAAAGCTAGAAGAGGGGATAGAAATAGATGAAGAAAATTAATATTGAAAAGGGCAGAAATATAGAAGGTATCCATGAAAAGTAAAACAAAGATAAAAACAAATCCTAGATGATTTAATGGAAAAACAAATGTGGAGGAACCACCCCTTCCCATGACACACAGCTACACTCATGTTTAGTTTTGGGTTGACCATTAGGAGATCTCATTTAATAGTACCCCAAGGATGAGGTTCCAGCATTGTGTGATTAAAGAGTGTCTTACACTGTCCCCCACACCTTTCTGCTTAACCCAGGATTCCTTTGTGCATGAACTAAAGAAGCAAGATAAAAGACTACTAAGAATGCTCAACCATCTAAGCTTGGTCCTTATTTTGCTATGGTAAATAATTATTAAGGTAATCATAATCTATCACCCAAAAAAAGTGACACTTAAGAAAATCAAAGGTAGTACCATTTATAGTTAGCACCAGTACAACAAGAATAAATTTGCATTGCTCCAAGCAAACAGAGGCATCTGGTCACTCTAGTCAAAATAGATGAGGGTTTTGGGGGGCATCATTCTATCCCTCTGGCCTACTACATTTTTCTTCAGAAATATTGTGAGTGATTTCTTGTAGCTAGATGGGAGATAATACATTAATCTGATTTATTTCAAATTCAGGAAAGTTTGCCCCCCTAAGGTGTTCATAATGTCAAAGTGCTTTAACGATGAGTCTGTACTACATTTCTACAAAGTTCACCATGAGGTCTGTTGTACATTAAAAAAAAAAAAAACAATTAATTGTGGCTTTCCATTTTGCATGCTAAAACAGCTATTTTCAATTTCATACCTGTTGTACATTTTGGTAAGATGTAATTTACACCCATTCTCCCCTCCCCCTTCATTTCTAAATGTAGCTACATTATAATATAAATTCATGCAATATTAGATCAGTGGGAAAGTAAAGCCTTTCTTTTGCCTATTAAGCAAAGAATACATCTTAGAAACACCATAAATCATGCTTGTCAGAAGATTCAAAAGAATCATTTTGTATAGTTACCTTATCTATTATTTAGAAAGCACAGACATGAAACAATATAATTCAGCTGGGCTGCATGTATCTAATTTGCATATGGCTGTCTCTTTTTAATCTGAGTTTTCACAAGATGAATATAATTAGCAAGTTTCAATTTATCTTCAAAACCACTGAACTATGTTGATTACCTCCAGGATGACATCACCCAGGCACACTAGAATATTTGGACTCTTAAAGAGAATGATTCAGTGGATTTTGTAGCTAAACAAGTGAATATTGCATGTTAAAAAGTGACAAACTAGTCATGTATGCAAGATGCATTATTCATCATGAAGGGATCAGCACCATAGAGTTATCTTATTTTCCTAAATTTTCCCCTCATGAAACAAGCAATTCTAGCAAACCACAAATGGTTTAAGTGTGGCCAGTTTATGCGTCTGTAAAAAAAAAAAAAAAAAAAAAGCAATTGAACTCTTTGGAGGCACTGTATGGATATATTTTCTGTACTTTTCCAATTTGAGCTCCCCATCCAACTTTCCTTCATATATGCTCTCAAGTTAAGAATCTTTCACATAATGTATTATCTCTGACCCACACTCTCAAAGGAGCTTATTTAGGCTAGGATGCTTGACTTTAAATGAATGATAACGAGAAACATCACACTTAACTTGTCAGCTATAAAATAAAATGTATAATTTATAAGGCAATACATTATTTATTTAGTGATACACACAACTTTTAAAAATTATATGCTTCAAATGTATGGTTCTAGAATGTTAGAGACTCTTAATTGTACAAAGTATAACATGATAATAGACTTAATTTCCTCCCCAAATACCAGTTTGCATACCCACAGATTCTAACTACAGCCTAGAGTTTAAAAAGACAAAACATTTTTATTTATTTATTAATTTTTAAAAAGATTTTATTTATTTATTCATGAGAGACACAGAGAGAGGCAGAGGCATAGGCAGAAGGAGAAGCAGGCTCCCCACAGGGACTATGATGTGGGACTTGATCCCAGAACCCCAGGATCACGGCCTGAGCCAAAGGCAGACCTGAGCTACCCAGGCTTGCTTTTATTTATTTATTTATTTATTTATTTATTTATTTATTTATTTTTATTTATTCATTTTTAAAAATTTATGTGACAGAGAGAGTACAAGCAGGGGGAGCGACAGGCAGAAGGAGAGGGAGAAGCAGGCTCCCTACTGAGCAGGGAGGCCCATGTATGCTCCTCTTCCATGTAGGGCTCCATGCGGGATGCAATCCCAGGACCCCAAGATCATGACCTGAGCCAAAGGCTGATGCTTAACTGTCTGAGCCACCCAGGCACCCCAAGATCAGACATTTTAATAAGAAATATGTATTACCACTGAGAAGATTATTTTTTCTAGAGAAAGACAAACCATAAGAAACTAAAATAAAATTGGTTGAGATTAGAACCAGTATTATTAGAAATATTTTAGCATATATGGAAGCAAGCATCTGGACTTTGAATTGGCAAACTCAAAGAAGAAATCTCATGACGATCTGCTTCTCGGTTGAAGCTAACATTTTAGTTTGATTGATACAATTTTGTTTATAGTGTTGGCTATTTGTCGGTCTGGTCTAGATTTTGTACTGAAAATACACAAGCACAGCAGAATATTTCACAACTGCTAATCAATTCAAATCGTTTATCTAAGTGCAGATGAAGGTTTGATTCGTTGATGTGCTGTTTCTCAGAGAGATGCTGGTTTGACCACAGCAAACCAGAACCACAAATATAACAAGTAACACAGCAAAAGCTGACAGGCAGATGAGCTAACAGAAGTATACTAGGCAGTTACGTAGGACACTCCTTAGACATAAAATATGTGCAAATATTTCCCCAAATCTCCTCACCATTTTCAGTTCTATATGAAACTGTGCTTTAGCCTCTACACTGAGGGCACACTGCTCTTACTTAAATGTCATTACCAATAAATAAATAAATAAATAAATAAATAAATAAATAAATAAATAAAAAATAAATGTCATTACCATATGCCTCCTGAAAACACGTGCTTCTCTAGTGAAACTATGAAGTCCAAAGCCTCACATTCAAAGCTCAACAAACTCTGGCATAAACTAACATTTCCAGTCCATTATCCCAGTTTTGCACTTTGAATCCTTGACAAGTAAGAATTACTCATTGGTGAAGTATATTCCTCTCTCTCTTTCTTTTTTTTTTTAAGATTTTATTTACTTACTCATGAGACACAGGGAGAGGCAGAGACACAGGCAGAGGGAGAATCAGGCTCCTTTGGGGGGCCTAACGTGGAACTCAATCCTGGAACCCCAGGGTCGAGACCTGAGCCAAAGGCAGATGCTCAACCACTGAGCCACCCAGGTGCCTCCCTCTCCTGCTTTTCTATATTTGCTCAAGTCCTCTTTCCCTCCTGGATTTCTGTCTTTGCTTTTATCATTAAATCTGTGGTTCTTTTACATGACTTATCTTAGTCCTGTAACCAGAAGTCAGTCCTTGCAGGAAGATAGCTATATTCTCCAGCATGAAGAATATATTTGTGAATATATTGGGAATTCTCAAATAATTGGGTCAGATCCTCTCCTATTAACCGACATTTCATTTTGCTATCCATGCCCCACTTCATCTGACTTTTCCTCAGCAATAAGTGCTGGGGTAACTCTCCCTGACTTCCCAATGATGTTGTCTGTTTCTGTGCCCTCAATGAACTATCTCCCTCCACCTTTAACAAGATAAATCACCTTAAGAAGATAAACAACTAGAAATGAAGAGAAGGAGCCTAGTACCTGCTTTATTGCTCTGGAAAGGAAACCAAAAATGAAATACAGAAATTTTTCTCATCATCAATTAATTAATCAAAAATATTTACTGAGTACCTCCTATGTCTCTTAGGAGATGAAGCTACAGCAATGAACAAGGCAGAGTCCCTGCCTTTGGAGAGCTTACATCTCTGTGTTGGAGATGGCAGAGGTGATAGATGCACAATAAAACATAAAATAGTGGCTTTACTCAATGTTATAAAGGAAAAGAGTTATTTGAAAGAGATATCTAGGAGTCAGGAAGAGCTCTTTGAAGAGATGATATCTAAGCAAAGATCTGAAGATGAGAGGAAGCCGGCCATTCAGGCACCTGGGTGATCCCTGTGGAGTCTGGCATAGGGAGTAGCAGATGCAAAGGCCCTGAGGTGAGATCTAGTTTGTCTCATTCCAAAACAAAAAATTTCTAGTCGAGGCAAAAGAGAACGCAGATAGACTACTGTTAGATTCTGTTGGGTCTATGGAGCATGGTAAAATGTTTGGTTTCTATTTAAGTACAATCAGATACCCAGTGGAAGGTTTAAACCTCCTCCACTGAGGAGCAGCAAAATTCTTGGCCTTCCACCAGGAATAATTTAATAGAGAGAGTCCTTGTAAGTCATTAAGGAGGTACTTGCGCCTGGACCTAGAACCTCTGACACTGGTAAGAACTGAAAGTCTTCTGCTTGTTTCCAGTTAGGCTGGCTGAGGGCAGGGTTAGAGAGACAGTGAATGGCAAGGGAATGACTGTACGCCCAACAACAGCTCCCACACAATCAGTGACAAAACCTTGGTTGGGCCAGTTCTGACCATTTGTGATACTAAAGAATGTTTTCTTCATTTGTAATAGCATCAAGCACTATTGATTTAATTTATCTGATGACTTCTATTAGCATTTTATATAATGCCCAGTTCACGGCGAAGTTTTGTGGAAAATTCCAGAATACCGTGCTCATCTCTAATGAGTTTAAGACCTAGATTTGTATTTGTACTAAAAACCTGCCTCATTGGTTTGTATCATAGCCTCCTTCCCTTCCCTGATTCTAATTCTCTGACCTTGTAACACTGGTTGTTGGTAGATTAATACCACTAACTTCCAGTTACTTCCAAATGCATCATGCATCTATAATTTAGAAAAAGAAGCATCCTTCTTATCAATTCACTCTACTTGTTCTTCATTCTACTTTTTAGTAACAAGTGAGATGGTCTCATCGACTTAAAGCTTGCTAACTATTTGAAAACAAAGGACTGGATCTTAGTAATGAGGGAAGTCTTGCTGAGACACAGGCTGTAATTTAGATCACCACTTCAGGCCGTACGATGCATTTTGCTGGAAAAATTAAAAATGCCAAACTTCAATGATAAGCACGCCACTGCCTCCCGAGCACTTTTCTGATAGAAATAATTAGCTTTAAAATATTCTGTCAAGATCCTAAGATGCGACATTAAAACATGATTGCTTCTATTACATGCCTGTAGTTGCTTGTAACAACTGGGAGGCTAAGACTTTACACTGGAACAGACTCCTTTTGGTTACGTTCCAATCAATGTCTTGCCTGGGAGTATACGTGTTCATTCAACCTACAAGTGTGGATATCTGAGAAGTTTCACCTTATGGCTTCGTTTTAATTATTAACATGCATCGCATCCCGCAAACTTTCCGTCTTGTTGCTACTGTCTAGCTGTGCGATTTATAATATAATCTGTAAGTTAGTATTTTGCCTTAATGACCAACCCAGTTTCGGGGGGAGGCTAGAGATGGGAGAGGCAGACAATGCATTCAGTATGAAAGGCCAGAATGAGGCCATAATTACGGACAGCTTGGTTTTTGTAAATTAAGTGCTAGATGTTGAATCCTGAACGCTTTCTGATCTAGGCTTTGTTTCTCTTTGTTGAAATGCTTCGGTTGGCTCCCTGTGATACACTGAATGCCTCTTTTTGCTTGTGAGTTTGATCTAAGGATTTCCAAAAAAGCATGATGCCCCTGAGATGAAGAGCTGTGCTGTCACAGGTTACCCCTGACAGGGGCACCGGGGCCAGACCTGCGCACCTTTCCAAGAAGCTCCGTTCTTTCCTAGAGGGCCTTGAACATCACTTTACTCCTATTCTTCAAAACCGGAAAATGTAGGCTACAGAAAAGGAGGCATACTGGGCATGCCAAACTCTGGACACCCTTATCACTTCCCACCCTCTGTTTGCATCAATCAATGATACTGGTTGCAGAGACGTTTTAAAATCTTTCAATAGGTAACTATTTGTACTTACAGCTTTTGTGGTGCCTAAAATAAAACGATATTATTGGAAGGATATGAGTCATGCACTTCCTGGTAAACCCATCCTGCCTTTTTTGATTTTCTGAACTACTTTGTGGAAATTCCAAATTCTACTTTTCCTAGCAGAGAAGCTTACTAGATTAACTTTTTTGAGATAGAATTTCAAGTGCTAGACCTTAAAAGGCTGTGAATGCCATTAATTGTGCTTTTTAGTTACTGCAACTACAAGGGACTTACTAGGTAAATGATCTAATTCTACCAGTAAAGCCATATGGTATAGGTAGCTTTATCAATTACAAAAGTTTTTATCCTAGTATTCATCTTCAGAGGAAGATGAAATATGTGTTTTTTTTTTTTTTTAAAGCTCACTTAATGTAACAAAAACTGGACTGGATCTCAGTTAATCTAGCTTTTGATGTATTACATAAACAAACTTTAAAAAGCACGCATACCTCGCACAACTCTACAGCAACACAGTGTGTCATATCTTGTTTCCCACGTTCACACTTTCAGGTCCACGATGACGTCTGAGAGTAGAGAGGGAGTTCAGAAGCATAACTGAGTTCTACCAGGCTGATTTCCGTATCTAATACAACAATTCTTTAGAGGTCACTCTTGTAAAATCTTCTCTCTCATCTTCCCCAAGGGAAGCAGTTATTTTTGTTTATTTAGCCCTGAAAATTCCTACTGCAAATTCAGCCCTTGACCCATGCCAAAGGACAGAACACATTCACCCGAACCTCAAGACGGTTCGGTGGTACAATATCTTTCACACGGGGTCTCCTTCCCATGCCACCACCATGACAGACAAATTATATATTCTCTGTTTCACACAGTTCTTCCTGAAATTCACAGCCCTTCTTTCAAGATTTGAAAGTTCAGAACTGTATTGCACAGTGACAGCATTTAACGTACATATAAAGGGAGTGAAAGAAACACTTGAATCTTTCAGTCTCAAAATATGAAGACTATATGTTTACTGCTAAATTTACTATGTCTTGGTTCCCTCATCCTTTATTAGAGAGGGACATCAACTTTACAGGGTAGATTCCAAATCATAAGCTGTCTTGCCCAATAAACTAAATCACTTATATCATCCAAGTGCATTTTTATAATAATAATAATTTTTTTTAATAATTATCTAGTGCTCTCTGGAAATTCTAGGACAATGTCCAAATTGGAAACCATTGGTTTATAAATATATAAACCTGTGCTGTAATAAATAAATGGAAGTTATTAGACGTTTATTTAAAATAAATTGTTAATATGTAATTATGCAATAGTCTAATTTGGGAGAGAAAGTAATGCAATAGACATTCTGAAAGCAAAACAAAACAACATTTTGACAACTAATCAATAACTCTCACCTTTCCTATTATGTCTGGAAATAGAGATGTCCTGGTTTTTTATCCTGCTCATATACAAGGTATGTGTGACCCATTAGGCAAGCTTTCATGGTAGATTGCTATAACGCTAGGTTATGTTTTAGGGAGATATCAACAAAGTATGTGACATGGGTGGCTTAATTATGGGCTTCCCCCTTTTCCTGATGTGATAAAAACCAAATGGAAGGGCACGTAGGTGGCTCAGTGGTTGAGCATCTGCCTTTGGCTCAGGGTGTGATCCTGGGTCCTGGGATTGGGTCCTGCATCAGGCTTCCCGAAGGGAGCCTGCTTCTCCCTCTGCCTGTGTCTCTGCCTCTATCTGTGTGTCTCTCATGAATAAATAAATACAATTAGAAAAAAAAAAAACAAATGGAAGATTCATCAAGTTCTCCAACAAATTAAGAATGACATAAACATCTAATCCAAATCAATCCAGCAAAAGTTTGGCTGCTTCCTGCCCTTGCCTCAGTCAGGGACTGTCCTTTGGTTCTGCTGACATAATTCCAAGGCCAAAGAGTAACATCTTAAGAAAAAAAAAAATCACAACCTATTCATTCCCATTTTCTTGGTATACTTTATTCCGTGATTCCTTGACAAAAACGCCTATCTTCAGAGAGAGCCCTGGATTTAGAATGTGAAATTTAGAATATGGAATTTGAAAAATGGATACGAGGACAAGTAGTCTCTCTGTAGGAGGACGGAAGGATCTGAAATGGGCACTCGAAGGCCTGACTCACTGACTTTCCTCTTTACAGGCAAAGTTCTACTGCTTCCTTTTCCTGAAAGAAGCCAGTACCCAGTTCTTTAGAGCTTTCTCTTTCAAGAAAAGCTCTAGTAAGGTGAACAGAAAGGCACAAATTGTAACTAAGAACAAAATAAGGGGTACACTTCCATGGAGAATAACTTTTAAAATTGTGCTTTAAAACATTTTTGTGAACACATTTAAATGGCCCTATTTTGTAAACTGCATTCAGCCATAGAAGAGTTAGATATTCATTTGTGTTTTTCCTAGAAGATGCTCCTATATAATTGTTGCTTATAAAATGCCCAGATCCCTGAGGTGAATTATGTCTTGGCACATGCTTGGAAGGGTGACGTTTCACACCATGGAGCGGGGAAGAGGACTGGCTCTTTGGACAGTTTGATCTAGATTTGAGTCTCTGAACATTTATTAGTTCTTGGGCTTTAGAGAAAAAACAAAATAATGGTAAACCTTACTTTAGCACATTTATTCCTATCCTAGAGATTGATATTCATTGTCTCATCTATTTTTTCATCAGCTCATTTAATGTGAAGAAAAATGGTGGGAAAGGTACGGTACTGGTGTTTTATTAAGATTTTATTTATTTATTTGAGAGAGAGAGACAGAGATAGCAAACTGAGAAAGCACAAGCATGGAGGAGAGAGAGAAGCAGACTCCCCGCTGAGCAGGGAGCCCGCTGCAGGGATTGATCAAAAGTCCTGCAGAAGATCCATAAATACAGAGAACAAACTGGTGATTGCCAGAGGGAAAGGGGTCAGGGGATGGGCAGAATGGTTGAAGGGAACTGGGAGGTACAGATTTCCTGTTATGAAATTATTAAGTCACGGATAAAGGTGGAGCATGGGGAATACAGTTGGTGATATTGTAATTAGTGTTGTGTGGTGACAAAAGTTAGCTACACTTGTGGTGTGTGTAGCATATAGAGTTGTCCAATCACTATATTGTACACCTGAAAGTAACGTAGCGTTGTGTGTCAACTATACTTCTATTAAAACAAACTCCTATTGAAGAGTTGCTAGTGAAATATCCAAAATTCTGTGTTCAAACATTATCTAACGAATATCTAAAAATTGTGGCAACTGAGTTCGCTCTCCCAAAAGAACCAACCCAGTTTCTGAGATCATGGGCTGTGCCCCAACCATGTAGCTTCTGTTGTAGTAATAATGGAATGAGACAAAAGGGGCACAGTTGTCAGGTGAAGGGCTATAAAATTAAAAACTGATCAAAATACCTGCTGCATTTGCTGTCTCTTAAGCACTTCCATTATATACCTATTATGAAAAATTGCATTGATTTACATATTAATGTTCTGCATTTCAGCATGTGCCCTTTATGTTCGCACACAACAGAATACACTCTGTCACAGGCATTTAACCTGGTTGACTCAGCCATTAAGGGAAAATTTGAGAGTGGGAGAAAAAAGAAATAGAATGAATACAGTTGCTCCCATTGTTCTCTTCAATGCCTTAGATTTTAAATCCTTAACTGTCACACAATTGAACTCTATTTTTGTCAGTTTGCCTATCAGTCATGGCAGAGCTTAACCTAGGGTGAGCCATGGGCTTGTCTTTGAAACTTTTTTTTTTAATGTTTCCAGATTCCTGGGTTGAGGACCTATGTGCCAATTTGCGGTATTTTTGTAGTTTCATTGTAATCTCAGTGACTTCCACACAGGTAAAAACAAAAACAGAAAGCCATGCTCTAAACCAGCACTGTCCAATGCAACTGTCTGCAACGATGTAAATGTTCTGTGTCTGAGCAGTGCAACTTCTGTTTACTCCCGTGCTTCTTCCTGTGGCCCTTTAATGGCTCATTCTTATTTAATATCCCCTGTTATTTCATTCCTTGGAATTGAGGATTACTTAAGATTGGGGAGCATCCATCTACAATCCGCAGGCCAAGTCTAGCCTGCTGACTGTTTTCATATGGCACAAGAGCTAAGGATGTTTATTACATTTTAAAATACTTTCCATTAAAAATCAAAAGAAGATTAATATTTTATGACATGTGAAAATATTATGAAATTCAAATTTCATTGTCCATAATTAACTGTTATTGGAACACAGCTATGCTCATTCATTTACATATTATCTGTGGCTGCTTTCATGCTATGATGACAAAGTTGAATAGCTGCAACAGGGACCACATGACCTGCAAATCTGAAAATAATTACTCTTTAGCCCTTTACACAAAAAGGTTGTTGACTTCTGCATGAGATGGTTCTCAGTGTTCTTTCCTTATAATCCGTTCCTTCAGTCACTATATCTGCTTCCCATCACTTCTAGGAAGGGAAGAATTAGCAATTGTTGAATTCCTATTACACATCAGACAATATGTCAGCCCTTCATAGGCTTCACTGTCGTCTTCACCACTAACTGAGAGGCAAGTCGTGCCACTGTAAAATGTGAAATGTGATGCTCGGCTTAAATAACTTGCCCAGCGTATTGCCTGATGTTAGTAATTTGTGGAACAGACTTTGCAGTTCATTGCGAGGAGTCAATAACTGTGTGCCACACCCATGCTTCCTTCCTACTGAACCCTGACTCTGCACTGCTTGCTGCATTGGAGCCCTGATACTTCCCTGCATACGTTTCTATTCCTTTCCACTCCTTTGGCAATAGTCTAGTTCAGAAAAGAACTACCACTTTCCTGAATTAGTACATGTTTCCTATTGTACTAACTTTTCTCTCTTCTGCCTTCTATTTTTCTTTCTTAAGATTTTATTTATTTGACAGAAAGAGAGAAGGAGCAGGCGGAGGGACAGAAGCAGATTCCCCTTGGAGTGGGGAGCGCCTCCCCTTGGAGGTCTCGATCTTGGGACTCCAGGATCATAACCTGAGCCGAAAGCAGACCCTTAACCTACTGAGCCACTCAGGTGCCCCTGCCTGCCTTCTTTGTGTGTGCTATCATCTCTAATCTCTCCACAGGAACCCTTGTGAACCCGTGCCACTCACATGTTTATATCTCTGTAAGGATCTATTGAGGTGCCACCAAGTGCTCAGCTTGCCACTCTTTGGGCAAAATCGCATCGTTCTTGTTCTTTTCTTCCACCTGAAATTCCTTTCCCTTCATTTAAATCTAGTTACTCAAAACAAGATAGTTTTTCTTCCTCATCTCTGAACCACTTTTTCTTTCCTGCTCTCTTTTATTCTAACCACCTTGCATAAAGACGGTCAATACACATATCTACGCTCCACTCATCTACTATAATCTCCTTGAAGGCATGGCCTTATTTTATCTTCTTTGTACAGAATTCCTCACGGTATTCAGGAGGTAGATTGTTTGAGGTAGGTGTTTGAGGTAGATTTTGTTTAAACATGGTTGGTCTAAACCAGTCTAGGTAAGTGGCTGTCTTAGTCTGCTCTGGCTGCTATAACAAAATACCACAGACTGGGTAGCTTAAATAGTAGACGTTAATTTCTTACAGTTCTAGAAGCTTGGTGGTCCATGATCAGTGTGATAGCTTGGTTGTGTTCTTGGTGAGGGCCTTCTGCCTGGCTTACAGAAGGCTACATTCTTGCTGTATTCTCACATGATAAAGGAAGTTTTGGTCTCCTCCTTATAAGGACATTAATCCATTTATGGCATTCCCATGCTCATTCATCACCTGAGCCTAATTACTGACAAAGGCCCTACCTCTAAATACCACCACAGTGGGAAGTAGGATCTCAACATATGAATTTTGGGGGGCAGAAACATTCATTTTATAACACTGGCCTACTGAAAGGTAAAGGGGACCCTCAAAGAAAGGTTTTTTCCTTGATAAAAACTGATGTATGGGAGGTAACTCCTCTTCCTGGAACAGCTTCAACTATCTTGCAACAAAGAAAGCAGACACAATTATCACACCCCACGCTAACAGAGAAAAGGGTGGAAAGCCTCTTGTTTCTGATGACTTATTTTGACCATTGAATTGACCAATCCTATTGCAGTCTTTATTTCTAGACTTTTCATTAAGGGCTAAAAGAAATCCATTACTCTTTAGGCTACTTTAATTGAGTCTTCTATTATTTACAGTGTCTTCTGAGTCAGTTGTCAGCAAGTATTTATTGAAATTCAAATGTATGAGTCTGCATTTAAAAATACATATGCTTTTATATAGTACATGTACTCTGTATTCAGCTGTTTGATGTGTTTTTATCACTTTGCCTTATTATGTAACATTTCACTTGTATTACCACTTAATAAGGATATAGCAGATCTTGTGAAACTCTGGTGGAAGCAATCTTTATATATTTTCTTGGCATTAAACAGATTACAGATACAAAATATCTGTTCATTGACTGAATACACTAACAAATGTTGGATAAGGGGTAAAGTGGCTACCAGAAGGGGAAGAAGAATTCTTTTATGATTTCTTCAAAGTATGTCATGTGAAGCTAAAATGCAGTGCAGAAAAAAAAATTGCATCACCACCCAGATCACCCAAAAATCAGTCGGGAAACAAAGATAGAAAGAAAGGATAGGAGGGGGGCAAGGAGGAACAGAAAGCTGGGGAAAAAGAAGAGGTAAATGTGGAGAACATTTTGTATGCAAATGCTGAACAGGATGAAGAGGTCAATTGCCCAATACTGAGGCAGTTTCAGAAATAAAAGCAGATGGGAGAGCTTTTGCTTTTTCCTCTTGGCCATGAAACCCCTGCTAATTGAAGTAGCAACTGAACAAGCTGCTCTTTCATTCCCCAGTGATATTTATGTTTTGTGTAGGTTCTGAATTTCATATTAAACACCACCACACCTCCTGCTTTCTTCTTGCTTCTGGCATCTAAGCCAGTTCCTGCTTTCCTATAGTCCTGCTTCCTTCTTCACACAACTTCTTCGTGAAGATGAACAAATAAGTAAATAAGCAAACAAACCACCACCACCTTTCAGATCATCCCCCAAGACTGAATAAGATTCCCTGAGAGAACAATGGTGAAGTGGTTTGAGTAAGAGAGACATGTTTCAAATGAGGAACAGCATTCTCCTACAAGCTGGATGGATGCCAAACTTGAGAAAAAACACCAAGAAATGGGAAGGTCAACTTTAAGAGTCTTTTTGTAACTGTAGAGTGGGATATCCTTAGGGTTAATTCAAGAGCTTTTAGTTTCCTTGTTTAGTTTGTGAATCTTGAAACTGTGGGAGAGAATTAATGATACCAAAAGCAATTCTACTGTCTTGGATTGCACTGTTCAGAACGTCCTCCTCCTCCTCCTCCTTTTCTTTCTTTCTTTCTTTCTTTCTTTCTTTCTTTCTTTCTTTCTTTCTTCTTCTTCTTCTTCTTCTTCTTCTTCTTCTTCTTCTTCTTCTTCTCTTCTTCTTCTTCTTCTTCTTCTTCTTTCTTCTTCTTCTTCTTTTAAGATTTCTTTATTTACTTTAAAGAGAGAGAACGTGAGTAGGGGGAGGAGCCAAGACAGCCACAGAGAGAATCTGAAGAAGACTGTGCTGAGTGTGGAGCCAGACATGGGGCTCAATCCCATGACCTGGAGATCACAACCTGAGCCCAAACCAAGAGTCCAATGCTTAACCAACTGTGCCGTCTGGGTGCCCCTGTTCGGAGCCATCTTATAGCCATTTATATAAACTGTGTTTTTTTTTTTCCTTCCTGCAGTTCAGACTTGATTTTTCTAGAAATGGAAACAGCATTGAAAGTGCTAAGAAATTTGCTAACCCAGCTTGCCCACATATTTATATCTCTGTCAGGATACAGTATTGTATTTACCAAGATTAAATTATCTGCTGTCAAAACTCAATGAAAATCATGGTGTACCAAGCCACACTTTAGAGATGTAAGTGTCTATTTCAAAATGCAAATCACATAGTAAGATACTTGTATTTACAGGGTTATATTGTACAAAATTGAAACAATCTGAAATAATGAACATTTCACAGACAGCAAAGATCAAAGTTGCTAAGTTTGGGAGAGTGTTGGATACCTGATACTGAAATTAGATTCAGTAGAAATGGGCTTAAGTTCCACATCTGCCATTCACCAGTTGTGTGCTCCTAATATAAGTCATGGAACAAGTCATGTGTAAAACGCAGATGATTTCTGCCCTGCCTGCTTCACTTATGATGAACAAATGAAAACATGTATATGAAAACATTATCCAAACTGTAGGAAGATAAATCAATAAGTGGAAGAAACTTTGAAAGCTGACTTTTTCCAATTAAAAAAGGACTTTACTTTCTGCTCTAAGAATCAGTTTTTCTTCCTAGAATCACAGAATTTGAGAAGTATAAGGAAATTTAAAATTCATGTAGTCAAGCTCTCTCACTTTATGGATAAAGAACACAGACCTAGAAATGTTAATGGTTTATCTAAGATTAAAACATAAGAGAAAACATATTTGAGAAAGAAGTCTAGATTAGAACTTATTTTTCCATTTCATTCCTACTGAACAACTCCACAGTCTGTTAAATGTAGAAGTGTATTCTAGAATTTACTGCTTAAAAAAAAAATCTTACATCAGTATGGAATTTTTTAGTTTTTTTTTTTTTATTCATTTATGATAGTCACACAGAGAGAGAGAGAGAGAGAGAGAGAGAGAGAGAGACAGAGACATAGGCAGAGGGAGAAGCAGGCTCCATGCACCAGGAGCCCAAAGTGGGATTCGATCCCGGGTCTCCAGGATCACGCCCTGGGCCAAAGGCAGGCGCCAAACCGCTGCACCACCCAGGGATCCCAATTTTTTTAGTTCTAAGGCAACTTTCATACTAGAATCTGATTTTATTCTTATTATATCATAGATAGGTTTCAGGGTAGATACTACTTTTGCCTGAAAGTGACAATTTTCAGAACAGAGAATTGGGTAGTAAACCAGGCATGGGATCAGCATTTTGTAATTTCAGCGATCTCCATCATATTTTGATTACGAGGGATTCTGTTTCTTTTAATAGTGCTGTGTACTATATTTTTTAAAAAAGTAGGACAGAATAAAATTAATTTTGCTGGGGAGTCTTGTGATACCCCTTGTGATGTCTGGAGATACCCAAGGGCATCTCAAAACTAGGATGAAGAATGCCTATACTAGATTATTCTATCTTCCAAAGTAATTTGTCTCTTAATAACAATCATAATTACCTTCTACAGTATCTAGACCCTACCTTCCCTACTAAGCAAAATGTTCACTTCAATTAGAATCTCCATGGTAAAAAACTAAACAAACAACCCCCAGCCCCCCCCCCCCCCAAAAAAAAATAAACCCAACAAAACCAAAACCTTCTCAATGCTGCATAGCTAGAAGCAGCCTTTCAATCTCCAAATCCATGCTGGGAAAATCCATGCTGCACATGTGGGTGCCAACTTCTAAGCTCTTATATGAATATTTAAGGCCTGTTTCAGTTTCACAAAGCTAATAATTACAGAAAAGCCTACTTAAGTGAAACATTCTTTGATAAAGACATGGGTGAAAAAAGTATAAATATCTATCAGACCTGCTTAAATTAGTATTTTGAAGTATTTATTTATCTCTGTAAGGTCCCAGGTGATCCTTTTTTGTTCAGTTGTCCTCTTTATACAAAGCCTTTTTCCCCCTCTACCTGCTCTAAGACCAAAAACCTAGAACAATTTTCCCCCATGAAGATGCTCAATTAGGGAAGGATCCAGTGTTATTTATATCTCACAAATAATTCTTCTAATTCAAGTCCCAGTATTATTTTCATTTGAAGTCTCACTTCTTATTATTCAATAAAATGGTTTGGCCTCCATGTCAGTAAATAACTTCTGTGTCAGTAAACAACAAGGTAGCAGTAGCATGTGGTTCTGTGTACAGTGTGTATGTGGATGCTTGTCATGTTGGGGGCAGGTGGAGTTGAGGGGAGGAGGGAAGGAAGGGGGAAGGGAAGGTAAAACCCTGTCTTTGATACTGAAAATCTGCTAGTAAGTTCTTAATTTATCTGCTTAATTGTAAAGATGGCCCAAAATGCATGTTTCCCTTCTGAAAATATTTTGAAAATGGAAAGTTTTCCTAATTTACTGATATCTTGGCTACTAATTAAACTTTGGTTACTGAGAAGCCATGGATCAAGTGTGGATGAAATGCTTTGCGTTGTCTGGGACAGAAGCTGCCAAAACCCATTCAGATTTGTGTGTGTGTGTGGGGGGGGATGTTCACAGCAATTATCAAATAAAAACTTAGTATAATTAAAGAGAGCAAAAGTTTTTCTGGGTATCAACAATCAGTCAAACAAACAAGAGAATACCAGAATGTCAGTTATCTTATTATAGCCGACTTCGTGTGGCATCTTCTAGGACCTACAGTGAGAAACATCAAAATGAACATTCCTGTCTTTCCACCTGTGGCTCTGATTCCAACTAAGAAAAAAACATTCTATTCTCTTTCCTACTTCTCTGGGCGTGATTAGAAGTTAACTGAGTGCACAAGAGACCTGGGATTGTGCATCTCACTTTTCTGATTTGCTTGTGGACACACAGCCTGGATTGAGAAAACTAACAGTGGGATTTATTTTACATAATTCACTAGAGGCAGCCACAGCAAAATGTCAAGCAATGAATCTTTGCTTTCAGCCTGTCTAGAAATAGGCCTTGGAGGACCTTCTGACTCTACTGGAATTGGGGAGAATGGACTTTTTCTGAGTTGACTCAAAAATGCTGACAGCAAATGGCAGGTTACTGCTTCAGCACAGATGTCACTTCATTGTGTCAACTTGGAAATGATCAGCACAATCTGGCAAGTGCAATTTTTCTCACATTATGAGCGTATTTGGGCAGGTGCTATACTTCACTGAGGTCATATATTGTTTTTATGGGACTTTTTTGTTTTTTTTGTTGTGGTTTTTTTGATTTTTTGTTTTTACTCCTACTAAAGGAGGAAAAATATTCTCAAAAATGTCTTTAAAAAAGACTGGTCCAAAGATTTAGTGGGGAATAAAAAGGGTTAATAAATATTTTATCAATAATCAGAACATGGATAATTCCTATATATACATACGGGGGCTTTGTTGTTACATATGCTCTAAACCTCCACTAAATCCAGAGGAAGAAAAAAAAATAGTATTAAGGGCAAATCTAGAAAATATTTTGTAAAATAAATCTCTTGATGGCCTCTTTAATAGCCACAATTCATTCTGTTGCCATTTGCATACTGCCCTGTTTTGGCTAGAGACCTTGTCATTTGCACTGTCATCATGGAGAGATGTCAGAGTTACTCAAGTAGGCTGTCACTGGAGGGTCATGCCTTACATAAAGTAACACCTGACAGTCTGCAGGGGCCACTGTGGGTTCTGATAGATAGCTTAAACAAACAAACAAACAAAATGAGAAAAGAAAACCCATAATTACGTCAGTAAGACTGGTGGCTCTCTTGTCCCACTAAAAGATAAAGATCAGACATGGTGAAGAAAAGTCCACCATCAGGAGTTGCAGCTTGGAAGCAAGCAATAGATTGCAGTTTTAGGTTGTGCTACTGAGCTCTATGACTAATAGATGTAGGTCTCTGAACCTTGCTGGCTACCTATGTATTGGATGACAAAACCTAAATCTGCAAGGAAAGACTCCAGTCATATGTTTTAGAAGATGTCACAAATAGTAAGCACTGAGTAGCTAGCAATGTGTTGAGTTCTAGAATATACAGAAGTATAAAACATAGTCATGCTTGAAGCAGCTTCAAGATCTACTTGGGGTGAGTTTACTCAACAAAATGGAAGAATATGAACACAAGAGTACTAGTATTATCAGTGCTAGAGGAACTCTAACAAAGGCAGAGATCGTGATATGTCAACAAGATGGAAAGCCCGACTCCTAGTAAATTCTATATAAGTGTAGCTATAATAATTATATGTCATCTTTATATTATTATTATATATTTATATATTACTATTATAACAATATATATACTAGCAATGTGTTATATATTAATATAGTAAAATATTATATAGTATATATTATAAATAAGTAGTATATATAGCATACATAGTAATAATTATTATTGAATTGAATTATTGTATCATAATTTAATAGTATTACTACTGAAAGGCCTATTATTTCTAGGTCTTTTCCATTATAGGCTCACCAAAATATTACAGATTAAAATAATTATGTAAATGTGCAATTTAAAAATCTAATATTAGGTACCTAGTGAAAGGTCTGATAGCTAGTAATTACAGAGCTTGGATTTGAATTTGTGTCCAAAGATTCCACTGGGAAGGTGGCATTTAAACAGAAAACAAACCAAAAAAAACTCTTCCTTCATTTTTCCCATTGGATTAATGCCTCCTCTCTCCAATGTGGTTTGGGGGATTATCACAAACAAAAATTTAATATTCCTTCTAGAGTTATTTTTCCATTTGAATTTATATTTTTTATTTAAGAAAGCACATGCAGATAACCTTCAACCTATCATGATCATTATATATAAGCCTATACTAGAACTGTTCAAACAAAGTTTACTTTTGTTTGATGTAAGAAGTTTAAAGTTCGTCCATTATGGTGTAGGGGAAAAATGAATCTATGAGAAATTTGATATGAATCCATTTCACCTGAGCTCTTTATCAAGAATAATCTCTCTTCTTTATTGGATTTTTTCCCCTGTCATGTTCACCTAGTTTTTATGCAATTCAAACACGGAGATCACTGAATTTCTAGATCTTTTGATTCTTTTAGGTTTGTACCTTTTCTTCTACAGAATTCTTGAATCTGATTTTTTTTCATCAGAACACCATGGAAGATTATATACTATCACTTAGGAAACCTAAGAAATGCAATAAATGACAACATTTATGATTCAGACAATGTAGAAAGTTTTCCTCAAATGTTGCTACTTGTCTCAATGGTCCTTGATAGATTAGCTACCTAATTATGTATTGGTAAATGAATATTAGTTTTCTTTTTACTTCTTTATTTCCTTTTTCTTCTTTTTACTTCTTTATTTTTAAAACAATTATTTATTTATTTATTCATGAGAGACACACAGAGAGAGGCAGAGACAGAGGCAGAGGTAGAAGCAGGCTCCCTGTGGGGAGCCCAATGCAGAACTTGATCCCAGGACCCTGGGATCACAACCTGAGCCAAAGGCAGACGCCCAACTGCTGTGCCACCCAGGCATCCCAGTTCTCTTTTTACTTCTATTTCCATTTAGTCTTCCTTCATTTTTCCTAATTAGCTATTAAAAAAAAAAGATTTAGGCTTGAATGGGCACAGTTGTATTTCTTAAATCTTTTAAAAATGAAAACTTTATAAAATTTCCAGTGATATGAAACATTTAACAGAGTTTATTTTAGTGTAACTTGAAATTCACCAATGTCATTTTAATTGGGATGACTGGCATTTGTTCTCTGCAGTAGTTGGGGAAGACAGAAAACCAGTATATGTTTTCCAAGAGTCTAATAGGAAAATAATGAGGTTGTGCATTTTGTCCAAGACTCCCATCCTGCAGAAACAATAGGTTGTCTGTATTACCTATTCCTTTGTATTAAAACATCAATTATTATAAATGTAGTTGTAGGTAGAAGAAACTAGGAAAGGCTTCATATAGGGACAAAACTGACATATTCTTTGGTCTTAGAATGTCAAAATAATGAAAAATGTATTGTGAATTTCTAAAAGCTTATGTAAAACTACGATCATCCATCAGCTTCTGATTTGGGGTTTGCTGCCCATAAGGCAGATATATCTACTACTCAAGTCTGTGTTGTCAAAAACTTGGAAAGAATCAGATGATATGATAAAACATCAGGTCTTTCTAAGCATTGTTAAATTTTTACAAAGTTGGATCAGAATTCATTTCTAATTTCTTCTAGTTGAGTCTCTTCTCTCAGCCTTCAATGCACTGGGTTAAACGTATGTATGTCCATGACAGTAGTTACTGGATTAAAGTCACATGTACTCATCACTGCCACCTTTTTAAGAGAACATAGCATAGTTTTTATGAATAAGGACCCTAAAACCAGACTTCATGGCTTCAGATCTCAGCTCTGACACTGAATAGCTCTGTGATCCTGGTTTTACCATTTATAAGATGATCAAATATCAGCACAGTGCCCAGCACATGGTAGGCCCTACATGTTATTTATCACTGCCGTAATTTCTTTTTTTTCATTGCCATTATTTCTAATGTCTATAAATCAGAAATATTATGAGACTCAGGGTTAAACACTTATAATAAAAGACAAATGCAATGCCACACAAATACTTTGAAAAATCTTTTTCTTAAATATTTACCTATGGTTGAAGTTTGAAATGTTTAAAAAATATTTTATTTATTTATTTGAGAGAGAAAGATTGAGAGAAAAAGAGCATGCATGAGCAGGAGTAGAGACAGAAGAGGGAAAAGCAGCCTCGCCATGGAGCAGGGAGCCTGATGTGGGACTCGGTCCCAAGACCCTGAGATCATGACCTCAGCTGAAGTCAGACGCTCAACCAACTGAGCCAGCCAGGCATCCCAAAGTTTGAAATTTTATAGATTATCCCACTAGACAAATTGAGGCACCATTTACTACAATGGGAACAAATAAAGAAAAGAGAGATATGGGGGAAGGTGAAGATGTGGGAAGAGTTAAGTTTAAAACATGTGGCATAAAGATAGTATTTGAGGACATGAGGGTAGATAGATTACTTAGAGGATATTAAACAAAGAGAACAACAACAACAAAACAAAGAGAACTCTAAAATCAAGAACTGAGTAACTTCAACATTTAGGAGGTAGGTAGAAAGGGATTGAGGACAATCAGGTGTGTCATGGATGGATGATGCTTCTAGAACATGGGAATGATCAAAGAGCCAAGCCGGTAAAGAATTAGATGGTAATTGAAAAATGTTGAATGGATTTGACAATTTGAAGGTTATTGGGTGCTCTTAGAAAGAGCAGTTTTGGCTGAGTTCTGCCAGGAAAGCCAGAGTGGCGTGGGTGGAATACTGAATTTTGGGTTGCATTTATCATTTAAAAATTCCACAGCGCTCGGCTGTGAAAGAAGAGCCATGAAAAAGTGTGTAAGATGGATATTAGGTCAAGAGTAAGGACTTTTGGTTTATTCGATTTTGAGATTTGTATAATCCAATAAATAATGTTGAAGATTCCAGGGGTGGCAGGGGAGTACCTTGAAAGACCGAGTCCTTGAGTAGGTAAGTCAGGACAGTAAAGACAAACCCAAAGTATAATAGGAAAAGAAGTGGAGATGTGTGAATAGGAGAGAGTTTTCTACTGGCTTCTATCTGTCTTCAAGTGTGGTTTTTATCATATAGAAAGTGCAGGGCATGGACTGGCTCACTTGTGAATTTGTGTGAGGACAATTCACAGCTAATGCTTCATAGTCATCTGTTAGCCGGAGCGGTGGAAGCATTGTTTAGTAATTAAATGATGTCATGCTCTAGAGTAAAAAGGGGACTGGTCTGAGATTTAGGATTCCAGGGGCTCTAGTTGGAGATGTACCTCTGAATCAAGATCTGAACTTGGACTAAGCATTTGAAATCTCTGAACATCAGCGTTTTCTCCTGTAGAAGGACACTAAGAGAGATCATTTAGAATGGAAAAAAAAAATCTTGATGTCACTACTTGTTTTATTACAGAACCTAAAGAGAGTCTTTAAAATTATAAGTACATTACAGTCAAAATAGTTACATATATACTAATTTTGTGTTTACAGACTGAACTTGTAAATCCTCTAGGTTTTCAACAGGCCCTTTATAAAAACTGTCCTCAGTGATCTGTAGGATGTCTTCAATTTCTTAACAGTTTGCCATTTAGAAATTTAAAAATAATTTTATTTCCTTAGTGTTTGATTACAAACATGCGCCTGGGGCTTAAATATAGAATTAAACACAAAAGTCTATTTGAATTTTTGCTACTATGGATGAGGAGCAAACAACGCTACTACCCACAAAAATGTTCATCAAGAATTTTCTACTTCCTCCTCCTCCACTGCTTTTGTGATTTTAAGTGTGCTTTATAAATATCTATCCAATCACAACACAATCAAAGATGTGCAATGAATCTTTTCCTTCTTCTCTGACAAAAATCTTTGGTTTTAGCTAACTTAGGGTGTAGTAAAAGACATTTAATTTTAGCCATGGGGTATCCATTTTCTGTCACATGAGAAATAAATATACATAAAAGTAATAAGATCTCATAGAAAACAGTGTGGAGAAGAGCTGCCCGATTTTAATTTTCTGAAATGCAAGGGAATGCAATTAACTCCCTGGTTGTGATTAGCCTGTTGGAAGCTGGGTCCCCTCTGCAAATTATAGCACCCACAGCACCCATAATGGTGTCACATACTCAGTATTATTTATTTGTCTTCTGATTTAAGGCCCTGCAAGTGAAGTCATGGGACTTGTGGATTAATAACGAACAGAGCCAAGTTTAACTTGCAGCTCTGTCTCTGCTCTAATTACATGTCTGTCCATTGGGCTTCTTTCAAGTGGACATTTGCCAGTGCTATAGTGAAAGCACTTACCTCAGGAGCAATAGTTAAGGGGGCACCAAAACTCAGTGATCCAGACAAATAATACTTGAAAGCAGTATTTAAAAATCAAAACTAATATTTTAAACATCAAAATTGGTTCGTGATGAATAACATGCGAAAATTTCAAATAAACACAGGACTGATAACAGTGGTATGCTGAGCTATAGTGTAGTCTGAAACAAAAGGAAAACTCAGCAATATTGATTCTGCCTTGATTTAACTGTTTGGTGTTTTGTTTATCTGAGGTGGGCTTTTTTATTGTTTTTTTCCCCCAAATATTGCACTAATTACTAAATTTTTAGTGCCGCCTTAAATTTTGCATAGTGGTAAGTGCCTCGCTTGCCTCACCCTTACTCTCAGCCTTTTTTTTTTTTTTAAAGATTCAATTTATTTATACATGAGAGACACACAGATAGAGGCAGAGACACAGGCAGAGGGAGAAGCAGGCTCCCTGCAGGGAGCCTGATGTGGGACTTGATCCCAGGGACTCTGGGATCACGACCTGAGCCAAAGACAGACGCTCAACCACTGAGCCACCCAGGCATCCCTACTCTCAGCCTTTTAAATTTACCACCAAATAGCTGACACATAGGAAGCATTGTGCCCCTTACAGGAATCTGCTTCCATTGTGGAAGCACAATTGCTTTGGGACCTCAACCACTATTTTTCTTTCCCACTAAGTTCTCTTCCTTCTAGTTTCTGTGAAAGGGTTATTGTGCTTGCTGTTGACAAATCCTTCTGGTGGCATTTAATACTTCAAACAACCAAAAAACCTACTACATCAATGGAGATAAAGAATACTTTTAAGGAAAATAAATTTCATACTTTTTTGCTTAAAATTGGGCAAATAGTTAAAAGGAAGGCAGTTGCAAACAGTAGTTTTCCAACAGGAGTAAGTCAATGAATCTCTGCATAAAGCTAACAAGTGGGGGGATCCCTGGGTGGCTCAGCGGTTTGGCACCTGCCTTCGGTCCAGGGTATGATCCTGGAGTCCCGGGATCAAGTCCCACATCAGGCTCCCTGCATGGAGCCTGCTTCTCCCTCTGCTTCACCCTCTGCCTGTGTCTCTGCCTCTCTCTCCCTCTCTCTCTCTCTCTCTCTCTCTCTCAGTCTGTGTCTCTCATGAATAAATAAATAAAATATTTAGAAAAAAAAGCTAACAAGTGTATAATAGTTCTGTCCATTTAACTCTTGGAACACAAAACAAATGAATGCCTGCAATCAGAGAAAAAGAAAAAGGCTGTGTCCAACCTCAAAGAGTAAGTAAATGATTTTTGCACACTGAGATATCAGACTCACCTCTGTTATACTTCCAATTTGTGAACCACTCTCCATTTCAGCACTTATTCAAAGGAAAAAAATATAATTTGTGGGGATTTATGATCAGTGTATCAGTGCTCAGTGTTCCAACACCCACAGGGTGACGAAACATGACTTCTGTTGCTTATCTTTGTGTGTATGCCATCCTAACTGTCCCTGTGGTCTCCTCTCCATAGGGAGGGACTCACTTTAATGTAGGTTGGATGGATCTAAATGTCAGCTCCAAGCAATGATACGTGGAAAGATTTTGTAGCAAGTAAGTAGAGGGTGCGGCAGGGAAACTGGGCTTACGTCAGGGTGAGGACAGCTGTGTCAATTCTACCTCGAGATTGCCAATAGCAGATTTCCTTAAGAGAAACCCACGCTTTG
The DNA here is from genome assembly GCF_018345385.1 of Vulpes lagopus. Classification (NCBI taxonomy): domain Eukaryota; kingdom Metazoa; phylum Chordata; class Mammalia; order Carnivora; family Canidae; genus Vulpes; species Vulpes lagopus. The sequence continues at coordinate 35,975,327 of NC_054828.1, forward strand.
GTAGGGAAAGCCCTTACTTTTTATCTACTCCTCCTCCTCATTGGTTAGCAGAAGACAGATCTGGGAACCTGGTACTGACATCCTTGACTTCCTAAGCATTTTAAATTGATGAAAGGAAAAAATAATAATTGGTGAGAGGAACTCATATATAGTATAACACCCAGTGCTCATCTCATTGTGTGTCCTCCTCTTTCCCTTTTTTAAATTGTCAAATAATTCTAAGGACATAGCAAATATATATTTTTAAGATTTTATTTATTTATTCATGAGAGACATGGAGAGAGAGGCAGAGACAGAGGCAGAGGCAGAGGGAGAAGCAGGCTCCCTGTGGGGGGCCTGATATGGGACTCGATTCCGGGACTCTGGGATCACGCCCTGAGCCACTCAGACATCCCAGAACACAGCAAATATTGAGTGAATATTTCCTAGCTGTTGAATTGAAAACTTCCTTTAAAAGAAAAGAAGCCTAATTGTAGAAATACAGGTGGTTTTATTTTGCCTTTATTGTCCTATATTTTTAATTATCCTACAAGTATGTCTTGTTTTTATAATCAGGCAAAAAATGTTTTAAGTTTGCCAAAAAGTTAGAACCTAAGTATCTGCATTATAGCCAAGCCCAAGTGACTGCCTTGTCTGATTCAAAGGAAAATGCCCTGCATATTTACCAAAACTTAATATAACACCATATGATTTGGGGCATGCAATTTCTTTATCCTCTCATCAAACGGAAGAATCTCTTTACTGTTATGTTACATTTTGATCTCTGTGATGAGGTCTACAACTGTCTTGCAGCAAGTACAATGGACAATATTTCAAATGTTCATGCTAATAGGGTTGCATTCTTATATTTTGACTCCAAACTGATTAACCTAAATGGAAATTCTGATTTTTTTCTCCTAATCATATTATAAATTTAGAATGCAACCCAGTCCTTGGTAAGGTCGACCCAAAATAAAATATTAATATATATCTCAACAGAGGCTCTGTTTACATCCAGGATTTTCTTTGTTTTTGTTTTTAAACATAGTCAGAAACATCAGTTGGTCTCCATTAAAAATGTATTTAGCTAAAATTCACCTTTGTGGGTGTTGGGAGATTACTAGTGAGATTTAGAAAAGCCACAGAGTGAGCAGGGGAATATTACCTAGGTACAGATATTTTTAAATTCCTTAAATCTACTATCTATCCTGCTTATGGCTTTTTACAATTGAAATAAAAATCTTGCCCAAATGAAATATAGAACTTCACTAATTTCCATTCACCAATGATGGTAGAAGCCCCCCATGGGTTATTAAGTCTGAGAGATGTGTGAACAAACATGATAATAAGCAAGTAAAGTGTATCGTAAAATATACTGTGTTCATTTATTGTGACAACTGGGGTGTAATTATACTAGGAAATGTACTGCACTTTAGTCAGTGAAAGTAATAAAATCTGAACACCAGGGGACCTTTTTCTAGTCTGTGCTATTAAACTACTTTTGAGGAGAAGGTGAACAATCTAAAAATATGGGCGGGATGTTCACTTTTATAGATTAGTGAAGTGGGGGGGTTAGTCAGATTCTCTTTTAGTCTAATAAATAAAATATCTCTGTTTTTTTTTTCCTTGTTACTTGCAGATATAGCACCAAAGGACATTTTACTCCATTCCTGGGTAATTATAATCCCTAAATTTGTGTGGATTATTTATGCTGGTTATCTCCCTATCTCCCTCCAATTAAGGAAAAAGAAAAAGAAAAAGAAAAAGAAAAAAAAAGAAAAAGAAAGAAAAAGAAAAAGAAAAACTTCCATTGTATTGGAAGCACCTTTATGAAGTTCTAAGTAGAAAAGCAGGGAAAAAGAATTATACCAGGAAAAAGAGACAAAGAGACCCTGGAGATGATAATGGTGCAAGATGACGAGCAGGTGTAATGATTAAAGCATTAATGGGGGTCACAAAGAAAGCGAAAAGGACTGTGTAATTCTAGATTAGGAAACCCTAGGCTTCCCAGGGTGAATTGCTATTTGGAAAAGTGTAGTTAATTGAATTTTATGACACTTTCTATGAAAATTAAAATGCATATCTTTTACTACCCTAATAGTTTTATTGGTACTCTGAGATTTATGTGCAGTGATATACCACAAAGCATATGCAACAATTCACTAAAGAGCACCGGAGTGGATTACTATGGTTTCCTTTTGTACTCTGGCAGCCGACAATCAAGATCATAATTACAGGCTTGGAGCCACCTACCAACTCAATGAACAGAACCACGTGGTTCCACATAAAATAGAAGCAATTCTAACATTAAAAAGAAAATGAGTGTTAAACCAAAGGGGCCTGAAGGGACAGCCTAGGGAAAGCTGAGGGTTTATTTATTTATTTATTTATTTATTTATTTAATTTTATTTTTTTCTGAGCTTTGAATGGCAGTCAGAATGCAATTCTATTTGCCTCCAACTCTGTTATCTTTGCACTGCACCCACAGACTCCTCTTATTTCTGTATACATAGATCCTAGCAGAGTATTTAATGCTATAGAAGGTACTCGATAGATGTGCTTAGATCTGTGAAAATTTTATCCACAGACTCACCATTACTCATATTATTCCCTTGTGTGAAGTGCTCTCCCTGCTTCTCTCTGTCCAGTTAGGGTCCAGTTCACTCCCATCATTTCCACATAGCCAGACCACTGCTGTGCTTATCTTCTCTTTCAAATTCACAGACAACAACTATTTTCATCACACAATGAGCACTGAAATTACTAGCTATCTTATTAGCAATGCATTTTATTCATTCTATAAATATTTATTGAACACATACAAAGTATTGAGCACTGTTGTAAGCACTTGTGATAGGTCACAGAACAAAGCAGACAAAACTCTGCTGCCCTGGGCCTTGGGAATCATTCTCCCAACTAGAATGAAAACTCTTTTGGGGACAGGGACCCAATCATTTCATTTTCCCTATTTCTCACAGTGCTTTATACATAGCAAATGCACAATTAAGAACAGTCTTAGATTTGGATAATTTGCTATGTAAATATGTTCCTAATCCATAGGCACAAAGTCTGTTTTTGCACAAGTGACTCTTGGAAGGTGGAATAATGATTTCTTCCCTCCTTTCTTCCTTCTTCTTTTTTTTTTTTTTTTAAAGATTTATGTATTTATTTGAGACAGAGAAAGAGAGAATGAGGGCAGGGAAGGAGCAAACGGTGAGGGAGAGAGAAACCCAAGCAGATCCATGCTAAGCGCTGAGCCGAATGCAGGGCTCCATCTTACCACACTGAGATCATAACCAGAGCCAAAACCAAGTCAGACACTTAACTGACTGCACCACCAAGATGCCTCTGGAATGATGTTTCATACCGCTTCTCATTTCCTACTAGCAGTGTTCTATGCCAGAAGCAGAGGTATTAAAGCCTCCTACACAGTATCAGCCAGAGCAACAGGATTCACTAAAATTAAATCATAAAAAATAAAAAGAATAAAATAAAATTAAATCATAGTAGCTTTTAGCAAAAGGAAATTATTTGTTAGGGAGTGTAGAAATTATAAGTGGAGGAGTCAATCTCATGAAAGGTTAGTCTCAATGTCAAAGATGGTTGTTTTTCCTCCTGACACACTTTAGACTACAAACCTGCTAACTTGTGAATTTTTTGTCAACAACATCTCAAATCTCTACTATCCTTATTTTTTTTTAAGATTTTATTTATTTGTTTGGGAGAGGGAGAGAGCGAGTGAGCGCACAAGTGTGGTGAAGGGCAGAAGGAGAAACAGACTCCCTGCTGAGCAAGGACCCTCCCCGCCCCCCCCCCCCAATGTGGGGCTCCATCCCAGGACTTTGAGATCATGATCTGATCCAAGGTAGACACCTAACTGACTGAGCCATCCAGGAGCCTCTGCACTACCTTTAAATAGAGAAAACATGTATTTTCCCATGTTATTTAGAATGTTCTCTATTCTACTTCATAAAAAATATTACTTTTAAAGTCTGACCATTCACTAAAGGTATACAAAGCTTTTCTCTTGCTCTTTTTTTCTTTAACAAAGGTTTTCTCTTTGAAGCTGCAGCCTTTATAAAGTTTTATAGATGTGTTGGTCACATGTATTACTACGTATCAGTATAGGATATAGGCCTGCTGGACAGTGACTTAAAAGGAAAATAGGACTAAACTTGCTCTGTATCAGTTCTTCTTTAACTTTATAATTGTTATATTGAGGACATATGTGTATATTCATTTATCTTGTGTGTGTTCTAAAATATTTGAAATGAAAGTAAAGAATGAATAGAAATCCTCTCAATCTATTTTATTTAATATTAGGAGATTGCATGGTGCAATCTCTGGATGGCAGACTATGGAGTTTTAAGCAAGACAAACCTGAATTCTTAATCTAATTGACATGTGAACATGGGCATACTTCTTCACCTTAGATATAGCTTTTGTGAAATAGATTCAGTATCCTTATTATGCAAGGATGATATAAAGAGGAAAAGGAAAATTAATATGAAAATTCAGCACACAGAAGATGCTCAATTAGTGGTTGCAACCCAGATCATATTAACAATTATGCACCCCTAATAATATTACTGTTTTTTAATCACCAAAAAGTATTTATTTAAATATCAATAATCATCACAATTAGCATTTAGCTAAGTGAGGGCACAGGCACGATCCCTACACTAGTAAAATTTTCAACTTAAAACAAATTTAATATAAGTCGATATTTGAAAGGTGCTATTAATAAACAGCAATACAAACATGAAAGAAACAAATAGCTGAAGTCTTTGCCTTGTGTTTCAGGATTAATTCAAAGTTTCCTTTCTCAAAAGAGAGACAGCCCATTAATCAGATTTCTTTTCCAAGTTCTTCCTCTTTATAGGACTTGGCAGGAAAGGTCTTTGGCTAATATATAGCTTAAGATTAGTGTAGTGAGACTGAGCTGTGGGCTGTGTTTCAGAAAAAATAGGTCTAGGGTTGAGGAAGAAGACGGTAAAGAATATAGTAACAATGGATCACAGACCCTTGGAGCTCTAGGGACCTTGAAGACGAGGCAAACTAGACTTTTCATTTTATAATGAGGAAACTGAGGCTTACAAACCTCGTGACTTGCTCAAGGTCACATCCTGGGATCCCAGCTGAAGAACTGTCATATATCGATCATTCTATGTAAGTAAACAAACCAATATGAAGATATTACTAAATATGATGTATGTATCTATCCATGAAAAGGGAAACTGTATCTGAGGAATTCCTTGTAAGCTGAGATCACATTTATTTAGCAGGTGGTAAGGGATAGGTAGCAATGTAGAATGTTTTGGGAAATGAAAAAGGAAGAATACATTATCTTCTATAAATTGTATTTTTTTGAAGGGCATTTTTGATAGTGGTTCAGTTGCAGGTAAGAATAATACTTTATTTCCCAATCTATACCAATTATTCCAAAGAACCTCTCAGGATAAGCACAGAGCGATGTGCACTTGGGTTTAGTCATTTTCCTCATACTGCAGGGGAAATTTTGCCTTGAACTAGATTTTCACAGCATGAATAGTGTGAATGGGAACTTTTCAAACATTCTTAAGATTGCCAGCCAACTGAGGAGGCTGATAATCAAAATGAAAATTTGTGTTATTTCTTTTAAACTGCTATGTAAGAAACATTCAAGATTGTGTTGAAACTGTTTCATAAATCTAGTTATGATGTTTTACTTACAAAAACTCCTAGGCAGAACTTCCTTTATTTCATTAAATAAGGTTTTACATTATCTGGAAAGCACTATACTAAGAAGATGACCTTAAAGATCACCTAGTCTAATAGTTCTCAAACCCAGGTGTGTATCAGAATCACCTAGAGGCTCTTAAAATGCATACTTCTGGAACCCACTGCATACTTTCTAATTCAGGAGGTCTTGAATATGAGAATGGGCATTTCTTACAAATCCATAGGTTATGTGCACACTGCTGGCCCAAGAAGGACAATTTGGGAACCACTGACAGTCTAGCCCCTTCATTTTTACTACCTCCATTTTGATTAAGGTAGACAGAATCTAGTATTCTTGGAAATTAATTTTTAAACTTTTTTCTCAAGGCTTCTAACAACCAAGCAAGTTTTATTTCCGTTGCTGTCAATGTAGACTTGACCGACCTATTATGCTTTAGGTAGATTGGGAGGTAGAGAATACTCACTCTCCTATTAAATTTATTTTAGGCAAATTCACCTAAAATACTGAACCAGAACAATTAAGCCAACTAAGTCTCTTGCAAGTGGTATAGTTGTACATACAAGTGCTATCTTCATCATTTTTAATATAGAAGAGGAAAAAAACAATGAGAATATTCTGAATTCCATCTATGTAACACCAAGTGGGCATTTGGCTCTTCTGGAACTGGCACAAAGGCAACATTTAGAGAATTCTTCAAGGACATTGGTGGGCTAAATCAGAGCACAGTAACGATACGTTATCGTAAGAGAAATAGTATTATTTTCCACAAGAGAACTTATGCTATTGCTAGAAAAATACCCCACTATTGCAAAAACTTATTAAAGCTTATAACAAAGATCAAATAAGCAGTGTAGCATTTCATAATGATGTGATTATTCCTGTAGGTGTCAGCTAATTAATGAGAAAAAAGTAAATTGAAGAAAAAATAGTTACCTTGAAAAAAACTGAAGTCCCAGAATTTGTTAAATTTAATGTAATATACCAAGTAGACTTAAGCAAAATTTGAAGAAAATAGAATGTCATGTTTCTAAATCTCTCTCCCATGGTATGTGGGCATGCACAGGCACATACACTCACCCACATTCCCCCTGACAAATACACAGGTTTTTACTCAATGCATTCTTTCTAGCTACATAAAACTCTAATTCCACATGGGTCTTTACCATCAGGAATAAAGATAATGAAAAATACATCTACAGTAATGTGATAAAACATAATACTTTACCCTGCCAGGTGTTATGTAATGTGTGTGCATATATACGGTAGAGATGGGCACACACATCAGTTAATTTGTAAATTATGGACTCTGGGTGATTACGATGTGCCAGCATAGGTTCATCAGTTGTAGCAAATGCACCACCCTGGTAAGTGATGTTGATGGGGGAGGTGATGTATGTGTGGGAACAGGAGGCCTATGGGAAATCTCTGTATCTTCCTCTTAATATTTTGTAAACCTAAATATGGTCTAAAAAAGTAGTCTTTAAAAAAAAAATCAGACAACCAATGGAAGTTTCAAGACACTAGTCTTCAAATATTACTCAACATTTAATATGTGCTAGGCCTGTAAGAAACAATACCAAACACAGAAGAATAGGATGTAAAATATAGCCAGGGAATAAAAGTAAACACATATTTAAAAATAACAAAACCTACTCTGTTAGTAAACATTTGGAGACTCAGAAGAAATCACTTACTAACTAGAGACTGTCTTACTCTGGATGAGCTTGATTTGAGCTGGCTCATCTCCATGGATGAAATTTTCCTGAGCAGAGTGGAAATTAGGAGAAAAATCCAGATGAAGGGGTCAGTCATGAAGGCAAAGAGAGCATTCCCTGACTACACCGGTGTGTCTCTGTACGTATCCGGATCACAGAGCGAATGGCCAGGCATATGCGCAATAAAGCACATTGTACAGTTGTGTTCGTTGAGCAAGATGTGGAGAACCTTAAATGATCAATAAAGGAGTGCAGGAATGCCAAGGCAACAGATGTCAACAAAACCTACTGACAACACCAGAAAAGGAAATATTGGGGCTAGGGAGATTGAAATTTCCAGGTGACCTTAAAACCACAAATGATAGCTCAGATCGAAGACCTACTCCATTTGGTTTTATAGCAATATAGTTTGCAGAGACAAAGTGAAAAACAAAATCATTCTCCTCATAAAGCTTGTAGGCACCAGACTCCAGAAGACAAGGTTGCATTCATGACTCACACACAGCAGACTCTCATTCTGCACTCCATAGACTGATTGGATTTTTAGAACCTTAGCTTTTTATCTTTTACACTTCAACAACACTGAAAGTTGCTTCCACGTTTTGATTTAGAAAATTATTGTCACTATCAATAAAAAGAATGTGCCCGACACACCAAAATCCAGTTTAATTACTTTTGTGATGTCTCCTGTGGCTGAGAGGAAATGGTATTTCTCTGACACTTTTCTGTTTTTAATTTAGTAAAATGGAGCACTTGTCCTGAATAGGACCTAGGAGAGTGGACTCATGATTGATGTCATGGAAGATGAACCCCACCGTTTTAGCAGCACTGTCTTACTCTGAGAGTATGATGGTTGCACAAATCTAGATCCTTGATTCTAGATTCCTCCTAGTAGGCATTTGAGGTGACCATCAAGGATTTGACCCAGAAACATGGTTGGGGTTTTAATGCATCATGTCATGACCTAAAGAAGTTTTGCAAACCTATCCTGAGGTCTGCTTTTACCCAGTACCATTCCCAATGTCAGTATTGCCCCGAGCTGCTGGAATCCAGATGAGGCCTTGAAAGCTATCCAACGGGAGAAGCCAAATATCAAAATACACACTGTGCCATTCGACTGAAGAAACCAAGTAAAATGTATTCTTTATTTTCCGCTACATATTCCATCTGTTTCTCTCCCTAAAGGGTCATATGTTATATATTTATAAGAAGTGTTCACACCTACGCGAACACAGTTTCCTCTGTCCCCGTCAAATGCAGCCTCCTTCTTGCTCGCGACCCATTTTTTTTTAACATCCTTCTGTATCAGCTCATCCTTTTATGAAACTTGTTTCATTCTGAAATCATTTCAAGTTAAGAAACGCCTTTGTACCTTCCTATCTCACCAAATCCTGGGGAGATTAAGCCTCAGGCTCTACAGGCCATTTTCTGAGAGATGTGAATTTAGATCATTAGGGTCATTAAAATCATACACTCCATAATACCCAGAGCTAACAGATCATCCTTGTACTTTATGCTGCTGTAGAACGCTACCAGAGAAGGCACAATGTATAACAGCTCTGAGCTGCAAAGGAGACCATAATTCCTCCCCATAAAAGAATCCTACACTTTTTAATTGCTATAGTAAATCTCATTAAAGACACAGAATGCTTTGTTCAGGGAAGGAAAAAGGATCACTGGTAAAGGTGCATTTTCTTCACAGTAATATTTTTTTCTTTATGACTAGAACTACTTCTAAATGCAAGCATAACGTTATTTTTATCATGACCTTTTTCTGGACTCCACACATTTCCCCTGAGCTTTCTTTCCCTTCTCTACAAATATAGGGGCCCCTTGGTCTTTACTATTAATCTCATAGTGACTTTTCATGATCTGGGCTTTGTGCCTTCTCTTGTGTTTCACCCATGTGTCTTCTAAAAACCTTCAAAGAGTATACTGCTAATCTCTGACTTCATTTTTTGTTGTTCTTTCTTCCTCAACAACTATATAAAGAGAAAACTGAGATAAAATCAACACAATGAAACGCTCAGTGCACATTCACTGGTCAGCACAATTCTGAATCTTACCTGCCCATTCCCCATAATATACATTGTGAATCTGAGTCAAGCAGAAGAATCTTGGTAAATATTTCACCTGATTTCATTATCAAATATTAAATTATTATTATTATTATTATTATTATTATTATTATTATTATTATAGGATTTTATTTATTTATTCATGTGAAACATAAAGAGAGAAAGAGACAGAAGACAGAGACATAGAGAGAGAGGGAGAAGCAGGCTCTCTGTGAGGAGTCTGATGTAGGACTCTATCCCGGGACTATGGGATCACACTCTGAGCTGAAGGCAGATGCTCAACTGCTGAGCCACCCAGGTGCCCCTAAGTTTTTATTTTTGAGAAACTCAGGCTGTCAGAGAAAAATCACAGACAATTCCCGTCTCTTTTTCATAATCAATAACTTTTTATACAGACCTGGACGTTAATGACAATATGCGCCTTAGCTACAAACTTCTAACTCATCTTTAGAAGTGACAACTGAGCAGTTGAGGGGAGGAGCATGTTTCATGCAACATAGTGCTTAAAGTTATTTTTTTTTAAGATTTATTTATTTATTTATTTATTCATGAGAGACACACACAGAGAGAAGCAGAGACACAGGCAGAGAGAGAAACAGGATCCATGCAGGGAGCCCGATGTGGGACTTGATCTCAGGACTTGAGGATCATGCCCTGGGCCAAAGGCAGATGCTCAACCACTGAGCCACGCAGACATCCCCATGCTTAAAATTAAATATAAGAATCAAGAGAGAAATGAGAATAAAAAAATAATCTGCAATGTTAACTGTTAGCCGTTACTAACTTCTATGTATCTGGGGTATTTCAACTATATCTATACTGAATCTATTCCTTCTTGAAAGGAATCGTGGTACAAAAGAATATGTGCTTGAAGTTAGTCCTACATTCATATCTTTTTGTGTAAATTATTAGCCATGTTAGCCCAAAGAAATTATTTAACTGATCATGTCTCAAAATCCTCACTTGTAAATTAAAAGATTTTTTGAACTCTGAAAATGTAGGGTTTATAAAATATAAACCATATGCATGTAGTATCTGCTAATTATATCATTAGCATTAAAATATGTTGGTGTGATCTACATTAAACATTAAAATATTTTGTAATCCTTCGTATGCACTAGTTAGTTATATCCACAGTAACAAAGTATATAAATAACTTGCCAATCTAACCACTTCCTTCCACATTCAATCACAAATATATTCTTGTAAAATATCTATTTCACAAAATCTAAACTACTTTTGATCTTATACACTTTCTTTAGAAATATATCCATGATAATCTCTTCAACAAATGGTGTTGGGAAAACTGGAAAGCAATATGTAAAAGATAGAGCTGAACCATTTTTCTTACACTATACACAAAAATAAATTCAAAATGGATGAAAGACCTAAATGTGAGATAGGAAATCGTCAAAATCCTAGAGAACAGGCAGTAACCTTTGACATCGGCCATAGCACCTTCTTACTAGATATGCCTCCTGAGGCAAAGGAAACAAAGGCAAAAATAATCTCTTGGGACTTCATCAAGTAAAAAGCTTCTACACAATGAAGGAAACAAAACTACAAGGTAACCTATGGAATGGGAGAAGATATTTTCAAATTACATATCTAATAAAGGGTTAGTATCCAAAATATATAAAAAGAACGTATCAAACTCAACCCCTTAAAAATGGACAGAAGACAAGAATAGACATTTTTCCAAAGAAACACCCAAATAGCTAACAGATACATGAAAATAAGTGCAACATCACTCATCATCAGGGAAATACAAATCAAAACCATGATGAGATATCAGCTCACACCTGTCAGAATGGCTAAAATCAACAACACACACACACACAAAAAAAACAGGTGCTGGCAAGGATGTGGAGGAGAAAGAATCCTCTCACACTGTTGGTGGGAATGCAAACTGGTGCAGCCACTCTGGAAAACAGTATGGAGGTTCCTCAAAAAAAGTTAAACATAGAACTACTGTATGATGGAGCAATTGCACTACTAGGTATCTACCCAAAGGGTACAAAAATACTAATTCAAAGGGACAAATGCACTCTGAAGTTTATAGCATGATCAACAACAGCCAAATTATGGAAAGAGTCCAAATGTCCAATCATATATATGTATATGTATATGATATATGTATATGTATTGGACATATACATTTGGACATATACAATACATTTGGACATATATATATATGATGAAATGTTACTTAGCCATAAAAAGAGTGAAATCTTGCCATTTGCAGTGATGTGGATGGAGCTAGAGAGTATTATGCTAACTGAAATCAGTCAGAGAAAGACAAATACCATTTGATTTCACTTATGTGTGGAATTTAAGAGACAAAATGAATATGAGGAGGGGAGAAAGAGAGCAAACCAAGTAATAGACTCTTAATGGAGAACAAACTAAGGATTACTGAAGGGGAGTTGGATGGGGGAGATCAGTTAAATGGGTGATGAGGATTAAGGAGGGCTCTTGTGATGAGCACTGGGTATTGTATGTAAGTGATGAATCACTAAATTCTACATCTGAAACTAATATTACAATATATGTTAACTAACTGGAATTTAAATAAAAACTTGGAGAAAAAAATAGAGAAAATAAAGACATACCCATGATAATCCGATTCTATAAAGTTGGAGAACTATTTAACATTTACTCCCTTCCCATGTCTTCTTGATTAATAAATGTACGCTATATTATTTATCATGGATATTTATTTGGTATTAAACAGGATTCCGATAATTCACCATGATTAATCTTCATTTTGTTCACAAGGGCTTTCATTGCATCAGTTCTGGTGAGGTAAAAGCCATCTTAAAAAGTAAATCTAAAGGCCCCAAGTTTCAAAAACTCATACCTTAGATCCAGATGGTCCCTCTACCCTAACCTGACCCCTACACCTGCTGGGTTGTCATAGCTGGAAAGCAGAGTGAGAAACCTGAGCACAATATACTCACAGAGAAGAAAATTATTCGGAAGCAGACTCAGGTCATAGAACTCTTTGAAATACCATCTAGTGAGAACTGAAACCATTGTAATCCCTAAATGATGGTGAACCAAGGTGACTGGCAGAAACTTCTCTTAATAAAGCCCTAGTCTAGTTGGGCTCTGGTGGGATACGACAGCATTACCCCAGTAATGCAGGTATCAAAGGCCACCTCTATATTTATATAAGCCCTGCGATGATGAGCAATAACATAAGAGCCAAATGAAGGTCCACACAGTTAGAATATTAAGTGAGCCAGAAAAATTAGAGAGAACTTGCGGGGGGGGGAAGGGGAGGATTCAACTGGGCCTTCCTTCTTGACTTCTGGGGTCAAACTGGCACCATTTACAGAATAAAAAGCCATTCAGAGTCATGGATCATTTACCTAATGAACAGTACTAGGGGACTAATCGGGATAACTCAAATACAGCAGTGGTCTACATCATTTAGTGGTCTACACCATTTGAATTTTCTTACATAGATAAAGCTTAAAATTGTCATTTAACTGTTTAATTGCAATATGAAAAGATCTATGCTTCCCTTTATGAATTTACTTTTATGATATCTATTACTAACAGAAACAGATAAATTTATATTAAATAGAAGATAATACTCCTATTACAAAGTACACTTCTCTATCATATATGATGTTTTCCTTTCTGTCTTTATTGCATTTTCTGATCAGTATGAACAATATTTAAAATCTTTATGGTTTAACCTAAGATAGATCTGACCCTGTTTCCCCATAGATAATTTTTCTACGGCATTATCTGTAAATACTGCTTTTGAATTGCTTTAAACAACTTAGAGACTGCCATTTAGAAATGCTTGAATGATTCAAGGTTAATAAGATTCATCATACTCACAGTGAGGATCTGGTTGTGGACATAGTTAATTGCTAAATTTTATTCATCCCTAAATGGTACTGGCAACAAATCAGCTCACAGCTTAATACTACTGGCAGCTCTAAATGGGACAGAAATAATGTGACTTTGATCCAGTTATTTTTATATGCGTTATGATTCATTTCCAGTAGTTCTGATACTGATGCTCAAATACTGGATATTGGATTCTCTTGTCAAACAACAAAAAAGGTGAGAAACAAAGCTGAAGATATTTTTAAATGTCATGGTAACAAGTCACAGTCAAATCTTGTTTCAGTGAACATTTCTAATTCTCATACAAAAGATACAATAAATTCCTATGAGAAAGATTTTCTTCTGGCAGATTTAGAATTCTGAAAATAGTCTTTTAATGGCAGGGACCATACCCTTCTAGCACCAAAATAACAGCACTATGATGTATTATTCCCTTATGGTAACAGACACCATTGAAGCTGAACTATAATCCGCCACACAACAATTCTGTACTAATGTAATGTGACAATGTTATTATGTTCACTTTTTTCCATGTGATCATAGCCATATTCATCTTCTGCACCCTGACATTAAATTAGCTAATATAGTTACATTGTATTCTGTACCATAGGGTGAAAGCAGAAAAGGGTTTATTGTATGAATTCTATTAGCACAATGGTTCGATGATGGGAAATGTGTGTGTGTGCATGTGTGTGCAAGTGTGTATGTGTAAGTATGAATAGGTGATATGTTGATTTTTATATAGTGAATGTGTAAACTCTTAGCACAGAACTGGCATATAGCAAGCATGAGGTAATGGTTACATCCAAGAAAAAGTTCACAAAAAGCTACAATATATGGTATGTTAAAAAATCTTTTACTCCAAGATTTCAGAAGAGGGGAAAGATAAGGCCCAGCTCCCAGGGCTAGAGAAGTTTCCATGGAATGAAACAGTTAAGTAGAGATTGAGAATGAAATTATATTTCTTCAAACAGATATAGTGAAAGGAATTTATCCCAGGTGGAATGAGAGCATTCCTCAGGAGGATAAATTAGCATAAGCAATGGTAAGGAAATTGGGAAAGTATAATGTTGTTCAGAAACCCATAAGTAAGTTAATTGGCAGTAACATGCCATATGGACAAGGTTCTGCAACAGATAAGGATGAAAATGAAAGCTAGGGTCAGACTACAGAGGTTCATGAACTCCAAATTGATGAATTTGGAGAGTATTGTTAACTGCTGAGAATGTACTAGAAACTCTTATGCAAGATTCATGCATCTTACTACTAAATCCAGCATGGATTTAGTAAGTTACTATTATTACCAATTATATGCATCATGATGTGCAAAACACTGGGATTATGAAAGAAAAACACATCACCTAGGAGAAGCATATAGCCATAGTCTTACAGGGAGATAAGACCAAACCTAAATAATGATGGATGATAACATAGCATCAACAAAGTTCTGTAAGAGTCAATGGAGGAGGAATATTACCTCTGTTTAAGAGAATCAGGAAGAGCTGGTGATATTTAAACTAGGAAGAATAGGAAGAAAGAACACAACTGGTGAGGAGGCATAGGATGGATTGGAGGAGAAGGGGATAAGAAATGGGAAACTTAACCAAAAATGACTACAATAAGCCAAAAAATAATACGCAGGACCTAAAATATATTATTGGTACAGAAGAATCCAGTAGAGTCCACTACCCTACTCTACCCTATACATATACACACAGCAGTTGCTTTTCTCAATGAGCAGGGCACTTACATGGCAATTTTCTAGGGAAATAAGGGTTTCACAAACACTTTTCTTTAAAGGTAGCCTTTGGCATCATTTTGCATAAGTGCTTCTTTTTTGAAAGATTTCTTTAAGTTCATTAATTAGTATGATTTACCCAAGATTATACTTACAAGCTAAAAAAGTATTCCCATCTTCCCATTGTTAATTATATCTCCAGGCTAACATAAATAAATTTTTCTAGTTACTCTAACCCACTCTGTGAAATTTATCAGAGAGATGATATTCAGAAGGTCTATTTGGGAGAGAATGTGTCTTATTTGCAATAGTGTGTGTTCTTTCTCCTTTTAAAAAGTTTTATTTCTATTTTCCTGTGTGTCTTTGTTGGCTTGTTTTGTTTTCTACGCAGTTGAAGACTGCTGTCACAGAATTTATAGATAAATACCTAAGCTACAGATGGAAATTTTATTAAGGAAAGAACTGTCCTAATGGCCTTATTAAAAAAAAAAAAAAAGTCAAGCTCTATACAGAAAAGGAGTTTGTTAAAATCCCAGGAATCACATTAATTCTGTTTGTGAAATTCAGAAAAATTGAGACATGCATAAATAATGTTTATCTGATGAATTTAACAACTGAAGAAAATATGGCAATAAGCATGTCTTCAAGGTATTGAAAAAAAAAAAAAAAAAGAAAAAGAAAAACAAAGACAAAAGGCCCAAAATGGAGTCAATTATTCTAAGCCCCATGTCCCCAAATCAAGACTTAATTTATTTAATTACAGTTTCTGCTCTCCCATAAAACAATCAGGAATCTCCCAATCAGCAATAGTTAGGTAACCTGCCTCACAGACCCCTGACATTTCCTAAAGGAAAGTAACTTTTCAATAACCAACCTGCCTTTTTTTTTTTTTTTTTTGGCCAGTATAGCTTTCTTGTCCCTCTCCCTTCTGCCTATAAATCTTTCATTTTGTACAGTTCTTTGGAGCTCCTTTCTATCTACTAGATTGGATGCTGTTCCATTTAAATCAATTTTTGCTCAAATAAACTTAAAATGTTTAATATGCTTCAGTTTACCTGTTAACAAAAGTTACAGTTACTATTGTACTTTCTATAAATTAAAGTTGATATGAAAATAAGATTAGCTTTTAAATATTGATTTTTACCTACATATCCTCACCTCCAAAACTCCATGCACAAACCAAGAAACCATTTCACATTTCCAGAAAACCCATTAAGAGGTAATGATTTAATCAAAATGTATGTATTCTGAGAGCCCTCCAAAGTAATTTTAATGCTGATTTGTGCAAGAGGCATATCAGGAGACACCTTTATTGAATGACATTTACCTTATTTACAGGAAAATAACAAATAGCCTTATCATTATCATCACCACTACTATCACCCAAGAGCAGCATTCAAATAATTTTCTGTAAAAATGATGTGGAGACGGCATGATACTTAGGGTAGGATCTTGATGTTCCGTTAGGAAATGTCTAGCAAATACACACAGAAAATTATATTCTTCAAACATAACTGGTTTATGAGAATATACAATCTGACACAACCAAATGGCAACTATTTTATAAAACATGGAAACCAGTTTAAGCAAAGTTTCAGAGAAAGATTTTGAGCCAAATGGAAAACATTTTCATGCAATGAAAGCTCTCTCAGCTACCACATGTAGTCATACATCTGTCAGGAACATATTCAGGATTAGAAATTTACCATAATAAAATCATAACAAATTATCAGTCTTCAGGTTGTCCTTGAAAATAAATTTATGCCATTTTCTATGGGGCAGGGACAAAGGCAGGAAGTTACATTTCATATATGTACATATGTATACATATGTACATATATCTAAAGCATATATAAGGTTTTTTATTTGCTTTGCTTTAGGTGCATGTAAGTACGTAAAGTATTTATTGAGCCTTCATTTAAGGTTA
Source organism: Vulpes lagopus (assembly GCF_018345385.1). Taxonomy (NCBI): domain Eukaryota; kingdom Metazoa; phylum Chordata; class Mammalia; order Carnivora; family Canidae; genus Vulpes; species Vulpes lagopus. Next base: position 35,992,353 of record NC_054828.1, read on the forward strand.
TTTATAGAACCCCAACTGGGGCTATTTTTTGTACAAATGTATGATGGTTTGAATACATGTTCATGCTTCAAGTCATTGATAGGATGGAGACAAGATATTTCCCTACCTATTGTTGTGTGATCTTTACAGGTCTTTTCCAAGTACTGTTTTACTTTGTAATAATTGTTTGTTATTCCTGTATTCAATGTTTTGAAGAGAAATTCTGAAGATAGCTGGTGAGTTGAATCATATTGTTGAACTCAGTTCAATGGGATATTTTAGTTTGGCCTCACCTTCAATCAACATTGTCATACACATATGTATTGGTGTAAATAGAATCTCAAATAGACAAAGGTCAAGGGAACAAATTCTAGTCTTCCTTTACATCCATACTCAAGCCCAGTCTTTGTCCCAAAGCCCCAAACTTCAATCATTGCGTCCTCCATCCTAGAGCTTTTTCTTAAATGTTGTCCCATTTATAATATAAATTATGCACTCTGTTTCACAAGCAAGAAGCTTTGTCAGAAAAAAAAATTCTCAATTTGTTGTTTTGAAGAAAATGCTTTTAGTATTTTGATGAGGGGCCGTAAAGCATGATCTATCTGAAAGTTAAGTAATAGGACTTTATCCCATATACTAGTTAATTCAGTCTTAAAATTCTCACCGTGACCATACAGATCAGGTACTAGCAGATACTCCATTCACATTATGTATGTGAATGCTCTGTTTCTGAGTCATGCTTACATTGTGAGACAAAAGGAAAAAAAAATCACAACTGGCTAGAATATACGAGGGGGTACTTGAAAAACAAAGTTTAAACATACTGTGTTTTAAAGCAAAAGGCAGATAGGGTTTAAAAAGATATAGAAAGAGAAGCATAATGAAACATGTCACCTTTCACGAAAATTACAGCCCTCAACATATAATCTTCTGGAATTAAATATTAATATAAAGCAATAAGGAATCTCTTTTGGAAACTAGGGGAGAATTGTCATCTGTAGGAAATGAACAAATATTTTCAACAAGGTGACCATTAGCAATTAAAAAAATTATAGTAAACAGTGACAAACCAAAGGCTCCCCCATCATCACAGCATTTAGCTAATGGCATCCTTGATAAATACTTTAGTATTTCAAAAATGCTCTTTCTGTAGAAACAACTGCTTCTCCTTATTATGACAGCTTAACTTACAGATGATATAAAGACTCCCAGTTTCATATTCTGGGCATCACACAGTAACTAGAAGCAATGATGACTATCTGAGTTCATACTCAGAGAGGTACTTACGGTCATTGCAGAGTGGCCCACTGAAGGAGGTCATACTACAGTCACAGCTGAAGCCATCCCACTGCTGCAAGCACACGCCTTGATTAGAACAGGAGTCCTCTTGGCAGGTTGTGCTGGGTCCTGCAAAAATAATCCAAAAGAAACTTGGGTTCTTTAAAAAACATCCACAAGTTTTTTATACATGAGTTAGGTCACATATAGTAGTTGCCAACACCTCAAATTACACGACCAAACCAGTTTTGAAAGTTCTAGTTCACACACCTGAATTAGCAACAGAGAAGCTGTAATACGATTTTCTGAAGTTTCAATATAGGACAAAATACATTATAATAGTAAACTAAACCAACAAATAGTAAAAACAAGCACATAGCTTCTAGTATGATCATGGTAGCAAGTGATCTCATTCCATCATCAGTAATTCTCTATCACCATTTGAATTTTAGAAAAATGCATGGATCTCCTTAACTTCTGACCAATGAATAGAGACACCATGAGAAATGGAGATAATAGCTTCATGAAATTGAGATAAAGATTGGCAAAGTAACTGAAAAGAGTTATGCAAAAATGTCCTAGAAGTTTCCCTGCACAAACTATGGATAAAGTCATGATTGTTGGGTGTTTTGGATAGGTATGTTGGCAAGTATCAAATCACATGCTTTAACAATTTCATGCAGTTAAACATAAAATGAAAAAGTTTGTATAAATGACATGCCCCCATTTAACATACGAGTAAAAAGAATTCTAGTCTATTTCTAAAGAATCATAACTAGAACACTGAAAAACAAAGAACTAAAAAAGAAAAAAAAGATGATCAAAGCACTAGAGGCAATCACTATACAAACATATTCAAGACTGAAAGCCTTTATACAAACTATGCTATAAAATGAGGTTTCTTGCACAACATTCAAGAAGGGGAAAAATTAAATCTGAACCCAAATGACAGTTACTGAAAAATGTAAAAAAAAATGTTATTTTGGGGTTTCCACTGTGTATTATGGGGTTTCAGTCTTGTTTTTTACACACAGGGCTATCTACCTTGCAAGTCAGCTTTCATCAATGCAACTTTGTCAGCAAAATTAAAAAAAAAAGCAAAATATATTAAATGTTAGTAAGCAATACCAAAATGGGGCAAACACAGAACGTTCAGATTCAAAAAGCATGCTGCTATAAAGGGGGAGAAAAAATGCTATGTAGAGCAAACAAATTAATACTAACAGCCATAAATCTTAAGAGAAGCCAAAAATGAGAAAGCGGTAATTTATTAGAAGTTTACTATATATGTATATATATAATGGTTAATTGAGCTGATGACATGTAATGAAAGAAATCAAAAGAGCGTTTGTATTTTTCGTCTCTTGGATAGATATGAATGCATTACCAACGTGATCATATTGCTTATTTGGAGCATGTGGCACCATTTATCATGTACAGATACAGTGTAGACCATGGTCATTAGCAGACCAATTATCCCTTTCCATTTCTCTTTCCCTCTACATCTTTTTTTATCTTGCAATTGCAATTAGGGCTTGAAACTGTAATGCCAGCCATTCACTGCCAACAGTTGGACTTCAGAGTGACACCAAACTATCAAAATGTACTATATATATCATTCGGGGTGGATGAGAGAGGTAAAGGATGGAAGAAGCAGACTACAATATCATTCCACTTACAAAAAAAATCCCTCTACAAGTTTCAGTGTGGAGTGTTTGTCTGTTCTTACCAGGCTGGGCATATACCACTTAAGGATTTCAGAGTTATGTCAGCAATGTCCCCACCTTCGTAATTCCCTTCAACTCTTCTCAACTGCCCTGTGAATATTTATTACAATAGAATCTCACTAATAAGGACTACCTTAGGGAAGGTTAAAAAGGGAATGCACTCCATCGAAACAGCTTTAGGGTAGAACACAAAAGATGGTTCCTAGTCAACACAATTTTATAGGTTTTATGAAAATATAAAAATTATACCAACCCAATTAGATTCTATTAACACTGAGAGCCTTTGAGGTAACTGCTTTTGTGAATAAATGAGAATTACCTGTAATTAGCCTTTGTGTAAATTGACATTTTCGTAAAATGTCTTTTTAAACATGCTCATTACAATGGTATTTCTATTACAATTTTCTCAGTAAAGTTATTCCTCCTATAGAGTTATTGAATTTAGCCTAATCTCTGAGTTTTCACAAATTTAGAAACCATAATATTATAAGAACTAATTATATAGTAACAGCAACGATAGGTATACTAATGGTAATGATAATAATAGTTGTTGTTATCAATAATAATAATCTCCCAGGCCTGGAAGCCCTGAAAGAATGTAGCAGTTTTTCTCACCTATCTTATCACAGAACTAAGAACCACTAAATTGCTTAGTTTTTGTTATTTCTCCAATCTATGAGGTGTAAGTGGTCTAATGATCTTTATCCCATGGCATTAGAGACTGAAAATAATTAGTTTGTTAAAAACAAAACAGACAGGGCAACAAACAACTCTTAAAGCAACACTCCTTAGCATATTCTCCCCTGGGATAAGCTCAGGAGCAGGGAGTGGGGGCAGGGGTGGGTGGGAGGGTTGGGGCTGTTTATAAATATGTCACTGGTCCCTTACTTGCCCAGCAGAAGATAAGAGTAGGAACAGGAACTGATGAAGAGCCAGATAATGGTTTTTACTTTTATTTTTGTAAAAATTATCAGAAATACAGTTTCAACATAATACTAAATTCTAGAAATGGTAAAACTACAACCCTAAAACACGAATGTGCCCGTATTGTAGAGCAGCAACTTAGAGTACCTGCCAAATCTTTATGTGAGCATAAAGACATGCTTTATTATTATTATTTTTTCATTATCACAACACTCTTTTTATATTCAGGTATTACAAGAGAATTCATGCCTATGCCTGACAAGACACATTTTTCAAAATACTCACCTTCTAGAACAATATTTAAACATTGACAGGCATTTGCACAAGACAAAGCCCTGAATTTATTTTCCCTTTAGTTATGTAATGTTCCTTTTATTTTATCACTGAATAAAATTGGGAACAAGCCACAAGGACATTTGTATTAAGTAGTTAAGTATAAGGATATGTCTGAAAAAGAAAAGAAGTGAAGGTAAAACTAAAATCTCTGGAAACCAAAGAAGCAAGAGAGGAAAGTGTTTTGATGCCTGGACTTTCAAGTACGGCAAACTTGGGTTCAAAGCTTCCATCATTCACGTACTAGCTGTGTGACCTTAAGAAGGTCACCTTACATCTCTGAGGCTCAATTTACTCATCTAAAAAAAAGTCAGCACTACCTAATTTACAGAGTTTTGAGGACTAAATGAAAAACCATATGTAAACTTATTGTCATTGGTGCTAAATCAATGGTAGCTTTAATAATTAAGTATTTCTGTAGCTTATTATAATAGTTATGGGGCTGAATGCTACGAGACTATGCAAAGAGTGTCTGAATTAATTTTCCCCCTTTGACTTTATGTACAAAAGTTATCTTGACTCAGTACTGAGCCTGATTATTGGTGGATTATCAGTATCTATTTTCTCTTATGCAAGCAGGAAAATGCCACCATACCAGTCATTTTCAAAGTGTGGTCCTTGGAACAACAGTATCAGCATCATTGTAGTAACATGTTAGAAACGTAAATCCTAGGGTCCTGCTGAATCAGCAATCCTGGGGGTAGTGTTCCATAATTTGGGTTTTAACAATTCTCCAGGTGATTCTGGTACTGGTTCAAGTATGGGAAACATTCATCTGAAGGGATTTGGACAAGGCAAGTTTCCTCCCCTAGTCAGCGTGTTATATAAATAAAAGCCGCTATTACCCAATGCAATTAGTTAACAGTGGCAGGAAGCAAGTGTCCACTAGGAAAGACCAAAAACTTTTTGCATGAAAGGGGATGAGAGATTTGTGGGTCTTGTTGGACAGAGTGATGGAAAAGCTTAGAAGATATTATTTGGTGATTGTCACATTCATACTATTTGTGTTAATGTGAAAGTTAAGGGATTCCAATGTGATTTGGATTTAAAATTCCATGAGACAACTATCCTTAGAATTCATCAAGGATCTAGAGTTTGATCACTAATCCTAAAAAAACATGTGTATCTCATCAATTACACCTCTGACAGGTATATCTGAGAGTATTCCTAATAGAACAGGAATAATCAGAAATTAAAAGTTGGTAATCTTGATGTTGGAATAAAAGCATCAGGGGAAGTGTCAAGGCAGAGAGGCAGGGTAATATTCTAAAAATAAAGGAAAAAGGAGGATAAAAAAGAATAAAGATTATTAAAACTCAGATATTAAAGCATCCTAGATAAGTTAAGGAAGGAAACAATGTCATAATCTACTGAATGATTTTTTAAAGATTTTATTTATTTATTTGAGATACAGAAAGAGTGAGTGCAAGCATGAGCAGGGGAGGAAGGGCAGAGGGTGAGGCAGAAGCATGCTCTCAGCTGAGCAGGGAGCCCAATGTCAGGCTTGATCCCAGAACCCCAGAATTATGACCTGAGCCTAAGGCAGATGCTTAACCGACTGAGCTACTCAGGCACTTCTCTACTGAATGATTTCAAATGTTCAAATAGTAGTTTGTTACCCAAGAGGATATATAATCATCTTACCTAAGTTATTTAGTAGATTATGCTAGAAAGTAAAACCAAGTATCATTTATGCAAATAATCTTTTCTCAGTACAGCTTCCCCTCATTAGTTTTCCCTTCTATACACCCACACACATCATGTATGTGCCCGTAGTGGAGGGTCATGTGTGTGTGTTTGGTTTTTCACCTTGTAGGTATTTAGCTGTGAATGTTTCTGTCTGCTCCTAACATCTCTTTGTAGGTGAGAAGTCATTTACCAAGCAACTTGTAGAAAGGCCTTTTTTGAAAAAACAAATACTTCAGGAGTTTGTAGCACTTTTTTTTAAATGCACATATGCTCTCTGGTTAGATCACCTCTAAGAATCCAAGTTGTGAACCACATTCTTATATCCACACAGTAGAAGGAATTATTCACTTAATGATCTTGTTTCCTTTAGGAAACAGAAAACAGTTTCTCTGTTTTACAAGTGTTATAACAAAATTTGAAATAAAAAAAATAAATATAGCAATAACATTAAAAAATTCAACAAAGGCTTCTATTAAATAGCACTATCTTCCTGCAGTATTAAAATACAGTTTGAATTTCACCTGTCTTTCCAGGGAAATATATATGGCAGAGATAAAAAAAATGTATTTTCATATTTAAAAAAAACCTTCATGTACTTAGGTAATTGCTAAATCTAATGGCATTATTTTGGCCAAGAAGAGATGATTCATAATCTCCTGGGGGAAAGGAATTCACATGTCTTTCTTTGCCTCTCCCATATGAAATTTCCTTATGAATCTAAAATTTTCAAAATAGCCCAACTGTTTTCAACATTAAAGGAGAAGCAGCAACACATTCAGAGCCCCAAAATTCAGGATAATGTGATTAAATTACATTTATGGAGGGAGAATTGGCTCAAATAATCTGAGGTGTTGAAATGAAAATTATCTAAAATGAAAGTGGCAATCAAAAAGTACTCCTACAGATCTTAGTCTGATAGAGAGCACAAAAGAACAGAAAGATACTTGAGCACATTTCTCAAGTAAAGAATATTAAGTCTTGGATAATAGAAGAAACCAATTTTTGTTAAAACAAACTGATGATATACAGAAGAAACTCTTCTGCCAGGTGGATACAAGCCAAATAGTGATGTGACAATGGGTATCTGAATTTTATTCTCCTGTTACATTTTGCTGAATGTAGATTGGAAAAAACAAAAACCAAAAAACAGTCTCAAGTTTATTGACATTTGCTGTAGCAAATACATTTTTTTTAGTCTAAACAGGTTATCTATTTAATGTTATAAAGCCAGCATTGCAGAACACACTAGCTAGGTGAACTACAGACTATAAAGGAGTAGAAAATAACAAGATGCATACACAGAGCTCCCCACCTTACAGAAGGCCTTAGTGTAGGTTTGCAAACCTACAGAAAATTTAAGATTTATGGGATGAAACATGAAAAGTGTAAAAAAATAAGGATTTCTAAACCCTATGTGGGAGTTTGAATAGTTGGCAGAAATATATTTTGCTGACTAGAGACATTTGTTCTTATTTATGGGTACAATTAGAATTACTTAGAGTTTGATAACAAAGATCTAGTACCTTCACATCCTCTCTCAATCTGTCCATTGCAGAAGAGAGCATCTGAGATGAGGTCTGGAAGTCGTCCATTCAAATCAACTGATGCCAGGCAGCCTTGAAAGCCCTCCTTGGCATGGACAAGTTTCGGCAAAGATTTGTATGTTTCTTTAGCCACTCCTCCTATATACAAGTCACCTGTGGGAAGATCAAAGTTTTGGTTATAAAAGTAACTCGTCATTCCTTTACACATACAGTAGGACGGGAAGAAGATAGTTTGGTTCATATTTCATTAAATTAATTTAAAAAGTCAACTTATAATTAGAGATTTTCCTAAAAACATAAAATAATAGAAGTGTGTGAGGAATATATTAGCATTCAAAGACATTTCTAGAAGCTATTTTTCACAGAAAATTGATTAAGCTCAATATAGTGTAGCCAAGTGGAAGGAATATGGGCCATGGAGTTGCATATCCTTGCACTGATACTGGAGCTTGGTTATTTATCAACTCTATGGCTTTTACCGTCTCCTTTTTTTTTTTTTCCAGTTTTTCTGATCACTAGAAACCTCATTTCTAAAATACAAAGAATAAAATGTCTTCCATAGGTTCTCCTGAGAATTAATTGAGATAAAATAAACTATCCACCACAGTAAAAATATGAAGAGATACTCAAGTCAACCTTCTGCTTAGAGAACTCTACATCTTTCAGTTAATCAGAAGCTCAACCAATCCTCTCTAGAGTCCACGATTACCTTTTCTACTAGGTGTAAGCCCATTATCCTTACTTGTACCTACTGAATTCACTGGCTGACTTGCATAAGAGTCTGCATGTATCTGAATATTACATCTTTTTTCAGGTATTTCTTTTTTAGGTGAAGTTATACCAGGGATCTGTTAACAAGTTATCATTTTTTTTCTAATTTTATTGCAGTTTGTTTTTTAAAGATTTTATTTATTTATTCATGAGAGACACACACACAGAGAGGCAGAGACATAGGTATAGAGAGAAGCAGGCTCCATGCAGGGAGCCTGATGTGGGACTCGATCCCGGGACTCCAGGATCACATACTGAGCCAAAGACAGACGATCAACCACTGAGCCACCCAGGCGTCCCTTATTGCAGTTTCTAATGGAACACTTTGCTCTGCTGTGTCATTTCATGCCTCTAGGTTTGAAATTTCCCAACTTTATGGGCCAGTACTTAAAAAGAGAAATTGCAATCCATGTTTGACTATGTTTTGTTTCCTATCAAAATTATCAGCCATATTTATAGGACACTGAAAAGATATAACTCGCTGACTTTAATAAACATTTAATCAATGAAGAAGATATGGAGGGTGACGCCAACATTCCATAAAATATGTTCCTATTTAAAAGTTCTGCTAACATACTCAATTGAACCATTTACTTTTCCAACTTTTCATTGTCAGTTGCATTTTCTCTATGACATTAACCCTCCTAACTTTCATGCCACCTGATGCCTTCTCCCCAATGCAACGTGAAATTCCTACATTCCTAGTGGTTCTGGGTCCCTCTGGGTTGTCTTCATGGGGCCTGGGATAAAGGAGAACTGATACCCAGGTGAATGCTCATGCTGTTTGCCGAGTCATGAGAAATAAAGTCCTTGGTCTCTGACCCAGAAAGTTTGTGTCTTCTGTCAGCATCTGTGAAACAGTAATAAGCTAACCAACTAGATTGTAAGTAGGCTGAACTCAAACTACAGATATAGCAGTCCTGAATTGCACTGAGGAGTAAATTGGACTTGCTTAAAGTCACCTAGCCCTAGAAGCTGAGGACTTAGGTCCTTGATATATTAACTAAAGCTCTAAGTATTACATTTAGATGTCACTGATTCTGTAGGATTTGTATGGAATGTATTTACTTCCCCTTCATTTTAAATAAAACAAAACATCTTTTGACTACTTGCCATATTCTTAATATTAAAGAATTAGCATGGTTTTCATCTGAAATGGGATACTATTTTTGAAAAATCTTATTTTTTCTACCCTATTTCATTTATCTCCATGGTCTTTCCTTTCACTTAAATTTAAAATCATTGTGTTTTAGTTATCTCAGAGAAAGGATAATAATCAGAAACAAAAGATATCAAGTTATCTTTCTACATGTAAGTCTTAAAAGCCAAGACTCTTAAAAGGAGTGAAAGAGAGAATATATAGGCAATTATATGAGAAGAATAAAGCTTCCCTGACCGTCATGTAGGCAAGCAGGAGAGAAAACTGGAGGAAGAGAAATGTGAACATAGTCATTGAAGAATACCAAAAAGAGGACATAGTGCTCTAATTTAAGGGCTGAGCCCTGGTGGAGGTCAAAGCTTTAGATAAGTTTAGAGAATGGTATCGATTTGTGTGCGCTTCCTCAAGAGAACCCAGAGGCAACAGTGAAATCCTTGAGAAAAGATGACTGCCTAGTAGATTTAGACATGCTAGGAACTTAGGCAGCCTCACAGAACTTCCCATATTCTAACTGCGGTGTGGGAGCAACACAACAATTCCCAGAGTTTCATAGAAATAAACAGAAAAAGAATGACCTTAATGGGTCATGGACACGAGAATGAAGATGCTGGCAATTCAGTGAGCACCTGAGCTATGAATATAGAATATGTGAGGCCAGCTTCTATGTAATCTCTATCTCCCAAAAGATTCAAACAGTGAAGTCTCCCTACCCCAAATAATTTAGACACAATCTCAGGGAAATAAGGGAACCAAAATTGCCTGAGACTACATTTTCACTAACTCAAAGAATCAGAACCCAAACTGGAAACCATGGCGAGTTATAGAAAAATAGAGAGATACCTTTCTTGCACATCTGAGATCCTGGGCAGAGATCTACACTGTTACATGTCACATATCAATGCAAGGAGATACTCCCTACATTGATTTGTTGAGCTAAATTCCTTAGAAAACTTCAGCTCTCCTCTAGGCCTAATGAATGGAGTTTAGAAAACAGAAGGGAGGTAAATGAAGAATTCTCAGCACTGCTCTGGGCTTTTCAGAGGTAGAATTTACACGAAAAATTATGTATGGGACACTATGCATTTGCTAGCTATCCTTCCTCTTTCCAATTGCAATCTCCTGCAAGAGACAGACTGGATCTCTCTGTTTCCCCTTCTCCCACAGTGCCTCATCCTGGGCTATGAGCCCAGTGCGCACTCAATACACATTGTCAGCCACCTGATGGATTGAGGTCACAGTAGAAAAGAATCAAGAGAGAGAGAATGCTAAGGCAACACATGGCGAGAGAGCTAATTCTAAAATGCACTTACTTCCTTTCCCCGCTTCCTGCCACAATCCTATTTTTTTCCTCTTGGCAAACATATGTGCCTGAACAACTTTTTTGAGATTACTGAAAAGAAGTAGTAATCTCTCCCTTGTGTTATTAAAGAGCAGAACATATTGATTCAAGTAGTGTAGGATACAAGCCTCAATCATATACTAAGGTGGATGAGATTGGATTTATAAGCAGGGAATGCATTCTCATCTTCATTACTGAAGCTGCACTTAGCACCACCACTTAATACTGTCTTTATAAACTCTTCATATAGTAGATAGTGGTCTAAAGTCCCCTGGTGCGTTGCCCTATGAAGAGAATAAAGGAAACCCTTAAGTGGCCTGAGCCCCAAGTAGCATTAGCACTTCATCAAAGATGCAGCTTCTCCTTTTGATCCTCAAGGTGATGGAAGTTAAAATGAACCATTAGCACTAATGGGATCTTGCAGGCAAAATCCTGGGCATGGGAAGCAGGATACACTTTTTAATGACCCTGTGTATGAACAAAAGCCAGGATGGACATCTAATAAGGGACAGGTTCCTACAGACTTGAAGCCAGCCTGTTAGCCATTCTTCAAGCTGATGAAGGGTTGATTTTTACTCATATCCTTTAAGTAGGCTGTGTATGCAATTGACAAGGCAATGAAGGGACTGGGGCACTTTTAGCAGAAGATGCTGAGAACATGCATAAACCCAATCTCGAACATTTGGAAATTATTTCCTTAAAAAATCTCAATATACCCTCATTTTTAGCACTAGTAAAAAAATACATAAATATATTTTATACTCTCTCTCATTCTCTCTCTCTCTCTCCAGGGTGTTACTTGTGGACTGATCTGAGGTGACAACACAGGTATCCACACTCCAGTAGTTGTGCAGTAATGAGTAGGGAGTAGCGCATAGGCTTGCTCCTTGTATTTGGCTCTAAGCCTTGGCTCTGCCACTTAACTTGTTATCTTAGTGCAGATTCATTATGTTATATAACTTCTTTAAGAGCTAGACTCTTCTGGAACAGCCAGGTGGCTCAGGGGTTGAGTATTGGCCTTTGACTCAGGGGATGATCCCAGAGTCCCAGGCTCAAGTCCCACATCGGGCTCCCCCCGGGGAGCCCGCCTTTCCCTCTGCCTGTGTCTCTGCCTCTCTCTCTGGATCTTTCATGAATAAATAGACAAAATCTTTTAAAAAGTCAGATTCTTCATATGTGAGTTGTGAGGATTTCAGGAAAAGTATGGAAGTGGTGGGTATTGAGCATCTACTCAACACACAATGGCTACTGTGTGTGACTGTGTTGGTATGTTTGGTAAAGACTGCACATCTACAGTGTACTTCATTCTATGTTGATTATAGTGAGAGATACAGAAGAATGAGAAGTCTAGGTTGTTTCCATGTTTCTGGTATAAATACAATGACAAAATGTCAAACTTATGTCTTATTTTATTTTATTTAGTTTACAGTCATTTGTATGCTTGACGTATGCCTTGAGCTGCGCTAGAAGTTCAAGAGGCTCCTCTGACATATTTAGTTACAGACCCAAAAGTGCTGAACCTGCTAACAAAAAGAGGACAATGACTTGATAAGTATCTTTTAATTTGATATAACCAGATTAGGAAACACAAGAATTCTATGAAGCCCGATATCTGATTCTCTTGAATCAAAAGATTCAAGCTAAATGTGCCTTATAAAATCAGAAAAATAGAAGGATTTTATGGACTTTGGTTGTAACATGGAGCATCATGGAATTGTTTAGACCAGAATAAAGTATAGGGTACACTACTCTCTAATAGCATAAATGTGGTGCCAGGCCTAGAGAAAAGCACAGATAAACAAAAAAGTATAAAATGCCAGACTTGGCCAGAAGGCAGGGTTTCCAAAAGGGGCCATGATAAATGATGTTGGATAAGTAAAGTCAAAGTCTATTAAGAAACACAATAGAATTTATGACTATTGGCTTAAAAAAAAGACAATAAGGAATCCAAAAATGTAAATCATGCAGGCTAGGAGACAACAGAATTTGACGCAGCGATAATTTGGACAGAAGAGAGGGAACTGCATTCAAGACTAAACATGTGGAATTTGGGCAGGAGTGATCCATAGGGATCAGATGCTATGAATCAGGGTCTTAGGGAAGAGATGGTGAGGCTGGAATGTGCAGCTTGGAAGCCATCAACCAAAAGCAGGTAAATGAAGTGGTGTAAGACTTTTCCTCTTTTGTTAAAAGAGAAAGCATAAGGCAATTAGAGCAAGGACTCCCAGTTCTGCCTTACAGCAGCAGAATGCAAGTGTCAAGGTATAATTAGCTCTTTGACTCAGCTTTCCTGTTTATTCATATTTTTTTTGGTGCTTCTTAAACATCTCACTTTCATTTTAATTAAAAAGAGCATACATTAAAAAGAATAAGTGCTTTGTAGATTTGGATGGCTAAAACTCTTGGGAAACTTATGAAAGCTCTCACAATCTCTTATAAGTGGCATTTGGGGGGTGGAAAAGCTGAAATAATACCCTCTGCTTTTCTTTCCTACTGGCTGAACTGGAGAAAGTACAATCCTGGAAGCTTTGCTTTGGCAGGATTGGACCTTGGACAGCAAATTGGGACACAAGTCTAATTTTCAATGTTTGTTATTGACAGGCTGGTAGAAAAACTGCAATCAGACTGGGCTAATTTCTGAGAGTTATTCTGCAGAAAAAGTGCTTTCCTTTACCCCAGGGAACAACTGAATTCTGCCTCCAAATTTGTATCATTATTTTTAATTTTAATCTTATGTTGCACATCCACAAATGAACATCCACAGGTCAGATCTTGATCATATACCTTAATATAGGCTTTTCCTTGGGAGACAAATTAAATCTAGACCTCTTTTTTTTTTTTTTTAATAGGTGTGCCCTGTTTGAAGAAAAGTCATCTTTAATCCCCAGGGAACACTCATTTATTTACTTTATGTTTTTTTCTAGGGAGAAAGCTGAAGCCACTATTTCCTCTGACTACTTAAATTTTGTTAAATTACTCAAAGTAAAAGCATGGGGAGTCATTAATACCTAATATATCTAGGCTTAAGAGTAAACAAGTGGAAACTCTTATAACAAATCACACGTGGGATTGAACAAGCACCATCCAAGACCACATCTAAAATCAGAGGACACCAAATGTTCAATACTGAAATCAAAGTTGGCAATTCAAGTAGATGTTTTGTTCTGAGATACAAGATCTGTATCCTTCATAGGTCTCTTGAAAAAAGAAAAGGTTAATTTCAGAAACTCTTTTCTGGGAAGATACTCAACAGTTTATTAGTTATCCCTTAACTTCACTATATCTTAGTATTCCTTGGCAGTTTCTTTAGGACTAACGGTTTAGTCCCTTTAGAGGACTAAAAGGTTTTAGTTCCTTTAGGACTAAAGGACCTTTAGGTTTAGTCCTAAAACAACCTCATTTTACTTCTGTAGTAAATACCCATAAACCAGTATCTTTAGGCTTACCCTGGCTTTCTAAACCCAGCCTAAAATCAAGCCATCATCTCTCCCCTGCACTATGACACTACTTCTAAACCTCCTTGTTCTACAGAATCACATTTCTCAACTGCCTGCTACCCAAATTGAAATTTTAAAATCATTTTTAAACTGTATTCTGTATCTCACACAATTTAAATTATTGCCAAGAACTGATGACTCAGCTTTGCTGATACTTCAAACATTTGTCCCTCTGTTTTAATTTTTCTTTCCAGTTCTTGTCTACCTTTCTCCTTGTATACCTTTCATGACAGGGCCTGTTACCTGGTGTCCCTGCCACCTTCTATCCTCACCGTATCAGTCTCTCCTCTGTGTTCTGATCACGCCAGTACTTCTTCCCTCCATCTTCTAAACAAAGCCAGAGGCTCAGCAGTATTCAGATGTTTGTAACATTTTGAACCTCCTTTCTGACAATTACCATATTTCGTCCCAGTTTTTTATGCAAATATCTAATCTTCCCATTGTTCAATAAATTCCATGAAAAGTGATCATGAGCTAAGGATCTATATATTCTCATTTTCACTTAGTAATCACTGAATAACTGGATGAATGAATGGATTGGTGTGTTGCACTCACTAAATAGTCACTTGAATAATAAAGACACAGTGAAGGTTTTATGAGTATAGCAGTCATATTTGTCTCTCATTCCCTCCACCTAATAATGAAGTTAATTTGGGGGAATTTTTCTTCTACTGACTCCTTTCTTGAACATAGAAGTGAAGCCATCCAACTCATTAAGGGAATTTTTTTTCTTTTTTTTTTTTAGATTTTATTTATTTGACACAGATAGAGACAACACAGGTAGGCAGAGCAGCAGGCAGAGGGAGAGGGAGAAGGTTCTGTCTCTGGCCACTCTGTCATTCTCTATGCTGCTCCATAAAAAATAAAAATAAAAATAAAAAACATATGATATAATTCATGTGGCCTGCATAGGTGCACTTCACACTGTGGACATTTTACGCTATTTCTCCAGACTCTTCTCTTCTGGCATCCTGTTGTCATCACAGTAGGCAGGCACTTACTGTTTGTGACCATAGAACAGTGCCAAGCTGACTTTAAGGACTCCTAATGCTCTATATGGGTAAATCTGTTAATCCCTATCTGCATTAACTAGTTTTCAGATGTCTCAGTCTATGCAGTCCTTGGTCCACCACTCAAGGACTCCTAGGAGTAGAGTCTTTCTGGTCTGCTGCTACTATCTCTTAGCTCCTCGCCAGCTGCAAGTATTCCTGATCATACATCAGGCTTCCACATTATTGCTTTTGCCAGAAAGACTTCCAATTTCACAAAAAAAATCACGGAGACAACTGAATTTAAACGTACAGAGCCCTGTCTGGGTGAGAGAGAGCCTCCTCACAGTTTTGAGTTCTTGGTAATCAGTGCCAAGCATCACCATGGTCAAAACCAGAAAAGAGAGCATTGATTTTATGGTACAATAATGACTGGTGTTGGTGCAGTATTCTCAACTTTAGTGAACACTTGGGCATATATCATTTCATTTGATTTTTGTCTGTTGAGCTACAAAAAGAATAACAGTTATCTTGGAGACATGTCACAGATGAAGACACAGGGCTCAAAGCTATGATGCCAGAAAATGGCAGGATCTGATTCCAAAGAGAGGGCCCCTGAAACAATAATGATTTTCACCTATTATGCCCTGGTCTATATGCTGTAGACTCCAAGTGGCCAGTGGCCAATTGGGATAGTTCCACTACTACCAAACACAGGAATGTTTTAGAGTATTTCGGCCAGTGGAGGAAAGTAAGAGTGATAAATGTTAGCAGGAGTCCATGCAAACTAACACAGATGCCCAGGACAATGGGAGACTCAGCTGCATGCTTAACTGAGTAATCTCATGAGGACAAAATCAATTTGTTTCCACATAAATATTAGGTATCAAAATTCTGACCAGTGGGTAGAATTCTTATGACTCCCCAATTTGATTTTTAGATATGGCAGCTATTTTTCAATTGCCTCCTACAAAGAGATTAAGTAGGACACCTGCATTCCTCGATAGCCTAACCTAATACTTGCATATGAACAGGTGGGGAGGGCCCTGATAAAGTTTATACTCAGACTTTAATGTTTTCCTGTAGCGAGCCTTAAGAGTTAATACTGACATTATGTTTATAAATATGACACATAATGCTTTCAACATTGTGAAATTTTTGTTTCTGATATTTTCAAAATAAACTTGCCCAAAAAAAGAATTTTTTTTTCTAAAGTAGGATTATAAAACTTACAACATGAAGACAGATTCTGTTTGTGTGTTTGGCCAACAGACTGTGAGGGAAAGCTGGTGGGCATGCTAAATGGGAAATAATAAAATGAAATTGCTATGGAGGTGTGTGTAGCAATCCATCTTCTTTTAAACCTACTCTATGCCAGTGACACCATGGCAGATGGGGTACAAGTTCGGGCATATAAATTCATGCCAAGCTAACTTTGTCTCATGGCTTTGTAAATTTGCCTTTAGGTGAAAACACAGTTCAGATATTATCATTATTTTTCCTCGTTCCTTATCCCATTGACAGCCAGGGTGGATACCTTAGACATCCTTTAGCACCAGACAGCCCTGTCACCATTTCGTGTTTCATTTTTCACTCAGTGTGTGACACTCTCTGGGACTACACATGGCTTGCAGAGGTTCTCCATCACAAAAATAACGTTACACCTCAAGCATGCATAGAACCTCAGTTTGGGGGCTTTGCCACCTCCTATTCCATTTTGACCTTCATACCAATTCTTCACAACAGGCAGGAAGTTACTATTAACCCCACATGCAGGTAAGCAAACTGCTCTTCTGAAAAGGGGAAGTCAACTGCCCAAGGCAATTCAACGCGATGAGGAGAATTAAACCGGTACCCAAACCTCTAACTCCCAGGCTACCTCTTCTTCCACTACACTCCATTGCCTCCTCTTTTTGCTAAAAAACCAGCTCAGTGACAGGAATAGAATAGGTGGAGGAGTTTAGAAATGACTATTCCTGAAATTAAGAGACTTATAACTAAGGGACCAGCAAGAAGACCTATGCAAATCTTATCTTTCCTAAAGTTTTGAAAAGTTCTGTATAGCAATTTGGCTTTCTTTCTTTTTCAAAATAACTTTCCTTAACTCAAAGAAATTTTCTTTTCCTATTTCAAAATAAAGGAACATTTATTTTGGGTGGGGAAGATCTAGTGCTCTACAGGGTAAATTTAGAAGAACAGCTCTTCCCCATAGTGGCCTGTTTAATGCAGGTCAAAAAAAAATGGCACCTGTTCTCAAGTAAGATATACAGAATAAAGGAGAATAAAGCCACTAGTCATTTTTTGGATAGCATGGGAGGATGAAAAATGATACAACATACACCAGAAAAAAAAATCTTTTTGGACATTGCCAAAAATCTCCTAAAATATGTAAGCTTTATAGAGTCATATAAAACTTATTTTTTTCCTTAAGTATCTGAACTTTTCTATATTTTTTTTCAAAAAAGGGATTTTGGGGACTCCTGAGTGGCTCAGCGGTTGAGCGTCTGCCTTCGGCTCAGGGTGTGATCTCGGGGCTCAGGATCGAGTTCCTCATCGGGCTCCTTGCAGGGAGCCTGCTTCTCCCTATGTCTCTGCCTCTCTCTCTCTGGGTCTCTCATGAATAAATAAAATATTAAAAAAAAAAAAGAAGAGATTTCTCCTGTGCCCGAAAGATGGAATGTTCTCAAGTAGGCAATCATATCCCACTGGAATCAAATAATTCCCTAGTGCATGTCCCAGAATACTTTGTTTTTCCAATATTTAAATTATCCTTAAGGAGAAATTTAAATACTTAACAGCAATGATCAAAAAGGGGAACAGAGAGGTATGAACAACCTTCCCTAAATGCTAGGAAAATTCTGGGCTTTAACAACAGAATGGATTGCAAATAGCCGACAGGTACCAGCTAAAGAGTGATTGAGTTTTAAGTACCTATAAATGTAAATGGCCTATAGGATACATATTAAGAACACACAATTAAAATTGTTGGCTATTGTGCTTAAGAAAGACTTCAGAGGCTAAGGAGACAGAACCAATAGACAGGTTCTATGCAAGCATATGGGTGGGAAGAACATGGGGAAAGTCAAAGTAGAAATATCCAGTTCTCCTGTAATAACCACAAGTGAAATTTTCATCACTACACAATGTAGTCATGTACAAGTCTGAAATTTTATATGGAAGAGCAATTTTTTCTATTATATAACATTTCACCCCAAGATTTAAAAAAAGTCGTATAGTTTCACTCTAGATATTCAGAAGAAATTACTTCTTACGTGCTGGTAAATATACAGAGTAATATTTAAATACTTCTACAGGGCAGCCTGGGTGGGGCGGGGGGGCTCAGCCGTTTAGCACTGCCTTCAGCCAAGGGCATGATCCTGGAGACCCGGGATCAAGTCCCATGTCGGGCTCCCTGCATGGAGCCTGCTTCTCCCTCTGCCTGTCTCTCTCTCTCTCTCTCTCTCTCTCTGTCTGTCTCTCATGAATAAATAAATAAAATCTTAAAAAAAGAATAATGATGATGATGATGATTTAAAAAGGTGTCAGATTTTGAAAGATGTTTAAGAGAGAGAGCTCTAGGTAGTAAGTTTACACGACTGCCTCCCACAAAGGGGGTACATTCTAGCCCCCACAGTAGAGAGGAGGCTCTCAGCTGTCCTAGAGAATTTGTGTTTCCCAAAGCTGGGGGGTGGGTAAACAGGACTGATGTCTGACTGGAGAGTTTTAAACAGCCTGTGGCAGCAGGAGAGATTTGAGAGCAGTAGGAATAGGCTGTACCTCCAGGGGAAAGGGGCAAAGGGACATGGAAACTTCGCATGGACAGATGTAAACCCCGTGTGCAACAAGAACAAGCCAGGCACTGGAGCCAGGATAGATGTGGGAGTAAGAGCTTGCATGAAAGGAAAAGAAGACATGGCCACTCCACAGAGGTTGAGGCCAGGAGATTCTGGAAGAGGGGCCCTGGATGAACCCACACAAGCAGCACTAAAGGGGATGAAGTAAGGGCTACACCAGGCCAGGAGTCCAAAGTTCAGGAGCATGATGTCCCTAGTCTACAAGCCATGAGGAGACAGCAATGGGAAGGGACAGAGCTGAACATGCCCCTTGTCCTGCCTATGACTGACCAAAGCAAGTGGCAGCCCCAATTTTCAGCTCTGATTAATAAGTTAGATTGGCCATCTTTAAAAATTTCGAGTAAACATCATGTTTTATATGGGTACTGGGGTGGCCCAGATGGTTAAGTGTTTGGT
The DNA here is from genome assembly GCF_018345385.1 of Vulpes lagopus. Lineage (NCBI taxonomy): Eukaryota > Metazoa > Chordata > Mammalia > Carnivora > Canidae > Vulpes > Vulpes lagopus. The sequence goes on from NC_054828.1 coordinate 36,011,832, forward strand.
TTTGGCTCAGGTCATGATCCCAGGGTCCTGGGATTGAGTCCCCACTAGGGGCTCCCTGCTTACTGGGGAGTCTGCTTAGGCTTCTCTGCCTTTGATCCTCCCCCTGCTTGTGCGTGCTCACTCTCTCTCAAATAAATAAAATATTTTAAAAAATAAATCTTAAAAAAAAAAATGAAGACAGACTTCCTGACTGCAAAAAAAAAAAAACCACAATGTTTTATAATATAAAATTATTATATAGAATTGCCCTTTTTAAAAAGATTTTATTTATTTATTTATGAGAGAGGCAGAGACACAGGCAGAGGGAGAAGCAGGCTCCATGCAGGGAGCCAATGTGGGACTTGATCCCAGGACTACAGGATCATGCTCTGAGCCAAAGGCAGATGGCTCAACCACTGAACCACCCAGGTGTCCCTGATTATAGAATTGTCTTAACAGTGAGCCCAAAGATTTCCTCTAAGCCTGTATATGGTACAGATCCTCATTTTGAAGTGATGGCTTGAGGTAAATAATAAATACTATTGTTGCTTGATTATATTTGAACATCATGCTTATTTAATTTAATGATTTTACTTTAAGCCCTTAACACAGTGTCTAACACTTAGGTACTCAATAAATGACATTATTTATTAAGTTACTAATTATGACAATGATGGCACTAATGAGGGCAGTTTATATATCTCCAAACAGAGAACAAAGACAAATGCCGGGCCAGTAGATAGTTTCTCTCACAAAAACACTCGGTTTTGCATATCACCCTGTTGCTGTCTATGATTCAAACTTGTGTCCTAGCAAAAGTACACATTATCCTGTGGATGTCAAACTTTATAAATAGCAAAGTTCTGCTATGTTAGTAAATTAGTACAGGACCTTAAAGTGCTTGGAGAAGTCTTTTTACAGTCCCAGAGCTACAAAGGGAACCAATGGTGGGACATGTAAGTAGTGTGTGTAATGAAGTGAGGGTGGGCAGGAACGGTGGGGGAGCCTCATGCAGCCAGCCTGAGAATGTTAATAAGCAACCTCTAGAGAACCTGGAAAAAGTGGCCTAAATATTGTCAATGCCTGTCATATGCAGATGGGCCTTACTAGGTCCCCCTACCCCCCCCCCCCCGCCCCCACTCCCCCATAAACCTTTGAGCTTCAAGGAGCACTTTGGCTGATCCTGGGCACTGTGGTGAGAATTGAGATCTCACGTGTAAAGTATTTATACTAGTGCATGGGATGTGATAAGCCCTCAAAAGTGGTTACAATACTTATTATAACTATTCAATATTTAGTATCACCATAATTACTCTTTAGGTGAGATGTTCAACCTCCCTAAACCTTACTTTAGTTTTATCACCTGTAACTCGGAGCTTAGCACAGCAACCTCACCAGTTTGTTACAGAAATTAAAGAAATAATCTATGTAAACCTCTTAGCTAATGCTTAGCAAAGGGTACATGATGATTGAGAGAACAGTGATGTACCTTGCCTAAGGACACACATAAAATAAATAGTAGGGATGCTATTTCACCTAAATCTGTCTGACCCCAAAGCCTGTGTCCTTAATTACAATGCTATATTGCTTCTTACTTATCCTCAAGAAAAACCACAATAATTAATTGCAAAGGTCAAGAAAGGGCCCCTTTTAAGGGCAGAAACAGAAAACCACATTACTGTGGCATTAACAAGAAAGCCTGATTGACCTAATGCAGTTCCAAAGTAGTACTGAAGGTACTCTCCAGTGTGTCAAAATACCAGGTCAGCAGCAGCCCAGTGACATTAAAAATTGCTTTCCTACAAGAGTAAGGATGGCAGAAACGGATCTGCAGCATCTCTACAGTAGTGGGAGCATACCCTAAGCCCATCTAACTCTGTATAGTATATACAGTATATTCTGAATTTGAACTACGGCTCAAGAGGAATTGTTCGGGATCAAAAGGAGAAACTAGTTTTCCTCTGGCCTGCAGTAAAAGATCCAGTAAAATGCTGGATCCGCATTATTATTAAACCCTAACTAAATGGAACAACCACTGAAAGTAACAGTGATATTTACTTTTGTGATCTATAACGAACAAATGTAATATTACCCACAAGTCAACCACGGCCTCTCTATCCTTTATAGATCCAGAGGAGCCTGTTTAAATCTTTCCAATTCCACAGAGGATAAAAATCTAGCATTCTCATTCCCTTGTGTTTCCCCAAAATCCAGTGAGCCCCTGACTTATGCTTCTGGCTTTCATATCTCATGTGCAGTCTCTGAACCCAGCTCAAAAGTCTCCAAGCACAGGAAAATTTTGTCCACCCAAAATTCATTTATGAATTTAGTCATATGAACATTTTGGTGCCATGTAAAGCCCGGTTTGCTACCATCTTGATGGTTATAGCCCCCATCCTCAACTCCTGCTCCAGAACAAGGCAGACACACCACCTTGATTTTTGTCTAGGAGCTTATAGATTACCTTTCAGAGCCCTCGATGACTCCACTTATACTCCCAGTCTGTCCAAATATTTCTTCAAACAAACCCAGAGAATTCATATTTATACGGTATGGCCTCGCCTCCTACCATACCCTCATCCTGGTCATAGGAAGGACATATGTTCCAATCAATTTCCAAGAATTTGGCACTAGGACTCCTAAACTCAAGTGAGTCTCTCTCAGGTATTTGAATTGATCAGGGGTGAAAAGCCAGGTGTGAGGAGTTCTTTTTCCAATGCCTATGAAATCAGGGGAAGCCAGTGTGCAGAGAGGGAGAACAATGAGGGCTTTTTGGGGAGCCAAGTGAAAGCAAGTCACAGCCCCAGCAGAGACCAAGAGAGTGCAGATGTTGACTTGTTGCTGACATGTTTCCCAAATGCGGCTCTCATGAGGTCCAGGCTTAAACTTCCTCTTTCTTGCCCTTGGGCTCCTTGAATGATATACTTTGCATCACTTCCCCCTTTTTCCACTGAAGTTAGTCTGAATGGGTTTATGCTTTTTGTACCCCCATAGACCTCTGAGTCAAACTTTCAGAAAAAAATAAAAGAAAGAAAGAAAGAAAAGAAAGAAAGAGAAAAAGAGATTGGGCATGAAAACTCTGAAGACTCAAATATTTCTTCCATGAGTCAAGCTTGCTTGTTGGCAAACTTGCTTTCCCAGATGGGTCTGACACTGGGAACTCTTGACCAAGAAGCTCAACTTCAAATAAGACATCCCTGCTTCATCTCAGGCATTCCGAAGACAGATGAACATTGAAGGCCTAGCGATAATTAGGTGAGCCTTGTGTGCAGCACCCCACCATTAAGAACCCACTTCAGAACCTGTAGGCACTTTCTCCTCCATAGCATAAATGTCACCAGCTTTAAGAGCTCATCTTGTCTGATCACTGTCCTGTTGGGACATGGTAAATGGGCACCTTGTCTGAAAGGTGTGTGGGCACTGGATTCAGATTTCCAGGAGCCTATGTTTTCCTGTGGGAGGACTGGGAAGGCTATTTCTCCTGGAACATGACCTCCTCTCAGCTGTTCCAAGTGTACAAGCCAACAGTCTGTGGCTGTCAGAACTCAGCTAGTTTCAGGGGTGAGCAGAAATCAGCATTAGGGCTTTAAGCATCTCTATCACCTGCCCTAAAGCAATTTCAAATTGAAAGGGTTTGGGCCCTTAAAGTTGCACCAGAAATAAGAAGACAATAGGTGACCCACACACCACCACCAGTCTTCATCTTAGCTCTATGGCCAACCACATAAAGTGTCTTCTCTAATAAATCCATAAAAGTTATCAGTTTTCTTCTCAGCCTGTTGCTCCAAGCTTTTGCGTGCAGTCAACCGAGTTGCTGTAAGCAATAAAACTTGTCTTCCCAGGCCTACTGTAAAGAGTGTAAAACTGGGAATTAGAAGACCAGATCTGGAAACACTCATTATCTATATGGCAGTGCTGGCACATCTCCCCTGAGTAGCCTGAGTAAAAGAGATGACTCAGGGCAGTTTGTCTCCAAGATTACTTTGAGCTCTGAGTCCCAATGATTCTAACAGTGGGAAGGTGAACTCCAAATAACAGGTTTAGAGGGCATAGAGAAATGTAAACATTAGAAAACCTATGCCCCATGCAGAAGAGACTCCAAAACAAGTACAATGGGTGGAGGAATACAAAAGAAAATGTAATTGTTGGTAGGGAATAAAGAACTTAAACTCTGTTCTGTCATGTAAGTTGGACCAAGGCTCATAGGGGAGCAGAAGGAGGAATTTCCACACCGAAGGTCAGAGAGCAGGTCCAAGACAACCTGCGCGGGGATATATTTCACTGGGAGTGGGAGTGACACAGGGATTTTGACACACTGGCAAAGGCCTTGAAATAAAGAGACCAGATTAAGACTGATTTCTGCAAAGCCTGGGAATATAATGGAGACATCAGGAGAGAAACAATAGCTTCTTATCTCTAATTGTCTTTCAGTTCTTGTGTAGGAAACAGAGTAATAGAGTCACATCTTACTTTAACATACTCAGAGCCTGATGGTCTCTGTTCCGTACTGTGATGACTGCCTCAAAGTAGTCTCTTTCTCCCAGCCTGTGCCCATCCTCTGCATTGAAGCTGAAGGAATGACTGTAAAAATGCACAATGAACTCTACTCTCCTGCTTAAAATCCCTTAATCCCCTCCTCCTCATCATCTCTGGCATGACACTCAGGGCTCTTCTGAATAAGCACATCGTCTAGATCCCTTCTAGGAAGCTCAGAGAGTCTTCCAGCCCATGACCTCCTTCCCAGGGATCATTTTTTTTTTAAGTTTAGGTTTTATGTCAAGACAAATCTAGTTCTGTGTTTATGGCTATTTGGCCTGAGGAAGTGAGTCTAACCAAAAACAGCAGGCAAAAGCCCATAAATTTGTGTTCTAGAAAGGTCCACTCATCACTGTATTAGAACACTTGTTTGAGGGAATTTGAAAGTGAGATGAAGAGAGGGGAACAGATAAAATAGTAATGCACACTAACAAAAGCAATAGGGTGAAGCCAAGAGGCAGAAGCCAAGAGTAGGAGAAGCCAGGGAGCAGAGAGAAATCATTTAAGTGGAAGTAGACACATTCAGAGGGGATTGGCGGGGGGACTGGGAATTAGGGAGCAGTGGCTATTAATGTCCAAGGGAATACCAAGGAGGCTTGCTCTTGAGATCCCAGTATGACAATCACAGCAAAGTTCTTATTCTCTGAGTGGCTTCATTGTTCATCAGCTGAAAGCATTTCTTGTCTCTTTCTAATGGATCCTTAAAATAATCCCCTGTTAACTAAAGTGCTGTGAATAAATCTCAATTCCTTAAGAAAATTAAGAAAAAAGGTTTTATAAAGACAGCTTAACCAGCAGAACAATAGAAGTTTACTCTCTCCATAACTGGAGAGTTTCAATCCCATCTCTCCTGCTACACTCAAAGTTGGACTCTTCTCTGAAGGTTTCGAGTAAATTATCTGGGCAAGGCAAATGGGCTGAAAACACAAAGCCTGGGCATGTTTAAACATGATCAGGACACGGGGATCAAATCTGGATCACTAAAGAACGCCAGTGAGGATTTGTCAAATGGCAACATTCAAGGATAGAGAAATGTGTGTTAATATTCAGGACTGCACAGGGTAGGCGGCTGAGCGAAAGGGACTGAGATGAAAAGAACACTAATAGTTCAATCTTTGCTGAGAGACTGAATGTATCTGAAAGGACAACCCTGGATGGGTCGCCTCTGATTATGGAAACTTTTAGGGCCTTGGTAGCAGGGATAAACAATAGCAGGTGGCTGCTTTCAAAGTCAGATTTAAGGAGGAATATCAAGAAGGTTAAAAAGCAGGTAATGGTTAAAAGGAGAGAAGAGACAAGATAGGCAGACAGAGGGACTCCTTGCTCAAAGCCCAGGGGCAGGGGGGTGGGGTGGGGCAAGAATTGGGGCCCGAGAGGGAGAACAAAGGGCAGCCCTCTGCCTGGGCTGACCTAGATGTGGCCAGTGCATGATTATTCACTTCTAAGTACTTTGTTAAGTGGCCACCTGAGGGCACTGTATTCTCTACACCTAGAAATCTATTCTCCCCCCCCATCAAGTAAATTATCCTCAATTTGCTAAAGAATAAGCTTAAGTAATGCCTTACAGAAGGATACCCATGGAAGATGGAGTCCAAAAACAGTCCGTTTTGCCAATCTTTGCCCTTTTACTAGATTAATGAATAGGCAAGACTGGTCTTAATTCAAATCCCTGGGTAATGAATGGTAAGGATGAAATAAAATAACCTCACTTAAATCTATTTAGTGTTTAGGAGAAAGTCCATAAATATTAGCTCCTTCTCATACGCACACACATACAAACACACAAATTTGCCAAATACAGGAACAAGAGAAGCAACATAAGGAGGAATTACACAAACTCTTTATCTCTCTAAAGGGGGCAGGACTCAGAAGTCCCACAATGAATGTGCAGCTGTGCCAGGAAATCATTGCAGAGAGCAAATTTATGCTTCTCTTTTCATTGCATGTTGCAGCTTGTACATAATAGCCAGAGGGAATAGAACACAAACAGCTGGGAAATAAAGATGAAAGCAAAACTGTATCAGCAGGGAGAGACACAGAACCCCCTGAGAACTCGGCAGTGTCATGAAAGATAATTTGAACAAGGTCACCTGCATGGAATTCCTCTTCTCTGAGAAAGACCACTCGGTCCCTGCCCATTTCTGACCATCTCCAGGGGACTCAAGGCGGGGAATGGGATAAATGGACCCTAGTTTGCACATTTCTACACTAAATTCCTGTCTATTTGATGTCACAGAGTTGTAGATAAAAGTGTGCATTATTGTAGAGGCCTAAAGCGTATCAGATGGCTGAAAACAAAGAAATTCTGCTTTAGCACAAGAAGAGCCTGTAGAGGTTCCCCGCCCCAACCTCAGGCTTGTAAGGCAGGTTTTGTGGCCTCATGCTGCCCTCTAGTGTCTTTTGACGGTATGGTAACATCGGGAATAAAAATACTTAAAGTCGTCCTGAAGCAACCAATGTCTCTTTGACCCAGGCCTGATCAAACAAAGCAAAAATGAAATCATAAAATAAAAGCAAAACCAGGACTTGTACTAAATTCAGAAGAGAGTTAAATTTTGCTTCAACATGGACATTGCATTCTTTCAGGGTTCTGCAACTCAGGGCATCTAGATTAGGGAGAACTCTTCAAAAATACAGACACCGGCCATTTCCTGTACGGTACTGTCAAATGATTACTGCTTCAGTCTGTCTGGGGCGGGATCCAGAAACTTGCATTTCATGAGCCCCACCACATGACTCTGAAGTGGTGCAGCTGGCTGACCACACTTTGAGAAGAACTAAAGATTGTGGCAGTAACTTTAAGTAGAGGAGAGAGTAACTATGATAATTTTCTTTTAGTTCATTTTTAAAAATATTTTATTTACTTGAGAGGGAGCATGCATGAGAGAGAGCACAAGCAGGGGAGCAGCAGGGGGAGAGGAAGAAGCACCCCCCCCCCCACCAAGGACTCTCTGCAATGATTTCCTGGCACAGCTGCACATTCATTGTGGGACTTGGGAGTCCTGCCCCCTTCAGAGAGATAAAGAGTTCGTGTAATTCCTCCTTATGTTGCTTCTCTTGTTCCTGTATTTGGCAAATTTGTATGTTTGTATGTGTGTGTGTGTATGAGAAGGAGCTAATATTTATGGGCTTTCTCCTAAACACTAAATAGATTTAAGTGAGGTTATTTTATTTCATCCTTACCATTCATTACCCAGGGATTTGAATTAAGACCAGTCTTGCCTATTCATTAATCTAGTAAAAGAGCAAAGATGGGCAAAACGGACTGTTTTTGGACTCCATCTTCCATGGGTATCCTTTAAGGGGAGCCCAACGTGGGAGCCCAACCCCAGGATCCTGGGATCATGACCTGAGCCACAGGCAGATGCTTAACCAGCTGAGCCACTGAGTGCCCCTCTTTTAATTCTTTAAAGGCAAAATATATATGAAATAAAACCATCGACCAAAATAGGTCACCTTTCATTTTTCCTGTACTTAGAGCATCTGAAATCTCCGGGACCAGCCTGCCAAGCAAACAGTGCTGTTCAATTCTGAGTGAAGAGTAGATGTTCTCCTATATCAGTGAGCCCTCCCTGATTCCAGTGGGCATGCGGGTAGGAAAGAGAAAATGCCTTGTGGTTTTAATCATCCTTATGAAATCCCTTAAACATACCTTCCTCTAAAACTTTTTCTAATGCCACCAGATTTGTTTTAATGCCCTGAAGTGGCTTCAGGGTGTCCTGTTCTTCTCTGCCCTGTAAATGCCCCAAGTCAATTTGAATCATAGTACAGAAAGCTTTTCAGGACAGGAACTCTCTCTTCCTCTTCAAAAATGCACTCTCCACTCCGCACAGAGGAAGTGCTCAATAAATACTCCTCATCTGGCCGGTGCCTCTCACCACACACACCAAAAGCTGGTAATGATGGAAAAGTGTTGCCACATGACCACACTCTTTTCTTAAGCTCCTGGTCAGTGGCACACATGGCAAGAGGGCTTCGTTGGGGTTATCACTGCCATGGGATCACACATTCAATTTATAAGCCCACAGCTTTGGCTTTTAATGTTTAATTTTTAATTTCAGGAACTTGCTTTCACTTTTTGGCATAGTCTGATAAATCTGTAAACACACAGGAACTTTCCGAGGTAAAGGGAGATGGATTCACCATTATTATAGAATCTCTATTTACCTGGGAAAAAAACTTCAAATTTAAATAGTGGGTTTTTTTTTTTTAAATGGATGCACTCAGAATTCAACACTTAGTACCTTAATATTATATAAAATGCTATTTTTAATTCTCAGTTTTAGTTTTTGAATTGTGGATAGAGCCTTTCTTACATTCAGAATTACGAAACACTGAATGTTTTCATAAGAATCAGCTCTGAGGGTCACTTAGATTTGTAAAGGTCCCCTTCACCACCAGAAAGAAAGCTATGCCACAGCCTCCTGTTACCCTCACTTCCATCTCTAAATGAACAAAAAGCAAATATTTACCTCAGAAGGCAGTGTCCTAATTATCCAATGAGACATAGCCCACTGCCTTGCACTACTTCTCTATATCCTCAATGTGTCTGTGCATGTCACATACTTCAGTCAAAGATGAACTGCTTCTTTCCCAGGCACTTTAGTGTCCCATGCAGTGTCTATGGGTCTAATGACATTCATTTCTGCTTACTGAGGTCTCCCCTCCACAAACAGGACACCGTTTTGTTTTAGCTTTGGTGGCTGACATGGCCAGCACACCGAATGTCACAATCTCTCCCTTTCCCTTGACAATTATCATCTCAACCCACTGTGTGAGACACGGGGACTCACGAAATATGAAAATAAAGAAAATGTACTCCATTCACCTCAGAGAGAAGAAAGAGAAAGAGCTTTAGCCTGTTAAACAGCATTTCCTTTGAATTTCATTTTCCTTCCTGAGCTAAGCTATTAGATGTGTGGACACAAACAGGATTGCTTTGAAGTTAACAGGAGGCCCACCCTGAAAGAAGGAAGACAGCCATTATCACACATTTTAGGTGTTGGACAAATATAGTCCTGGGATTGTAAATATATTCTGCAATTACAGGACATGAAACATTTTTCTTTCTTCTTTCACCTTATTTAGAAAGAGTATTCTTCTCTGGAAAGAGTTGTCTTAGATTTCCTCTTTCCAGTTCTCTAACTTCCCTATGTATTTACGTTTTGAATAAAAGGAAAAGATCCCATCAATATAAATGAACAGTTCTCGTCAAGCAAAAATGTGACCACAATGATCCCAGAAGGGCTTTGGATACCTCAAGGTAGAGAAGCAATGGAGGGGGTGTGCATCCCCACAATGGAGGGGGTGTGAGGCTATATTTACTCCACGGAGGCAGTTGTTTTATCCCTGGGCAAGCCATTCAAAGCTCAGATTTCCTACATTCATAATAAAATTCTAATAATACCTCTTCCAATGTTTGTTGTCATGTTAAATAAGATGGGGTGTATGGATATGTTCTTAGTGAATCATCAAGGCCCATTGAAATAGAAACTTCTGTTATTTTCTCCTGTTACTGACATGTGTTCTAAGCATTTCTTGCTCACTTGAGAAATCAAGTATCAATACGGAAAGAAAAAGTCTGTTAAACTTTTTTAGCAGCTGGTGATAGAAGCATTTCTGTGTGTGTGTGTGTGTGTGTGTGTGTGTGTGTGTGTGTGTGTGTTTGTGTGTTGGGAATGGGATGGTGCAAATTCACTGCTGGAGACACAAGGGTAAAAGGCCAGGCTCAGACTCCTGTTGGTCAGAGGCTCTGAAAGTATCTAGGAAACCTCACCAAGGAAAGAAAACTAATAAGCTCTAGAAGAAACTCCTTAGGTATCTAGTCACCTTGACCCCAAATCGATTAAAAACTGTAGGGACTAAAGAAACTTGCAAACAACCTACTTGTCTTTATAATATCAAGACTAAGAACATGTTTTCTCTTTAAATTTTAATCATGCATGCATTCTAGGAGGTTGCATTTTTTTTTTAGCTATTAAAAATACATACGTTTCTGCCACATTAAAGGGGAACAGAGGCTTGTGTGTTCTATTATTAATTATGTGTCAGAAATGAAATTCTGGTCAGTCTTTGCAAATAGTAGATACACACACTCCAAAACAACGGATCTGTCGTGTGAGTGAGGCCCTTGTGGGGCCCGTTCCTGTTACTATGACTCAGTGTGCACTTACTTTTGAGGTCCAAGTTCCTGGCCCCTGCGGTGATTTGTGTTGTGATTTTCGTATCAATCTTGACAGTGTGGAGATTGCTGGTGTCCCTTGATATCATCACATTGTGCCACTGATTGTCATTGAGAGGTTTATTTGAGCTCCCTTTGATGAGGTTAGCACCATTTCCCAAATCAAACACATAATGTAAGTACCTGGGAAAAAAGCAAAGGTTGAGAAAGTGCCATCACTTTTTGAATTTTTGATGGAGTCCAACTAAATATTACAAATGGAGATCTTTTTTCATGTGGTTCCATCCTTGATAATAGTCTGAGAGTGAGTTATACAGAGGATCAGTTAACAAGAAAGTAAGAAACACTCTAATTTTAGCACAGAGGATTACTCATTATATGCGTTACAGTAAATAGTGAAAATTATTTTTAACATCCTGGTCTACATCCCACTTTATGACACTGGCAGGTAAATACCTTTCACTACTCACTCCCTATCCCCACCAAACCCTCCATTTTCTGCCAGTTTCTTGCACCTACTTTCCCTTAGTCTTGAATGCCTGTTTCTTATGTGGGAAATGTGCACTCATCCTTCAAGACTCAGTTCAGATATCCACTCCCTGCCTCATACACTTTCTTAATTTCCCTAAAGAGTCTCTTGAACCTTTGAACATGATCATCTGAGGAAACTTTTCATAATGTTTTTCTGTTATATTTATGTGTTCACCTGTTTTAGTGCCTGGTACATTCTCCAGCCCATTGTAGATATGCTCACTTAATGTTCACTGATTGAATGAATGCTTACCCAAGTCAATTACAATACATCAAAATTTCCTCACTGTTTCAAGGAAATTTTACAGAAACCTTTCCTTTTAAATTTTTCAAGGAAGTATGATGTAGAACTAAGTGTGAGTTAAATGGGATTTCTTGGAATTAAAGTAATCTGATTACTTAATATTAGATATTTAATTAGCACACATTTCTATACATTTGTAGAAACCTTTTGTAGAACTGTAGTGCGCATAGTAAGAAACCCACATCTAAAGTGTATGATTCATGGAATGCTTATCGTAATTAGAACTTGGTATTACTTGTACTTTATATATGAAAATATAGGTATTGAAAAGTCTACTGATTTCCTATTAACTTTATAAAGATAAGAAGTGATTTGAACAAATACATTATTTAAGCCATTTCCCCACACCCCTGCCCACTACCTTAGAAGCCAACACATCTGTTTAATGTAGATTTTTGGATATTGAGGTCCATTTTGCAAATATTTATTTATTTGTCATTGAACTGACATATACTCACCCTTTAACTAATTCGACCACAATAAAGTCATTTCCATCCCCACTATTATATAGAATTAGTCCATCTAGGGACGTTGTCTTGAACTGGAAAAAAAGATGCATAGAAGTGTAGGCTTGCAATGTAGCTAAGGCAACATAGCTCGATTTGGTCTTGAAGGTGACAGGGTCTGCTATGATGTTCCTGAAGCCAAATCTGGCGTTAAGCTCACAGTAATCTATATCACCATTTTTACACAAGTCAATGTATGCCATTCCATTAAATGTCAGGCTCTGCAAGTGTCCAATGAAGTTGGAGGGGACAGAAGACAGATACCGACGTTCTGTGATGATGCCAGTCTCTATGTTATGGAACTCCAGCCTTGTGTGATCGCCTGCCATTTGACCTGAAAGGGAAGAGAATGTATTATCATTATTATTTTTTTTGTATCTGAAAGAAACTCCCAAATATAGATTTCCATGAGAAACATCACATTTTAAAATACAAGGATTCAAATACCCTTTGACATTCAGTTACGTATAGTAAAAACATGGCAACGATATATTAAAAGATGAGGCTGCATACTTAATAAGACCTCCTTAGGTCAGGTTGTAATCTCTGTCCAAATTATAGCCTTAACAAAAATCACCTTCATTAGGCAAAGTTGCAGGATTTTTTAAAAGTAGGAGAAAGAAACAAAGGAAGCAAGAAATGGGGGGAGGGGAGGAAGGGAAAGAAGGAGGGAGAGGGAGAAGGAAAAGAAAAAGGAGGGAGAGAATGAAGGAAGAAAGGACAGGAGGGAGGGAGGGAAGAAGAAGGAAGGACGGAAAAGAGAGGGAAGAATTATGAGCAATGATTGTCCTAAATAATTCCATCAGCAAGTGGTACATCCCAGCTTGGTGACTATGTGCTTTTCTTTATATAAAAGGATATGTTCTTCATGAAAAAAAAAAAAAGACTATGTTTTCCTATACCCAAGAGAAAAAATGAAGGGGTGGTGACTATTCTTCCAACAATCAACAACGAAAATGTGTCTAAAGTTAAATATGCACTTTCACCTTCCTTCTTCTGTGCTGGACAATTCTCACAGTCTTTGCTAGAACTAGCCTCCCAGACACTGGAGAGTTTCTGTTGATCTCTTCTGAACCCATGCCATTTTCCTTGTACTTATGCTTTGGATGCCTGAAGTGGGCCCACTACACTAAATCAAGACATGCTCAATTTTGAGAAGATGAGTAAAATTAGCCCACATTACCATAAAACACAATCTTTTTTTAAACACCCAAGAATGAAGTTGGGTTGAAGATGTATTCGATTGACTTTTCAACTCAGCCCTCATGTCTCTGCATCCCACCAAATTCCTCTGTCAAACCCATGAAAGTCCAACCTCATCCCATCTTTACCTCTGAGATGATTACTGTACGTATCTATTCTACTGAAGGTAAAATAAATAAAGATGTGAACCTGTTTCCTAGGGTGCAACATAAAGTACTCTTATCAATGCTAGTGATTCACTCCCAGCATCTTGTTCTTGTCTAATCAAACTGTCATTTGCTTTCTTCTGAAACTCAAAAAGGTTATTTAAATTGCCATCAAGTTCTTCCAGGTGCTAGCTTCACTACTCAATCTGGCATAATTGGAAAATTTATTGAGCTTACCCTATCCCATCATCCATGATATTAATGAAAATATTAATTAGAGCCGATCCCAGGACCAGCCCCTGAAAAAAACGCACTGATCCTTCTTCCTAGGTGTAATGAAGATTGAACAACCATATTTGTGGGCCTCCCTCAACCAGTTCGACAGATTTCCATTTCTTTAGTCAAGATAGTTAAAATATTAGATGGCACTTTGAGGAAATGCCAGTAAGTGAATTATAAAAGGCATGCTTTTTCTTGTGCGAGAAAAATTGTCTACATACATAATTGATTTTGATGCTTATAAACTCATTGGTGTAAAAAACTCTCCCCTGAGCTGTACTTAATTCCATTTAATTTCCACACCTCTTTACTAGTCCTTGATCCTGGTAACAGCATTGCTGCCATCCCTTGACATGTTCTCTTTTCAGCTATTCTTTTTCTGATTCTGTCTCTACAAACTTTTTTTAATAGAAGAAAAATGACTGTAAGTAATTGTCTCTCCCCCTCCTTCCTCCTCATGATGTCTCCTTCTTGTCTGCCTGATGTAAAAATACTATTAAATCCCTCACATTTCTGGTTTCTTGCATGACATCATTTCTCTCTCCTTCTCCAGTTCTTTTGTTCAATGACCTCAAAACTATTCTGTGGGGAACTAGCAAATAAAGTGAGCCTTTAATAATTTTCAAACATCACACAAGAAACATTGAATTAATGAGGTATACAGTAGGAAGAATATAAAAAAGTTAAAAAAATATCTTGGACTTTTATACTTCCTTGTGTTTTAATTTTTTTCATTATATTAAAATTTGAGCCTTAAATCAATGAACCCATCCCAAGCCTGAAACTGTCATGTTTTTTTTTCATTAAAAGCTCCATTAGTGAACCAACAGATAATAAGGAAATACCACCCTCCAACCCCTCTCCCTCAAATTTCAAATACTTAAAATTAAATATTATCTCAACTGTCAAGTTATTGATAGCTCTGAAATAGGGAAGCACATTTTGTTTAGCAGGACTGAGAGGTTTAGTGGTAAAAATAACAAGTAATGTCTGTTTCCTTTACTCAAAGGAATATAATATGTATGCAGAGCATAAATAATAAAAAGGTAGTAAAACAGTTTGGGAGCAACCATGGCCCAGTTACAAGAAAAATCATTATGGCCCATGTTCAAGAGTCTATTCTTTCTTTAATAAGCATATATAAATCGCATTGACAGTAATGGCAGATATGCTTGCTCGCAGGGGAGAATTAGCACCTAAAAGCCATTATCCACTGACTAAGAAGACATTAACTGCAGCCTTCTAAACATTCTTTTTTCCCTCAGAATTTATTCCAGAGTTTAATCCTCTGGCAGTAATGCAGCCACGTCTACTATTAGACACATATATTGATTATGAAAAAATAAAAGACACTGAAGGAGAAAATTTTTTTTAAGGTTCCAAGCATTTAAAAAATGTTGTATCTTCTGTAGAGATTGAGTGAAAAGGGAATCTGAAATTAGCAAAATACCTCTAAGATATGGGTATACCAGATTGACAATCATCTCCAATGAGAAACCATCACCTGGATGGTGTGTTTGCACAGAAACCTAACTATGCTAATCAAAACTTTATATCCAAACAGATATAATATCAGCTGTTTTATGTTTAGTTTTGTTCAGAGTCAGGTTAAATTTCTGTTGCAGAACAAAATAACCCCAAGCTCTACATCAACTGGTTAATTCACTTAAATTTATTAAGTATGTGGTATATGTATACATGTGTCAGGTGCTATGCTAGGTAATGAAGAAAGAGTATTGGGAGGAGCAGACTTGGTTCCTGTTTTCACAGACCTCATGGTTTATTAGGGAAAGGCAGACAAAAAGAGGTAAGGAAATAATAAAATATATAGTGACAAAACAAAAAAAAATAGTTATGAATTCGATAAACAGGGAGTTGTGTTGGTAAGTATGGGATGGGGGCCTGAGTTGATATTTAAGCTAAATTTGAAGGATCAAAAAGAGAAAGACATGCTAAGAACTGGAGAAGCGGAATGGGGAGGTGAATTCCAGGAAGAAGAAACAGGTGAGGTGAAGATAGGCTCTCAGGTGTAAAAGACCTAGAGAGTGTGGCTGGAGA
The DNA here is from genome assembly GCF_018345385.1 of Vulpes lagopus. Lineage (NCBI taxonomy): Eukaryota > Metazoa > Chordata > Mammalia > Carnivora > Canidae > Vulpes > Vulpes lagopus. The sequence continues at coordinate 36,027,555 of NC_054828.1, forward strand.
TTCAGGAGTAAGTGAAATTAGTGGCTCACCTGAGATGGGAAGCAGAGCTATCACGGGTCAGATATCACACACAGCACCTCCTGATTACATTCATAGGTGGTTGGAAAGTTATAGTCAGGTAGAAACCACGGGTCAGTGTCTGTGTGTTCAATCTCTCTGACACAGGTATGGTAAATTTGAGACAATCTGAAGTAGGGTGGTTACAGCAGAAATGGGGGGAAAAAAGATGTATGAAATGAGATAATTTTCCAGATAGAATCTGCAGGATTTACAAATAAGGTGTAGATGACGGAGAAGAGGGAAATTGTAAGCAGAAAGAGTTAGGGGTCCCCAGCAAAAGAAAAATGAAACACAGCTTTCATGACACTAGAGAGAAGTCGTTTAGCTCTACTTGCCCAAACACACTTCTGGCAGAACTTCCTAGAAGGTGTCAGAATTACAAAGAAATGCAAAAGCCCTCAGTAGAGGGAATAAAAATTTCAAGGGAAAAAAAGGAATACAAAAACTAATAGTCTCTACCAGGTCTGGAAACAGCCTAACCATATCAGAGACAATAAATCAGTGGTAAAAACTCGCAGTGCTATTTCAAAGGCAAGCAAGATCCTGCATTCCTTATCTGAGATAAGGGCCCATGACCCTATCCAGTAGATACCAATTCTGGAGCCTGCCCATAGCCCCTTCCTTTGTCTGCCTCATTATAGTGCCACAGTCTCCATGCAAGGAGGAGCACAAGCTTCATTACCATAACTGCCGATGCATGTGGAGGCATGTTTTCTAAGTACACCTGAGCAAGCCTTTACCTGTGATGACAGAGTTCTCCTTTTTGAATATTCTCCGTAACCCCAAATAGGAGGAACACCTCTCCTCCTGTTTGGGGAGTCACAGGTTTGGAAATTATTCCTCGTGATCTCCTTCTTTGCTACAAATACAGTTTCCTTTGTGTGACAACTCTAGGTGGTGCAGTTGCCATCTGTAAGTCACCAAGGAGTGAACTCCAAGACAGGATGATGATGCCCAGCCTGCTGGCTTGAGTCACTGAACGTATGGTAAATATCGTTCAATGAAAGACACGCTAACATACACACACATGCAAAACACATAGTTCCAGATTTTTTAGACTAACTGATGAGTTGAAACCCAAGGGAACCCTACTGAGGGATCCCATATAGCCTGTAGAACTTCCCTGTACAAGTCCTAGGGAGTTTCTCCCTTCTTAAGTTTCTTTGCTGGCAACTGCTGCCCTCATCATCCTAGGTGAAGTACAGACATTCCGGAAAATGAATGGCCTATGTACTGTCCCATTTTCAATACGTATTTGACTCTAATTTAAGATGAAGTTAAATGTAGGAAAAAAAATACACGAAGAGTTTCTAGTTCTTTCCCATAACTTTTTTTTTCCTGTTTAGTGATTCCTGACTTGCTGTAAAATTTAATAAAAAAGCCCAAAGCCCAAGAATAAACAAACAAACAAAAAGACACAAAAAAACCCATTGCTTTCCTGATTGGCTTCATGTGGCCACTAAAGTGTTTGAAAAAAATTCCATTTCTAAATTTAAGCCTCAGTGGCAAGTTTCCATTGCCCACTTTGGAAACATTTTTCCATGCTATGTGAATCAAAGCTTTCTTATTCTTATGAATTGTTGGCTTTTGTGAGATCGCTCACAAAACATAATCCCCCAAATATGAATCACCTTGATGAAAATTCACCAAGTAAAGGTAAATTAATGTGAAAATAAAATTGCCCTTAGCTCTGTGCAGCAAGATGCTGGGAGCGGGAGAACAAAAGAAAAGTGAGGTGGAATACACGGGGTTCATGATGCATAATTTGGATAAATCATCAATATTTACTTGGTTTATATTCCCATTCATCTTTAAACTCTAAGAAAGAACATGCTCGTTTTTACTACTGAAAAAAAAATCAACTCCTACAGAGCAGAGGATAAAATCAAATTTCTGCTCTAAAGCCTTGGGCAATTTTGAGAAAGAGTAGATGGCAAGCTAATATACTGAAATACTAGTTTATATTTTGTTCTTCCTTCAAAAAGCTAGCCAAGTTATTCTGCCTCAGAGGGTTTTTCTTGGCAGAAAGTGGAAGCTGCTGGAAAACAATGCCTTCTCCAATCTTGGGAAGGCCTGATTTGCAAGGTTTCTCTAGAAAGGAAAATGCAGCAGAGAAAAGAATGTATTTAAGGGCTGACCAGAGATAATGGGATTGCCACTGATTAGGAGAGAGGAGAGAGAATTTGGTGGGATTTAGAAGTGCTGAGTTCCAGCATCCTGGTTTGCTAAGGGTCCAGCGTTAAGAGAGAATCGGTGAAGTACACATAAGGAGACTGGACCTGGATTGCAGCCCACAGATCCTGGCAGGAGTTGACAAAGATCCATTCTCCCACTTACCAGGGGAGCAACAGCATTCTTGTAATTCAAAGGAAAAACTTGGAAAAGTGTTTTTAGTGAGAATAAGTGCAGAGAGAAGACAAAAGGCACCTCTGAGTGATCCAAGGTGGGGAGTAGGGAGTGGAGGCAATAAAGACTATGATTAAATATCCTGTAAATCCAGAAGAAATGCATAAAGCCTTTCTGATTTAAATTTTGCTGATTTAAAATGACATAAAGACAATTAAGAAATGTTCCATTTCTTGCACACCTGAGTTGGTGGACCAAGACTCATATCATAGTTTTAATAATACAGGCTTGGAAAAAAAAAAAAAAAAAAAACCTTTTAAACAAAGCCTTAGGATATATTTGTCTTCCAAAGCTGGGAATTTTTTTTTTTTTAAGATTTTATTTATTTATTCATGAGAGACAGAGAGAGAGGCAGAGACACAGGCAGAGGGAGGGAGAGGGCTTCTGTAGGGAGCCTGATGCAGGATTCGATCCCAGGACCCCGAGACCACAACCTAAGAGAAAGGCAGATGCTCAACCACTGAGCCACCCAGGTGCCCCACCAACGCTGGGAATTCTAAAGAGGATTCCTTTTCTTTCAGATCATAAGCCTAACCTCATCAACAGCCAGAGTCCCAGGATGAATCAGCCAAGGAGATATGAGGAACTTTGCCATAAAGAGCTAGTCCATGCCCAGGAGGAGCACTACAGAAACCCGTGATAGTGTTTAGGAATGATTCCTCAACAGAGTCAATTATCTTGGGAGTTCCCCATTGAATAGATGACTCATTTCTTCTTACATCTAAAAGCAAACTATATCCATGTAAGTATCAGTTAATTCTCTTCCCTAACATTATGATTGTTGGTGGCAGATAAATGCATGGCCATTTAAATAAACAAAGGAATGATGTATTCCCTGGAAGCTTAAAAAGGCAATTCACTGATGTAGAACATAGCTGAATAGCTATGTTCAGAAGTTTAATAGAAATCTATGCAATTGAAGATATGTATCTTGAATTTTCTATGAAAATTAGATGGCAATTCATTTAGGGGCCATTTCTGGCATTTTCTGTGTTACACTGATCGTATTCACACTGTTCATGAGTTGTTTTTTTTTTTTAAGATTTTATTTATTTATTCACGAGACACACACACACAGAGGCAGAGACATAGGCAGAGGGAGAAACAGGGTCCTCCCAGGGAGCCTGATGCAAAACTAGATCCCAAGACCCTAGGGTCATGACCTGAGCCAAAGGCAGATGCTCAACCTCTGAGCCACCCAGGTGCCCCTATTCATGACTTTTTAAAAATATTTTATTTATTTATTCATGAGAGACACACAGAGAGAGGGGGGTGGAGCACAGACACAGGCAGAGGGAGAAAGCAGGCTCCATGCAGGGAGCCTGACATGGGACTCGAACCTGGTCTCCAGAATCACACCCTAGGCCGAAGGTGGCACTAAACTGCTAAGCCACCCGAGTTCCCTTCATGACTTCTTAATTCAAAATGTGTTGTACTGATTTTTAAAAGCATGCCACTGTTGTACATATTTACAAGCATAATTATATAGGAATGGGAAGGAAAAAAATAAGTTGAAATAAAGCTATATTTCAAATGAACGCTCTAACTACACTAAAGGAAAGGAAGGTAAGAAAAAAAGAAAAAAAAAGGAGGGAGGGAAAGAAAGAAGAAATGAAACAAGCCAAATTATCATCCAAGTTACTTATAAACTCAGCATTTGATTATATCTGTTAAGTCTTAGGCAGTGGGGAATAAGAATCACAAAATAACTTTGAATTTTTTTTTTTAGTTGATTTGTTAATGGTAGTGGTATGGGCAATTGCAAGTAATCCTGAAACCATGTTAGATTCATTACTGGATTGAGCAAATGAGTAACTGTGACAACACTGGGAGTAAGGATCTCAGCACAGCAGAAGGAACATGGAAACACAGAATGCAAGAAGTCAAGACACAATGATGTAGATATGGAGGTACCACTGAGCTCATATTTTCTAAAATAGGTATATATGCATGTTTATATGCACTTTTTTTTTGTAGATTGGCATCTATTGTTTGGACAATTTGAGTTTTCTTAAAGGAGTAAAAATGTGGAGTTAGTGTCTAAGGTCACATGAGTGAGATGTTGTGAATACTTGTTGCCAGGGACAAGGACATGTGAAAACCACATGGGAATATTCTTTAGGTCAGTGTGTGTATATTTACTTATATATGCAGGCATATGCATATATACTTGAATATATTTCCTATCTTTGCTTGCTAAAAGTCAGGAGAAAAAAAATATATACTTCAGTAGCATGGAGCACACCAATCACCTAGATTTTGGTTTATAACATCATTTGTGACTAAGTGAAGACTAAAGGGCTGATTCCAGAGCTGGAGTATGGTAGGTACAAGGTGTGTCTGAAATATCCTGTCACGGCAGAAAGTAAGGAAGTGCTAAAAACAAAAACAAAATTTAAAAAACCCTGAAAATGTTGGGGCAGGGCATGTCATAATTTAACAAAGACTAACTTTATGGGACTCACACTCGCCCAAACCGATATAATCTTAGCACCAAAATAAGTAGTTATAAACTCTTTGAAAAACAGAAACGTGTGGGTCCATACCAATAAGGAAGAAGTGAAGGAAAGACAGAAGGGAAGGAAAGGAGAGAGAAAGGGAAAGGAAAACAAAAGAAAAAAAAAAGGAAAACAAAACGGAAATAAGTGCCGACTGTAAATGTGGCACAAGCCCTGGAGGTGGAAAATAATCATTTTGTAACTACTGCAGTAAAGACTGGATCAGGAATACATCTCCAATGGATGCTAACTCTAGGGTGAACTTCTGATGAGGTACAGGATATTTCCACGGTCTTGATTTCTCCCCGTTGACAGTTTATTGGCACCAAGTGAGAACACATACTCTTCATGCAGTGGAGAAACTGGACAATGTGTTGACTAAGGGGCCAGGGACATCGTGTGCTCTCCGATGGGATACTGGAAAGAGGCCACCTCACCTATGCAGTATTTCACCCAAAATGCAAAATCTGACTTTAATCATGAAAAAACATCAAACACAGAATGAGTTTCTTTACAGTGATAAAGGGTGGGAGGATTATGTATTTCAAAAATGTGCTGTCATGAAAGACAAAAAAAAAAAAAAAAAAGTCGATGGAAATGTTTAGATGAAAGAAGGCTAAAGGGACCTGAGAACTAGATGCCATGTCTGACCCCAGGCTGCACACTGTGCTGGAGGGAAAATGCTATAAAAGACAACATTGGGCCAACAGACTAAATTGAATATGAATGAGAGAACAGATAAAATATATTGCAACTGAGCAACAGTTACCGAAGTTGGTAACTCTTTGTTATGTAAGGGGATATTATTTTTAGAAAATGCAAACTGAAGCAGCAGTTTGTATTTAATTGTTGGTTAACTGGTTACGAAAACAAAAAACAAAAACAAAAACAAAAACAAAAAAAAACAAAAAAAAAAAAGGAGAGGGAGCTAGCCAGTGAGAGAAAATGTCAAAGGAAAAGGGATACAATGTTCACAATAGTAAAGATATATCAGTGTTCTTTGTACTGTTTTTATCTTTTTAAAATTTTAATTAATTTTTAAAGGATTTTATTATTTATTTAATTGAGAACGAGAGAGAGAGAGAGAGAGAGAGAGAGAGAACCCATGAGCAGGGGGAGGAGCAGAAAGGGACAAGCACTGAGCATGAAGCCTGATATGGAGCTTGATCCCACGACCGCTCATGACCTGAACTGAAACCTAGAGTCAGTTGCTTGATGGACTGAGCCATCCAGGTGCCCCAGCACTGTATTTATTTTTGAATGTCTTTTTTTTTTTTTTTTTGTAAATTTTTTTAAAAAGATTTATTCATGATGGGGAGAGAGAGAGAGAGAGAGGCAGAGACACAGGCAGAGGGAGAAGCAGGCTCCATGCAGGGAGCCTGATGTGGGACTTGATCCTGGGTCTCCAGGATCATACCCTGGGCCAAAGGCAGCGCCAAACCGCTGGGCCATCAGAACTGCCCCCCCCCTTTTTTGTAAATTTGAAATTATTTCTAAATAAAATCTAACAAAATGTGTTACACCATACTTTTTTTTTTTAATCCTCTCTTCATTCATTATAGTTCAGGTCTTATGACTTTACATCCTCAAGCATCTAGTACACTGCCACAGGATTCATTCTGCTCAAAAAAATAATCTCTCAGTTTACTCTCAAGCTTCCAATGGCCTGAAGGTCAATGAAAAATAAACACCTTAGTTGAGAGCACTGACCCATTTATTTGCCCCAAAAGGCCTTTCTAGCCCTGTTAACTACCATATGGATGCATAAAGCAAAAACAAATCATCTCTGTCTACTGAACATCAGTCCATGTAGCCTCACCAGAGTCATCCGCCCTGTCTGGAATGCTCTCCCACATACTTTTATCACCTGCATTACCCTCTCTTTAAAGCCTAATTCAAATATGATCTATTGCTCTCAGCTATCCTTGAAACCAAGGTCCTCAACCTCTTTTCTGAACTCCCAAAACAGGAATTGCTTAAGCCAACCATTCAGTCCATCACCTATTACACTAGACCATCAGTTATTGTTTGAATTATAAGTGTGTGTATATCCTCATGACATGATGTTATGTCTGGGAAAATACTTGTCTTCGAATCATACACTTGTTAGGATATTAATGAATATAAACAATGAGTCAAAGCCCATGAGTCAAAAAACAAATCAGCAACAACAATATAAAGAAGCCTAGATTCTCTTCTAAGTTCTAGTAACAATGGCATCTCGAAGAAACACAAGTCACTTGATCCCTTTGAACCTCAGTCTCCTCATCTATAAAATGAGGATGCATGTGTTCTGTCCACTTCATTGGACTGAGCTTTCAGACTCACTTAGGGACTGACAAATGTTCCCCTGTGGTTTTCGCCTGCCCTTGTCCCCGGGAGCTACATATTTACAATCTCTTTTGCACATGACCTTAAATACGAAGTTCTCTCTTCTACTCCTTTTGATAAAGCACAAATTGTCCAAACAATGGATATTAATCTACAAAAAAGATTCATTCTTCTTCTAAGAATGATTCTTGACCAAAACTAGCTGAACTTCAGTTGACATCCCTGCCAAAGCCCTGCAAAAATTCTGTATCCCTTCCCTAAGTTCACACAGTTCCTTTAGAGCCTTCTTGTGTTTGGCAATTTTGAATGAGGGCTTATGCTAACAGCTTTCTGGTTGATTTTCTTCCTCAGAGAACTAAATGATACAACACAGTAGCAGTGTTTATATGCTAATCCATGAACCAGCTACATGAGAGTCCCCTCTAAAGAGATTTTACAGAAACAAACAAAACCCCCCAAACCTAAAACAAAACAACAAAATGAAAAAGAAAAAAAAATTACTGGGCTCTTGCTAGACTTTCTGGGATGTTGGATCAGGAACTGGTTCTTTTAAAGCTCTTCAGTTAATTCTGAAATAAAGTTGCACCCACATGTAGAAAAAAAGTTTGCGAAAGCCATAAAGCACTATTAGAATGTAACTTAGTAAAGAGAGCTTTAAGTTCGTAGTTTGCTTTATTTGAACTCAGAAATAATTCTCTCAAAAGTTAAAATCCCACACATGCTATTTCCATATTGATAGAATCAATGATCTCTGATCATGGGAACCCCGCAGGACTGAATGTAGGACACACTTCTCCACTGCACAAGGACTGTCCTGTGCCTTATACTAAAATAATTAAGAATTTTAGAGATGTTCTCTTAAAAAGAAAAAGAGTTAATATCCCAGCGGGTCATGTACTTGGAGTTATTTTCAGCAGAGAGAACAAAGGTGCACCAATTCCTCTTTCATTTGGTTTCCCTAAGTCTCTGGGGTGGATTTTACATGGCTCACCTCAGTTAGGAATCTACATATCAGGGATTGAACCTGACATCCTTAATATTAGAGTTTAACCAACTGAGGCAAATGGCTAGAAATGATCTATTACAGCTTATAAAAGTGGTTCACCCAACAGAATGCCAGCCTATCAATTTACCTAGATACTAAAAAGTATAACTTGCTGCTGTTTGTGGCCAAAAATACATTAAAAAAACAAAGAAATTGAAGAGAAATTGGCATGTAAACAATGACTTCAATATTTTAGGAGACCCTAAGATATCCATCAAGCCACAGCACTGAATTATATAACATCTTCTTGAATTATTGAACAGGAAAGAACGTGACGTGAAAATATTCCTCATTTGAGAGAAAAAACATTGAACATACTGCTTATTAAATGGCATTGTTGCTGGAAAAATTGGAGCGGAAAATGAACTGTGTATAACAGCTTCAAGTTGTGTGGCTGGTTTCCAGTTACCTGTAAGAAATGGAAAAGGCTAAAGCTTCAGCAAAAGAAAAGGCAATGGAAACAGGGGGATTTACCTGTCATGGCCTGTTGGTCATCCACGGTTAACTTTAAACTTTTTCCTCGACGGACCACACGCACTGTGTGCCATTCGTTATCATTGAGGTTATAGCCAGCAAAAAGGGTCTCGGGACCTTTGCCTGTAGAATATGCCAAACAGTCATTATGGACACTCAGAATCAGTCAAGCAAATGAACCTCACAGAGAGTGAGAGAAAGAGACAAAGTAAGGGGTGGGGGAGCACGGGAGAAAGAGGAGAGACAAGAGAGAAATGAGAGAGAGGTGAGAGAGAGAGAGGAGGAAGAGACTGGCTGGATCAATTTTCAAGCCCATTAGAGTCAGAGCAAGCAAGGAAAATGACAAGTTAACAGACATTCAGGTGTGACACTTTAAGAAGAACCTTTAACATTATGCATTGATCAAAGACACGTGAATGAACCTTGTTGTCATAAATAGGCACATTCAATATAGCATTGGGAAGCCTCCCAAATTTACACATACTTGGTTGTTGTTGTTATTTTTCATAATGAATTCTCTGATATTTGCAGTTCTGGCTTTCTTACTAATGAAGCAGATAGCAGTGCTGTAGCCTCTGACTTTGGGGAGAAGGCTGACCATAAGTAATTAGCTAAGCATCTTCAGCTGGAGCAACTGGCTGATTAGACTGTGCTGAGTACTGCATTGTGTGATAGCTGTTCTTCACTGTTACCCCATGTATCTCCAACGTTCACCAAACTCTTAAATTTATGGAATGTTGCATCTAAAAACTAAGTCTAGTGGAGTGAGTTTAGGTAAAAGTATGGACTCTTAGAAAATGAAAAGAGAGAGAGAGAGAGAGAGAGAGAGAGAGAGAGGTCACTGCCAATAAAGGTCCATGTGTTGGGTGAGAAGGAAAAAAGAAAAGTGGGATTGAACAGTTCTAGAGGGCAAGGATTTCCAACTGAGGACAATAAGAAAAAAGGCAAGAAATGTAGCCACCTGGGAAAGTAACTGCCAGTGAATCTATGTAATCCATGTACATTGGCTAAGGACAGACAAATTATTTCAGAAAGTTGTTTTGTGGAAATCAATGAAATGACACATTAGAAAAATATCCCTCCTCTTCTACTTAAAAACAAAGCAAGGAAAAGAAAAGAAAAAAAAACCTTAATATAACTTGAAACTTTTTAATTAAAAAAAATACTTCCACTCATTGGACACTATGATTTACTGAGAAAAAAATCATGGAAAGTTTTTAAAGGTATATTATTTGGTGATGGATTTCCCCCCCTCTTTTGTAAGTACTGAAATGTGCCGTATGCTAAAATAATGAAAGATGTGGCATCATTGAGTTTCATGACTTTCAACTAATTGAGAGCGTCAAGGTTGGGTTCACAATTTCTTCAACCAAATTCTACCAGCAAAACCAATCAATGTCCAAGAATCATAGGAGGACACAGAAAAGGCCAAGAAAAAGGAGAAAAAGAAAAGAAAAAAAAAGAGAATAAAGAAGGAAGGAAAGAAAAAAGAGAAACAGTAATAGAACCAATTAGAAGAACCTCCGTAGTCCATCCAACAACAGATCGGTGTTTGCATTTGGTACTGCTGGCTATCCTGATTTCTCTCTTAGGATGTCAAGTTCTAGCTTCCTTAGTTGGGGTTTCTTTGGGGCTGAAAATTAACCAGTGAGATAAGCTAAATGTTGCAGGAGAGACTGCTTCATGTCTTTAAAGGAAACCATCATTAAGATTGGAAACGATCTCTTTTTGTTTCTTTAGAGAAGTTAAATTACACATCTGGATACATGAATAAGAATGAGTCTAGACAGAACAGTTTTGAGAGACTGATCACTAAATAACTAGAGGAAGCCTCTTAGTTCAGCAACGGCAAAATAAAATAAAATAAAATAAAATAAAATAAAATAAAAAGCTTTGAGACTAAATGTTGAAAGTAAGTTCCACGATCAAAGGAACTCTCTAGTTTCAACAGTGAAGAAAGAAGAGCGTAATAACTCCGCAGAATCTTAGCATCCTACTGGCAGCAAGGGTCATGCTCAGTTTTGATCTTTGGAAAGAGAATATATCATGTTAAAGCTATTTTTATAGGGAAGACTTTTTTTCTCTTAGAAATGTGTGCTTTTGAAGCTGCTTCACTCCTGTTCTCTTAATTTTAAAAGTGTTTTGTCAAGAAAAAGCAGCTTAGGGGTGATATCATCATTACACCCCATTCTGGGCTTGATTTTGCTCTCAAGTCATAATGCTTAATCTATGAAACAACTATTTCTATAACAACAGGCACAAAATCCAATTAAAAATAACCCTTTGGTTCATAAAAATCTCTGTGGGCCAACTTCAAGCTCCTTTCTTGCATTATTAAAAATGGGAAGAGATTGATTTTGGAAGACAAGGTTTTAAAAAATGCACTTAATATTCTCAGTTCAAAAGAGTGCTATCTATGCAACTTGAAGAGTAGCGGAGAGTGCACTGGACAGGGAGTCAAGAACTGTGGTTGCCAGTCCTTGATTTGCCACTAAGAAAGAAGTTGGAGCTGGTAAATGCTTATTAGGTGGCAGGTATTTTATCTGTTAACTTATTTCATCTTTACATTGTTATCATTTTGCAGATGTGGAACTGAAGACCTAGAGTGCTAAAACTTCTTGCCCCAAGGTCACACAGCTAAAATGTGATAGAAAAGTGTTTCACTCTAGTTCCAAGGGACTCAAAGCCTGCATGCGTTCCCCTGCATTATTAGCCTGCCTCCAAGCTATATGACCTTTGGCTAGAAACTTAACTTTTCAGTTGCCCTCCATCTAAATGAAGGGGGTGGGAAAGCTGTTCTTTGTTATGACTTCCGGCTTGCTCTACAGAATGATCACAATATTAGGAAACCTTACACACCCTCTGGATAAGTCATCCTAGAAGCAAATCTCTAAACACACCATACCTAATGGCATGATATATAAAGCTCATCTTTTGGGACTGAATCCACATAATCAGCAATTTTTTAAAAGATTTTATTTAGTTTTTTGAGAGAGAGAGACAGTGAGAGCATGACCAGCAGAGGGAGAGGGAGAAGCAGGCTACCCACCAAGCAGGGAGAAAAAAGTGGGGCTTGATCCCAGGACTCTGGGATCATGACTTGAGCTGAAGGCAAACACTTAACCAGCTGAACCACCCAGGTGCCCCCACAATCAGCAATTTGCTGTAACATTCAGCTTCTGGTGGTCTCGTAACCCTACTTAAGAAAGGGGGGAGATGGTATAGACGATCTTCACAATGCCTTAGAGATCTGACATTTTCATGTTTAAAACATAATGAATTGGTAAGGAAAGATGGCTTAATTGTTCTAATTTTGAGTGTGAGAGTCATTTGTCCTCTTGTAAAAATTTTAATGGCAAAACTATAATCACCACAGCTGTTGATGATCTGAATTCCTTTTGAAATTTTCTCTTCTTTTGGGAAATGAAAGCATTGACCATAACTTCTTGCTCCCAGCATTAATGTGAGTGTGATGGACTGAATGTTCATTTGTCGAAGCCCTAATCTCTGATGTGATGGTGTTAGGATTTGGAATCTTTGAGAGGTAATTAGGCTTAGATGGGGTCGAGAGGACAGAGCCCCATGAAAGGATTGGTTATCTCCTAAAAAGAGACATCAGAGCTCTTTCTCTCCATCATGAAAGGACACAGAAAGAAGGTGGCCATTTGCAAGCCAGGAGGGGAGCTCTCTCCAACAACCAAACCTGCCAGTGATTTTGGACTTCTCATAGCCAGAACTGTGAAAAATAAATGTTTGCCTTCAAGTCACACAGTCCATGGAATTTGTTATAGGAATCCTAGCAGATTTAGTAAGCAATATTCTAAAGATTTCAAAGAAAATCAAGAGCATTAAGAGTTTCTATTTTAAAGATAATAATTCCTTATGTTTTGTAGGGAGTTTAAATTTGTAACTTTCTTATACTTGATTCTTACTGTAACCTATTAAGTCATAGAGGTTCTTTTTTTCTACATTTTAGTTAGGAAAGAAGATTTTGAAAGATTGAGTGTTTTAAGTCGTAGGGGCAGTAAGTAGTGGAATTAAGACTGAGATCTTGAGATCTTCCAAGTCCCGTTCAGTGTCCTTTCCACAGGCCTCAAAATGATCTGCAGACAGTAAAAGAAAGGTGCAATGTGTATGAATGCCAACAACTAATATTTAATTAGACTGGATCAAACGTCAACTCTACAGGATAATGTTATGGTAAAGAATTTTAGGACTAGAAGGGATGTGGGAGGTAGAGCGGCTCACAGAGCCATCTACAAACAAACTACCTGAGGTTAGAAGCAATTAGATGATCTTCTTCTGTTTAAATGAAGAGTCCAGGTCCCCAGACTGGGAGTCTAGTGAACTTTCTTTAAATTATTCTGACATTTTATTACGCTGAACTAGACTGAACTTCTTAAAGAGCACCAAGATCTGACTCTACAATTTGGTCCATGACTATGATTTGTTCTGCATTTAAGGTGAAAGTCAAGCAAGAATACATATTACTTCTTTTCAATGGAATTTAAACTATGGTACAAGTGTTTTCCATTTTTGGTGAATACTAGGTGGTAATAGACACTAGGTTTTCTGGTGACTCTGTAGCTAAAATTCATTAATTTACATTCATTTAAATAATTTAAAGTCATTCATTACTGATGGAAGTAGACACAATAAACATTTTTTTTTACAATAAACAATTTTTTCTCTAGTTTTCCTCAATCTAGTTCAACTTAGTTGTCCTTCTACAACCTACCCATGTAAAAAGTTCAAGTGTCCTTACAATTTTAGTCCTAAGAAGGGTTGAAGATAACCCCAACTTGAGGCACCGGACTGAGAGGAATGCGGGTGGGTGGGAGTGAGGGGGTACAGTCAGTAGTAAGTCAGACAAATCCTTCTTTGAAATCTACTACTATAGGGTCTTGATTTACCCATTAATATATACACTTGATAAAAGATGATAGCTGTTTTGGACCAGATTAGTAATCACATTTGCTAATTACTTTTCACCTTCATTTTCACTATGAGGAGATGGTGGAGAAAATTGGATTTTTTTTTCCCTACATTTGCCATCAACTAATTATGTCAGCTTGAGTAAGTCATTTATCTTTTCTGTTCCTCATATTTCATCTGTAAAATGAGGATACTTGGTAAGAACATATAAAAAATACTCTCCTGTAAGCCAATTTAACAATTTTGTCATTCCTGGAAGGAAGAGAACTAACCCTGCACTATTTTCCAAACTTGTGGCAACAGGAAAGAGTGCAATAGTATAGTGACGGTCTCCAAATTCATGAGACGAACTATTATCATTGTCAATTTCATCATTTTTATTTTGACATGGGTAGGCAGAAGACAGAACTTCAGTGAGTTATCCTAGACCCAGAATTACTAAACTCAAATGAATACAGTAGGACAATATTAATATATGCTAACACATGTGTTTATTGATTTATGTAGTCAAATTCTAAGGAGGAGACTGTTTTTGTCATCTTGGTATCACTCAAAATTTAGCACCAAGTAATCAGGAAATGGTCAATCAGGAGCAGGAAATACACAATTATGCATGAAGATATGCCCCTGCCTAGTGGACAAGTTCACTTAGGAAAATAAATCACTAATAAAAGGTTATGTGGTGAAATAGTGATTTTTAAGAAACTCTTTTAATTATGGTAAATTATTCTCTGTTTCAAGAATCAGATCAGGGCTGGGCAGTGTTGGAGACTCTGACCCAGTATCTCTCTAAGCTTGCCTTACTCAGAACAAATATAGCTGTGCAATGTGAAAATCCAGGAGCTAAACTGGGGCAGTGGTTTTATTATTACTTTTAAATCAATGGATTTTTTTTCCACCTGTAATCTTGCATAAAGAACATAAAGTGATGTAAAGTGGGAGTTTCCCTGCTACTTAAAAAGTAGGCTAACATTGTCCCTGAGGCACCACCCAGAACACTTAGACTCTATAGAACCTTCTAGGTGGATCATTTCTCCCTTTAGAAAAAGGATGATTTTCTTATTAGAAAACACCAGAAAGGCTTTTAAAAATCATGCACAAGTAACTCTTCACTTTAAAAATCATATATATTTGATTAAAATAAAAGGATGCCACTTATGAATTAAAAAAAAAAAACTATTCTTCCAGAACATCATTGATTCAAGGTTCAGAGCTATTCAAAGCTACCATTGTTAGTCTATGTGCTTTATCTGTCCTCTTGCATGAATTCTCAACACACCCTTAATCACAAAATCCAAATTTATAGGCTCTCTTCTGAAGATTCTGTAGACTGTTTCCTCATAGATCATGTGAGTTATGGAACAGATTGCCTTTCCTTATTTCTAGCTACAAGGAAACCAAGATTTAGGATTTGTGTTTAATTTGATCAACTAGATTTCCCTTCCTTTAACTTTCCTTTCTTTCCTTCCTTCCTTCCATCCATATTGGCTTTTCTCCACAATTACTTAGTTTAAAATACTTTTGTTAATCACTTTAAATTCTGTTTGAAAGTATTGGGGAAAAGCTTTAATCAATAAGTTAATTTATTTAATGAAGAAAAGAATAGCTTTTAAGAGATGTACAGATAATTAATCCAACTCTCTCTTTTTACAGATAGTTCCAAGGGAGGTTAGTTTAAATATATATACATATATGGACATACACACACATATGTATGTCCATATACCAGGTCTGTTTGTAAGTATATTTAACTTAATTTTCATATTTGTGATGAATATTTTTTGACCCAATACCAGGTCTGTTTGTAAGTATATTTAACTTAATTTTCATATTTGTGATGAATATTTTTTGACCCAAAATATACATAATGAAATTCACATAAACTAACCTTAGATCCTTTTGGAAAATAGTCTTGTGTGAAAATGTTTTGTGAACTACTTACAGTTTTTGAATGGGGGGTGGAAATAGTAAAGAGAAATAGAGAAGAATGAAACAAAGCTAAGGAATTTATGAAGCAATGTGATCAAAGATGTTTAGTAGACTAAAATGACATCTGTCTCTGGAGCTAAAAAATGGATGTGGCTGGAGAAAAGCAAATCTGTACCAATTATACTTTGATTTTTAAAGCACTTAGATCTCAGCCACAAAGCAGAGATCCTACATACCCTTTAGGTCATTATCTCTCTCTACTGGTATATTTTAAAGATGCTAGCTATAAAAATGGACCATCTGTATCAGCTACCATATTTCCTAGTATAGTTCAAACCAGTTGGTTCTGGATTTCCTTCATGTTGCCTTAAATATCAAATGTAAATAATTCCTATTTTATAACTTTATCTTGTTATATAAGTGGTTAATCTGTTCACTCAATAAAGCCATTTATTGAGCACGGGGATTTTGTTGGGTGCTTCTGCAAAGCCGTAACCTGGCAATCTGCATAGATGATAGGCAGGTAGGAATCCACTTGTCTTCTGGAAATGATCCATCAACTACCTTGATTTTATTAAGAATAGGTGTGTCTTTTCAACCACAGCTGAAGATGGACATTATGTAAAAGTAGATCCTAAAGTTTTCATAGCTCTGTTGTTTAAAAAAAAAATCTACCATTGCCTTACACATATAGATTGATTATATATTTATACATGTGTGTTCAATTATTCTTTAGATCATTAAACTGCCTTTAGCACCCAGTAATTGAATTAAAAGATACAGCACCATAGCATCATAGAATTATGAAATTTTAAAATGGAATGGTCCATATTGTGTCTGTTGTTTATCCTATTTAACTACTCTAATTCATTCTGGATTATGTGGTATCCATATCCTATTATTAAAGTTTAAAAAACATTTTATGCTAAACACTGATCTCAGCATGTGGATATTCCAGCTTAGATTCTCAAGATGCTTACATTCATCAGGGATCAAAACAGTTTTTCTGTAATGGGTTGTTTAGTAATTACATTTGCTTTTGCAGGATGGGGTTACATTACTCAACACTGCCTTGGTACTGTGAAAGCAGTCATAGACTATATGTAAACAAATGGGTGTGGCTTTGTTTCAGTAAAAATATGCGTGCTTCAAGCTGTAAAATACACATAAATAGACAATTTAAATCCTTATATGCCATAGATTTTATATTGACTATTAAAGATATAACTAATGGAAATATATTCAAGAACCTAAGAGTCATGAGACATGAGTTTTAGACTCAATATTGTCATTAAATTTAGTAGAACATAAATTATGCTAATTGGGTCTCCCACTTATGGCTCCCGGTCTGAGTTTTCTTGTCAGTAAAATAACATAATAAAAACTAAAAACCACTTGAAAAGGCTTTAAATGGCAGAAGCCAATTGCAAAGCCCTTCTGCTGCATTGCTTTTTTGTTTGCTTGGGTTTTTGTTTTGTTTTGCTTTATTTTTTAAGTTAATTCTATGCCCAACATGGGGTCTAAACTCACAAATTCCAAAATCAGGAGTCACATGCCCTAACAATTGAGCCAGCCAGGTGCCCCTAGGCCCCTTTGCTGGTTCTACAAATTTAGAATAGCACCTTTATTAAAATGCATGGTATCTTCATGTGTATATAAAATTAGGTGTCTACATATATTCACATTTCCAGCTACTAACATGTTTTATTTGGCAATTGACTTTGAGGATGGTAACCTCTGGTAGGAGGCAGGACCCTGTGGGAAGCTGGAAACAAACCTTGTCATTGTGACAATAATGGGAAGAGAGAAAAGCAGCAGAAACAGAGGCTCGAGCCACGGTGCTTGATACCCGAGTCATGGTTCTTGGCAGCAGCACTCCTGTTTGTAAATAACAAGAGGATGTGTTCCTCAGGTGGTAATTATGACACCTTTAGCCTGCTCTTTGATTTTGCTTTTTTTCTGGTTTTAAAATAATTACTTAAAAAATAATCTAACCTCTGCTTTAAGAAAGAGAGGAGGATGAGGAGGAAGGGAAGGGGAGGAGGGAAGAGAGGGAGGAGGAGTAACTCTCATTAAATGTTTCTATTTTATCTCTCTCCATGTCTAGATATTGGGCTGGGAGCAAAATTATTTTGTTTTTATTTCTCACATGAATCAATTAGGGATTTAATTATAAATTAAAATTAGACACATGAAAATTGTACTTCCAAATTTTTCCTCTACTATTCACTAACATTATTAGGGAAAGACCCACAAAATAATTTGGAAGCTCCGTACATAATGAAATTGTGAGGCCTTTGTTCAAAATGAAGAATTTTAGGACAGTTACAGCAGATCATGAATTCAAGCACAGATCATTCTAGTCATAGGACCATGGGTGACTATACACATTGCATGCTATTGAGGCCAGCCCTGATTAGGAGAATTAAGTCTTGTGGTTATTTATTTTAAAGTTTCATTTAGCTCTATATTAAAAAATATGCAGACAAAGCCGGATACAAAACACTTCATTTATTCACTTAAGAGGAACAGCTGGGTCACCTTCCCCATACTGTCTGCACTTAATGGCAAGGCCCCTGGGGTATCAGAGAAGCTGTCTTACTGGCCAGGTCTAGTGTTTGGTGACAGGCTAATAATCATCCTAACAATCATGAAGCTGAGCTACTTGCCAAGCCATATAACTCCTCCCTCTTCATCTCTCCTCAACATCTCCTCAATTTAATGGAGGGTACATCCTTGGCAACAATTCAGAATGTCTTTATGGAGAGAGCTGTTTGCCTTTTCTGTACAAGCAAAGTGATGTTTATAGAGTCCTAAGGATAGACACATCTCTTTATACTAAAAATACCAGAAACACCCTCCCCTAATTAAAAAGTACTTTGAGTAAATAATATAAAGTCAGACATTAAGTTTCAGGTGTTAGTTTTTCAAAGATGAATATGAACAACAGGAGAAAGGCATTTTATAAACTATTTAAATTCTGTGGAGAAATAAAATGGTAACACACTAATTAATTACACTGTATTTGTTTTGGTTCGATTGTTATTTAAATCTATCCTTGTGTTTTTAAAATTGCTATAACCCTATATCTTGGTCTGGTGCATGTGTTCTGGACTCACAGGTTTGGTTTTTATCTTAGTTCCATAAGTTACTAGCTGAGTGAACTTGAGTAATCTACTTAAGTTCTCTGGACCTCAATATATGTAATATATATATATATATATATATATATATATATATATATATATATATTACTAGCTTATGTAAAAATAGAGATACTTCACACCACTAATAGATTTAATGCATTTGAATAATTTAAAGCAATGCCTAGTACATGTAAGCCCTCAGCTACAGTAATATTATTGTCACTATTATATTATAACTATTATTATATCTTCCCTTCAGTATGTTCACAATTTCAAAGAAAATATCATATATCAATAGCTCAGTGCCTTTGAATATAAGAGTCATTCACTAAATATTTGCTGAATGAGTGTATTTGTTTAGAGTTTGTTGGATTCTGTGTGGTAGAGGAAATATCTTTTGATACTGATTTAAGCCAAATAGTTAAAGAAATAATTACTCCATTAACTTTTAATGCTTACATTCACTAAGAAGTGTCAGGAAATAGAAAGCTTCATCCCTTTGTTTTTATATTTGACAGGATGGAATCTGGTAAGTTGTATAGTTGGAGAGCTTGGGTAACTCAGTTTTCTGGTTAATTATTTGGACACTTTTTTGCTCAGTTCCCTTGAAAATAAATTTAATATTGTGTAGAGCCTGGAAGAGCAAAATGGCCTAAGGCTAACAGTCAATAATTTCCAAATGAAAAGTTGGTTTAGGAATAGAGGAATTCAAGAATTAATGAGTGATTATAAGCAAACATTGGCTTTGTGTGCAAAAAGATCTGACCCTGGAGAGCTGCTGGAAACAACACCCTTCAGAGACTCCTCTGCCATTTTCCTAACTCATACCAACCCTATTCGATCACCTACAAAATAAACTTTAGTTTATGTATCTGCCTCACCTTCTGCTCCATATCTGGCTTAATATCATAGCTCTAGGCAAATGGATCAATAAGGTTTAAATCATCTACTAAGAAACATTTAGTCTCTATAGCATTGACATTGATTGTACCCATTTATGACAGACCAGGATAAATATCTCTGATGTAAATAATTTTCAATGTGAAAAACATACATTTTAAGAAATATAAATTACCTTTTAAGAATATAATTATATTTACAACACAGTAAAAATGAACACAAATTATACAAATATACTGTTCAAAGGATGTTTAAAAATAGCTCTCTTTAAATCTAATCTAGCTCAACTGGCAAGTTTAGGAAGAAGCGTAATAAAATAAACTAATATACTGAAAGAAAAAATTTGGACTGTGACTTTATTTTAAGGAAAAAAGGTCATTTCCAAGAAATGCTTATCACATAATAGGATAGCTTGCAGGTATAATTAAGTACTAAATAGTTAATGTGCTTTTAAGTAAGCATTATAAATGGAAAATATATTCAGAGTTGGTGTAACATGAAAAGAAAAGGATTATATTAATTTTACAGTGATACTTATTTAATATGTCTTATGCAATACTTACAAAATGTCAAGCTACCTGAATGAAAAAGCATACAGATATTGAGCATGCAAAAATTTACAAATATTTGACAATCCACTAAGCAGCCATGAAATCAGAGTATAAAACACAAAGATCATTTAATTGAATATATCATTCCTCATCTGAACACAGTATTATAATAGTTACAGAATTTTTTTATTGAGAGGGCCAAGAAAAATGCATATTTTTGCATAATACAAGGAAAGATGGCTTTACTTGTGTTTTGTTTTCCATATCTTGTTAATATAAGTGCATTGGACCATCTTTAAAGATCGAGTTGATAAAATTTAGCTTTCCCTCACTACTTTTAGGGTATTCTTGTACAAACTTTCTCCAAAAATGAAAAGCATATTAGAAGAAATAAATAAATCTCAGCTTCCTAGCTTTGTTAATTTATTTGTCTCCTTTTTTTCTTTTCCCTGGGAAGCCATTATGATGCTTGAAAAATCTATTTTTCAGTATTTGTCTTAAACATTATGAAAGTGTTTTTTTAATAAAACACATTATAAGAAATATGATAAGACATATTTTGTCTTTAGAAATGTTGAACTGTAGCATCTCATTTGTTTTGGTCTTTTTTTCTTTCCTCAATTACTGCATCAGAGAAGGCTATGGACAAGTAACACATGATAATTCATCCATCCATCATATAAAAATTGGAATAATAATATACTTTTTCCCAATGATACAATGACTTTCAAAATCCTTCTTTACTTTGAATTTTAATAACATAATAACAGATAGTGTTAACGTGACTGTTTTCTTTTATCATCATTGGCTTATTTATTTATAATGACTTATTTTAGTCATTAAGTGCTATGATTTAGTCATTGAGTGCTGATTTTATTCAACTATTTAGGTTAGTGAAAGGAAAAATATTGAGATTTCTCTTTTATTTCAAGGTGTCTTTGGTCAAAATCTCCTGAAATGAATGTCCTGCCTTCCTGTCCTGGAAGTATTCTAAAAAAGTACTTGTTCAACTATAGCAACAGTCATTACCAACTAAATTCTAGGCCAAGTTAACTTGCCCAGTGTGAGGAAGTAGTGTTTGCAGGTTCCTTTGAGCTGGTCTACCTACTGCTAGAAGTAATGTCATGATGTCTGCATGATTGTTCCTGGTCAATCTTCTTATGATGAGATTACATTTGTTAGGCTTTCACTTAGTGGATTACAGTCAACGATAATTTACATCAATGCATCTATAACTATTTTTTCATTCATGGTTATTCTATTCTGGTTTGTTTTTAAAGATCTTGCTCACAGATGCCTCCAGTCAGTTTTAATTTGACTGCTCTGAGATCACTGATGAATCATCATAGTACTTACTTTTGTACATATATGTTTTTTATTTTATCTTTCTTCTACTAGCTCAGTGACCTAGACCTGCTTTATATTACTTTGGCAGAAAACCTAAGCTGAGCATTAGTTAGGTTTTAAAATACTTCATGTCATAGTCACATTCTGTATATAACGTTTATAATGTTTAGCAATATATGCTAAAATAAAAGAATATGTTGCAAATAACTATGAACCTATATTTCCAAAGAAACATACATTACACAATGTGTTATATATGAAGAATGTAACATGCAAAGCACTATATGTTATAAGGGCATTTAAGATAAGAATAAAATTTTTCTCTGAGGACTGAAATGTTAGGCCACTTTTCAAAATTTCTGTTTCCTCTAGCTTCCAAATATGGATGATTAGGAGTCAAGTGTTATTCAAAAAGAGACTCATTTTGACTGCTTTGTAAGTTAAAATTGGTGGGAAATTTAGTTTTCAAATTCATTTAGAATATACAAATCATAATACAAACATATGATAATTGAAAATTACCCACAATTTATATAGCAGGTGCTGTAAACATTTTGAGGGATGTATTTCCAGAAACATTGCAGAAAAGCCACTTTGTTACTGTGGTTCTTTATCAATTTTGCAATTAACAACTCAAAAAATAGGAGATACCAATTATTTCTTCATTGTTTATGGTTTGAACTAATTTTCCTTAACTGAGCAGTTTAAAGAATTGATCAATTTTCCAAATATTATTTTTGATAGTGTAAAGCTTCTCAGTTGATTTCCTGAACTGAATCTTCAGATAAAAGAATTTAATTTATAAATGTTTAAAATACTTCAAGAATCTCATCACCAATTTGACACGCTCAGAATTCTATGTGGTTATTATCACTTCGATATATTTTTAAATGTTATTGTAAGCATTATCATGTCCTACCTCCACTTTGGTCCACCTATTTGAACATTATTTGGTGAATATGTATGTATTCCAAGGGAACTTGCATAACTTATTAAATCATTTATTTATTTATTTTTATTTTACTGGACACCTTCATAATTAATGAAAAATCAGTAATGGCAGATTTTCTTTTTTTTTAGTAATGGCAGATTTTAAGGCACGTCATTATAATATATTAGTTCTATAACATTTGGATTTTAATTTTTACATGATTAACTATTTCCTTTGTACTTACGGAAATGTAAAACATTTCAGAACTCTTTGGATTTTGTTGTAATACACGTTAATTTATACTAGAAATTTATTGATTTCAAAAATGGTTTGATTTTTTTTAATGTATCTGACAATTTAATGAGTGCCTATATTCACAGGATTCATATATTATTTATATGCAAATTTTAAAAGAGAATTGATTATTCTTACCTTAAATTTTACATTTCTAAAGCAATTTTAACTATGATAATTATCTATAGTAAAAGGCAATTGACTTTGAAATTTAACTTATTTCAGTAGTACTTTGCACAAAATATTTCAAGTCTATATTTATACTGATCTCCTAGGAAGGGTGATGGGAGGGTAAAGAATTCTCACAACTTTTTGAGTGATGCATTCAAAGAACAAATAACAAGAAGCAAATAATCCAGTATTCAGTGCAATAAAAATAGGAGTAATTTAAATATCCTCAGAAATTCTTTTTTTTTTTTTTCCCTCAGAAATTCTGACTTTGTCTTTGGGGAAGCTGTTTTCATAATGCATTTCTTATTCATCTTGCTCTTTGCTCCCATTGGTAACAAGTAAAAGAAATGGATAAGAGCTATGAGCATGCTGAATTTTTCTCCACCTTCAAATTCCTTGATGGCCTCATTCATTCTTCCCCACCCCAATTTCAAGAGCCTTCCCCACTTGATTTATGTACCATATGTTAGCCAGTTATCCGTTGAAGAAATTGTAATCCTCATGGGTATTTTATGGAGAGGGTACAAACATTTTTAATCAGATACCCTAGAGAAAAGATGCTTGTGTGGAAAACGTGCTGTTCCTACACGTGCTGTTCCTACATTCCTCTGAGGAGAGTATATTATGTGGGCCCCTGCTCTGATGATAGCTGACTGGATTACCCATTGGTATCTGCCCCCAGACTAAAATCTGGTCAGTAGTTTATGAGATGACATTATTTGAAAGTTCTGCTCAATAGCAAAACAATAAATAATGAATCCACTACATTCTCTTTCTAGGGGAGTCTGATTACATAACCCATTAGAGACAACAGTTGGTGAAAGACCAACAAAAAGCCAAAGGAAATGCTCAGGAAAAGGCAGAGAACCAAAACCATGAGGCAGGAGAGGAGATACCATGAATAAGCAGACAACAGGAATAGATAGAAGCTATAACTGAACTGAAGCAAATCGGTATAGAGGAGAGGAGTAGCAAGTGCACCAGAAGAAAAGACAGAGGATAATGAAGTTACCATAATGGCACAACACGGAGAAGGGAGCCTTAAGTGACAGCAGATGAAAGGATGGCAAAATACCTGGGCCACTGGAGCCACACTGTGTGTTGAACAATCTTTCAGTTCTTGGGTCCCATTCTAATCTCCCCAAAACTTGTCATATTGTGACTGGAATTATTTCCTATCTATATCTACTCTTAGTGTGTTCATATAATAAACCTCCATCAATATAACCTAAATATATGTCAATTTCTTAAATACTAAAAAAATCCTTAAATACTTAAAAAAAAAAAACCAAAAAAAAACAAAACCAAAAAACAGAGGTACAATATAAATTAACATAAAATATTGTAGAAACAATATTATTATTTTAAACAATTGACTAGTAACAATCTTTAGGAATTATTTGTAATGAATAGATAAGAACAGTGAACAAAGCTAAACAAATTCTTACCAAGCATTCAAAAGTGTATTTTCTTAGCTAAACTCAAAAAGACAAGAAATAACAACTGTTGGTGAAGATGTGGAGAAAAATGAACACCTGTGCACTGTTGGTGGGAATCTAAATTCATGCAGTCATTGTGGAAAACAGTATAGAATTTCCTCAAATAATCAAAAATAGAGATGCCATATGATCCAATAATTCCATTACTGGGTATTTACCCAAAGGAAAAAAAAACCCACTAACTTGAAAAGATATATGCACCCACATGTTCAATGCAGCATTATTTACAATAGCCAAGATATGGAAACAACCCAGTCCATTCATAGATGAATGGGTGAAGAAGATGTAGGGTGTGTGTGTGTGTGTGTGTGTGTGTGTGTGTGTGTGACATGTATACATATATAGGCATGTTATGTAGCAATAAAAAAGTATCATGCCACTTGTGACAACATGGATGGATCTAGAGAGGATATTATGCTAAGTGAAATAAGTCAGACAGAGAAAGTCATATACCATATGATCTCACTTATATGTGGAATCTGAAACACACACACACACACACACACACACACACACACACACACACAAAGCAGAATTAGATCTATAAATACAGAGAACAAACTGATGGTTTCCAGAGGAGAAGGAGGTGAGGGGATGGGCAAAATGGTGAAGGGGAGTGGGAAAAAACTGGCTTCCAGTTTGGAATGAAAAAGTCAGGAGAATAAAAGGCACAGCGTAAGGAATATAGTCAATGATGTTGTAATAGCCTACTAGGGTGACAGATGGTGGCTACACTTGTGTGAGCATAGCATAAAGTATAAACTTGTTGAATCACTATTCTGTGCATCTGAAACTAATGTAACATTGTGTGTCAATTATAATCAATTTAAAAATCTTTAAAATATTTTTAATTTTTTTTCAATTTTTTAAAAAAGTGTATTCTCTTTAGTGGATTAGAAAGACTTTTATTATCTAGTAAAAGTTTCCAATGGCTTAACATTTTTTTTGTATATAGTGAAATAATTTAAAGAATATTTGAATGAACATAACTTCTGAGTTAGTGGGAACTAAATTCATTAGTTTTCATTGTAATAAAAAATTCTAAAATTCTAGGCTAAAATCAAATTATTGAGTGTATAGATATCAATGTAAAATAATATATTTTACATTTTGGTTAGTGTTTATATGGTGTACCATAATCTTTAGGAAAACTAACTTACTAAATGTAAACTCTAGCATTTCTTTGAAACTCAGGCTAGGAAATTTACTTTTTTTTTTTTTTTTTTTTTTTTTTGCAATTTGTCCCAATTAAAAAAAAATCAACATTTTCAAATTCTGCAAAAACATCTTCAAATAACTAAGCTGTTTTCTCAGAAAACACTGCCAATTCCATAAGATAGTAAAATATTTCTAATTAATCAAATAACAAAACACTTATTTTTCAAGACTACAACTTTTAAAAATCATCAAAGTTCTCCAAGATCTTAAAAAAATGGATATTCTATGTTTGAAACCATGGTGTTTAAGAATATGTATACTCATAAATGGAAGCTAAGCTGGAATGCTTATATTAATTATATCTGACCCATAATTAAGTAAACAAAGGTATCATGGGGATCCCTGGGTGGCTCAGCGGTTTGGTGCCTGCCTTTGGCCCAGGGTGCGATCCTGGAGTCCCGCATTGGGCTCCCAGCATGGAGCCTGCTTCTCCCTCTGCCTGTGTCTCTGCCTCTCACTCTCTCTCTCTCTATGTCTATCATGAATGAATAAATTTAAAAATCTTTAAAAAACAAACAAATAAACAGAAAAAAAACAAAGGTATCGTATCATCTATTGAGATATGCATCTACTTCAGCAGGTAGCAGATGCATAATTCCTTTCTAGTGACTATATATGGAATTGAAATCCATGATCATAATATTTGTTTTCATATTCTCTGATAATTAACAGGGTGTAAATTGTTAGTGCTTTTCTTTTGAGTAAAATTAGGAATACAAAACTGGTAGAATTTTGTTTTTCTTTTTGTTTTAAGTTAATTCATATATACTGTATTATTAGTTTCAGAGATAGAATTAAGTGATGCATCATTTGCAAACAATAACCAGTGC
Organism: Vulpes lagopus; assembly: GCF_018345385.1. NCBI lineage: Eukaryota > Metazoa > Chordata > Mammalia > Carnivora > Canidae > Vulpes > Vulpes lagopus. The sequence continues at coordinate 36,054,120 of NC_054828.1, forward strand.
TCATTACATCAAGTGCCTCCTTAATGCCCATCACCCAGTTACCTCATTGTCCCATCCACCTTCCCTCCAGCAATCCTAAATTTATTTCCTATAGTTAAGAGTTTCTTATGGTTTGTCTCCTTGTCTTTGATGTATTTTATTTTTCCTTTCCTCCCCCTAAAACTTGTAGAAAGTTTTCTAATCTATATTTTTCTTTACTAGCAAAAAGTAAAATGAGTGCCATGGCATGACACTTTTGATCATCATTGAACATTAAGGCTGTCCTAAAAATTGCAGATTGCTTTAAGTAGAAGTCACTGAGTTCTTTTTAGTCTTTTTGATTTTTTAGGAATTAACTCTCAAACCTGAATCACAGCATATAAGTAAAAAAATACCAAATGCTTCAAATACAGAAAATTATTATTGTTTTCTTTAACATGAGTGAAATTTGAATCATGCAGCTCACAATAAAATAAACTAAAAGAAAAAAGGTCTTAATAGCAAAAAATATCTGATTCATTTCTATCCTTGATCTTCTGGGTCAATGATAAATATTGAAATGCTACATCCCTACCAAAAGAAATACATAAATAAATACACAAAAAAGAAAAAAGGAATTCAAAACTATGAAGGAATTGGATATTTAGAAATCACCTCGTTCTAATCATGCAACAAACAAAATCATCTGACTAACAGGCTATGGTCTCATGTTTGGTGATATTTGGTTGTATTAAAAAAAATTGCTTTTCACAGAAACCAAGGGAATATCAAGTCAGAAACTTTCTGAAGCTTTCTGAAACTTCTGAAGCTTTCCAGGCCTTTCTGACAATATCTACCTAGGCCGTTTTTAAAATGCCAAGTATCAACAATGAAAAATAATTTGATGAATTAAATCCACACTAATCTGGAATTTTGCATCACTTTGAGTACAGCCTTTTGCAACTGCAAGAAGAAAATGCTTCAGCAATCAATAATTGAGCCTGATTTCAAGAGCAGGCTTTTAAAACATGCAGCATTTTGTAGTTGTATATAAGCAATGAGATTAATTGTTCATGAAAATGGACCCAAGTCTTCTACTTTTTCAGGCCCTCCTACTAAGATATGCCCAATCTACGTAGCCATTTAAATGCCCAAGGAAAAGTTGTACTCTTCTTTATAATTCTCATAAGTGTAAAAGGTGGATAATCCAAATGTCCCTTGAATTTCATTCTAATTTTCTTATTTTCCTAAAGACTCATTGTCATGTGCCAATTCCCTTTGCTTGTTTTAGCTATATGTTTTTTAACCAAAAATCTATAGTCTCAATATTTTATTTCCATTAGATTCTTGCTAAAAATAATCACATATAAACTGTCTCTTATTCTCCTTTCCTTTGTATCTACTTTCAGCTTTAAAAACAAACAAACAAAAATGACAGTAACTAAAAAAACAAACAAAACTCCTACATTCTGTATTTATATAGTCATCTTCCCTTATTCCTTGAGCAGCTCCTTATCTTACACAGATGAAGAGCATTAATGATGAGATGCAATGACTAACACAATTCTACACATCAGGTGACTGTTGTGTGGGGGACAAAGCTAGATGATTCCCTTTTTCAGTTGTCAGTTTTTTACTCACTGAATTGAACATTTGCTTCAGGTTAACAAGAGCTGGCCCTCAGAAATTTCCTAATATCCTTTTAAGTAGCCTGCCAAACAGCAGCCTGATCAAAGCAATCTAATAAGGCTTAAGTGCCACTGGTTGACATTTTGCATTCTTTTATTGCTTTCCATTTTTACTACATTAAAAAAATGGGTGATAACTAATATCCAGTTGATCTTTTCATTCTGGTAATAAAGTGATAATATAAAGATCGTACTATCCACTCCAGACATCCATCACAGTACATTTTCCAATAACATACTACTTGGGAGTGTTTCTTCACTCTGTTCAAGTACAAAGTGAGGTTAAGTACTTTGCCTCACATTTTATTTCTCTCTGATACTTTAGACAATGAACTGAAAATAAAAGGGGTTGAACTTTAACCCTTGACATTTTGTTCACATTATTGTAATCTGCAATTTTGTTGTCTTTACATTAGATAAACCATTTCCTATGAGAAGCCAAAAATAGTTGGAGGGTCTGCCTACTAAAATATTCTGTCAACCCAGGTAATTTTTATTCTTGTAAGACAAGAGGAAACAAAACAGGACAAAACAATATTGGAAGTGGAGAAGAAGAGTAGGAAGAAAGGTAAGGTTGGTAGGAGAAGAGACACATATACAAGGCATAAAGAAACCAAAATAATGCCAACAAGCAGAACAAACATCAGAGATCATGAGTTTATACTAAAATCAGTTTTTTATATGGATGCAGAGGTGGCCCCAAGACTTACTGAGGGCAAGAAGGACGTTCTGTAATTATGTTATTAATTTGAAAAGATAAAAACAAACAGCATATAAAAGAAATGTTAACAAAAACATAAGCACAGAAGTCTCTTTGCACCACTACATATTTATTTAGCTACTAACAGGACAATTAGGATTCATCTATAGTTGATAGGAACAAGATTAGTTTTCAGATTTTCAATGTATTTAAACTGTTAAGGATTATAGCATTAATGATTATTAAGGTTACAAGAAAAAGAAAGAATAAAATTTGGGATCTTTAAAGATGCAACATATCACTATAAATCCAAGTTTTAGAAAAAAAATAGAAACACATAGCCTAATGAGTTTGGGAGTACTGTAGGGAACTACTGGACAACAAATTTAACATTGAGACTGTCTTGGCAGCTCTATCCTAGAGTTAACCAAGATATTAGGCTATGTACTTTGGCAAAGAGAATACATAATAAAAATGATGGCCTGTAGAGATCCAACTAATAATGAGTTTGAGATAATTTCATAAGGATTAGAAAATTTCCTTTGCAATCTTTATAGTTTTTAAAAGATGCATTAAGTCCATTAATGTGAACCTAAGGAAGAGGCTGTCAAACATGCCTTTTCATGCAAATAATTGATGTGTTAGAAAAGTACTGCTCAGTCTGATTTGGATTTTCTCAGTAATAATTTGTTCGTGATTACTTTATACTAGTGTATTTTTCTACAATACTTATTTTTTGTAAAATAACCTACAACTTGCCCTTTTTTGCACTAATTCAAATATATGTTTTTCTCTTTATGTTAGAATGTGACTTTAGAATCTTTTCTCATCTACGTTTCTGATATACTATCCAGAGAAGAAATGATATGCTTTAAAGGATGGTGGTTCTTGAAGTAACTTCCAGACACAATTATTTTATAATGGCAGACTGTTGCTTTCAAAATTGCAGTTGATTGAGAAGGCACAAGTAATCTGACTATTCCTTTATTTTTATCATGGGTAGAAGAGAATGGAGAGTGGGAGATAACACACTTCTGTGCTCACCTTCCAGGCCATGAATCTGCACAAACTGACCTTAATTTAATTCCAAGTTGCAGATAACAAACATATTTTAGCAATGATATAAGATAGTGGATGTCAGAGAGCTGAGATCGCTCTGGGACTGTGTGCAGAGACCCTCCATTGTAATCTGAAAGATCAAATTGTACTTTTGACACTGATATGACCACTATTCATAGAGATGGTTCTTTTTTAAAAAATACCCTCTCCACATATGAAAATAAACTTTTGATTTTGAAACGAAAACAGGCTCTCTTTCCATTTAAAGGTTCTTGACAGCTTTTCCTATGAGGGGGAAAATGATGGCAACAAAGAATCTGCCAGAGATGGTCTCTGGGATTCAAATCTGCCCTTTCTCCAAAGAACCTGAACAAAAGGGTGTGCCCTGACCTGTCCACCAAAGACTGTATTGCTGCATCTAAACTACTGATCTAGAAATGGCTGATAAAGAAATGCACCTGCCATCTCATATAATCTCATGCGTCTGAATATATGCAGCTAGATCTTCTTTCCTCTTTACCTACTATCTATTCTTCAAGGGACAAGATCAAATAGTCTGGTACCATATATATTTTCTTTTCCTTATCAAGTAATATCTGCTCTATCCTGGAGTGGGGGTTGGAGGGGTGAAGAAGGATGGAGCCACCAAAGGAAACAGCAGAACAATTCTGAGTAAGTGTAGAGAAGTTTGAAAATGTTTCCATCGAACCTTAATAATTTAGAGTTTAATATTAATTCTCAATGTAAGATAATTCTTTATGTTATAGTTTGTATATTTGCCTTGGAAATTTACTTAAAGTTATCACACGAGGTATGTCTTATTAATTTCATAATACAGTTAATATCTTAGGTATGATACAATTTTTAGAGATGGTAGTAGATGATAGATGGCTGTGATTTAATAAATGTACATTCATCTCGGTTTCAGACAAACTTAAAGTTCACAGTGGATAATGTAATTATAAATCAGTATCTCAAACTACAAGTTATACTGAGATACAGATATTTTAATTTATATTTTTATAGGGTAGGACATGCACTCTGCTTATTTAATCACTGAGTTAGATTTGCATTATTTGATATGTAAATTCCTCCTTCTTCTAAAGTTGAGTAATAATAGCATGAATTCTTGACGGAACGTGGGGTTCTTGCCACATCTGCCCACTATTCCCCAAATAAAAGAAAATGAAAGTGTTACCTGCTCATCGAATGTTCTTTCCAGTGACTGCTGTCAAGTTAAGGCATTTGCAGTCCTGTCCGAGGTGTGCACTGAAAGCTCACAATCATTCATTTAATTCAAGTAATTTACATGTAACGCATACTCCTTAAAAAGGGAAAAAAATCACTAACCAGCAAAAACCTTTGTCCTCAAAGGTATTATTCTGTGGAATATCCAGAGAAAAAAAAACACTGTGCTTAATGTTAGAATCTTGTAATATAAGCCAAATGAAGAAAACTGTCTAACAAGGGTAATTAGACTATAAATACATATTTTAAAAAAATAATCTGTATAGCTAGAAAACACATAATCACACTCGATTTTGTTAATTCCCATACTAGAATTCCAAACACTGGAGTTTAAATAGTTACATTTTTTTAATTTAAAAATCCATGCTCTATTGTATGCTTAATATAAATAAACAAGAGTACATAAGACAGGAGGATAGAAAGGAATATTTTAATCACATTATTTTCTAAGACTTAAGATGTATCAAGAACATCTATAACTATATTAAGGCACAAATCTAGCTTTGGAAAAGTATTTTGTGATTGCCACTTTGCCTGGATCAGTGCCCCAGAGCTGAAAGCAAATTGGGCCATGGTGTGAGACTGGCAAAAGTTGTGCTCCTTGTCAGGAAGTGTGGGATGGGGTCTGAGAGGAAATGATGTAAATGTGAAAAAGTCATTTGTGTGAGAGCTTTGAGAGATTATCTCAGGAACTGTTTTGTTTGAAATGTTGTTTAATGCCTTGTATGATAGATTATCAATTTAACTTTTCATAGGTCATGATTCAGTTACCTTTTTATGGCTATGATTGAAAGAGATTCACATTTATATTACTTTAAAATGAATATTAAAATGCTTGAAGACAAATCTGAGTTATAAGAAGCATGGTGTTCAAAATAGTATGCATTTCATTAGATAAAGCTCATTGCTTTGTACATTTAAGACCACCATTTTGTTCCTCAAAGGATGACATTGCTATTTGCAAACACAGCAATGGTTTTGGGAGTAGACTTCATCAACTCACATTCAGCACTTTCCAAGGATATAGAAAAAGTTTGTTCTCACTGACTATACAATGAGAGGTTAGAATCTTGTTAGAACCATTTTATTTAAATAGCTAACAACTTTGGTATCATTGGAGGAGATTCCTTAATGTGGTCAGCAAAACTGGAAAGGAAAAAAAAAAACCTAAACATTTATGTTAAGAAATAAAATAAATTTACTCTTAAGGTAATGCTACAACTCAAAATAAAATCACAGTCCTCATAGCCTTATAGGTTCTCTAGTCCATAGTCAAATAAAACTCAGTCCATGCATCTTTTCTGACTCATCATTTGGCATGCATATCACAGATTTGAAGGGGTTTGATTATTTTTGCAGATATGTGATGAGGATGTAAAAATTCATCATATCAATACTCTTAATGAACAGAAAAAATCTTAGACAAGTAATTTTCTTTATACACACATATATATAATGTTGAAAAATAAATTTTTCTAAGGTGAATTTAGAAGAATTTAATAGTAGCTCTCAAAATGAAAGGAATCCAATTTTTTCCCTATATTTTGAGTTAAGAGATAAAAACAGAAAGTGAAGGAAATACAACCCACAACATTTTTCTCTCCTAATTTGGTGATGAAGAGAGCCACTGGAGTCCAAGAATCAGGCAAAACACAAATGTCACTTGCCTTATTCACAGGTCTATAGAGGCATGTGCACCGTCTGCTGTAAAATATTTGCCATCTCTTTTCCCACCTCGACGTAGGAACCACAGCAGAAAAGTCTTCAGCTGGACTGATTTCAAAATGAATTTTTACAACCCAGATGATGGACTGGTATACTTCAAAAGTGAATTCATGAGTTTTATAAACGTCTTTCTCCTGCTCTCATTTTGTTCTGGACTAGCTTACATCATAATGGAGGAATAACATTTTAAGAATTTTGAATAGGCACTTACTGGAATTACAGTTAATCCTGATACAATCTAGATGGGGAAGAATAGATGAAAAATGAAAATTTATCCTTCAAGGTAATAGCTGCAGACATCCAATAAAATCACAGTCCACCCTTCCGGGGACAGACACATGCAAATATGGCCACTCCATATCATTTATTCTTTACAGACTTCTAGAACCCAGATTCATTGTTATAGAACTGTACATTGGAAACAACAATAGAAGGTTTTTCTTTCTTTTTTTTTTTTTTTTTAATGGCCAATTCAAACAAAGCTACATGGTGACAAATCTAAGTGAAATAAAGAGTTGTTAACTGTCAAAGATGTTTGGCTTAGACTGGCTGCGACTTTCTCCCCATCTGTGAAAGAACATATCATTGTTTTCAGCATAATTAAAAAGTGCTCCGTCACAATGGGGTACAGTGCAAGCCCAGCTAGGCTCAGACATCTTGGACCTTCAAAGTCTAATATCCCACAAAGGCCAAAGGACTCTTGAGAATTGTGGTGGTCGAATGGAGAAAAGGTTGCAATTATTCTAATCTCACCCTAATGTATTTTATTTCTGTTATTATTATCATTTGCTTAGGCAAAAAAAAAAAAAAAAAAGGTAACGGCCAAATATTGCCTGGATTCTATGCCTTGCATTAATTGGAGGAAGGAAGAAACAATTGTGTTTTCCTTTAGAAGCCTCCAGTGGCTAAGGAGTAGTGTCATTCTTCAGAGCACCCACGCCTGTGTCTCTCAGGAGCTAACAATGTTATCTCTATGTAGTAAGTGTCATGGTTAACGCTGGTATTGACTTTCCTTTTCTTCCACTTGCTTCTTATATACACGCAGATCCTCTACGAACAGAATGTCTGATCTGAATAACACAGACTGTGATTATAAGGGTTATCTTTAAAGGACTGCTGGGGGATGTCTTATGGTTGTGTATAGATAAATACTCGTTGGTTTTAGTTGTGATATTTAATGCCTTTGGGGAACATGAAAAATATAAACCTAGATTCTGTTTCCATATAGCTGAGTTTGTCATGTGTCGTCAACCGCATCAGAAAAGTGGTTGCAAACAGCCAAGGACCAGCACCTACACAGCTCTTTCCACAGAATGCTTTGCTGTTGGAAAATTTCCATGAGTTTCCACTTTGGTGAGCAGCCCCTTCACTGCAATTAGGCAATTCCCTTTGATTTGTTGTAGTAACCTCTCATTGTCACTAGAGGGAACTCTAACAGAACAGTAAATGACCGTGCAGCGTGTCCTTCAGTGATCTTTAAAAAACACCCTTATTAATTTAACTAATATTAATTGAATGTAATTGTATGCAATAAGCTATCCCTGAAATAATCTTATATTTTATGAGCTACCATTCTGCCCAGCACAATTTGAAAACGTAGGTAGAGTTTCCACAAATGCTTTACCTCATCACGTTTTACTACTCTTTTTGTAAACCTATGTTTCAAATTTTATTTTTCTTTCTCCATTTATTTATTTGTATGTGGTGTGTGTGTGTGTGTGTGTGTGTGTGTGTTTAGCACTTTCAGGAAATACAGTAAAACCTCATTAATTTGTACTCCTCTTGGAGCTAATGATAATAATGAAACTTATTGGGCAGAGAATATTTATAATTCTTTATGAACAGAGATTGCCTGAGAAAAATTAAACAAACAGGTTGTGAGAAGATCAACTTCAGGAAGAAAACTGAATTGCGGTACATCACTGTACAATGGTGGTGCAACTTGTATTAGAAACAACGTCCTAATTGCCGATAATTCTTATCCAACCATCAAAATCAGCCTGGTAGGACCTTTCCTTCATAAGCCTTTCTAGCTATCAATTCATGTTTTTGAATGTAATTGAAAACAAAGCTGGGTAGTTTTTTTAAAGTCTACAATTCAGACTCTTTCTTAATTCAGCCTAGCCTTCCCCCGTATTTCATACAGCTTATTGAGGTTTTACTGTAGCCACTCTTCCCTAATGCTACAATTAAGCAGGAAAGCATTATTTCTCTGTAGAAGAGCCTGTGTTTTAGTGTTCTCATGGCTGTTTGCTACGGGCCGCAGTCTTTGGGCATTGAAGGGTTGTGGATTGCTGTTTGATAGCAAAATATCACCACACAGTATTTCCAAACAGAAAAGATGTGGTACCACAAAGGTGACTAGTCAAAGGAGAAGCCCAGGGAGCAGAGTAAAAGCAACTCTTGATCTACATCACAAAGTAGAAATTTGATATTCGTGCATATGTCATCTAAGTAAAACTAGATGGATTTTTATTTATCTGAAAGGGTATCCTCTATAGCGAATCCAAATATTAGTAAATATAACAATGGAAATTCTTGGAGGCCTCTTCAAGCCTAATAATTTATACTTTCAAATTAACCTCACTGATATATATGGCTTCCCTTTTAAGAATCCTCAGTGGTAGAAATCACAAAATGGTAAATTATGTCAAAATGAAACAATAAGAAGATGCCCCCAAAACCTAAATTAATTTAAATGATGAAAATGAGACCATTAAGTGTTTTAACTTTCCATGGCAAAACAAGCTACTCGATAAATGTTTGCAGGCAAAACTGAACAAAAAGTGAAAAATATTAGTTTTATGGGGGAAGGCGAGTTGTTACCTAGATTGACCGTCAGTTTCACACGGCCTGCATCCAGCTCCAGGCGGAGGGTGTCTGCGGAATCTCTAGAGGTGGTTGCCATGAGAATGCCATATGCACGCTGGGATCGGAACCGTAAGGACACATCCTCCGCCTCTGTATGCATCACCACTGGGAGCTGGATTTTCATAAACATGCTCCCATCGTAGCTCAGAACCGTGGCCTCTACAGATGGGAAATGAAGATAAAAGTTCTCGGTCAGTTTGGTGCCTTTATACTTTGAAAAGGAAAAGTGTGACCTATTAATAGCTTCCAGGTAGAACACAACTTTACACACACAACTCATCTTCCTCAGAAATGAGCTTTTTTTTTTTTTTTTTTTAAGCCTGAAAGAGAAGTCAAAGTGAAGAGAACTGTGAAGTATCTGCTAAAGTACAGACACAGAGATGGTGCTACTTCCTTTTTGGTCACAGAGCCTTTCATCTAATAGCATTAATCATGCTGGATTATCAATGTTTATGTATATGTCTCCCTTCCCAAAGGCAGAGATCATATTTATTTGTGTGCAGATGCAATATGAGCCTGGTTTGAAGCACTAGCAGTTACTTAATGCATGTATATATATATGGCTAGGCCACTGACTAGCTCTGCAAAATCTGCCTTAGCTCCAAATCTTTCAGCAACAAAATGAGGAGGTAATAGTAGAGTTTGTTTAAGGCCGTTGCCTACCCTAAAAGTCGGTGATTCTAAGAGAAGTGGCTATCATTATGTCCTTCCATAATTTCTGCCTTAATAGGATCAAAAACAGAAAAAGAAATGACTTAAGCGTAGAAGAAAGGTCCATGTTTTACCAAAAGTGTTCAAAAAGAGAAGAAAAAATAGTATGTCCCAACAACAGGTGATGCTCCTTCTGAGTCACTTTGTTTAACAACGTAATTAATTTTTTACAAAGTCTCAAACTGAAACTTTATTTTAAGCTTTATTTACAGGTAAAGGGTAACTGAGAACATCTTCTGTAAGCACTACCCTGGCATTCTAAAACTATTAAGCTTTCACCAAGAAGTCAATAATTATGTACTTTGGTAACACTGAACAAGCTTGGGGGTGGGTCTGCTTGTGTGGGTGTGTGCTACTGAGCTAAAGTGGACTGCTGGAAGACAGCAGTTGCTTAATACTGTGTTAAACACATAAAGAGGAGGACAGCAGAAACGGTTGATCACAAAGTGCCTTAAGAAAGAATACCTTTAATGTTAAACACCATATGGTGTTGGAACATTGCAAAACAAGTATGAGTAATTCTGCTTTCTCATTGGTTCTGATAACTCAGAATACCGTTTAATAAAAGAAAAACTACCTGGAATTAAAGTAAACTAGGGAATTCTCATTATCTTGGCTATTTACATGGCACAATGATTATTACCTTTACTGATACAGCTGCTTATTATTAGGACTATATTCTGGAGTTGTGGTTTTGCAAGTTTATCTTTCAAAAAGTCAAGAGAGTCTAATGCTGCTTCTGATAGAGTTTGTTAGTTGTTGTCATCTTGGGACTGAATGCACATCCAGAACCGATAAAGGATGGAGATTCATTCCCTTCTTGGTGCTCTTCTCTTCTGCCTACCTCTTGACTTAAAGGATCTTGGTCAACTCCCCCTAATATTTATTAACAGCTCTGACTTCTCTCCTGAGCTTCTTCATCCACTGCCCACTAAACATTTCCAATTTGAATACTATAGGCACCCTCCACATGAACCAACTCAACATGCTCCTTCACCAATGTTCTCTATCTTAGTAAATGGCATAATCCCATTGTTTAGAATTTAGCTTTTCTGATTTTTCTCTTAACCTCTCTGTGATGCCCAATCTATGTTCAAGTCTACAAGTCTTGTAGTCTCTAATTCCAATCCATTTCCTGAATTAATCGCATCTTACCCTACTGCTAAAGTATCTCTGACTCTGCTCCCAACTGCTGAGCCACTCAGGCGTCCCTCTTATTCGTTTCTATACTGTTACCTCTTTCACCCTTTAGAATATAAGTGTTGTAAGGGCAGAGGTTAGGCTCTCCTATACACTGCTCTAGCAGCAGCTGAGTGCCCTTTCCTGAAAAGGGCCAGGCACACAGGAGAGCCTCAGTAAGTACTTAATTGAATTAATGATTGCATTCGATACACAAGATATATGAAAGAGCTTATTTAGGTTGGATATCAAGCTCACATAAATGCTCACTAAAGTTTTTACTCTTGAAATAAGTCAATCGGAGAAGGACAAACATTATATGGTCTCACTCATTTGGGGAATATAAATAATAGTGAAAGGGAATAGAAGGGAAGGGAGAAGAAATGTGTGGGAAATATCAGAAAGGGAGACAGAACATGAAGACTCCTAACTCTGGGAAATGAACTACAGGTGGTGGAAGGGGAGGAGGGCAGGGGGGTGGGGGTGAATGGGTGATGGGCACTGAGGGGGGCACTGGACAGGATGAGCACTGGGTGTTATTCTGTATGTTGGCAAATTGAACACCAATAAGAAATATATTATTAAAAAAATAAAGTTTTTACTCTGCCTATTTTAAGTGGAATCTAATTTTGGTAATTTATGTGAACAAAATATTTGCTGAAGTCTACTTTGAAGGACATACTGTGGCATAGACAACAGACTAGGAAACAGGTCCATTTATTAAATACAATTCCTGTGGCTAGGCACTCACCTGACTCTGAGAAAATAAAATACTATTCTTTAAAATATAGTGGTTCTATTATAACACATATTTTTGTTATTAGATAAGAAGTATCCTAAAAGAAAAGCTAGTAGTAGTTTACTTAAAAAAATAATTAAGGGGTGCCAGGGTGGCTCAGTCAGTTAAGCATCTGGCTCTTGATTTGGGCTCAGGTCATGATCTCAGGGTTGTGTGACAGAGCCCCACGTTGGGTTCCAAAGTCAGCTGGGAGTCTGCTCGAGATTCTCTTTCTCTTTCTCTTTCTCTGCCTCTCCTGCACCCTATACACACACTCTCTCAAATAAATACATTAATTAATTAATTAAAAATAATTAAAACATGATTGTAAAGCTATGACAAACTGGAAAAAACGTGTTTCTTGTACAAGCTTAAAGGAAACTTCATCTTTACTGTTTCTTTGCTTAAACTATAGCCAATTATTGTCCATATCTATAGAGCAACAAAAACCTAAATAAACATTTAAGAGTCATTATCAATTGCTCAGTTCTTTGGTATCACATTGATAAAAGAATTAAAATGTTGTTAGTCTTCTTCTATGTATTTAGTCTGTTAGTCTAGTGTGTATTATTCAATAACCACACTTTGAAAAATGATTTTATAATCTTCTATAAAATGCAACTTAATTTGATTAAAAACTAAGTAGGGGGGGGACATCCTTTCAGAAACATAGATGACTGACAGTGGATCATAAACATAGTATGAAATACATTTCAAAGTAGAAAAATAATCAGGATCATTAGCCTGTAACATTATCCAATGAATGTTGAATGAAATAACACAGTAAAGTAATAAAACTTGAGTACATTTTAAATAATTCTCAATGTGAAAATAACTTCTTGATAAACGATAAATGAACACCTAAATGATTCCTCATAATTAGAGTTAATGTTTAATTAGACAAGAAATGGAAAGTGCACATGGCTGGAGTCTAGAGTTGCCAAATAAATGGTAAACAACATTCTGACATTTGAAGGTTATGCTATTTGGCAGCATCCTTTCGCATTAGTAAAAGTATTTTACCACTTAGAACACAAAAGAGCACTTTAAAAGGCTAATTCCCATACAATACTTCCCAGAGGGGGAGAAAAGTTTGAGCTTTGTCTCCTGCATCTCCTTCCCTCTTGTCGTTAAGTTTGATAAATTTGCTTTTCTGTATTATTCCTTCTTGCCGTCTAAAGTGTACACCTGTGCTCAGTTTTGCCGAAAGGCAGTCACATATTGTGCGCAACGATGAAAATCAGACAGGGAGCCAAATTATATTGCTCTGACATCTGTCCCTCCATCTGTTAGAGTTTTAACAAACAAGTATAAAGCAGACCTCTGATTACAACATATACACATAACCAAGAATAATTTCTATATGGCCAAGTCTCCACAAATCCTCAGCTTTATTAAAAATAAAGTGGGAGGGAAAATGCTAAATTTAATTTATATTCAATTGAACATTATTTCTATATTACTCTTCCTTATGGGATCAATACACATCAAATACGGTTTTCCTAGTTGCTGAAGTCAGCAAATATTGTTCTTTCTTATAAATTCCTTAGCTTACTTAATGCAGAATAAAAATTTCCTATAGTAATATGATTGCGATATCATTCCCCATGCTGCATTACCCAAGGGCTTGACCACTCTTTTTAATTACTTTGAATAATAATATTTATAAATTATCAATTATTGCTCAATAATAGTAAGAAAGAGACTATTACTACCTTTATTTATTTATTTTTAATTTTAAAAGTTGTCAATCAACTCTTATGTGATTAACAGCCTAATGTGATCAGAGCTTATCTGGAGACAAACGACAGTCAAAGCTCTTTCTTTTGAATTGGAAACCCCAAGGGTTGAGCAAAACGTTGTGTTGATTGAACTAGGGCATAGCTAGGAACTGGACAGAAGCCAAATTCTGTGGTATTGAGCATGACAAGCATCCCACATCACCGCTGTTCTCAGGAGATACCATAATGTGAGCAAGAAAATTAATTCTGAAAAACAAAGACTTCTAACAATATGCTGGGTAGTCAGGAAACAAAAATCACACAAAAATGACCATTTTTTCCTCAACACACAACCAACCTAGAGACAAAGAAATCTGCAGAAATTTCTAGCCACCTGTCAGATAAAAATGTATGCTGAATCCGAGTGATGAAGCTTGCTATTAAATTCTCATTTGCAAATCTACATATGCTTGCCACTCCTCCTTCTAATTATTGCAAAATATAAATATTCCCTTTCCCTCATTCTGGCTTAGGAAGCTTGACAATTTCTATTTTTACTTCTGCCATATGTAGTAGCAGGATATTGCCACAGGGTGGTACACCGCGCATATTTAACTGAAGGCTTTTGAAATCTGTGTGACAGTTCGGTTATATCCTGTTCTAGCTTCGCGTAAGCAGGAGGTGTCAGAATAATTGGCAGCTCTCTGAGTGACTAAAAGGAAAACAAAAGCTTAAATCATACAGGTTTGCTAATCTCACATTATGACTAACTTGTAATATATTTACAAGCCTTTCTGGTGGTCATTGTTTGGCTCCCTTTGGCAGTTTCTAAAGACCAAACTACAGAAACAAACTGAAGTTAGAAGGGGAAATGAGAAGAGGGAATTCATAGAGAATATACAGCGTACAAGTGAAGCTACACAGAAATAGCTAACCTCTAACAACAATTCATAGGAATTGCAATTTGGTACTAGGAGAAGGAATGAATCTATGTGATTAAAATACTTACCCATCTGTTGTCCTATCTACCTCTGTAGAGCACAGTACAGTGATAGTATTTTGGTAGGTAATATAAGCTCACTATTAGATTATTAAATTATTGCTATAGTTTTTGTATTGATTAATGTTAATAACAGAAGTGATAAGCTGATGAACCTCTTTCTTAAGATAAAGAACCAAAGTCACATTTCAACTTCAGATTCTAAGAAAATTGCTATTTTTGTTCTCTAGAAAGCTTAGACGAATTAAACTATATTAGATTGAAAGGGGGAAAGAACAACACTAAATGTGCATGGTTTAAACAAGACCTGCCTGGTGCTTTCAGGCTAAGTGAGTGTCTAACACAGTGAAGTCATTTGGAGCATGAGAGGTCAATGGAGCAACTCATCGGCAGTTTTCCATGTTGATTCTTTTTTTTTTTTTTTTGTTCCATTGTTGAAAATGAGTGGCAACGGGTATTGTGACTAAAGCATTTATTTGAAATTGTTAGGTCGATGGGAGGACTTTGTTTCTGTGCTGTTCCCCCTTTCCTCTGTGACAAACGGTGGGAGCTACCACTCTTCATTCTTCCTCTAATCCTCATTCTTCTCCTTCTAATGGGACAGGAAAAGAAAAAAGAATGTGGCTTTGCTTCCTACTAGATAAGAAAAGGAGGCAGCTGCTCAGAAATTCAGCAGACACACCAGAACTTAATACCATATAGGTAAATACGTCTTCTGTAATCACTTAGGTCCTAGGCAAAGGTGTCTTTGAAATTAGGGTGTACTTCTGAAAATGTTGGTGTAAATTAGATGATTGGAAGTCACCTTACTTTCTAAATTTCAAACTTGGATAAGTTGAGGGAAGTGAAATGAGCAGGTTAACTGAACTCTCAAGCCACACCGTTAGAGAATTTGCAACTTAACAGCCTCGCTTGTCTCACGTGCTCTTCTTCTGGCCATAGATCTTAGCACTGGATGCTACACATATCCCTAATTCATACCTTCTTTACTTTGTAGTGTCCCGAAATTAAAAACTGGGCAAAAGAGACGGCTGTTGTTGTCAATTATACATCTTAAGACCATAGTCTCGAGGATGCAAAAGACTCAAATATTTATTCCTGCAATATACTTAAAAGTCTACGTCTCCCAGAATCAGCCCCTCTGAAAATCACTTAGGACACATCAGTAGTACATCATGTGTGGCTGCTTGGCTCGCAGGGAGTTTACCTCAGCAGAGGATACATTGTGCTTCCATGGTCAGTTTAAGGTCTAAGGTCAACATTTAATACACTTTTCGTCTCAGGGGAGTCAGCTGCTTGGTTTTTGGAATCCTACCTCTCTCGCAGGACCTGCCAAGGTAGCCTGTTCCGGAACAATCACAGACATATCTGTTCCACCCATCCCTGCACATGCCATTGTTTTTGCAAGGGTTGCTAAGGCACGGTTTTGCTGTTTCCCTTGAGCAGGAGGGCTTCACTCCAGCAGTACTTTGAATTTCAGCCATTTGCCGGATATCCTTGCTCTGGCCGTCAATGAACAAATCTCTAATGCAGCCCACGTAGCCGTAGTTGAGCAGAGCAGTCCACACCTCAGTGGGGAAGACGAGGCCGGCCTTATTTTCTGGCAAGCCCCCCAGGTACAGCTCATCATCCAGGTCCAGAATCTCGCTCTCACCAGGCGCAGTGTAGGGCGTGCGCAGTGTGTTGACAGAAATGGTACCTGTTGCAGAGACAAGAGAACACATGGGTCTTTACCGAGTGCAACATGTTCTAAAAAATCACCCTTTCTCTCTTTCATCTGCCTAAGGGTACACTCCTTGAGAGCAGACACTTCTGATTATTCTTTCTGTTCCTCGTGTGGCTTATCCTTCCCAGAGGGAATGAAAACCAAAGTGTATGGCCAATAAAGAGTGTTTGTCAGCCTTTCACAGTTTAGTAAAGAAAAGAAAAAATATTTTAAAAAAGAAGGAAAGAAAGGTCTCTTTCTTCCTATATATTCTCAGCGTTCTATATCACTCTCCAACAGTTCAGTCAAGAAAGAAAGAAGGAGAATTTGACATTATACACTATCCTTTGGAATAAAGTCAGATTCACATCAGTAAATGCTCATTTTCAAAGCTGATATGCATCTGCAAACTAAAAAAAAAAAAAAAAAAGTTGCATGCCCCCACCTTTAACTGACTTGATTGCTTTTAATGAACACAATAGTTTGACAGAACATGTATGTCAAAGCTTGGCTTCACCACTCTTAGCTCCATCAAACTATTGATAAACCCTATGGTCTTGGTTTACTCATCCATAATAAGGACATAATAATATGACATACCTCTTACAGTTACTCTACGTGTTAAATAAAATGATATTAATAAAGTATCTGGTTTGTAATAAGCACTGCATAAATATTGTATATCATGATTCATCACAAGAACCAAATAAAAAAATTAAATTAGAAATTTAAAATCCCTACTAGTTACTCATCTAAATTGACAAGTTTTCCCTCCCTCACTTCAAATGTAAGAAGAGAATAATTCTATTAATTTACAAATATACAGGAACCTGGATGTAAGCATAAGATGAAGAGGTAGACATTCACATAGGATTAACTGAGAATCACAGAAAAAATTATTTGTGGGATCTATTAAATGAAAAAAGAAATGAAAGACAAAAGACACTTTTTGATTAAATTTTCTGTCATGTACCCCAGATTACTCAAAATTCCACCAATGTTCTATATCCTGAAGGATATCTATAAAAATGAAACTATGTTACCTGAAAAGGACACCACACTATACATGACCAGACTGTCCCAGATTTACTTTTCAGGTCTAGAGCAGAAAGCAGAAGAGGCTAAGTACTAAGAGAGAAAAGTAGGTTAGAAATGCCTGGTGCCATGCTCGCTGCTGACATAGAGCCTCAGGAATTTGGGGGTGCAGACGTAGAAGAGAAGCCAGGAGACAGAAGATGAGGTACGGAGACAAGGACAGAAAGGGAGAGTCTAGTGTGGGGAGAGGATGGGTAGGAAGATGCATTTTGGCTGTTTTGCAGAATACCTAAGATCCATCCCCTGGCGAAAATACAGCCTATGATGAATGTGAAACATGCATCTAACTAAGGATGCAGGGCTGCTGGCCTCTGCACAGTCCCTAGGAGCATTCCAAATCCCAGCAGAAGGGGTCTCAATACAGGCAATGTAATGGGATCTGCCCTTGTGCGAAAGAAGGCCATGGAAACCACGCAGAGACTGCACAGGCAGCCAAGTCATGAAGAGGATATTTGTCTCTCTAGACTTTCACAGAAAGAAATGGAAAAAGCTCCCAGAGGAGAAACACTCAAAGGCATTGCTATTTTGGCCTTCCAAAGAGGGGAGCATAACAGGGATTTCGAAGGGAGGCAGCAAAAAGGCAAAAGGACAAAGAATTCATTTTTACAGTTCACATTTGTGCAAGTGTTTAAGAAGAAAAGTCATTGAGGAACATATAGGTACCATAAAATCCTTCTTAAAAATATGAAAAAATATAATTTGGGGGAAATGAAATATATAATTTTGAGAGAGAAAGGTGTCATTTTTCTTCCTAATAGAATTTCATTACATGCATTTTTAACTGTCCCAAATGCCTTAAGAAGTGAGTTAAAAGATGATCCCTATCTTCTGCAGCAGCTAATAGATGTTAGAAAATGATGAGAAAGAGTATTAATAACAAAAGAAAAGGTGGACATATATATATATGTGTGTGTGTGTGTGTATATATATATATATATATAACTTAATGTGTGTAATGTATATAATGTGTAATGTATATAATGTATGTGTGTATATATATATACATATATTATTATATGTATTTTAAGCAAAAAGTTGTATGGAATGAACCGAGTGATTTCTGTTTTTAAGAGAAAAGGAAGATGAGTGCCACTCCCTGCTTTCTAATTAGTTCAAAAAGGTTTCTCAGAAATGAATATATAATATTGAAAGACCATTAGGAGACACAGAGCTAGGGAACAGTGACAAAGTTTTACAAGGGTTAAAAAATTTGTATTTTTCCCATCTGCCTTGTTACTCGTGGAACAAGCCTGATTCAGCCCAGGAGGAAAAACACTTGGCAAACACGTGGCGTTAGAAGTCTGCACTAGGAGGTGCTTGCAGGTTCTGAGGGGAGGGATTCAGTGGCTGGATCCCACCAGGGCTCTCCCCTCCCCCATAGTTTGCTCAGCCCGGTACACTCTGTAGTTGCCATAGTCACAGGCTTCATTAGGCCAGGCATTTCACACAGTCACCCAACAACAGTCTGACAGTAAGGATGGAATGATTGGCTCTACTCATTTTTATTTATGGTGTGTTGGTGCCTGCTTTTAACAAAATATTGTAAGAAAATTCCAATATATTTTTATGAATGCGTTTGTTGTGGCCAGAGTAAGATATTCACTATCACTTTGTGATTGGACTAGAGTTTTCTGGTCACAACACCTAAATTCGCAGTTTTAATACAGTCTAATGCACACTGACATGCCCCCCCCGCCCCCCCCGCCCCCCGCTCACACACAAGGTGAAACAAAAGTTGAACAGAAAAACATTTAGCTCTATTACTTCTGAAGCACTCTGATATTTTTCATATATAATTTTATTAATACAGATGCGGGATATGACCCACCAAATTGATTTCAAGAATGATTAACAGGTTGTAACCTACAGTTCAGAAACCACAGACTGAGAAGTTACAGTCATATAGGGTAAGGATATTTTCCCCATGGCTCCTCATTGTCCCTTTGAGAGATAATTTCAGGGTTCTTATGGGAAAAAGTAATGGAAGATCAGAGAGAAAGAAAGCAAAAGGAATATAATCCTAACCTTAACTCCAGTACAAGCCAAGAACTATAATTTAACCCTGGATTCAAGGTAAGGAGTTATACTGAGCATATGCATATATCAGATATCATTCATTAAAATATTTTGCAAACAAATATAATGGAATGAGACAATGGCGAATGAAAATCAACTACTATCTCCTCTACATGCTTTGCCAATCCATACGCATTTTTATTTTAGAATACCTTAGTAAAACAGACAGCAAAATAGGGAAAGAGTAGAGCTTAATTTAAGTGGGAATGGAAGCAATTATTTTTATGTTCTGAAGATTCACCAAATAAAAACTGTATTTAAATAATAATTCAATATTATTACTGAGTCAAACTCAGATACTTACATTACATTTATATATCATATTTCTCTTTATATTATATTTAGTCTACACATGTTCAAATGTCCTGAAGTGTACACATTTCTGATAAGCGATTTGAATCCCAAATTCCTTAATGATTTTATTATTGATATGAATCAAAGAACATTTTCACCTAAGCAAAAGGCTCATCACAGAATTACTGAATTCATTTATACCGATTTAACACATATATATAAGCACAGTGAAATTTCAATATGAAGGTTCTTAAGTGCCTATTTCGTTATAATGGAGTTATAAAAGCAGTGGTTACCAAGAAAACATGAAATGAATCCTTAAATCTTATTTTTGATAGTTGGAGACAATTGAGTAGTTGCTACAGCTGTATGTATCAATAGAAAATGAGAATGTTCCAAAGGTTGAGTTAGGACCAGAAGTAAATAAATTTTTAAGAGTAAACAAAAATCTAGGTATATTGTTGGTTCATCCCTCTAATTCCAATAACGATTTATGTATTCTCTTTGGAATAGCTTGATTATTTTATACATTTTACTTTCTTTCACTATAATTAAATTTAATTTAAATGATTTAAATTTGATAAATTAAATATTTGATATAAACATTGCTATATTTGAGCTGTTAAAATCTGTAGATGGTAGTCCTATGTGGAGACTTCTTTGGATCAGTGCTTCATTCTTCACTACTTAAGAATCAAAATAACGTTTCTATGTTATTTAGCTTTTAAAGCAATAAAATTTCAGCTAAGAAACAAATATATTTCTGTGCACATGACTTTTATAATCTTAACATAGAAATCACACTAACATATATTAATGTTTAAACTTGGTTGCTTTCATTGCATATGCAAAGGGTAAAACAAAGGTGACAAATAGACAAAGTAATATTTATTTAAGAATACTCATGAAGCATAACTAATGAATTCATGCTTTATGTAAAAGTATACATTAAAGGCGGAAAGCTGTTGAAAACAGTTCTTAGTTTATAAAAATGGAAATCATCTTTCCCATTTTGCTAGTATTTATAAAGTTAGTTTCCACTGTTTTGTTTTTTTTTTTCCCATCTAATTTTTCTTGGCCTTTTCACTTACAAAAGATTAGTTTTCAGGGTGAGAAGAAGCATAGTGAGGAGAGATTTAAAATAAGATGATTTGGTTTTATTTTTTTTTATTTTTAAAAAAGATTTTATGCATTCATTTGACAGAGAGAGAGAGAGAGAGAGAGAGAGAGAGAGAGGGAGAGAGCGCACAAGCAGAGGGAGCAACAGGCAGAGGGAGAAGCAGGCTCCCATGGAGCAGGGAGCGCAATGTGATGCAGGGCTCCATCCCAGGACCCTGGGATCAAGCCCTGAGCTGAAGGCAGCCACTTAGCCTACTGAGCCACTCAGGAGCCCCAAGATAATTTGGTTTTAATTACTGCAAAAGTTTAAGTGATCAGGAAATGGGAGGTAGAAAACAGTGCGCTCTAATGGGAATGATTTTGCTGGGTCAGAGGAAACCAACTTCCATCCTCTAGATTTTGCAACCTTGCTGGCATGCTGAGCCAAATACTGGATTCATTAGGCCTCAATGTGGCTCTTATGAAAAATAACAGAACTGATTGGGTGTCACTAAGGTTCCTTTTTGAATAAAATTTTCTGAAATTACTACTTACAATAATTTCAGTTATATACAAATTTTATTTTTCTATAATTCTGTTACACCTTTTCTTTGCAGAAGAGAATCAGATTCCATAAACTTAAATACTTACTTGTCAAATTCATAACCTATTTTTTTAGACTTTAATTTATGTATTTAAGAGAGAGAGAAAGTGAGGGGGACAAGGGCAGAGAGAGGAAGAATATCAAGCAGACTCCATGCTGAGCATGGAGCTGGACACAGTGCTTAATCTCATGACCCTGAGATCAGGACCTGAGCTGAAACCAAGAGTTGGATTCTTAACCGACTGTGCCACCCAGATGCACCCAAATTCATATTCTAGCAACAGATTTAAACTCAGCAACAAGGTATAAGTGCTAAAAGTAGAATGAAACTTTAATTATTATTATTTTTTAAAGATTTTATTTTTTATTTATTCATGAGAATCACAGAGAGAGAGAGAGAGAGAGAGAGAGAGAGAGAGGCAGAGACACAGGCAGAGGGAGAAGCAGGCCCCATGCAGGGAGCCCGACGTGGGACTCCATCCTGGATCTCCAGGATCACACCCTGGGCTGAAGGTGGCGCCAAACTGCTGAGCCACCCGGGCTGCCCTGAAACTTTAATTATATACTATGATGCAAAATATGAAATATAGAATTCCAACAAAATAGAAAAAATAAATGAAACAATATTAACAAGGATAGTTTTGGATATGAGTGGATTATGAGTAGATAATTTCTTTCTTTTTAGTTTTCTGTGTTGTTATCTTTTAAAGATTTTATTTATGATTTGAGAGAGAGCACAAGCTGGAGGAGGGACAGAAGGAGAGGAAGAAGCAGATTCCCTGCTGAACAGGGAGCCCCATGCAGGGCTCCACCCCAGAACCCCAGAATCATAAGTTGAGCTGAAAGGAAGATGCTTAACCCACTGAGCCACTCTCACACACCCACTGTGTCTTTTAAAAACTCAATGTCACATGTTGGGTTTATAATAGGGACTGAAATAAAGTTTATTTAAAAACAAAGAAAAATAAAATTTTAATATTCTGTTTTCTACTTCTTCCTATGTGTTTTCTGCTTACTTGGATCCACCCATGAACCAGAGAAGTCAGAAATTAAACCAGCATATTAAGAAATAAATCCTAGAACAAAATTGAAAAGTTTGATAATATCTTCTAAGGGGAAAAGACGAGGGGGAAAGTGGCATATCCTGTACTATGACCAAGTGGAAATTGAAACAGCCTATTAGCAAAATGACCTGTCATTAGCTTTTAAAATTAAAAATGCAATTCTCCCAGCGATTTCAGTTCTCAGAATCTGTCCTATAAGAATTATGATCAACATGCATAAAGATCTAACATGAAAATTTTCTTCATAAATTAGTTTAAAATAGGGAAATTTTCTGAAAGTAAAAAGTTAAATGTTCCTCAATAGAGAAATGACTAAGTAAACAGTGATAGGTTCAATCTCCAAAATACTACAAAATAATGGCATGGAAAAGGTTTCAGCATTTTTTAAGTTAATTGGTGAATAAAAACTCTCTATCATATGTGTAAATATATGGATAGCTATATTAACGCAAAGGAAATATGTGGAAATACATGGTTACCTGTGAAGGAGGGAATGAACTGGTGAGGAATGTATATGGCACGGGAAAACTCTTATGTACTTTCTGAAATGCCTGAATATTTTCACCAATAGCACATATTTATATGTTACACGCATGCCATGTATTTAGCACATGCACATATACAAACACACATCCACACTTATTGCAATATGTATACATGCAAATTTTTAAGATTATCATACACAATGCTGGATAGTTGTAAACATCAATCAAGTGGTTTATTTTATAATTAAAATATTAAAATTAAAATACTATTTTGAAGAACTTATACAGATTTCTACTCAGCACTCCACAATGAGAGTCACTGCTGCTAGGAGTGGTCAGGTAAGTGCCTATTTCCTCAGGGTGCGACTGACACCATAGCCAAGGTCTGCCCTCTAAACTGGTAGGCCCAGCAAGGAAATTTGCATATTGAAAGAACAGGGTCCATCTCTCAGGTTTTCACTGATTTACCAAGCCCATAGGATCGAGGTACAAAATAAGAATGCCAAGTTATTAATTCTCCATGAGATATTAACTATCACAGGATATGGAAATGCTTCCTGTGTAGCTTTGTCAGTAGGAGATGCCAGTTTACAATCCAAATGTTTATTCATTTATGATGGGAAATTTAATTGGTAACAGGAATCTGAATACTCATATCTCCATAACTGGTCAATTATACCCATCTACTATAATCAGAATTACCATGAAGAATTATGTTTATTATATAGTACTGGTAAGGATGTATATTATCTATAAAATATATATGTACATAAGACTGGAAGAAAATGTCCAAAACAAAATATTTTTTTTTAGGGGAAAGAAAATGGATGACTTTTTTTTTTTTCTTTTTAAACATGTTCAAAATCAAGAAATAAATATAAGCATTGGTTTAATAAAATTTAATGTAACAAATTTATGCAAAATTGACTCTTAGTCATTGGGATAGTCAAATCATTAACAAAATATTGATAAAGTGCTTCAGTTTTCCACTGATGTATGGTGGTTTAGAGACATGCATACAAAACAATATTATAAATTTACTTAAAATTATTGCAGTGTTTGCAGTGAGCTAGTAGGTAGAAGCATGGGAGGAATGTTTATAGTCAAAGAGCAAGTTTAAATCAAGACCTAAACAGAGAAATCGTCTAATGGTTGTTCAAGTAGAAATGTTTAAGTGTGGTGATTCATGAATGGTATACACAGAAATCAGTGCTGGTAATAGATAGCTAGAAAGTGCTGTTCACATCAAACAGTGATTACTATAAACCTCTAATTATGTGCTCTGGAGAGAGCCTTGTGCCTTTCCCACTGTAATTTCTAGTTCTTAAACTGGAACTCTATGACTTCAATTCAATCTCAATGGTTTCTTAGCTGTTAAATGTAGGCTTACCCATGAATAACCACTGATACAATCTGCTGTACCCTGCTGTACACAAGCAGAATTTGACAATAATAATGAGTCTCCTCTTTGATTTCAATGTGTAATAATGATGGTTTGCAAAAAAAAAAAATACTGGCAGTTTGCTATAAAAATACTTGAGAGGATACCCTTGACTGAACCAAAGAGCTTAATATAAATTTAAACAATATTCATGCCCTAAGAAAACAGTCATTAACCTCATCCTAATTTTAGTACAATTCATAGGTTTACAAAATACCTGGACACAATTTTGTGTTGAGTTTGGGAGAAAAAAAGAGGTAAAGGGGAACTCTGGAAAGGGAAGAGGAGCTGGTAAGGAAATATTCAGCTCTAAGTCCTGCTTAGTTTGCAGAGTAATAAGCCTCTTCATCATATTTATTAACCCAGAAACAGGGTTTTTTTTCTCTGTTAAGTAGCTATACATAGAAGATATTCACTTTTTGCAGCACTCAAATCATATACTCTGTTCAAGAATCAAAACACCTCCACTTTGTATGGTTCCTCCTTTGCAAGTTTAGCCCAGCATCTGAAAATGCCATTTCTGGCTCAGCTTACCAGGCCCCATGTCACTAGTATCAGCCTAAGCAGGCAATGGAAGAAGCTACACTGTACCAAGAGAGCAGCTGTGTGTCAATAGTAGCAGTCAAAGTGGAAAGAAAGTGTTTCCTTCCCGTGTCACAGAATGGAAGAGGGGATACCTAAACCTGGTACAATTAATTGTGCTGCAAATGAAGTTCTAGAAAACTATTCATCTGAGGGCAATATTTCCTCACCAAGGGCCTCACACACCCACCTTTTAGTGAACAAAGGACTGAAGGGCCAATTGCTGGAAAGATGGGCAGTGTGGATGACTATCTCCCCTGTCATTAGCAGGCTTACTTTGCCTGCATATACCAGTCCCCAGGAATAAGTGACCACCTTCCCTTAATTTTTCTTGTACCTACATGTTTGCTAAATGATAGAGAGATCTAATGAACAAAGATAGCAATCCTGATCTCATAAGAGCTTGTCGTTTTTGTACCAGGCTTACCACAGTTCTCTAACAATTATGTACCTTTCTCACTGCATTTTTGGGGGGGTGGCATCTGGGCTTGGAGGATGGCTTTGTATTCATAAAAAAGGGTAGCACTTGTTATATTGTGTAAACTGCTTTCATAAAGTAATGTAAATTCCTTAAAAACTTGCATTACAACTAAAAGAGTGCTATTACTCTTCAAATGTAAAGATGATACCACTGTTTTTAATTATTAGAGGGTGGGTCAGAACTTAGCTATTCACGTATTTTTTTCCTTTATTTTTCTTTGTACCAAATATTTGTTAAACAACTGCTATTGCACAAGAAAGTATCAGAACCTGAGGTATAAACATAAATAAGACATCCTCTTTCACACATAGGTTTCCTTTATAAATTGTTTAGGGAATGTTAAAAATTCAGTCTGTCCACCAAATATGGTTTAACCCTACCTCTGACCAAGGTAACCAATAGTTACTGGCATCAAATTAATGGCCGTGGCTCTATGCCTACTAACTTTAGTATGGTCAATAGCAGAAAGAATAATTCTCAGCCCTAAGTTCCCTCTACTTTAATAGCAGAGAAAATGGCTCATTAAATATTTTTAAATATTCAGCTGAAGAGTATCCCAGGCAACCTTCATCATCCATGAGTCACAAAGCAGCCCACACTGACCTCTTGTCATAGAAGTATCATTTTCCCACGTTATATTAAGGCTAATTTTCATATAGCCTCTGAATATCACTGGTGTGAAAAACGGATTAAATGAATTATTTCTTAAAATTCTATGTTTCTTAGTTTTAACCGAGCCATAAATCTTACTATTTCACCAACCTAACTCAGAAATATCCTTTAAGTAAAATAAAAGCTAGGAGAGTTATTCATTCAATTTTTAAAAGGCTGCTTAAACCAAACCAATGCAGTGTGCAAATATAGAACTTAATTAAAATACTATATATAAAATATTAACAGCTAGAGTTATTAACATTACATTAAATTCCCTTGAGCTAGGCCAACATAAAATGAGCTCTCTTTTCTTTCAATTTAGTAAAGGGCAAAACTTGGTGTAGTGAATGAGCTTTCGGTTTTATACTGTTTGTCTCAATTCACTAATCTAAAGTTGTAATCACATAGAAGCATTTTACCAGCTGCATATCACCAAGCATACTAACAATCTTTCCTTTGTATTCCCACAAAAATCTCATGTCTTATTTTCTTTCTTAATGTATAGAATACTGTCTTAAGGCATCTCTCTCATCTTCCTATCCAGCATTGAACTTTCTAAATTAACACAGACATTCTCTGCTTTTGACCTTTTCCAATGAGGGTACAAATAGAACAGTTAATAAACTACTGGCAATTTGGAAGAATTTAAGAACTTAAACAGAAAAAAAAAGTGGATTTTATTCGGCCTAAGGATTCAGGCATTTATC
Organism: Vulpes lagopus; assembly: GCF_018345385.1. NCBI lineage: Eukaryota > Metazoa > Chordata > Mammalia > Carnivora > Canidae > Vulpes > Vulpes lagopus. The sequence continues at coordinate 36,081,044 of NC_054828.1, forward strand.
CAATTCTTATTGTAATAGGTCGTCCAAGGAACTTGGGAAACTAATTAGACCATATCACACTTAAGACTAGAATAAATTACCATTATCAAATGAATAATGGCTTGTTTTGTTTTCCTTCCTACATTCTTTTGCATTTATTAAAATTTTGTCACTGACCATGTATTTCTTCATATAGTTAGAAAATACCTCATTTCTTGGTGAATGAAATACAACTGATCTGAGGTATGGTAATTTTTTGTGTCTCTGAACTTCCAAAAGATGTCCAATTAATCTAATCAGTCATGTTTTATATTATTATGAAGTTTTGGGCACCTGGGTGGCTCAGCTGGTTAAGCATCTGACTCTTGATTTTGACTCCAGTCATGATCTTATGGTTGTGAAATTGAGTCCCACATCGCGCTCAGTGAGGAGTCTGCTTGAGATTCTTCCTCTCTTCCCCTCGTTTGGCTTACACTTACTTTCTCTATGTCTCTCAATAAATTGATAAACAAATAAAAATAAATTATTATGAAGACTAACATGTACAAATACATACTCGAGAGTAATTTAAACATTTTATCCTAGATGTATATTAAATCAAATGGTATCACCAGAAGTTAATATTTTAAAGCACAAGATTAGACCACGCTCCATTCCTCTTTTTAAGACTTCTCTTTGAAAGTTCTTAAGTAGCCAATCAACTGCTTCCTCTGGTAGAAACAGGCCAGAGGAAGTGAAAGGGCGGTACTCTATTGCTGTATTTCTGTATTCCCCTCAATGTACACTTCTCAGCTTAAATCAGAAAAAAAAAAATAGAGGAATCTATTTTCTGATGGAATCAGTATAATGCATCAGGGAAATAAATTGTTGTCTACCCTCAATCATCTAAGATACTGGAGAGAACTGGTTAAAAAAAAAAGCCTAGATAGTACAGATAGGTAACTAATCTTCCCTGTGGAAAATTTCAGGGAAATGAAGAATGGAGGGAGACCAAGTTTCCAGAGAGGGATGAATCAGAAATAGTCTCTGAGATATCTGAGAATCAGAGCAATGGGTTCTGACCTTACTTCAACTTTCCACCCTTAACATTGGCTCCCTCCCAATTCCCATTCATTCCATTTCTTTATTTTATTGGGCTAAAAAAGAGAAATTAATTGCAGGATGTCTATTACAATCTTTTTTATTGATAAGCAGGAAAACAAGACATGACTAAGAGTGAGATAGGACACAGTTCTGCTAAAGGGAAGCTGGAAGTACACAAGTGACAAGGGAATCCATGAAAGGAGCACTCACCCCAGAACTGCAGCATAGCATTCCGAAAGTAGGATGGTGATCACAGATTACTGGATCTGAAAGAAGCACTAAATGTTCTCTGGTCTGTGGTTCCCACATTTGGCTGATCATCAGCTGGAGAGCTTTGCAAAAATATAGAATCCTAGATCCCATCACTATTGACACCCCTTCACCAGGTCTGGGAGCCCGTCAATACTGGGTCCTTCCCAATATGTTTCACAAAGGAAGAAATTCAGACCCGCAAAAAAAAAAAAATGCCTTGGCCAAGCTTATACTACCATTTAGTGTAAAACCCAGAGTGGGTGTGTGGCATATAAGTAAACAAGGAAGTACAGTGAAGGAAGGGAGGAGTGTGGTTAGGTCTCAACTCAGTTGTCTTCTATTATAAGAAGCTAATTTGATTTGTAAGTGAGAGGAACAATAAGAGCATGGGAGCACAAAGTGAAGAAAGTAAAAGAAATAATATAATATGTAATTGAATACATAAAATAAATTGCTTCTCTCTTTCCTTCTCTTTCTTCTCTCTGTCTCTCTTACTTTCTGGGTTTCCAAAAAATGCTATTTATTCTGCCTGGATGATCCTTGCCCCCACAAACCTAATGCCAGTCAATTCCCTAAGTCCCCTAATCCATTCTCAAATTTCAAAGTAAGTAAATGTTATTTCTCCAGGCCTTCCCTACAATGCCTTTTCCTTTCTCCAATTACACATGTGCACTCACACACACACACACACACACACACACACACACACAGTCCTCTCCAGGAAGCCAAAGGAAAGAATTCCTATTGGCTAAATTCCAAACATGTTTCATTAGAAAGGAAAGCTATTTGTATTTGGAAGTCAACAGATTTTTGTCAATGTTCTTGAAATCCTTGAAATCTTAATCCTTTTGAATTGATAAAAGTGTTTTAACACCACAGATCTATCTTGGATAAAAATTAAACTAAGGATTTTCTATGTGGATTGTTGGATTTTTCATATTTTGTATTTGCCACTTCAGGTACCTCCAATCATCCAATGATATAAGCAATAATTGGGAATACAAGAACCCTGCGTTTTGTCACCTGCAAATTCAAGATAAAATTTCTTGCAAGATTTGGCACTTGATTATCCAATAAATGTTCATTTAAGAAGTGATTCCAGCAGCCACTTGAGGATTTGGGGTTTGATGCCCAACTATAGTGATTAACTAGCCTCTTCTGATTTGTATATGATGTGAAACAAATAACAATTTCTTTTACCCTAAAGACTGAAATGCAGGAAATCTTTAATATGTCTTGGTTTTAATTTCCTTGGTGAGGGGTGTAAGGAGTGGTCCAGTAGGTAAACAGCATAGAAAAAATGAAAAATTACCTGACCGTCCATCTCTCTGGAAGTCCACATGATACCATTCTCCATCATTCACCTTCTTCTGTAGGGCTTTGATTTTTATTGTACCTGATCCCATGTCCAGGAGGAGGTAGAGATGGCCATCTAGCATCTCAATAGCAAAGAAGTCAACCTTTATCATCTGAGGGTTCTTGGCATCTTTTTGGTGTCTTGGCTTGCCATGGCTAAATAAAATGAGGCCATTTGGCTCTGTTGTGCGAAAATCAAATGATATGGAGCCTGTTTTCTTTGCATTCCATTTAGGCAAAGAGATGAAAGACTCTGGGGTTTCAAAGGTGATTGGGTCCAACGTTGCAACATTCTCACATTTAAATGCCACCACTCCATGAATCTTCATCTTAGGGTCTCCTTGCTTGGCAAGTCGAGATAATTCCAGCCTTACATCATTATTTTTATAAACAACCTGTGGGCAGAGGATAAAAGTGAGAAACCAGGCTCATATTTTAATATTTAGAACTTGTCTTCAGTTCACATAACTTGCAACACATGTTTGCAACACATGTATCATGATGTTTGGTGTATTTTTATATATAAGACCACTTTTTCAGCCAAATAAAATTCAAGTATTAACTCATTAAACAGTAACCATTCCAATCTAATTCCAATCAAATAATGTGTGTACATACACAAACTGGTTGTAGTTGACTCAAATGATTTGAGTGAATTTGCATACAGTTTTCATTATTTCAAGCATGCATTGACTCAAACGTATAAAAGCCATTTGCTTTTGGGTTTGGTTATTATACTTTGTTTATTAAATATAAAAGTTTTTCAGTTTTCCCACTACTAAAGTATTTGAAATTAGATATTTTGCATCACTGTTCCCCTAAAAATAGGACCCCATTTATGATATATAGAGCCACTATGTGTATAAACTCTGTAAGATAATCACAACAAATTGAGGTAGAAAACATCCTGAAATATCTAAGAAAAATCACAAAATAGAACTAACATGCAGAAGCTCCCTTTTCCCTTATGGCCTACATTAACAACTGCTTGAATAATGTTGGGTAACATTAGAACAGTGTTGATTCTAAATCTATTCAACCTGTATTACTTGTGTTCCATTTTACTTTAAAGTATATAAACATGGAACAAAGTTTGTCTTGTATTCTAATTTCCCAAGGCATTTCATCCGACTTGGCTAGGTGGTTCTGACTGCTTGTTGATAGTCCTATGGCTTTCTGGACTCTAAACGGCACATTGAACACATCCACTGGCAGGGCTCACAGTATCATGCATCTGCTATCACATCATCTTAATAAAGTTGAAGCCATTCTGACATAAAGATAAAGAGAGATCCATACCCTGCCTTTATAAAATGCATACCATGCATAATTACATTTCCAAAATACATATGTCATACTGATTTAAGAATAAATTAGCTCTCTGTCCAGATAACTATCTAAATTATTTTAAGAAGCCATTCAAAAATTCATAGCGGCCAACACTGACAGGTTCTAAATTCATTTAAATTTCTATAATAGAAAATTTTAACAAATGTTGAAGGAAAGGGAAAAGATCACCATAACAATGTGTGGAAATTATATGGCATAGAGATAGATAACGAAAAAAAGAAACACCTAGTCTCTTTTATGTTTTTATTTCTTTGGGATTTATTATATAAGCCCATGAAGCAGAGAAGTGAAGTTCAACATTTTGAACTACTCTTAAAAAAAAGAAAAAAACAATATCCTCAAGGAAATATCGATTTTATGAACAGATCCAAATGAGAGTGCAACAATATCATCACTAATTGTTAAGATGGTAGAGTATATAGATATTTTTGAAAGTTGAAACTATTAAACAAATTACAACTTTCAACCTAAATAAAAAAGATATATGAATAACTGTAAATGATTGAGAATCATATTAACTGGTCAATACAGCAGTTATTTCCTCCAAACCTATGGCAAAACGTAACCGAGCCAACAGTTAGTGCAGTTAGTGAATTTCATGATATGACTTATTAAAGGATATTTTATTTTTCAGAGTGATTAAGAATGTAGGTTGTGGTATCAAACACTCTTGAGTTCAAATTCCAGCACTATCATTACCTAACTGCATGATCTCTTCAAGCCTTATTTCTTCTCCCTTCTAGGGAGATAACACTTTACAGGACGGTTGTAATTATTAAAGAAAAAAAAATGTAAGTGAGAGAATCTACATAAAGGCAATTAATCCAATGCCAGGTACATTGTGAGATTTTCAAGAAGTATCAAATATATCAAACTGCATGAATAATAAATATCATCTCTTCATCATCATCTAGTAGACATGGAAATAACAAATTAATTCATTTTAAGGAAATGCTTAAAATTTAACACCCCCATGTAATTGGTATTTTATACCTGATTTGTGCCAACCAAAGAAGTCACATCTTTCCACTGCTACTCCGGGTGTTTCAGTTTACTTTTATCTTGAAGGAGGATTATTATAAAGAATACCACATCCATTATTCTTTGAGCAAATGTGTATAATGGTTTAATAAGCATATACTGACAACAAGAGAAAAGAAAAAGAACTTAAGCAATAACCAAAGGGAATTAGATTAATTCTTAAGTCTAGTATCTTGAAGAGAGGAAGAGCTATTAAGCCTAGGGTAAGTTGATTTAGGATTGTTTTTCTTTGGGGATCTTGAGAAGTGGAGAAAATGGTTTCCATGGATGAGTTTCCAAGTTTTATGACTTCCCACTATGATTTTCAAGATACCCAAGCCTATATATTGTTTCAATTTCCTTGGAGATTTATATTTTATTATTTGGACATTCCCTTCACAAAGACATCGATCAGGAATGAGTACAACATTTTCCGACCCAATTGATGTAGATGATCATGTTGACCTATGCTAACACGTTGCCGTGAAATAGAACCACTACAATAGAGTCAGGTGTTTCTGAGATGAGTAAGTAGTATAAGGCTTGTTATATTCCCTGAGGAGTCCAATATCAGCTACAAAAAGTTGACGGATTTGGGGTTAGGGCAATTCTAGCTAAGGATTTCAGTGAGTGATTTAAAATCTCATGAGTGAATTGGATGCCCTGGGGAAAAGGAGACTCAAGAAGATGGAGAAGAAAATTAGGGATTCCCTTGATCAGGTAATTTAGGGCTAGCCACGCACATACACTCTCCCTTCACACACAGCCCCGCAAACCAATCAATCAATCAATCTCCACCAGAATCTATGCTTTGTGCAGACACGATTCTTGCTTACTGTAGTCAAGCATCAAGGTCAGAGTCTGGCACAAAGCAGACACTCAATGAATATCTGCTGAGAATTGAATAAAATTCTTTATTCACTTCTTTTTTTATCTAGTCCCAGGTTATAGGCTATTATTAACAATATTTACAAATGTAGCTAAGTAAAGCAGAGTGTGGTACTGCAGACTAATCTCATGAGCTAGCTACTATATTTAGTCTATTTCTTTAGAAAAATGTAGAAACTTCTGTGCATGTTCAGTTATAAACGGCAAGCTGGCCTGTGTATTAGAAAACTTTACCTTCAAATTCATATTGTGGGGTTTAAATTACTTCTAGAATGAAAAAAACACCTGAGTTAAAATTCTCCAGAGGTAGAATCATTTTCCTAGAAGAACTACCTTGAGGAGAAGCACGATATATTTTTTTTTCCTTCTCATTTTGTATTCTTTGAAAGGTAACTCCAGAAGACAGAAAAGCAATTTTGGAGAGGCAGGCTGATAGCTCTCACAACTACACCACTACTTCATCTGACCCAGATTTCATAATCACTCTACTTTTCAAGTTAGACTTACTCTTAAAGCGACCTGAATATAGTTCAATTACAATAATATGTAGACAGCAAGCACGCCAACTCTTCTAAAAATTCACATGTAAGCTATTTTTTTGCTTCTTTCTCAGCTAATATGATTCTCAATCAATTACAGTTATTCATATACCCTTTTTATTTAGGTTGAAAGTTGTAATTTGTTTAATAGTTTCAACTTTCAAAATCTCTATATACTCTACCATCTTAACAATTAGTGATGATATCATTGCACTCTCGTTTGGATCTGTTCATAAAATCAATATTTCTTTGAGGATATAGTTTTTTCCTTTTTTTAGAGTAATTCACAATGTTGAATTTCACTTCTCTGCTTATATAATAAATAAATAATAAATCCCAAAGAAATAAAAACATAAAAGAGACTAGGTGGCTTTTTTTGTTATCTATCTATATGCCATATAATTTCCACACATTGTTATGATGATCTTTCCCTTTCCTTCAACATTTGTTAAAATCTTTTAAAAGTCCCTCAAACTTAAATATGCAAGCACAGGAACAATATGACTGTAGTTTTGTATTCCCAGGCTTGAAATTTGAGGTAGACAATCACTGAGTGTTTTATTTGATCTTCTTATTAGTCCTAAAAAGCAGGGGAAATAAATAGGTTAAAAAGAAAAGTTTGAGAGTCTAGGTATAGACATGGCTTAATCACAAAGCTATTATCTAAGTCAACTTGCCTAACCTCTGTCTCAGGTTCTTAAATTCTAGAATATGTATATAAAGGAAAAGGATGTCATACCTATAAATCCTGAGCTTTCTCTCCCTTAAATCTTTTGTCTCCCAAAAGATCTTTTGGACAATATTTTGTCTCCCAAATCTATGTGATTTGGGACAATGGTGAAAGACATTCTATTGTTCCTTCTCTTTGTCTGGCTTGTTCCAGTTGTGGTTTGATGTCAGGATATTGCTCTCTATTCTGAGATACGTTGAAGCACTAATCCGTTAGGTAAAGAGAACGTTCACAAGATCTTTAGGCACATAGACATACATCAAGGATTATATCTTTCTAAGGTTTGTACAGATGGTATTAAAGAACTGATGGCTGATAGATAGAGCCCTTTCCACAGGAAGTGGGAGTGTGTGAAATAAGCACATCAGTAGGAAAGCATTTGCTACTCAAATAATGACTATTTTGTTGTTATAAATAAATGTTTCAGCTTAGACATTTTCATGAAGCTCTTGAATTAATTAGCATGCATTGATCAAAGCTTTTCATACCTCAGCTGTGAGCATCTGCAGGGTGATGAAAAGGACACCAAACTTAAAGGCAAGGAGTGATGCCGGGATCTAGACTCGGTTGTGACCTGAGAACATGAATGACTTATTCTAATCTGAGTCTTGGTTCTCTTCTATTCTTGGGAGTAATAAAAAGTAAGTGCTAGGTATGAATCCAGTTTTCACAATTTCAAAGAGAAATGCAGCTCCCTCCCTTGCAATCCTGTGACTTTGTCCAAGTCCTTCTACCTCACAGGGGCTCAGTTTTTTCTGTAAGGTGGAGTAATAACATCTACTACATGAGGGTTATTGTAAAAAAAAATAAAATAAAAAAGATATTTCAATGAAAGTGCTAACAATAGGGTCTGGCACAGAGTAAGGGTCCAGGTGAATATCAGCTGCTCTTGTTAGTGTTGTTATCATAAATAATAACATTATTGTTCTGAGAGGAACTGAATGCAGCTGTAACAAAGGCAACAGTTAGCATGGCACATAGTAGAAGACTGTTCAATGTTTTAAAGTAATTAACAGGGCTGCAACCAGCAGGATCAGAGAGATCACAGCAGCCTGGGGCTTCTTTCAGTGTCTTGACATTCATATTGCAGGTTGAAGACTTTCTAGATAGCTGAGGTTTCTTAACCACGGCACATAGGAAGCTAGTGAGCCTGGGGCTTTTACTTTCACTCATGAGAGAACTTCCGTGGCATCTGACATCAACAAAAACCACCACTACCACCACCACAAGAATCAGCTAAGATTTATTGAGTGTTTATTTTCTGTCAGACCCTGTTATAAGAAATTTATATGTTTTATGTATTTGCTCCTGACAAGTGTCCTAGAAAATAGAAAACATTATCCTATTTTATTAGTAAATATGTGACAGCACAGAGCTCAGTGAATGTCTTCTATCGTGACCATGTCAAATACTGTGAATAGCTAATGATATTATAACTTCAAAATCTGTGTTTGTCTCAGCAGGAGATTTCACTTACAGGTTTTTTTTCTTTTTTCTTTTTTAAGATTTTATTTATTTATTCATGAGAGACACACAGAGAGAGGCAGAGACACAGGCGGAGGGAGAAGCAGGCTCCATGCAGGGAGCCCGACGTGGGACTCGATCCCGCGTCTCCAGGATCACGCCCTGGGCCGAAGGCAGGCACTAAACCGCTGGGCCACCGGGGCTGCCCCACTTAGAGTTTTCATTTAGAATTTCATTTGTACTTTTTGATAGCAGTTGCTAAATAAGAGATTCACAATTAAACAGTTTACCACCATGCAAAAGGATGGCCTTGCTATGAGTTACATGGATTATTACAAAAACAGTATCTTTCCTTCTCTTTGTCTTTCTTAAAATATTTCTAAATGTGGACACCTGGGTGGCCTTTGGCTCAGGTCATGATCCCAGGGTCCTGGGATCAAGTCCCACACCAGACTCCCTGCAAGGAGCCTGCTTCTCCCTCTGCTTCTGTCTCTGTCTCTCTCTTTATGTGTATGTCTCATGAATAAATAAAAAAATAAATATAAATCTTAAAATAAATAAATAAAATATTTCTAAATGAATCAAATAGCACAACTGAGCAAGAGAGTGTTTTTGTGTGCCTGTTGATTAAAATGTCTCTTCAAATCCAGTTTAAGTAATGGGGCTTATTCTTGTTTCTAGAACTCTAATGTAGTTTTTCAATAGGTATGCCTTTTGGATATATATAATATTAGGATATGCATAATAAAATACTAGAATTAAGATATTAGAATAAACTAGTTTAATTTCTCATTAATACTTGTTATTAATACTTGTTATTGGTGTATTTATCTGAAATGTGTAAACTATATGTGAATACACACACACATAGCTTATACATTACCTAATATAAATGTGTTTATATATAATATGTCAAGCCTGCTAAAATTGACATTGAGAAAAGATACACATGTATATTAGAATACATACTATATCTCTAGATGGATAAGTAGATAACACATATGTATATATACCACATACACACCAAAATACAAGCATACATATACTAAAAGCATTTAATAATTTCAGAAATTAAAAAGTTCTTGGCTAAAACACAAGATGGTCTAACTCAGTTGGAATAAAAAATGTCTTGGCCTACAAACAAATATCAGCACTTATAAGGTTGGCTCACACCAAAGGAAGGGCTGCAGCTGGAAAAAAAATACATATATATATAATTTTAAAAAGTAGAAAATTAAACAGAGTTTCTTTACTGTTCCTGCTACCATGAAAGGACAATTTTAAGAGCACAATAGAAACAAAAGTAGCCACTTAAAAAAAAAATGTGGCACTCATCATTGTCCTATCTTCCACTCAAGGTCAAGTTGCCAGAGCTGTGCACTTTCTTATACTGAGAGCCGAGCACAAATGTGAGGTGAAAAAAAAAAGTTGTTGAACTTAACTGACTAAATGACTAACAGGATTTTAGCTTCCTAAGCACATCACACACCACTGACGTTTTCATCTATAATCTGAATATGTCTACTTGAGGCAAGTGTGCATCCAGTTGCAGGGATTCACATGCTGCGTGTGAGTCAGAGAAGGGGTGGCAGGTAGGAAATGCACAAGCCCTGGTCAGAGTAGCCCAATGCCACCTTAAAAACAATACCCAGAATTCAGAAAATTTGATTTGAAAGAGAGTTATATAAGGAATTTTGTAAGATAAAAATGTTTTGTTTCATTTTGTTTGGGGGGGCAGCAGAGTCGGTGAGTTTTTCCCCCATAATCTAATTCTATTCAGAGATTATGTGTAGATAAAATTTTCATATAAATTGCAACTTTCCCCACACCTAAATGAAGAAACTAACTAGGGAATGTAAAAACAGACTACATCAACATCACTTCTCTGTAAAGGCATGTGACTTATTAATTTCAAACCAAAAATTAGCTGAAATTTGGAAAGGACAAAAAATGATAATATTTTATTTAAGCCATGCACAGAGGGAAATCTTTTTGCTTAATTCCAATTAAACATGATCAACTACATCTTATTCATGAAAAGAAGGAAAATCAAAAGAAGACACCCTCTTGCTTTGCCCTTCCTTCATTCCATCAGTGAAGTGCCTAAAGTTATTTAGACAACCTTGATGCCATCTGTACAAGTCGGCCGTGGGAGCAAAAAGGCTGTGCTGTCCCAGGATTAACAACTCAATTTAATGAAGCTTTCAGTGGCATCTGGGTGTGTGGCAACTTGAGTTCCACTAAATAGGAATGTCTATTTCTCTCAAATTAAATATTCAGTAATTCAGCAATGCCCGTGGGCGAAAAAAATAGAAAAGTGAACCACTATTTCAGTTACATAAGAGTTGATGGGTCAATTTTTGAAAAGTAAAAGCAAAAACTAGGTCACTCTTCCTTATTTTCAGATGAGGAAACTGAGGCACAGAGCAGTTCAGGGACTTTCTCAGTTGGCATCAAGCTCTGATCATGAACAAGTATCAAGGAATTCAGTGTTCAGTGTTTTTTTTTTTTTTTTTGACTGTTCAGAAACAGATGGAACAATGAACTGTCTCTAGCACAGGCGTGCAATAGGAGACGCCCTAGAGCAATTACAAATGAAGAGCAGCCGTCTTTTCAGCAACATGCAGAAAGGGAACCATAACTGATTTAAAGGCAATTCTATCTTTAAAACTGTGATAGCTTCACAATAAGCTGACACTCAAATATAAAAATAAAAGTCCCGAAGGGAAAAAATCTTGCAGTTATTTCCCCCACTAATGGCATTTACAAAGACACAGAAAAAGTTAACTAGAAACAATAAACCTGCAATGTTTACTGCTATTTTGCAACTAAGTGATGAAGATATTTTCAGCATCAGTCTTTCATGATCTTGCAGAATGTGACACGCCATAAATTAGGGTTTAAAGCTTCTATTCCAAGCTGGCAGATGCTGCTAATAAGGACAATGCATGTCTGCTTTATCCCAAAACTTTTTAAATCCTCTACTAGTCTCAATGAGGGACAAGAGGCCGCTTTATTTTTTTTTTATAAGGGAGCCTATATTATCATGAAACAAGAATGAATCTTTGAATTGATCATAACAAAATAGTGGCAGCAAATGTTATGTCTGGATTAACCAATTCTTTTGCATCCCCAGCCTCATAAGCTCTGCAAAGCTTCCCTATCATCTAATTTTACATTTTTCTAAAGGGGTAGTTATATATAAAGGTATATTATATACCATCTAGTATATGTATGTCCATAGAATGCATGGATATATATGCGCGTATATGTGTATATAATATACACATATATAAAATGCCATATACTTTGTTGATTTACCTGTTGATTACCTGTTGATTTACCATGACATGCTATATGTTGGTTGCATATGCCGAAGTTTTCATTCTATTTTCACATTAAAAAAAATTTTTAAGATTTTACTTGTTCACTCATGAGAGACACACAGAGAGAAAGAGGCAGAGACACAGGCAGAGGGAGAAGCAGGCTCCATGCAGGGAGCCTGATGCGAGACTCTATCCTGGGACTCCAGGATCATGCCCTGGGCTGAAGGCTGGGCTAAAAAGCTGAGCCACCTGGGCCGCCCCACTTTTTGATTGTGTTCATCACTTTTTAGTTTAGAAAGGGCACCTGGGTGGGTCAGTCAGTTGAGCATCTGCCTTTGGCTCAGGTTATGATCTCGGGGTCCTGGGATTGAATCCTGCGTTGGGTTCCTAACTCAGCTGGAAGTCTGCTTTTCCCTCTTCTGCTGCTGCCCCTGCTTGTGCTCACTTACTCTGTCTCAAATAAGTAAAATCCTTAAGAAAAAAGTCCTCCCCCAAGAAAGAGTTGATAAACATATTGTTATATACAATGTTTATTACTTAATTTTATAAGTGCTTGTGTAACTGTAATCTTTTTGAAAACATTTTGTTTTCTCTTTGAAGGTGAAAATCCAAATTGAGTCCTCCTACCCAGATAGATCCTTATTTGAGCCAGCACATTTTTTGAACAACTTCTCTTTTTTCTACTGATTTGTAAGGTGTACCACATTTTAAAATTCTGATATATACTGTACAAGGTTCTGCTTCTGAGCATTCTATTGTTTTCTTTCTCTTTCTTTCTTTCTTTCTTTCTTTCTTTCTTTCTTTCTTTCTTTCTTTAATCCAGTTCCATTTCATTTAATTATATTTCTATAGTGTGTTCTAATATATGTTAGGTCTCTACTACTAAGCTATTTACATTAATTATTCTAATTATGTTTGTACATTGCATCATATAGTTTTGTTTTCTGCATAGATAAGATAAATATATATAACAGAACTATTGTAGTTGCTCTGATTTAGCTTTACAAAATGTAGCCAGCTAAAGCTGGTGGCAAATTATTTATTTAAACTCATTTAAAGAGGTTTATTTTTTTATTTTATTTTATTTTATTTATTATTTATTTATTTATTTATTTATTTATTTATTTTAGAGAGAGAGAGCAGGAGAGAGGGGGAGAGGGAGAGAGAGAATCTCAAGCAGACTCCATGCTCAGCACAGAGCCCAACGTGGGGCTCCATCTTATGACCCTGAGATCATGACTTGAGTCAAAATCAAGAAGTAGATGCTTAACCACTGAGCCACCCACGTGCCCTAAAGAAACTTCTGAATAGCAAAAGGAAATTATATCTCTCTTATAATTACATCCCTGTGATAATTATTTGTAAAGTTATCATGTATAAGTGATTATAATAATTTTGATTTTAACACATCAGAGAATCTGGCCTCATGCCAGAAAATTTTATTATTTGTTGGAAGATAGATGTAAAACTATAAAGAAAAATAAAATTAGGGGGAAAATGCAATTATAAGCACACTAATTCTATTGTAATAATCACAAGCCCTAGTAGAGTGTCTTGCAGTAAAATGCTAGGAGTGGGTGGCCAATCACTAGCATTTGGAGGTGATTTGGAGGCCAGGCTGAATGATTCTCAGGGCGGGAGAAAACCAAGTGCGCTCCACTTTAATGTGGCTCTCTTCAAGAGGTTAGGCCACTTGCCTGGGGACACACAGATAGTGTCCAGCTAGTAAGCAGTGGAGAGACAGAATCTGAATGCCTTCTTCAGACCTGGGAATAGATTGTATAATTTTTTGTTTGTTTTCTTTCCATGGGGGCTGTTTTTATGATAACTAGGTTCCCTTCAGCAGTAAAAGCCTTACAACTCTTTTAAGCCCTGTTGACTTGAGATTTCAAGATCCGATTATCAAATTTGTGATTACTCACACTGTATCAATCCCCTGTCTTTCTCTGGCTGCCCGCCATTCCTTCTTGACCACATCTCTACCTGAGCACCCACAAAGGAAACAGGGAAGCCGATATTTAAGAAAGCCAATGCTGCTGTCTCTCCCATCCACAATAAAAATATTTTGCAAACTAGACCTGTTATTGAGAAGTGGTGTGTAAACGTGCTCCATTATTTTAATATTATCTGAAGGCAATACTTTGTATGGTAGGTACATAAATATAGATATAGATATGAATATAGATTCAAACAGCCTTAGGTTTGAATTTCCGCTCTGCTACTTAACTACACTGCCTTGGGGGAAGTTCCTTAGTTTCTCTGAAGTAGTTTCCCCTTTTTCAAATAAGGTTAACACTTATTTTGCACTATTATTTAATCACATACAGTACTAGGGTACTTGGTCTTGAGCACTGAGTAAAGAGTAGCCATTATTGTTATTATTAGGATCTTAAATGTATAAGAGAGGAATGATGGCCATTTAAAGAAGCAGTTTCCCCCCTAAAAAGTAGAGAAGTATGCTTTGAAGTAATTAATTACCCTCAAATCTTCATGTTTACATGATTATTTCCTAAATTTCATACCTCGATTCCTTATCTTCCATGAACTTTACATTTTGAAAGATTTCATCTACTAAACAAAAGGTATTCATTAAGGAATACTTTGTAATTTTAAATTTATCAGAGGCATAATGAGATCGCCTCTATAATCACACTGAGTTGATAGAACTCTAGCCTGATGCAAATAGCTGTTTTATTTAGATTATGTTAAGAGGGTAAGCATGTAGCCTTTTCTAGATTTGCTGAAATACTGAACATACATAACTGTTCTTCATTTCTAATTTTGAGGACTCTAAAATAGTATAGAGACTCTAGGTTGTGAACTGTTATTTTTCAATTATGGCTGCTCAGCACCGAGGTATTTCTTCTTAATGCATTCTTTAATTATTTCCTTTGGAAGGTCCCTAGTGCTTCAAATGTCAGATGGGTTGTGCCTTTTGCCAAGGGTTGCTTAGTTAACTGTTTATTTAATGAATGGGGTTTTATGTGCTGCTGAATTTCTCATGGCACACGTTAGGAAATTCTTGGCAGAATTTAAATTGGAGAACTGAGAAACATATTGGCTCTACGGAAGCTCAATCAGCTCCCAGGCAGGAGCAGGGCCTCTGCCAAGGAAAACTCACTAAAATAAAAAATGCAAAGACCAAACTCACACACAACACAAGGAAAACTGACTTTGGTGTCTAGAATTAAAGGCATGCTGGATTCAGGTATCTCAGGTGGCCTATGAATGGAAGTGAGGGAAATGGTTCACAATTCTGGAAGAGAAACAGGAATGAGATCCCTTTGCTTTGGAGGATGACAATATGCTTAAATGTCTTGATTACTTGGGGTACTCAATTAGCTGCTAAGAAAAAATGGAGTCTTATATAATTTCTCAAGTTTCTTCCTTATGGAGATAAATCTAAACCTCTTTTTATGTTATTGAAAGATATAATCAATAATAACTAAGAAATAATAATTGTATTAAAAAGAAAACTTGCAGCAACAGTGACTGAATATCCTAGATCAAACATCCAGATGGCTATAGTTTAAAGATGATTTGGCCAGGAGCCTAGATATTGTATAAACATCAGTTGCCAGGTATGTTTTCTTTCAGGACTGGGGAGGAAAATAAATGCCCTGAAATGTTATGTAGGGTCTGAAAAGTCCCAAATCCACCAAATTATTTTTAAATTTATTTTATTTATTATTATCATTATTATTTTTATTCAGTAGTACTACAAAAGGAGGAGGGAATTGGAGATTTTTAAAAATGAAATACAAGTTTGAGAAAATAAAGATGAGGATATATGTTTCAATGATGTAAGCTGGACAGCACTAGCCTACTTGCTGATGCTATATGAATACCCAGTCTTGTGTGGAAGGAAGGCCTGTTGCAGTCATCTCCTGCTGAGTATCATTGCCATCAGTTCCTTTCTTCAATTCTACACACTCTGACAGCCCATGCCCAATCCCTTTTCCCTCTTTGGAAGAGCAATTTCCTGAGTTAGCCTAGGGCTCTCTCTCTCTCTCTCTCTCTCTCTCTCTCTACTGGCTTACTGGAGGCTCCCTGCATCTTGGGTGATCAGAGGCCTGGCTAACTCCCTGGTTCCTGTTTGTCTGGTGCCATTTTCTCACATTATTCAAAAATTAAGAGAGCTGGGCTCATCAGCACATAAATGCTAATCTGATGCTAGGTTGGCCATCTCTCAGGTAGCTAAATGGACACATGTGTTCTCTTCTTCAGGCCTAATTGCTTGGCTGTCATCTATCCTGGCTCAGGACTGAACCACTCTCCCAGCAGACAGTTCACTGGGTTTGGCCATCTATAACCACTTACTACTCATTGCCCTTGATTAGCTGGTGTGTTGTTTGACACATATTAATATGAATCATAATAACACCAATAACCAGCCATTAAACACCTTCTATGTGTCTCATGCATTTTTAGCTACTGTACAGAAAGTCTCATTTCTCATAATTTTTATCTCCATACTAAGGTTCAGAGAATTTAAATATCTTGTCCAAATTGCACAGCTATTGGATGACAGAACAGTAATCCAACTCAACATTTATCTGATTACAAACTCATATACGTAGTTTTTAGTTCATGTTTCTCACCATGTCATGGGATATTGGCTGAGTTCCTATTTACTTAGCCAGCACTGGTCCTGGACACATTTTCTCAACAATGTCATCAATACGTAAAAGGGCATCTATACCTTTTCTATTCTTCCATGATCTGGTTCCTTTGAAAAGGTGGGATTCTCTTAACACTACTGGTAAAAAATAAATTAAAAAAAATTTAAAACCCACTTTGATCCCATCCTACTCTCTTTACCTTTTGATTTCAGGATAGCTGCTGTTCCCATGGCTGTCCTATGATACTCCGATTTTGTGTCACACTTATTTTGTGCTCATTTCACTCTGAAGACCAAATTACCTGGCCATGTTATCAAGTGAATACAAAATTTGTTTTGCATTTTAAGGATTCCTTAACTAAGGTTTTCTAAGTTACCTTGTAACTGGAAAATAAAAAAATGAGATTTAGCACTAATAGGAACGACATTTTAAGGGTCAGTTTCCAGGCTCTAGATTTAGATTTGGCTGCTATAGCCTCCTTGAGTCAGCATAGATTTGAGACATTTTTTCTTTTCCTCCATGACAACAGATGAAGTCCGGTACAGCAGGGCCAGGCTAGGATAAGATGGGTGAAATGAGTGAGGTACTAACCTGAGATGTAAAATATAAGGGGGGAAGGGAATGCTAAAAACTTAGTAATCAAGAAAAATAATATTTCAATGCAATTTTTTAAATCAATGCAAAAAATCTTACGGTGAACAAAATATCAAAATTTTACATAAAGTAGAATCAGTATTACTGATTATTCCTCTTGCCTCAGGCTCCAATATGGCCTGGTAAGCACTGCAATACAGTATTTTTCTAGGATTAAAGAGCCCAAGTTAATTTGTTAACAATCTATTTATTACAAATGCCAGTAACTAGAAGTATTTGGGGGCTAGGAGTGGGGAAAGGAAAGCCATCATTGGAGATCCTTAAAATTATAACTAAAATAAACTTCATTTTTAAGGATAATGATAGCAAACAGTCATAGAGTGCTTAGTAGACACTGTTCTAAGCACTATACTCATTTAATCACCAGCACAACTGGCTGAAATAGAAGAACAAGCCCAGGGATGCAGAATTCCCAGTGGCACATTCATTAGACTACAGCGTCTATGGGGCTGTGCAAGACTGGTGACTTGGTAGAACTCTGCCAAGAGTCACTTACTTGCCAATATTATGGAAGTACCCACATTTTGACTCTGGTAGAACTGGAGTCCCCATTTTACAGATGAGGAAAGTGAGCTTATACAGTAAATGGCAGAACCACGTTCCAAACCCAGAAGTCTTAATCTAAGGTCTTTGCTCTTAACATTATAGAAAAAAGCCAAGCCCCACAAAGACCAAATATTCTTGCCTATTCCTACCCTCTCTTCTCTTCTTCAGGCCTAATTGCTTGGCTGTCATCTATCCTGGCTCAGGACTGAACCACTCTCCCAGCAGACAGTTCACTGGGTTTGGCCATCTATAACCACTTACTACTCATTGCCCTTGATTAGCTGGTGTGTTGTTTGACACATATTAATATGAATCATAATAACACCAATAACCAGCCATTAAACAACTTCTATGTGTCTCATGCATTTTAGCTACTGTACAGAAAGTCTTATTTCTCATAATTTTTATCTCCATACTAGATATCCATTTTTCCCCAAACAATCCTACATAGGAGTTAACTTTGATAATAATAATGAGCCCAGGAACACAGATCTTGGCATGAACTTTTACAGACACTAGTCAAACTTTCAAGGCTTGAAAGGCGTGTGTGTGTGTGTGTGTGTGTGTATTTATGTATATATATATCAAATTCAATGACTTGTCATTGAAATCACCTTGAGACTCAATCATATTGACATGAGAACTACAATAGATCTCTGTAACACCAGTCAATCTATAGGCCAAATATACAAACTGGACTACCCACCTGAGATATTTTTACAAAATTGTGATGAATTGGTAAAAATTAACTCAATAGCTCACAGGCACTGAAAGGCCTATAGAATCCAATCTCCTAGTCTCTGCCACACGCTGATGAAGTAACTCCTACAGGTGCATAGTTAGTGTTCTTACATTAAAAAATCATCAAAATGAAATATAATGATTAAATAAATTTCACCCCCATGTTCAATAGCACTATAATTATATGATGTAACTAGAGCATTGTAAAGGATTATAAGCAAAAGAATAAATAATCCAGAATAAATACTTTACATCATGACTAATACGTGAGTCCTTTCAAGTAATCACTATCACCAATTCATGCTGTCCATACATGTGGATTTCTGATTATCTGAAATATATATATAATATCTACAATTAATGTATTTTAGGCCTATATTAAGCCAGTATCAGCTTAAAAGAATCTTTGAAGAGTAAGAAAAAATAAGCTCGGCTCTTGGGAAAATGTTATTCCAGAGAGGAAGAAAGGTTAGGACTTGGGCAGACTGCAGAGTATTGAGAGGAAGAATCAAAGTCAGAAAAACCCAGGAGAAGTAGAATATAAAATGCCTTTCTTCCACACAAAATGTGGGTACTTCCATAATATTGGCAAGTAAGTTAGTGCTATTTATTATCCATTGTTAACTCAGATTTATAATTCCATTTGCAATACATTTCTTATAAATGTGATAAATCCAATAATCTTTGGTTCCTTCTTTCTTATGCTAAGGTATCACTGAAGAAAGACTGATTTTAGTGGATTCAGTAGTGCTTGCATTCATTGATGACTTATCTGAGTACTCTCCCTATGAGCTATTCCTATGAGTCTTTGCTCTGCTCTATGGTTGACTTGCAGAAAGCAACCGAAAGTCCTGGCAGAGGGCTATAGAGGTGATCCACAGGTCGTGAAAAGAAACAGATACAAATGTAGATAGATTAATATAAACCCATCCAAACCAGAAGAAAAACCACTAATGAGCATGGCTGACCAGTGATGGGAGGCTCAAAAGTATTCCTTTTATATATCATTATTATTATACACCTATTTTACGACAAATTTATGATATGACACTTTTTATGATGTCCATACCATGTTGACTATTATTAAATAAAGGCTCAAAGTACTGCCAAGGTTCCTGGAAATGATTTTATTTTGAAATCAAAGTGTTTTCTACAGCCTAGTCACCTTTCTGATTGAATTAGAGAGAAGTGTGTATTCTAAGACACTTCATTCTGGCAAGACGTAAATCTCTCCGTATTTGTTGAATGTGTATTGATTGAAAAATATTGGTAATGATAACGATCATAATGTAATTGTTTTTCCTGGCATTTTCTCTAAACGAGGGCACTAATGGTAGTACTTTTTATCTTCCTGAGACATACCAGCAAGTAAACGAAAAGTAAGGGAGGTGGAGATGAAAGAAGGGGTTTGGACAGCCACTCATCAATTACAATGTACAGCTGTTTTTGGCCAGGTCACAAGAAATTACTTAGCAAATAAAGACTCTCTCCTTAAGAAGCAGGCCTAAGTTTAATCCAAAAATGGAATGTCTAAACTAAAGCAATATATAAATCTTTGCTGGTCATAGCTTTAGCTATAAACCCAAGGATCTGTTTCATAAAGAATCTAGTTGACACCAGGAAGCTTCTAAAGGAGATACTAGTTTAAATTACGAGAATATAAAATGTTTCCCAGGGTGATACTTAAAGGAAAAGGAGCACAACTCTAATAGCTGATTGCTTCGAAAAGGTAAATTATAAATACCCATTGAGAAGATTAGGTTTGCACAGAGAAGGAAACTCAATCAATAAATCAGAAATTTGGAGAAAACTGTATTAAGTCTTCCAGGTCTTAGGAGTGCCAAGAAAGAAGTGCCTTTTGGATTCTTAAATTCAGCAGAGATAAAATTTGTTAGAGGTTAAGCCTGTAGTTTTATCCTTTGTAATCTTAATTCCTAATCATCCCAGTGTGTTTGTGTTGAAAGTAATATCTTTTCTTGTTCTCTCTTGATTTTCTGACCCACTAAGTTTATGGCTGCACACACTTGAGAAATGTGCAGCCCTGCTTGGTTTTGAGTCTGATAAGTATTTTTTAAGTCTGTAATGAGGTCATAAAATGAGCATTTGTATTTTCATTTGTTTGTAAAAGCTATAATTTTTGAGAGGAAAATAAAAATCTAAAAGGATTTAGATCTAAAAGCACTTTACCATTTCACTGGAGAGTAGGAGGTGAACCACAGAATAAACCATGAAGCAGCAAATAACTGCCTGCCACATAGGAAGGAAAAACCATTCAGATGCTTGGAAGGAAGAGTTTAGAAAAGAGGAGAAAATAAAATAAAAGGAAACAGGGGAAGAGAGAGTGACCCTCCTTAGCAGACTTGAAACTTAAGAAGATCAAACACCCAGATATGACTGGGGAACTCAGAAATATTGGAGCTGCTCATACTCATCTGTGGAAACTGAAAGCCTCTCAGAGAAGCCCTGGTTTCAGCAAGGTGCTCTATTCACCAAGACCTGGAAAGACACGTGTTAGTGGCAGAAAGGAATATCCTAGAGAAACCTCAAAGATCCCAGAAGATTTTAGAGAAGTTCTTGGAATCCCCAGATGCACCCAGAAAACAATAGGAGAATCAAGAGTTCAGAAGAGTCCTAGAGACCAGACAAGGAAACTTCTAGAATCTTGGACCCAAAGGCAAACACAAAATCCTTCATTCTGAGGGAATTATGTGCCCAAGAGATGAACCAAGGTCACCCATGTCTCAGTCCACAAAGAATGGCCAGAGACTAGACTGGGTGAGGGACATCCAGGAAATCCTGAGGCAATCCCCAGGAAAGCCTTCAAAACAGAAACCCCTCCCTCAGATGCTGGGGGAGGTGGAAAAAGAAATTCTCTCTTCAGAGGCGAAAAAACAAAAACAAAAACTGATAGAGAATTTGAAATCTTAATTGAACATTTACTTAAAATATTTTTAAACAAGAAAAAAATGAATGATCTAAAATTGGAAAATTCCTACATCTCTTGCCAACAACAGGAATGGGAAATTAAAAACAAAATTAGTACCTGAAAAAATTAATAATTTACATTTTCTCTGCATATCTTCTTTAAATTACATAAATTTCGATATTTTTCCTACTCCCATCCTACTACAGTAGTAAAGCTGTCTGTATAGTGAAAGTTTTATGATGCTTAAAATATGTGGTCAACTCCAGACAGGTAATAAATATGATGCTATGTTAATTCTACAGCCACAAATCATTTCCAAAGTGCTCTGGACAAAAATATATAATATACTATTTTATTTTTTAAGGATAAGGATCTTTCTTGTCTGATCTGGCTATTTTTGCCCCTACAAGCATATCTTTTTTTTTTTTTAAGCATATCTCTTTCATTAAAAAACAGGCTTATTTAGCCCATCTCTTGAAAGGGTGGTATTATTCATCTCATAGTTAAAGAGAACAATAACAGCTACCACTGATGAATGAATGCCTAGCATGTGCCAGTCAGTATGCCCTGCAGCCATTTTCACTAATTATTATATCAATTCTCCATGACAGATTTTTGTATCTCCATTTACAGGTACGGTAATCAAAGCTTGGAGAGTTTAAGTAACTTTTCCAAAGTCACACTGCTAGTAAAAGCTCATTCCATTATATCACACTAAATCCCAATAAATGAGTTCTAAGAAATGAATGGACCCTGGCAACCTTTGAGACATGGAGAGGTCTGTGAAAAAAAGGCTAATTTTCCTTTTTCCCAATCCAACATTTGTCTTCAGGAGTATTCATTTTCTCAGTAGACAGAACCTACTGGGCACTGGAATGATTTTCAAGGTATTGATAAATTTGATTCTAGTTTCAGCACTGCCATTAATTGTGTGAATTTAGGTAAGTACCTTTTCATTCTTCTCATTTGATCAATAGGAATTAATGTCTTATTTCCTTCTCATCATTACAAGTATTTCTAGCCTTGTCTTAATTGTAATAAAATTGGATAATATGGAAAGGAACTTTTATGGTGAATCTAAATGCATTGTTATATTTATCTCTAAAATTCACATCAGATGTGAGGATCATTATAGTCCACAATTTCAATGTGTGGATTCTGTGTCAGAGGCTGGGCTGAGTACTAGAGATATAACAAAGAAGATCCTGCCTTTTACCTTGAGTAACTCCCAGCCTGACGGAGGGGGTTAGGAACACACAGAGCTGATTAGAATGTGACATGACAGATAGAAAGAAAAATAATGTTATGAATCTAAAGTCAAACATATTGTTGCCTGTCTGAACCTCAAAAGAAAGACCTACGTGAGAAGGGTGTGTCACCCCACTAGGTGGGAAATTGTGTGGTGATAGTAATTTTTGAATTGGTTTGTGAGAAATATAAGCATCCTAGGAGGTCTATAAGGTAGGTTATTAGATAGTCAAAGAAAATTCAAGGCATTTTAATGGCTCATAGTCAAATATAATTATATTTTTGTCCATGTCACAAGCAAGTAAAGGTCAATAATGAGCTGTTTATTGGATATGGAGCCCCCCTGAAGGATGTAAAACTGATAGTTTCATAAAACATGATGGAGAATTTAGGTTTCTTTGACAATGTGAGTTTCTCATTTGTATAATAATAACAGCTACTATGTACTGTTTATTTTCTTTCTACCAAGTATTGTACAAAGAACTTTCTAGGGATATCCTCATTTCATTTTTTTTTGATAGCCTCACATGGTAATTATTAGTATTATCTGCATTTCACAGATAAAAGAAACCAAGTGTTAGGAAACTAAAATAGGCGATCCCTGGGTGGCAGAGTGGTTTAGTGCCTGCCTTTGGCCCAGGGCGCGATCCTGGAGACCCGGGATCGAATCCCACGTCGGGCTCCTGGTGCATGGAGCCTGCTGCCTGTGTCTCTGCCTCTCTTGTTCTCTCTCTGTCTCTCTCTCTGTCTCTGTGACTATCATAAATAAATAAAAATTAAACAAAAAAAGATTTAAGGAAACTAAAATAGCTTGTCCCAACCAAGTCACAAAGAGCCTCATAACTGGAAGGGAAACTGGAACCCAGATAATATAGCCCTTACTCCTAGTTCCTAACTCCTGTCCACTACATGCACCCTGGGCTAGGACAGTGTGTAAACTACAAAGGAAAAAGACTGGGTACACACTGATGTAAAAGCTACTTCTGCAGTTATGAGGAAGACATAATAGGGTGATTTTTTTTTTCTCAACTGCATTCACTCTAACCACACACGTAAAAGAGGGCTGGTCATGAAGCCATGGATCAAGTACAAAGTTTAACTTCTCTAGTAAACTCTTCCAATGCAACACTGATTGCTCTAGTAAATCTAGCAGCAAGTGGCTTCTCATTGACTTACATGGACACAACATGATTGGCCTAGTAGGAGGGATTATTCAGGGCACTGCACTGCATCTTCAGTGAAGGAACAACTGTCATCAGGAGTTTGACAAGTGATTCCACTACATTCAGTGACTTCTGCTATAATCTACCCTGAAAAATTATATATATATATATAATATAATATAATTATATATAATATAATATATATCTTCATATTATCATATAAAACCATGCATGCCATTAAAATTTCCTTGGCTATTTGTATTGCTGCATATGCAAAAATAGCCTCCAAAAGTTTTTCCTTGCATGTGTACAAAAGTACTGAGTTTTAAAAGGCCTTAAACTGCTGATAGAAGATCTGTAAGACTAGTCCATGTGTCTTCCAGTATGTCAATAAGCAAATGCTAAGGAAGAGATTAGAAATCTTGTGCGTGTTAAATGTCAGTAAATGGGAGCTGTAATGTAAAATGGCATCTAACCAACAGAAATACAATAAACTGATGGACATCTTATAAGTTCACTTAAACTGTCAAATGACCCTAAGGGCATGTCCCTCAGAACTGCTTGAGGTTTTGGTTTTTTCAAGAAAAGGCAATTCAGTTGTGCACCAAAAGGTTCAGTCTTCAAGGACCCTGCAGTTTCCTCCAGTTTGCAAGTTTAGAAAATGAACGGTTCAGCATATCTCTAATAAAAAATCATTTCCCGAGGCTCCTTTTCTATGCAGGCAAAATCAAATTAACTTCAAACAAAAGAGGTTAGATGCATACAGAAAGGAAGTAACAAACTGTAACATCATCTCACTCCAGCTCTCTAAGGTCTCCTAATACCTACCCAGGAGAGAAATCCAAATATTAACTTCACCCAAGATCACTGCAAAATCTAACGAGAAGTGTGATTTCCAAAAGAGAAAGGCACACAGTGAATTATTCCATTGAGTGGTCAAGGTTCCCACTGATGATGCTATATTTCTCTGGATTTTTACTTAACGTTTGTTGAGAATCAACAGGAACCCAGGCTCCTTTCACATAACCACAGGTCGTATGGCATCCGCACCTTGATCCTTGGGCACCCACCATGTCAGGGTTTTCCCGTGCTTTGGGTGGAGGAGCTGAAGTGATGTGCTGTCTCCTCTGGGCCATAGACTACTACATGTGCACCACACAGCCTCCCCCAGAGATGATGATGCATTGCACTAATACGTTCTGAGAGCACACTCTTTGGGCTGTATTAGAGGTATATATCACCAAAATGCTTTAGCTTATATGATATATTGCCACATGAGGTAGAAATGGTGGCCAGGGGCATGTTTTAAGGACTCAATTTCTAATGTTTAGTATTGAATGATGTCTATGTCACCTTTTTGGTGGTTTGGAAGACACATTTTGGAATTCTGTTACAGCTGATCTTTGGAATTCAGTGCTTTTACCCATCATGAAAGACATTCTGACTGCATATCATTTTTAATAGGAACACTCAGTAATTGAGCTTCACTTGAGTGTGACACAGAGTGAGTGACGAGGTCTGTGTGCATGGCTGTACAATCAGCCCTGAAATCCAGTCCTCAGCATGGGCTCTGGCGCTGGCACTGGGCTGCATCTTCTCCAGGGGCACCATATGGGATAGTGGTGGGCCCTGGGCAGGAAACATGGGAGCCAAGTGGACATGCTTCCTAGAGGCAAAAAGCTCTGTACATCTACTTTTTGTATTCTAATTTTGGATTCTCTTTAATGACAGGGTCTGCATGACTAGAGTTGTATATACCACAGAATGCTGATCTCTCTGTTCACTAATTTTATTGAATGAAATGGTGGAGCAACTTTTAGAAAATTAGCAATTTATAAATTCTAAAAATAGGCATTAGCCTTTCTTCTGTTCTCATTTTTTTATTATTTATAATTTGTTGCTAGATGCACATTTCATGAGGACAGAGACCACACATATATTTTGCTGACCATTTTTTCCCCTATGCACCAGACTTGGACTGTAGAAAAGTTCAGTAAATATTTATTCAATGCATTAATAGTCATGCTTCTCTTTAACAGAAGAACTATTTCATCAGCAAATTTTTCTCTGGAAGCAGAGCATGACTTCCTTCAAAAATGTAATTGCTCTCTCTCATAGGCAAAAAAATAAATTGCATCTAATAATGATAAGTAATGGCAGTTCTTTTTAAAGAAATGTTTCTAACCTATAGACATCGCTAAAACCAACCTAGGAAGATGATCTTTATTTACAAAACATGAAAACCAGAGACGGAGAGAATCAAGGAAACAATGAAAGAGAGGGAAGCAGGGGGAAAGAGAAAAAAAATTAGGTTATTAATAGGACTTACCAGTGAATTTTGCATACACATATTTTCAGAAACCTCTTTCTTTTCTAAAGAGAAATCTACCAACACAAAGTTGGGGATGACTATATGTAAATAAGAAAATTTGTATATGACTTATAGATTTAGTATTATTACTTTACAATAACATTTTTATATATATTGCAGCTTTTTTAGTGTCAAAATTCCAGGTACAAGTTATTGTCAGTCACAGACTTCACTGGCTATTTTTGACAATGTCATATACACTGAGGTCCAAAGTAGACATACACACACGCATACACACACACACACACACACACAAACCCCAAAAGTACTTTTTATAATTCCATTTCAAATTAAAACTAGTGTATTCCTAGGGATCCCTCGGTGGTGCAGCGGTTTGGCGTCTGCCTATGGCCCAGGGCGCGATCCTGGAGACCCGGGATTGAATCCCACGTCGGGCTCCCGGTGCATGGAGCCTGCTTCTCCCTCTGCCTGTGTCTCTGCCTCTCTCTCTCTCTGTGTGTGTGACTATCATTAAAACAAACAAACAAACAAAAAAAAAAAAACTAGTGTATTCCTGAATGCCTCCTTGTTGATCATATTTTTACTTTTTTTCATTATATTTTACATCATAGGTATCCAAAATAGCTTGACTTTAAGCTACCTGTTTTTTAATTTTTACTTATAAACTTAAATTCTTTGCCTCATGTTCACTAATTACCAGACACACCATCACACACACACACAGCCCTTCCAAATGCCTCCAAATTTCCTTTATGGATTTTATGTAAATAGATGCAGGTCTTGCACAGTAAAAAGTGAATTTGTTTGCATCCAGGTGGTCAGGGCATACAATGACAGTGGCTCACTTTTGAAAGCACTGCCAATTCCTACTTCTAAACTGAGGTTTCCCTCATCCCCTTTTTAATTCTTATATCCTCTTTTCTCTGGCCTCCTCACTCTCCCCACTAGCCCCTCTGTGGTTAAGCAGCTTTCCTTTGGAGTTGTAACTTGCAAATACTATACCTCTGTGCTAGAATTTATTACACTCTTGTTAATCTTTTCTGCCGCTTTAATCATAAGCTCCTTGTGGTTAGCAGCTACAGTCTCACCCAGAACTTGTATCTATATTTCTATCATGGCAAGTGATAAACTACTACCTATTGGTTGCGAATATTCTGAGCTATCATTACATTTCCTAATCTCAGCATTTTTTCACTTCCAAATCATTCTCAGTGTGATGCTTCACATACGAAAATCAATGAATAAATAATGCCAGCTGATGGACAACTCTGAGAATGGTGTGGAGAAATAAGAGATGAAATTCTAACTTGTTCATTTATCTTCCTGTTACTAGCACAAGTAATTTGGAATCCAAAATAAAATGTCTTTAATATCTGTAAGTATACAATAATTCTCATCAGTAAATAGAAAATTATGAGCTGCATATACAGTAGCTGAAGATTTACCTAACAAAGAAATAACTGGTAAAAATATCTAATTCTCAGTAGACTTTTAAGATTGATTTTGCCTTAACATTAGTGCCCTACAACATTCCATATTTTAGTTCCTAAGATCACACGATGCAGTGGAATTTCAGTTCTACACTATTTTAACTAAATATTCAGTTGAAGAATATTAACAAGTAGTTTTATAACTTGTAGCTAAATTTAGCTAAATTAAACATTATATAAAAAACACCAATTGAGAATATGTGGGGTATTACATTTATCATTATGATTGGAGGCCTGGAACCAATATAAAGAAAACTCTGCCATAGTACATATAGTCATGGTAATAGTACCTGATGGATACATATTTCTATAGATGCCCAGTGGTATGTCTTTCTGAAGGAAAAAAAAAACTAAATTGAAGTCTCATGCACATAGAATAGTTACATTTTATTGGAAAATATAAGTTTTCAAAAAATGGAATAGACAGTTAGAACAGGTATTAATCAATAAACTTAAGTGCAACATGCAATAATGTGATCTAGTTAACTTTTTATTTGGGCATTTGTGCTTATATAAGCATTATGAAGTCTGACCTGACTTCTTGAAATATTTTTTAAATGCAGATGAAAAGTTAGGAAAACAAATCTAAATTGAGCAAAGAAGGAATTATTCTTCTTAATAGTTTCATAAAATCATTAAAGGCTAAAATTTTGGTGTTACCCACCCCATGACAAGTTCATGAAAAATATTATGAGGCATACAATGGCCCTGAATATCTCCAATTTCAATACTGAATTCAATGCCCTAAATGTTCTTGAACTTTTCATTTTTAGAGCCCTTGGGAAAAACTAAGCACATTTTCTATTTTTCATAAATCTCTCTTTTTATATTTGTCACAGCAGGCAAACACTGTCCAGGGGTTAGGACAAGGTTTGTTCTAGAATGTCAATACAGGAGGAGTTAGGGTCTAAAGTCTTTGAAAGGAGTGCTCAGGGGACTCGTTATGAAGCTGCATTTGCACAGACAGCCTGTTGAGTTTTTAAAAGTTTTGTAGTGAGATAATTGTAGCTTCATGTGTAGTTGTGAGAAAGCACAAAGAAATCCCATGTACCTAATACTCATTTTCTCCTAAAATGAAAAATTTTAGAACAATATCATAACCCAGATATGGACAGTGATACAACCCACTTATCTTATTCAGATTCCCCACTTTGTACTCATTTGTAGGGATGTACTGTGAGTGTGCACTCCTGCAATTTTGTCACACATGTGTAGGTTTAGGATCTACCACCACAGTCTCATATATTTTTTTTATTGTATTGCATGGTACAGTATGTAAAAGCAGCAAAAGATGCTGATTTTTTTAAATGTATGCCCTAAATACATATGAGAAGATGTAAATTTTTCACATCAAGGAATTGTACTGTTACTATTCTGATTTGGGATCACTGTAGAGGCGATGATGACAATTTTAATAGCACTAAATCCACCTTCTTGCTACTAACCTTCCCTAAAATGCTTTCAACACTGAAGGCATCTGGACTTAGCCTTGCATTAGATATTGTGAAACCATCACTTCATTGCCTCAAGCACATGTTCCATTTTTAGATTTCTTTTCTCATTTGACATGTTCCTCCACAGAGATTATTCAAAAAATTAATATTTTATATTGAAGTCAAGTGATGCTAATCACAACGTAAACCCTCCTCATCAAATTGTGAGTAAAGTAAAATGCCTAGTTTCGTATTAGCTTCTACTGCAATGCAGCTGCCACTCAGTTTAAAGAGCTGGGAGGAAAACTGATTCTTAGCTACTGTCTTTGGTGACTGAGAAGTCTGGGGTGGCACTGATTTCATTTTATATTTTATGCTGTGAGGGTGGCATTGCTAAATAGGGAGGGCCTATATTAGACTCAGAGAGAGACCACAAAGTCACAAAGAGCCTCAACCTAATTTGGAGTGAGAGGATGGGGAGAGTGAGCTGGGAACTCCACAAACCTGAAAGCAACCAGATTTGCCTGAGTTATCCTACAAATGAGCATGCACTATGAAGAAGAAGCTAATGGGAAAATATGATCAGGTGAGCACAAACAATCCCACAACTGGAAAGAGTTCGAATGTCAAGTACATCCTTCCCTGAGATCCACATAGAAAAGATGGCAGTGTCACCAAAGTTATCATGAGAGGGTTGCATTTTCTGATAGTGGCTTTTTACTACGAATATTTCAATGCAGAAAGGGTGTTTTCTACTCCAAGTTATTTGCTTTATTTCCCCTCTTGAAATGTTTTCCCATGAGTTTTGAAAATAGGTCTTATTCTTCTTTATGGCCCCTGCAGATTTTAGACTAGCTAATTGTAGGTAATAAATATTCAGTAAATACTTAATAGAAATGAATTGTGCCCAAGTTTAATATTTCCAGAAGAAAACCCATGCACATATTTTTGAGAGAAGAAAAGGAGATTTCCAAAACAGACCTGCAAATTATAAATTGAGAGATGAAAATTCCTTAAAGTATTGGGTTGGGTCTAATTTTTAATTTTGGCTCTATTGTTTATGGATAGCATCCATTCTTCCGATAAATGCCCCAAATCCATACTGATGTATAAAGGTAGTCACAGGAATTCTCCTTTTGATATGTTTAGAAAATAAGAGAATTTCAAAATGATCTTACATTAATTCAGTATATTGGTGGTAATTAATTATTGCCTGAGAATATAATTATTTTTAGTGGTTACTTGATTGACTTGGAGAACTGTATTTTTTTTCCTAGAAATAAAACTTAGAGAAACAATTTACAAGAAAATTGACTCACCAATTTCTCCAGTAGATGCTGGAAGAGACAGCTACAGAGTACTGAGATAAATGACATATGCCCCAGCTCCTACACCATCTAGAACACTACTGGACCCAAATATTTATTAATGAAAATAATGACAAATAATTAAATGTAATTTAATGAAGTCTCAAGAAAAGTCTTAGAATGTGGCCATACACGTAACAAAATTATCTTAGTTGAGGGTCATAAAATCTTGAAAATGTAACAATTCTTTCATTTAAATAAAAATTTTGGAGGAGAATATTATATGTAGAAACAAATCAGCAGAATTAGGGATTTGGGAATTGAGGTTTAGCCTTCCCATATATATTTGACATCTATAAAACAGAAACACAGAAATTTAAGAGTAGGTGTTGTATAAAGGTAGTAATTTTTGTCTGTTTTGAGAAATGGCCATACTACTTGAATCTTACTATGTGGCTGGCACATAGTAAGCATTTAAAAGAATATTTAATGGAAGGATTCATGGCTTTAGAAAATGTTTGGTTCTTCTCACAGTGTAGGGATAGAGGGGACATACATCCTTATCATAAAAGCCATGTAAAAAAGCCCACAGTGAACATCATTCTCAATGGGGAAAAACTGAGTGCTTTCCCCCTAAGGTCAGGAACATGATAGGTATGTCCACTATCCCCACTGTTGTTCAACATAGTACTAGAAGCCTTAGCCTCCACAATCAGGCTACAAAAAGAAAGAAAAGGCACCCAAATCAGCAATGAAGTCCAACTCTTACTCTTCATAGAGGACATGATATTCCATGCAGAAAACCCAAAGACTCCACCCCAAAATTGCTAGAACTCATACAGGAATTCAGCAATGTGGCAGGATATAAAATTAATGCACAGAAATCAATTGCAGTCCTATACAGTAACAATGAGACAGAAGAAAGAGAAACTAGGAAATTGATCCCATTTACAATTGCACCAAAAACATAAGATACCTAGGAGCAAACCTAACCAAAGAGGCAAAGTATCTGTACTCTGAAAGCCAGAGAACATTTGTGAAAAAAAAAATGAGGAAGACATAAAGAAATGGAAAAATGTTACATGCTCATGAATCGGAAGAACAAATATTGTTAAAATGTCTATGCTACCTAGACCAATCTATACATTCAATGCAATCCCTATCAAAATCCCATCAACTTTTTTCACAAAGCTGGAACAAATAATCAAAATTTGTATGGAGCCAGAAAAGACCCCAATAGCCAAAGGAATGTTGTAAAAGAAAACCAAAGCTGGTGGCATCACGATTCCCAACTTCAAGGTATATTACAAGGGTATAATCACCAAGATAGTATGGAACTGGCACAAAAACAGACACATAGATCAATGGAACAGAATAGAGAACCCAGAAATGGGCCCTTAACTCTATGGTCAACTAATCTTGACAAAACAGGAAAGAATATCCAATGAAAAAAAGACAGTCTCTTCAACAAACGGTGTTGGGAAAATTGGACAGCCACATGCAGAAGAATGAAACTGGACCATTTTCTTATACCATACACAAAAATAGACTCAAAAAGGATGAAAGACCTAAATGTGAGGTGGGAATCCATCAAAATCCTAAAGAAGAACATAGGCAGCACCCTCTATGACCTGCTGCAGAAACTTCTTGCTAGACATGTCACACATCTCCAAAGGCAAGGAAAACAAAGGCAAAAATGAACTATTGGGACTTCATCAAGATAAAAGGATTTTGCACAGCAAGGGAAATAGCCAACAAGACCAAGAGAGAAACGACAGAATGGGAGAAGATATTTGCAAATGTCCTATCAGAAAAAAGGGCTAGAATCCAAAATTCTACAAAGAATTTATCAAACTCAACACCCAAAAAAACAAACAATCCAGTCAAGGAATGGGTAGGAGACATGAACAGACCTTTCTCCAAATAAGACACACAAATGGCCAATGAACACATGAAAAAAATATTCAAGATCATTTGGCATCAGGGAAATACATATCAAAACCACAATGAGATACCACCTGATACCTGTCAGAATGGCTACAATTAGTAAGTCAGGAAAGGACAGATTTTGCTGAGGATGCAGAGAAGGGGCAACCCTCTTACACTGTTGGTGGGAATGCAAACTGCGAGGGCCACTGGGGAAAACAGTATGGAGATTTCTCAAAAAGTTGAAAATAGAGCTACCCTACGACCCAGCAATTGCACTACTAGGTATTTACCCCAAAAACACAAATGTAGTGATTCGAAGGGGCACCTGCATCCCAAAGTTTATGGCAGTGATGTCCACAATAGCCAACGATGGAAAGAGCCCAGATGTTTATTGTCAGATGAATGGATAAATAAGATATGGTCTATATATACAGTGGAATATTATTCAGCTATCAAAAGTAGAAATCTTGCCATTTGCAATGACATGGATGGAAGCAGAGGGTATTATACCAAGTGAAATAAGTCAATTAGAAAAAGATAATTATCACATGGTTTCACTCATATGTGAAATTTCAGAAACAAAACAGAGGATCACAGGGGAAGAGAGGGAAAAATAAAACAAGATGAAATCAGAGAGAGAGATAAACCATAAGAGACTCTTAATCATAGGAAACAAACAGAGGGTAGCTGGAGGGGTGGGGGTGTAGGGGGATGAGGCAACTGGGTGATGGACGTTAAGGAGGCCACATGATGTAAGGAGGCCACATGATGTAATGAGTGCTGGGTGTTACATAAGATTGATGAATCACTGACCACTACCTCTGAAACTAGTAATACACTATACGTTAATGAATTTAATTTATTATTTTTTTTTAATTTATGATAGTCACACACACAGAGAGAGAGAGAGAGGCAGAGACATAGGCAGAGGGAGAAGCAGGCTCCATACACCGGGAGCCCGACGTGGGATTCGATCCTGGGCCCCCAGGATTGCGCCCTGGGCCAAAGGCAGGCGCCAAACTGCTGCACCACCCAGGGATCCAATTAATTGAATTTAAATTTAAAAAATAAAAATGGTTGATGGACATATGTTTACTTGACCTACAATTTTCAGTTGAACATAGCAGCATATTTTACCTGTGCATGCTAAAGTCTTGTTAATAACTAGTCCAAATAATAATCAGTACTCATATTACTACTCCCAGTTTTATGGATAATGTATTCACCTCTCTTCTGACAATTAAAAATCAGATAAATTAAAAGTGGCTATATTTCATCTTGCCATCAAATATGCAAGTGATATGAAGGACAGATTTGTAGCTCAATAAAAGAAAACTAAAGGGTTGAATTTAATTATTGTTTACAACAGAAAAAAATATGTGCTAAGTTCTCAAGAATTTTATGTGATAATCTTTTTAGCTGTAAAGGGAACCAATAAAGAGAAGCGGGTTTAACATTAAATAGCATTTGGGGGAAATCACAAGTGAGAATGTCATGACTGTGAGGAAAAAACGACTGTAAGAGACTCTCGAGTTCTCTTGAGAGTGCAGAGGACAGAGTGTGCAGATGCCTGTCCTGGGCAATAAGGCATTCGTCTAAGAATGGTGAAGACAAACTGGGTTATATTTAAGAGCTGGAACATAGTACTGATTTATCCAAGAACATACAGTTATTTAGAGGCAGACCCAAGACTATGAACCAAGTATTACAGGTATTATAAACTAGACACACTTTGAAACATGGCTTAGGCCATGGTGGGCAATGACATCTTAAGGGGAGAAAAATGCTGTGAACATACTGAAATTTCATTCTAGTATATCATTATGGAGAGGTGGCTTTTCTGATAAAAACAACCATAAATGAATAAGATTCTATTTGGAGAAAAATGCTGTGAACATACTGAAATTTCATTCTAGTATATCATTATGGAGAGGTGGCTTTTCTGATAAAAACAACCATAAATGAATAAGATTCTATTTGGCAACGTACAATATAGATCACAGTAATTCAATATTGTTAATATCCAGGACATTTTGTCTGATCTTCAAAAAGTTTTCTCAGCTGCAAAGCTAACGGATTTCTCAATATAAATTGCAAATTTGGTTTAAATATTGGTTTTATATATAGCTAACAAATTCTGACTCTAAAAATAGGCTATAAAAATAATTACATAGCAGATGGAAGAAAAGATAAAATAGGATAAAATAAAGATAGCAAAAAGGAAAGAGAGAAGGGGAATGCCACTAGTAAAGTTAACATACAAACGGTCTAAATAGTTCTCAGATCACACTTTGGGCTCTGATAAGAAAAAAATAAAAATATATTATATTTTTAGGGTTGCCTTTATGTCTAAAATACTTATATAAGTACTTCCTCAGGAACACCTCCAGTAGCTTTGAGTATCCCAACTTGAATCCTATGGGTTCAAATTGGCTTAGTTGTCACAGTGGCCATCATAACTGAACCCATGTAGCCTCCTAACTTCATCACCTGTCACTCACTTTCAGAAACCCTATGGTCCAATCAGTACAAAATTTGGTTCTTTCCCTAAGAAATGCATATTTTTGTATATATTGAATCATTCCCTTAATTTCTTTCATCTCTCCTTTTTCTCTGAGCCCACGTTTTTTTTTTTCCCCACTGTTCATTCATTTGATACATTTCACTGTCCATCCTCATCCCCAACCTTTTAACTTGTTAACTTAGATTTTAAAACTCACTTGTATATCAAAGACTGAGAAACCTTCTCTACACTGCCCGCTGGGTCTCTCTTAGTAGCAAGGGTTTGCTCCTAATATAGACTTAAAATGGAGTACCTCAATTGCTTCCTTGTCTGCCCATTTCTAGGATAAATGCATATTTACTGAAATCAGAGACTACATCATGTTAACTCTTGTGTCCTACCACTTAGCATAACACCTGGCATATAGTAATAGTCATCAAATGTGCAAGGCTGAGTAAATAGCCAAAATTTATTGAGACCTCCTACATACCAAATATTGTAATGAATATATTATGTTCAAGGTTTACAGAATTTAGAAATTATTTTCCCACAAGATAAAATTTTAAACTTTAAGATCCAGAACAGATGTTCCAGTCTCGTGAATCTCCAAATGTCAAGTCTTATATAAAAACTAAGATAATGATACACAAAATATTACATTAAAATTATCATCAGTATCTCTCTCATTGTACTCTGTATGCCTTAGGTCTCCGATTTCCTGCTCCTTATCTTGATCTCAAGTAACCAATGACGGCTAGAGCCCAGTAATGCTTGTTGAATGAAACCCATGGAATTGACATAATTGTAGTTCTCCTTTCCTTCTCTTAAGTATATGGAAAGGAAAAGTCTACCCAGTGCACTGTACTAATATGTTCTTGAAAATGTCTGATTTCAACTTTTGGCCACAAAAGTGAGGAAAGTGAGAAGTTATGTGTTGGATGGAGTCTGCATAGAAAAAACTTCCCCATCCATTCCCCAAATTAATGGCTTCAAAGACCTGCTGCACTAAGAAAGTTCTACTTTTGTTCAAGGCAAGCCAACAATTATCTTTTAAACTCAATATGCTAAAAAGGGAAAATACCAAGTTGTTTGGATGACCATATGTTCCTACATTTCTAGGTCAGTCTTGATCAAATAGTCTCTTCCACGTACCCCATAAATACACTTGTATTCGTCAGCCCGTCTGTCCTGGTTTTGTTGGTTTGGAAAATGTGGTCACTGTAAATGTTCTATTTATTTCCCACCAACCATCCAAAGTTTCTCTTTTATGTTTAACAATTTTAAAATTATCTTAGCTGTCTTTCTGAAAAAAAAAAAAAAAGTAAGGAACAAATGGGCAGCTATTGGCAGAAAAGATGAATATGATGAACTATTCTTATTTCAACATCAAATGACTTGGAAATATGCAGGTGGTGGAGCAAGAAAGACAAAATTTCCCTCTATTGGATAAAGGGCTTTCTTTGACATAAGGTTGGAAAACCAAAATAAATGGACCATCTTGGTAAGTGCATGGTCAGTAAATAATGTCATTATAGTTTGGTTTGTTACATAAAATGCTTCAATTGTAGTATACCTATGTGAATGTGGTGGAAATATGAAAGAGAGTTCTGAATGTCGGCACCATATACAAATGAAAAGGTCAATGTGTCAAACTAAAGTAATAAGTGAGGATGTTTGGAACATTCTTGGGTCTGGTATAAGTCACAGATTCAGTCACTTCAGCTCTGCTCTTTGTTTCTCAAACTCGCTTAATGTGCAAACTTTAAAAGAAAAAAAAACCCACAAAGATCCCCAAGAATAAATTTATATACATCACCCTCCCTCCACGCATTCTGAGCATTCCAGTTTGAGAAATAGTGGGATAGTAGTGAAGCGCATGGATGCCATATCAGATATAGAACCAAGTTCTCAGTGCCACTTAGTAAATGGATGGTTGTAAGCAAGTTAAACTCTCTAAGCCTTAGTTTCTTTGGGTATAAGACTACAATTAAAAACAAAAACAATCGAACTGTCCCTAATTGAAATAAGCCAGTCACAAATAGCAAATAACGTATGATTCCATTTACACAAGCTATCTAAAAAAGAAAACTTCTGGAAACAGAAAGCACGGTGGTGGCTACCAGGGGCTGAGGAGGGGGAAGTTCAGAGTTATTTAGGAATGCAAACTTTAAGTTTTGTAAGATGAAAAAGTTCTGGAGATCTGTTTCACAACAATGTGAATATACTTTACTGAACTGTAAACTTAAAAATGGTTAAAATGATAAATTTTGCTATATGTTTTCATTTTTAACCACAATAATAATAATAATAAACTATCCAATGGGACTATAAGTGAAGTTTAAATATTTAAAAAATCACTGTGAAGTACATTAACCAGGACCCGGCATTGCCAGTGTTCTTTATAAATAGAAGTTTCTGGGTTTTTTTTTTTTTTCAATGAAAATTATCAAAAGTATAGAGAAATTTCTACTGACTCGGTGAATGATTTTCTTTCTCAATCACTGCGTCAGCTGGCCGTTGATGGAAATCAGTCCAGAGAATCACCGTAGTCACTCACATGGTTCATTTATGCTGCAGTTAGTGATTAACATGACCCGTATTTTAGTAAAATGATTTAAGTGTTAACCCAGTAAAGTGCCAGTCTCCTGAAAGGGGTCAATCGCTCCTATTTGGTAGCATTCACCCAGGCATTCTGGAAGGCAACAACAATTTCTAAATGCCTACTGAGAGCAGAGCCACACAGATTTGCTTTTACTGCAGAAAATGGGCTGGGGACATGTGTGCTATTTGAGGGCAAGCAGCCAAGGTCCTTCTTCAACTGACCCCCACCCTTACCTCTCTGATCCATCTCCTCTCACTCACGTTGCTCCAGCCAGACTGGCCTTTTTTGCTGTTTCTGGAACACCCCCAGATCTGTTCATCCCTCAGTGTTTGCACTTACTTACTCTTCATTCCTCTCAGAAGGTTCTTCCTCAGTGGAGGCATAGGGAATCACTCATTCACCTTCTTCAGGATTTGGTCTCTTGTGAACTTCTCATTCTAAACATTCTGTGACCATCTTATGTGCAATTGCTATTTTCCTCCTCTCCTGCCCAGTGACATCCTACTTGATTTTTTCTCAAAAACACACACCATTCACAGATTATTTGTTTTTAAAATCTGTTTAGTGTCTGTGTCCTTCCAGTACAATATAAGCTCCACACAAAGGTAGATTCTTTTTTCCTTTATTCACTACTGTATTTCCCACCTAAAAGTGTCTGATACATAGTATGCACATATTTGAATTTTTTGGACAGATGAATATATTTGCCAAAGCCTATTCAATACAAAAAATCAGTTATGGCCTAACTTAAAAGGCTCTCACAAAGGAATAAGAAACATTACTTAGGAATCCCATAGCACTTTCCTCCTGAAAGTTATTTCGCTTTAACCTCAAATTCTTTTCCACTCCAGTGAAAGTGAGAGTTCTAATATCTGTTTTACTACCATTTCCCTAGTTGGAAAGTGTTGGCACACAGAGAAGCTGGCCCCAACAATTAATGAAAACAACTTGCATATTTAGAGGAATAAGTAGATACTTAATAAAATGTCAAAGATGTATTAATATATTTTAATATAAATCACCTGTTATGGTAATCAGCTTTCTGAAAATATACCTTGGAGTCTTGGCTTATGCTTGAAAAGCACTTATTTAGAAATATCATTATTTTTTAAAGATTTTATTTATTTTTCATGAGAGACACAGAGAAAGAGAAAGGCAGAGACATGGGCAGAGGGAGAAGCAGGCTCCATGCAGGAGCCCGATGTGGGACTTGATCCTGGGACTCCAGGATCATGCCCTGACGCAAAGGCATATACTCAACCACTAAGCCACCCAGGCATCCCTATAAATATCATTATAATACTTGCAAGTGGTACCAATAAATTGCTTCTGCTCTGCATTAGGAGAGAGAACTTATTAACAAAATGAGACAGAGTGCTAGAATCAATTTACAACAGTGAGATTTGCAATC
Organism: Vulpes lagopus; assembly: GCF_018345385.1. Classification (NCBI taxonomy): domain Eukaryota; kingdom Metazoa; phylum Chordata; class Mammalia; order Carnivora; family Canidae; genus Vulpes; species Vulpes lagopus. The sequence goes on from NC_054828.1 coordinate 36,119,938, forward strand.
TGAGTTCCAGGGCCAACTTTGTCTCCATCCAGCTTCCTGACCTCAGGTGAGATATAATCTCTCCATCTCTGGCTACAAAGATGGGGTTGCACTACAAAAATGTCTTGGCTTCTTTGAGCCACACCTGCCTCACTGTTGACATGAGTATAACATTCCCTGCTTTACCTATTTCACAAATTTGCCTTGTAACTTCGAAGATTGGGGCTCATACCAGACGGATGTGTGGGGTGATGCTAGGTGGCTCAAAACTACATTTGATTTCCCAGTTATATTTATTTTAATGTGTACTTGAAAGACAAAAAAGTGTAACTAGCATATCAAAGTTGTAATTTTATGGATAATATCAGTTATTATGAGATTAATTTCAAAAGTAAATAAGTTTAATTGTAAAATACTAGGCAAATAATATAAGCAAGCTATAAATATGATATGCAAACAACTAAGGCTTGGGAGAGTCTTATGATATGTGGTTGCCCTTCTCAAAGTTATCAATGCCAACCACCATAAGATGGTATTAGTATTAAATAAGTATAAATAAAATAAAGTATTATAGTGATTATTCTAGTAAAAGTTATCTCTCCCTCCAATGCTTGTTATGTTTTTGGCACTCAATAAAAGTTAGACCTTTCACCTGTAAGCAAAATTCCCTACAAACAAACCTGCTGGAAGCTGAGCATATCATGTTGCCTGCTCCCTCACTTCACCTATCCACACCATAAATACAGTTCTGTTATCCTAGACCATGCTCTAGGAGAGTTAAAATTTCAAAAATGGCAACATGAAATCAAGAAACTCTTTTTCTTTCTTTCTTTCTTTCTTTCTTTCTTTCTTCTTTCTTTCTTTCTTTCTTTTTTCTTTTTCCTTTTTTTTGAAAAACCAACAGGCACATGAGGAGGCTGCTCTTTTTACACATTCCTCATGTCTCACTAAGTAGTGCTATAGAAAAACAGAATTAGAGCCATATGGATCAGTATCAAATAATAACAATAACATTGTTAAACTCAAATAATAACTACGATATTGGGTCTTTCACAGAAACGACTCAAAGAATCTGAATCTCATGAAACCATGTTTTAAAGGGAAGCGTGCAGAATATGCATAGTGTGCATGTGGATGGGACCATGTGGGAGACATGCTGTAGGAGCCCTGGCCGGCTTGCCAGGAGACTTGCTCACTCGCTCCTGGACTGGTGTGCAACGGTGAAAGCGTGCCATCCTTCAGACACAATGTCTTCATTTTAGACTGTTCTCCTTTACTTACTAGCTCTTCGAAGTTTACTTTGCTACCTATTATCTCTCTTAACTCTCTCAGATTAATTAAAAATTAATTCTATCTTTTCTAAAAATAGGCAGGGATCTAACTTGTTGGCTTTCTAGGCATGCATCTCACCTATTAGACTATAAACACTAAGGAGAGTCAGAAACCATTCAGCTTTACTCACTGTCACACCCACAGTATCCTGGCACATCACAATTTCTTCATAAATACTTGAATGGAATGAATGGATACACAAATGGTTAAATGCATGTATGGGGTACCTGTTATGTGCCAATGCTGAATAAAGTTCATTGTTGCTCAAGTATTAAGCATAGTGAAATAAATGAAAACACATTGTAAGCTTTGGAGCCGCTTGTAACTGTAAGATATTATAAATACATTTTTAGATAGCTTTTTTTGTATTCAGTTACAGGCAGCTTTAAATCAGAAGCATTAGATACATTCTCAACTGAAGATTTTGTCAAGATTGCACTTGCTTTTTCAAAACCTTGAATTTTATGCTGCTGTGGTCATATAATGTGCTTGTACAATAATACATGTTCTGTTTCATGGCTCTATTAAGCACTGGTTCTTCATAATATCGCCTATGAACTATTTTCTGCAATGCCATTGTATCTATGGAACAATCCAGACTATTCTACTAGTGTACACAACTTTCTCTGTAATCTGAATACTTTTACATTCCTCACCAGTGACAGCATGGGACACTCTCTGGCATTCCCTTGGTCAACTAGCATTAGCTCACCAAACACTTTCAGCAATTGTCTCACTAAATTCTCTAAATACTCCAACTCCCTCTCCAGAATAGAGAATGTTCTGTACCAAACATGGTCTTCTCCACTGAGTCCTCTGTTTTGGGTAAACAGTTCTGAGATGATGGATGACAAAATATGTACAAATACTAGGGATCAGTGTGCTGAAAAGAGCAGAGAAAGAGGCCACAGCATTTCAGCAGGTCAGCTAACAATCTGGTGAGGAGACGACATTATGTAGAGCCAGCTCTTTGAGGTCAGAAACTGAAGTTTGTTGAACATTTTATCTCTGGTTCTAAGCTCGATTTCTTGTATAAAGTGGGGGCATAATAAATGCGTGATGAGAGTATAAAGGGAAAAGAATAGATACATAAAGTAAGAAGGGCTGTTTAGTATAGAGTCTGGAGCTGTCTCTCTTTCCATAAATAGGACAGTCAAGGAAGGTTCTATCATATATATATAGTCAGGCCTTTAATGAAGGACGGATGATGATCTGCAGAAAGGAGGAAAACTAGGACAAAAGATGACAATGACACAAGAAATGTAGGTCCAGGTCCAGGGAAGTTCTGGGTTATCTGATTTTAATCATCACGATGCCTATGATTCTTTGCTCCTTGATGTGTCTTTCACCAAATCTTATTCCAGTCCCTGTCCCTGCTCTTCTGATTCTCTCTTACAAACTCAATGGTTCTTCCTAAAGGGGCTGACATCAGCAAGGTCTCTGTGCTGGGCTGGGGAGGAGGGTGCCTGTCAGGCAGGAGAATGCATCTCTCTCATCCCTCAGCAGATGCACCAAAGCTAAGCGGGGAAGTGTGCCCCAATCTGCATGTTAAGTAGGAGTCAAGCACCCTTCAGTGAAGATTCAGGCTTGGCTTCTTTCCCTTGGCTATTAAGCTCCATTTCCACAGAATAACTACATGTCTGAGGCTTCTAAAACCCTTTGTGTGGATCTCAAACAGTTATTGTGTTGGATCCAAATTTCCACCTTGGTTAAGCAAGCCCAAATCCTTTCCAGCCATGCCCCTGGCAGCAAACTCCAAGAACACATTAATGAAGGAAGGGATAAAAATAAAATCTACTGCTTAGGGATCTGTGCCCATCACTGTGCTAGACTCTGAAGACTCTAGACTCTGAAGGCAGCATCTCATTTAATCCTTACCAGAAGTCCTGTCTGCTAGCGGCTCCGATAACTCTTATTAACTGTATTTGCAGATGAAATAAAGAAACTTGTTCAAGTTACACAACTAGTAAGTATTAAAGCCTGATTTGAAACCCCATTAGTCAACTTCCAGAGTTTGCAAGGGCAAATGACACTAGAAACACAGAGACAGGCTTCATAATGATGCAAGCCATCAATCCAGCACAGAAACTGGCACCTGCTACAGTCTGTGCACCCCAGAAGGAAGAGAGTAATTGGTCATGCATTTTCATGCACTTAGGTAGCAAGTACATGAGCTGAGAAAGCATCTGTGAGGAGAGACAGAGGTTCCAAAGTAACAGCACAGGAGGATTCTTTGGGCTTGTAATGGCAACAGAATTAGAAGAGACAACTTTGGAAAGAGAGCTTGCTCTTGGTTCAAGGAGCAAAGGGCAAGAAGATAGCCAAGACTCCTTTAGATTTTCTGTATAACCAGGGCAGAGAGGATTATAGGCTTCAGACCATGGACACTGTCCACCTATAAAGACTGCATAATCTGTTGTGGTGAGCTTGACCCGTTTGATGTTTGTTTTTCTTTAAGGCACCTAGTTCAATGGAAAGGATGCTCATAGTGAGGAACACCTGTGTGTGGCATATGCATGGTCTCACAAGGATCTAATACAAAATCTTGCGGGAAAACCACTTTATGCAAGTGCAGAGGACAAAACTGGCATTGAAACACAATGGCAGGAAGCTTGTCATGAAGACCGGGAAGCAGAGCACTTTCTTAGAGCACTTTATTTAGGAAGGCATCCTAGCCAAATGGGCCAAAATCAATGTAGTGATCAATAATAATTGCCAGTCCTAAACAGCCCGTGGCCTGGGCCAAATGAGCACATTCTTCTCCTCCCCCTCCACCTGGATGCCCTATCCTCAGTCACTTCAAAATGAAATTCTCCAAGAGCAGAATGTTTGTGCAGTTAATCTAAACGGAATCATCAGTTTAAAAGATCAAGTGTTATTTCTTGTGAATCTTATCAACTTAAGCACGATCAGGTGAACAATCACAGTGATAGAATAACTAAGGTGATCCATTTCATGTGAATACATAGGAAATGTTTAGAATACATTTTCTTATCCCAATCAGTCCCTTTCTGCCTTAGTAATTCTGCACTGACAAGGGGATTGGACAAGAGCCCCCAGTGCCCATGTCATCTAGCCCCAGTGGAGCCTAGTATGATGTACTTACAGGGCACTGGATTAATAAGTACATTTCTCCCATATTTTCCTAATCTTGAAAATGATACAACTTGTGCAGCATAAAAAATATGGCAAGACACTCAACGTTTGTCTTAAATACTGTCAATTTTAAAAACCACAACTCACAAAATAAAAAGATTTAGATGGGGTAAAGGAAAACATTTTATGATCAAATAGACCCAAATACAATGCTTTATTTTGGGGGTAGATCTGATCCCCCTGATCAGTGGGATTTTGTGCATTAAGAGCAAAATGCAATTTTATTTGTTGCTTGCAAAGAGGAAAGCAACCAAAATTCTCTTGACTTATTTAGTAACATCTTCATGTTTTGGCCATGCTTTAGAGACAAGAAATGTTTTAAATGGCAAGTGATAGTTATTCTTATATCCAGCCCATCTAGGCTGTTTAAAACAAGTTATTGGATGAAACATATGTTAAAAGCATTAAAGAGAAGTAGGGAAAAAAAAAAAAAGAAAAGTAGGTATTATCATACCTTTAAGTTGTCTGACAGTGATCCCCTTGGCATCCCGTCCACAGAAAGGTATTTTAAAAAAAGGTGAAAATTGTAAAAAGGAAACTTATTGATAAATAGTTATCCATTCCTATAAAATTATCAATCTGAAACAACAACATAATTGACTATGTATCATAGCTAAAGATATTTCCAAGCTGAGTAATTATATTTGCATTTATAAAAATATGTTTAGGGGCACTTGGGTGGCTCAGTGGTTGAGTGTCTGCCTTTGGCTCAGTTCATGATTCTGGGGTCCTGGGAGTGAGTCCTGCACCAGGCTCCCTGCAGGGAGCCTGCTTCTCCCTCTGCCTAGGTCTCTCACCCTATCTTTGTGTCTCTTATGAATAAATAAATAAATATAATCTTTCAAAAATAAGTTTAAACTTCCTTGATTTTGTATTACATATTTAATATCAAAGTAGATCAGGATATAGGGTCGTATCTATGTAAACTGAAACTTTAATCATGTATTGATCTATAAGTTTCTTTGTCCTCAAAAATAAAAATACACATTAGAACTGCCTGACAATCTTCAACACCTGTAGGCATCTGTGTGGGAGAGTCATAGAACGAACCATTTGCTCCAGATCATTAAACATGGAGAAAGGCATCCTGATAACTCTATTGGATATGGTAATGTGTGCTTTGCTAAAAGAGTTTCATTAAGCCAAAAAGGAAAGCCTTCTAATGCAGAGCTGCGGCTGGAGAAATGGGGCTGAAGCAGGTCTCTTCCTACAGACTCACAGAAATAGGATAAATGGGCTGTGTATCATTTAATCACTGCAAAGCGATTCATGCTTGTGTTTAGGGTTTTTTAATTCTATTCAGTATAGCCCTACCTGAATCCTAAAAAAAACGAAAAGTGCTAAACCTGGGATTTTCTCATTTCCCTTCCCTCCACCCTTCACCAGGAAGGGTCTTCCTCTCCCTTCTTTCCACCCTGTCTTGACAGTAGGGAAGATTCTTATACTTCTTGGGGCTAAGCAGTCTGTAATGCTCTGGATCCAATTCACTTGTTCATTTATCCAGCAGTCCATTATTCGGTGCCTATGTCCAGAAGACTCTTCAAGGGCTAGGATGGATTCTAGAAGAAATAAAGGGGGACCTTTGTTCTGAAGGAACCAATGAAACACTAATAGAATACCAGAATGGGGACACAATTTGCAAGACCAATTTAGAAATTCTGATGTGCTAGGGAAATTAAGCATGGGGTGTATGTTTTATGAGGTACTGGTAGACATCTGGAATAAGATATAAAGAGGACTTTGGAAGTGATGGTGAGGCCCTAGTGTACTGAGTTTAACACTTAACCAAGAAAAAAAGAACTCTTCTTAGGCTGTGATATAGTTTGACAGAAAACACGTTCTGAGTTTTGAACGTAGGAAGGAATTTGATCTCTGATTAATTTTTTTGAGATATAAGACTTTGAGGGTTTCTCAGTTGATCTCTGGACTATTTATTGTTGTTGTTGTTGTTGCAGGGAGTGGGGAATGATCCAAATTCCTCTTATTGTGACTTATGGGCCAGAGTAAGAAGAGATTCACCCCACCCTACTCCATCCCAACGCCTCACCCCTGCCCCTACTCCAACTGAGGGAAGCACCTTAGCAAAACTGCCAGGTCAGCATTTGAGATTGCGAGTATGATTAATTCTCCCTGGCAGACACACAAAAGATTCATGGAAACATGAAGAATAGCATTCATGGTGGTCCCAGTAATACTGGAAAGGCTGCGGACAATGCACATCGCTTGCTAGTCTGCCATAGGGAAGAAGGACTCCAGGGGCTGGGTATCCCAGCTATTTTCTCAAGTGAGGGCTTAGAGTTCAAACATGATTTTAACTTCCATTGCTATTATTATCTGTGTTTCTTAAGAGGTCTCCTCCTGCCTCCTACAGCATGGAGAAATGAAGGCCAAAGTGCTAAAAGAATGCAAAAGTAAACACGGGCTGTAAAATAAGAATTAACTACATACTAGAGAAGCTATTATCTTTCCAGCACTTTCAATTTCTCTTTTCTAATGGCTCCCAAATACTCTTGCAGTGATTTCCTGTAAGAAAACTAATTTTTTGAGAACATATTTATTCTTAGAATAGTACTGAGTTTTATGTTTGTTTTGATTTCACAGTTATGATCAGGAGTTAGGAACTTCCCTTTAGCATTAGGCTTCCTCCAGCAACAGCCCATCTCTTTCCTTCTGCTCATTGCCAACTTTCTTCAAAACACAAAAACAATTCACCACTTCTCTCTCTTTGCCAGCCACTTCTTCCTGAGCCTCCTGCCATCTGAGTTCATGGGACAACTGCTCTTTCGGAGTTGCCCCATTACTGTTTCTCAGATCTTCCCTGTCTGTTTTAACAGCTGTTACTGTCATTCATTGTATAGGCCATGCTATTAAATATGCTTCTGTTTTTTGGAACATCGTCTATATGCTTCTATGTTGCTACATACCATTTCAAATCATCAAAATTCTGCTATCCTCTCTCATTACACAGAAAAGTCACATTTGAAGAGGCTGTGCAATTTATCAACAGTACTAGACTCACGACTGGAATGCAGATTTGTCCAACTACAGATAATTAACTGTCCTATTCTTCACTCTGCCTAGACTGAGATGCTGTGTAGTTGGCAATGAGCTCATCGCAACTACCTGGCCTGGGCAGGTCAGAATTGCAAAGAAAAAGCTTTGTTTCAAGCAGAACAGATGGTGAGCTTTGCCAGTTCTCCTTGGGAGGAGTGCCCCACTGTCCGTCTGGCTTGGCAGCCTTCAGGGGCCTTGCCATACACAGGACACTGCAGTAGGGATTTCCCTGGTCTGTCTGGGAGAAGAATCCTGTTGGACGACTCCTCAGGTTTTTATGAGGCCTATGAAAATGTCCTAGGACACAGTTCTAAATGAGCAGAGCCACATGGAAGGGTGTACTGTCGGGAGGGACGTGGCCTGATCTGGGTCTTTGTCCTCATATGAAAATAACTCTTAAACCTTTGACTGATGTGTCACCAGGGTTACGGTCTCTCTGATCACTTGTAGCAGCCAAGAATCTATTTCTAAAGATCTACGTCTTCCTCCCCAGTCATATGGCCCCCTTTCAAGCTGTCCCCTCCTATAGGTCTTATCTGTCATTAGGTACTGCCATATACTCGGGGATACAACCCTTACCTTCTGGCCTCTTTCTTCCCCTCTTTTCTCTCCCTGACCTTATTTCCTAACATGGATACTTCTCAAAGTTCCGGTAGTTCCATTGTCCCCCCATGTCTCTTCATTCCCTTCCTGGGAATGGCATGTCCATTCTCAAAGCTTTAATACCTCTTCCGTGTGAATGGCTCCTAATCTCTCTCGTGAACACTACATAGCAGCAGAGGAAGCTCTCTGCAGGTTTTAAGGCACTACAAAATAGGTTTTCTTGTTTGCTGCTCAGCAGCCAGTACACACTTGGAATGCAGCTCAGTGTTGAAGAAACGTTTGTTGAGCAACTAAATAAATGAGTCTCTTCCTGTCTCTCCTCATTACCTTACCTGATGAACATGCCCTTTCCCAAAGCTTCAATACATCTTCTATGTGAATTTGTTGAACAAATAAATGAATGAGTCTAAAGCAAAACTCATTTTTTTCCCACCTTTATCCAATACTCTCTCTACCATTGCCTGGAAACAAGCTTTAGCATAGTACTGAATTAGTTTGAATCTTCATTCAATCTATTAATAGGATGATGCCTCAGGCAAATTACTTAGCTTTCCTGAACCATCTCCCTTAAAAAAAATCACAGAGAATAATACTCTGTTTATTATGAAGATTAAATAGTATTATGACCTACCTCAGTGCCAGTTATACACCTATTTATCAGCCCTCATTCCTACCTCTCCTATTTCCTTTAAAAGTACATTGACTATCTCATTTAAACCTCGCAAATGCTTCATTATATATATATATACATAGATATATATATATATATCTATGTATATATATATATATGTTTATACTTTAATATTTCTACTTTTTAGATGAGGTGAAGAGGAAACAGAAAGACAGAAAATGTGATCTACTTGCCCAAGTTCCCATCAAAATCAAGTCTGAGAAAGTATTACTCCAGAATCCATACAGTAAACCATCTCAGTCTTAGACTGCAAGATCACTAAAAGGTAGGATTTAGACCTTTTAAAAATGGATAAACCACAGGTCTCCAAGTCAAATGAGCCTTTAGAAAGTGGTCATTAAATACTGAAGGAATAAACATATATTTTACTTTGTGAAATCTGGCCTCCTGGTTTGATGATAAGCTATTTCAGGGTAATTTTTTTTTTTCAAGTATCCCTCATAATGCTGAGCACAATATAACCAATAAATAGCCTTTAAAAAATATTTATTTTATTTATTTGACAGAGAGAGAGTGAGTGGGGTGGGGGGAGGGACAGAGGGAGAATCTCCAACAGACTCCACGCTGAGATAGGAGCCTGATATGGAGTTCCGTCTTCTGACCCTGAGATCATGACCTGAACCCAAACCAAGAGTTGGAGCCTTAACTGATTTTGCCACTCAGGCACCCCATTCCCAGTAAATATTCTTGAATTAAAGATGATGATGTAATAAGGAAAACCTGTTTGGCAATGTTTTTCCAAAGACATGAGCGTAGGGGTCTTACATGACAGGGGAGTTTTAAGAGAAGGATAAATAAGAAAGACATAATTCAGAGCAAACGTGTTTCACTGCAAGTTATATAAGTCAACATCCCAGGAACCAAGTAGTAATTTCTTCATCAGAATAGAGAATAAATACATGGTTAGGAAATATGTCCTGCTAATCGGGGTCAAAGCAGTTGCACGTGATAAAAAGGAAATTGTCAGAAATGTTTTGATGTTTTCTACAGGAAGCTAAAAATGCATTATAATTCAAGTTGTGAGTAGAAATTTAATGCATTTTAAGCATGGTGGAAAGGGTGAATAATTGTTTTGTCAGTTGGTAGGGTGGGTCTCAGGCATCACAGTAACTGTAATCCTAATTGAAGGAATGCAGGAAAGTATATCTGAAAATGGAGGGCGGTGGTGCAAAACCAAATAGAGGAAAGCAGACTGCTTACATAAGAAATTAATACTGTAACTTACCTAGATAGAATTTTAGATTAAATGAGAAACAAAACCAGTAATTTAGAAGAGATGTATGTATCTGACTCCAAAAGAAGAAAGAACTATTCAAATATAGCATGTTGTAGGAAAGCATTAAAAAAAAAAAAAACAACAAACTAAAATGAACTTGCTTTTCTCCTCCCTAAAAATGATAAGAACACACATAATATAATTGCTTAATTAGAGTTCTATTACTTAATTATAGTTAATTGCAGTTGCAAGCATAGACAGTACAATCTGCAGTTTGGCTATAACTGGAGACTGAAAATTTGAGTGAGTTGGGGGGATTTCTAAGTAACATACTAAGTTCTGATTTCTGTGCCAAGGAATAGTAATGGATGTGAAAGACATGCTTTATAGACCCTGCAAAGCTCACAACTTTACTTAGAAGTAAAGTTTCTAGAGAAATAACTGAAGCGTTTACTTTTCTCTAACACCAAGAAACTTTTTAGTCATATGATGGCAGCCAAGAAAAGTAAGGTTAATTTGAGAGATGCTTGTAGAATCATGTGATCAATGAATATATATTGATATATATTCTGGTAAGAATGTAAAAAGAGTAGAATGACACAAATGATTCTGACATTTAAAAACTGGCAATGGGAACCTGTTTCCTCACATTCTTAGCTGATTTGTAAATGAAACATCAGGGGAAAGAAGTATTAGGTAATGTTGTGGACACTTCTGTCAACATGGTTATTATCTTGTTTTATTGGATGGGTCGAGGATAAGTAAATTATTGGGCACATCTTTGCAAAAAAATAATGTTAATATTGGGAAAGTCACTTAATCTGGTGGTGCCTTAGTTCCCTCACTTGTATAATTAGCACTTTTTTCCCTAACCACTAGGATATACACTGCTATACTTTCTTCTGATGTCAACATTTGCTGTTTATGGGGTAAGATTATTAACTAAGAAAATAGTTATAGGTAAATTAAATCAGAGTGCTGCAAAGATCTGACATGCTTAGGCATTTGAGAATTTAACACTTGGATCTCCCCTTCAACTAGTATATTGGGTTTGACATGTATGCTAGACACACGGCTTTTAGGATGCTGCTGGAACAACAGAAGTCCTGATGATGGTGTCAGATATCACGATGTCAAAGGCTTGAGTGAACTCAAATGATTGTGAGATTAACTCGCAGAAACCATGATCTTGATGTCTGCAATGGAATTCTAAGAATGTCAGGTGTTCTAGAAAGTCCAAAATGGTCATCTTGGAATGTGCTTAAGAAATGGGAAGAGCGGTGAGAAGAGGATGAAATCTAAAATTAATCCCTCATATTTTTAAAGTTTTTTCATGACAGCTTTACTGTATATTAAAATCGTCTTAAGTGGATTTTCATAAGTTTGTATAGTGTTGACCTGGTGGATTCAGAAAGCCCTTTAGTTTAGTCAGTGTTTGACAGACCTGCCATGCACATTATAGATTAGAGTGTATTTAAATACCACGAAAATATACTGTTTCATATGATAGGTTTAGCTCCTTTGCTCTGAGGAAATTTTATCTCCTTGGTTAGTCAGACACAAACCAAGTGTTAGCAAATAGAACTATGACATCTTTGATACCTGCTTTTCTTGCTGCTTCCATGGAGCTAGAAAAGGAACCTAATGGAGGGATTACATCGTGAGAGAGTCTCAAGCAGGAATCGTAAGACATTTCTCTATCTAGCTCTACTAATGGTTAACAGTGTGGCCAAAACATGTCTCTTTAGATCTCTCTTCATTTTTTTAAAAAGATTTGTTTATTTATTCATGAGAGACACAGAGAGAGAAAGGCAGAGACATAGACAGAGGGAAAAGCTGCGGATTGCATGTAGGGAGCCCGATGTAGGACTCCGTCCCGGATGCCAGGATCACTCCCTGAGCCACTCAGATGTCCCTCTCCATTTTGAAGAGACTAAACAATCCCAACTTTTTTTTTCTTTAAAATTATATGGCTTTATGGAAAAGGCTGGCAATCTGAAGGGCTAACACTTAATAGATCCCAATGTATTTCATCCAGATTTGAGAAATTCAAATTGACACAGAAAACCACGCATGTACCATATTGGGTATGAGATCTTAGGACCAAAACAAAAAATATAGCATCGCAGATTTATGCACAGGAAAGAGATCATGAACACCTTGCCCTATGTCTTCCAAATTTGGGCATCCTGGAAAAGTCCACTAAAAGCAAGATTAGATCATGTCTCCTAATTCTTTCTTTCAAGCTCCATAGAGATCCCCTCCCCCCATATTTAAGGTTTTAATTGTTCATCTTTAAAGATCGCTTCCTGTTCAGATTTTTTTCTTTAAATAAATCATGATTCCCCTTCTTATAGTCGCTCTTATTTTTGAAGATTGTACACTTTTTTTCCACTAAGAAAGAAGACTATCAAAAGAAAGTTCTTTCTCTTTTACTCTCTCTCTTTGTGTATCTTTCTCCTCCCTCCCTCCCCTTTTCTTCCTAATAAAATTATCAAAGGTTCATATGCTTTCAGTTCTTAATAGAATAAAAGGGAGTATGAGTTAAAACAAATTGTAATGACCCAAAGTAAGGGAAAGCATTTTTTGAATCTCATCTATCTTTCCACTGGTTCTTTTGCCTCCTCCCACACTTATATACTGCTTAGCATGTATGATCACAGGACCAACTGTGGAGATAGCTCCTCTCTCTCTAATTTCCATTCTTTAATGAAGTCAAGTTTTAGAACCAGGAGGGATAGGTTGGTATAAGAACTCTTTCTTCAAAGAACAGAAGACATGGTTGGCCTCTGGTATCTCTCTGGCCCATGCTAAGAATTTCCAGTGAAAAATGTCCCTAGAAGCCAATTGCAAATGTTATCATTTTTAAGATCTATTCACCTATTCACAAGCACCTTCCTTTCCTAGGATCAAATTATTATTTAAAAATGGGCTACAAGGCAATTACATGCAGAGCTCATCCAGCTACCTTTGCTAGAACGCAGGGAGATGTATATAGCAGGAGAAGCATACTCAGTATTTTGAATTTTTTACATCAAGTGTTTTGATCATAGTCCTATGACTGGACTGTGGGCCCAGCTACAGGCTTAAAGCAATGAAGCTTGTTTGATGGAAATCTGTAAAACTTAATGAGAACGCAGGGCTCTGAGCATCAAAGCAGGTGGGTGCCTCAGAAAGGTTTCAAGGGCCTGGGCAGAGAAAGACTCTTCTTACATTTGACCTGTTTCTTAATAGTCTGATTCTGGATGCTTTGCCTACCTTTCCTTAAGGGGGAAAGTATAAATAACTAAGCAAGCACATAGGGATCTCTTTCAACCCACATGTTTTTCTTAGATTTTAGAGGTATTTTGTCTGTTGTTTTTATTTTTGATCAGGGAGGTGGTAGTGGTGGGAAAAACTTATCTTTCCTATTTTTTGAGGATAATTAAGTCCCTCAGAGTGATGTGTAAGAAGCCCTTTGGCTAGAAAACTTTTGAGAGTAGGATTTTAAGATAGCTTTATATGCAAAATATTTCTCTTTTGTACAGATGACCACTTCTACAGCAAGGGTTTTAGCTTTTACTAAGTTTTATTATAGAAAAAGACTATAAAGTACATAAAACTTAATCTTCTCACTCAACAGATGAAAAACCCAGGGCTCACAGAGGTTGAGTAAAATGTACTGGGTTACTCTTCGCATGTGCTGATCAATTGTTAGATATGTACAGCCCAAATGATGAAAAATTGCATTCTGGGAATGCAATTTTGCTCATTTTCTTCCTTCCCTCTTGCTTCCTACCAATTTTGCCCTCATTCTTTTTAACTCTAATCTGAAGAATAATAACTGGTTTAATTGCTTTGTTTTGGTTAGAAATATGCAGATTTTTCTTGTTTTCATATATATTTTTTATTGTTTTCTTCTCCAAAACTCAAGTCATCTTGATTTTACCTCTGGTACCTCTGGACTGTTTGATATTCCCTAGATCAACCCCTCACATCTCTCCCTTGATCTGCTGTACTTTTTTTTTTCCCCCTGGAGGCTTAGGGTCTTTTGATCCTTCATTCCTACTGAATTCTGGCCCTATCATAGATATTTCTAGAAGTCTTCCTGGCAGTCAGTAACAAACAGCACCTTTGTTAAAGTCCGTGTATCATTTGCATCTGTAACATCCTAAATTGTTTCTAAAAATGCTGGCTCACTGCTAAACCAGAAGCTGTGAGGGACAAGGATCTGCAGTTTCCTAAACTCTCAGGTGATTCTGACACACACAACTTTCAACCACTGTAGCAGCCACACCTGCCATCATGCCATCCATTTCTCATCTCCCTCAATATTTATCCAGCACCACTATTCGCCTCTCTTCCATGCACCCTTCCTTAGACACACCGACCCGAGTTCCCTTAAACATGGTATGCATTCTTTTACAGCTGTGCCCTTTCTTTTTCCTCTGTCTCAACTTTGCATCTCACATCCTGTTCACTTGGAGAAACATTACTTTTCTTTCAAGGCCAAACTCAAAGATTAGCTCCATGTGAAAAAAATTTTTTTGATATTTCTCATCCACTCCCCAAATACTGTGTTAATTTAGAAAGTTGCACAAACCTTTGTTACAGGACTTATCTCACTTGAGTGTAATTACAATGAATTTACTGAAGGGTTATTGAGCACTAACTATGCCCCAGGTGCCAGCGCCACAGTTCATCCTACTGAGAAAATCACCCCCCAGCTTTTTCCAGCCAGAGTCTTCACCTGAACCATAGAATGTAGAATGCAGTAATGGTAAATGCAGTAAAGGTTTCCTAATTCTCTCAGGGATGATCGTAACTACCACTATTACATACAATGAATGCCTTAGGGCTTAATCTTGTTGAGAAACCCTTTGTGATCTGCACTGGTCAATTTTGGTAGCAGTAAATGCTATGATAGAGATAAGCCCAAGGTGAGAAGGAAAAGGAAAATAACAACATTTAATTACTTACTTGTTTGTTTCCCCTGTATCCAGTCTTGTTCTTTTTCTATCCTGACTTAGCATCTAGCATAGGCTCATTTTATGGTCGTCCTTTAATACATATTTTTAATGAAAAGCACTGTAATTCATCTTTATGGCTATGTGTTCTTGGGATCTAGCCAAGGCAATGCAAATCATATTTGTAAACCCAGCATCTACTCCGTGTCTGAGACACATCTGACACTCAGTGAGGACTTGGCGACGAAATGAACAAATTTGGAAGGGTTGTTACTCAAGGATCGTAAGTACTACTTAAAGAAAAAGTCACACGAATGTAAAAATATGCCCTATTAAACTACATTTCAAGGTATCTCACTTTAAGTTTAATTGCTTCCTGTTAGGTGCATTTCAAAGATAAAAATAAAGGGTTTATTAAACATACCAAGTAAAGTTGTAAGAAGTGAAAAAAGGCTGCATTTCCCTGGGTGTTAGGTGGGGGTAAGTGGTGGTATTTTCAATGTTAGTCTATATATAATAAATTCTAAAAAATTAATTTGAATATATTCCCAAGAATAGCCTCCAATTACAAATTGGGTTTAGGAGAAAATGGTAGGGAAATATATAAAATGCCATAAAATTCTGGTGTCTTAAAGATATTTTTAGGGGGTCTGTGATATCTCCTTTTTCTATTAAAGAGTCTGCAGCCACCTGGCTTAAGAGAGTTGTCTTTTTATAAGCATCACATGGCACACTTTTCCTGGGATTAAAGGTTTTCTGATTGATGTCAGTTAAAGGCATCTCTGTTCATTTAATCAGTTTAGAAAGGTGCCAAACATCTTAGCTGCTTCTAGGGGGCGCTTATTAAAATTCATGTTGCAGAAGTCACGTTTCTCCAAATGGTTCTTTAATGCCTCAAATCCCCAACTGTCTAATTTATACCCAAGGAAGAGTTTACTTCCTTTAGGGCATAACCCGTTATATTATAAAGTTGTTAAAATGTAAATAAATACATAGAAATCTGTTTAAGTTAGCAAATTGTGGGGTAAGGTAAAATAATCCTACATAAACCATGGCCTAAAAACATATAAAGAGTATATATGGAATTCAGCATAAGAATATTACCATGCAAAAATGATAATTAACCCAAGTAAACCTGCACACAGTAATTTTCAGCATTTGGCAAGGGAAAAAATTCTGCTATGAAAGCAGTACTCTAAAAATGAAATAAAGGTTAAGAGACCTAGTTGAAAATTGTTATTAAAACACGCAAGAATTTTGCTTTAATGGTCATGGGCTTAGTTCCAACTATTTCAGAAGCAAAAGCTCATTGCTTGGATAGTAACTATAACTCATCCCAAGAGTTGTATTCACCCCTAAATTTAAATTGTGGGGGGACTGGCCCTGTGTGTGTCCTGGTGGCTTATCTGCCCTGAGTGCAATCAGACCCTGATGTCCCTTTTGTGAAAAGTAAGCTGAGCCCATACAAGGCCTTGAAGGGGGCTGAGCCTGGGGGAGTTTCCATGGGATCATGGCATTCTCAGAGGCTGAGGCTCTGGCTGTAAGGATCAGAGCCTCTGCTAAGCTACTAGGTTGTATTGTTTTACATTTTAAGATCTTTAAAATTCAGAGCTGAGTGGCAGGTGAGATGCATCCTAGTCTAGGTTAATTGGCAGTGCTTAGTGGTTTTAACATAATTGTGCATCTTATAGTCAATGATGTCAATAAAATATGGTAGTTGAGGTGCTCTGGCTCACTGATTTTCAAACTTTAATTTGCATAGGAAATCATCTGGGGATCTTATTAAACTGTGGATTCTTATTTAGTAGATCTGGGGAGGAGCATGATGGTTTTTCGTCTAATAAGCTCCCAGGTGATGTTGATGCTGCTGGTTGACAGGCTACACCTTGAGGAGTAAATCCCTGAGGGGGTTAACAGTGGTTGGTGGGCTTTATTTCCTTTTTAAACTACCTAAAAACTACAGCTTTTAGATGTGTGCTATTGTTTAGAAGTTGTACTATATAAATGCTATGTAATTTTATATAAATATGTTGATTCATACATAATCAATTATTAAATGATAGCTAAAGGTAATAACTAGCGAAGGATTGATTTTGATCTTTGGTGATCATATATTTTAGCTTGGGAACACTGGGGAAGGAAATGTTAATTTACTCTTTCAAATATTTAAGTCTCCCATATGAGGGTCTGCTTTGTCTACAGGTGGTAGACACAGGCAAGGGTATAGCAATTGTTTTTGAAAGACGACCCTGGTGATCCCTAGGTGGCTGAGTGGTTTAGCACCTGCCTTCGGCCCAGGGTGTGATCCTGGGGTCCAAGGATTGAGTCCCACATCTGGCTCCCTGCATGGATCTTGCTTCTCTCTCTGCCTGTGTCTCTGCCTTTCTATGTCTCTCATGAATAGATAAGTAAAATCTTTGAAAAATAAAAAAGCAATGCTAATTGCAATCTGACAATGATACCTTTAAAAATTTACGTTTTCACAAAATTGTGTTTGAACTATAAAAATTAAGTGACTTTCTGCACTTCTTAATAAGATCCATTTTATCTAAAAAAAAAGTTTCTCAATTATCTTTTCTAATTTCTGGTGCATCAGAGGTGGCTATTTTAAAATTTAGGAGAACAAACAAGAAAAGCACAGTGGGCTGAGAATCAATAAACAGATTTTCTCCTGAATTATTTCATGTATGAGTGATGTGGCCTTAGTGATATTAAAAATAATTTATGATCTCCAAGTTAATTCAATTTCCTCACAAAGGTGTTAGGATAGTTAAATGAAATAACTTTGAAAATGAGATAATGTGTATCAAATCTCACAAACTCATCTGCAATCAGGAAAATCTTCCTATTTTGTAGGGTCCAGGCAAGGTGAAAATAAGGGGCTCCTTGCTCAAAAGTTATTAAGAATTTCAAGATGGCAATAGTAAGATATTAAACCAAGAATATGTGTGGGGTCCTGTGTGCCTATACCTGTGTCCATGAAATATGTATAGTTTGAATGTCCTATCTACAATATAATTGTACCTAATACTCACTAATTATTGAAATATTACAGTATACCAGGCACTATGCGAAGTGCTTCAATGACATAGTTTTACTTAATCCTTTAGAGAGAAGAAAATCGAAGCACAAAAACATTAAATAAATTTTCTCAGGTTATATAACTGAGTTTATGGGAGAGCAGGATTTGAACCCAGGTCTGTCTGATTCCAAAGCCATTCATTTTAACCAATTTAATGTAATACCAATCTATAACTGGTTACTGTCATCCCCATTTGATTTTATTTACAAACTTAGGATCTGAAAAAATATACATTTTGAAAGACTATTCAATTTAAAACCTTGATTAGATGATCTGCATCAACCCAATTATCTTATATTCTGGTATTTCGTAAGGAGCCTGGTATTCAGCACATAGCCATATTATACACAGGGAAATAAACTGAACCTCCAGAGTCATCAGTTTCTCTCTGCACAGAATATTTACTCAACAAAGACAAAAATCTCATTTTCCTATTATTTAAAATCACTTCTGAATGAACACATTTAAAAAGCTTCTGAATGATATCAGAATTATTTTCATTTTTAAGTAATTAATTTTTTAAATGTGTTTCAATAGTGACAATTCTCTTGAAAAAGACTAATTACTGTGCACAGGAGTAATTTTCTTCCAACCATAGCACTTGATCCAAAGAGCTAAAGTATATAGAGTATATCATTTCATAATAGAAATTAAGATGAAACCCAAAATATTCACTTTGCTTTGGATGGGTTTCAGATTTTTAAAATATGGCTCAAACTTGGAAAAGTACAAACTTGCATTTATACGGAATTTTTACTTTTCTTTGTAATGTGTTTTTCTGATCTTTTAAAGTCATTTTATCTTTCGTGTTCTTTTCCAGCTCTGATAGTGGAACACATTAATTGTGCTTCAATCCCACATAATAGCAAGCCCATTATAGAGCCGAGCAAAGAGAGACAGACAGGGTAACTCAGACTGCTTTGCCACCTTCTCTTTGAAGTAGTACTGATTCCCTGTGGCAGAATTAATCACAGCTTGCTATATTTCTACAGCACTTTTTCATATCTTAAAGAATTTGTAATTATCTTTTTCTTTGTCAGGCTCTTCTTCCAGATTCCGAAGTGCATTGTCTTATGATTCTATGTGTCTCCTGTGTCTAGTACTGAGCCTGGCACACAGAGGGTAGTGATTAGTGTTGACTCGTTGAATGCATACGTGCAAGTGTTAATGTGTAAGCAAATGGAACAATTTAAACAAGATACTCTAGTGGGCGCTGAAATTAAGAGGAGATGTTCAGTCTTATGCATCATTCACTACTGCTTTCTGCTGGACTAGAAAATGTCATCTTCTATAAAATGTCATCTTCTATCAAGTCCTCAGAATTAAAATGTCATTGAACCCCCTTCCAAACAATGTTATGCTAGCTTGATATCTGAAAGCACTACAATCCACTACACCAACTGCCGATATAGTTCTAGGCTACTACTGAGTAGTAGGGGCTTCTGCCAAAAAGGATGGGAAATAAAAATCTGTGGGTCCCCTGGAAGGGAGGCTGCTATGTCCAAAAAGCCAAATTCCAGGCAAGGACTCACCAGATGCTTCGTAAACTAAAGAGCTGAATTCCACTTCCTTGGGGACCTGAGCAGATGGGATTCCCTGAACTCAGTCTCGAAGAGTGTCTATGGCAAAATGCCTGGTTTCTGCCCCAACTGCTTATCTCCCTTGTTCCCAAGGCTAAATGTACAGAGGGAAACTTACTCTTAGGAATGTATTGGAGCCAATACTTCAGAGAAGTCTATAAAGTACTTACAAATGTGTTTTCTGTGCATCCCTGTTTATATGGTTGGCTACAGAGTACAGAAATTTATGGCCAGCATCTTTATCTTATATACCCCGTTGGGGAGGGAAGATACATAGACTGCTAAAGGAAAGAAGAGCTCATGGAATTAACATCTCAGTACCAGTTAGAACAGTGGCAGAAATAATCCCACTGGAAGTTCATCCATAATTGGGCATCCAAGAAATTATTTCCTGTTCCTTTCCCTCTTTGACATACACTTCAGTGTCCTAGCAATCTGGGCTGCACTGTTGTATTTTTTTCTTTTCTTTCCCCTCAAGGTTCCTATAAAGTTCATTCCTTCGGAGGTACCCAGGTGGCTCAGTCAGTTAGGTGGCAGACTCTTGATTTCAGTTCAGGTCATGGTCTCAGGGTCCTGGGTCAAGCCCCATGTCAGGCTCTGCACTCAACAGGGAGTCTGATTGAGGACTGTCTCTCTGCCCCTTCCTCCACTTGCTCACTCTCTCTTGCTCTCTAAAAGAAATAGATAAACCTTTTTAAAAAAAGTTTGTCTTATCTAATTTTACTGTAATAAAAATATTGAGGACAGGGAATGAGAAATGAGTAGAGGAAGCAACATAGAAAGCAGTTAAAGGTAAGGATTCTGCGGTCAGATTGTTGAGGTTCAGATCTTGGCTCTGCTATCGGTCATTGTTCCCTTCTAGGTCAGTTACCTAACTTCTCCTGTCTCCATGTCCTCTATCAGGTAGGAATAATACTAATGTATAACTCTTGTCATGCTCAGAGTATTATCTTTGAACATACAGAGCACTGAAAAAAAATGATAGTGTACTACCCAATTACGGAATAATAAAAGCAGTACTAAAGATAAAATGCCCTAAGTTCACATACACACACACATACACAAATCACAAACTATTCTTTTCTTCCATGACTCTCTTGCTGCTAAGCTTGAAGTACTAAATATCAAATTATTTCACAGTTTCATTTTTTTAAGCAAATTATTCTTGCTGTGTTGCTGATGCCCCCAGCACAAGCCTACTGGGTAATCCACTGAATGTTGTAGACACTATAGGAGAAATAGAAAATGATTAATATGTTATTATTACTGCACTGGAATATACCAATGGCTATATCCTTTCAGTCATAGCTCTTTTAATGTCCCTTTAAATAGTGTCTAGTATAATCCCAGACAGAGCTCAATATCACTGGGGTTTATTTGGATGGTCTCATTCAGGCAATGCTGTCTAGCCAGCATGAGTATCAACTTACAGAAGGAATATCAAGGTCACATGCAACCTCACCACTCAGAGGTATGTGTTCTGCTGAGATCTCAAGAGCCATCATTTGAAGGACTCCTGGGGATATTAGTAGTAGTAGTAGTAGTAGTAGTAGTATTATCACTATTATTAATAGCTCACGTGAGTTCTTGGAAGGACACCCTTGAAAGGAAAAAGAGATTCCTGACTTTAAAAAAAGTTGTGGTCTGCTGTCCTGCTTAGTGCTGACACTTTATTACAGTGGAAGAGATAAAACACATTTCAGTGTTTCCAAGATCTGAAGAAATTAGGCAGGGCTTAATGGCACACAAGGCTTTGTCAAATTCTTTGACATTCCCACAAATTCTACCTCATTTTCTTGTTACAGTTTTAAAGGCAAACTGCCATCTCCTATGTTTTAAATCAGATGGAGAAAACTTATTTTCTTTCTAGACAAGAACTTCTGCCCAAAACACTGCAGGCCAATCTGCCTTCTCTCCAGCTGAACTGAACCAAGCTCTCTTATGCCTCACTAAGCCAAGACCTTGCCTCTCAAAGTCAGCCGCAAGCAAAAACGGGGTGAATCCGTTAGTTGCAGGAGTCCCACTCTGCAGCCCATTATTTTGAGGATCATCAGCAAAACCTAATTTTAAATAGCTCAAGTGAGGACATTTTACCAAATATAGTTAAGGTGGTATTATCTCTAGTTATCTAATAATATGGTAAGTAAAGAGTATTCAGATCTGAATGGAACATGTCTAGGAAGAAGTCACAGGGAAATGCAAAGCACAGTTTCCTTCCTGAGACAGTGAATGAGGCCTGGAGAAAGGGCAGCCAAATGCCACCTACCAAGACACAGACTGTGACAGCAAAACAAGAGAACAGAGGCAGAAAGTATGTGTAGGTAACAGGGACCCCAACACGGAAGAGTCTGGAAGAAATGAAACCTGGGGAAAAATGTGTTGCGTTATGACTTTGAAGCTCATATGAGAAGGTCTTCTTACCTAAAGAAGTCCTCACTCTTCCCAAGTTGCATGATTTACAGACATGAAAGAAGACCTCCTTATCCTCCAAAGTTCCAGCTAGGTCATATTTTGACAGGAGGTCACAAAGCCTCCTCTTTCAAACTCAGGAAGGTAACTTGAAATGCAAATTTTGCCACGATCTTTGTTCTTACATGTAAATGACAGGCACTCTATTCTTCCTTAAGCAATGAAGGAAATAAGAACAGAAGGACACCTGAGGACACACATTTGACAAGCTAGTTCTACCACAGAAGAGTTTAAATTAGGAAGCCTTCACGATTGTCCAAAAGAAGAAAGATAGGAATTAAGGGGAATTCGCACAAAGGGTATTTTGTACCTCTTTCCCAGTGCTGATGCTGGTACCCTGTGGGAATTACAGAGCTGCCACTGAAGATGGCAGATGGGACAATGCTGATTACATTGAGGCATCAACTATTTTTTTTTACAAGGTGGAGGGGATGATGCTTACTTAAGAGGATATTTTCTGAATCTCATCTACCCTGTAGCATCTTCCAAATTTTTAGTGCTAAAAGTTTCCCAGTGTAATTAAAGGCTGAGCTGATCTAATTAGGTTGATGAAATTTTCAGTAGGGATTTAATTCCCCCTAGCATTTCACTATTTTTTTTTTTTTTCTAGAATCCCTCCTTAGGCTTATCCCAAAAGACTTAGTGGTGACATTCAAAATTGTCTCACACAGGCAATGTCTCCCCTCAAACAACAAACCTCCAGCAGGTGCATATGGCTAGGAACAAACTTCAAATAAAAGATTCTAGGCTGTTTTTTGTTTTGTTTTGTTTTGTTTTTGTTTTTGACAATCCTTTCCACCTTCTTCACTTTCATTTCCCTATCAATAAACTAAGTTAAATAATCTTCACTGCAGGAGGGAAATAGGTGTTTCAAACCATTTTGGAGGAACAAAGAGACTAAGAAATGCCTAATAGCAGTAGATTCTGTGGCAAGATTAACGAGGGAGTGGCACAACTCTTCCTTGGAAGTCATTTACTACAGAAGCCTTCATGGTCAACATAGGGGCAGAAACACATACCAGTGGAATTTTCATCTATCTTTGAAGATTAAAAAAAAAAAAAAAGAATCTCTAATGAGCACCTTAGGAATCAACTGTAATACCCTTATACGGAAAAATGCTTTCCCAAGTAGCTTTAAGGTAAATGAGTGGGGCGGGAGGTGTCCTCTGACAGACCCCAGGTGCCTCACTCTGATGTCCTGATTTATCTTTTTGCTGTTCCCTCTCTTGTTGCAGCAGTCACTCAGAAACTGCTTGCTAGAAAATTTAAATTTCACTAAAATGATAAAAAATTCTTAACCAGCATATATTTCAGCTTTTACTCAGTGTTTTAAAAAATGCAAAGAATAGAAGCAAATGTTTCTACCAGAGCACGGTTTGTATCACTTTTGCAAAAATTAGATTTACAAAGAATATTTTTAAAGACCTATCATCCTCTAGGAATTTCATAGATGTGGGCTATATAATGGTAATTTATAATTTATAATTTTTTCCTTTAACTTTTCTCAAATTTATATCTTTGAAAGTCATTTTCAATGAGCTCCAACATTTCTCTAGAGACTTTCTGATTTATTTATGATGAAATTTAAATAATTAATTAAAAAACTACTTTGATTGCCTTATTACAAATTCCTGTCCATTCAAGGTTCCCTCTTTAAAAAAAAAACAAAAACAAATTCAGGTTAGGTTTTGCCACATTACGTTAAACTACTTTTACTTTATTTTGAAATTTGATGATCACTAAAATATAATAACACTTTCCTTAATGAGGGTTCATTGCTCTACATGCAAGCCGAGTCTCATTTCAAATAGGCATTATCAAATACTGTACAGGGAAAGCCCTGTTTCTAATGAATAGTGGATTATGAGTTGTTTCATACTGTTGAGTAATGTCTTTTTTTTCCCATCTTAATCTTTATTTTTTATATTTACTTTTTTGAGAAAGAGAGAGGGAGAGAGAGAGAGCCAGTTGGGAGGGGCAAAAGGAAAGGGAGAGAGAGAGAGAGACTCCTAAGCAGGTTTGATGCCCAGTGTGAGTGTGACACCGGACTCCATTTCAGGATACTGAGATCATGACTTGAGCTGAAATCAAGAGTTGGACACTCCACCGACCGAGCTATCAGGTGTCCTTACATTTTACTTTTTAAAGAATGAAGGTGAGAACTAGTGAGAAAGGTAGGCCATCTCTATTTTTGTATTGAGGCCACTGTTTACATTAGAACAGAGTCAGCCACTGAAAAATTCTATTTTATCTGACAGTATTGTGTGTTCTACCCCTGTTACCCTTCCTTGCTCTTGGGTAGGTCAGGTAACTTCTCTAGGTCTGTTTCTCCATTTCCAAAATAAGGAGGCTGGACTTGGAGAATGACTTCCAGGATCCTTCTTAATCTGATACTCCAAAATTTCTTCTATTACTTCAAACATGGTAATATTAGTAGCTACCCCCAGGATTGGTTACCCTAAAAGGGATTACATAACAGATTGAAAAACAAATTGTTATGAGCCATAAATGAAACCATAATTAAGATTTTATTTTTTTTAATTTTTTTAAAAATTTATTTATGATAGTCACAGAGAGAGAAAGAGAGAGAGGCAGAGACATAGGCAGAGGGAGAAGCAGGCTCCATGCGCCGGGAGCCCAATGTGGGATTCGATCCCGGTCTCCAGGATCGCGCCCTGGGCCAAAGGCAGGCGCCAAACCGCTGCGCCACCCAGGGATCCCCATAATTAAGATTTTAGACATGCAATGTGCTCCACAGCAGAAAGCTTATAGAAGCTCGAGGAAGGCTTACTTGGACTTAGTGTTAAGAGATGTGGTGAGAAGGAACATGGACATGTTCCTCTCTTTTCAGTAACTCTACAAAGCTCGTCTATCTGAAATGAGGTGATTTAACTCCAAATCTATGGCACTTTGTCACAATTTCATTGCAGAAGCAGGAAGAACAGGGCATTCTAAATAAATAGTAACTCAGACATGCACAGAAACTATGACCCATCCAAAAGTCCTCCAAGGAAGGTATGTTCTGATTTATGGGCTGACTGTACTTGTACCTTTCCACTCTCTACTGTTTCAAGAGGACTTAAAGTGAGGGAGATAACACATCAGAAAAACAAAACAAAACAAAACAAACCAACAAACAAAAACCTGGCAGCACTTGCTCCATACACATCCCCCAGGCTGTGGGAGAGAGAGGCATGGGAGATGCCCAATCAATAAAGAGGAATGATATCAATCCAAAACCTGTAGAGATAATGACAGGAGTGAACCTTCATTGTATGGACTCAGTAGGAGCTAATTAAATGTCACATGGAAGACCACTTGGCTTGTTTTTGCTCTAGTGATTTTTGTGATTGAAAAACCAAATAAAAATAGATGAG